>NC_068940.1:52489534-53739534 GCF_026419915.1 Harpia harpyja | reverse complement strand
TGCAGAAGGAAACAGTCATGATGGTGACTAGTAGAATTTCTCCCTCTCCACTTGATGAAGCAGATTTAAAAGAAAAAGCAAGCAGCAGTTTTTTCAATACCTCAAGGACACTCCATTTTCTGTCAAGGGAACAGTCTGGGTTTAGTCCTATAAGCAGGTATCATAGAAACATAACCAGATTATAGGGACACTTCATTACTAAATAGACATGTTCTACTTAGTCATATGAAGCAAGTGACTAAAAGGTGGTATGTGCTTCTCCAATCATGAATGAAGTCTCCATACTCACAGCTAAGAACTTCCAATCTTTCTTGACATGTAGAGGACTAGCAGGTTCCACTTCATCCACTGAATAATTTCCAAGAAAAAGATCAATCGCATCCTGGAAGAGAAAGGGAGACCAAGAGTTAAAATGCACAGCCATGTTTATCAAACATTTCCCCACAGTTAAAAGCTTAGCTTACTTGTCTAAATCCATCAGAAAAGTTATTTTTGTAGTAACGTATTAATGAGTTCCAGCCATCCATTATTAAGCCCCACTGAGTCCTCTTCCCAGTTCTGCAACAGGAAGTTTTGAGAAATATTTAAAATAAATTTATAAATTCAGGAAGACAATTTCAGATTTACAGTTCTTTCATTGTTCAAATGTGTACTATGTTTAATGAACACCTGCATGTAAATACATTTATCTACTGCTGCCTCTACATTATTACCACACATACTCGTAACAAAGCTTGAAAGTAAAATTACACTTCTCTCCACCCCACAATATAAATGTGCCTTGAGGAGGTAGATTTTCTTGGTTTTATTTCCAAATAGCCTTTTCTCCTTTCATATGAACACAGTGAAGAATGGTGTTCTGTAGATTTTAGTCTGACATTTTACCAGTTGAACCACTGCAAAACTCATTAATGGCCTAAGCCCCAAATTAATAACCTTCTCAGATGTGAAGGCTTAAAGAAAATCCCAAACATCCCCCAAAACCCAGAAGGCCTTTACAAGAAAGGCTGACTTGCCTTGTGTAATCTGTCTTTAAGGCACCAGTTCCAGCATATTGTTTGGCACAAGCATTAGCATTATCAGCCCATGCTGTGAATAGGAAAACAATAAGAAAGATTAAGGAAGTTATGTATGCTGTTTGGAAAAAAGTGATTGTTTGAACTCTATAAACAGCCTACCATTTTTGTAGATTTTCTCAAAGTCTGCTTGCTCTTCAATTCTCTGTCCGACATGCAGAACACCTAGCCTCTAAAACAAAAAGCATACTGAGGCTCACTAGTAGTTCACTAGAAAAATTAGGAGTTGCTTTCAGAAAAAGCTATATTTATTAAACTAGAGTCTGGCCAACACATTTCAAGTTAGTACAGCAACTCAAGTATGCAAGCTCTTATTCTAGTGTTAAAGTTACATTTCCATTGCAAACAGAAAGCCTCTCTCCTCTTCCAGCTTGTTAAACAACAATAAATATTTACCTGAAGCTGGGCTTGAAGAGATCGGCGTGCTAACAAGCTCTGAATCACATTAGTCCGATCAAGGCAGTCCATGCAGTTACTGCGGAATATTCCTTCCTGCTGAGTCACTATTTTACCATCGGAATCAACTAGAAAATAACTAACACATACAATCCACCTAAGTATTTATAGGTAACAGTCCATATAAACCACATGTTTTCAGAAGTAAATATTCTAACAACCAAAAGACAGTTGTCTTGAGCATACAAAGACTTCTTAGCCATGTCTTTGAACTTTGATGCCTCCCTGAATTCTTCCCCTCCCATGCTGAAAAATAGCATCAATATATGAACATTTAGTAATCTCAGGGCAGTATTTACTCTTATCATTTAGAAAGCAGCAATATCGAGTTACATGCCACTGGGAAGAGCAGCTTCTGGTGCAAAATCAGTGACTTATATTTTATGTTCTTTAGTTATTAGAGGGTCTTAGCTCCACAGATATCAAGATCATTAGTAGAGTGTAACAGCAGAAGTAACCAGATTTGTGTATCACCTGGTCACCTGGTTCAATCCAGTCACCACTGCATAAAAAGTCATATAAGCTGTCAGGCACAAATCTTCGAGGAAGGTAGTCAGGTCTTTAAGGCCACTACTGAAAATCTGCTACTGTCACTTGCTCATCTCTTCCATTACACGAACATCTGGGGGAACCAGATGTTCCCTCTTGAAATGGCATATGCTGTTACCTCAATCTTTTTAATCAACTAAACCAAGTGTTTCTAGCAATTGATAACAAACAGCTCATTTTAAATACTGAATTGCACACAAGTATTCTGATAACTGAGCTGGTAAAACAAATATGCTGATCAAGTTATCAGCTGGATGTGTGAATGGGACAGAACTACACTTGTCCTTCTGCCACAGCATGAAACTTCCAGTTGCCTAAAGATTTACAGATCATATTCTGTAGATTCGGTTACTCCGTTATGTAATTATGAACTCTGAATGTGAACAAGCGTATTATCCACTGGTACTGTACAGCATTTTAAGATTATAGTCTTAAGAGTCATGCAGTACTAAAATCAAGAGCCTTAGAAGCATATGCATTTACTTTGATCAACCTTGTGTTAACAAGACCCATTTTTGTCATTCTTGGAGAATTAGTTTTGTTAAACCATGTTTTACATTGTTGTTTGATTAAAGGAGACAATAACACCTGTGAAATCTTCATTTTCCCCTTTCTCCCCCCCAAGCTTTGCCTAGAACATATATTAGGATAATCAGTGTAGTTGAAGAGTAGACATTTCTGGTTAATAAGATAGTTTAAGTGCTGTATCTCCTATAATTGCTCTAAAAAAATTAAAAACAAACAAAACAACTCCCCCCAACCCAGCACCCTCCCCAAACCCAACAAGCCAGCTCTTCTTTCTGACAGGTCTTTCACAACTGGATTTAACCTGCAGAAAAATAGAGTTGTTTACCTCCATAGAATTGTTTACCTCCCTCAGGGTTACAGAACTATTTTCTAAGAATAACAGAACTCAGACTTTTCCATTCCTATTTAAGCAATAGTCACCCTAGATGAAACAAAACAAGGCAAGGTAGAGCCAACCTAATCTTGAGGAATAGCTTTCATTTTTTTATCTTGTTTTAGAGACACGTAGCCTTTTTTTGGTCTGTCTTCATTTCAAAGAAAGCTGGTTCTTTTGTAAGCCTCCAATGGCAGGCGACAGTAAACAAGTCACGGGATACGGTATTTGTTCTAAGAATAAAGGATCCTTGCTGTATAGTAAACCTACATGCTTATTTCTCCTTCTTTGAAGTGCTCAAAGCCAAGTTATTCTTCAGCTCTTCATGTGTTTTTTAGGCTTTTTTTTTTTTTTTTGGTGGTGGGCACACAACATTCACTATCATCTCATTAATTTATACTACTCCCATAGCCTTCATTCTAGGCAAGATATTTCATTCATGAGACTCCTGATCTAGTCCACAGCTCACCTCATTTGTTTTTTGGGTTGGTTTTTTGGTTTTTTTTTTTTTTTTTTTAAAGATAGAATATACCACTACCAGTTTTGTAATGTTCTAGCTGATCTACTTTGTGCTTTAGGCACAAGACTTTAGGAACAGGAAGGAAGCAATCAGAAAAGCAGAACAAAGTAAACAGTTTCCCTAACAATCTACATGTCTACAAGTAGCAAAGACCAAGAAGTGCGTAAAACCACACACTTGTGGGACTAAACAAAAATTTAAGTTGATTTGGACATTTAGTCTACCTTTTTATGACTAAACAAAACAAGAATTTGTTTCTTTGTGGGTTATTTATGTTAGCAAGGTTACTTATGTTAGTCACTCCCAGTGCCAAGGTTTGGTGCCACAAGCAATGTGTATTAGAGAAAACACTTTTAAAAAGACAGCAGGTGCCTGTGGAAGGAGCACTAAGTATTTGATGCTATGTAGCAGAACAGTTTGCTGTCAACACCACATGAAATTACTACTGGGTGAAAAAAATATCCCCTAAGGAGACTTCTCTCTTTAAGTGTGCATACAACCGAAGCTATTTATTTCTTTGTCTAACGTTTTACCCAAGGTACAACAGCAGCTCGAGTCACAACACAGGGTTGCTACGATTCTCAGAACCATTTTATTGGGACATGAAAAGGGCTCTACATCTTATCCACCACCAGGTCTCTAAGCTTGTGCATAGTATCAGCAAGAGATCAGAGATACGGAAACACCAATGCATAGGAATGCATCTTCTTTATAGAAGGTTACAGGTCTGTTTTACTGTGCCTAACTCAAGACAATAGAAGCTATGAGAAAATGATCTCATTTTAACAGTGCAAAGTAGAACTGCAGAGCCTTACCTAAACTCATC
Organism: Harpia harpyja; assembly: GCF_026419915.1. Lineage (NCBI taxonomy): Eukaryota > Metazoa > Chordata > Aves > Accipitriformes > Accipitridae > Harpia > Harpia harpyja. Next base: position 53,735,206 of record NC_068940.1, on the reverse strand, counting down.
TTGCTGTTCTGCTAGTTGATCCATCAAAATCTGAAGTCGATCCCACCTCATCCGACTGCACTCTTTATGGAAGTCAAATGCTACATATCTGTTAAGAGAGAGAAGCATCTTTTTAGATTACATACGTACCACAGTAAAGGTCTCAGAAAACCCCACAGAGAAGGGCGATCTATAAAACAGGTAGTGACAGAGGATTTGTTTTTCTTTAGAGATGGCTTCCAGCAAATATCTGTTGATTTTGTCAGTGCTCTGTAATCTTCCCAAGGCTGCACCCTTAGCGTGTATGGTGACAGCATTTACATTTCTTTACAAGATGCCACCAGTCTGGGGAAGCACACATTCAGTTCCAAGTTACTCATTCTACGTTCTGGCTAGTATTTTTCCTCCAGAAAGTATAGAAGGGATATGCATCTGGTTTCATCTTTTTTTTTTTCCCCACCAGGATTCTTCTGCCCTCCTCTCTTCCAAGCAACTGCATTGGGAACTTCAGTTCACTTTGAAATAGACACAGGTGTTGAAATGCAACATTCTTTGCTGGCATGCAGCATAATTCCCTTGATAGCTCTCTAGAAACCTGAGTCAGGTTCTGTTTAAACAGCTAACCTACTCTGTCATAAGAAAATTACACAGCTACTGACTTGGAACAAGATTTTAACAGCCAATTCATTTCTGGCAAGAAGTGCTCTAGATGAGTGGCGTTTGATTCAATGTGTTTATATATAAATGTTTGTTGGGAATTACAGGGCATTACATTCCTCCCCTCAAGTATTCATAATCCAAATGTTATTATTTGCCAAGTTTTCAAGACTACTTGCATGAAGAAAGATGGTATATATATTCTGAAGACTCAAGTCTCAGTCTGGCAGGTAAACACCATCAAAACTGATTAACAAAGAAAAAGGATTTTGGCAGCATTAAGAAGATGGGGCTGACAAATACCACTTTTTAACAAACAGAACAAGCATCACTGAAACACACCCTGACAGAATTTTACATCTTGGTTTCCATCAAATGGTTTTATAGCAAAGATGCATGGAATTCCACAAGCTTTGTACAGCTAAGGTATCGATACCAGCCTAGGTGTGAGAGTGAGGAAAGAGCTCACCTTAGAAGTGGTCTTTTTTAATAAAACCAAAAGAAAAATCCACACCTACACACCAATAACACAAACACACCCCTGAGGGTAGTAAAAAAAGCACACAGAAGTGAGAGAGACATCTATAACTACCCTAGTGAAGGCAGCAGCAGGGCATCATACAAGCAGAAAACAGCTTGGAAAAAATTCAAAGTATGTCAGGATTCATAAGGGTATTTTGATTATACTCTGCAATTCCATAGTTATGCTTAGACAGAAGTGAATCCTTATTAAAACAGGATGCCTTTTTGCTTAGAGGTAGGATTTTGTCCTTTGACATACATGAGTGACAAGAATACTATACAGCAATTTCAAGGAAAAGGTAGAGGTAAGTATCTGCAGGAGTTGGATGCTAGCCCTCCCTCTAGAAGTTAGTGAAAACAAGCACAGGCAGGTTGTAAAATTGTATACTGTGCTCAAGATTCCCACAAAGAGATGGGATTTCTCTTACGATTAAAGTGCATTCTCCGCTCTCTTGGCCCATTGTTACGCTGAGGTCCAGACATTTAAATTACGTGTTCCCCTTACTGTTTCCTCCTTTACCTCAACACTGCTTTGCTCACACTCAGCACTCCCTTAATTAGTAATGTAACCAAGCCCTTTGGCCAGAAGCCAGTTCTACAGAGCATTTCTTTTTCCTAAAATGCAGATCTCCACAGTTCTCATAGCATACTATTACTCCAATACTGACATTACCATTGCCTCTGAGCTCCCTTTATTCTATCTGTCTCTTCTCTGTCTCACACACTTCACGGTCTCATTTCTGCTTAAAATATGAGCTCTGAGGTAGGGGCATTGGTCATATGCACGTTACTTCATAAAAATAAAACTCAAACAAATCAGACAGTTGGTAAAGGCTGCCAAAGAACTGATGAATCTGTGGGTCTGAGGCAATGCTCAACTTTCAACACAGGATGTATCATTTCACTTCACATGTACCTGACCATTCCATTTGCCATGCTGTTTACCATTTTTGCAAATGTTTGCTCAAGAGGCTTCTCTGAACCTTTTTGGTTAACCTGGGAGACAGAATAAAAAAATTTAAAAAAAAAAAAAGAGACAGTATTACTCAAAAGCCTGCTTAAAAGAACAGCAGCTTTTTCAGGAAGAAAAAAGTGAAAGCATACCAAATTGACAATCATTTGCTTTCCATAGCTAATTATTTGCGAGTCAAAATGTCTTTGGAAGCCATCCATCTAGAATAGAAAGGAAATGTGTTGACAGATGTACACTACTATCGAGATCTGTGATTTACAAGAAATCTCTATAATCATCATTTTGATGATACTGCACAGATAGTTTTATAACTAAGAAAAGTATTTGATGTTCTCTGTTGTGCTAATACATTTCTACTTTCAACCCCCCAGTCCATTCAGCTCTCCTTATTAAACAGGCCACAGATAACAAGTATGGTACAGCTACTAAAACTGCTGCAAACAAGAATCAAAGAGAAAGTACCCCCATTGATGTCTGGATTTTTTTCAGGCTCTGAACTCATCCTAAGGAGTACGAGGCTTCTTGCTACTACTTTTTAAAAACAAAGCTCAATCCAGTATTGCTGATTTTTATTCTTCTGATTACAGTTTGTTACCCTATCACACAAACATGAGCCCAGAAATATATTAAAACCCCAAGACACAACAAACACTCACATACATGATTTACTGACTTGCTGATCTGTGGCTTTGGTTTATACTTGAGGTTTGGTCTTTGAGACCAGAAAAAAGGAATTGATCCACGGGTCTACAAAAGAATGGAAATAGTTTTAAACAACAAAACTTACAAACTCATTTGCCACTTAAAAATAAAACAGACTGGTTTGGTTTGTTTATTTGTGTGCATGCACATCTTATATACAATCTATGTTTAGAAACACAGAGCTATCTATCTATACATCTTAAGCCAGTGAGCAGTTCCTTACACTGACTTTACCTGAACAAACGATGCCTTGCTCCCCTTGTAATGCACAATTTGTTCCGTTTCAACAAAGTTCGCAGCATGTCCTTCTGAATCAATGCCTATGTAGGAAAAAGACCGCATTAACCAGCTCAGACCGGCTGCAGAACAGTGACAGTATATCAGCAAAAGGCTTCCTACCCATGCCTTCTAAGCACTCACAGAAAGCGTAAAAATACCACCGAGCCACCTCAAGATGGTAAATTAAACACACCTTTGGCAAAAAAGTTTAACATGATCCGTACGAAATTTAGCTTGAAGAAACACAGTTGTGCTTAACACATTTTGATATTTCTAGCCCTAGAAATTGAGGGGTTTAATACAAAATAAAACATGAGTGCTTTGACACCAAAATATTCACAATTCAATAGCAATGGTACTGCAGAAACAGACCAATTGCTTCAAAAGCATGTATGTTGGGAATGAGAACAGAGAAGGTAATTCAAATCCATTTCCTTGTTCACTTTTTAACTTGAAACAATTAGAGAACACCACTATTCAGGGCTCCCCCGCCAGCACCAGCGAAGCTCTTAGTTGCATTTACTGCTAGGCCAAAAGGGCTATTACACACTTGCATTTAACACCAATAAAAACAGTAAAGTGTTAAAAAACCACTATAAAAAACTTTTGCAGTTATCTCTAGGAGGAATAAAGAAGAGTCAGTTTTAACAAATACCAGAACATGCTTCCATTCATCATACAGGTTCCTAGTATTTTCTTTGATTTTCTTTAGTTTGTCTCACGAGGTCCTTCCTCTATTACAAGCATTTTTTGTGCAAGTCATTATACAGCAATTATTCTTAAAGGTAAGTCACATGTATAGATGGAATTCACATTATTTTTAAAATAAATCAATTTGCTATTTTACCTCTTACATAATAGCGTACACCAGCCCTGAAACAGCTTCTTCTGGAAACAAGCAGCCAGTCAAAACACTTGCCATTTATAGAACAAGAATGCATAGTAATAACTAATGACTAACATTAAGGAAAAAAAAACCAAAATTTCATTAGGATATTTTTATATATCAAGAGGTAGGAAACATCAAGGAACCAAGTACCCATATTCAAAGAAATCTGTAAACATCTCACACCAGTAGCAGTTGAACGTTAAACTTGAGTGAGTAACTTAATATTAGGATCAGTATGCACATCACAAAAAGACAGCCTATAGGTGATATCATTGATGATCACATATTAAAACTGCTATGATTTTGAAAAAACAGGATTTAAAAAGATTAATCTGATCTTATGGTCCTATGGTCACTAAAAGGACTGACCTCTGAAGTTCTATTCAGTGCTACATCAATCTCATCCATAATTTTATTAAGCTATCTTAACAGTTTCTTGCCCCTATTGCTTTTAACAGAAAATACCACTTCAAAACTCTTTTCTAGGCTTTTAGAAGAATGACTAAGTTGGGCTGTTATACCTTGCACCTCTAAGTGCAACATACATCACAGTTACAGATGCCAGAACTAGCAGTAATGTAGACTGGCTTTCAAATCCATGTGAAGAAAAAGAATGAACATGTACCAAGTCTCCAGTGCGAGCTTTTTACACAAGCATGATTGCCTGCTCAGGCTGAATACCCAAAGTGGCAGATACACCATAATCTGGGACTAATCAACAAACACGGGCCATTGACAACTAGTTTCAGTTTTAGAGTATTGTTCTGTGCTGTTTATAATTGCCTTTATTTGGGACTACAGTAAACTATCAAGTCTAGTAGAGACCAGCATTCATCGTGAATAATTTCTCCAGGTAGATTCACAGGCTTTCTTCCTTTGTCCCTAAAAATAGAAACCTACAACTTTAAAGCAAGCAAAAGATCAAAATGGTCAATTTTTGCAAGCTGCACTATTAGCATACTGCAGTCTTCTATTCTTTGAGGAATCTAGATACTTTGTCTTAAGGTTGGTAAAGTAAACAAGACATTTTATTTTTTAAAATAGCACATTTTACAGTGAAATCTAGATTCTGCATTTATGACTCAAATAGGACATAAAGCAGCTGTGTCATATGTGAGCACCTACGCTATGTTAAAGAGCACACTGACTGCATATATGGAACTTCTTGAGTTATGTGGGCATTTGTGCTAATACTGTTTGTAAAGAATTAAAAAAAATATAATACAAATTGGCCCTATCTAGTCCAGAATGTTCTCACAATTCATAACTTAGACTGAAACTATTCCTCTGCTTTCCTGGAAAATTACTGCCAGGTCCTACACCCTTTAATTCAACACTTGTACAGCCAACAGTTTCCTGCAAGAAAGGTTACCTCTAAACTTAGCTGTTTAGCAATAGTCAGCCCATTTTCTGTCTGCAATCTCTGTCCTAACTTGAATGGCAGCTTGCTACTGGCTACTTCCACTCACACAAAAAAAGGAAAACACAACGATTGTTCTTTAGAAGGGGCTTTTTGGAACAGCAAGGGAAATATTAAATCTACTTTAGGCTTTAGGTGGTCAGTCTTGATTACCCAAGTCAGTCCATTATTTCTCATCACTGCAAGACCAGTCCAGATAGCTGAACAAAATCTATTTAGGTTTATATGGGGGGAAAAAAAGAGTCTTTTATTTTATTGAAGTAACTGTTAGCAGCCCTGGAACAGTCTGCTTAGGGCTCTTCCTAGTATTTTCATCACTAAAAACCTAGTTTCTTCGAATTCCTGGGTTCTCTAAGGTGTTTGGTTAGTATTAGAATTATAGTAAAACATACATTATTTATGCTAATTATTTATATAGTGAAAATAGGACAGAGGAATGTGTTAATTGCAGTCTGCTAGTTGCAATCTACCCAGACTCTTCCACCCAGGACCTGCAGGATAAGGACTGGGTTGTTTTGACAGTTCCCTTTTGCCATCTTTCCTTGCCTCTCCACCTACTCCCACAACATTTTCCATTAAATGAAGTCACACGGAAGAAGGGCTGTAGATCTGCCAGCTGCTAACAGTCCTATCAGAACAACCGATGCAGTCTGGAAGCTGTTCCCTGCACACATCTGAGGGGCCTTCGCAATAGAGGAACTAAGGAGAACGCAGCATGTGTTGCTCTGTCCAGTCTTGCCAGTCCTTCTCATGCTGCCAGTCCAGGAGCACCTGGGACTTCTTGTTGATCACACACTGCATGAGGAACACTGCCTCCTGAAAGCATTAGGCTTATTCACAGCATACACCCCTTCTCAAAAATAAACTCGTAACTGCTTTGCTGAAGAGACTGTTACCCAAAGCATTGGTGCAGGAAAAACAGCTGGCTAGGAGAAACATTCCACGAGCCTTCAGTAGAACTCCTTATCCTTTTATTCACCAACAGGAACATCCATAAGCACTCCTTCAAGTCAAAACTGTTCACCATTATTTTATATTCAAAGTAAGTGCTACATGACGGTATCCTTACAGCAAGATAAAAAGTACTAAGGCTGATGTAAGAGCATTTGCCATATTCATCTTAACCTTCAATCCCATTGAAAGAGTTATGCAATTCGTGCCTGTAAAATTAAATACATTAACCCTTAAGAGCAGAATATTCAAGTGAGTTATCATACGAGTGGGCTGTCAAAAAAATATGTAATGCTCATATCTGAAAGAACTACACCTTAATTCTGACATTGCGTTCTATGTTACAGTTGCCAACACAGCCAATAGAGCAGCTTCCTCAGCAGCCATTTTGCTATTAGACTACCATATTCAGCACTGAGCTTTATTTACAACGTAGAAGGATACATCCATGCATCACTGGCGTAGCAAACCTATGGATCTGAAACAGACACACACCACACGTTAAAAATATTAAGCACCAGCAGCCAAAAGAGGTATGTGGGTGACTATGCTTTGTCTAGGAGTTTTTTTTGATAGTTTTATATACTTTTTATCCTTTACTTTTTGTTTAGGGTGCAGTAATTCTGAGAAAAAAAGTTCAAGGAAAACAGCAACATATGTAACCCTTATTAGCAGCAGTGAAAAAGTGAAAGTCTATCTAATCCTAATTAAGTGATCTTGACAAAAAACAAGCTGCTTTGACGTCCTATACACAGCATTTACTCTTCTACAAACGTGCCAGATATAAAGCAGTACACACTGAAAACCTTTTGATATGGTATTTGCTGTACCTCCACAGTAGGATGTAAGCAGAGATGGTAGTTAACAACACAGGGCTTCAGTAAGGGATACTTCTATGTGATTAATACTCAAAATGCTTGTTCCAGGGTTTTTCCCCACCCTGCCACTCCTGAATACCTTTGGTCTTTCAAGAAAATATAAAATTAAGATTTTCCAATACTGGAAGTCAGAAATAACATATCTCATTACCTAAAACTGTTACTATAGCAAGTCACCTGTAGTCAATACTAGGTCACACTTCCCCTCACACAACGGTTATCTCCCTTTTCAGCTTCTCTCTTTTGCCTCCTACATCTGTTTTCACTAACCAGTGACACTGGGATTTTTGTTGCTCCCACCACAGCTTCCCTCTCATCTCCCAAGCTTTGATTGCATAGCACTATGCAAACTATATACCCAGTCATATGCCTCCAGAATATGCACAACAGCCCTTTGCTAAGCCGTTATCTTCACATTCCAGAAGCACTGCACAATCCAGCCTTTTGGAACAGTGCTGTCTAACGTAAAAGCACATCTCCACGGGTTACCGAGACAGAAATAGAAGCAGCATGTCATTCACTTCGATAAATGAGAAGTACTGGTAGAGAGAAAAGGTTGTGGTAGCACAGACAATTCAAGAAGTTTAACACACATCTGAAGTCTCTAGTAGGAAGGAGCTTAGATCAGTCTGGCCATTGAGGTACTGCAGTTGTGGCTTATGGTCATACACTTGTATTTGCTGGACTAAGTAAATTCAAAGGTTACACTGTGCTAGTCTTCATTTGAAATAAACTGAAAGGGTCTAACCATTAGTCTTACTCTTAAATATCAGCTTTATGACCTACTTACTAGGCAAATGGAATTTAAACTGCACTTGTGGAGAAAGTTGCTAGCCAGTCTTAGGAAAAAAGTGATGAGCCAAACCTTGCCTATACCTAAAGATACATAAGTAGCTAAACTTCAAAAAGCTTCAGAAGCATACGCTGTGCAGTGTAACTTCCCCTTTGGTTTATACAAGCATGATCACAGCACAGTATCTTCAAATGCAGGCACTTCCAAAAGTCAGCTTTACTACATGTACTATTGAGGACATTGACATAAAATTGGAAGTTTGAAAGCAGAATACTGTCACTGTGCTAAACTAGAAGATGAACAGCCACATTATACTAGATTTTGGCAGTCTGAAACAAGAGACAGAATTACAGGGAACTGTTGTATACTTATAGTAAAAGCACATTCGTCCTCTATTAATATAATCATTACGAAGTGTTTACCTCTGGTTGAGCAGCAAATTCTCTAAGAAGATGTCCATTCCATACAAATCGTGGATCTGCCTGCAGCAAGAAAAAAAAGCCAACATGCTTTTAGAGACTGTCAGTTCTGTTGAATTAAATATAAAGGCAGTATTATTGTATCCACGCATTACACAAGTGTAGGTGAACAGGTATACACAGAGATTGAATGCCCTTCTCTCATCAGTATCCTTCATATCCTCAACTAGAAATCTAAATAAAATAAAAATAGTTAAAAGAAGAACAGTTCCCTCCAATCTTTAAGGGCATTCCCTGATACTTCAGGCATGCTAAACAATTAACAACTGAGCTGCAGTATTGGAAGAACATTCCAGTCTTTGCCCTAAGTAAACAGGGCTTGAAGAAGTTACCCAAAATTTTAAGAACAGTAGCAAGGTAACACTCCTAAAATGGGCAGAAGGTAAAAATGCAAGGAGTCCTGTATGCAATAATCAACAATTCTGAGAACTGAAAGTTAAACAATACTTGTAGTTTAAAAGACGGAAGTATTTATATTCTGCTGTGTAAGTGATCCTCTTCAACTTCACTTATTTGCTATTCTTAATTCACCTCAAAAGTACCTCGAGCAGGTCGCTGAGCATGTTCCAGAAAGCTACCAGATTAGTCACAAAAGTGGTGTTTGCTGTAGAATGTAGTACAAGCTCTGGGAAGTGCCATATATCTCAACTTCAAGATGAGGCAGGCAGACAATATATCATTGAGGATGAGGGTTAATTCAAGCTCAGCATTGGAACAGTCCTTTGTCTAACAGAAAACAATAAATACAACTATCTGCAGGAACTGTTCAAAGCCTACTTGCAGTGTCTTGAACTAGTGAAAGAACACGGTATGATGCCTTGGTGCCCCTATACTGCATCTGTTTCCTTCTACCAGTACTGTTTAAAAAAAAAAAACCAAACCAAACACCCACAAATATCAAACCAAAACACCCCCACACCAACCACAGGCCAGGCTTCTCTCACAGAGGGGAACTGGAGATGCCCAGAACCGCCACCACCCTTTTGTTAAGGCATTATACTTTAGCCGCGAGTGTGAAATCACATTAAAATTGTTTTAACCATCTAACATCTGAATTTACTTGAAAGTGACACCTTTTTACTGTACTTTGCCTTTCAAACAGCCTTCTGAAGTGCCACAATTTTAAGGAAACCAATCCTTTCATGCCAGCAGCTGCTCTCCCTGGCATGAGTACTGCCAGAGCAGCATTTGATAATGCTAAGTAGTCCCAAACTATAAAATGATTTTTAAATTGATTTTTTTTTTTAATTAAATCTTTGAAAAAGTGTACTGCTTCCCCAGCTTAGATAGTTTCAGTAACTAAGAGACAACATCTCGTGACTCCACTGCCACCTCTTCAGCAGCAGAAGAAAAAGTGCTATTGACTTCCAAGGTTTCAGTATTTCAGTGTCTAGGCAGTTTAGACCTTGTTTACACTGCAGGATAGTAAGTTACCAGACTAAGGATTCTGGAACTCTGGAGGCACAAGAGAATTTCAAGCTCAAATTGCATTTGGCTGTGTGACTCTGTTGTCTTTAAGACAAAAGCAGCGTATTAAATTCATGCTTCAAACATAAGGAACAGGCATAGTTTAGACAGAATACAATATCCCAAGGCCAACAGCCATAAAACCCACAGTTCTGTTTGACGTTATCCTGGAAGAGAATACGAAGTTAAGTGCCATTTATTCCACTTCAGGTTTTTTTTTTTTCCTTCCCCTGATTCTAGGTCAGAGGAATGACTTGCTTTCTCACAATTTTTCTACTTAGTTCCTTCTTGTTGCAATTAGAAGTGTTCAATATTAAAATCAGAGGTGAACTTTCATTTATTTTGAATTTTTTTAATCCATTTAAAGCAGAGTGCAGAAAGTACTTTTACCTGCCTGATCTAGAAGTCTGACATCACATCAGAACAGACTTCTGGAACTTCATGTTGCTCACAAGCTAAGAGACTTAAGGAAGGGTGGACTAGTACGCTCAGTTGCAACCCCTAACAGTTTCCATAAAATGCTGCAGTGCTGAACAAACTTGTGTACTGAAGCATTACAGACCAGCAATTTCCACCCTTATTCTGAGCACCCTATGAAGCAACTCAAACTGTAACTTGATTCAGTCAGTGTACCTTGCACACTTGCTTGGTTGCTTCTTTTTCCTTTCAGTGTCGGCTTCTTATTCCAGAGAGCTGCCCCAGTACAACTCAATTAACAAGATCACAGCGATAGTCTAATTACACAGCTATTTTTTGCCAGTTCAATTATAAGGATTTGCATCTAAGCAACATGTAATCTGTTTCACTAGTTTAAATTAATGATTAAAATAGTAAAGCCATTTTTAGTTTAACAGAGGACCATAAACACCTTAACAGTATCTGCTACCATTTAGCATACTAATTCACTGTAAAAAAAGAAAAAGTTTAAGCTCAAGAGTAACGGGACCACGGACTTCAGCAACAGCATCCTAAACTTTATGTAAAGTTTCCTTTAGTTTGTAATAGCTTTTTTTTTGACATCATTTAAACATCAGCTGCATAAACTAAACTTAAGCCACACAACTGATTGACAATGTCTGAGACAGATACTAAGCAAAATTAAATCCTCACCCTCTCTAGGAGGCTCATTTCCTGGAACTCTGGGCTCGTGTTGGCTAACCGTTGCAGAGTGTGCGTTAGGTCGTACGTTGTTGAGAAGTAAAATCCATCCACGCTCAAGACATGATTAAGCATTGATAAAAATACTTTATTGTCCTGCAACTGTGGAGAAAAAAAGGACAGAAGAGCTCTCTTTTATTACCATCCAAATATCTTATTCTTATAAGCTACCACTACTTTGTGAAGTGATGAGATGAACTTTGCTAGTGCTCTAGCAACACATGACATCATCCAGAGATTACCATACGAGGAAACCATAAGATTGCAATTTTGATACCAGTTCACTGGTAACTTACAGCTAGCACACTGCAACCAAATTCTGCAAGAACAGTGGAGAGCAGAGAACAGTATTCCTGTGAGGTAAATAGCTACTGATATTAAACTAATATTAGCGACTTCCAAGCAAAAAGGAAGCCATTAGTTTCCCTGAAAACCATTCAGTCAAAAAAACCAAGACAAGATGGCAATGCAAAAGAAAGGATATAACTTGCTATTAGGATTACCCAATAACTAATCTGTTTTCTGGTTCAAGTTTTAGTTAACCTCACTCCTTTCCTGAAAGAGCATCAGACTCCCTTTCAGCTCCATTGGTTAGACACCCTTATCTACTACTCTTTATCAATCCGCAACGCATCCATTGTAAACAATTTTCATACTTTCCGTCCCTCTCAAAAAAAAAATTAGTTCTTCCCTGCTGGGTAATTATGTAATTGAACAATTGCATAAATTAAGCAAGACAGATAATTAGAAGACAACAAGGCAGCTTATTGTAGGGGCTATCAGAAGAGTAAAGCTATGAGAAAGACTTAACAGGAAGAGTGTTGGGAAGAGTATGCCATCTTTAAAGGAGCAAAAATGCACAATATGCAGATCAAACTCTGGGGGTGATATTCCAAGTTGCACAGTGTGAGTTTCTTATCTTGAATGACATAACTTAACATAAATCTATATCCAAATATTACATCAAGTATAGTAGCCTGAACAAATCAAAGAAAAAAGTATAGTTCAAAGAGCTGCTTAAAAAAATTTTAATAGTTTCATCAAATAAGGTCCTGTGGTAATGGACATTAACATAAGGTAACATTCCCCCACACTCCCCTAATCAATCCACCTACCTGAATATCAGTTAAGTGCAGCATGGTCTTTTTGTAGGAGAGGATGTCGAAGTCTGTTGCTTTCCAGATTGCATGACTGAAAATCTCACCTACTTTTTTCTTTTTTGTTATTACAATAAGATATGTGCCTGTAAATCAGAAAAAGCAAACAAAAAAAACCCCCAGACGTGCATATTAAGAAAAGCAGCCTATCACCATACCAGAAAACTGAAACCAATAGGAAAGAGTGAGTTTTCTTCAAGTTACACCTGGGACTTTATGTTCTTAACAGTAAGGGGCTGGAACAGAAGCAAAATGCACTTGCTAAGCTACCCATTTCTCTGTGCTCACAGATCTTGAGATACCCATTAAGTTTAAGGAATTAAAAAAAAATGGACAAGATAGTGTCAGCTACTCTTACTTCAGACCAGAGACAGCCTGAAAGTCTTTAGGCTTGCAAATGCAGAAAGAGGCCAATGGTCTTGAATGTGGTTTGGAAAGCACAGACCAAGTCTGAAATACATGAAAGGAAGCATGCTTCAGAATCCAAAAAGCCTATATTCATCTTATGCTGAAAAAAAATGCTCATCCTAACAGGTTCAAAACGGAGCAAAGAGAAGGGGTTTCTTTTAATAATTTAAGACAGGAAGTTTGTTGTTTTCCTGGTTGCATAAGCAACAAAGCAAAAAACACATAATCGTAACAGTTCACTCAAAACAATTAATTTACACTTGTTGGTAAACACAACATAGCCTTATTTCTAAGCCTATCGTATTTCAGTGCCATCTTGGTTTTGAATAAAAAGGTTACTTTATTAAATTGGATATTGATGGATAAAAATATCTCATCATCTACATCTTATAACCATTATATGCTTACTTACAACTTCAATAGAGCAAAGCAATGAGCAGGCCGTGCAGAAGCACAGAACCACAAATCTAGTACATTTTTGTACTAAAGTATTCAAAGAAGTATAAATGCCAAAGCAGAAACAGTTCATGTTGTGTGCAGTAAGTTTACCCATTGTTTGTATTTACTACTATACCTAGATATACACCAAGTTTTATGGACAGGTGAATTATTATATGGGGTATCTAGTCTATACTTAGTCAAAGAACAGGTACCACCCCCACTTTTTTTACCTCTGCAGCTCTAGTGTTATACCTTTTATTTGGGTGGAATATTCAAGCACTTGAGAATGCTCTAGCATGTTTGCATCTCGAGTTAAATACTGCTTTTGGTTAGTATGTCAGAAGCATCCACATACCTTATAAAAACAGCACATTACATCCACAACTATACCACAAAGATGCTGCACAAATAGATACATTTAATCTGACATGAATTTTCAGTGTTGTCTCTTCCTATTTGGGTATGCAACCTTCTGTTTGAGATTTCAGAGCTTCAGATATTACTTCAGCAATTTTTTTCCCCCTTAATACTGTAATAGGCGAAGAATATTTGTGCTTGTTAAAGACACTGCATTGCTATATATGGAACCAATTTTACAGTTAACAGATAACAGTGAACTGCCTAACAACACTTAGCTGAACAGTTACTTTAACTGATATCATCTTTGTTAGTATACAGCTGTCAAACTAATCAGTGCAAAGCTGTGGGGGGTGGAAAGAAAAAAAACCAGGCTATTAAAAGAAGTTACATACTTCTATATTTTATCTAATATTCAGTCAGATGAACGAAAGTCATTGCCAAGCCTGCAAGTTGTGAAAATTCCCCTTTGGGGCAGTTCAGTTTTAAAACAGTCAAGGCTTGTCAAGTACCTAAGACACAGGTGTCCATTACATTGCTCTTACTCTGCAAGATCCACAATTCTTTAGAATATGAGCATATAAAGTTCAGTAGTTTAAGATCCTGCCAGAAGTTACTGCACTTAACACAATGACACTTTGCTTCAGTTGAGAATACTGCCATGAGTGAACTTAAAGCCTTTCTACGTATGGAGGCTTCTATTCAGTATGCATGTTCCTTATTACATCATTTTTCAGACTACTTTAGTTCCAAACTCTAATAAAGTCTATCTTTTGAATAGCAACACTTAACTTTCCTGGAAGCTTAGACTTTACACATCAGGTTTATTTGTGGCAGTGACTGTTTAGATCTGAACAGCACTGAGATACTTGGAAGAAGCAGACAGCCTATTCTTACCTTATCCTACAACTCCCTGAAATTTAGAATAGTCCCAGTCTGTCCTTTTCCTTTTAACATTGAATTTTCTTTTTATTTGTAGGATAGTTGGAACACAATCATTACTTGAACAGCTGCATCTACTAATCTAGCACCCTGTCACTCTCAGTTATTTGTGTACCAAGATAATTGATTTAAAGTCAAACTTCATGACCCTGTATTTGACTGTTGCATCAAATCCTGCAGCTAAGATTAAAACAGTTACGAAGAGTAAGTAGACGAAGTTCTTTGCACACATTTGAAATGCATTCCTTAAAACTCAACAAGCTGTCAGTTAACCCTACCTTTAGAGCAGCTACAGGTTTAAGAGGTACATGAACATTCGGGATAAACTGTATTTGGATACCTCCATCCTCTAGCAGCCATAAGGAAAGTCCATCATAGCGATCAAAGTATAACCTCAGACACTTACAAATACTACGTTTGTCTTTAAAGCTTCTTTAGCAATACAGCTGGCCTAAGTATTTTTAAAGAGCACAGTTCTGCCTTCCTTACCTGCCACCAATCGGATTGTTCCCAAAATACCATAAATAGGCCTTGTAACGGCTGAAGGGGGAACATCTTTCTTAACTGAAAAGTAGAAGAAAAAAAACACCAAGATTTCAGACTGCTTCTTTCATGACCACATTGGAAAACTATTAAGCTAAGTTTGTCAAAGCTTCTTGGTCAAATCTCAAGTTTTGCTAGAGTCTGAAGTATAAGAAGGAATGCATCAGAATTTCAAAGCCTGATGGGGAAGGATGTGGAAGCATTCTAACCCAGTTTCTCATGTTTAATCAAAATAGTCATTCATTCAATTGAATAAATTCAAGCTCATTCACATGATAGTATAGCAAGTAGACTCCTCAATAATGTATTGTCCTGTCAGCTTCCAGAAGCTTTTTGTTTTGAAGCCATCAAGACATCAAGGACAAACAAACCATAAATGCTTGTGCCTCCCACTTCGACTGCTTCTTCTGAGCCTCTGCCTATTTCCATTTCAGAAGACCTAGTTCACTTTTTGGTCTATCTCTGCAACACTACCAACAACAGCATAGATGTGGCAAGGGATACAGTATTCCAAACAACATACCAAGAAATCCAAAAGGTATCCAAATATCAATTAGAAGTCTTAGCATGTTAAACTTTCAACTATCCACATTTCTAGAATAACAGAAGGGATATTGGAGAACTTTAAGAAAAAACAACAAAAAAAAAAAACCCCAAAACCACCACAAAACACCCACACCAGAGTAAAGCATTTTCCCAGAGCTTAGAGAACAGAAAAAGATAGCACTTGAATTTTCCTCTGCTTTAAACACCTTGCAGGTTCATCTGATAAAACACCAGCAATGAGAACAGATGTACACTAATAAAAGACTTGGGATAGCCATCTTTACAGTTTTGAAGGTACAACTTTGAAGTAGAAATTGAAATATTATACTACAACACCAAAAGTGTCAGTGGGATGGGTACACTGCTCTTACATGAAGTATGCAAGAGGCCTAATAAAAGAAAGAGAATGACTGCTTTTATGTTAATATTACTGCAGCATTTCTGTCTGTTTAGAGATTAGTAATACTGAGGTACAAACTCCTGAAGTATCAAAAGGGAAGTCACCCATCACCTTCACTTCAAGTTGTCATTTAATGCAAGTACTTTGTTTTTATGCATTAATTTCGAATTCTTAAAAAAATTTCAAGTAAAATTTTGAAGATCTCGGCATCAGCATGCTTAACACTACTTGCACTGACATTTGAATCCGGATTTGCAACACAGAACTACATTTACAGTGAGGGGTTTTTTTACTGTTGCTGTTTCTAGAGGCTTTATGAAAATTCAGGTTTCAGTATTAAATAAAAGACAGCACTGGGACAATTTGGCAAAAGCTGCAGAAGCCCAGTGTTCAACCCTTTCCATGTTTGATCCTGGAGTTGTAGCACAAACCCCAACTAGCTTGGATGAGTCAGTTTTTACTGTGGTGATGGGCAGTCTTACCAAAAAGAGGCAAGCACTATCACCCTGGTTACCCACAGCATCAATCCCACAGTGAAAAGGCATTTCAAACAAAGTTCTTTGTAGGACAGAACACAAAGCACTATTTTAAAAACAGGAACTAAAGATGAAAACAATTTTCCCAGTATCAACTTAAGGCTCTGAAGATCTTCTGGGAGTGCCTAGAGCAAAACAGACAAAAAGGACAAGGAACCCTATATTGAGAAATACTGGTGAGGAGAGTACCTGTAAGAGTGACTTCCGTGGAGACTCTATCAATTGCAAGCACATCATCTGCTCCATCATCACAAGCTTCCACATAGAACTTCTCTGGTGTTATATGCCTTTAAGAGAATGGATAAGAAAAAGGAGTTTGTTCAGCGACACTTACTTTGGGTTTGTTTATTCTTCACTACCTGAAGACAGAACAATCAATTTTAAACCTTATTTCATCTGCAAAACCCAAAATTCTCACTGGATTACTTCCCAGCAGCCAGTAATGATAACAGTGCAAAGAAAGCAAGTCAAGCTAATCAGTTACTGCAAAATCCATGGCTTGTTTAACAATCTTAACTCTTGTTTATTACTGGAAGTTAGAGACATGAAAGTGAGTTTGTGTACATAGGGGTCCACAGTCACATAAGCTTGAACTATGTCACTTAGAAGTCTGATAAGCCAAAACCAACCTTCAAAATCAGAAGTTTTTTTTAACAAAACGCTTTCTAATATATCAGAAAATAAAGCACCACATAGCTGATGCAAGTCTAGCAAACACAAAAATAATATCCAAAGTGGTAAAAACACCTGTTTCACATGAGTGTTACAAGTATTGTAAGAATCCACCGGAAACACAGAAAAAATGGAAAAGTTGAAGTGGCAGACAAGTTTATTGAAGTAGGTGTCTCAACATTACCATTCCCCAGATTTATTAGCCAGGTCTACATGACATGCATGGGGTAACCGGTATGCTCCCCATCTGACACATCAGCCAAATCACATGCTGACATCCTGTTCAGACTTCATAGCTCTTTCCCTTCAGAAAAACTGTATGCAGTACAACACTAGCCATAAAATTAAACATAGTTTTCAGAAATATCCCTTAAAAATATACCTGTTGAGATACTTGCAAGAAGCCAAGCATGTTGCACTGTGCAGCAATACAAGAGGTATGCAGAAATGACTTGTAGCTGTAGGTAGAAAATGCTAAACAAACAAACAGAGCCCCAAACACTCTTGAACTAGTTCTTAACTCTCATAGTGATTTTCTTAGTTTAAGGCTTGACAATACCAGGGGTCAGAGTTCTAAACATCTTGTTCTGGAAACTTATTCTACAGGATAGATATTTTTACGCTGCTTCTCCCTAAATAGATCTTGCATTTCCTCACATCTTTTGTATTTTTTTTAATCCTTCAGAAAGCTGAATTAGAATCCTAATTTAGATCAGAAGAGCCCATTGAAAGAGGTCTTCTAGACATCTTTTAACATGTCTAACACCCCACCTTCCATGCACTAAAAGCAGGGCCAACTTCAAAGTTTATCCTACTTCAGAGTTAAACCCTATTTCTTAGGGTGTGTTTTGACTCTCCCCGAGGATGGGGATTCTACAACTTCTCTGGGCAATTAGAGGAAAGCCAGAGGAGACCAAATGCTTAACTGAACTGAAAAAAAACACCAAACCCAACATAACACAACAAACCATAACACTGATGCCTTAAAGCCCCTACTCTGCTTTCATTGCTCCTGGTTTTGACAAAGTGCACATGTGCACCCATGGCTCTCTAAGGGGGGTTCATCACAATAATGGTGAAGAGCAAACAAACAAGTTTACACAGATAGAATGGGCAAGACAAGCTTAAGGACATTTATAAGCCCTGTTTATTAAGGAATTTAAAAAGAAATCAGGAGGTACTATTTAAGGTACAGTCAGAAACCTATTGCTAGTTGGCAGGAGACAGAAGTAGGCATTTTTTTCACAAGAGAGAACTGCAGCTACTTAACTTCTGTTGGTTTAGTTGAACAGCCAGCTTTTTCTGGGAGGTCAGTTGACACACAAGACTCCAGCTAAAAAAAACTGGGGAAGAGACACTGCAACGTTTAATATTGGACCTGTTACGCCTTTAACATAGACCCTTATGCGCTCTTACTCATCTATCTTAAGCAAAATAAGCTGGAAAAAAATCTTTGGATGCAGCAGGTTGTAAAATAGTGTCCAAAGTAGTGAGAACGACAGTTTCAGTTCTTGAATACTCTGTATAAAGAGCACAACATAGACCAGACACCTACACTGACAGTACAAAGCACAACTGAGCATTTCCATCCATGATCAGTATTTTTAAAAGCTGCTCTTTTCATTATAAAGTGCAACATGGCCATAACTGTACTGTAGTCTCAGCAATGAGATTCACTTCCATATTAGTTAAAGCCTGTTTTCAAACAGCTGAGAAAAAGCTTACAGGTGTAGAATATTTGTCATTTAAACAAATTTTCTATTTACTACACTCAAGAATAATACTTTCTCCATGAAGAACATGAAGTCTTTTACCTTCATCATCCACGAGTTAAGAAAAATGAGAGAATTAAGGCTGCCAGTGCAAATTATACCCGGTCTCTCAGTATGTGTCATACACCCTGCTTCACTAGATCAGTCCACAGCATATCTCTCTCTCTCTCAAATCCTAGACCATATTTTGCCTCCTGCCACTACCATTGCCCTTTTAACTGGTTTTTTTTAAATCACCTTTATCTCCTCTCACACAATGCCTGTGCATTTCTAACTTTGCTTAAACTACATTTTACCCTCGACACACACACACAAAAACTTTGCCATCAAAATCCTCCTTCCCACGGTCCTTTCCAAAACCAGATTTGGTGACAAAAGTGTCATGGAGAACACAAGACAAGTGATCCCTATTTTCAGTTCAATGGACCCAACTGGCTCTAGGCTTCAGCAGCTTGCAGCACGCTGGAACAGTCTTCTTGTTGACTGTTTTGGAGCTTTGGGTGGTTTTGTTTTGGAGGTCTTTTGCAGGGAGGCAGGAGGAACTCAAGTTGCCAGTCTAAGAAGCTGAGAGAACTTAAATAATCTCTGTTGGGATCACCATTAAAAACTGCCTAAAATACAACTGTACAACCCAAACTGAAAAGCCTAATGCCCTGCAAAATGTTAAATCCTTGCTTCACAAGAAGTGGGAGAATTAGTGCTCTTCAAAGTTTTTACCAGAAAGATGATTCACTTAGTCCTTGCTTCATTTGTGTGAATAGCTGAAAGTTTTCTAAAATAAATATAGTTGAGGAAGAGCCCAAGACTCAAATAGGTTTCAGCCCAAATGCTGATTTACCAACTTACTGATTACCAGAACTAGGCTAGTAGTCTCATTCTTGTTTAGATAAGCTTTTCAATCGTAAGATTGCTGTAACTAAGATGACTGCCTCTCACTTCTCTTTCAGGAAGGAAGCTGATGAACATACATGCAAGAATGTTTTTCCACAGACTCTACTCAGAACCAAGTCTGTATGTCTATCACAAGCTTAAAAAGATAGTACACATGCTTATTTTACTGATCTGATTAAATGCTGAAAGAAGGATCATTCACAATGACTAGGAACCTGCAGACAGATTCATTCTATTCTTTTAATGAAATAAGGAACAGATGAAAGTTGAAGTGCTAATATTATATTAAAAATAATAATAAAGAAATCAGTATTTTCTAGAAGCCCATCATGTCTGTTGTTACTTTTGAAACTGGTTTTCATATACCAGGCCATATTCTGCTTTTGTATAACCTTCACATTTGACACCGGAGCCTGCCTCCTCCTTGGCTACATCATCACTACCATCTATAACCATCCAAAACATCAAGAACTCTTAACAGCAATATCTTGCTTTCATTACAGCTTAACAGCACATAAAATCTTCACAAAATTTGAGTTCCTCTCATTTACTTTTTTAATATGAAAAAAAATCCCTGACCACCATTATCATGGACTATTTCTCAGTGTTGCTAAAGAACAAAGGGAGTGATAAATGGAAACATTTGACGTGGATAGTATAACTCATGATACTCAAGAAAAGGAAAGGTATTGAAGAACTGCAACCACCAAGTTAATGTTTCAAGCATTGCTGAAGGTAACTTGGATCTCATTTTGAAAATCTTCTCCAATTGAAACTGTGTGGATTGCTGCCAAGAGATAAAGCAACTCACTCAGATTTTATTCCTACAATTCAAGATTGATAAAGTGTTGATTCCCAAGATAACAGAAACATAAAAAAACGCCTCTAAACCAACCAAACCACTGCTTGCTCACCCCAAGTGTAGTCAGCTTCATTTACAGTTAAGTGAGATAGTTTTTTTTCATTTGTATATTTGTTGTGAAGTTTCTCTTCATTAGTTACATTATAAAGCAGTGTTGTATACCATGAAGATGACACAGAGTTGCATCCCACATTTTAATTAGGTTGATCTTACAGACAAGAATATTCCTGTGTTCAGATACAGCATGGAAGAGGACCCATCATGCTCTAGTGGCAACTAAAGATAGTAGTTCACTCAATATCACTTAAGCCTTCTGGGCCTCAACAGCCAAACCCTTACTTCAGTAATTGATTATTTCACCATAAATACTTAACATTGCTCTAATGCAGGAAACTCTTTGATGTCAGCCTCTAAATACTGTAATAAAGCAAGCCAAAAGCACATCCTGTACTGTGCAGCAATGCATTTGCTGTACTCAAGATACCGAAGTGGTCTGCAGTGAGATATAGGAAAGACGTTAGCATATGCACAGAGTCCCAACAGCATGTTAAGTAACAGTGCTAACACGCTGATGGTTTCAACACTCCAGAGATTCCAGATTTTCTAGGTGAGCAAGTGTGCTAATTATACATCTACAATAAATACTACTCCTCGAGCAGAAACAGCTCAAGGAACTGGAACGTGTCCCATGGAGCAGTAGTTGTTGCAGGGAGAAGAAAGGGACTATAATCCCAGTATTAAAAAAAAAAACCACTAATGGAAATACCATTTAAAAACAACAAAAAAAGGAACATGTTAAAGGCATAGCTTCATTAGTGAAACTGAACTGGAAATAGTTATTAAGATGACAAATAATTTACTGCATAAGTTAACGCCCTCCTGAGCTTCACCATGACAGCCACTTAGATTAAGCAGAAAAAAAAAAAAAAGGAGGTATAGCTGTTCTTTCTAGAAGTATTACCCAAACTCTTAAAACTCAGTTTAGAAAACAAGTGGAAAAAAAACCCCACAAAGACAACATGCACTTTTGGGCCTGTCCCCAAATACAGACAGGCGGAAGGCACTGTGTACTAACAACTGACAAGTACTTTCAAAAAGCATGTAGGCATAACTGTGGGCAGGAGGAGTTAAATTTGAAACACAGCTACTGTCAGAGACCCACAGGATACTGAGAAGGCTATCAACAAGCTAAGTCTTCACCCAAGCACAAAGAAAAAAGTGATTTTGAGCGAGCCAAAACAACAGCCAGGATTCTCTCTATTCTGCAGACAGCTTTACCAATTGGTTTTTATTGATTAATTGGACTGGTAGCTTCACCACCATCCACTAGCTTGCTACCTGCAATAGCCATTTGAATTTTACAATTTATTCCTGAGGCTACGAGAGGAAGTTAAATAAGCATAGCAGTGACACAGATGACAACTACGGATAGTGGTTTTCAGGTTAATAGTCCTCCCCTATAACTGCTGGTGTAACTCAATTAGTTCCAACAGTAGCACAGACACTAGACATCAGCATTTTCACTGGTTCACCTGAACCTGACTGATGACACTGGTCAAGGCACAAAGGGGTTGAGTTGCTACTTTTGATAACATGAGAAACACAAGAGATTTGCATTCAAAGCTAGAACTTGCAATTGGAGGTACAGAATGGGACCCTGCAGAGTGCTACAACCAGTGAAGCTCCATACAGGGCCACCAGAAGAGGTACAGTTGCCAAATCTGACCTTTTCATAGTAAGAATGAGAAGTCAGTTAAAAAAACAAAAAACCACAAAACAAAACACTGTTACCACTAAGTCCCCAAGGTGAAGTCTAGTCTGAACTCCTCAGAACATTCTCCTTTGACCTTGCCAACCTACTAGGGTTGACTCATCACCCAAGTTATGGCACTATATGTTAAAATGCTTGGTAGAAAGTCCACAGGCATTACTACAACTTGGTGTAATAACAGGAAAAAAGCCCATTTTTCAGAATGCAAACCAACTGTTTTCAAGTTTATGAAAAAAAATTCACATGAAACTACACTTGAGACAGCCTTGTTCTAAAAAGATCAAGGATTACTTTTAGTTAAGATTAAACTTTAAATGAGAGAATTCTTTACTAGCCTGTATCCAGAAAGTGCTTTTACTTAAAACTCCTGGTAAGAACGACTGTGTACTACAAGCCACACAACTGCTACTCATATAACTCACCTTTTCTCCTCTGCAGGCAAAAAGATCACAAGTTCAGCTTAAAGAAAGACAAATACTGTTTAGGTGACAAGGGGGGGGGGGGGGGGGGAGATTTCTGCCAAACAAGCGAGTCTTTCAACCATCACTAATGATCTTACTCTTCAGTAATACACAATTATCTACAGTGTCGGTGTACCCTCACATAGCTACCTAATCAAAATAAGGAAAGAAGCCCAGTGATTTTTAAACACGTAACAGCATTATGACAAACTGTTTATACAGATCTCCGAGACAGATCTAAGCATGTTTGCTCTGAATCCAAAAGATGACTGTCAAATGAAATTTAACAGAGCATTAAGTACAGTTAAATCAGGCTTAAAAATCACTTTCAGATACTGCTGCCTGAAAATGGCATCAGTAACTCAATTAGAGTTTCAGGCCAATATTTAGAGGTCAAAAGCCTGGGAACGCCTTTAGGACACACAAGGACATTTCACTGTTGGCTTCAGACAGCCATGAAGAGTCTCATGCTCAGAGGAGTTTTCTCAGGAGTTTCAACTGGCCAGCGTGAGGGCTTGCAATGGAAATGCCTCTTCAGTTTTAACTTTGTATTGCTTCGGTTATGCAACTTCTTTTGCTGTATAAAAGGCAGCAAGCAAACATCTGGCACAGACAAGTTCAAAGGGTTACACTCTCCCCTAAAACCTTTGCTTTAAAGGAAAAAAAAAAACCAAAACAAAAAACTATGGCAAGAGGTTAGAAGGATTTATTTGACAAGTCCCAGCAGGCACTACACAGGAGAGACCCCAAAAGTTAAAAAAAAAAAAGCATCAACTGGCATCAAAACTGTACCCACCACCCCCCCACCGGTGCCCCAAGAGACTGACGGCTACGGAGCCTTCTGCTGCCCGGAGACACGGCCCCCACGGAGCTTCAAGCCGCCCCACGGGTGCTCGGGGCTCTATCGGAGCCCTCCCCCACCTCCAGCGAGCACAAGGCGGCCGAAGGCCCCCGCCTCCCCCCCTTACAGGCGGCCCCGGGCCGGTCACCGGCGCAGACCCGCACCCATCAGTCCTCCCGTACCCGTGGGAGAGAAACGGGACGGACACGCCAGCCGCCGGTAGCCTTTCTACGCGGAGCCGCGCTATCAGAGGGCCGACGAACGGCGGGGGGGGGTGTCGGGAAAGGGAGGTCGGACCTACCCCTCGCGGGGCACCGGGGCCGCCGGCGGCGGCGCGCGGCCCCGTGAGGGCACAGGACAGGCGACCGTTGCTCCAACGGCCGGCCCCTCCCTCCCCTCCGGTAGGGCCAGTGACAGAGCCGCCTCCCCGCCCCCCCTTCCGGCGGGTCACTCACAGCTTCAGGCTGGCGTAGGCCGCCGCTGCCGTCGTTCCTGCCGCCGCCGCCGCCGCCATTCGTTCCCCCCCGTCCGGCCGCCGCCGGCTCGGCTCCGCGTCGCTCTCACGCCCTCCGCTCCCTCCCGTCCGGACTGACTGACTGACGCGGCCCCCCGCCGTGAGGGACGGGAACCCACACAGGACAAACCTCCTCGAGCACGTTAGCGAGCACCACAGGGCGGGGCACCACCTACGGCAGAAGGGGGAGGGCCTAGGCTGTCTCTCCGGCCCGGCGATTGGCTGAGCCACGGCGCTCTAACCCCGCCCCCGGCGCGCCGGGGGCCACAGGGGCACGGCGAAACGGTGACGCGAGGGGCGGAGGCGTTCGAAGGAAGCCGGTGGGGATTGGCCAGCGCGCGGGTGGAGGGGTAAGCCACGCCTCAGGAGAGCCGCTGGGAAGAGTGTCAGCGAGAGGTTGCGCTGGATTGGCTGTTCTCCGGCTGGCGGCCCCGCCCCGGCGGGAGAGCTGTGGTGAAGTGTGTGTGGGCAAGATATATCGGCGTGAGCAGGGCCAGTGGCGCAATGGATAACGCGTCTGACTACGGATCAGAAGATTCTAGGTTCGACTCCTGGCTGGCTCGGCTGCTCTTTTTTTTCTCTCTCCCCCCTCCCCCTTTTTTTTCCTCCTGAACTCCAGCCCGAGGGTGCTGCCTGTACCCCCTCTGCTCTTGGGCAGCCCCCCTACTCCTGCACAGACCCACCCCGGCCACCCTCATGCCCCCAACGTGGGGGTCTGCCAGGTGCAGGGGCCTCCAAAGCACCCCGGGTTTGGGTGGCATTGCAGGGGCTCGTGCCCTTCTGCGTGGCCCTTGGCAGCCCCCCACCACGGGCACCCCCTCAGGGATGGCTGCTGGAGGGGAGGCTGG
Source organism: Harpia harpyja (assembly GCF_026419915.1). Lineage (NCBI taxonomy): Eukaryota > Metazoa > Chordata > Aves > Accipitriformes > Accipitridae > Harpia > Harpia harpyja. Next base: position 53,710,097 of record NC_068940.1, on the reverse strand, counting down.
TGTCCACCTGGGCACCCTGTCTGGGCTGTAGTGGGGATCCCAGGTCTGGGGGGTTTGGCACGGAGCAGGCCTGGGGCACCTCCTGGCCAATTTCTCGCTGGATCCAGCACTCTGGGTATCATCCCCCGGTTTTGGGCAGCTTCTTGCCTCCCGGAGCCCCAGGAACTCTCCCCAAAAGCTTCTAAGGAAGCCATCCCCACCAACGCTGTACAGGAGACGCCCATGCTGGGATGGGAGCCTGCTCCCACCCATACTACATCCCTCCCCAGCTCCTCACCCTGGGAACCCTGCTCTCCCCAGAGGGACGCCAGAACAGGACGGCCTCCGATGGGACTGCAGCAAATACCAGCCGCCTGCGAAGGACTGGAAACCCCCAGTGAACCCCACCGAGGAGGTTCCCCCCGCCCATTGCTGCTTCAGCAACTGAGGCGGGGGGAGAGGAGAAAGGCAGAGGTTGGGAAACCATCATTTCACAGCGTAACTCCATCCCCGTGGACTCAGGGCAATGACAATGATCATAATTTTAGGAAAGACTTGATGCTGAGCATTGCTTTACGATACTGTCTTTAATGACTGAAATCACAACAGGCCAGCGGCTTTGCCCCCGCTGCTGGCCTTCATTCCTTATAAATACTTAACAGCACAGAAGAAGAGGGCTGTGTTCACAGGTGGCTAAGGTTAGTTACACCAGCACAAATCCTAAAATACTCTCTCCTGGAGTTGAGCTTTGAAGGAAACATAAACAAAACAATTAGTACCATTCAGTATCGTTAGTCAGGCTCTGGATTTGCTTTACACATAGAGAAAGCCACAGCCTGCGTGTGTATGTGCCCAGGTCCCTGTCCAGCCGTGCACCGCAGACCTGCTGCGTGGGGACGAGGGTCGACGCCAGGAGGGCTGAGAACCGCAGCCCGGTCATCCTGCCACCGGGCTATCCTTGTCGTCTGCCTTTGGGGGCTCTATGCCATGTATTTTCATGTGGGGACAGTTTCTTCCCATCTCTCATCTCGTCTTAGTGGGCTACTGATGCATATTGCCACGCGAGCTTCTGGCTGCCCTGGAAGAAAGCAGTGTGAGGATTTTTATTGCTCAGAAAAGCTTAATTTCGCTTCTTCTTAGGAAAGGGGTGGGTGAGCAGCTCCAGGCTCTGTTTGGGCTCATGGCAGCAAGATGCCTGCCCAGCTGGCACCGGTAAGTACACATAGTACCACTGCAGCCAGCGAACAGCAGGACACAGAAACGGAAAAGAGAAATGAATGCACAAACACTATGCGATGAGAGGAGCAAACCCCCTCCCAGCAACACAGGTACTGGGCCCTGTCAGAAGATGGAGGAAAAGGGATGTGTATCTGGCCATAGCCCTTTCTGGCCCGCAGGTACCGACTCCAGAGATGTTTCCCTAGCGATGAAGTCTGGGTCAACTTGTCCTTACATTCACGCACAGAAAGTTGCTCAAATGCACCGATAAATACTTGGTACGGGTACAGAGGTGTGAAAGGCAGGTCTCTCGCAGGCAGCACGTGCCGCACGTCCATGTGCATAGGCACGACAGCACGCATCACCCTAAAAGTGAACACAGAGCACGCAGCCGAGGCTGACATGGGAGAAGCACAGTCCAGACAGGTGTACGCAGGTGCACTACCCCTCAAAACCCCCTCTAATAAATGTCCAGAAATACAATAAACCAAAGCAAATCCCCTCCATGCTGCCTTCTCCCCTGCTCTCTGTAACCACCTGCCCTCTTTTCCCTACAGCTACTCTATCTTCTGAGTCACATCCTTCTTTCTCCATGCACCTCCACTGCTTCAGTACATCTTTTTGTTTATTGAACAAAAAAGTTGGCAGTCCATTTCAGCCATCGTTTCAAGGCCACTTGCACACTGCCACAGATTCACCCTCAGGTATGCCTTGTCTGTAATAACATCACTCTGCCCTTGATCCAACACTGACCTACGCACACACATTGATTTTCATGTACGTGCGCAGCCTTATTGGTTTCAGTGGGACTGCTGGCGCAGTTGAAGTTCAATGCAGATGGAGTCCTTCATGTGATTTTCTCAGCAACAGCAGCGGAGTACAAAGCTGCCGCTGCATCGACCAGCAGCAGGCTGATAGTCAGGTAATTTGGAGGATCAGGTCAAAGCGTTCAAGTAAGGATGGAGAGCATGCGTCAATTTTCCTTGAAGCAAGGACTCAGTTTTGCTGTTGCTGAAATAATAAAGTGGTAAAATTTCCAGGGAAGTTTAAAATAGGGACTAAATTCATTAGGAAGCCTGTGCCTGTGATTCTCCCCAGGGCTGTGAACTCACAGGAGACAGAGGTGGAAGTCACAGCAACGCTTACGAACAGACCCGAATACTGAAATGCAGAGATGCCAAAGATTTGCCCAGTGCTAAAAAATCAGCACAAGGAGAAAGCACAGGAAGATATTTACTTTATTCTCTCGGCAGCCAAAGATAACCCTTTCTTTTGAATGGCCAGCCAGACGCATACCAGCTCTTACGAGCGCAGTTTCCCCCTTTCAAGGCTGCCATAGCACACCTGATGCTGACGAAACTCCACCATTTCCAGACCAAGGAGCTATTTACTCTGTAGTAAAAAGATCTATCAAAAAATCATTTAAACCCTGAAAGACTGGGAAAACATTTTAAAAGCCCCCAAATGAAACTCAGAAACTGAAGAGCCACAGACCTCATCAAATGCTCCTCACTGGCGTGTTTGAAACTGCTGTTCCCTGTGTTTAACATCAGGGCAGTTTCCTAAATCACTTTGATCATGGGTGTTTCTTACACTTTAAATTACACAAAAATATCTGCTTCTTCTATAGCTGGGGCTTTTCCATGGCTTTTATGCAAACATCCCTATTTAAATGAGTTTCTGTATTCTAAACAATAGGAATTTAACAGCATGATCTGAATGAAAAAATCTATTAAGCTCGGGTCCTGAAAGCAAATTTCAGGGAATTCACTTAACTATTTGCATGAGAGTTACTCATTACCGGCACAATGGGACTTCCAAGGCTCCCTTACCCTACCCTTACCCTAAAACCAGTCAGAAGAGCATGCTGGGGGAGGAATTAAGACTAACTTTTCATAGCACGTTTCAGCACCTCAATAAATTAAAAGACAACAAGGTTCACGTGAACAGCAAAACCCAATATGTATCAGCCAGGAGATAGGCAGAATTTAACACGTTTTCTGAAATTCTTCCGCAGAGGACACAAAGCCTTGCACCTCCAGCTCTAGGGGTGCCTGCCTGCCCATTTTTCCCTTTGGGAGAGCTGCCTGAAGGCAGGCAGCGAGGGCTTGCAGCTCCACAGATGCCTGCCGGGGGAGCAGGAGGAGCAGAAGCCTCTCCTGTGCAGGGTGTCCCTGTCTCCCCCCCAAGCCCGGACCCACCGTCAGGCAGCTGCAGAGCCAGGGACAAGCCGGGGACAATCAACAGGGACTCAGACACCCACAGCCTAGGAGAAATAATAACGAACTTAAATGAATTCAAGCTCCCAAAGACAAAAGCAGTGCAAGTTAGCACGCGTAGGGGAGCAGGGCAATGCAGTAGATGCTTTAGCTTCAAATCCACGAACTCATGCCGTCTGTTTTCAATAGCTTCACATTGTTGTTTCTAGCTCCTTGTAAATACAAGAAAGGAGAGCATTGGTACTTAATAATTTATACGGGCCCTCAAAACTGAAAGTAGGGCAGCCTTCACTCCCCAGAGCTGAGGGATACGGGACGGCTGACAGGAGTAACAAGACACTGTGGGAGCAGAGATCAAACTTTCCAGTGATGCAAAGGAGACTCCTGCAAGACAGCTCGCCACAAACAGGCTGCTCGAAGCTTTCCACGAAGGGAAATTGTCCTTCTCCCCTTCCCCTTCTTTCCTGTTTACTTTGGGGGAGGCTGCAAGAGTGAAACAGTAGTTTAAACCGCAGCTTAAATGGAAAATAGCAGTCCTGCTAGTGTTTTCAGCTCTTTCCAAAACGAAGGCCAGAAAACGTGCATGAGGGGTTGCTCTAAAAATCAAGAGCTACCAAAAGCCTGAGCCACACAGCAGCTGATCTCTCAGAGACAGAGCAACAGATGAGCAAGGCTGGTGTTTCCAGCTCACTTCCCGAAGCCACTTTGATAGCTCGCTGCCTTCACTGCCAAAGGAAGCTCAGGGAGAGGAACCACCTGCCCAGGACTCTCTGAATTATTTACCAGGGACATCAGCTGGAGTTATTTCTCACCTCAGTCCCTGCAGACAGTCCTAAGATCACAGTCATACCTTGAAACCCCCCTGCCCCAGGCCTAGCTGCACTGCAGGACACAAGCTGATGCGATGCTCCAGGGTGAGAGCACTGCAGGATCTGCCCTGGCTGGTTCGTTGCCCCTGATCCATACTGCCTGGATATAGCACCAGTTATATTTTGTGTCGGCTCCCATCCCTTCACTATCCAGCATTTGGAGGCTAAATTTAAGGCTCTAGGGACCTCACGTATTTGGGGTCAATTTTACCTCCTCTAAAATCACAGGTAAAACTCTCCAAAAATATATATGCCTCAGAGCCATGTGTACTGCAGTGGGAAAGTCCTCCTGCCAAGCCTGGAGCTTTCAGTCACTCACTAAGGGGCTGCATGTCCCCAGGAGAAACAGCACTGCAGAGCCAAGCTACAGCAAAGCTGGAGCTCCGGATGGTTTCCAGCGCAGGACTGACCTCCCGCCACGTGCTGCTGTCCCCATCCCGAAGAGCAGCAGCAACAGGCGCAGGCACTGACAGCTGGATGGGGCAGCAGGCTGGATGGTCTGTCGGCCCCATGAAACTCCATGCCAAAACCACCAAGCTCCTGAGGCTTGGGCAGTTTCAGACGTTCACATTTCAGCCAAGGCAGGCTGTTACAGATGTGCAGCAAGGTGCTGACAGGCCACTGGTCTCCATTTGTTTTACAGCAGATGCTTGTGCCTCTGTTTAATACTTAGTGCAGCAACTTGCACCACGCAAAATGGAAGCCCGGGGTATTTATTAGCATGGGCAGAGACAAGCAGCTTGCTGCTACCCGGTGCCTGTGCTGGTCCCGATGGGTACACGAGACAGCCTGACTACATGGTGTGAAGTTCAAGCACCTGCCTAGCTACATCCCTGCTACTGGAAAAGAGGTTTCGTTGAACCATAGTGAGTTCTCAGCATGGGCTTATTTCGGGAGTCCCAGTGCCACTGCTCAACTAATTTGTTGTAGTTTCCTCACTAAAAAGATTTTCAAGAATGTCACTGCAGCCTCTACCAACCAGAACCAAATTTATGTCTTTAGCGTAAATACATGAGGATTTAACTAGTTTTCCACACAATATGTTGGAAAGGGTAGCTAAGATCCCCAGCTGCATCTGAGGCTTTAAATTAAGAGCTTTTTCTTAAACAAAAACTTTGTACCTGTACACGAGGGTCTGCACAGCTTTGGTACCTGCAGAACATGCACTGCAGGCACACCTATCATATATGTAACACATACTGGGGGAGCAGATTTCTTTGACTATAAAGTGGGGGGGGTCAAAAAGAGAAACAATTTGCCTTTCTGCTTTGTCAGCAGAACAGAAAGTAAGGGTCAAACTCTCTAAGCCCTTGCTCAGATAGGCTGTTATTGTTCATGGGAGCAAATCTGTTTATACCAACATACTCATCTGAGTACAGGTTGTGGAGCTGGGCTCTAAATCCCTGTGTAACAAAGCCTTTGTATCGATCTCAAGTTTGTTCCCAGAGCTCTAAATAAGCACCATTACGAAATGGCTTTGTGCTGAGTAAACACCACAAGAAGGAGTGGCCAGGCTGGGGGCTGAGCTGTGGGGACAAACTGGAAAACTCAGGCAAGTGTCTGCATAGGGAGAGCTTTTTTCCAAAGAGAGCTCTGCAAGCAAGAACGAGGATTGATTTCCCCTGTGTCCACACTTTCAGCATCCCGACCTTTCCTTTCCAAATATGATCCACTATTCAGACTCTGACACAGCAGACTGGCCCCTGTGTATCACGCTGACACGCAAACCCGGGCCCCAAGTCATCGCGGTAGCTCAGCCTAGCTTGTTCCAGTTTTTTGTTCTGTTTGAAATGGGATGTCGGCCTCCAGCTGCCAGCCAGCATGCCTGGTTTGTGCTCGGAGAGTTGGTGCTTTTACAGCAGACTTGATACCAGAGTTCGGGGAATTAACTGGAAGGTCTGAGTATGCCATTTTGCACAGACCCCTTTCTTTTCTTTTCCTAAAGAATTAATAAAAAGAGAGAGAGAGAGAGTCTAAAAACTGGTATTAATAGGTTGATGTCCTTCAGGGAATCTGATGAAAGCTTGTCAGGAAACACTTAGTAGACTGACGGGATGTCCCCAGCAGGCAGGCAGGCCAGCCTCTGGCTTTTTAATTGTGCATGGCACGATCTGAGTTCATAGGCACGACAGCAAATTGTGCTTTCACTGAAGAATCTTCCAAAATGAGCCAAGAGGAATCTCCAGACAGCAAAGGCACGTAAACCAATCAGTTTAGATAACACGCCACATTCTTGGTCAAGTAGACATGGTCTGATACAGCTGGAACTCACAAGCATACAAACTCTGGGAATCCAGCAAAAATCTCTCATATCCTTTTACAGGAACATTGTCGACTGGTGAAAAACATGCACAGGAAATCAACTGAGGGTGGGGAGAGGGAGCTCATGTAACAAGTCTTCTGTCCCGGCTTTCCGATGTTGGCCACGCTGGCTAGTAGTGGTGCTGGTACGCAGCTGCTGGGGTTGTGCCGTTCTCTATGTGTTTCAGATGACAGGAGTGACAAAGCAAATGTTCATCTAGTGGGTAGCAGCGATGCCCGTCTTCGTCGTTCAGTTCCATCCCACAGTCCTGCAAAGAGAGGCCGTGCAAATTATTAGAGCATGTGTTCATCTTCCAGTGTCAACTGGGGTCTGGCTTCCAGGAAGGTGGTTTTGTGACAAGGATAAAAGACACCCAGCCAAACAGCTCCTTCCCAGTAAGTCCAACATGTGCCACGAGAAGGAAAGCATCTGACATTGGCATTTTGAGGGGCAGCCTCGTACAAATTTGTCTTAAGCAGTTTTACTGAATAAGCTTTATCTCGTGGCGAGGTGCAACCCTACATATTTTAAACGTGCTCATGTCTCCTTACACTCTCAGGTAGGATTCACCTCTTCACATTACATTAATTGCAGCTGTACTGATGTGAAACCAGCCTGCTGGGTCAGGGCCTCTTTTCACTGCATTATGAGCACAGTGAGAGAAGCCATCTATTTATTTTAATTCACAGCACAGAAGTATGAAGGCTCTCTGGGAAGCCCTGCACGGAGATCAAACAGTGTTTAAGAGCTGGCATCTCTTGGGATTTTTTTTCTGCAGCCATATCCTTCCTCCAGCCCTGACGACACATTCATTTCCCATGAGAGTGACGGTAACTTACACTGCACAGGATCAGTCATCACCTTAGCATTTTTGTACAACCTGACTTGGAAATCGGATACAGTAATGTGATCTGGAGCTCAAGGCTTCTGAAAGGCAGCAATAAACCTTACTAAAAGTCACCACGTTTCCTTCATTAACAAATAAACTGCCAAGTTGAGAAGTGGTAATTAACTCTTTGCCCATAACTTCATGGATAGCAAATGAAATCGCTGAGACACATTGCTGCAAAAACTTTTGTCCTCAAACTGGAAATTTCTCAGCCACGGATAGAAAGAGTTGCACAATGCAAAGTTTGAATTGCTCATCTGCTGCCATTGAAAGGGCGGAGATTTATTTGCTGCTTAAAAATAATACTAGTTATCACTATTAAGAGCCCAATCCCTGAGAAAGTTGCTGACCCACCTCACAGTGATAACATTCCACGTGGTAATCCTTGTCCATGGACACAACCCGAATGGTCTCATCAGAACCCTGTAAGCGTTCAAGCAAAAGAGAAGTGACAAAGGATTACAGCAGGATCAGACACATGCAGTCTCTGTAGATTGCCTCCTGCAAGAATGTGAACATTGAGGAAATGCATTTGGGCTGCTGGTTGGACACCACAAATAAATCCTGCCACCTGCAGTTATTTTTACAGTAAAGCTTCATCATCGACTGACTTGCAGATATCCTCTAAAATGTAACATCAGAAATGTAAAATTCTCTCTGTTTAACAGTCACATCTATCTCCAGTCACGCATTAATGATTTAGTAATTTCAATATATCACATTTCTCAGCATTTTAAATTGGTTTTGCCCGAGATGCATCTCCTGCAAGTATTGAAATGAGTTAGTCCCAGAGGGGTCACACAGAAGTCATTCATGAGTGCCACCAGCATTTATTGACATGGAGGAAAGGTATCCCGAAAATAAAACTAGCAGCAGTGCAGGAGATGAAAAAAACAGCCTGGCCCAGCAAGAATAAGCTTCATTATCGAGCAAAAGGGTCACATCTCAGGAACAGCATTTGAGCTTAGGTCAAAAGGTTGCACTCCAGAGGAAGCGATCATCTCTCCTCATCCGCAAGGACATTCGTCTTGGCACAGGGTCAAGTGTGAAAGAGAGCAAGACCTGAGACATGACGCTCCCTCCCCTGAGGGGATGTGGAATTAAAGGCTCTCACCTCGGAGGGCAGAATGGGAAGTCCACACGCTGCACACTTGGGAGCTAAAACTCTGGAATAGCAATGAGAAATTGAAGGCAAGTTATAGATCAACATAAAAAGAGAGGCCTGTAAGTTCTTGGTGATAAGATGAAAAGCTGCAGCTGTAAATAACTTATCCACAGGAAAGCTTTGCATCCCAAGATCAAAAATTCATTTTAGCATTGATTGTAAGTAATGCTTGGCACACATTGCTCAATCAGGCAAAAAGAGACCTTATGTTTTACACTTAGTGCCAGAAAAAAACCCAAACCCACTGTAAAATTCTTGGCTGCTACTGAGAGATTTGGAAAAGAGAATGAGGAGAAACTGAGCAGGACTCTCCCCAGAAAAACACATCAAAAGAACTGGCAGCCTCGGGGCAGGAAACCTCAGAGAAAATACCGTGGGACTGTATGGTTCCTTACAAGGCCTTGTAACACAACATAACACGATAAATAAATAATTAAATTAAATTAAATTGCAAGGAAATATGCATCATTTCAGAACAACGGTGGCACATGGAAGCAACTCTAATCTTGGCACAACACAGAACAATTCCAGGGGCTGCCTGAGCAACACTTAATGCTCTGCCTGCTCAGAAAACAGAGCAAGGAGCAAAGCAAGCCAGGACACTCAAAATGTATGCAGCTCTAGTATCATAACTACCATCTAAGAGCACAGCCATTTTATTTTACTGTCTAAATGCCAAGTGATTTTTTAAGTGGATTTATCAGTTGTTTAATTTAGAGCTGGGTAACTTTTGCTTTGCAGGTTCAGTGGCAATTCCTTGAAAGTCAAACTCAGCCCTTCAGCTACTCAAAAAGTAACTCACATTGATTTCCACAGGCATTCACAGTCTTAATTTAGAGTGGACTGATTTCTTACATTACTGAACACTTCACGAGCACTATTTCTCACTATCTCTGCTTTGCAGAAGGGGCAGCTGAAGCCCAGGAGTTAAGTGACTTACTCAGAGTTACACAGGAGTCAACGTCAGGACAAGAGGAGAGACATCGGGGATTTCTAGGGTCTAGCCCCATCCTCAAACTTCTAGCTTCTAACCCTGTTCCTATTTTACTAATCCACACTTCCTAACTAGCTGAAAAGCTAATTAGAGACTTGTTGATTGGAGCATCTCTGCTGTTTATTTTGTCCTTACTTGTGGTAATCTCTGACACAGTAGATTTTGTTTTCAGAGTCTACAGTGAACGGCACACCATCCAGACACTCGTTGCAGACCACGCATCGGAAGCAGCCTGGATGATACGATTTCCCGAGAGCCTGCAGGATCTGCAACAAATGAAGAGACAGGAAAAATGCACGTGAACAGCCAATAAAGGTGAAAATAATAAACACACAGCTTTATGCCAGGCAATGCTGCTTATTCATCAGTGGGCCTGTGTCTTTTTTCAGGCACCTCATCTGAAAAATGAGCTAACAGGGATGGAAAGGGCAGCTGGAATCAGTATATATCATCTGGCTCCAGAGAAATTAATTATTAGCATGGGTAAGAAAACAATTTAGAGTCTCAGTCAAGGTATTTAGCATTACAAAACATAGAAGTGACGGAATTTAAAGGAAAGAAAATTTCTGAAGCCAACAGTTAGAGAATACTTAGCAGGATCACAAGGCAAGACGTAGCAGGACAACAAAAGGAAATACATCTTCCTAATCTCCATGAGAGGCTGAAACAAATACTGTTGCTAGGTTTTCATAATTCCTTAGATATCCAAAAGCTTTGTACTCACTAGCCTGGCTTTCTAACTAACACAGACTACGGAAACTGCGTTGAACTCAACAGCTGCAATTCACCTGCTGGCTTTGGGGCAGCAATTACTACCTGGAATACCATGGTCCATCAGCCAAGCGATCAGACTTCTGAGTATAAAATAGCTTTTCCAATTTTAGTGCTTTCCAGTGTAAGCAGGCAAGCAAAGATAATTAACGATAAGCATTAGAAAATCTTGGGAGGCGTACTGTGAACTGACCACCCAGAAATTCCTGATTTCTTTGCCTCAGCTGTAGTTTTACACCACCAGCTACACGATCATGAATTTGCCTCCCTCTGAATCACCCACAGCTGAACGCTGCCCGGTGCCGGCTAAAGGCCAGCTGACCCCCTGAGCCGTGACCCACTCCATGCACATCTTGAATGGATGGATGGTACCTGCTGTAGGCTAATGAGAGCTGCCTGCTTCAGCAGGATGTCCATGCATCTACTGAAGAGTTTGCAAGGACTTGGGCAGATCTGAACTGAGGTCTGGATCACATACTCTGGGTCAAACCTGTTCCCCAGAGCATCAGCACTCAAAAAAACCGGCAACAAGACAGTAGCTTCATCCTGAAGGTATGTGGGAAGTCTCAGCGTGACTCCAGGAAAGACAGGCTCAGCAGACCCGCACCGATGCCCCGCAGCCGCGGAGCACTGCAGAGCCACGGCACTTCTGAGCAGGAAGCATCGACAGGATTATGAATACACTGCCCAGGGTAAGCCTGAAAGAGGATGAAGGAGCTGAAGGCTCTGCTTTTCAATGTGCACTGAAAACAGGCAGAGCAAAGTCTCTGCACCACACACAGCAGGGTGCCAGCTTTACTTCCTCGCAAAAATCAACAAAAGGCTTAGTGGATTTTCTTTTTGCTACCAATCTCACACTAGGCACACTACCAGCTGATCACAGATAGTACTGGATATGAATATATTTTGCTTTTGATGCATTCTTCTAAAAAGCTGTGGGATTTTTTTCTCCTAAAGCAATTATCACTTACCATGTCCATTATCAAATGACCACAAATGAAACACCTGTCAGCTGACTGCTGGAAACCAGAATACTGCAAGGACAAAAAAGAATTGGCTTAAAATTTCACAAGGCTAGTTGAGCATAAACAACAATGTATTGTGGGGTGTTATTTGCATGGCCTTTTTCTGTACTCTTTACACAAGCTGAACTTTCCAGTGCCTTTTTTCAGTACATGAAGCTGTGGATGGGTTCCCGGAGGATATTCAATAAAGACACCAGACTTCCAGGGTTCAGAAAGAGTACAAGTTCCTGTAACTTCCAAGTCCTAAATTTAAGTTTAATTGAGTATGTCAGTAAATACCATAAATGCACATGCAAATAAGGCATTTACTAAGACTTACATGCTTATTTGATCACATGGATCTACCAGACAGGAACTTACTTGTGTTTATCACATCACAGTATCTGTATATATAGGCTTGGAAAGCCAAATTCTTCCTTTGGTTACACCGTTATAGGTCTACTGAAGCTTCTTCAAGGTCAGTGGTATTGTCCCAGCTCCCTGTTAGTATAACAATCAAATTTGGCCCAGAGCAACTTTTCTGCTGCTATTGCTGAGATCTAATGGTAAGGAACTGCCTGTCACGTCCACAACATGCACCTCAGGCACAACACCCTGTCGAAGGTTTCAGTCCTATCTGAATGGTGGAAATGCAAACAGGAAAATGAAATATTTTAGATGCATTTAACCAATCTTTCCATTTTCAGCCTGCATAGAATATACTGATGAGAGCAAAGAAGATTAATTAGCTTCTCTCTGACAGAAATCACTAGACTTCCCCGATAAGTAGGCAACTATGACTTTTTCAAGTGTCAATGAAGGCTTCATCTATCAGGACTCAGGGACAGAAAGGTGTATGGCTTTTTATCTCCACCAGCCAAGGAGAGGACCGTGGGGTTGCTTCATGCTCAGGTATGTTCACACAGAATCCATTGAGGGCAACACAAAGATATGCATTAAGATGCCCAAGCAAACCCAATTCATTGGAAAGGGAAATTCACTCATTCATTCTTCTGCAGCCATTCATCTCGCTCCTGCCTCCACAGCATGGCCACAGAGACAGGCTTTGAAGGAGCCATCGCAAGAGATCACGGCTTCGACTAGGGGCTCTGCACTGCAACACCGTGGCCTCTCACTTGGTGACTTCCAGCACCACGTGTGGGCAGCCACCATGGCTGGGGCTGACCCTGGGTAAACGGTGGAGCAGAAGGGCCAGGCAGGATGCTGGACCAGCGCTGTGCAAAATGCAGGCAAAGCTGACAGGCAGAAAGGCTGCGTGTCTGCCAGGGAGGCTGAGACATGCCAGCACAAGGGTCAGCTGTGTGCTTACCAGGAAATCTTCTTCACAGAACACCTTGCCGTTAACAAAATAAAAGGCTTTTCCTCTCAGCTTTCGACCTGAGGAAAAAAAACAGGGAGAGAAGAGAAAGGTCAGCAGAGAGCAGGGAGAAAATGTGAGCAAAAACTGGCTGCTGAGAAGTGAATGAGGACATCTGAGCATGGCTGCCACACAGCTGGAGACGAGCACCCAACCCCAGCATGGGTCTTCTCAGCCTCCAGCCTGACTAACCCCATCTCCTCTTCCACTGGCAGTCACTGATGAACGCCAATAGCTGGATCCAGACAACAGTCCCACCTCCGTGCAGGAGGAGGTAGCTTTGCAAGCCTGGACCACCTCCTGGCAGATTACAACACAAAATAACCTGGCAAGAGCAAGTGAGGGTAGTCTGACATGCTGGAAAACACCCCAGGAGAGGAGCAAGGAGGAAAGAAGAAAGGGCATGCAGAGAGTGATCCATACTTGACAGCGTTCCTCAAAATGTCACACCCGTGCTGTTCTGCTAGAAGGTGCCTTCAACCAGCAGCTGCCAGGTAAGCCACTGCAATACCCAACCACCTGGTCTGTCCCCAGCAGAGTGCAACGCCAGAGCGCTCAACACGCTCCTCTGCTCCCTACCAGCACATTTGCTACTGCAGTTGCCAACATGAGTTTGAAACCATTTAAAAAAGAATTTCTTTTTTTTTTCAAACCAGAATGTTGTAACAGAGTCAAGATGAAAAGTTTTTCCAAGAAAGGACTCTATATGTGGGGGAGGATTTATATTTACTGCAGCTTTTGTGTTTATGCCTCACGCTTGCTGTCTGTGTTCAGTTCCACGTAAGTAAGGCAATGCGTGCTCCTGCTGCCACCACTTTTAAACACCCGGAGAACAGGGCTAGGTTTTATTTGTTTATAAAAAGCTGCTCCTACGTCTTTGCAGCCTGGTTTCCCTATCCACCCAGGGGTTTGAAATGCAGCCTAGAACTGGAGCGGTTCTGCTTGCGCTGCACGGTCAAGGAGCCCCAGGTGTGTGCCCGGAGACAGCGCCTGGGGCAGGGGAGCAGCGCTGCCCAGGCACAGCCGGAGCAGGACCTGCTACAGGCTGCTTGCAGGGACCTGCCAGGCATCGCTGGAAGAAAATCAAGCCTCCTGCTTGATATGCTGCATGTGGCAAGTACCGTTAAAAAAAGCGATCATCGGCTGCTGGGTGTATAAATGCGGACGACACAGGGCACTGGTCTGGAGGTCACATCTTGGTGCTTCATGGCATGCGCCTACCTGGCAGCCTTCGATGAATAACTGTGCTGGCTGCAAAGCTTTAAGAAAAGGAGGAAGCCGAGTAAAACCACCTCAATAAACTACAATCTTTACTGTCTCCTGAGTACACCAGAGGGCACTCTCAGACGGGGAAACAACTCCTGCTCCTCCTTGGGAAATGGAGATGCTCCAGTGAAGCTCTAAAGTTTCAGGCAGACCAACATTTCACCAGTAGCCCTTAGTGCCCTGCCCAGGTTTCAGCCAGGAAGGCAGGTGGAGGACATGGCAGCGTGTTTCTCGAGGAACAAACCCCGGTTTGCACATGCAGCAGCTTCGTGGTGAAGCTGCGTGTTTAGTGGGCGGCATAGGAGCCAGAAGCACGCTGCCCCAACATGTTCGTCATCCCCTGTTCTCCTCTAATCCCAGCTGGGGACAACTGCATTACCCGGAGGTCAGAGATGACCCAGGGCACCAGCCCATCCTTGCACCAATGCAGACATCAGACAGGACATGGAAGAAAACCTGACAAACCCGAAAGCATCCCACTCTGATTTCTCTCACCCACCCTGATGCTTTGCCAAGGTTGCTGACACCAAAACAGGACCCAGAGCCCAAAATAAAAAGTATCTGATCTTGGACACATTAGCTTTGTGGCCCACAACCAAGGTTGCGTATTTGTATGATGACCCCCTCCTGCGTGCCTGCCTGTCTGCAGGTAAGCCCGGCATGCTCGCCGGCAGATGCAGAGCCCCAGTTTCTGAGGAGGGGAAGGAGAGGCATGGGGATACCTGGGATTTGCAGCACCCTTGTCAACAGTGGTCCTAAGTGAGTTAACAACAAGCCTGATGCAGCAAGAAGTACCCCTGAAAATCTCCTGCTGATTTAAATACAACATTGGGATTTGGCACTCCTAAAAATGAAAAACAAACAAAAACCATTTAACTTTGATTTTAGTTTATGTGGTAGCGTGGGCTCCAGTTGAGTGCAATGGGCAGATGCCCAAGCGACTTTCCACCTGTATGCAATGGCTCTCCTTAAAGACAAGCTGGCAGTGGTGAGGAAAAACATACGCGTGGAGCTATGCAATGAGGAGACACTTCTTTGGACAAAGGCCCTGGCCGGTGCACAAGCAGCCATTCCAGTAGAAGAGATGAGGTTTGGATCGCTGCCACCACATCATTCTTCCACGGTGACAAAAAAAGCATTTACTGGCCATTCTGCACCCAGTGTATTTTTAACACCATGACATTAGCATTAGGTCAAGATTGATGGCGACAGACCTTCAGAGAAGGTGCCACAGCCGGCACGTTGTGTCTGGGCTTCTGCTGCAAGCTCATTCAGCAGAGGGATAAACCCCTTTATAAAGGATTTAGAATTTGGCATTATGTGGGTCCATGAAGAAGACGTGCTGACACCAAAAGCACTTTGAGGGGGGGGGGGGTGTGATTTAATTACTTTCTTTAGGGAAGAGGTGGTCATTTTGACTATTTTTAGCTCCTCTCCACGACTCTCTTTAAGCCTCCGGCAGAAAAGGAAAGGTGTAAAAGGAAATTTGCCAAAACCCACAAGTAATCAGGTGCCCCTGCAGCCACTGCGGGAGTGGTGTGCACAAACAGAGCCGAATTCTTTCTCTGCTGCTCTCAGCCTCTCCCTGCCCACATCGGGATGGACTTCTCCCAATGTCCCTTTGAGGCGAGGAAGCATCTCCTCATCTTACACATGGGAAAGCAAGATGCAGGAAAAGCTCACTTCCCCACGCTGTGCTGGGGACCATCCCGGTGGAGCTGGGAAATGCACATTCTGGCTGCAGCCACGCCAGTAAAACAAACAGCGCTGGGACTGCCCCACAGCGCAGAGCAGGACGGCCGCAGCTTCTGTCCCTGCGCTGAACTCCCTGCTACGGGACAGTGCCTTAAATTAAACAAGTCCCTCTCAAAAGTGATACTTCTGACTGTGTGCCTGCAGAGGCTGGCACAGGTTTCACTGTAACACAGAGATGCTGTCATACTTTCACCAAAAGGAGGGATTGAGAACTTAAATGGCATATAAGGAATCACAAATTGATCACTGCCTACTTTAAACATGCATCACTTTAAATATGCATCATGATGACTACAGAGGCAAAATCCTTTGATAAACCCAGGAATATCAATGCGTGGCTTGCCACTTTCAGGATCAATTGCTCTACTACACGTCTTAAGCTGCTGGCTCCTGACCATATTTCACTTTCACTTCACCCTGAATTTAGCTAATCTCTCACCTGAAAAAATTCAGACAATTAAAATTCTTCGGCATTTCAACTGTACTGTCTTCAGTCATTGTTAGAAGCTTTCTTGTTCCTCTCCCTGCCAGGAGGTTTGAGCCCTGAGCTTTTATGTATGGCTCATCCCTAACACATCTGTCTAATCTGTTTAGCTGTGGGACCTTCAGGATGACCTCGAGGTCATTTCAGCACCAATTTCAGAATATTTCAAGCTTAGTCACTAGTGCCTTTGTGCTAAAATAAACATACTTTGCTTAGCAGCTGATAATAGGCATACCATCAGGCTGCACTCCCAGGATGCCAGTGCTTTTGTCCATAATTTTCTCAAATGACACCTCTCTCCTTTTGAAGTTCATACAGAGAGGGGTTTACCAGGGACTTGCAACGGCCCAAGGAGGATGCTGGGAGATGCATCATTTGCTTGCTGGGGAGCCGGACCCAACTTTCTCTTTTGAAGTTGCTTTTCCATTACTTATTAAAAGGACAATGGGGTCACAAACCCATGTTCAAAGACAAGATATTGCTCTCAATGCATATAACGGTACAAGGCCAGGTCAGGATCCCACGGCTCTACGGGGACACGTGACCAGGACCCAGCATCGCCGGGGAGGCAGCGTGGACCTCACTTCTCTAGGCACTGCAGAGCTCCCTGTGGTATCTGCACAGCAGATGGGCAAGAATCACTGCAGACTGGCAGCTGCTTCTGGGTCCCTTCTGCGCTGACAGCCCTGGGCCTCTGTCATTACAAAAATCAGTCCTTCTTAGAGCACCACAGCTGTAAGATAAATTTGGACATGCAATTATTAATGGCAGGTTAAATACAAAAGGATTTCAGTTTCTGGATTCACTGGATGTAACCTCCTGACACACCAGCGGGACAGCAGGCTGGAAACACCATCCATCTAGCTGCTAAGGATTGAAACAAGCTCCTCCTCAGTCCCGGGTGGCTCTGGCTCAAGCTGCAGTCCTTCCCCCAGTTTTCATTTCCACCACATAAAGCCGCGAGGAGGTTCGGATCGAAGAACCTATGCTGGTCCATCTGGCAGTAAGACGGGCGCAGGCAGAGCCCAGAGACCTTAGCTCCCCCGTACCATTCAGAAGTCCCTGCTGCCCACAGTTTAGCAGTACATGAGACCCACCAGTCCCCGGCCAGCACGTGCATTTTTGGAGCCCTCCATGGATACTTTGCTGACAGGCAGTGTGGCGTCCTGCCACGCGCGGCAGACTAGGTCAAGCATCAGAGAGCTCTACTTCATTTCTGCCATCTGTCCCATGTCTGTTGGCCGCCCTTAAAGCTGGATGCAGCACTGAGGCTGACACAGAAGTGTCAATATTTCCAACCCGCTCTTGAACTGGGGCTCCACAAAAGGGTCGCTTAGATGCCTGCACGTCCTCTAAATCAGGTAAACTCAGACTGCGATCAACTGGCAGACACCCCACGTCAGACCAAAGTCTTGCTGAAACCATGGGCTGGAGGATAGGATATCTCTTAGAAGAAACTGCGCTAGGACGTGTCTCTCAACTGTACCAGCTGTATTGTAAAATTGAAAAAATGCCCTCTGCGCTCTCACCAAACATTTGAGGCGGTAAAACAAAAACCTCTGAGAAAAAGATCTGATGCCTGGAAGCCAAAAGCATGCTCTGGCACATGTAAGAAAAGGTCAGCCGCCTCTAACGGCAAAGCAACCACAGGCAAAGGCAGAAATGGCTCCTCAGAGGGAAACATTGTGAAACCACAGTAGGCAACACAACTGAGCAACACCTCTCCTTTGCTGATGGCAAACCGTTGCAAGAAGATATTCAAATATTTTTCTTTTTAGGGAAAACCCCTTAGAAGCTTCAAAATTCAGAGGTAAGATAAAGTCACCCTGGGACAAAGCAGCGCTATGATCCAGGGAGTCCCTGCTGAGGGACTGATCGCTCCGGGGACGGCTGCCCTGTTCCCCAAAATGCACCAAAACCAGGCGGCCGTCAGAGCTGGTGTCCCACCCCATCACCCACCGACGGTCATCGAAACACCCAGAGGCTTAGAGGAGGAAGGAGGAGACAATCTTTGTGTCCTCGGTGAATGTAACTCTGCATCGAAACTATAAGAGAGTGCAATTTTTAAATTTCTCTAGGTATGGAAGAGGCCTCAGTGCTTACTAAGCCACTACTCAGAAAATTACTCTCAGGTACCATTAAAACATTATAAGAAACCCTCTAAAATCTTTACAGCACAATTAATCCTATGCCTGTTCTTAACAAAAACCAGTACTTCGAAGATGACATCATAAAATAAAAAGACTAGAAAGACTGGAAATATATTCCATTAAAGGTTTCAACCTTTTTTCTCACATTGTCCTAATGATTTCAGACTTTCAGCCAGCACTAAAACACATGCAATCAAGTCAGACCACTAGCATATTGATAAAGCCCTGACCGCATCCCCTGTTGTGTGAGCTGAACACTTGCAGCTTTCCGGCAGGGATATCTACTGAGGACACCTGGACCATGCCAAAGCCCCTTCAGCTCAGACCCCAAAGCACTACCGCCCTGAAATCTGGCCAGGAGAGGAACAAGTACCGCCATCCTACCGTGAAAGCTGCCCTGGCTTTTCTCGTCTACAGCAAGCACTTCTTGTGCCAAACAGCAGGGATTTCTCACCAGCGAGCTGAGAGACTGAAGACAAAAAGTCAGCAAGAACAAAGCAGCAATTTGGGCTGGAGCAGAAACACACACTGATGCCTTCCCTGTCTCCCAAACTGTAAAGCCAGGTACATCTGAATCTTTTCCAACATTACTTTTGCTAAAAAAATATGGACTCTGGCATGATAATTTTATTAAAGGGATGCTGAGGAAGGATTACTGGCAATACTGTGATGATCTGCATGTTTCTCGAGCATGTAGATCCGTGTAGTGGGTTTATATCCAATTACAGGCAGTAAAATCTGCCTCCACTAGAAAAGCTGGCAGTTTCTACATCTGAAGATAACCATACAGACACATGTGCTGTGGGGAAATTCACTTGGCAAGGCTGGCTGTCCTGCTGTCTCGGATTAAGTCGCACTTGCAGAAGAAGGTGACTTTCTACTAGTAGAGTTACTTAGCGGTGCCAATAAAAAACATGGCCTTGTTGTTCCAGGGGTTATATACCAGTACAGCACATGCTTATTCAACATAATTAGCCCAAAGACACCAAGAGCTGCATTGCTCTAAGTAGCCATGCTTTATAAGCACTGCAGCAAGACTAATTAGCCCAAGCAGACAGCTATGCTCGCAGACAATACTGCTTTGATAGCTTAGCTACCTTGTTTAGTAAATGACCCTTGATACCTCTAAACACAACTACATTGTGAAATATTAAATAAAAATATATATACCCAGAGGGTGGCAAGAGACAGCCAGCTTGTGTGATTTCAAACTCTGCCACTGGAACAGCAGCCTGTTACCCTTATGCAGACATCAACATTAATCTGAGCTTACAAAAAAAAAAAAAAAAGAAAAAGAAAGTAATGCAGTAATGTTGACATGTCAAAGATCGAATTCTGTAACCTGGCAAACATGCAAGGTTTCCACCTCTTTGCAATAAGGGGCCAAAATCTGGTCCTCGTTTTGGCCCTTCTGCTGTAGTTCAACACTGAATGCTCCTTCAAGCCACCTTGCAATCAGTTCTTTCTTTCAGACTTCCTTCCTCGCCTACTGATTTCCTTCAGTCATCTCTGACGCTTCCCTTGCACTTTTTTAGCTTTCAGATTTCCTCTGAGGACCAAGAGGCTCAAGTACAAGGCCCTCATGCTCTAAATTATGCTGCTAGCAAATCTTAAAAAGGTCTGTTTTCCAGGCAACCTGCGGCAGTCGGATATAAGCCTGGCTGAATCCTAGAGAAAACACTAAAACACCACAATAGGTTAGGGTGGTACTGTCTAGTTAAATCTGTATCATTTATAAGTCTCCCTACTACCTAAATAATAAGTATCAACACCTGCATCTTTCGTGTTCTGAGGAGGTATAAACTAGTGATTCAACTTAAATGGTTAATGTGTAACAAACCATTTGATAACTACAACTGTTTGTACAAGAAACTGAAAAAAAAAACCCCAACCCCAGAAAAAAAAACCCTCAAGACAGAAATGGACACCTTGAGCTTGCAGGAAATAGCTGTATGAGTTTCGAGGACTTTTTTTTTTTTAACCTACTTTCATGGCCCTCCTGTAAAGCAAATATAATTTATTACTAATCCTGCAGAAAGAGCCCGAAGTTTTTTCCTCTCCCCCTCTGCAAAAAGCTGCCTTGTTTGTGTCTCTGCCCTGTAACAAACAAGAAGATAAATGAGACATTTATGCCAAAGTAATCATTCTAAATCTGTTGTTTTGACCTCTAAGCCAAATTTTCTGCATTACATGCCAGTGGCTCAGACAAAACAGTACATTTTTTTTTCCTGACAACTGAACCCTGTAACGTATGCGCAGCTCTGCTCAACAAATTGCTCTATCATTTATCTTGAACGTATGTGTATCAGGAAACAGAGAGTGTAGGAAATTTGGCACTATGAGGTACCACCCCCCTGCCCCCTTAGACCCTCTCAGTTTTCTGTATCTGGGAAACCAATGCACATTTGGACACAAATCCAACTACGAGCAAAATTAGAAATCCTCACTAAAATGAAAACAGCAGGACAGCGGATATAAATATCTGGAGGACAATATGCTTTACCTTAATAGGTAATTTTGTGTATTTTATTTATTGGAGTGGAGATATTCAGCGTTCCACCAGAGCAGAAATTTTAGGATTGAAATTGTGGGCGACCTTGACTTCTCAAAGACAAGTTTGTACTGGATAGTGTTCAAGATGAACTCCACTTGACCTTAAAAGCACTACCTACTTTTTAGCTAGAAATCAGAGTTTCCACATAGACTGCTCAAAGACGTGCTTTCCAGCTAGACAGACAATACCGTCCAGACAAATAGGTATTTTTCTGGCAGATAAAATGGTCTCATCCTATTTACTGCAGCGACCCAGATGACAGAAAGCCTGCAGAGAGGCACGCGCTCTCTCCAGGCAAACGACAGGGCTGCGTGCCCTTCATCCCCATAGCAGCGGATGGTCCGGGGGGGTCAGGGAAACGACCTCGGTCTGTGAAAGGGGGGATTCCCCTCGGGTAGGTTTCCTCCCCGAGCGCAGGGCAGGACGGCACGTACCACCCCAGGCATCAGTTAAGCAGCTGCGATGCAAAGAGGCTTCGTGAAAAGTCAGTCAGCTACGCCTTTACCAGCACAAGCAGCCGGGCAGCAAAGCCCCGGAGCAAGCGACTGGTGCACGAAGCCCCTGCAGACCGCAGGGGCGGCAGCGCAGGAAACCACCCCCCTGTGCTGGAGGGTTTCTCACCAGCCTTGCTACTCGTAGAGGTGCGTGCCATGTGAGGGAAACGCCGCTACTGCGGGGGCCGCTCTCCTTCGAGTGCTGGGAATCCTGCGCCGCCAGCCCCTCCATCCATCCGCGCCGTCCTGCCGGCCGCCGCCGCGTGCAGCTTCCGTCTTAGTACGGCCGCTGCCCCAACGGGAAGGACTTGAGCTTTCATGAGTGACTACTCTCCTGCGCGTAACAAGCCGAATTAGGCTCTCGCTTATACTCCCGTGACTTGCATTCCCCTTTTTTATCTCGTATGGAAATACAGTGGTTTTACAGCAATATTATTATTGCTCCCCCACTTTCTATTTTTTTTCCCTTATCATTTTCACTAGCCTTTTTTTTTTTTTTTTTTTTACTTTCCATGTGAAACCCTTTGCCCCAGCACATCTCCTCAGCACACTTCTCAGTTACAGCCTGGGTAAGAGAGAAAATGGGCTTCACTCTGCTAAACTTAGCTTCTTTCCATCTTTGTAAGTCTCATCTCACACCCACACCTTTTCATCTTGCATTGGAAATCTTTGGAAAGGGTTGCCTTTTAGAATAAGCAGCAAATAGCTATTCTTTCAGCCTTCACCAACCCACCTCATCAGAAACCTGATTAAGCTATTTTTTAACCAAACACAAACAAAGATAAACGGAAGTAACCGCTGATACCTCTGCAACCGCAAATACTTCTCTAGCACTCGTCTCCAAATAAAGGTGGTAAAATCCATTCTAAAAGGGGGATTGAAAGTGTTTCTTTCTAAAGCACCAGTTGCACAGTAGTAATTTTAGAAATTTAAGACAGCTCGAACCTGCTGCTGGATTATTTTTAACAGGAACTTTGTGTGCAAGGGCAGTTCAGAGGCCGCCCAGCCACGGAGGGCAAGAGCTCCCTGAAGCAAAGCCCCGGCTGCAGCCAGGAATCCTCTTTGCAGGAGAAGAGTTCGAATTAATTTATAAGAGAAGACAAAAGAGTGAGCTGCTGACTTCTGAGCCTTTAGGAAACTGCCACCACGTGCAAACACCACTTTTTCTTTGCCATTTTTCTGTCTTGGGTCAGATGACGGTGAAGTGCTCTACTGAAAACATAGGTGAGGCAAGCAGCTGGTGTCGGACAGCTGGGAAATGAGCAGAGTTCAAGGTTCAGCTATTATTAAAAAGCATACACATCTTTCTATATTTATTCCCACTTTACAGCTCCAAATAAAACACATGCAGTCCTGATGAGTTTACAACTCTAAATACAACACAGGAGAAAAACCCTAAGACTCATCTGGGAAAACCAAACTTATATATACAAAAGCACTAGAAGGATTATTACTATTTTTTATGCCACCACATATACAGCTCCATTTCTAAAAATGCTCTACTAGCCCTAGAGTTAAACACAACAAAATAGAAAAACCACTGTCTTACAAACACAGCCATGATTTGAAATCACGTGGCCTGTTCCTCACCCCAGCTCCATCATGGACCTCCTTGAAAAGCCGCTTAGGAGGATCCACACGTTGCAGCAAGCTGTATGCGCCAGCAAGCTTCAGATGTGGGTCTGACAAGCGGCAGGGACCTCAGCAGGGCCACTTGAACTATCTACCCTGCTTCTTGGGCAGATTTCAGAGGGCTCATCATTGCTGCTCCCAGCCTGATACCTCTGGCACGATAACCAGCTCCCTCCCTGCAATAACCAGAAAGCAAGGTGGCAGAGACAGGCCCTTCATCTCAGGGCATGTCTCCATTTCTCCAGAGAAAGAACAAGCAAGATGTGTAACCTGGGTCATTCATGCACTTAGATGCTTTGACTGGAGGTCCCTCAGAAGGGCAAAATCATTTTAGCACGTAAAACTAACGCATGCAGTGAAAGCACCGTCACCGGACCGACCGTGCAGCAGGTCCATCTGAAAAGGTGTCTCTGGCACTCACAGAGCCCGCTGCCGATGCTCGCGCCCTGCCTGCGTCCTCGGCACGGTGCCGACCTGGCGGCTCTCCCTCGGGTCCGCAGACTGAAAGGCCAGAAAGGCTGTAAAGTCTCAGCTGACCAATAAAAAACCCTCTACATGCTAGCTAAGGCATATTCACTGCCACTTTGAAAAAAATACTCTTGTAAGTAAGAAAATGTGGCTGTAACTGAGAGGCAGAGGAATGAAAACAACCATCCCCCATACCAGAAGGCAGACGGCCGGCACAATCCAAAATATCTTTTCTACATGCCTTGCAAGAATCCGTTCAAAAACAAACAGCAACCACCACCACCAAGACATACAGCTGTGGCAGACTCCAGCTGACAGATAATTCAATAACCACCTCCTTCTTTTCCCTCTTTACATTAGAAAAATGCTAAGCCTGAAGAGTTTGCCCCAGGGCCCTGCACCGGCGGCACTGGTGGCACCGGCGGCAGGAGGTACTCACTGCAGGCTCCACAGGTGAAGCAGCCGTCGTGGTAGAGGTTGCCCATGGCCTGGCAAGCCTGGTTTGCTCCGTACACCCCCTTGCTGCACTTCACGCAGGTGCCTGGAAGAGAGAGAAGGAGACAGAGGTGAGGAGCAGGACCTGGTGGGACAGCTGGCGTCACTGGCTGGGTGACCACACCTGTAATTCAGCATGGTGGCTTGGCAGCTGAGGACCAGGCGGTTCACTGAAGCCACGAGATGTAGGTGACATCAGCGTCACCCGCCCTGAGAGATGCTGTTAACAGTGGTCACGACGGCCATCGAACCTCCATGGTGAAAGCCTTTTGCAAAAAAGTAAACTGCACAAGAACAGCTGTGTCTGGCTACAGCAACATCTCCTTCATTCTCCCGTCCTTCCCCGCAACCTTTATATATGCAGGCAGAAACGCAGCGAGGCTGCCCAAAACCACTAGTAGTGGCCGGGGAGAGAAAGCCCTTGTCCAAGGAAAATGACACATCAAGCCTGTGTATGTATTTCAGGCATTACCCTGTGATTGTGCCAGACTGGTTTTAAAGCAGCATCACCCTTTAACTACTCCAAATGAGCAACTTTAATCCGTGTTTAAGCAAATAAACACAAATCTACCCAAGCATCATCTTGCTGGAGATCCTTAGTCATGCCGTGGTCAACAAAACTTCACTTCTTTGGGGGCACCGCAAGCTCTGGAGTAATTGGAAAGGTCTGGTGAAAGTTAGGAAGAGGCCCAACTTACGACAGCACTGAAAAGTAACTCCCAACTCTGGCAGCACCACGCTGGCACTCCCAGGGTGGTTAACAATTTCTTCCTGCAGCAGATAGCTGCAGCCGTCAGTTTTCACACTACAGGGATAAAAATGCTCAGGAGCCCTTTGCAGCTGCGCACACATGGCTGCTGAAAAGCAGACACTTCATTTTCCCGGACCGGACCTGGCGCTCTGTGCTGCAGCTGCCTGCATGCATTCAACCAGCATGCTGAAAGCTATCCTAGCGCTGCTCCAAGCCCCCTGCACTCAGAGCCAGAGTCCAAACTGACACAAACCTGGAGAGAAGGCTGCAGAGAATAATTAGTCGCTCTGTTTTGTCCAAATCTGACCTGAACTAAAATGCTAGCTTGGCTGCGGGTCCACCCCAGCACGCAGTCTGGCATCAAGTTAGCAAAACTTGCTGGTTCTCTTTGAACCAAGCAGATTTATCTCATTTATTGAAAGAAAGATTTTAAGAAAGCAAAAGATAAATCATGCAGGCTTTAAAAAAAAAAAGAAAAAAAAAGGAAATAAAGGACAAGACAAAGATAAGAACATTTGGCTTTTCAAATGGATGTGTCCTCCCAGGAATGCATATGTTCAGTGGCAGCCTGAGATGCTGTGCAATTATCTGACACAAGAGGTAATGGCTACCTCGCAAAACTCCCTCCCGACTACAGCAATGCTGAGCAGAAAGTTTTGAGAGCAGAAAACTTGCCAATTTTTGCTGCTCAAAGCCTTCTTTCCACGACATTCACCAGGCTTTCCATAGAACCAATGTATTTATTGCACTGCAAGTGCTGCATTTTCTCCCTCTCTGTGCCAATGAGCAGCTGCTCCAGAAAAAATCACCAGCATGCTCCGATTTCCTCCCTTCCAGAAAGCAGCCGGATGACACTGAATATGGATGAGCAGCAAGAAGAAGCAGGAGGGAGAAGGCACAGCAGCTGAGTGCAGGCGCAGCACTTGGTAAAGATGTCAGCAGGCATCTAAAGCCACTATAAAATACCCTAACGCAAATCCCATGGAGGGCAGAAATTGCTTCTGCTGTCTCCTGTCCATCCCATTTAAGGTTCAGAGCGTAGGCACTGCCCCTGTGGTTTCCCCAACGGGACAGATGACAGTTCGGCCAGATCCTGCAGGAGCTGCCCGGGCTCCCGCACCCACATCTGTACCCAAACCTTCCTCCATCGTCCGCCCCTCAAACCCCCCATCCTTCCTCCCTGCTTTCAGTACATGCTCCACTTCATCCCCTGCTTAACCCTTTTATCCACTTCTTTCAATATTTAGGCCTTTAAAACATGGAAAATAAAGTCACAGAATGAAAGGGGCTTTAAAATAAATTGACAATGTTGTCTGTAAAAACTATAATGTGCTAAATTACCCAACTATGTAATAACCAGCCATGCTATAAATATTTATAGCTGTCCTGTGGCAAGGCTGACAATTGAAAAATGGCATTATGGCAAATCTGTGTATAGTTCATGTTTTTACTTGTATCTGCTAAATCTTACTTGAAAGCCAATTAAATCTCAGTAGCAATTGGAATTATTCTAGAAATAAGTCTTTGCTTTTCCCAAATATAATATTCTGAAGTATTTTAAGCAATATACTTGAGCCTTCATCTCTGACTCAGCACACCTGGCCTGAAAGGGGGGAAAAAAAGTGATTTTTTTATTGATTTTTCCTTTCCACTTTTTTTTTTTTCCCATTCGCTCCCTGCTGCCACAATGATCCTGTTCTTTCGGCTTAGGCTGCGCAAGGAAAAAGCGATACCTGTTGCTGACAGCAGCCAGTCGCTGAGCTCGGCAACACATGTGTGAAGCCAGCCTGAAGGAAAGCAGCACAGCACAGGCCACATCCAACCCCATCCCACAGCAAAACAAGCTCTGCGCCCTGCTCCACGCCAGCTCCGACAACTATTTCCCAAAACAGTGCTGAGCGTGCTTTCTGCTAGCCAGGCTGTAGAGTTAAAATGTCAGCAGCATCAGTCCAGCCCCACATGCTGCTGACACTAGTCAGCAGCTCTGGGTAATTTTCTTGGCATAGAGCAGCTTTTAGCAAAAACTTCTGTCCTTAGCTCGAAGCAGAGGGATCCCAAGTAGCCACAGCTCAGCAAGATGCCCGACTCCTGCACTCCGTTACTTTGCTGCACATAACGAGCGCTTATGCAAGCACCGATCTGAGCAGATATCCCCTCCGAAATTACAACTTTTAACCTCAGATGACATTATTAAGGCGTTACTAAGGAGAAATGAAAGGTTTCTCTTTTGCCACTGGGACGACAAACCCAAAGTACCGCACATGTGCAGCGCCGGTAAATTCACGCTCGAGCGCACCGGCAGAATGGTAGCCAGATTTGGAAAGGGAAAGGGATGGAAACTGCTGATTTCGGCTCGATTTCTGCTGGCAGGGCAGCCGGGCCCCGGACAACAAAGAAATCTCTGTTCCCTTTCACATCATGCGGCAAGCAACCGCCCGCGCTGCAGCTGAGCGCCTGAACAAAGGGACCTTTGGGGCAGAACTGGGACCGAAAACATGCCCTGTAAGCCACTTCCCAGTGCTCACCGTACTCC
The DNA here is from genome assembly GCF_026419915.1 of Harpia harpyja. NCBI lineage: Eukaryota > Metazoa > Chordata > Aves > Accipitriformes > Accipitridae > Harpia > Harpia harpyja. Next base: position 53,682,727 of record NC_068940.1, on the reverse strand, counting down.
ATCTCGGCACTGCAAACCAGAAGGAGGGCTGCCACTGGGAACAGCCTCGGCTCACAGGTCCGATGCAGACCTCAAGGGCTGTCAGAAGTGAAAGCAAACCCAGTGCTCAGTCTGAAATGTCTGTCCCACCCTCAAAGTTCAACAAGTGCATTTCCATTTACCGCCGGACTCAAAGCCTTTAGAGAGACGTTTTTTCCTGTAAGTGTTGCTATTTCACTTTTATCAGAAGGAGCTCAGTTACTTACTATATCCCACTCGCTAAAAATCCAACGCAAACCATGCTGAAGAGCAGCATTTTCTGGGACTGGTCGGTATGATTTATTTCCACATGCCAGACATCATCTCTCTACAAACCCAGAACACAGTTGTGGGTTTTTCCAGCAGCATCCCCCTTTTTTTCAGCAGCATCCCCCTTCTAGCAACATCCAGGACAGCCAAGCTTTCCTACACGTGCTCCTGGTCGGGTTTTCTAAGACTGCCACTTAATTTTGGAGGGCCCAATGTGACGGTCTGCTACTTCAGTGGTGAGATTTCCTCGCCACGTCAATCTGGTCTCAGATAAAAGCAGTGCAGTGGCAGGATGATTCTGGTGGTGTGGGTCTGCATACGTAGCTAATCCAGAAACAGCACTTGGAAGAGTAAGTCCGTCCTCCCCTTCCACTTACTCCATGCAAGCCACATTTCCACGATCAGCTTGACTCTTCTCCATCACACGTAACTTGTTTTTTGCCCCCTCCTTACAGGAGGCTGGATTTATGCTGAAGAACCCCCAGCTGCATTTGGAAGAAACCCCCAGCGCCTTTGCACATAAATACCTCTGGTATCATCTTTCCCATCTGCCCAGACACGCACGTGGCTAGTCCAGAAGTAGACCCTGATGCCTCTTGGCAGAAGTTGTACCTTCACGAGGGTCCTCCCCATCAGAGTGGGCAAGAGGAAAGCTGGCAGGGGAACTCTTACCTTGTTCCTCTTTTCCCACTCTGATGGGGAGGACCCTTGTGAAGGTACAGCTTCTGCATTTCCAACTCACCTATTCATAACAGCAGAACCAAGCCCTCCACTTGGACACCCATTTTTCAAAGACTGTCCGCTGAGAAAAAGACTTCGCCCTGTCATACCCAACGTGATGCTCAGTTCTTCAGGTTTTACTTCAGACCTTCTCCAGAACCTGATGCCACCTCCCTGTGGCTCACCTTAACCAAGTAATTTCTACGTCAAACTCTAAATTAGACACATTGTGTGTCTCGCTATGCTGTTAACCACTACTGTGCAATTGCTCTTGCCGGAGAGCTGATTTCAAGGAGATCTGGAGGCCCGGGTGAGATCGAGCGCTTGGAAAACCTGGTATTTTGGTCCCGTTCACCACTGGGTGACTGGGTGACTCAATGGTAGCAAACATGTACAGGTACTCCCTGCCCAAAGAACCAGAGAGCTGGTAAATGCAATTTTTCTGTACCATTTTTGCATGCTTTGTTCTTGACCCCCAATTTCGCTGTAGACAGTCGTGTACACACTGCCAGCGAAATACAAAAATGCCATCAAACTCACGTCAGTGACATTTTAAGTACCTTATAGCAATGTCAGAGATTATGTTAACTCCAGTGCCACATGAATGAGGCTCCTTATTCCTTTCAGTCTCCACTGCCACAGTATCCTGGCTGAACGACCTATTGCTCCTCTGCCTTGACTCCTTCCTTTTTCTTTCCTTTTGGTAGATTTTTCCTTAGCTTGCAAACCCAGCTGAGCTCCCAAGAGGAAGGGAGGAGAAGTGCATGCTGCTTGTAATCTTGAAGAGCCGTATCCCAGGCAAATACTTATTTGCATGGTTTCTCGCAGTGAGATAAGCTTTGCAATCTGCACACACCCACTAGTCCACGTGCCGTGATCCTTCCAGCTTTCCTTGTTCCACCAAGACCCGTCTCGCCCTGCCTCCTGCTCCTCTCTGCTGCAGGCAGGCATCTCCTTCCAGCTGCGGTGTTCTCCCAGAAGCAGGCAGCAAGGGATGCCTCCACTCATTCCCGGTGGAAACAACGCTGTTATCATCACCCACATACAAAACAAACCTCAGAAGAACTTTCATTTTAACCAGAAATTCTCCACTTGGCAGCCTTGAAATTACCCTTGCTGCTGCTGAAGCACCCTGGTGCACCATCAGCAGCAGGGTTCAGTAAAGTCTGCAGGTGCATACAGCCTGAAAGTTAAGTAAATTGTGGTTTTGGCAATGATAAAACACTAACTTCACTATGCACTAGACTTCAAAAAAGCGCTGCTGGCCTTCGAGCCGATCACACCCATTCAAAGGTTCTGGCATTCCAGGTCTCCACAGAGTTCAGCGATTCAGCTACTGCTCTGCTTCTGGCAAGGGGAAAAGAAATCTGCAGACTTAGCCACGAGATCTTCTCTGCCAGACTGCTGGGAAGCATCCCAGTATTTCGCTGCAAAACAAGATGCCTGGGGCCCTCCTAAAATATCTGCAGCTTATCAGCTCTGCTCGAAATAATAAGGAAGTCAGAACTTAACACCTAACAAATATTTATAACAAGAAAACCATTTATAAAAATTGTTTTAGAAAAAGCTCTTGGTAAGGGTGTAGATAGCATTCATCAGATGGAGATTTCCATCTAGCTGTATGAAATAAGCACTGGTAAAACCACGATGCTACACATGACACCTCTAAAAGCACCCATCTGTGCCTGCAGACCAAGGAACTGCATGGTACCACAGGCTCTGCTAAAACAGGAATGGTAAAACCTCCCTGCAGACCCCAGGCCTCTCCCCTACCAAGTCACTTCCAGACAGTGCAGGCAGACGCTTGGTTTGGTTGTGCACCCGCCCAGCTCTCACCCGAAAACTCATCCGGCACCAGTCCTCGGGATGGTGCCGCCTCACCCAACCCAAAACGTCTGCGTTGCACTGGGTGCTGCTAGCGGAGGAGTTGCAGCTCCCCCACTCACTCCTGTTCAATGAATCTTCCCGTTCAGCAAGTGGAGATGAAGGCTGGTGCATCCAAAGGACCACCACGGAACATCAGTGGGGTTCAGGCACCTCACTCCTGGACGTTCCCTGGAAACAGTACACCAAACACCTGAATACGACCTAAGCTGGCTTCCGGCGACACCTCCCAGGGACATGGGGCCCCTTCTCTGCTTCACGGGAACCAGCCTCTCTAGGCAGCGATTTCAGGATTTCCCTCCCCAAGCTTAAGACCTGGGTGATACCTGAGACTCCCTACACCCTCCTCGACAGCCCACATAAATCAAGTCAGCACTTCAAAAGCACTCTTGGAGAGCCCAAATTCCTCCAGAGACACACGCAGCCCATGCTGCTCACACATAGGCCACTATTTAAAAAAAAAGAAAAAAGAAAATTCTTGGCTTTGTTTGCTTCTTTCCTTTCACTTACTACACATATTCTGAGCAGACAAAAGTATTTTGTACAGCAACTGGTGCTGACAGATAACCACACTGTCTGTTACTCCTCAGCAGAGATCCTACCTGTGTTATGCCTAGTCCCTAGCTTATCCTTTCCTAGGCTTTCATTTACAAACACTCATTTTCACATAGTGAAGGAAAAAGCAGCTCTTTTATTGTGATCAGAATTAGTTGCTCATGATAAGCAACTGGTCCAGACCAAGACAGACTGAAGGACTGTATGTTAACAAGACAGACGGACCCATCTTAAAAAAAAATCTCCTTGTTACAGAAGCAGCACCCAAAATTAGGAGAGCTGAAAGCATTTTAGATAAAATACTTTGGTCATTTGCACTTCAGTCCTGGTTTCATTTCCTGGCTCCGATGTACCGCAAACCTGCTACATTAGCCATCCCCTCACTGGGGGAAAGTCTGCAACAAAACAAGCTGTTGATCCTTTTTATCACTATTGCATAAAAGTATTTATTTTCCATCCTAAAGTTTGCTAGCTTGAGGGTAGGGCATAGCCAAGATAGATTCAGAAGACCAGCTGGGTCCTTTATTCCTCCAAAGGAAGTAAGGTAACTGAAAAAATGAAAATAAAAGTGAGAAAGAAAAGGGGAGGAGACACAGAATTAAAATGCCTCGGTACTTGCCCCTTCCTGCTCCTCGGTCTTCCACAGGCCAGATCTGCTGAGCCTTCCCCCACAGAGCTGAGGCTCCATAAAAATTGACTTCTTCCTCTGCCACAACTGCATCGTTTTGTTCTCCCCTCTCCTCCTTCCCAAATTTTTCAGACGCTACACCCTGGTGTAAAACCTCCTGCCAGGAGGATGTCAAAAGACCTCACTGGGGACCAGGCAGCCTCCATCTCTCCTCCCTCCCTCCCCGGGCTCACCAGTAACTCAGCCGCCTGACCAGCAGCATTCTCTGCACTGCCAGAATTACTCCTGCTTCACCACAAATTTCCCGCAGGACAAAAGCCTCCCCCTGGCGCTACCCCCTATTTTGTGACAAAAAATGTAAAAATAATCCAGCCAGCAACTAGGTCCCTCTGCTGTCTCACTGCATCCATCCCCATGCACGTTTTGGATGAGGTATGATCCAGCTGGTTTACTTGCACCGTGAGAAGACGCACGCAGCAGGGTCTGCTGAAGAGACCCCTGACACCTCTCCAGTGGAGCTGAATGCCGCCTCCAGCAAAATATTCCCATTTTTGAGCACCACCTCCCACCAGACTGTTGTCCCAACCCCATTTTCGTTATCAGCTCCTTGTCACGGCATTCAGCACCGCCCCCCCCTCCGATGAGGCTCCCTGAGCTCATTCAAACCACGCGCCGCCCGCGCAGGACAGAAAGCGCCAAAACATGTTTCCGGGCCAAAACGCTCCAAGTACAGCAACTCGACACATCACTCTTCTGCAACAGAATAAAAACACATCTGCCCTGCCACAAGGCTGAATCCAGTCTCAGACACTAAGATAAACAATCCCAGCACAGCCCTCTGCGGGCAAGTACCACCACCTGATGCCAAGAAATGCATTTGGTTATGCAATTCGCAACTGAGCACTCGGTGGTCCCTCCGGCTACGTCCCCAAAGCTCAGCGTGAAGCCCACGGCTGCTCCTGTGTGCACAGACCACCGCTGAGCCACCCACCGACCCCACCGGACAGGACCCCATGCAACGGTACCTGTGCAGCCTGAGCTGCAAACCCTTCCTCCGAACCAGGCTCTAGAGTTTAATTTGCCCCTGCTTCTACTTCTGTGATTATGGGTTTAAAATCATTAGGAAAATCCATGCACTAGATCTGCTCCTGATGTTTGTTCAATTAATGGTGGATTTCTCGGCCTTCCCAGCAACTTTGGGTTTCCTTCTCCCAAAAGCTGAACTATCTCACCTGCTATTAAATGGCAAAGTGGCGCAACAGGGAAAGGAAACGCTCAATTTGCCCCTGACCTTCTGCCATCCTGGGGTAGTAAATTGTTTTAATCCAGCAGGACATTTAATATTCTCACTGGGAGATCCTCACATGTAAGCGGTCCCTTTTCAGGGCCAAGCGCCAGTGATAACCTCTGGTGGTCTGGACTACTCACAGACCCAAGATTTAGGGAGGAATGTGCCTATGGCCTGTTTTTCTGCCGCCTTCAGGATGCACCCATCCTTTCACAGCTGATGGGGACCAGCACTGGGGCCTGGGGGAAATCCTGGCAAGTTTGGGAAACCACCACCCTTCCCATCCCCAAGAAACTTCTCTTCAACAGATCTCGCAAGCACACCTGGCCATGGCCACCTCCATGGGGGGGGCTACCACCAAGCCTCCCCCGAACTCTGTGCCCTTCTCCGTGCCTGCAGCGTATGCAGGCTGGACGGCTGCCTTCTCGCCCACACATGGTCAGGCAGCGTACTTTTTAAGACGCAGAGAACCAGGAGTACTGTCAAGAAAAGTGAAGTGCCTCCCTGCTGGCAGCGAAGGGCACTCACTTTGAAAGACGCTGCTCCAGCTTCTTCTCAGCGCTGTCCTCTCCAAAGCTGCTAAACTACCTTTGCTTTAAAAGTTAAGAAGTAGGATTAAAGAAAAAAGTGTTGCAGGAGGAAGAGCTTCCAATCCTTGTGATAAATAAAAGTTAAACAACAACCACCCCCCTGAGCAGCTGAAAAAGCACAATGAAGCAGGTGTACAGGCAAAGGCAACCCTGGAGGTGCGAACCCTGCAGTGACACTTCACAACGAATGCTTCTCACACCGACTGGCGAACTGCCTCCTTACCGAAGTAATCGGCCTTTGGCCGAGCATCCATCTCCTGCTCCAGGCGCTGGGTCAGTGCCTCCAGCTTCAGCTCGGCCGCCGACGGCCCTTGCTCTGGCTGCGGAAGGAGGGTCTGGCAGGGCAGCTTCACCTTCGCCATGCTGGAGCCCTCCGGGTGCCTGGCGTCCGACCGCGGGCCGCTCACACCCTCCGGGAAAAGCGGCTGTGGAGCATCTGGAGCCGTCAGCCCACGTGAAGCCAGGCGTGAGGAGCCCGGCTCTGGGCTCGCACCGTTGCCGTTGGGCCGGTGGTTTTGACCGTGGGCCACGAAGTGGCCAGCTGGGCTGGGGTAGGCAGTGGTGTGCTGGTAGTCCACGCTCGGGGCGGCGGGCGCAGAGCTGGAGGAAAAGGACAGTGGGACACCCTGGTACCACAGCTGGTTGCCGTCCCCTCTGGCCCTGGGACCGCAGGGCTCGGCGGGGCCCGAAAACCCCCGGGCGGGCTGCACCGAGAGGGCCGAGAAAGAGGATGACCTCTGCTGCGGCAGTGCCCCCGGTGCCCCCTCCTCTGTCCCCGCCGAGGGTGCCGGGGGGGTCTGGGCATGGGAGAAGGAGGAGGACCTCTGCCCGGCTGGCGTCGGGTCACGGCCCCCGCCACACTGCCTTCCCTGGCTGCCGTTCTCCTGCCCGCCGCGGCAGGGCTGGGGGTCGCCGGGGCTCCCGGTCTGCTGCTCCTCGTGCCCCACGCCGGGACGTGAGCCCGCCGCTCTGGGGATCCTGTCGGGCTCTGCTTCCCAGCCCCAGCGCCCGGCCTGGCTCCCCGGGGCCTCGGCGCGTGGCCCGCTCTCGCCAAAGCCGCGCTCCCCACCATCGTACGGCCTCGTGCGAGGCCCCTCGGCGGCGGAGGCCGGGGGCGGTTTGGCACCCCGTGCTGCCGGCGGGCTGGGCCGGGGGGGGTTGAAAGCAGCTCCTCCATTCAGGGCAGCCATCAGCATCTCCTCCTGCTGCTGCTGCTGCTGCTGCTGCTGGAGGTGGATCTTGGCCATTTTGGTGGCAAAGACCCGCCTGGTCTCCTCGAACTCGGGGTTGTTGCCGGCGGCTTTGTCCACCCGAAAGAGACCGTCCTTGGAAGCCTCGTACATGTTGAGGTCTTCGATGAACTTGCTGGCTTCCAGACCCAGATCGTCGTACTTATCCATCCTGACCAGCTTAGCGGGCTGACCCCCGCGTTCCTCCTTCTTCTCCTCCTCCTCCTCCTCCTCCTTCCCGCCGGGTTCTGCTGGCCGTCCCGCCGCGCCGCCTCACTCCCGCCGCGCCCGTTCCCGGCGGGGGCGGGGCTGGGGGCGGGGCCGAGAGGCGGGGCGAGCTTTGGGCTGCCCCCGCCCCGCCTCTCGGCCCCGCCCCGCCCCCGCCCCCTGACTCCGCCCCCGCGCTGCACTAAGCGTCACCAGTCAGCGGGGCGGGCTCCGGAGATGTAACGCGCGCAAATAGCGCGCTGCACCCAGCAAGGAAAAAAAAACCAAAAAAACCACCTTTGTGAAAAAACCAGCCCCTCTCCATGAAAAACTGCCGTGCCGTAACTATCGTGCCAATTAGCCTTTATAGCAGGAAATTGCACGAATTTTCTTCGTTTAGATGTATTTTATATTGTACGCAGTGTAGTCATGCTTAAGTCAGCGTGACTGAAGGACCCCGGCTCGTTGCAAGAAGGTCAGCCCCCACCCCAAAGCATAATTCAGATCAAGAAAGAAGCAGGTGGGTGATGACATCATAAAAGGACAGTTGCTTTGGCAAACAGCGGCGTGGGCACGTTACATAGCGATTGGTCCCATCGTGCTGTACCTCAGTGCTTGAAAGGTGCAAGAACCATGTGTAAAACCCCATTCGGGGTGCCCCAATGTGACCGGCACACCTCATGCGCGCGACAAAAGACTTACCCGCGTGATCCTATACTTCGCGTCCCGGCCTCTCTCCTCTGTCGGCATGGGCCCAGTTGTGTAATTTCCATGGCAAAACCCAGCTGGGGGTGCCCGGAGGTCATGGTGGGCTGCGAGGGGATCCCTGCCAGGCTCGGGGGAGGGGTCAGTTTGTAGGGAGCCGTGGCACCTCTGAGTAAATCAACGGGTGCAGTTGATCCTATGGGCCCAGGCATGTGTCCTGCATTCCCAGGACTTGTTTTAATTCTCCCCCAGGCTCCAGGAGGGAGGGCCAGGTGTTAAGGAACGTGGAAATTCGCTGCCTTTAATAATTGCGAATTGGGCTGCGACCAAAACATGTCAGAAACCAAAAAAATCCTCTCTCCTCTTTGACCAGGTCCATTACAAAGGCACTGCTGAGCAACTGAGGCCGGATCTAAAACAGCCTGACTCTTCCAGCAAGTTTTGGCCAACATGCTTAAAAATCACAGCACTGTGAGCCCCTGGAAAAGGGGCCTGTCTTCTCTCAAAGCAACCTCCAAAATGGTTTGGAGCCTCCAGAGGGGCTCCAGGCAGGACCAAGTGGCTCGTCCCTGCAGCAACAGCCTTCAGCTCAAGCTTGAGCTGATGAACTTCAGACTCACAGAAGTTAGCCCAGCCATAGCAGAGGGTTAGATGAGGGGTTTGATGGTTTCTAGGGGAGGCAGGTGGGTGGGAGTCCCAGCGCAGGGCGAAGCGCAGCAGCGGAGCTCCCCCAGTCCCCCGGAGCCGGGGAAGGGGGACCCCAGCACATGCTGTCACTAACCATCACCTGCTGAGTGTTTAAGGGATCAATAGTGCTGGAGCTTTCACACAGTATCAGGAAAACATCCCATCTGTCAAGCAATCCCATCTATCAAACCTTTCCAAGCCTTCCTCTGCCATGGGGGTGAGGGAAGGAGGGAGGTCACAGCTTCCCCAGGCTGAGCCCCACAAGCCCTGCTTCACTTTGGGAGAAGCTGGGTGCCCAGGGGCTAAACCCCACTTTGCAAAAGCCCTGGCAGTTCAGGAGGGTTTAGCTTGCGCCTGGATGTCCGTCATGCAAAGGGCAGCAAGCCTCTGCTCGTGCCGGGGCTCTTTTGGCTGGAGTGGAAAGGGCCTGCCTCTCGTTTTGTGGTTGGGAGAGGCCACGGTGGCCCCCAGCAGCTGCTTGGTGCCAGGCAGGTGTACACTTAGGCCACCAGTCACCGAGAGCAACTACCTCTTTTGGTGGACTTGAGCGAAAATGTTGAGTCTGTGGTTAAGCTCCGCTGGGGCGGTGAAAGCCACAACTGAGTCTCAATGTCTAAAGAGCATCCTCGGAAAGGGCTAGTGCAGTGCAAGGCCGGTTTTGGCAATGTCCTGGGCTGATGAGGGGAACCACGGCAAGTGGCTGAAGTGTGGGGTGCCTCCTCCTCCCCGATGGCTTCAGGGTGCTTTTGGAGACCAGGTTAGCAGAGATGCTGAGTTTTCAGTATCACCGCTTTCATTTAAAATGGGGGAGTCCAACATTAAAACGATGAGCAACAAAGTTGGTACCAAACAATGGATTGCTTGAGTCCGTAGTCGTATGGCCCGAAAGAATGACAGAAAGGAAAGAGAGCAGCAGGTAGGTAAGGATGGGAGCATGAACTCCACCACTGCTCTACTCACGGGAGGAATCTGTGACGTTAGCAGACAAAGAGCAATCGAAAAGAAAATTACACATCACTCTCGCATCTTCATCCCCCTCCTTGCCAAAGGTTGTAAAGTTAATCAAGGGGAGGCACGCTCCTATCCAGCATATCAGAGGCTCAGGCGGTGTCTGTTGGGTTTTTTTTTCTTGAAACACACTGAGATGAGGCTCTTCAGACCTCGAGGAAATGAAAACCCTGTGGCGGAACAGAAATATTTGGGAATAGACATCTCTGCTTTCAGCTTTCAACAAACAAACCAAGGAAGAAGCTTCCCTCAGACCATGGGTTTTTTCTGACTTTTTTTTTCTTAAGGGTCACGCATACATTTTCTGCCATTACTTTTTATCTAACATCTGTAAGTCATTTTACAGCCAGGCCTGCAGAAGCTCACCACCTTGGGCGGGGGGGGAAGCAGCCTTCTTGCCAAATGGCCGCTCTGGATGCTGCTGACCTTCACCAGCTCTGTAAAGTACATTTCCTTCCTATGCCAGAGGATCAAATCAGCTGTCTGCAGAACAATGCTCTTGCAGACAACGTGGAAAAGGCTGCCGAAGCCCTTCAGATAGGGAACCGTCGCGCTGGGCTTGGCCTCCTTCCAGGCTCTGCACGCATGAGCAGAGGCTTTGATGGCAAGCACCTTCGAAGGGGAATCACAGCCAAGTGATTCAAAGGCATTTTGGTGTTTAATTTGCAATGCTTTCAGTGAATGTTAGGCAGCAAAATACCTTTGAAGTTTTGTGCTTGGATTTATTCGTTCTGTGGGACTTGGGCTAGGGGTGTTCCCAAGCGAGCAGATGATTAACTTGAACTTTCTACTAGACTGGAGATGTAATACTACACTGACTTGCAGACCCTTCTGCCATGATTAGATATGGTCCCACATTTTTATAGTTCCTGTGAATTTTACAGCCCATGCCTATTAAGAAACTAAGGGGTCCGCGATTGCTGTCATAGCACAGGACCAAAATCTATGTGCCAATTTGAATTAACTTACTCTAAACCCTATCCCTTGAAGAAGAAAACCATTGCTCATTTAATCTGTTTTTGTTCCCGTGGGCAAGGCTTACATGCTGCGTTTACTCATGCAAAAAGCTTGTAACCCAGCCCTGCTCCACGTGGCAAGCACAGCTGCCCGCGGGGCGGAGGGAGGCAGCAATTTGGGGAGATGCAGCCCCGCGTCGTGTTCTCCCATTTCGGCCCCATCTCGGTGGGAGCACCGGGCACATCGCCTTGTGCCGTGGCTGCCGGTGGGCTGGGGCGAAGCGCTGCCTGCCTGGGTAAACAGGGAAGCTGTGAACGAGAGTGGGGAGGGGATCATCTGTCTGTCTTTCTTGCTGCCATGTTTGGCTCTGTGCTCACATTGCAGAGAGATGGAGAAAATGTGGAGAAATCCACCCCCCCCCCTCCGATCATTTTTCTGTCTGGGAGAAAACGCCCTCAGATTCTGAAGCATGGCGACAGCGTGGGGCTGTACAGTTTATGGACAAAGATGATTAGGAGGCGTCTGGGTGACAATTTATAGCTAGATCTCTCCCCAAAAGCAAATAACGTATACTCATGCTACCTATTTGCAACCAAACTAGTGCAAGGCACCAGTGGCTGGCAGCATACCGCTTTCTTTGTGAACATCTCCAGGTCTAATCCCTGGTGCCCGTGCCTCCCTGGGCCGTAGCTGTCCCAGGCAGGTCATTTCCCGCAGGAGCCTGGACTACGCACGCCACTCCGCAGTGCCCGAGATACGTGCTCTGGTGTGTTTTAGCAGGAAAGTAATAAAGGCTTCAGTGCTAGAATATAAAACAGAGCGAACAATTTATAAGGCAGAAGTATTTGCGGGATGGAGCCTGGCTTGGTTCTTGCAGGAGCAATCCCATCTCTTGGCTCTCGCCAGGTAGTGCCGCAGCATCCCCAAACTCTTGACAGGGAATTGCATGGGGAAACGATGAACACTCCCCTTCCAGTTTTCTAAAGAGGTTTTTGATAAATGTGCAGTTTATCTGCACCAGCTGGGCGCTTTATGCCGGGAGGATGATGCACAGGGCTGTAGGGTACATAGGAGGGTGGCAGAGGGAGGGATGGAGGAGCCGGCAGCGGGAGGTGAGCCCTGGGGCAGCTGCAGGCAGGAAAGCTGGGCTCAAGCCAGGGGGGCTGGGCTGCTGAAAGGGCCGCTGTGGAGGTGGAGAGGCCAAACCTCAGCCTCTGCCTTCCAAAAAATTTGCATTCCTCCGGGAGGCCTGCCCTGCCTGCTGCCTGTGCTGCCCGGTGCCCTCCGCTGTACAGCGTGCATCCCTTGCCCCCGGGGTCAGAGCAGAAATGGGTCCAGACTGGGATGTTTTGCTTCTGTTGCAGTATGGCTGCCTGCTGCAGGGCACGACCTCTGCAGGGAACTACACTAAGAGTCATTTAATTAATGCAAACAGCACAGAAGGGCCAGGGCAGCACTGGGACAGCTTTGCAAACTGCCCTTCTAGAGTGGTACGGATGCTTCACAAGAAAGGCTTTCAGGGCCATGTTCCTTAAATAACTGTACCTGCAGCATCAGTTCAATGGGGATGCTGCGGGCCCGGCTCACAGGTGGGTAAACTGAGGCAGGGAAGGGTTACTTGGCAGAGCACACCCTGGGGAGGCGAGAGGAGCCACGGGGAATCACCGAGATCCCAAACAGGAGCCCAGGCAGCAGCAGCAGCGAGAGAAAAGGCTGCGAATCCCCAAAGCTGCAGCGGTTTGGTCTCTCCAAGGAAGGCCAGAGCCAGGTGCCAAGCTGCTCCAGGGCAGAGGATGCCCTCCACCTTCCTCGCTTCGGTTTCTCCAGGTGCCATCAGTGGTGGCAGAGACCTCGGTCTCCTTCACCGTCACTTCATGGGGCCAAACACTTGCTTTCAGTGGCTGCAGAGTCGCACTGAAATAACACAGGTGGCTTTGGTGGTTTTCCTACTCCTGCTCAAAAGACCATGGGAGAGTTTGTTCTCTACTAAAAAGAGCCTTTTATCAGGACAAGAACTTGCTTGGAGAATTTTCCAGCTCCGTTTCCCTGCCTCTTTATCAGCGCATTAACGCAAACAGCACCATGACCTGTTTAACCAACATACATGGCCTTTAGTAATCCTGGGCTGGAAGCACTCCGCAGGTCAGACGACATCCTGCCATCAGTCATCAGCTTCAGGTGGCTCGGTGGGCTTCGAGTGGACTTGCCAGATGCAGTCAGTACATCCACCCCATTCCTCTGTGCATGTCCTAGGAGCAGCTCTCTGACTAACAGATGTTTCTAAATGCTCTTTCACATGGGAAAATTGGGAAGTATGTATTTTTATTGCACCCTTGCTATTTCATCCAGCCACGTGGATCTCCAGGGACAGAGGCGTACTTAAGAAAAATATTCATTTCTAAAAGCTTCTACGAGTTTTTTCACAATACTTTCTTGGCTTAGCCAGCCCGGCAATGCACATTTGTATTTCTGTTTTGCAGCAATTAGTAAGATTTGCTAATTACACTGTTGTGTATTTAAAGACAATTGATTTCCCCTTGTAGCAGAAAACAATTTCCTGTTATGCCAGTTCTCTTAATCTTCATCAGAAACAAACCCAGGCTGCCATTGCCAGTAACGTGTCACGCTCCTTTATTAAACCGCTCTCTTTCTGTCCCCGCTATGTCTCCTGTGTTTATTATTCCTGATCAGTGCATTGGATCATCTACAGCTGTTGTATGTATTTCGCTTCACATACTGTTGGCACCAAGTGCAGTTACTGGAGAGCAACTCTCCTTGCTCGGCACCTTGTGCGTCTCTTCTGGCAGCGGGAGGTGGGTGTACGGGGAGAACCTTGGACCTTTTACGCTTGGTTTTGGCACGTGTGAAAAACTACTGGTAGCTAAGGAAGTTCAGAGCCTTAGATGTGAGTGTGGGCCTTCCCCTTGCAGCCAGCCCAGAGAGCATGCTTCTATCCAAGAGAGCAAGCACAAAGGCACACATTTCTGTTCATGTACATGTGTATGTTCTGCTTAGAGTTATACTGAAGAAGACCAGGGTCTTCAAATAAAAGAACTTCTTATGCCCCAAATGTCCCAGGCTGAGTATCACAAGCGCAACCAGAAAGAATGTGAATATTAAACTCATTATACTTCAGCTTTTCCCATTTACATGTTCCTTTGCTGAGCCAGCAATTTGGCAGCCTAAAACTGAGAGCAAATTGCTGTGGTGCAGGCAGACAAGCATACAAGGAAATGTCCTAGGTGTTCAATATTGGGGGGTACTTTTGATGAGATTCCTGTGATCACGATCTCTCACAGGTTTGGGCTGTGTTCACCTGACAACAAATACAAGCATCTGCTTGACCTTGACTGAGTTTCCAGTCCCATGGCCAACGTAAAGGCTGGCAGATAGAACAAAAGCCATCAGGACTTCTCTCTGCAACGTCGCTAAAATACTCCCGTTCAGAGACACTTAACAACTCAGAAACCCAGGAAAACCTGTTCAAACTCTCTGACCACCCATAAAACTAGAGCTAACTTTGCATGGCAGGTGATGCTGGTTTGCAACTCTCCGGGGCTAAAACCAGACCTGAGCTTACCCAACCCAAGGCTTACTCAAGTGAGAGAAGTGCCAGGAGACACAAGGTTGTGTGTGACTCGGGGCTCCTGGCACAGTCGGGGTTAGTGAATTGCAGAAGACTTTGTGGTACCAGAAAGTCACTTTATTCAGGAAAGGGAAAAAAAATCCCACCTTTCCTCCCCATGTCAGGCAAGATCTCTTTTATCATCTGGACTGCAGATGAGAGCTCTGATCCTGTCCCCTCCGGCACAGAGATAATGCTCCAGTTCAGCTCTCCTCCTGCTACGGCTGGAACATGCTAAAAACTGCCTCTGATCTACTGTGATCAGCTTCGTGATGCTTCTTTGATACAAAACCCCCATTTCCACTACAAAAAAATAACACAGCTGTAGTTCCAGCAACATTCTTTAAAGTCAAAAGCAGACGTTACCTGGACTGATCAAAATCAGTGGGCTAGGAAGTATATTCACCACTCAGGTTCTGGTGATAGACCTGGCTTCACATTCAACACTTCTCTTACAGCACAGTCCTTCGATACAAAATCAGCTCAGATCCAAATAAGGAGGGGACTGAACAAATAAAGCAGCAGAAAAAGCACCCAGGGAAACCAGTGTATGTACTCTTCTAAGTTGGTAAATACACATAAATAAAGCCAATCCACTCTCTGTAAACTGTAATAAGTATTGCAAAACTAGAAAAAACCCCCAGTGAATTCTCCCCCATCCTCATTTATAGCCAAGCTTTTAGAAAAATCTTATATACTGCAAACCTCCCTAGGAAGAAACAACCAGCAAAGTGCTAATTAACATTCTTTCTAGTTCATGTTGATTGTAAAATGTTTAAAAGAGGAACAGCTTTCTGTGGGGCTTTACACTGAAGAGGGGGAGACAAAGAAGAGAGACTGCATGACCTGCATTATCTGTGGAATTTCTCCCTCCAGAAGAAATAAGCAGGCTTTTACAAAGTCAGATCACAAAAAGCCATCATTAACCAGATGTCAGTACTCAGGCACGACTTTAATCCGGTAAGTCACCGAGAGAGCACACAGATTTTATTTTGCACCAAATCTCCGTGTTTGGATTCTGGTGAAGGTCACGGAAAAATACATGCTTGTTCAGCAATGCCCTCGTAGAGGTTTTTTTTCAAAGCATAAGTGGGACAACCTGGCTAGAGAACTGCCTTAGCTAGTGACCTGCACTGTACCATTGTTCCTTGATGACATGTAAAAAGCCTCATTGCCATGCTGCAAAGCAGCACTGGCGCGTCCATGACATCTCAGTCACCAGAGAGGACTATGAAACACCCATGCCCAATAACACATTATTCTACACGGTGGGGTCTTCCAGCATATTTCAGTGCCCCCATCACCCCAGCGCCTGCGATCCTTTCTCCTGAAATCAATGGCACTGGAAAAGTACTTAGTGACCTTTCCGGACTTTGCCAACTTTTATTTTTCCAGAATCAATGTTTGAAGGCTGGACTGTTTGGAAATTCAGTTGCATGAACGATTTTGGGGTAGCAAGTGTGCCAATAATTCCTTTTTAAATTTTATATTACTTAAAATAGAAATTTCATACAGACTGGTTCAGCGCTGTGACCAGTCTTCTATCACCTTGAGTGACAGGGTGCAGAAAATGCCCTTTCCGTGTCGTGGATCTGTTTCTTGTTGTTTGTCCTGGGTCTGTCCCACTGGGTTTAGCAGATCTCCCAAATCTTCTTTGGCTCATCACTTCACGGAAGGACGACAGTGGCACCGTATCCATTTTAACGTGTGTGACGAATGCAGTGCAAGTTCCAATGTGACCGATCACCCGTTGGTGCCCTTCCTTCTCACTTCTCAAGTATCCCCTCCCAGATTTAAAACTACCATACTATTTAGCTACTGAACTCTTCAAGGGCATGCAATCTCTGGGAACATTTTATACCACCTTCAGCATAAAGATGCATCTGTACCATGACACAAGTAGCAACCGTTAAAGAAAGGAGAGGCATCTGTGCTAAGTTATTTTAAAAAGGCATGGTAACAGGTTACAGCCTGTGCATCAGTATCAGTCCCATCTAGGCACAGACCAAACCTGTGAGTCACAACTATCGTTAAGACAAATGGCAACCGTACTTCAGAGCAGGTCAACCTTACACGAAATGTCGGCAGCCATCAGGACAACCGCACAGGTCCACAGCTGGCACCTCTGCCATCTTCCAAACGTACACTGTCCAGGACGTTAGGCTCCATCAGACTTTCTGCATCCTCTCCCTTCCTCCCTTTTCCACCACCTTTCTTCTATCTGCTTGACCACACTGAATTTCAACTCACTGTAAACACACTGGTGTGAATTCCAACCAAAGACTTTTTGTGCAATTGCTGTTCGCTACCTTTCCTTTTTTAGCCTGTAGAAGTCCATTCCTTATTTTGATTTTTGCCTGAATCACCGAGTGACATCTGCAATTCACTTCCTCCGGCAAGAGCAAATACCCACCAGTGCTAACAGCAATAAACACTGTGGGCTGCTGCTCAGCCCTGGAGTGACTGCAGCTTTTGTTTAAAGGCACCGAAGGGCTGCTGGGCTTGCAACATCTTTCTTCATCCTTGCAAATTTTAAAAGTTTTTATTTACATCAAACATGTCACCTTTCCCCCAAAGAAAAACTGTTCAAATGGTTCCACAGGGTGTGTTAAACTTTTATATAGAGGAAAAAAAAAGCAGGACTGTGCTGTGCTACAGATTTTACTTTAAAGGATCTCTTTCACAGTCCTTTTAGGGCCTTCTGAACAGGAGTTTTATGAATTTATAACAACATATATGTCAGGCAGACACTGGAATTCAAATTATTTTAACTCCAGCTAAAGGCCTGTGTCTGAATGTCTGAATGCATTCCTTCGTGGTTGAGATTTTTGGAGTCTTAAAACTGCAAAGACCATATCTCCATTATAAATATTCCATTTCTTAGTCATTCTTGTGTCAAAGGACTGCTGGAGAGAAAATCTGCACGAGCGTGGTCCAGGAGGAAGCAGAAATCAGAAGAGTTTTGTTGCCGAAGCAGGGATGTGTAGAGCCAAATCGGCTCGCTGAGCCTGGCATCTCTGTTACGTAGCCACATCTTTGGTACCAAAAATGCATAAAACCAATATGAGTATTGGTATTGCTTAGCTAGTACTCACACTGCAATGTGATCTGTCTTGATCATAGTTGCTTAGGATCTAGTGGACTTAGTTACTGTTACGGGGGTGATTTTTGTTGGTTTCCTTTTAATCTAATACAGAGTCTGGATGACTGCTGGGCTGGCGGGTTAATACAGACCTCTGTATTTGCCTAGCTGGTTGTTATTGCCGACTTCTTAACTGTCAGAATGGCTCATAAATGGCTGGCTTATTGGACTACTTCATTTAATGGCTGTTAAAGAAAAGACAGTCTTACATAATGAACCCTGTAATTGTTTCTTTGGAAACCCGTTTTCAAGCATTTGCTAAATACAATAAACATCTCCATGTGGATGTAACAGCAATGCAGTGTACACATAACATGGTTAAAATGAGGCATGAGAATGGCTTTGTGTTTTATGAAAGTCTGATTGATTTTTAGAAACCTGACAGCTATTTCCACTTAATGAACCCCTCAGAAAAAAAAGAAAATTTTGATTCAAGTTTTACGATCTAGGCACTACAAGAACTAGGAGTAGAGGCAAAAAGCATGCTGTCTGCCTTCCCCATTGCTGCATTTCTAGCAGTTGACTCATTGCTTTCTCGAATCCCCTGAAAGTCTCTGAGATGGCTCCTGTGTAGGAAGTAACATCCATTCTGTTCTGCGCAGAAACAACCACCAGCACTTTGCTGAAGTTGAACCTCTCATGTATGAGCCAACACAAATATGCCAGCGAGGAAGGAGGATCCTGGCTAAGGCAGGGCTTGCCTGAATAATCTGACCTTTTTCTTGGCTTGACTCTGAAAGGTATGTGAAATATATCAAACCACCCCGTTCTGGCTACCTGCTGTGCCCAAGGCCATTGGCCCGCGCTAAAGAAATCCTTTTTTAAATTAACACTCTGTAGAAACATTTTCTTACAACTTAAAATGTTAGTTAATGGTAGGGTACCCAAACATGAGATATAGGGAGCAAAGGCTGACTGTAGCACACCTGAACATTTGGTATAGCACATACTCAGGGCAGTTGTTTAGTCCTGCATTTAGCCAATCCAACTTTCCAATAGGATATATTCCTGAGGCTGACACTAAAACCCATGCGCCTTACATCATTTACATCCTGTTACAATCATTTAGTTCTTCTGTGCTTCCTTCTCATTCTCCCAGAGAATACGGACAAACAGCACCTTACCGTGACTCGGTAAGAAACTTTAATTCTGCGCATTTCTCCACATTGAAATGAAGATTTAGCAGCAACCTGATTTTAATAACGTTTCTTCCCCACCATTACATGAGATTTAAATAACTAGTATTTTTGAATTGGTTTCATCTCAAAAGATTCCAGTTCCCTTTTACAGCCCAGCAGAGCCTTTGCTATTCTTGCACTAAGAAGTTGATAAGGGCAGTTCTGGGAGACAGAAAGGCCTTTTTAATGGTTCGTCCCTGGAGATGCTTGATGCCAAGTTCACTTTGAAGAACTAGCTCGTGGACTTCTTCAAAATTGCGGGCTGCTTGCTGAGGCACAAAAACTGTGCCACAAGCTTTGTTATTGATCTGAAAAAGAGACATGAAAACAAGAAAAAACAGAAGTTACTAGACTGATTTATACAATTTCATTTCCCAAATCCAATCCATCTCGTTACACGGGGAGGGGGGGAAAGTGGATCAAACTCTTTTCTCCAACACCAAACTTTCTACGTAGAGGGTAAAATGCTCCATACCTCCTGTCCATCTACCAGAAAATAAGAGAATGAAATTCTGACTCATGATACTCAAGGAAAATTGAGAAGTGGCCAAAGGAAGTCTTAGTTTTGAAGATAGCAAGCAGCATGTGACTATGCAATGCGGCAATCTTTTAAGTTTAAAAATGCAATAGTTACACAAGCTGAATAATGAGAGTGAACATAATGGTTTGTTAGGTGGGAATCCTGGTTTGTACATACTTCTAGGCTGCAATTTGGATTCTTTAGAGCTAAGTGATTCCTTGCAGAGATTCAAATGCAGGATTTATTAAAATAAAAATATTTGTGGCTGAAAAGATATCTGAAAGATTCATCATCGCTCATTTTTAGAAAAATAGGCTTTAACTCATTCTATGTTGCATTCGTACTAAACGCATGATTCATTAAGCCAACACTGACCACAAAGACGACAACCACCATAAGGTAATGCTTTCCTGTGTGCGACTGGTTTTCAGAGCAGCTTCCATACTGGTTTGGCATCAGCAGGGCAGAATCATGTAAGTAAAACTGAGTAAGGCCTTCAGTGGCCTTAATTTACAAAATGGTCTTACAAATCCTTTCTGTCATCCAGGAAGAGTAGATAACAGACAGAGACTACAGAGCCTTACTGAGTACCTTTCTGGAATTGGCATAAAATTCATTATTACAAAAGCTTTCATATTTATATGGAATACTTTCAGTGGATTAATGAAAATAATATCAATCCCACATTTTAGCAAATGAAATAATTTGAATTTTTTAATCCAGCTCAATCAAATCACTTGCATAAAAATCTGCTGCAGGTACTGCAGATCTTTGACCTTTAGACATCATTGTAATGAGTTTTCAGTCATCTAAAAGGAACATAAGTTGCTTCATACAGCTTGGACACAAAAATGCACACAGCTTGGTTTTCACCTGGATTTTGTCTAGGATACATGTATGCAACATACCACGAATGAGAAAGACCTACTTCACTTAGTTTGTACTTTATTGAAAATAAAATAATCTGTGCAATTCTCTAAGTGAGGAAGTTGGGACAGATTTTTAAGGAACAAGATGAAGTCTCAAATGCAGCTGGGATGAGTCATTTCTGGTTTTTTACTAGACTTGACATTAATTTGCAGTGATAATGTAGGTCGGCTTTTAACTATTCCTACATGCATCCATAACGTGGTATCATAAAAGGCTGGCTGTGTTAAACTTCGCCTTTAGCACCTGGTGCAAAGTAAATCCCTTGAAAAACACAGAAGAGTTCATTTTTAAAGCTTTTGTAAAAAATAAATACAAGTAGTTCTTTTTGACAGGGCACTTCAGAGAAGAAATGCATTCCACAGGAAAAAGAAAACAGTAAAATCCAAACAGATACAGTTTTAGTGAGTATATAAAGCCAAATTGTCAGCTCGCTGCTAGGACACACAGCCTACAGTTCAAAACTATGCCTGCTTAGTTAAAATGTCATTCACTGTCCTCCATGATGCAAATTAATATGTCCCAGAGGATGGATGTTGGCAGGGGGAAACTTGCCACAACTAGCCTATTTGGTGCCGTTCTCAACAGAAGAGCCAAGCAGTCTAAATCAACTTAGTAAATAAATGACTGCTAGCGGTTGTGTTTTCCTAGAAAGGTCGAGAAGCCTGGGCGACCTGACACTGTGTACCTTCCCACAGCATCTCTCCTGATCTTCCCACACCACACTGCGAGCTGAGTCCAAAAATCCTATCCAACGGCAGACTGGTTATGATTTCAGCACATGTTTGCAGCATGGCTTTCATTATATCGTAGGTATCGTGATGCAAAGTCAAATGTATTAACACCATTCTTAAAAGAAGCATCTGCAGATTTAATCACACACTGTGTGTAACAAGCATCCTATTCACATATTCTTTTAGTTGAGGGGTTAGATTCTCAGCAGGACAAATATCTTCTGCTATGCCTCCGTCTCTCTCTCTGTATCTCCCTAGACCAGCATAACCCTCGGCCGCTCCAGGTAAACATGCCAGCACAAGAAACTTGGGTGCTGGCAGCCTTGTTTCTCTGAAAAACCATGGCAAACTGCAAGAGGAGAAATAAATGAGGCTTGGGTCCTTTCCTCCCAAGGAAGGAAGCTGTTGCTTTTTCTTTTCTTCTTTTTTTTTTTTTTTTTTTTTTTTAACATTTGACATTTTAGACTATTTTGGTTCTAGAAGGAGCTAGAGGGAACTGGAGAGGTTATGAAGGATGAAATGAAATCACAAAAGACTGAAAAATAAGCACCTGGAGGCTGCAGAGAGGAATTTTTAGTTCAACTCAAATATTTTTTTACCATTGATGCATAATCCTTCTGAGAAGTAAAGGAAAATAAAAATCTGTGCACTGTTAGGCCTTCTTCATACGCCAAAGCAAGAAACATGACACCAACTTTGTTTTATAAAAACATCAGTCATAAGACCACAGCTGCTAACAGTTCTGCACCACCTAGAAAATGTGAGGAATGCTAGTCAGAAGCATGTCCATAGGATAAAATGCACACTACATTCAGGTCAGATTTTTTACAGCATTAACAATATATGGTACGATTAAAAACATTCAACTTTGCAGTAACATTTAGAGTAACAGATACCATGCATATCCAGTGAATTTAAACGTCCGTCTTGTAGGCAATCTGTATTGTATCAGCCAAGGATGCAGTGAGTTGGTTGCTTTTGCTGCTTTGGGTTAAATATGGAAAGCCATAACTCCAGCACAGACAGGAAATAATGAAGTATTTTGTGTCAAGAGAAATAAAACCATAATGTCTCAGCAGGCAAATCCCTGAGGCAGTTTGATGTCTTGAGAAGAATAGGGTTGTGGCCCAAAGACTCAGTTTGACTGTGCAGCCTTGTGAAGAGACACTGCCTCTTTGCAACTAACCAATTCATCCATATGTTGAGTGTTTCTTGGTTTAATGAGGGCAATTTATTTTTACAGCCATACAAAAAACTACAGTGTTCACAAGACTTTAAAATATTCACATTTATGGTGACTTCTCCCTGCTCCTCCATATTTCCCTTTTGCCTTACTCTCACGGCAGAAAGCCAGGCACACCCCCTAGGCACTATTTTTAAGAATTATTCCCAGTTCAAAAAACGAACTTGTCTCTCTGGTCTTCCAGACCTCACTTTCTCAGAACTAAGGAAGGTGTTTACATACATCATATTCTTCCATGAATATATGGCTGAGAACACAGGGGTTGCTTTTTCTCTTATTACAAGACTTCTACTCAAGGCTATGGCTTTGACAAAGTCAACCAGGAAAAGAAACAAAAATAATTTTCATAACAGTTGTTTAAAGCAAAATTAATTTTTCTTTTTCTGGTTTCTTTAGGCATTTTCATGTTCAGTTGTGTAGTCTTAAAAACACTGAGTTCAGAAATTTCCCTGTATTGCTGAAGTTTTTATTTTAAAGATATGTTTAATAACGTTTGCTTTAACCACAATTGCAGAGAAGTTTCTATAATCACACAATTTCTCATTTATGACTTCCTTATAAACTGAACACTGGAGTTTAAGATGTTTGCTAGCTGTGCTTGAAGGTGAAGGTTTATTTTAAGCTTGAGCAAAGTGATCATACCTCAGTGAAGATTTTTGTGGATATATGACCTTTTTACCTGTATAAATAAATGCTTATCACTTAAAGCAAGCAAGCAAGCAAGCAATAAACCCACAGTAAATATTAGGCTAAGTCTGCTATTAACCCCAGCTGGCACTTAAGTCCTTCTCCTTGGTTTGGGAAAACATGACAATTGAAAATTTCCTCAAAAAATACATACTCTGTGGCCTCTGCTAAGTAGGTATGTTGAACGTTAGAAAATTTAGTGTTTTAGCAGCATTTCTCATTCTATTCAAGTGGACCAACTGAGAGATCTAGCAAGATATGCAATTATTTGCAAAGATACTTTGATTACAAAAACCTACAGCAACATGACTTCCCCTAAATCCAGCCAATCTCTTCCCTCCTCAAAAAAATCCAGCTGAACAAAAATAACCAAACTGCCTTACTACTTCTACCCAAAGGAGCTAACACAATAAAATACAGATGAAATGCATTGCTTCTGTTTCTCTTTTACACACACACAGAGGGAACATGCAGTTTTACATGACCAAATGACATTTCTTCTAGAGGCTCCGTCTCTTTCAATATCCAGAAACACAAAAAGAGTTTAAGTTGAAACATTTAATTTAATTTAAAACATTTACGTTTAGAATGTCTGCATGGTATATTAAAGGTTATTCTTTGGTGAATAGTGAAAAAGGCAGGAGTCCTGCAGATCTAATAGTATGCAACTATGAAATTACAGACCATCATAATGCCTAAGCATGAAGAACTTGAATGCAAATTGACCAGGAGTCAGCTGATGGAAGAGCGGAGACACTACTCATGGATCCCACGCCCTTGGCTCCAGGCAGTCCCTCTATGGCCTGCAGTGGCACTTGCTGCTACTGTGCGCTATTGAATGATAAACGATGGCTGGGAGCATGCTGAATACAGGCTAGTTAACTAGAGATGTGGGAAAAAAGACAGTGACCTACACTGTGCATGTGCGCACACACACGATGGAGAATTACCGGTTGACTATATGTAGTTATATGTACACTCTTCTACTGAACTGCTAGCTCTTTCCCTAGACCACAAAGGTGTTAGAGCTCAAAGAGAAACCGGAATGCAGTTATAACATTACCAAAGATACCTGTTTTTCTTCAACCTCATTCCTGCAAATGTGCTCTGCTGAAATGTGCCAGAAGTTCGTCCCGAGGCAGATGGGAAACATAATTTGGGAAAAATCACAGCAACTTAACCCAGCTTATGATAGGTTGTATTAGGCAACCAAAGCACTACAGGTACCACAAGAAATGTCACCTAATTACACGTTTTTGTACAGGGCCAAGTTCCTAAATGCACTGTTTGGCAAAAAATCTGGAGGGACCTGTATTTTGATCGTAGTTTTGACTGTACTGTCCTTGCCCACAGCCCTTCATCGGTCAAATCTCCACAGGTACTAATATTCAGTCACTCAAAAATATTTATATTTAGATTGTCTCCCTTCCAGATTTGCTACATTTTTTCATTTAGGAAACCATTTTAATTACTCAGCACAACAGTAAATGCAGCTTCTATTCTAGCTGACCTTTCACTGAGCCACGTAAAAAGGGAACTGACTTCCACCAGAGCACAAATTTTGTCATCCTCTGAGCTCATAATGCATTAGTTGGCCACCACTGAAAATACATGAAAACGCTCATACCAGAACAGACATCTCCACAACATCTGATGGCTGAAGGAACTCTGGGTCTACTTTGGGCCAGGACTGATGCAGCACATCAGCATCCCAGTGATGATGAGTACAAAGTTTATTCTGCATATGTGCCAAACCTGGAAAATGAAACCAGTCAAACATTTAGCTGTACTGTAACCAGAACATTCGATCTTTGGAATTCGTTTGATAAATAAGAACAGAATAAAGTTGACTTTAAAAGCAAGTCCCTTTGGAGGAAATA
The DNA here is from genome assembly GCF_026419915.1 of Harpia harpyja. Taxonomy (NCBI): domain Eukaryota; kingdom Metazoa; phylum Chordata; class Aves; order Accipitriformes; family Accipitridae; genus Harpia; species Harpia harpyja. The sequence continues at coordinate 53,658,045 of NC_068940.1, read as the reverse complement.
ACATTGTTTAGATTAGCATAGAGCACGTTATAAACAGAAAGATATATATCTTTGAAGTGCTTGTTTTATGCCATGTGTAGGGATGCTAACATGAACAATGTGGGCCCATTTTAGATTTGCATTAGCACTTCATAACTTTGCCAAAAGCACAGAAGACCACTGTTTATTACTTTAAATTGTAATACTGCAACACAAGCTGACCTCTACTTCTGGAAGTCAATCATAATACTGAATTTTTTTTCAATAAAACCACCAGTTTCATTAAAATTTTACTAACAACTCAATCAAAATGATAAACAATTATGGCTTATTATTTTACCATCTGTAATATGCTGGGTAGTTTCTAAATTTGCAAGTCAAGTTACTTGCAAGATTTTCTCATATTTTGTGAAGTATCTATTTTCTCACAAATTAAAGGTGCTACATAAGAATACCTTGCACAGCTTGCTTTCCTTCTTATGAGACGTACATTCTGAAACACTTTATCCTTCGATTTTATTTAAAAAAACTCCTAAAATGGCTATAAGTGCTCTCCTTTTATTAAATAGGCTTTGCTCTTCCCAAGACAATTCATTCCTGATTTGTTTGACTAATAGGAGAATAGGATGCAATTCATTCTGAAGCTGCATTCTTTAACTGAATAAAAGCTTCTGAGTGGCATTTATGTTGCTGTTTACTCCAGCTGTATGACAAAATAAAAAGATTTCACTTAACAAGAGGCTGTCAGATATGATCAATATTGATGATGATTGCTCTTGTGATTCTCACAAAGCCAGGGGATTTTTAAATTAAAAACATTCTCTGTGTATGAATAAGAATACAGACTAAAACTTTTTGTAAGCACAGGCTTCATCCAGAACTGCAAAATGTATGTGAAATCTCATCTGGTTTAGGGCAACTCCAGCAAGAGCATGAAGAAAACCCATCAACACAAGATCCACCGTTGAGACTGAGGTACCTGAAGCTGTTCAAAAACACAGCACAACGGCAGACCTAGGAGCAAAACCAACCACACGTAATACATACGTGAATTTACCTAGCTGGATTGTTTAGGTTAAGACTGGGAATAACAGCAGACAGAGACATAAAGAGAACGCAACTTCCTCCAGAAAAATCTGCCAGATTTTTGTCAGCGCTTTTTCAGACAAAGCACTTTGGTAAAATGACACACAGCCTTGTTATTTGCTGAATGATTCAGCAAGGGGCACTGGGGTGGACCGATGGGAGCTATTTCTAATGGCAAGCAAGAATGTGCACATTTCCTAAGAATAACAACTAAGCCACAATCTTATTCAGTAAATAATTGATTAAAACACTTCAGTGGATCTGGTTTTGTGTATTTTTTTCTCTTGCAACAGTAGCTCAGAAACTGAAAGAGTAAAAGATAGGAACTCAAGCAGAAAAAAAAAAAAATCTTTGCATTGGTGATTCATTATCACATTGACTTTAAAGACAACAGCTACTAGATTCTTCCCTTTTTGGCTTCTGAACAGCCAGATGAGCTCATTGCTTTCCAACTGATCACATGCCTTGTGGCAGAATCATGCATACTCGCCACTCCTTATTTTCCTGTTGAAATGGATTCTTCAAAATATTTAAAAACCACTTTCTGATATAAGTCAAGAGCTTTGTATCTACTAAAGCAAAACCAGTGTCACTCTTAATCCCTGTGGAAGCTGTCAGTCCTAACACACCTACTAATAAAAAAAAATTAAAATGTATTCTGAAGCAGATAAAGTGTGACTAAGCACAATGTCGATCCTTTGTTTCGTTTTCTTGCTACAAAATGAGCCATGAGCTCATCCGTATTAAAAAAAAAAAGTGCAAAAGTCAACAGAACTAGTTTCAGAAAACAGTTTGACAGGAAACCAAAATGAAGGTTTTAGTTATGTTGCCTGTTTGGCTTCCTGCCTTAATTCACATTTCGTGAGCTGTAGAACACAGAAAACACAATGATTTGGTTTGTATTTTCAAAATGCAACACACACAAGACCAGAAACTTCATTGCAATGATCCAGAATGGTGATGGTCCACTTGTCAGGACCCAGACAGAACCCTCCTCCAGACTTCCCACTTGATTCTGAGACACTACACAAAGGCACTGTTTGAGAAGTTAGAAACTGTCCATTTCACAGACTTTTATTGTGGAAACATTAAAAACGTGTTTTACTGTCTTATTGTACTGGAAAGTGCCTAGTAAAGTTCACTTTATGAAGCAGTGTGCATTTTGCTTTCTTTTTTTTTTGATGTATTTTGCTTTTATGGCTATAGATTCCCTTGCAGATGTAGGACAAAGCCAACTGAGTACATTTTTACTTACTGTAAGCTGCTTACTTATATGTATACATCTGTACAGCCATACAGGACAGATCAAACACAATACTTGTGCTCAATCTGAAGCCCTCATCCTGCTATTGAGATCTGCTTCAGTGGACTTCACTGACTAGCAAGCTAATATGAGAACAAGGTTTCCCTAACCAGTAACTCACAGCATTGGAGCCCAAGTTAAAACACCAAGTTAAATGTGTATTATGTTACTGTAAATGAGTGAGTTGAGAGAAGGAGAGGACAGAACAAGACTAACAACATTTCAGCTCATGGCAATGTTTTAGCAGCATTACATGAGTATTTCATAAGCATAATACTTCCCCTAAGGTGCTATTTGGCAGGGAAGAACAGATTCTCATATTAAAGAGATTTAAGAAGGAAGATGTGGAAGCAATCATGTATCAGCAAGGTGTTAGGACAGCACGGTAATTCTAGTCTTACAGAAAAAAAGCACTAGAAAAAGTTATCAGTAAAATTCCAGCAATAGTGCAACTAGTTGGACACAAAATTATGTAGGCAAGAGAAACAGATGTGATTATGGAGTAAACTGAGTAAGAGCTGGCATGGGACAAGCGCCGGCACAGAGAGGTTAACAAAGCAGAAAAGGCAAGGAGGACGGAAGTCTTAATGGGCATCAAAAAGGAAGTTAACGAAGGCAGCTGAAGCAACGCCAGATTCGGAGTTTAGGACAAGGGATCTCCTTGTGTTTCCTGTTAGAAAATCAGCGGGAGCAGTGTAAGGTGACTATGAGGGTGCGTTATCCAAATGCTGATACCTTTTGGATTTAGCAAAATCAAGCCAATAGAAATCTGTGTTAAGCAAAAATCCACCACACTATCAGACAAGCAGGTCAAGTTTTTAAACAGCTCAGAGTGGGAGTGTGTAAGGGTACGTGCAGACGCATTCTGGGTCAGTATCTTACTCCCCTGTGCAGCCTCTTCCAAGGACAGGATGGTTGCCAAGTTACTTTGTTACTTTGATATGCTTTTTTACTATTTAATGACTCTTCCTATTTGACAGATTCAGGCAAGCTGCATATCCAAAATACCTTTCTGCAGCCCAGGAGGAATATGTCTGTCAGTCATATGTGAAATGGTCTGCAATCTCAAAGAAATGACAGCAAGACAGTAACAGCTGTTTCCAGACAGCTCTGAGAAAAACCGTTATTATACTACTGGTATAGTAGTACAGAACTGGGTTAAGTCAGGAAAACTTACATGTACTCAATACAGTACCAGGGGATTCATTTTATGTTTCCTAGTGAGAGCTGTGGAGCACCAAGCTGGGTTGTGAAAAGCCTGGGTTACTAAAAGCTAACTCTAGAATCTGTTTCCAATACAGCAAACTCCACGTGAATCCTTTTAACCTTCTGAAAATAATCTGCCTTCCTCCATTTGTACGAACTTACTATCCTTCACTTTGGGTTATTACTCTTGGAGGAAAAAAATATTTAATTCCAAATTGTGTTTCTTCTTGGATTTGTGAAGGGGGGTTTCTGCATTCAGATTTTCAATTAAAATCTGCAACATCAATTAGCTTCTAGTCAGCTCTATTCTTTACAGAAGCCTTCTTCAGCAAGGACTGAATTCAAAGAAATTCTTGCAAAAGAGCTATTGCGGTGACAGTTAAAATGCTGCCAAGACAATTACACCATTACAAATTCCAATAATTATATTTAATTTCAATATATCTTATGTTTATCATCAGTATATATCTTTCATGTGCCATATCTAATAAAAATTTAACAACTCACAATAAGCAGTTTCATATCCTTGTCTGAACAGCACAATACTGTACTACTACAAACTAAAAAAACCCCAAAATGTCTCAAATGGTGTCTGTATATTCCTCAGATACAAGGTTTCAGGAAGGAAACAGATTTCCTCATCCTGTTAGTGTTCATAAACTGCCAAGATATCAGCCGGATGAACTCTTCCCACACTGAGGGGCTACAGTCGCTTTTTATGTTGTTAAGTGATAAACCAGTGTATTCACTGCACAGTTAAGACCATTAGGTTGACACACCAAAATACTGAAAACTGTTCCTCCTCTAAGCGGGAGAAAGAGCTCCTTCACAAACAAAATACCGGGTTATCATTGTTCAGCTGCTGAAAGGTGAGGCACTGCTCAAAGAGCATTCAAGCAGCTTTTCCTTCACTCAAACTGGAAATATGTACTGCCAATACTGAAGTACGCTCTTCAGCCAGCTCACAAAGAGACCAAACTCTTCATTTCTACCTGATGCATGAAAACAAGAAGGTCAAATACAAACTAAACCCCATGGGAGAATAATTCTTCATCTGCAGAAGAACAAAACTTGCTGTACCTTGAATCTATCTCATTTTACTTTAATTATACTTAAAAGTTGCACATTACATCAGAAGCATCCTCAGGATATCAAACTGCAGTTCTGAGTTTGCAAAGTTCATCAACAAACTAACAAAGAAAACATAGTGGACTAAAAAGCTAAAATTTCAAATGAACTCTGATGCAACTCTTGCAAAGCACAATAGCATTACTACAATCAAAATTACTTATGTCACTGATGCTAGTCCTTACTTAAAATGTCAAAAAAGCATCTTTAATTAACACTCTAAAATAATCCTTGTAGTTTTCCTACTCTTTTCATTAGTTGGTAATCATTAAGATGGACTGGTTTGCAGTTAAATCCAGCTGTAAAGAACTTCTTTGCTAACCAAGAGGATACCTATATACACATTTATACACTTAGTTTTAATTTTTACAAGCTATTGTATTAGAAAACACTGTTTCACAATTTTTTTCTTTACATTTCATTGTCATCTATGTCAAATAGCTTTTAGATTGAAATGGAAATTAATTAAGATGCAAAAAAGCATTTTTTGCTATTTAAATATAAATGCATTCAGAAGGGAATTATTTAAGAAAATCTGTTAGATACTTAAAATTTATCATAACATGTTTTGCAGTTAAACATTGTTTTTTCGAGCAAAGGAGAATATTAATGTAATTACTGAATAAAACTAACAGTGTTAGATGGTTTTGGAAGTCAGAGCCTTTAAGATTTTAATATTTATAGATACTAGCCTCTTTTGCCTAGCTTTTTATTCCAAAACTAGAAAAGGAAGAAAGGTTGGCTGATTTTTTTCAATTTCCAGAACACCTGTCATTTAAACTGAAAAAAATACTATTTGCACCTGCGGAAGAGCTTCCAGTTGTCAAAAGTTATTTTATTACCTCCACAAAGCCTCATCTTAGCCAGAAAGTTCTATAGTTCTGTGGTTTAACTGCCTTCAAATCTTTGGCAGAATTAACTTAATACAATACCTTAAGTCAGGGTCTTATCGTAGGTTGTCATTATTTCGCATTTAGTTTTAAATTCTATCGTAATTTCTTCTTAAATGTTTCTTGACAATAATCAGTGATCAGAAAAGCATAAAAGGAGAGATTACAATGCAACATTAAAAGTATTATTCATCCTGTGAAGCACAATGCAAACAGTTGGAATTAATGAGAACGCTCTTTTCTTCTCTCTCTTTTAAGGCTGTAGTAAAATTAATATTAAGCATATGTCATTATGTAGTAAACACTTTCTAATGAGAAACACTAAAAAGAAAGCAAAACCCTTTTTCTTCAAAAAAAGCTTAAATACACAAGGAAGCATAATGTGGTTCAGAGTTAATCCAAGTCACTGTTCCTACCAGCCTTCCTACTCAACTGCAAAAGTATCTGTTTGATAATAACTACACGGCTTCCAAGTTTCCCAGTTTCATTTTCCCCTGTAAAAAGAAAAATGCTCCTGCTTTTAATCACTAAACAAAACAAAATGTAAAGGCTGCGTACAACTTATTTTAGAATGAAATGTCAGTATTTAATTATAAATACGTTGCTTATGTGTTGTTTATTATTGGCAGCAGACAGAGGCTTCCATCAGAGTGTGGGGGTCCACTGCTATAGGTGCTATTTATAGAGCTAATAATACACAAAGTCCTTTTCCTGACTAGTTTACGAGAGAGGAAGCAGCACTATCCCTACATTTAGATGCAAAGCCAAGGTACAAAAAGAGAGACTTACTGTAAGTGTGGATATGGAGAACTAAAGCACAAAGAAAACGAAATAGAGTATTTAGAAAGGTTGATTTTTTTTTAATCAAAATTATTTAAAATAAGAAAGCATCATCACCTATTCATAATAAAGTTTAAGAAATTGGTTACATCAGAAGAGCAACAAGAGTTGGTGGAACCAGATTCCAATTCGGAGCATGAACTTGGGGAATCTTTCTCTACACGACAGTTGGACATTTTTCACCAGAAATCCCAATCCCAGGACAGAATTACTAGATGTTGGCTATTTCAAAATAATACAGCCTTCTTACCACAACGCAGTAGTTAAATGTACATACGTTCTCCTGATAAAATAGTTTAATAAGTTTGATGTAATGTAATGATGATCATGCTAAAAGAGACTGTGATTTTCATGTTTAGTCATAACATTCTTCAGGTAATAATCACCACACAATGTTTTTGTGTGCTAGTTGCACTGAACTACAATGCACAGTCTTAGGGCCACACAAGCAAAATTTTATCTTTAAATGCAGACAGAAGGTGAGGACAATACACTCCCAATTTTTATACGCTACCTTTTCATTCTTACATCAGAAAGAGATCCAGCAAATGTTTTATCATTCTCATTCTCCAGTGATTTTAGTAGTAAGAAAAGACTTCCTTCTCTAACATTCAAAACGTTACAGCATTAAGCTTCACCTTTGACAAGTTATGTTAGTTGAGACATCCTAGTGTTGTCATTTTATCAAACATATTTGATAATTCTGTATTCCCTAACATGTATTCGAATTTCAAGTTCACAAGGCACTGTCTGTCTAAGTAATGAGCCTGGACCTCTTCTGCCTCCATCTCAACCAATGCGGAAAACAAGTCATGGCAATTACTTCCATTTAAGTATAATTTTAATTAGATGGTACTTCATATTGTAAGATACTATTGACCAGTAGTTTTCTCCAGATGTCTGATGCCACTCTTTATTCTGAACAATTAAGGTTGTATTATGACATCTTAAAAACATTGGAAATGAAAACAGAAAAAAAACCCGCTCTCCCTAATATATCTTCCTGTATCCAGAGTCTGTCCCTATGTTATTGCTTTGAACACAAGCAGCCTTTCTTTGGCAGGTAACATTACTATAGGGCCATGCACAACTCTGAAATACAAGCAATTTAGTAGCTCTGCTCTGTAAACACTTGAATGCACGAAGTTTTAGGATGACTGTTGAAAATAAAAGTGTTAAAACAGCATCCAAAAGCTAATGTTAGGTCCAAAACCACATAGCAATTTGTGGCCAGTCTTAATGCAGAATATATTGCTATCTTCCCACATACGTCTTGGGACTTCTCCCAATAAACCTTAAAAGCAATGCCTGAACTCTGGCATGCAGGTCTCTTATTTCACAGGCTTTAACTGCAGCAGCACCACGCAACTTAGCCCACTTGGGATTCAGAACTCAAGGTTTACAAGCGTGACAGATCTTAAAAAAGATTTCCTGTCTACCATTCCCACTTTCCACGAGAGGTTAATTTGCAGCATAACGTCCCTCAGTCTCTAGAGAATTCTACAAGAGTAGGGTTTTTATTGAACACTCCTTTAGTCTTTTTAGTATACAGCCCTCTGACATGGCTCTCTGTGGCTGAATTCCTGAAAGAAAATATTTGCAGTCCAAAGACTCTGAAACAGTTGTTTGAAAAAGGGCTGTTTCTGTCCTTACGTTCAGCTCTTAATACTGCCATCCAGATGCCGGAGCAGCTAGCAGCTGACATGTGAATTCCTCATGCAAGTCCTGTCTTGACTTTTTTCCTTCCTTCTCCCTTTCTCTGCCTAGTCTCAAGAAATCCACCTTTCTATGCAAGGGGAAAGAAACTAAAGCAGAAAGAGAGATCTGGGAACACCACAATCTTCAAGTTTGTTTAGGAATTATGACAGAAAGGGACAAGACAGATGCAGAATTCAGGGTTAAGTGACACATGTACTACGCTAAAGACATTTTTGCAACCTTTTTGCCTTTTTTCCTGGAACATCAATAAAAAGTTTATTTCTATAAATACCTTTCCACATCTCTGATGCAATGTGTGGAGCCATAGGTGCAACCATAATGCAGAGTGAAGCCAAAGCATCTTCAAATTCTGTGCTGTGGAGAATAAGAGGCCGAGAAACTTGCTAAGTGAAAAGACAGAAGGAAAAGAAAATAAATTGTTAATATTCTGAGGTGGGGAGAAAGTAGTTTAAGAAAAAAAAGTAGTAATAAAATCCAAAACCAATGTCTATGCTTAGGACAGCATAATTTCACAATAAATTGGAAACTTATGGTAAGTTCTGGAGAATTAAAATTGCAACTCTTGGTCACAGAGTGCTGCTCTCTAACACTTGGAAGCCGATCCTGAAGAGGCTGATGCAGACCCTTGGGGATCTGCTCTAATACAGGAGCTGAGCACAGAGCCACGTGGCCAACAGTGGCCCTCAAAAACATTTTGAGTGCCGCCTCTTCTAGAAGTGCAATCTTAGATAAAACCAGAGCTATCTGAGGAGAGGTGAAGTACTTGTATAAGAGAGTCAAACTGTGCTGAATGCAGCATGGGTTTTGTTGGGATGAGGTTCAGTTGTACAGGATCCTATAGTGGCTTAAGTAAAGCTGAATTTAATGACAAAGTGAGGTTTTAAAGCTGAAGGAAACTTTGGTAATGAACAGTGCAGCACAGCCTTTTACAGTTTGATGTCCAGATTGCTTTAGTAAAGTGGTCAGCTTCTCTAGTTTAGAAAATCTTCAATTTCTTGCAGAAGGTGCTAGACTGACAAAATTTGAACCTTCACTCCTCTATTTATTGTATCTTAATAGAAAAGATATAGCACTAAAAGTAGCTGGATGAACTTTTTCCTTCTTCGCCTGTTTGAGAGATTACATCGCATGGTAAATTCAGATTCTGTGTTTATTTTGTAATAATAATGAAACAGCACAGAAAAATGTCAATACACGTTAGCTTATGAGAATTATTTGGTAGGTATGGTGAACACCCATTCCCGTCTACTAGAAAATTGTCCAAAACCAGTGATTTGTTTGACATAGACCACAAATGTTGTCAGATGACATCTTCTTATCACTGATACTAATGAGCTCAGTGCAAACTTGGTTTGAGTAAGTTTTAGTAACTACTCTCTGCTTTCTGTATTTAATCTTCACCCACCTCCCCACTTCCTCCTTTCAAAGGGGAGCAAAAGAGGAAGTGTCAGCATGCTGTACGGAAACTTGTTCTTGAAAGATACTGCACTGACTTCACTGGTCAAGAAATATGCCAGTGTTCAAACATCTGGCTGTCTGTAGGATACTGATTTTTATTTATTTATTTTTTTTAACATTCACTCATCACCATCCACCAGCCCAAAATGCATATGAATCACTGAGTTGGAGATAAAGTACCATACCTTCCCAACAACACACAGTACCCCAGACTTAAGTTACCTCAATACAGCACTTACGCACACCCTACTTAACTTTCTTTTAAGTTCTTTTACTTTGCCAATGATCTCCTTGGAATCCATAAGGTATAAAATGGTATTTCAATAGAGAAGTTGAAAAATCCAGATTTATGACTTCTCATCTAGATCAGGTTACCATTGTATGCCTGAAGGATTGCTCAATCAGATCTAAGAGTAGTAACAAAAACAACAATAATAGTTTATTATATTTGCTCTATTGCCACTGGCTGATAAACAACATAATCCAAATAAAAAATGCTAAAGACTTAAGTTATTGTTACATTTGTTTTAAAAAGGGGAATTTGCAAACTCTATTACTAGCAGACAGTTCAGTGGTGAAAGCTGTCTCTGAGGAACCTAAGATTATGTGTGATTTTCCTTGCAAGTAATAACCCTTTTCTTTTAGTCAGAATGTTTGGTAATTCTATAATGTACTGCTATACCTAGCTACCTAAGAAACTTGGTTAAAAACAAAAGAGAACAAAGAACAGAGCTAAACAAAATGTATCCTTCTGAAATTACACGATGCAGGCGTAAACACCAGAACCTAGTGTCTCTAATACCATCATGGTCTTCCTGCAAAACCATGAGTTTCAGGGTCACAGTGATACTAGAACATGCTGCTTTTGAAGTGAATAATTCAACAAAGCTCTTGACTTAGTAGCAATGTTTATGACAGTAAATGGCTTATGGAAAGCTGGACCTATAGTTCAGGCAGCTCCTCCTTTGTATAAAGACTTACAGGAACAGGGTCTGGGAGAAAAATACCTTCATTAATATCCTGTACTTACATGGAGTATATTAGTGAGGCTCATCAATCGGGAGATAGCTGCATTGAACAAATGATCCTTTGTGAAGTACTCTGTTACCTTGTATTAGAAGAAAAGGTCTGTCACTAATTACTTAACATTCTCAAACATGGAATATTGGGTTTTTAAATGAAAAAGAATTATTGATAGTCGATTTCCATTTGTGAAACACACCCATCTTATCTCTTTCATGAAAATCACTTTGGCATGCAAACACATCATATATGCAATCACATGAGTATGGGAAAAACAAAATCATAAAAATTCAGTTGATTAGCTTTCCCTCTGTTTCAGGATTTTAAAAGCTTCAAACAATGCCAATGAGAAGTGTGTATTAGTAATCACCCTCTATTTCCTTTAATAAAGTATCTTCCATTTGCCCCTACAAGAGGCCTTCATACTTGTAAATCCAATTATGCTGGTGAAAGCCTGTCCACAGATTGCAAGATTATAATTCTAAAGTCTGTTAAAAGACCTATAAGGTCCCTCACCACAGGGTTTAAATCAGGAGAAGTTTTTATCCATAGAAAAATATTTTAAGTTAATTTTGCAGGTATTTATGTCTCAGAACTTCTGAGTCTTGGATAACTGAACTGACATTAATCACAGCATGAAACAATACATAAGAAGAGATGAACAATCATTTCAGTGAATTTTTTTTTTTTTTAGGATATGCTAATATATTTTCCCCAACAACTTTTTTCATTCTATATGAAACAGCAGGCATCATAATGAGGTGTGAAACAAACAGATCAAAAGCTTTTGTTAGGAATAACCTGCATAACTCACCTACAGCTTTGCTACTGGAAATGGAGTTACTTGAAACCCAGATAGATAACATTTCAATGCCATAACATTTCATCCTTTAAATGAGGCACAAAGCAGAGAAATTTTGCCAATCCAAATCTTACTACTTTGCAAAAAAGTTCTGTCCCATAGAATTTGTTGGTAAATAAAATTACTTGTACAGAGAGTAATTCACTTAAAAATTATGAGCTACTCATCTGGGGAAAAAGCTTTTGGCTCTAAGTCAAGCACACAGTTTGAGCGTAAGCAGCAACTTATTTAGTCATTTACAAACTATGTAAGTGTTCTTTTAACCTCAGAAATCACCAGATTCTTCCGCTCCCAGATCTTTCTGGCTTCAGCCTTCTCCTTCTTATTCAGAAGCTCAGGATTGGGCACGGTTCCTGAAGTCCTTGCTTCAATAAATTTGGTTACAAGCGCCCAGAGGCGCGTCTGCCATCTCTGAACACCTGGCATAGCATCAGCTGAGATTAATGAAAGATTGCAGAAACAAATTTCAGTTACAATGAATGAATCCAAAACTTTAAAGAAAAGCAGAAAGGAAACTGAATGCTAGAATTAAACATTTTTTTAAAAAAACCCTGTATCTTAAATGAAAAATGTCAATGCAATTACAAATGCCTTTACAAATAATGCTGGGTTGCCTTAATGAAAAGAAATCAATAAGATAAAACAAAAGTATTTTTCTGCAACGACTTTAAAACATATATTTGCTGGTTTAAATATATAAATGTATAAACCAATAATATTTGCTATATCTGTAAAATAACCCAATGTTATGTCAATGTTAGAATGCTCACCTCGTGTTTTAATGACTCAACAAAACAGTTCTACATGCTCTCATTCTTCAAATTCATGGAAGAATACAAACGTACATATATATACACATGCATGCGCACACATATTTTTTAAATTGAGATGTTTCTTCTAAAATTTGATTTTAGAAATCACATATACTTTTGTTGCTACGAGATGCTACTGCGCTAATGAGTATAGGCTGTGATCCTTGGTACCACCTTTTGACACAGCTTTCTTTGCGATGGGGAGATTATAAAGCTGTTCACCCTGTTCACTGATTGGTAATAAATTAAATTAATTTCCCCCAATTCGAGTCTGTTTTGCCCGTGATGGTAATTGGCGAGTGATCTCTCCCTGTCCTTATCTTGACCCACAAGCCTTTCGTTGTATTTTCTCTCCGCTGTTCAGCTGAGGAGGGAAGTGATAGAGCGGTTTTGGTGGGCACCTGGCCTCCAGCCAAGGTTAACCCACCACAACTTGCCTGATTTCTTCAATTTAAACATTCACTAGTTTGTTATCATTAAGAAATTTAGAGCAAAGCTTAAAGATTTAAGAGATGCTTTTTACCTACTTTCCATTTTTTTCCCCTGGAAGTATGTTTAGGCTGCTGACATCTCCTTCTGTTCACGTTTCCCAATACTCTTCCAACATGACACAACTCCGAAATCCTTCTTTGTATTTCTCAAGTGGTAAACAGGTTGGTTTGAATGACTAAATGCATTTTTGCTAGCATTATACCTGCATGTGCTTAGCTTTCTTAAAAAATGTTTAACCACCAAGCTCTAGTATACTTTGCAACTAAGATTCTGTACCCATGATTCTCGCACTAATTTAATTATTCCATTTTCAAGATGGAAAAGTACAGCAAAAAGATTGTGCATCACTGAATTAGCTGCTTCAGAAGGAATTATGTACCTGTGTACTGTTAGGGATGCAGGAGTTAAAGCTTGATTCCAAGTGGTTGTTTTTTTTACAAGACCCTTTCATCTGCCTAGCTCTGTGTGGTTGTGATTAGATGGTGACAGAAAGTAAACTTGAGAAAAGTCCTAAAGCCCACTCCTCCAGTACATTCCATAATGCAATAATAGATAAATGAACATATATGAATGTAAAGGGTGACAGACACCAACTGACAGATACCAACTGAAATAATGCTTAGTGCAGGCTGAAGTAGGTAGCAAGAAGCTAACACCAGAAAGAATGAAGAAGTACCAGGCATGGAGTGTTTCATTAAAGCCTTATGCAACAAGAGGGCTAGATTTAAATGTATGCATAAGACATTAAAATGTATGAACCACAGTAGATACAAGAAATTAAAATCTGTCAGTGTGCATGATGGCAGTAAATAAGTGCGTAGGAAGATAAATCTTGTTCAAGAAATAAGCTCATAAAAATGTCATGTGTGTACAAATATTAGTTACTAGGAACTCTGATTATCTTCTAATAAGATTCTTCCGAGAAGTATTTCATAGTCCAGCTTACAAAAGCCATTGCATACATGTGTAAATAATGGAAATAATAAATATTGCAAAGTTTTATCTGTGATCTGGTATGATTTAAGCAGCAGCTTATAATGAAGAAAATAATCTTGAAATAATCATTTTCAATCAACCATCACTAATAAAAAAATAAGAGAATGAGGTCCAAGTTTGCAGAAGAAAATACCACTTAAGAAGTACTTTACATACATGCTTTTAGCTCCTAAGAGGTAAGCTGCCTGCAATAATCTTGCAAGCCTGCCTCTCAGTGACAGCTTTGTGACCCGCTCTCTTTTAAAAGAAACAAACAATAAAACCTGCTCATTATACTTTTTTGATTCAATTGTTCCAAAACTTGGGCATCAAGATCTGTATGAATTTTGTGTTTAAAATTTTACACACTAGAAAAAAACAAACCAAACACAAACAACAGAAACAATCCGACTTACTTTTAGCATCCCACAAAATATCTTGTTCTGGAGGAGCAGCAAACAGAATGTAAAGACGTAGGGTGTCAATGCCATACTCTTTGACTAATTCTTCAGGGTCTATTCCATTGTGCTTAGATTTGCTCATTTTTTCCCAAGCAACTTGGAGCTTCTCACCAGTTTTTAGGTGAACTGGTTCAGTTCCTAAATATTAAGACATATGCAAAATATTAAAACAAATTTTGCTCATTTGTAATAGCAATTAATTTTGTTCTCTAAGCATAAGAAGAAACAACTATTTCTAGTGGGGTTTTTTGGTTTCCAAACAGCTTAAAGAGGAAGAACAACCATTGTAAACACCCTCTTCCCTCCCAAGTTTTTCCTACTTTAATGTTTTAACACAAGTAATATTCCAGTGCTTCCATTGCATCATGACAGAAAGTCTCCTTCTGCCATGTGGAAGCTGTATCTGGCACTCATCCTACGCACTACCTTGACAGCCCCTGAGATTTAAGCATTGTTATAACCTGACATTTAAAACCTCCTAGATAGGTGTACTAATTTGGTACAATTCTGACCTGCACTTAGCTTTTACAAACACAAGATTTATATGTTTCAATTGCAGTAAGTTATCCTGACAACATGCCTTCTGTTGCATGGATTTAGAGATGGAGAGGGGCATTTACACTGATAAAGGTGCAACCCAGCAAAATCACCTGCTACAAAAAAGCCCTAGCTTTTCTGGAAGAAAATAGGATAGTAGACAGTGGTAACCATAAGGGGTTTGTTTTGTTTGTTTGTTTAACTGACTTATGGGGTTTGTATATAGGAGAACAACAGTGAAAACAAGGTTGCGTGAGAGGAGAGTGCTTAAGGGAGGCAAATATGACCAAACCACTCTTGTTGCTACAGGTCCCCAAGCCAGGACTTGCTGCTCCAGCTTATGTAGTGAAGCCACTGGAAAGAATCTGAGAAACAGCACTTTTTCCTATACACGTTTTACATTCCTAATATCTACTGAATACACCAACATCTGCGTTAGCTTTGCCACAATGTTTTTGTAGGTCGTCTGTTTGCTGGGACTACTAGCTGCACTCGGCAAGCTGCGGAGCACTGTCTTAACAAAACTGACTTCCGATCTTTTGGACTATACTGGAGCTAAAATAATACCAGAGCACTGTTGCTGTGTTGGGATGCAATTAAAAGCTGCTGGGTTAGTAGCGTCTCTACTCAGCAGTGCATATGAATCCAAAACTCACAGAAGTCGCTCTCCAGTTTAAATATTACAAGGATTCATTCTCTCTTATAAATTTTCCCAGCACTGAGACTTGTACACTGAAGCAGTCCCTGACTTTCTGGATACACCTATGCCAATTTTCCCATGCAGTCTCTCTTACCAGTGAGATCAACCTCCTCTCTCTTCAAACACTGGCCTGTTGTTGTTAGTCTGAATGTCTGATTCTTGATAAGACCTTGAACCAAGAGTTTATGGAAAGGCTCCCTAAGGATGGAAGGAAAAAGAAACTTGTCTGTTGAAAAGAGCTGTCAAAAGCATACTTTATAATAAGCCTCAGGTGTTGAGCCAATCAGGCACAATTATTTAATGCAACAAGAATGTCAAGCTCACTATACGTAAACGGTTGTCACCTTAGAAAGAGTACTTTGTGCACTTATTCATGGCGCCTGGCTGGCAAGTATAAGTATTTATTTGTATTCTGCACACATTCTTGCATCCTGATTTAGTACTGAGTTATTCTAACGTCACTTTTCAAATTAGCACATGGATAATACAAAAAAGTTTCTTGGCCAACAGTGCAATGTCACTAACTTCAAGCTAAATCCCCATGTGTAAAAACATTCAAGTACCTGACCTCACTGCCTTACAAATATTTAGTTCTAGCTTTGAACAAATCAAAATCTCGCTGCACATTTCTTTCTATAAACGGAGAAGATAGTTTCTCTAACATTAGCACTTGCATGCCTTGTCCCTTTGCAGAACTAGCCATGAAGACCTAGCTGTAAGGAAAAAAGTACACTAGAAAAACGGCAATGCTGGAAAGTTATTATGTTAGCGGATCATTTTTTTAGCATCTTGAACATTAAAACTTTACTTTTCTAGCAAAATTTACATCAGGAAGAGTAAACTCTCATCAAATGTGCGTATGATAGAGCTAAAAAGAGCCTTAAAAGTGCCAAAGCTAAGGGCAGTAGTGCACACACACATAAACTCTAAGTAAGCACTGCTCTAGTTGGCAGATACATTATTGCGGCCACCTCCTTTAATGATCTTGCATTTCTAATTTGAGTCAGATGTCTGTCACTGTTTCCACTGAAAAAAAAGACAACAAAATTAATCTCTAGAGTTTTGGTTGCCACTCAATAAGCCAGGAAAGTAAGGCAGTTCTAACAGCAACCCCAAGAAGAGCAGGGGCCAGGGAGGAGGTATGGAGCCAGATGCAGAAGGCATACACAGTCTGAGGAGCCTCCTCATGGGACCCCCAACACAAAGACATTGGTGACCATCACTTTGGAGGACGTGCTAATCAGCGCTGGTTACTACTGACTTGCACCTCCTACTGCTCACGTGTGCTCAACATTAAGCAATCTGAATCCTCCACACTTCCACCTAATGACACCCCACATATTTACCAAAACAACTTATGTAAAAAGAATGCATTACTCCTATTTACATATTTTTTAAAAAGCAAGAATAAATCCATCTAAAGAAGAAATGGTAAAACCAGACTTCCACATTTTACTTCACATGTACAAAAAAGTCATAATCCAAAACACCACTCACTTTTAAGGAGTTAATTTATTATTTTACATTATTAGGAAATATAAATTATATGACATCTCATGATTTAAAACACAATTTATTTAATAATATAGTTAAAATATTATTAAATTATATAACAATTATGCATGTTTTAACTGTATTAAAGCAGATATCTTCCAAGTACTAGTCTTTAAATCCTTTGAAGACTCTGAATTAAGGAGATATTTGAAAGAAAAGCCTTAAACTGGGAAAGAGAAAGTGACAGGCTTCATACTTTAACATATTCATGTTTGAACATGAGTTTCCTTCCTTGCATATTTTGTATACTTCTAAATATTGTGCAAGTACTGGCACATAGTGGCATACCATTCAGTCATCAAGCAGTACACGTTTCTGCCATGCCACCTGGTTTTATCAACAATGTTAAGTAAGACTTGCAATTCAAGCATCTCTGTAAATATTTTCCAGACAATATTTCACAGGCTGCCTGAAAAACACTGTTGTTTTGAAATAAATTAAAGGAACTTAAAGAGTGAGAACTTAAGTCAAATTTAGACAGTACATACAAGAAAAAGTATTTAAAAAATAGGAGGCAATAATTGTCTAAAATCTCAAATTACTATCTCAAATTATCCACGTGAACTAGAAGATGAAAATCAGGAAAAAAAATCTTGTAATCCTATTGTCAACAAATGGTGGAAAAATGCTTCAGAACATAACTGTTCAGGATGAGTTTCTTCTGCAAACTAAAGACATTACACCAAGGAAAAAATAAAAAGAATTTTCCCCCCCTATCATTCAGTACTTCAGTTTGTTTAAGATCTCAAACAGTTATTAAAATAGCTACACTTGCCACTATCCAAAATAAAGCTAATGAGGTAGCCAGAACATCCAGATCAGATAGGGCTCTCCAGTGGAAGTGATTTTTCAAGGAACACTTATTTTTAATGACAAAGAGTTAGTTCAGATCACACGCCAAGTTATTAAAAGCTGAATGCAGGAATGAGCATTTCCTATTTTTGTTTATGCTGACAGAAGCTACAAAAATGCAATACAAAATACATTACCAAGTATGGGGAACCCCCCCCCATGTTCCTAGTGGGAGACCGCAGGAGAATGGAGACATGCCCAAAATGAGAAAGCCAGAGCCCATCTAATAAACACAGGGCTGGGAAACAAACAGAGCCCTGTACTGAGTTTCTCCTGAAGCGCAGTGATTTTGCCAGTGCTGTGGCTCCACCTCATGCTCACAGGCAGAGTTACACTTTAATTTACATTAATAAAACTGCACACCTAAACCCCTCCCCTTCGAAGAAAGGGATGCATTTCTTGGCTGCGGAAAGGAACTGCGAAGATGCCGCAGCACATCAGGTGTGATGCAATTCTGATCAAAATACTGCAGCACCCAGTCATGGCCTGGTGTCATAAACACCTCCTGAGCCATAGCACTGCAAACAATGGAAATTAAGCTATGTTCAGACAGATAGACATTTCCAGCACAGTAAACAAAGAGGCAGCTTGAGTTTCTTTGAGTGCTTGATCACATTTCAGATTGTAAGGATGCTGGAACAGGATATGCCTTCACCTGCCTGTGAAGTCTGTTTGTGCCCATGCTGGAGTATGGGCACTGTGGCCTTAGTTGTGTGCAGCTTTTGATCATGTTGTACATCAGATGGGACCCCACCTGCGAAGTCTGCCTGACACCTCTGGGAAGGATCAGCTGTGCTAGCCACGAAGTGTGTAATCCATCTTTTTCCTTTCAGTAATGTTCATAGACAGGTTCATCTCTATGATAGACCAATTTCTCTATTCAGGAGCACGCAATGGATGGACAAACAAGCGTGACTGGCAGACCAGGATCTCCTGCTCAGTGCCACATCCTCACACTCCCTGCCCTGCTCCGTGCAAGGCGAGTTGTGGGACTTTCAATCCAATTACAAATGACCTGGCTGGAAGGACTCTGTGAAGCCTACAACAGTGATCAACAGCGGACTTGGAAGAAGGGATAGCCTTAGCAAGGAAGCTGACTGCGTGCATTTGCATCCTGCACCTTCAGAAAGGCCAAGAGAGCCCGATGCTGTGCCCTGGAGTGAAGACAAGATCTTGGTCAGTCACTGCCTGATGAGTTCAGGTTCCTGTGAAACCTGCTGTTAGGTCTAGCTGTAACAACCTGGCAACCCTGTGGAAGGCCAGAACAGAAGTGATTGAAGGATGTGGAAGCTGATCATTTTAGGCAGAAAAAATATCAAACGGTATTGAATGTTTCAAGATTCTACGCAGTCAATAGCTGAGTGCTTTTACTTAAAATCAACACTCATGATAAAATCCCCAATGAACATAGAGAAGCTCTAACATCCTTCCTTCACAGAATAAGCCATTTCTCTCACACACATATCTTCTTTTATTCTGTAACACAGCTATGTGAAAATAGTGCCTCCTTACTTCACAGATTTGCTATCAGTTAGATCTGCTGACTTAATGGCAACAATAAAGTTTTTTATTGCTTTACAATCCTTCAGGGAGAATGCGCTAGATCCCATTTCCAGTTATTCATCAGACAGAACAGATTACTAAAGTCTAGGGAAGAGCCAAATTCTGTGTAACTTGTACTTGCAGTAACACAGTTAAGCAGATGTAACCAAGTGTGTCAGCACACACTTGCCATGGTGGATTAAGCTGGAACAGATGAGGAGGTTACTGGCCCCAGCTGCCTACCTGGCCCCTCTCCCAGCAGTGGTCACAGCTGGGAGGGCTGACGGGCTTGTGAATTAATTCTAGAACCGATGCACTGTACAGACCAGATTGCTAAAAAAAAAATGACATCAATTTGGGCTTAATCTGTTCTCACACGTATCAATACCCAGAGGGTGCCATTTATTCTGCCTTGGCATTACTGAGGAAATGAGTGACATTTCCCACCATCTCCAGTTCAATGCATTAAAAAAAAAAAAAAAAAAAAAGATCATGCCCTATCTTCAGGGGATATGTAAACTGCATTGACACCTTTACAATTTTAGATGTCTGCAAGCACTGCATTTTCTATGAAAGCATGTGTGATGTCTGTAAATGCCTATTTTATGTATGATGCCTATAATATTTCTATAATAATGAAGTACATCATATTTGAAGAGATTGCTTTGAAAATCTAAACTATGGAATTTTTAACTTTTGATTTCAACCTCATTATTATATTAATAGCCATTAGTACAGAATTAAAGACTATCAGGAAATATTTCAATGGATTTGAAAGTCAGAGGATAGATGCCAAACAACGAAAATTTCCATGAAGAAAACCTATCAAAATGAAAAATTAATACAGATTAATAGGGGAATCATAAAAATATGTCAGGATACTAGATAACACTTTAAATGGTGGCAGCTCTTATTAAGTGAGATATAGCAGAATTTTACTAATTTAATCAGTGAACAGACCGGACCTACTAGAGAAAGACTGAAAATGCACAAGAGGGCAGTGTTTTTTAATATTTTTATGTTCTCTCTCTGAGCTGTGGGCTTTGACACCATGACTTTAAGCTTCCTAACAATAAGCTTGTTGTTTCTAATCAACCTTTTCAGATCTGTCAGACCAGCCCTTGAGCAGTCCTAACAGAAGACTGAGCAAAAGTGGCTTCTGACCAATGCTAAAACATTTAAAACATGTGGTAATATTTATAAAGGAGTTGCAATTTCCATATCAAAACAAAATCCTAATTTGACTTCATGGCTTAAAAGCACCTAATGCTTTAACTTGCGTAGAGCTAAAGCAAGCAATTTTGTGCATGATGATGAATTTGTTACAGTCATCTTGCAGTCTGAGCACACGTATAAGCAGTACAAACCACAGATCCTAGGGGCAATGCTGTAACGTTTCTCCACATGTGCAACGTTCTTGAGATTGTGTATGGCGTCAAAGGAATTCTCCACAGTCTTGCAAACTGCTTCTACAGAAAGCAGTTTTGATCTCTGCTATTGGCACTAGACATAGTCAGTGCTTCTTAAGCATTTTTTTTGATTGAAGTTAGAGTTTTCTTCTGCAATTTACTATATTTAGCCAGTCTACACTACACAGCTTTGGTGCTACTGCTCTGTCACAGTGCAGTGTGAACAAAACACATTCCAAATTAACACAGCTACAGAATCACAGAGTCTTAAAATAATGTAGGTTGTTAGGGTCCTTTGGAAGTCATTTGGTCCAACTCCTTTCTCACAGCAGACCTAACTTCAGGTTGCTGAGGGCCCCGTCCAGATGAGTTCTGCAAATACCCAGTGATGGAGATCCCACAACCTCTCTGGTCAAGCTGTCTGATCACCTTCGCTGCCAAAACTATTTTCCTTCTGTCCAGCTGGACCTTGCTGCAATCTGTGACTGTTAGTCCTTTCCTTTCTCTGTACATCTCTGAGAAGAGTCTGGTTCTGCATTCTCTATAAACGTCCTTTAGGTAGCAGTAGACTGCAGTTACATTCCCTCCTTGGCCTTCTCTTCTCCATGGCGAACACAGCCAACTCCCTTAGCCTCTCCTTGTATGCCATATGCTCCAGCCCCTGACTATCTTAGTGCTCCTCCACTAGATCCTCTTCAGTTTGACAATGTCCCTCACACTAGGGGGGGCTCAAAACTGGACACAATATTCCAGATGTGCCTTCCCGAGTGGTGAGCAGAGATAATCAAAGCTGGACATGGTTTTGCTAATGCAGCGCAGTATACCCTCACGCCAACTGCTGACTCACATCTAACTTGGTGTTCACCACCCTTCTCTAAAGCCCTTCTCTGTCATAATCTTCCCCACATAGTTGGCGCAGCCCCAGCTGTTTCTGTGGGTAATCTGCTCCATGTACCTGAGATTCATGTCAGCACTTCAGACTTGCTTCTCCAACTCACCAAACTCCTCTGCATAGCAGTCCTGCCATCCAGAGTATCAATGGCTTCTCTCAGTGTCCAGTGATCAATGAACTTGCTGAGGGTGAGCGCTTTGTTGCACTGCCCAGGTTGGTGATGAAGACTTTAAATAGAATTGATCTCAGCAGCGAGTCCTGAGGAATACCACTTGCAAGCAGCTGCCAGTCAGACTTTGAACATGGACCCTTTGAGCCTGATGGTCCAGACAGTTTTTCCATCAACGCTGTAGTCCACCCATTCAGCCTGTATCTCCCCAGTTAGACTACAAGGATGCCATGGGAGAACTTGTTCAGAGCCTTGCTAAAGTCATGGTAAAAGATATGCCCAGCTCTCTCCTCATCCACAGAGGGAATCACCTCACCATAGAAGGAAGGCAGATCAAGCTGGGCATAATTTCCTCTTGGTAAATCCATGGTGGCTACACTCCTAGTCACCTTGTCTTTTATGCGCCTGGAACTTGTATGTGTCTGGTTTACTTAAGTGATCCCTAGCTCAATCCTACTCTACAGTGGGTAGTACCTCTCTCCTTTGAAGTCTCCTACTCAGCACAGACTTTGACAGCAAAAGCCAAGGCAAAGATTGTCCTTTGCGACTAGGCTTTTTGTCTGATTTTGCATCAGGCCAACATTTTCCTTGACGCTCTTTTCAATGTATCTGCAGAAGTCCTTCTCACTACCTTCAGATACTTCACCAGTTTCAATTCTAGATGAGCTATGGCCTTTCCTAATTCCACCCTGCCTACCCAGTCGATGCTTCCACATTCCTCCAGGGATAACCCATCCTCATTTCCACTTTCCATGCACTTCTTTTAGTGCTTGAGCTCACTCAGTAGGTCCCTTCTCAGCCAAGCTGGCCTCTTTCCATGCCTCCTCACTTTCTTGCACACCAGAGTGGACCACTTTGCAAGCAAACCTCCCCTTCCTTGTGATCTCACTCTATAGTGACAATACTTAAGCCACCGTAGTTAATGTCGTTTTGGGAGGTGGAAGAATTTGACTAGCAAAAGAACATTTTGCTGTTGTGTGTTACAGCTCCACTAGATGGCTGATAGATTAGGATTGTAAAGTCTTTTGTAGAACTGATAAGCCTGAAATTGCTTGCAAGGGAAAGCTCTGAAATTATCTGCTTAAAGGAATAGTGCCTCTGAGACGAAGGGTCTGCTTCAAGAGGTCCACTCCGTGAGAGAAGAAACAGCCTTCCTGCTGCAGCTATGCAAACTGGAGACAAGAGAGTGAGACACAGGTATACAAATCATCCATAACCAAAATTTCAAATACAGCCTTCACGGCAAACTATTTTGCAGTCAAGAATGAGCAATGAAAACACATTGCCTATTTTCATCAAATGATTATGAAATAACTTAGGGAAATATTCTGCTGGCTCCACTAACTAGTCCATCTTTTTCTGGCACACAGCTACTTAAGTTCTAGTTTTGTAGCAAAACTACTACATTCAAGAGAGCCAAGTGCCATGTATATATAGATTCCTCTTTAACATCAAGTTTTTAAAGTGGATACCAGTAAAGAATGAAAGTATACAAGTTGCCAGCTGAGATATTACTGAGCAGGTCTTCTCATGGGATCACTCATTTTGACTCAATCTATTCAAATGTCTCTGCTGATCGGAGAACAGGACAGATCACCGGGCAGTATTTCACTGCTCTGACACTAGGATCCTCCCAGCTGAGGCATTCCTGTGATGGCATTTTAGGGTACAAGAAGGGCAGAATTTCAGCAGAAATGGGGATGTCAAGCTAGGAATCTGACTGAGAAGACAAAGAATAGAACATCATATGAATCACCTTCCTGCCTCAAACTTTACCTCTTACCTAAACAGAGGATAATGAATTAGGCTATAGCAGCATCAGCAATGAGAGTAGTTAAAAGTAATCATATAAAAGTCATTAAATAAAAAAATAAATTGACAGCAGATAAATATACTGCTTTTGCTTACCAAGAAGTGTTTTGCACTGTTCAGCTCCAATACTGCAGTGAATTATAGGAGTGCTTATTTTTCTACATATGCATGGTTCCACTGAAACTAATAGTATTACTTGCAGGAAGTTACCTAATTTGAAATAATAGCACTGCTCAGAATGCCTGAAGTTACTCATTTATGCAAGCTTTTGCAGGCTGAAAATCTACAGCAGCATTTTATCACTTGCTCTCAGCTAGTTAATACTCATGTAATAAAAATGCTATGTATGTATGCACACAGAAAATGCAACTGTGAGAAACCAAGTAGTTAGCCAAGACTGATGAGCAGGAAAATTCAGCCTTATTCAATGTAATGTTCTACCATCATAACAATGTCCACTAACACTCTTGCTAGTCAAATGAAATATGAAAAGATTTTTATAGAAATATATAAGGCTTACTTGTGTTTTGTCATCTTTAGATCATGGCAAAAATGGCTGAAAAACCTTGCATAGAATAAGTGCATAACTGCATGCTCCTTTCCTCCGATGTACAAATCCACAGGCATCCAGTAGTCTGCTAAGTCACTGTTAAAGGGCCTGAAAAAACACAATTATAGAAAAAATACAATGTGGAAAAGAAAGATCAGCTCTACTAAGGCAGCCACTGTTTACTGACAGCAATACATTGTAATAAAACTTTTATTTTGCTATCAGATCTTTTTAATTTTTAAGAATTGATATGCTTATTATAGACAAAAATTTAATTTCCACTGAGATGCAGATCCACAAAAATATTATTTTCCTATATTTTAGGCAAGCAACTAAGATTTCACATACATTGCCTGAGAAAGTGATGAAAATATTTGCTTGCTCTTTAAACAATTTTTTTTAATGAATACCCTGTGGCTAGCCTTTAAATTTTTCAGTATTTATCAAGTTTTACATACAAATATATTAGAGTGAAAGACAAAAGACATGCCCACTCAAAACCAGTTCATTTTTTTTAATCAGAGGTTTGCACTGTTGCCATTAGGGGGCAATGAAGCAGTTTAAGGCTGCAAAACATTCTGAAGAGTCAGATGGGTCATCGCACTCCAACTGAAGGATGCTTGATGAATTTACAGTAAATTTGTCATTTGCAGCATATTTACTGGGTCGTTGGAGGTCACCTGCATGGTTTCCTAGCATTGCTTACTGCTTCACTAGATATTGTTATGTCTCCTGTAATGGGCTCCTGCCTGTAAAATACCATTTGTATAGATGTTCTTTAATGTATGCTTTATGGCCCTGTTCTAGCAAATTTTCTTGTTTTGTCAGTCTGTTTGATTATTCCATCTGTAATTTTTGTAATAGCAACACTTTTTTCCTCACAGATGAGCCCAGAAGCAAATTGTGGATCTGGGATTCATGTCTTTACTAGAACAAGTCAAAACTAACTTGTTCATAGTGTTCCAAAAATCAACAGAGTAATTCTCCTGAATTCTAGACCTGTGAAATATGGCTTATGGAAAGAAAGGGTTTACATATATGCAGCTTAGCTAAAAAACCCAAATAAATAAATCAAATGGAGGCAGCGTTCTAGTGCAGAAGTCCATATATATGTTCAATATAAAACAGATTTAGCTGCATTAAACTTTGTTACTTCGACAGCTGGATGTTACATTTGACTACTTCTTCTTCAACTACTGGAAAAGCCCTTCTTGTCCACGCACAAAAAAATATTTCAAACTGTCACTGGAGAGGAAGCAATCTGCCTAACTTAATAATAGTACTAATAAATTCACACTATCACTAGAAAATAATTAAAATTAACATGAAATAAAAGTGTTCACAGAAGATTTTTCTTTAGTTTAACTAAACCAGTGCTGCCAATATAAAAAAAACTAATTGGCCCATTCA
The DNA here is from genome assembly GCF_026419915.1 of Harpia harpyja. Taxonomy (NCBI): domain Eukaryota; kingdom Metazoa; phylum Chordata; class Aves; order Accipitriformes; family Accipitridae; genus Harpia; species Harpia harpyja. The sequence goes on along the minus strand of NC_068940.1, from coordinate 53,632,384 downwards.
GTTGCTATACATTGGCTATTCAATTAGCTATACTAAATCACTTGGGATGTAGTATGTACCCAGACACTGCTCTGGACACTAAAAAAACAAGTTACTCCCCAAACAGCCCTACATGTGGTATCAATATCTTAAAAATGCAATTCTTTCTATCTTCCTCAGACTACATGGTAGAGCTGTTCCACTAATTCCTCTTTGGAAAAACCAGTGCTATCAGCAGTGCTACTACAGGCAGACTATGAAGCAGAAAACCAGCTAAATAAATACATCTATCTTCCCACGCTCTCCACACTGCAGCCACTAATACACAGCATATGAAAAAATCTCCTTTCATTAATTATGCATGTAGTAGAAGTGCCAACACAGCAGGAGCTTGCTGCGATGCTACTTCATGTTAGGTCTGCACCTGAGGAAGTACCAGAGTTACCAGAATTCAAAAGGAGAGAAATGGAGCTGCCGTTCTCGGCAGCTGGATGTCACACCAGTGTTCCTCTTCTTGCCGGTGGAAAAGCAGTGTCTGTCCATGCAGTGAACTACTCAGTGTCCTGCGGGGGAGGGTATACACTCCATGCAACTTACCACAGTCTTGGAGAGAGTCATGGTTGGCCGTCATTCTTGATGGCACCCTCCACTAAGGACTATCTTTAGTTCCTCAGCTGAACTTTTCTTCTGTGCCCTGCCCCATAATGCCCTTCCATGCAAACTTCTGCCCCTTGCCCTGTAGCTCACAGGGTTGTGCCTACACATCCTGCTCTTGTAGATCTCCTGCCATGGGAGCAACCATATGCCACATTTGTAGAGCAGTTCCAGGTCTACCCTGCATGGCACTCAGGCCAGAGGGCAGGCACAAAAAGAGGGCAGCACAGGGGTTTACACCACCTTCTGCAAAGGCAGGTAGAAGCTAGAAGCACTGGAGTGTCTGGCCTCTTCCGTCCCTTCTGTTCTGTGAAGTGGGCTTGCCCCATGACAGCCCTGTGCCTGCAGCCCTCACCTGTCCCTGTTGTGAGGGTCGGTGTACCTCAGGTAGTACCAAGAGGAATCAACAAATGTGTCCATGGTATCGGCTTCTCGCCGTGCTGCTGCCTTACACCTGAGCAAGAGAGAAGGAGAAAAGCTCTTTTCAGATTAAGTGACAAACTTGGAAGAAAACAGCCGTGTACAGAGTGGCCAGGAAGACATTTAGATTGAAAACCAAATGGGTCTGAACAGTCGGAGGAATGACCTGTTCAGAAAAAGTCCAACACCAGTAACAGGGCCGACTCTCCTTCCCTCTCCCTCCCAAACCAAACAAAATGCAAACCAAAAAGAAGCCTGAACAGCTATAGCATCCAGCAATAGCAGAAGATGGCACCGCACCGGACAGCCCTCTTGATTATATGTTCCAGGAATTTTTTAGAGTTGCCATTTTAAAAGAAATGAAGCAAGTCTTAAAGCAGAGACAAGCATAATTTGCCATAAAGTTAATGGGCACTGAATATATATAACACTCATTGGGTACCAGCAGACAAATCATTTTATAAATATTTAGCAGAAGGAGCAGGTGGTTGCCTCTCACTGATTGTCTGTACAAAAAGGTCTTTGCAGATTCCATTTATCATCTCTAGAAAAAATGAACTTAGATTAATTTCAGCTTTCACTGAGATGTAGCAAATCTCTTCCAGACCTTGTAGCACAATTTTAATTTGTGATTACAGCAAATCAATTTTTGCTTGGAGTTATACTGGCAGCCCTGAGAAACAATTTTAAAATAAATTTTAGAAGCTCAGGTTACTTTCTGCTAATTTCTCCCTGAATATAAATTGTTTGTAGGAGCCAATAATCACATTTAATAAACTTCCACTTGTTGTAAATGATCCCTCTTTAAAACTCTTACTGTTAGAACAATGGCATTATTCTAATTTCAACAAAACTTTGCAACCTGTGACATACTTTTATATAAATACCACTGGCTATATGTAACAAATGTATGCAATTTATAACTGTATGTAAATTTAAACGTATGTATATGTGTAATAAATATACATAATAAATAGGGACTGGCTATTTAATATTTTCCAAGTGCATATTTAGTCTCTGATCAGGCTGGATGACTGAGCTGCAACATGTATCTGCCTGTCTGCCTGATACTTCAGCTTGGCTTGCCAAGGCAAGTTTACGAGAGTATCACCACTTAACCTTTTCCTTCGCTCTGTCGCTGCCCCAGGTCCTTCTCTACCAGCAAATTTTTCTTTCAATGGGAAGAATGTAAAAGAAATTTTACTTCTAACTGCTTTTTAATATAGAATAAGCATTTTAATTAAACTGTACGTATAAGCAGACTTGGCCAATGTAAAATAATGCTGTATTACATTGAAACAGAATGGCTTTTCAGTCAAAAGCAAGAATAGAATCGTTGAACCATAATTATATCTGCTTCATGCCCCTGATGTTGCCTGTACTCTAAATGGACATGGCTCACTAACACAGAGACAGCATGGGCATCTTTCAAAATTTATGCAATTTATATCAATATTGTGATTACAGGCACAATACTGTAATCTCATTAGACTATCTTCAGACAACTAACCCAATTACCTGGACTTGTATAACAATGAATAACTTGGGCATCTCCTCCCATTTACGATTGCTAACTTTATTGTCACTCAAATACTCACAGACTTTTGTATCTTTCCATCTTGCTTTCCTTATTAATTCTAGGTATTAAATGCAACTAATAAAAAAACTATTACTGGAGAGAAGGCCTAAAGGAAGGGATGACATAACTTCTCAGAGCAAGGAAAACCAAGGAAGACTACGCACACACAAAAGTAATAGCTCAACAGACTTGAAACTGTAGCAGACATATGGATGAGCAATACTGAAGACAGCTGTCAAATAGGTGAGAATTAAGAAGCCAACTAAAGGTGAGAATTTTAAAAAAAGTTAATTTCAGCAAACTACCATATTTTAGGCTAAGAAACTAATCCTGTATGCCCTTAGTTCTAACTAAACAAATGCCCTTGATTAACTTCTAAGTAGGGCAGCCAGAATAACTATCCAGAAACCATAAGGATTTGCTATACATCAAAAGTACATTGCTGCCTGGTAGACAACATCATCATTTTTTAATTAAGGTCAGGAGACAGCCAAGAGTGCAGACAGTGACTTCCAGTCACATCAGGAAAATTTTTCAGTTGAAATTAGGAATTGTAGACCAAGGCATTTCTAGGGATTTTACTAAAAAAATCTAAAACTAAACTACTTGTTTAGTAAGGCTTCCCTGCAAGAGTCACACTTTAAAATACACTATGTAATTTAAATAGGCACATCTGAGAAGAAATTTTCTATGCAGAAACATGGAAGTAAATGTTTTACATAACATACATGTCATCAACAAAGGTCAAAACGCATGTTCCCAGAGAACCACAGAGCTACTGTGCGTAAGCTACCTAATTAGAAATGAAAACCACACTGATATTCTACCCTTCAAATGTTGAAATAACGTTAGATGTTATGAAACTGCTGCGTTATCAGTGAGACCCCTAATGACATTTATATGTCTGATTCTCCTGCCTGGCAGCCTGATAATGTTCCCGTTTGGTCAGTCTGTTAGTAGCAGTGTTGCATTGTACTACTGATGAAAAACTTCTCTGGGACATCTCGTGTTCTACCAGTTCCTTCTGCAGAATCTGTATGCAAACTCCAGTGTACAGAGTATCTAAGCAGCCCTCAAGATTAGACAACTGATTTTCATGACATATCTCTCACTACTTAATTTAGGCTGTCTTATTTCTTAAACAGCTGGACTACAAACAATAAAGATTACAGCATTGACAAGATGCATATACTTCCTATCTCCTTCAATCTGAATTACATGCTGTTATCTGTAACGTACAGTGAGCGTGACTCTTCATGATAAAGAATTACATAGCTGAGGAAACACTTTATTGTTGGACTATTACTAAGCAAATGAATACAGCGTTAGCTTCCTTAACAAAAGGACATAATAATCATTATAAGCTTTATATGAACTCTGCTGGTGAAAGATAATGAAAATTATTGTAGTAAATGAAGTAAGAAATACTGTTAAGAAATGGGGGGTAGGAAGAAAATCATTCTAGTCTCCCTTTTTTCTTTCCTCCAACTTATAAACAGTGAGCTTTGCTTCAGCTTGTTTATGAAGAAATAGCAGTGGGTGTTTGTGTTGCAAAAAAGGAGTTTTATGGAGTATGTAAGGAAAAAAAAAAAAACCTACGCTGGGTCAGACCAAACATCATTTTGGAGTAGTATCCTGTCTCAGAGTGGTCAGTTGAACACTTACGGAAAGAGCACAAGAAACAGGCAGGTACAAAGCAATCTCTCCCAGTCTGCAGTAAATGCAGCATTGGCTTACCTGGGACAGAAACAGTTCACCCATTCTGGAACTGTTTCTAAAGGTGAGGCTCCCTTTCCTGTGAAGGTGCTTACATTAGGCAACACCACAGGTAAGTCTTCATAAGGCACGGGGACAGTGCCGCATGTCTGGCAGTGAATGATAGGAATAGGTGTTCCCCAGTACCGCTGTCGAGATATTAACCAGTCTCTTAATTTGTCACTCGTTAGGTCTCCACCTATTCTTTTATTTTTGGCCTGCTGGGTAACAGCTTTTAAAGCCTCCTGCCGAGTCATGCCTGTGATCTGATTAAAAAAAAAGAGAAGCAGAAGAAGAAAGAAAAATTTATACTTGCTGTCAGTGAAAATGCAAGAACAGACAAAAAAAGTCACAAATGCAATTTCTAAGAGTCAAAGTTTGAGCCTCATATTAATTTCCCCCTTCCCACTGCTTAACATCCTCCTACCCAAGAGACTATTCATTTACCAGCTACTCATTTAACCCCTCTTGCTCAAGGGATAATGTTCTTCATGGTCTTAATAGAAGAACAAGGCTAAGAAAGAGTCTTGTAGACCTCTTCAGCCTGTATTGGCAGATATTTGCATTTACTGCTGATATTTTAATCAACTGCTGTACACTGAAACTTCCAGAATATCACCAACACAAGGTAGAGACTGAGGAAATGCAAATGGTAAAACAGCTTTCGTTCGCTTGTGTTCATTTTAGGCTTTTCTATTCTTGCTTCCACATACATCTGAACCACTTAGACCCTACCTTTAATGTAACAGAATATGAGCTTTGTGTCTGCTACCAAATGCATTTTTTTGAGAACTATAACACCATATATATCTTATTTAAAGACAAGATTTCTATGTCACTTCAGGCAGATATGTTACCATAAAGGCTTACACCACATTTCAGTGAACACATGGAAAAAGGACTAATATGTTAATATTTAGCTTAAAAATCTATTGAGATGATGAAATAAGAATCAACTTTTAACATGGGTTTAACTATTCAGTTTCCATTATAAAACTCAGACCAATACCGTACCTTCCTCTCATGTACAAAAGGAAAAAATTCAGTTTATTGCTACAGAATAGCCAACACATTTCATCATTACATTATTCCTAGAAATTTGGTAGCATAAGCCTGGCTTGATTCTTTAAAAGAAATAAAATAAAATAAATCCCTTCAATCATACAAAGTATTTGGCACTCTTGAGAAAACTTATTTAGTTTGCATTGTTATTGTAAGTTGGAAAGAACTCCATACTTGTATACCCACCTCTGCAGAATTAATGACTTTCTCCAAACCATTTGGCAATGTCTCAATGACTTCAGTGAAAGAAATGCCCAGATTCTTAGCTACTGCAGCATCTTCTGCACTAGTACTAGGAATTCCTAGGAGGCAAGAAAAAATAAATCAGTTCTGGGATTGACTAACATGGATATCAATCATCAGTTTGAGGATAAAATGTATTTTTTCTACGATGCTCTCTTTATAATGACTTACGTTTGCCCAAAGGAGTTTAAAAATCTAAGAACAATAAAAAAGTTTTCATGTTCTTTAAGCAGTGAAATTCAAGCAGCAATAATTACAAACACATTTTCTCAGTTTCTCTGTAATCCAAATGTTCTTCAATGTCCTACCTCAGAAAAGGCTGAAAATTTGATGGTTCCAAAAAAGCCTAAAAATAAAGCTACAAAATTTGGATAAATAATAAAATTTTCAATACAGTTATATTATCTAAATATATTTAAATAATGCAAATTTTAATTATTTGCTAATATGAGAAACAAATACTAAACAAACAACCAAGATAGTCTTCTTGTTTCAATAGTAATTTAATCTCTTTCTAATTTCATAGTTTATTAAAATGTACCACAACACAACAGTCTCTAGCATTACTATCCCTTTAACTTATTATGAACAACATGATTTGTTTATAAAGTCAGGAAAACAATTCAAATAACATCAATTTTCTATTCAGAATATAACTACTGAGAGCACCTCCTACTGCTGCTCACGTCAGTTACAGAAGTCACAGTATTTAAGGCCCCTGATGCTATCTTTCCCTTTGCATCTTATTATTTGGGACAGTCATACATCCTAGTTCTACTTTGGAGGACTACCTTTCAGGATGAGTTAAGAAATGTCTTAACTTTATCATCACATGTATTCTGAAATAACACTGAGATAACAACAGATTTTTTACTTCCACAGAGAGATACATCTTTCTGCACATTTTTTTCCTTTCAGTGATAATTTATTTAACATTTTGAACAATCTTGCACAATTGCTGTCATCTTTAAAAGGCAAAGAAATTTATTCCAACAAGCCAATGCCAACATTAAGTTGGTGAAAACTACAGACAAAAACTCTCAAATATTGCTGAGCACATTAGAATTATTAACATACAAACTACTTCATTCAAAACCAGTGTAACAATTGTCTTTGTTCAGGCAATGAAATGCCTGCTATATGTTAACTCTGTCAATACATGGAAGCTGGGAAGCAGATAACTAAAGAAAACCAAGCAGAACTCCCCTGTGACAAGTCCTTAACTAGCAAAATATGGAGTCGCTATTTTATCTTTCCAGCAGATGTACGCTCCTGCCGTTTCAAGGCCCTATTATAGAATAATGTACATATCTTAATTTGTCAAAGAGCCCTGCAGCCTGCAACAGGTGGCTTCACAATATGCTCTACAAATGGAAAAAAGTGGGTCCCACTTTCTGGTCCTCCTCCTTTTGAAAAGATGATGCTATTAATGTACATTCACAAAGCTCAACAGCTGGCATCCAGAACTTCCCGGGAAGAGCTGGGCTGTTCCCAACAGACGTAAGGCCAAGGGATGTGCCAGTGAGCCAGCTGGAAGCTTTCAATGAAAAATAACATTAGGTATCTCAATTATTTGGCTTCTCTTCCATCAGGAAAGGCTCTGGGTCTCAAAACCAGATTAATTTCTAAAGTGTAAGATGCAGGCATGTTGTTAAGTAAGGTATACAGCCCAAGTGGGTAATTTCCATCAGCCTTTTGACGGTCATCCAAGAGATTTTTGCACCGTCAGCTGGTTTTATTCAGTCCAGTTGTTGTACGGGAACAGCCAATATTGGCAGTGGTGTAGAAAAGCAAGCAGCAGCTCCAGGGCAGGAAAGAAGTATCAACAACAGGGAGGCAACAAAAGGGAGTTAAAGGATAAGGGAGGTAGTGGAAAGGGGGAAGAAGAGATAACTATTTCCTATTAGGACTGGCACAGAACATTGCCTGCTCAATGCAGCTGAGATGAGACCACAGCAAAACACAAGACTAAACAAAAAAGCTCAGTGGGTGCAGATTAAAACTGACACCATTTTTAAAAGTTAGTACAATTTCTGATTTTCCTTAGAAGGACAGTCACATCACCTAACCACATGCACTCAGCTGCCCACGCTGAGGGGCCAGGCTCCCTGTGCAGGAAAGGGGTAAGACAGGCTGCTTCACAGGACAACTTTGAGAACAGAAGCCCACTCCAGGCGATTCAGGCGATTCAGGCGACTCTAGCAATGACCTTCCCCCTCCGTTTATGGATCCTCAATCCTAAATTATGGGAATGCTTCCTTTAGAGATAAAGGATCCGAGATAACTGTCCAAGACTACCTGAACAGAATTATTACCTATTCTGAATTATTTTACTGACCTCGACACAAATATTTATTTTATCAGATAAAAGTCAAACTTGGAAGTTTTGTACATTTACTGTCTGAAACATTTCTCTGTAAGGATGCACATAATTTACGTAAACATAAGACACAAAAAAAGCTAAAAGTTTGGGTTGTTTGCAAAATATTTATGTCAAACAATGGTACAGTTCTGTTTTGATTCAGGATGGTGAGAGACAGCCAAATACACATGCACTGTAAGTAATCAATCCTCTTAAGATATGCAGATCCTCAAATTTAGCTCATTAAACATACTAAGTTTATAATGTTTCCATTAAAATTTATCATCCTGTAAATCTCTTCCCCCAGACAGATCCCGCATAGCTACTCTTCTCTGCCTTCTTCACTACTGAAGAACAGGAACGAAGAACAGAGTTCCAAAGTCGAGAAGAGAGCCACTGTGTTCAAAGATTTACCGCAATGGTATCTCATGCTCCAATGCAGCAACTGAAAACTGTACTATTCTACTTACACATTAAATGTCACATACCTATTTTAGTATCAAGAAAATTCTCAAAATTGGTTTTTGCTGAAATGACTACAGGAATCTCCTGATCGGTAAGCAAATTCACAGCTGTCACTGAAGTGAGTGAGTCTGAAAACAAATGTAATGAACATGGTAACCAAAATATGACAGAAGATATGCTAAGAACGTTACTTACTGTTAGAACTCAGTTTATCTTAAACATGCATGAAATTTGAATTACAATTTTGTTTAAAAAAGAATGAAAATGAAAAGCCTAATCACATTTCTAAAAAGCTCAGACATATCAAAACCTTCAGTAAGTCGGACTGATACATTTTCATGATTAGAAAACATAATAAACACCTGAAAAAAGCCAGAGTAAGATTTGGATTGTAATAAAAAAATTGATTCGTTGACCAAAATGCAGGCCTGCTGCAAAGCTCTATTAAGTCCTGAATTATATACTAGCATACATTATTACAAAATTACGCAAAAAAAAATCCAGTTATTCAGATGAAACTGGAGGTGAGCATATATCCTACACTTAACTATTTGCTTTCTTACAGAAGAACTACAAAGCACAAGAAATATTGACCAGCGTAAAAAAAAAACCAAAAAAACAAAAAAACAAAAAACCAACCTAAATAACCTATTGATTTCCAAACAGAATATTCATATTAATATTAGAGATGAGGAACCCAATGTCTACAGGGAAGGGGAGAGAGGAGACAATCAAGGGCGAGAACTGTGATAAACTGAAATTGATTTACAATGTGTAGCTTGGGTGGCTCGACAAGAAGAAAATCAAACCCAAATGCTCCAATTTCTGAGGATTCAAACCCCAGATCTCAATTTGGGCCTGTTTCTAACTTTTTCAGTGCCTTTAAGTTGATGATAATTAAAATAATTAAAATACAGACGGCTTAGGCTTGTATTGCAATGCATAAAATCTGCTTGAAATAAAGTACCAGCATTTTAGAGAACAGGGCTACTATATCTCATCACCCTTCTTAACACAAGCGATATATTTACTTATTTCTGATTACTACTTTTTGAAATTTCAGGTGTCTGAGATATCCAGATTCTAGAGAAAATTTCTCACATTCAAACCACTGCACACAGCTTTCCTCCTCTGTTTAAAAAAAAAAAGTACAAAAGGAATCATTTCACTCTTTAAAAGCAACTACCCAAAAAGCCTCATGAACAAGAAGCTGAGTGGGTAGGACAGTCTGCTTTTAAAAATAACTTCTCTCTTCCAACCAGCAATAATTTTATGATGGAATCCAAAATAGTAACTTCAGTTTATGAAGGCACTCCTTCTTGTGCTCATTTGCTCACATCATTATTAAAACAGCCGAAAAGAGACGGGATTACAGTTACAGATGTAAAAGAATGTACACATAGTATTATAATGAGATAATGAGCAATGTAAGGGTCAAATCTCAGACACCTCATGCTGTCAAAACTAGAAGACTTACCAGATTCTAAATTAACATAAATTTTTCTAGGCTAAAAAATTCAATGTTTGAAAACTGGCTGCTCACCTCTATTTAAATAGTAATAGCCTGAAATACAGAGCTGTATTCCAAGAGTAAAGGTATTAGAACTTTAAGTTACTTTGCCATACAACAGCTTTTTTTTTCTCGCCTAGAAAACAAAAACATACCCTCCTAATTATTTAAATGACAACACAGTCAAAAAAGGGAGTTACAAGACTATCTCCGTTGAAAAGAAGACAATCACAATTAATTAAATTAAAATTTTAATGTTACTGGTGATTTTTTAAAAAAAAATCTTGGTTAACGTGAAAATATGGTCTATTCAAGGCCATCCAAAATTTCTTTTTACTTAAATGCCATTGTTGGCCCTTCATATGTACCATGGCTGAAATGCAAACCTTAAAGTCCATGTAGAAATTCTTCTCCTTTATGTTCTCTTCTTTGAAAAATACCAGTCTGTGCCTTTGAAATGCTCAAGAAATAGTAAGAAATATCAGCCAATTTCAACTGCATATAAGAATGCATATAAGTGTATCTGCAAGTAGCAGGAGTACACAACAATAGCAGAGTTATGATTCTGGAATTGTGCCTTTTTTTCAAGGACTTATGGCTGTCATTATTCCAAATCAGAGTTTCTTTAGCTAAACCAAAAGGTGAAGTTTATTGTTAACAGACACAAAAAAGCCTTTCCAATTATTTCCATGTAAAAACAATATAAAAAATATACTGTTGTCCTTATTAAAAACAAATTTTGCACTTGTGTGGTTTGGATTAAAGCACAAGATCCAACAAAGACACAGGCACATGCATGAATGTGCGTTTTGCGGCTAGTGCTTTGATTTGGCTGAACTGTAAGAACTGCAAATTTGTTCCTTTGTTCCTTAACAAAAATTCTCCAAGCTTTGCTCAGCCCCGAGACAAGGGCTCTTACATACTCAACACATTCAGGCTCCATTTTTTTCTGCTAGCAAACAAACTTTTTTTTAAGGTTATAGAAACAAAGCACTTGAAAATAAAGCAGGTTCTGTACAACCATCACAATTTCCCACAAGATTCCTGCTTCATTGCTGTTGACATCAGATGTTATATAGTCAATGAAGCCTCATCTTTACCAGTGAGGAAAAAAATAAATATTGAACACCAGCCTGAAGTGGAAACAAAAAATATTCAGTATACGTTGTATTTACTCTTGTAATTTTCAGGTTTTCCAAACAACAAAAAAGTAGTAGGCCAGGAATGTTAAATACAGGCCAAATTGGTGGTAGGAGTCTTCAGGAAACCAGTTAACACCCGTTAAAGAATTACCACTTATTTGTATCCTCCGTACAAGTCATGACCTGCCATAGGGATACTCTGAATTTATTCCATTAGAGTCTTGTATTAACTAAGGATCTGCACAGCAGAGTATTATTTTGCTATCTATCAATGATCCACTTTGCTATGTATTGGTGATCTATTGCCCTCTTTATATTCCCTACGACAGGAAGATATCATCACTGGTGCAAGAGATGGTTCTGCTGTCTTTGTGCTGACGACAAATTACCATACAGCTGTGAGATTTTCCAATGGGCTGACACAGTCAGAGTTGGACTGCTCACTTCTGGTACATGAGGAAACAAGAATCTGTTCCATTGCTTTTATATACTATGAAGTGTTACAGCCATGGTAAAAGGAGGAATTCTAACGTAGCTGCTTGTACCACATCTGAAGCCAGGACAGGCTGATGTGATACTGTTTGACATACACTAAGAATCAGAAGACCTGTTCCGTCTCAACAGGAACAGCTCCTGCTCAGCTTGACACACATTCTCTGAAAATCATTCTCTAAAATTGTTAGTCTTCTATAACAAAATGCAGTATGAGAAAAATATCACCTTTCCCTGGGACAAACTCCCTCTGAAAGACTTCCTTGAGACTGCTATTCCCATGCAGCAGTCTGTTAGTCGGTAAGATATATAAATGGGAAGCTCCATAGATGGCTTCAGGTGTATAGGTGTAAGCTGCTAGCTTCTCTCCTGTTATTTCACCATTAACCTGAAAAAGAGCAGGAAAATTCCTACTGGAAGTGCAGTGGTTTTACATTCCCCTTCCTTTTTATGCAACTAACAAATCTACATCACCCTGTAGAAATACACAGTTCTGAATATCAAAGCCAGATGCATTCCCACTGTAGGGAGTTTCCAGAATCAAACCTTGACAAAATTTACTTTTAAGACCTTGAGAAAGTTGCTTTACAGTCTTGCCTCAGTTTTTCCAGATGTACCTATAAAATTTTTTTTCTAAAATCCTATGGTATATTACATTGTGCTACTGAGAGGGATTTAATCCTTCGTTAAGTAACTTGGAATCCTTCTATTCACTTTTAATACACATGCCCTGTTTCCAAGAAACAGAAATGAGATGTAACCTCTGAAATCTAAAAGAAATTTAACATTTTTCAGCTACCAGGCTTTCCACCACACTTCTCTGATGAATTCAATGCTGCAACTTATGTACAGGAATAAAATAATAAAAGGTGGGACAACATTAAAACAACTGGACATAAAATACAAGTAATAAACTTAGAAGACTGCTTACGAACTACCACCTGGCACTATCAACAGGCTTTATATCAATTAACTGTGGAGTGTATGGGAGTCTAAGAAGGAGATTTTTCTACAACAGGTATTGATGCACATTTTCAGAAACAATTGATAAAAACAACTTAAATACAAAAATGCACCTTCTAGCAGTGTCCAGTTCAGAAGTATTAAGAAAGTTTAAGCTGTCTCAATCTGAAGTTCCCAAAAATTCAGTATTTTAAAATAAGAAGTCACTTTAAAAATCTTATACCAGAGTAAATAAGTACAATAAAGCTTTGAAGCACAAAGGTTGAAATTCCATCAGGTCTCTGAAAATCTCTTCTGTCACTACTGTATTCAAGAAGCCTTTTGCACCTCTTGAGAAAAATGGGAAAATCTGAAGTCCTTCTGTAGATGATTATAACTGTCTTAAGGTTTCTTTTTCCTTCCTCTCCTTTCTTTCTACCTAGACTTCTCTGTAGGTCCATCACTACCTAACTGTGTGGTTTTCATTATTCTAATTATTGGATGTAGTACATGAAATAATGGACAAATCTAAGTAAAGGGACTCGCCTGAGGTCAGCCTGGGTCTGACAGAGAAGATGCTGTGCAAGGAGGAGCAAAAGCCCAGCTAGATCCCAGCTGACGTGTGCAGTACCTCTTGATACTGCTGTTGGCACTGCTCCCCTAAATGTCCTGGCTTTCAGGAATGCTTATTAGCTGGCATGTATTTTGGCATAAATACACACAGCCAGTTTGCATCTGATGTTGTGCTTGAACACACAAACCCTTTCCTAAGGAGGATAGCAGGGAGTATCTCTTCAATCCACAAGTGGTATTCTTGGGGAATCTGTGCTGGCATGGGCATGAACATGTAATAACCTCTTTTAGTAGGTTTCAAGATTTTTAGATCTGAAAACCCATTCCCATTTCACACATCACACATTTCAGGGGTTGCGGTTAGCCCAACCAAGATAGCAGTATTGAAATTTCTGACTTACCTTTAGCAAGAAGTCAAGATAGCATCCAACGCAGTCACCTATCCAATTTGCTTGCATTTCTTTTATACCATACCACTCAGGGAGATCGGACAAAGCATCAAACATAGCCTGATACAATAAAAGAAAGAATTAAGACATTCAGCTTTTGTAAGCATACAAATTAAGACTATGGGTTTAATTATAACAACAGCAAAATGACACAGTGCTGGTAAAAACATAGGAAGAGGTGTTTTTGTACTGCTGCTGCCTCAAATTCATCTCTTTGAGAACAGAATTAACACAGCACAAGCCAGAGGCATGCTGTCTCCAACAAAGACCCTGTTGTTATTAGAAGCAGCCTTCCTTTTGAATGGACTAAACCTTCAACACAGAACAAAACCCTTAGATGAAAACAAACACAGAAAATATTCCCAATGACTGTAACTTGTGGGAAGTTTAAGTGACCTAATGAGCTGAACAAGACTACAGATACGTAAGAGGTGTGCTTGCAGGTATGAAGCCTACATTGGATTCTTTGCTCTAGACAATAGCCTGGAGATGGCAGTCAGACAAAAGACATTTACACATCCTAAAATTTTCAAGCTCTGACTTAAAATGGCAAAATAGTTTTCAGCTGCCAATCTATTTTTCATATTTCATATTGATATTTCACCAAGCACAACAGGCTGTAAAATTGAGTGGGATCTTTAGGTGATATCATCCTGTAAAAAAGACCCAACCCAAATCATAATAAGGGTTCATATAAAATTAAAAAAAATATATAATAATATAATAATAATATAATTATTGTAAGCAACCAGCAATGAAGCTGGTGAAGGGTCTAGAGAACAAGTCTTATGAGCAGTGGCTGAGGGAACTGGGGCTGTTTAGTTTGGAGAAAAGGAAGCTGACGGGAGACCTTACCGCTCTCTACAACTACCTGAAGGGGGGTTGTAGCGAGGTGGGTGCTGGTCTCTTCTCCCAAGTAACAACTGATAGGACAAGAGGAAACGGCCTCAAGTTACACCAGGGGAGGTTTAGATTGGATAATAGGAAAAATTTCTTCACCGAAAGGGTTGTCAAGCATTGGAACAGGCTGCCCAGGGAAGTGGTTGAGTCACTATCCCCAAGGGTATTTAAATGATGTGTAGATGTGGTGCTTAGGGACATGGTTTAGTGGTGGACTTCGCAGTGCTACGTTAACGGTTGGACTCGATGATCTTAAAGGTCTTTTCCAACCTAAACAATTCTCTGATTCTATATTATGCAGCAGAGAAGAAATTAAGTGTTGGCTCCTTCATTAGCCATAATGTCCATTAGCCAACCTGTAACTTCGATGTATATTTATAGTCAGCAAGAGATATATCCATATATTTATGTGGTTTCTGATGTGTGGCATGGAAGCATAACAGACTATTCCAACTCAACTAATATTTGCCTAAACAATTTGAACAGTATGTTTTTAATAAATGAAATCTATAAAAAAGTAAAGACGACATACAAAGGGATGGATAACTCAAAGCTCATCTCATTTTTCACTTCATAACACTTCACATTTTTGTTGTGAATACTCCATGACTGCCCACAATCTTTACTTTGGCAGAAGTACAGCCAGAGGCATGAGTCACTCGGACCGATGGTGGATATGCTGAACAATTACAGTTAAAATCTAAGAATAAGGCAAAACGTTGAATAATTTTTCCTTAGCTGTGACTCCCAACATCAGTGTGCAAGCTCTTTATTATCTAATTAATTGCAAGGATGGACAGTAGCTACTACATGCTGCTCAAATTAAACAGTGGGTAGTTAGATAATTAGTGAATATACAGCTCATTCTTTTTCAACTGTTGTGTTTTAACAACATTCATAAATATTTTCAAAGTGAGATGCATAAAAGACATTATAAGAATTACTTTCTAGTTACTGCTCTGTTGTATATCTATCATTCAAAATACAACAAAGGGCATGTCCTTCATAAATCATAATATCATACTACCACTTGGGATTATTGCTTTCTACATCCTTAAGAATCGAATTCATTTTCTGATTATTTAAAAATAAAACAATGGTAAGATTTTGGAAGGGTTTTAATCATACTGTGACTTTAATCAGTTCTAGCTCACAATTGCAAGCATACTATGTCACAGAGAATTCCAAATTCTCATTATTCTCATTAATTTTAGTGTTCCAGAGACTACTGAGCTTTATCAGCCATGAATAATCCATGTACATATAAACCTATCAAAGAATAATGAATAACTGGAGATATACAGAGATATAGAGAGCTATATAGACAACAGTTGGATATATTCTTTGTAAGAATTTTATGCCTTTTAGAAAGAATGAAATTGTGCCAATACACACAGAACTGGCTGGACACATTAGCATATTTTTATAAACTCTCCTGCTTGGATATCCATCCTAATCTACACTACATTTTGCTGACAGAAGCAGCTAAGTGTGCATGTGCTCTACTGAAACTGTACAGTCTGCAATTGCTTGCCAGCAAAACTTTCTAGATGTTTTTTCACTGCAGGATTAATACATCAAGATCCTTAATACTAGTGTGATAATGATTTTAACTCCAGTTACTTGGCCTTATTAGGAGCCAATCTGACTTAGTCCAATTCTTCTATTGATAATGCAGTTGCTTCATGTAGCTAAATACATTAAGAGCCAACTTAGCTTCACCTGAACGAAGATAACAAATCTTATTCTGCACGATGACACAGCCTAGCAGAGTTTGCAAACACAAACCCTTCACAGCTTAATATGCACACAAACAGTCGCATAGTGTGATTAAAAAACCCCAACCAAAACAACCTTAAAAAAATTTTCAATATGGAATTCGGATTCTCTGTTCTTTGTACTCAACACTACTTTGGTTTCTTGTCAAGGCTACGAATAGCAGGTGAAGTAGAAACCGAACAATGTGTAACACACAAACATTTTACATAGTGTTACAGAGGCAAAAAATACACAGTATGTATACTGCTAGCATGTTAATAAGTGTTTCTGGATGGTAAATTAACCTAGGGAACTCACTAACAGGAAAGTAGAAAAACATTAATTCTTACACACGAGTGCGCTTGTACATTCAAAATTCATCTGGGCAAATTAGGAGGTTTTTAAAAATTGCCTAAGGGAAAGTCTTTTAAAAAAACTTTTCATTTTCAAATCCACTTGCACCACACCCTGCAAAAACACAAATCTATAAATGTATGTTAAAACTATTATTAATTTTAAAAAGTTACATATAGCCTGTTTGGCTATACAAAACTCTTGAATTGAAGCTGACCAACACTAACATAGAAATTCCTGAATATTATAAGCTAGTGTTTGAAAAGTTAAGTATTAACTCCATGAATTGTGCTTCCATGTTTATTTTTAAAATCACTGCTATGTTTGGTAAAACATCTTTTGAATCATTAAAGTAGTCCCATGAATTCTGCTCCAATTATTATTTTGCAATTACTGATATGATTCCTTAAACAAAAATTGTGATTTTTAAAGGCATGTACATAACTCCTAGTCATCTGCGCCACAAGTTTGTTAACTAGGTAACACAGAAAAGGCAATCAACAAGAAGATTCCCAGCACATAGGCAAGTAAACAAAAGTAAAACTGTGTTGAATTCTGCAAGGGACAAAGAACAGCAGCAGCATTACAATCCAGTAAGCAGAGAATGATAAGCTTATCAAATAAACTCCATTTTCAAATTTCTGATGATGACTTAATAGTGAGAAACTTGGAAACATGAGGTAGCAGAGTCTTTCTACTTTTATTTTTCACAGCTCAGGAAGAGACAAGAAAACTTCAAATGCAAACGTCTAATTACAGGAGAAATTACTCCCATCTTAATTAAACACAGGTCAAGGTAAAGCATAAATACATTTTGGCAGTCTTCCAGATCTAAAGATAGACAGACTCAGGAAAAAGCTAAAGAAATCAAAGCTACGTTCAGGGATGAGAATGACTTCAAGGCTCTTACACCTTTAGGAAATTTTGACTTAAGTGCTGGAGAAGTTGAAGATTCAGGATAAACTAATGTTTCACAGGACTACTTTACTCTTTCAGAACACCTAGAGAATTCTGGCACAGCTAGAAGATGAAAGTCAACCAACTCAGATGATCAGAGTGTCACAAAATCAATATGAGTTTGCTGAACATTCATCACAGACAATGATGACCAAGACTGAAACTAGAAGTAAAGCATTTGAAAGTGGAAAACTGATCTCACATATCCAGCTGTTTAGTCTGTTGAAGATTCGTAGAGAAAACAGAACTTCCGTTTAGCAATCTTCAGACAAAAAAGGTCCATAAAATCACAGAAGTGCTTTATAAGTTCCCATGAGTATCTTGACTCCAAAAATCCCCCTGCTTGTAGTTCAAAGAGGGAAGATTCTGCTGAACACCTAAAAAATTCAGTCTCTGACTTTGGGAATTAAAATTTTTAGTATGATCAATGCCTGCCACTAATTTCATACTTAGTGAGAGTATTTCAACTCCTTCATGAGAGTAAATGAAATAAAGTGAAAGATCTTAATATAAGCTATAAAGCCAAATGTTTACTATTTTTTCAGTGAAGACACTTCAATGAAGTTTGACAAATTTGCAACATAACAACAAGACTAAAATAAAAAGGTCAGCAAAAGGTTTCATTTCAAAAGCATTCAATTCATTAGCAAAATAAAACTGTCTTCTACTAAATTAAATAAACCACTTTGCTTCTGAGGAAGAGTCAAAAAAATATTCAAGATCTGTTTGGATTAAAATGAAATTCTTGACTTTATTTGATCAAGCTCCCACAAGAGTAACCAAATATAAACTAAAAATTACATGAAATCATTTCATATAACTCAATATATTAACTAAAGTACAGGAAATTAAAGTTAGGTTGCCCACTGTTTTATTTTGCACTCTATTGCACAGTTCCAATTGTGATTATGCAGTACAGCTTCTGCTGGTATTTAATCTCTTCTTGTTTTGTTTTGGTTTTTTTACGTTCAGTGGTTTCTGCCCGTGCTATTGTAGGTCACTCTTGACTTATTTCCCATGTATGAAGTATACTGAAAAAATACATTAAAAAGGAGCAGTAACACAGATACTGTGTATACTTCAAATTCCTTCTCATAAATGTCTGAACTGTCAGCAGTTTTCCCCTTTCTTTACCCTATAATTTACGGTCAACAAACACCACTGGTTTGATTACATAGAACTGAGGCAAAGAAATGATTCCTCAAAAGCAAAACGTAAAGCAAGCGTTCTTCTCCAGAGCTGTTCTCATCATAGCAACTGCCAAAGAGAAGATATTCCCTTTCCAATATAATGAAGCGTACCTTTGGGATTGATTCCATAAATGTAAAAGCTCTTTAAAACATTTGTTATCATTTTTAGTAGTCCTGAGCATTCACTGTTTTGATTAACCTTATACCAACAGGAACTTGAATTTATCAGTTTATCAGGCCCATCCTGTTAGGAGAAGACAAGTATGAGCTAGACCCCAGGTGTGGGAAGTGAAAAAAAATCACACAAAGCATGAAAAACTGAAGAGCCAGCATTTCTGTTCTCCTCAGTGACGAGGCATTACCTCATGCTATGAAATCCAAAGTACTGTCAAGACTCTTAACATCCTAAAATGCAGTACTTCGGTTTCATTACATTTCATTACCATTCTGTTTAATATATCTCAGAAATAGAAAATAAAAAAAACAAGCAAAACATGATCACGTGAAATAGTTCCAAATGTATTCAGACCAAAGGGGCTGTCAGATGCAGTGCAAATGCAGAGAAAAGCTGGAGAAGAACTGGTAAACCATTTGTTGCTTCTCCTTCACAGAGTCAGCACCAAGCGAAACATCTAAGTTCCTGCACTCCACGGAACATGAAAAGGATTTGCCTCCAAATGTCTGTTTTTAAAAAAAAAAAAAAAAAAAAAAAAAAAAAAAGAGCACTTCTTATCTGTATGGCAACTGTAAATTAGAGTGGCAGAATTTTGTATGTCCTGTCACTTTCCCCAGTATTTAAATTAAACATACATACACTATCTTATTGCTGTGCAAAAAAGGGAGATGATTTAAGGCAAAACTTGAAGTTTCAAAGTTGCTTTTATTTTATTTTGTTCAAAAAAAGATTATTTTCCAGTTATTTGGGTGATTTTTGAAAAGCAAAATATGAAAACATATTGTATAAAATTAATTTAGGAAGAACAGGGACTATGCAAAGACTAACCTTATAGATTCAGATTTGAGGACTCAGTTGACTGTGCATAAAAAACCGTAATAGCAATTTACAGGTACACACAGAAAATACTAACATTTACAGATAGAGTTTTCCAATGAATCTGCCTACAGATTCAGCTGGGTAACCATAGCAACTAAATGTTTTAGCTTAAACATCTTAAATGCACAGACAACAATTTGAATAATAATGCCATCAGTTAAGGCGTTATACTTTTACCAAAGAAATCCGTCAAAAGAAAAATGACAATTAAAATGTTCTTTAAAAATCCATAAAAGCTGCTAGACCATTTCAGATGTACTACACAGTTTAGAAAAATGGGTCATGATTACTTTATTACTTTACATAACCAGAATGCTTTCTGCTAAGCGTTTAAAGCATGGTCAATATTTTTGCCCTTTGAAAAAAATTCACTGCCAATGGTAAATTGCCATGTGGGCCAACACTGCTTCGTTAGTTTGTATTTTTTATTTCAAGGACGGACTATGAGCTGCTGCAGTAACAATAAAGAAATCAAAGCAAATCCACATAAGATGATTCCTCTGGACACAATAGAGATCTAAAGAATAGGGTGTGTAAGAATGAAACACTGACTCCTGTAACACAGGAGATGACTTCACAGCCTATTACTGATCACGTAACTTCTTGTTGCTATTCGCCTAGTAATTTAAGCATTGCAGATGAAGATTACCCTTACTAATATTTCTTTTTATTAAGATTGTGAGATACAGGAAAAAACGTAAAATGAGACATGGGTGAAATAGCAGAACACAGATGACTAGAAAGATCATCAATATTCAGTATAAATAGGTTGAATAGTTACAACAAAATAATTTGTGGATGCTCCAAGTAGAAAATAAGTTGTATGCATATATATTCAGCCATTATTGCTAGCTGGTAATTTGCATGAAGAATTAAGGGATAGC
Source organism: Harpia harpyja (assembly GCF_026419915.1). NCBI lineage: Eukaryota > Metazoa > Chordata > Aves > Accipitriformes > Accipitridae > Harpia > Harpia harpyja. Next base: position 53,611,660 of record NC_068940.1, on the reverse strand, counting down.
AGATTCATTAAATGTGTTTTAAATGGAACCTTGTCTATGGAACATGGTTATGAAACAAAGACTTACATTTTCCTCTAAGCCACAGAGGAAAAGAGTTACCTACCAGAAATAAAGCTTTTTTTCAACATGATTTTCCACTGTGTCAACTTAAAAGAAAACTCAGGAATAAATTCTGGAAGGAATAGGGAACAGGTTTGCAGAGAGCCTTCTTGCAGAAAAAGGGTAAGGAAAGTGGAGCTTCCTGACATTTGGTCTTGAATTTCTGTAAACTTTTCAGAAGAAATAAGTCACCATTGAAGATGCAAGCAAAAGGTGACCAGAATCAAATGGCTTTCCCCATGAAATACCAAAACCAGATTAAGGCCTCACTGGAGAAAGATGAGTGGGAGAAGTAGAACACACTTAAAGAATACTAACCCTCTAAGTCTAAAAGTAGCCAAAGTGGGAAAAAAATAAAAATCTTCCCCAAAAGGTGCAAGGATTAAATTACTATCAGATAATCTCTTCGTGCCTCCTATTTTTTTAATTTCAAAATAAAAAGTAGTGAAACTTCAGTGGATAACAGAAATCTAGCCATACAACTCACTGAAAGCTTCATCCACTTCGCTCTCTACCTTTTCCCAAACCTCACACATGTCAGATGTAAGAACATCACACACAAGGAAGGAATAAATCTGCTCTGTGCCCATGAACTTGTCCAAGTTGTGAGATACAGGAAATATGGGGCTAGGTGTGTTCTGATACAAATTCTGGCAGTATAGCTCAAAGACCTAAAAGCTACTCTATACTGACAGAAAACGTAGATCTTTGGATCAGAATGATTTTGACCACGCTAATCTGGCACCATCTTGCCTTAACCTTCTGGATACCTTCAAAAGAAGCAGAACTGGACAAAAGACGTTCAACAAGCAATTGACTCAGAAATGGGGAATAAAGACCTCAGGGCCAGACAAGTTCTGGAAGGGCAAACTTCTATTTCTATTAGGGTTTTTTTAATGCAAAAATGTTGACCATGGATTTGAAATCCCCACTAAAGATTATCTTTTTAATGTCCTCTCAGATTTCCCATTTACAGGAGTCTGGCATATGGAGTGCCATAAGTAACCTTCACCATCTAAGCCCAGCTTGGATAAAAATGCTTTCTACTACTTCAGCATCCTGAGCCTTCAAGTGCCTGAAAATAACTGCAGAGAAGGTACTATACACATGTTCATGGCAAGCCCCAAAAAACTGAAGAAAAAGAGAAGTGAGATCCATAAAGAACCTAATTGTTGTACTCATTCATCATTAGAAGCACAAATATCTGAAGTCTCTGAACAGCAAAGACTTTCAAGAAAAGGAAGTTGTACTAGTAGTGGTTCCAGTCCATGATGTAAGCCAGGAAAATCTCTTTATGGACATGAGTGTCTTCAAGATCAAGAGACATGAAATAATCCCCCCTGCTGAAGTGAAGGTATTATCACCACTAATGTTATCATCCTAAAATCATATTAGTGATTAAAGATCTTTAGCTTCTTAAAGAGATGTCTCCATCCTCCACATCAATTAGGACTAGCTCTGTAAAATCTGGATGCCCCACTCCAAGATGAAAGGCTCTGTAAATGATAAAAGTAAATGAACGTCTTTCAATAAAGTCCAGTCTCCTGGGAAGGGCTTTTGAAAAGAGGTGGGGAAGAAGGCTTGAGGAATAGGCTAGGAAGAGTGATTGCTGTAACCATGGTGTTCAACACTATGCTATTTAGGATGATATAGATTCAGATCAACTGTCAACAGCCTGAATCCAAAGAAAAAGTATACAAAAGAAACAGATTTAGAAGGAAGGGCTCATGTCTCTTATCACTCCTTGAAAAGTACTGGGATGACTACGGTAAGAAATGAAGAAATGTGTGCAAAGTTGAGTTTTGAGGATAATTAGTCAAGATATTCAGAAAGAGGAGCCAAAGTTGTAGCATTTAAGATCTGTAATTTGGCTTCTGTCAAAATGCTATTGTGAAACTTCTTGGTTATGCCAGTGTGGGCACAGAGTCTCTAAGAGACTGAAGTACTTGGCCAGTGCTAGCTCAGAGACGGTCTCCCTTCCATGGACAATCTTCAGTTGCAGCTTGCAGTTCATGGGCTATTCAGAGCTGTATGGCCAAAACAGTCTTCTTTAGAAAGTAAGGCACAACATGCTACATCATCTAGCCTCTCGTAACTTGAAAGAAAAAACATAAGTACCAAAAAAGGGAATGTATTTATCTTAATCTTCCAAAGCATGAAATCCATCTAATATTAGATATTGGACTTAGAACAGCAGAGCCTGGTAATCTGCTATTCTTATTTGAAGGTTTGGGGGAAAAAAGTAATTTTTTCTCCCTCTCTATAACCAAATGTTCAAAGCCTTTGCCAAAAGAAGCAGAGTGAGACAGCTTAAAATGTGCCAGAACCACAGCAACAGAAATGGGAGTCAGTGGAAGGTGAGTAAAAAGGAAAATCCAAACCACCTGCTGATACTTGGTAGCATCTGTCACTGTAGAAGAAGTGGAAGCACATGAAGACAATGCTTGCCAAAGCACTTGAGCTGGGAGCAATATGGCATCATTCATCAACCTGGTTGTATCAGCTAGCATAGACCCTACAGAATATCAATCATGTGCAGAACAAAATTTTGGGAAACCTTTACAGAGATCTGTAGAGTACTCAGCTGTCCTCTGTAGTAATGCTTAAAGGTTTTGTACAGGTTGATTTAAATGTTCATCCCCAAATGAAAAGTAGAAGCAGCTCTCATTTATGATGCCACTGAGATGTTCAAGAACAAGGGGTTGTTTGTACTTTTGACCCTACGTAGGTAGGGGATATGGTAGTCTCCTGAGGTGACATCTATGGGGGGGAAAATGAGGGGCTGTTGTGGAGGCACGAGTTCCTTCTTGTCATCAGCTGAGCCTACTTACTGGAGAATGACATGTGGGAGATGTGATCATCCCAAGAGCTGATGCCTCTCCTGTAACGACATTTCTTAGATCAGAGACTAAAGACAAAAGATAAATCCCCCTCCCTAGAGGAAGGCGGATATTGAGCAAGAGGTAATAATCCCATAAGCCAAGGGTGTTTTCAAGGTTACTGAAAAGCTCCTCAGTCTTGTCTTTTGGTCTTCAGGAGTAAAAATTTAAGGCTGATTCACCCCTCTTAGAGGGAGATAAGTGAACAGTGATTTGGTGCAAGCAGGGATACAGCCCAGAAATACCAGTCATTATTTCCTACAACCTTTATAAAGACAATAGACAAAAGATGTATCAGTAAAGGTAGAAACTCTAGTGAAGCTCCAGCCTCAAACTGAGGGAAACAGTGAGCTGGGGCAGACCCTGAAATATCACAAAGGTGATCATGAAATCTGGCAACAAGAGCACCAAGAAAAAGCTCAGAACATTGTGATCATTTTGTGATTGTGCAGACATGCTCCATTTTTCCTTCAGCTACAGCAAATGTTCCCTCCTTACTGCCAGAACAGGCAGCAAAATCAGAAAATGTGCATCAAGCACCCTCTCTGTGTATGAGAAATCAAAGCATCAGGCAGGATATCTAAAGTTTTTCTCTTTATCATCATGAATGCACCTAGAGTGAGACCTGGATTTCTTCTCCCTGGATGATGGTAGAAATTTGATCTCTTGAATCTGAGGGTCAGGAAAGGGGTCAAAGATTAATTTTTAATATTTTCTTGGGAATAACTTTCGCAATCTGTACTTGAAGTCTCAATACACAGAACACTTGGATGGAATAAAAACTTCACTCAGACAAAACAGGTAGTCGACACTTTTCACCTCAGAGAGCATAATGCCAAAATTTTGTTGAAGAATTCCTAGGTGTGGAAACTATGCTGTCCAATCACAATCAAAATCTGAGCTCATAACAAAACAGGATGTTTAAAGAACTTGAAAATATTTTTAAAATTATGGATAATCAAATAGAGTGGAATATGAAGTAAAGTAAAACAGAAGGTCCAGATGGAATCTTCAATTAAGAGCAGTTAATCATAAAGAACTATGGTTCAGACACAAGTAGAAATGAACATTAGGTGACAGGCTCTACGCCACTGCTTATACCATGCCCATAAGTCCAATAGGTTGACTAGGCAAACAAGTTTCTGGCTCAAAAGATTGCACAGCTGTACACTCAAAATATGCAGAAAAGCACTTGATGCTAAACACAGGATGACAACGTGTGAATGCAGAATTCATTCATTCACTCCTAATTTATGCTTTTTGATTTCTTCAAAACTTAATCCCACACCAATTACTTAGAATTCTTAAAGACGTGAACTGAAAGACTTCAGGGATAATAATTTTTATATACACACATACACAGGGATAGATCACATATATTACTATATAATTATATATTACGCATATATAAAAGACCACATTCAGCTTGATGAATATTTCTGGAGGAAAAGTTGCCCCTGTTAAGTGCTACCATATTTCCAAAAACTGTATTCTCATACCTTTGCATAAGCAGTAGTTTTGATAAACCACTGTTTGAGGTATTTCTGTTCCACTTTTGCTCCTGAACGCCATGAGCAACCATTGTCATCCACCTGTTCATTAGCTAGAACAGTCTGATCCACTGGATCCCAATTAACCAAGGCCTAAAAAAAGTTGCAAGAAGAAAAAATATTTTCAGCAGCTATTTCAAACCCAGAATCTTACTTTTCAGACACCAAAAGAATTATCCAGAAACACTCCTTGGGCCCCTGACTTTTCTACATTTTTATAACATCCATTTGAATCAACAACATGGACTCAAATGAAAATGTTTTGAATATTCACCTTCTCAAGAATGCAGTTGGCAGCATTTGCCTTGATTGATCATGCTAGCGGGATAGGCTGACACTTGAATATTAAATAGGTAGGTGTTCCAGTTGGCTATACTGCAAATTACATAGTCTGATGCTTAAAAGCTGTCCACCACTAATCCAAAAGCATTGAGTCAGACTGAGGGGGGTGAATAACTGAGGATCTCCAGAGGACAGAATCACAAAGAAATATTATAGCGGTCAACTATATTTCAAGTGAAAGAGTTGGTATTTTCTGCACATAACTTCTATCAACTGTGAGCTACTTTTGGAATCATCTTTCCTTATCAATACAAATACATTAAAGAAAATCTAAAGTGAAATAAATGTTGATGTTCAACTCTACAAACCTTGGTTTTTGAGGGCTAACTGAAACACCTGACATAACATACTGGGGAGGGAGCAAAAATCAAACTCACTCCCCACAGTGTTGAACAGTTTAGCTGATCATTTATCATAGAGGATCTAAGACCATAAATGAATCCTAATGGTCATTACAGAAGTGGTATTCAATGCTAGACAGTAACTTGAAAAAATGAACAGCAAGAAAAAAGAAAAAAAAAAACCCCAAAGCGATAAAGAAGAGTAATCCATTATATTGAGTGTTATTTAGTATTTGAGCTAAATCAGAGCTAAATCAGCCCGACTGAAAAGCAGTAGCTCCAGCTCCATAGCGTTCTAATACATTAAACATTATTTGAAAATGTCAAATGCATTCTTTAAGTATGGGGAGGACTTAGTATCTCAATCTAAAAACTAATCACTGTCCTCATATTACTCACTTTACATTTTATCTATCACCAATCACCTTCTGAAATGCCCCAGTTTCCAAACAACTGATATTGCTTAGTTTTAAACATGCTACATATTCTCAGAAATAGTAAATATCACAACCATTTTACAAATCTTATAGTGAGGACAGCAGAAAGACAGATGCATGGATCCTCTTCCTTAGGAATACTGTTGCCGGTTTTGTTATCAGTGTGTGTGTACGCATCTGTGCGCATGAAGTCTGCTTACCTACACTGATTATACAAAATTTATTATAATGAAATGAATGAAAGTCACTCTTTGAAAAAAACAAACTCACCTTCAAATGAAGCTTATATGTCACTGGTTAAACTTTTTACACTTTGCCTACCTTTTATCTGTTACCTACCAATAACACCGCACTGGTTTTTATAAGAGGCTTCTGAAAATTCATTGGCAAATTAAGAGCAATCAATGTATTCCACTATTACAGATCTATTTTCTAGACTTTCAGAACACACAACTTCTTCAGTAATGATACAACACATTATGAAGTTGGCTCTAAAGTAATGATCTTTATAAATTAAAAGTTTTGAAAAAAATCCCACACCACTACAAAGTTAATATAACACCTAAAGAGAGATAAATCAGATAATATTAAGAAGTGATAAAATGCCAGTTGCATAAAGCAGTATTAGCATATGCTTGTATTAAACTGGCTATGACTCAAAGTTGAGAAGAAAATACTGTTTCTACTTTGATGATACTGGATTAAATTTGTGATGAAAATTTTAGAAGGCAACTGAAATTATTTATATAAGTATAATTATTTAGCATAACATATTGTCATGATTCGTAACAGGAAGACTTATCTAAACAAATCAAGCAAATATGCATTTAAGAAATCCATAGCTGAAAGGTCTTGTCTGTGAATTTTTAAAGTTGCATTTTGTTCCTTCCACCTCTCTCAGCCTATTGACTAATATCCAGAATCTGGATATTAAATTAAATCCTTAGTTCCTACTTGTACCTCACACAGGCACCTTCTTGACAATGACAGCATCTGAAACTATGGCCCCAGGAAGCCGCTAAAAGTCATCTACACAAAGAGAGCCCAGTGCAAAAGTGTATAGAACACACCAATTATTTAGATCTCCTCACTACACCAATGTAGACCATATGGTTTTAAGATAGGATTCATCTCGTCTAACTTCAGGTATCTATAGCATAAGTATCTATCTCCAGGTTTGGTGTCTATAGTTCCATTACAGTCTACCGCTATCAAATCAAAATAATAGAGTCTAGGTAGCTATTAATCTCAGCCTCAATGAGACACCCACATCTAGCCAGGTCAATAACCTCTACAGCGTATTGACTAGATCAGTATTGCAGGGAGAGAGGATTTTGCTACAGTGAATAAAGATGCCCTCAACGGATGCTGTGGCACCCAGACAGACATTGTTAATTCTCAGTAATTGCAGCTCCTGGACATTCTGTGTCTCCCTGCCAGGGTAATTTCTGGCCAGACACACATACTCCTGGAACAGAGCATTAACTAGGCTAACACTCTACATGTATTATTCTTATTGCCACAGTAAGGCTATGAATTATCTTCTTGTACCCAAAATGAAATTGTAATACAGGAGACTTCAAGCTGTGCAAAAGTACTGCCTAACATATATTACAGATACGCTGACAGCGTGGGATAGATACATGCTTTAAGTATATATGACTGTTTGAAGAGACCCAGGGTTATGGGCTAGCTCTGCCATCTGTTTCCTGCCAAAAAGCAACTGGTTCATATCCACCAGAAACTACATCCCCTACAGGTTGACAGATGCTGATTTAAGTCCTCAAACTGATCCTTGACTCTTAAGAGGGAAATAGATCCAATCACTGGTACCCAAACACCTCCAGGATCCCACACTACTTAGAGCCTGCATGCAAAATTTGGTTTGTATATCATCACTGCTTCTAATGAAGCAGCAAGCCTCTTGCTTTTCAGATTCACCTGGGGCCACTTGTCAAGTAAACAAATTTACAGATAAAAATAAGTTTGTTATGGCAAAGCTAAGGGTTAATTTTTTATTACAAACACAAAAAATAATTACAGAAAAAAAAACAAACCATGAAAAAAACCCCACCCTAAATCCAGCATGTTAGGAAGTATCAAATATTGAATCTTTTTGCTGGTTGTTATTTAAGATTTCTGAATACATCTTGCCTATGAAAACAGAAGAAGTAGCTCAGTAACACCCTGCCATTCCAAATGCAACCTTTCCCCATCAACTTCCTTCTCTGGGTTCAGAGAATAATTAGAGTACATCCCTAATTATATCCTATGGAGTTTCCTGGTTTCTACAGAATACAAATGAAACATCAAAGCATATTTAAGAAATCTTAGTTTCCATTTTAAGTTAGAAACATTCACTAAATTGCAGCTTTGCTTACGTGCAGCTATTCACATATTTTGGAACTGCGTTGCCTTGGCTATACAGAGAGTTTTTTGGAATGCTCATTTAACATCATTGTTCCACCTCCTGCTTAAGAAGTTAACTGAACCCTTCCCTTTTCAGGTAGCCTGATATATGTTATTTATGAAATATTGTAAGGTCAATAATTTCTTAAAGTACTGCTAACAGATAAACAGCTGTGATAGTCATACAGCACCTAATATTTCTGTAATACTTTAGAGATCACCAACAGCGTCCAGGAACTGGACGGTTAGGCACATAATCTCCTATTATTCTATCCAAACCTATCAGTTCTGAGACAGTATCACAGTAATGTTGTACAGTTAAATAATCTCACTGCTGAAGAGACTCCAAAGGATCACATTATCTAGTACGTTTTCATGAGAGGGAAGTTAAGATCCAGAAAATTCTATATTAAAGCCATGAAATAAACTAATAGTAGCTATATTCTGATCCTGCACTTCAATGTAAATCACTAACAATAAACATTTCTGATTTGACTGGCTACAATACCCATTCATGTTAGTTAGTTACATATAAAATTTAGTTACATATAAAATTCAATTATATATAAAATCTATTCTGTTTTGCAGTGATTTAAAACCAAGAGAGCACAATCCACTTAATGAATGTGAATGAACGATCCAAAAATGTGCCACTGACATGAGTGACTTGAGCAAGTGCACCTGCAAAGTATAAACGTCGAAGTTTGCACCTACCTCTTTTTGATACACTATCCCAGCTTCAAAAAGCTTAAGAAAGAGATATTGTGTCCATTTGTAGTACTCTGGTAAGCAAGTGGTTATTTCCTGTAGAAATAAAATAAAAATTTCCAAAGCTATTCTTAGTATTTTCCTACAGCATTTTAACTTAAACAGTTAACTCAAGAGTGTGTAATATACTCCACAGAGAAAACACAAATGTTTGTTTATGTATGCATTTATGTACAAAACTGATTTGTGTAATGTTTATAACGAGTGATACTCACCTGTACACAAAACCAGAGAACATGGGCTTTGTGTGGGTTTGAAGCACAAAGAAAAGTTTCCCTGTTAACATGGAATATAAGAGCCTTGTAAGATCAATGCTGATAGATATAAGAACAGAAGATGAATGGAAATGACCACAGCTGCCTGACCGGGGAAACTTGAGCAAAACTAGAAAAAAGTACATGTCCTCTTAGCCAGGTTGCCTTTTCCTCTGAGGCAGCAAGGAGCTGGCTGCAGAGAAGCAAGCAGACCGGGAGAGCCTACAGCAGAAGCAGTAGGTACAGGAGGACAGCAGAACAGCACTGAGACCAGATGGAGCGTCTGGGGCAGACAGGACGGAATATGGGGAAAGACACCAAACTGCAAGATGAAAGACTTGCAAAGGATCTCTCACAATCAAAGGTCAAATAAGCAACCATTTCAAAAGGCAAGCCAGCTCAAGTTAGGAGAATGCTCTAGGTCAAAGTATGGAAAAAATGAGAGTCATAAAAGAAGTCACAAATGAGGGGGATTGTTAAAAGGGAAATAGAGATAAAAATAAAAGACAACATAAGAAGGAGGAATGGCAGTTAAGAGAACAGCAAGTAACAATATAATGGATAGCTTTTTTAAACCTACAAACATTTTCTAAGTTTTTAGAGAACTCTAATAATTAACAAACAACCTACCTATCAACTGCTTATAAAGTTCCATATTTTACATGTTTGTTCTTAAAAAAAAAAAAACAAACGCATTTCAAACAAACATCTCAATATGTAAAGAAGACTAAAGGATTACATGACTATAGACTCCCAATTTTCTCTACACAACCACAGTGGTTTCACAGGCGCAATGGAAACACATATGCTTGCACCCACATATTTTAAAGTTTGGTCAAAGTGAAAAGAACTGTGTACCTCAGTGTTTAAGTGCTCATTACATCATAAATATGTAACAATAAACAGATCCCATTTCCCTCCTCAACAGTTTTCCTGTTTAACTTGCACTTGTTTAAAGAAGAAATTTCTACAAACTTTCTGTTTGACCACTTATGTACTTATTGAAGTGGAAGATGACTCCTATGCTGAACTTCAAATCAACAAGAACATCTCTTGATTTTAGAGTTACAAGGTTGACAGTAAGCCACTGACAAAATTTATTCCACTTGCAAATAGTTATCAACTACCTGAAATAGCTCCAAATGTGAAATGTCTTTCACCCAGGCTTTCCTATCATCTAAGCTTCCCACTACACATGACTTCAGCAATATCACCTGCTACTCAAATGACGTCTGAAACACTCTAGCATAAAAATGTTATTCTTTTTCTACAACTTTATATTCCAGTGCCAAAACGTTGCTTTGAACAATTAATATGACCTTTGAATAGCTGTGCCTCAGAAGTGTGTAAAAGAGGCTTTCAAGATCAGAAAGAGACACTTAATGGCAAGTTTTCAGCACAGCATGTGAAGACTTAGCCATGAAAAACACTTGCTTGATTAAATCCCTGTGCTCTGCACTGAAAAAAAACCCACTCGATAAAAGTCTGGTCTCCATCTCTCCAACTAAAACACTATCCATTTAATCATTCTTTTTTCTTTTTTTCTCCCCTGCTTCTCCGCACAGTGACATCAGTTCTTCTGCCAGTGTGATGCCACTACAGGCAATGGAGTTTCATCACTGGAATATCAGACACACAAAAGCAGAGAGACAATCCCTTTTGGTACAATATAAGATTATGTGAACAACAGACAACAGGTAAGACAACAGAAGTGAGTTGTCAAATAAAAACAGTAAAATGGACTGAGATTTGTCCTTTTGGTCCTGAACAGAAGTGTGTCAACTGAAACAAAAAGAGATGACATTTCTCAATCCAAACAGGCATGTTTAGACTGAGCTACAAGCTACACAAACCCCTGGGCACAGAATCCCATGTACATGCTCTCTCACAAGTTGTAAACTGACTTCTTAGAAAGAAATGCAGCAGACCGTATCACTGAAAAATATTTGCTGTGTGGTCACTGAGCTGCAAAAAAATCACTCAAGCTCATCATTTAACTCTATAACCATGAAGGTTTGCAGTAACACTCAGAATTAATGAAGAAAGAGAAATCACATCACTACCAAGTGAAGCGAGCTGCTGATGACAAGCCAGCAACCTCTTGTCAATCTCAAAATGTGTTTTGTTATTTTCCCTACCATTTAGATATTAAGACTTACAGTGAAAAATAATTTTCCATGTATTCCAGTTACTGATCTTGATTAAATAAATAATGTCTGGTTAAAAGTTTCCATTAGGCTGCCATCATGCTTGAATTAAGGTGAATGTTAACGTTCCAATTCATACTTTATGAGTATGACAAAGATTTGCAGTGCATTAACAGAACTAACTTAACTCAGAAATACAGAAAAAGGGTTTATTAAACGGTTTGCAAAATAGCACGATGGACCCCTTCCACCCAGCCAAAAAAATATCACTTTCTGCTTCTCATTTGTGAGCTGAGCACTAGTATATTAGCACACATATAGAACCCCGTATCATAAAGCAGTTCACTAAATGTATATAAACAGGATATTACCATATTTTCTCCAAAGATAAAATATATGCTAAAAATCAGAACCCTTTTACAAATATGAAAAATGCTGCTCAGCTGACCACTGCACGTGCTCTTCAGTGCTCTGTGACAGATTTAGTGATAACCCATCGCCCCAGCATTTCCAAAGGTAATATGAAATGGGAGGGACAGCATCTCCCTCTTCCCCCAACCATTTTCCCTTTTCCTTTTGTCAACTTGCCAGTTAAAAAGAATATCTGATACTGTCACCAAAATGCATCTTTATCTTTGGTTACTGTTACTGCTCCTTATTCCTATAGGAATGACACTCATTCATTAACAATTCATTAAAACAATTAAAACAAACCACCTTTAAAAGTAGTCTGCTTTTAAAAATAGCAGATACTGCCAAGGTATAGAAGAGAAAGACCCTCACCTTTACCAAAAACCACCTTAATCCCTTTATTGCAGCACAGCAATCTGTTCCTAACAAGTAACATGATGGAGGAGTTAGTATCTTCTTTATTTTTACAAATAAATTCTCAGTTACAGACTAAATAGCAGTATTACAATTTAGATTTGACAGCACTGCAACTTGGGAAGCAACTGATTCATGTTAAGATTAAAGGGCTGTTCATTTTTAAAAAAATCTGATAAATAAGCCTCCAGCTACCAAAAATATGGGAAAACCAACAGTGAAGAATCCTGGGTAAACAAAAAACCCCCTAAAAAAAACCCCAACCAAACTGGATGGAAGATTTTGGTCATTAATAAAAGAAAAAACCTAGTTTTCAAATGCCTTGTTTTATAATTCATTATTTGTTCTAAACCTGCTCCATTCTTACAACTTTCCATTATGTAGCTCTGATCGTAAAACTGGTTTCTGTTTGTTTTTTAAGAAGGATACATCTTCAAGCTACTTTCATGACTATTGTCGTTTTAAATAAAAATAATATTTACAAGCTGTATAAAAGTGTTTATTTGTTGTAAGATCCACCAGGCTTTGTGAATAACATGTAACTAGACTAGACAGAAGTAATTTCCTAGTTTATTACTAATAATTTTATTTTTAGCACAGTCTTATGCTATCCAGAAGACAGACATGTTACACTTGATACTTATTAAAAAGGTGATAAGGAGAAAAAGTCTGAACGGATTTTTCTGAAAATCTATTTGGGAAGATTAAACAGTCTTTAATCTATTATTTGCCTATTTTGGTATTAAAGGCCATGTACCACCACATCTGGGAGTATAATTATTTGATTTTCAGAGGTTTAGAGCCAGACCAAGGTACATTTCTAAATTAATTTGAATATTTGTATTTCAAAGGCCCTTAGTTTTATGCTTTATTAGCTACAAATACAAACGTCATGCAGTGTCTACATTTTAGAGCATGAATATCTTTCTTGCAAAAAAGTAGCCTTGTATCAACGGTTTCCTTTTTTATTTAATTACAAGTAGGGTGACTGATTATCAGTGGTATGTGGATAAAAAGAAAATTTAATAGGTAATGCTCTATCTACTGTTACAGTTTTATGCATGCTCAGGCAGTACACAAGAATGACAACTTCAAAACTAAACAGAAAAATATCTGCACAAAGAAAATCTACCAAAGATTTCACCTTTTTTAAAGTACAGAGCAGAAGGGGAACATTACTCTTATACAAAAAATTATATCACTTGGAATGCATGAATTGAAAGAACTAAAAAACGTTGGCAGAACGAGCTACCTTCTAGCAGAAAGTTACAGATTGATAATACAGTGGTGAACTGATGGCTTACTGGGAACATGCATTCAGTCTGACGACACTCCTGAGCAAAAGAAAGGAAAAATGTTATATGCTCTCCATCCCTTGTTACTGATGATATGAATCTTTGAAAATAATATTGTCTAATTCCCTTGAAAATCATGTTTAAAAGAAGTGGCAGGCAGCTTGCTATGGTGTCTGAGATGGTATTTTGGAGAAATCTGATCACCAGGAATGCCCAAATTATTGTTATCTTAAAAACAAAACATAGCCACGATGTTGGGGTTTTTTTATCTTCCAGGTGTTTTTAATGCCCGAGACATTTCTTCCATCCTCAAACTGCAGCTTTTAAACCCTGGATCTGACAAACATAAATGTTCAGAATAGAAATGTTCTCTCTCATTATTTTATTAAAATCTCTCCCCAAAATCACACCATTTTCAAAGTGATTTAAAAATGTAACATTTATTACTTGAGGCACTTAAAATACCTACCTGTTTCAGGGAAAAAATATCAGATCACTATTAGTATTCAAAACTACTCTAAAGCAAAGTACTTACAGAGCTATTTCATGCATTTAATTATGTTTTTAGTTTGCTTACATTTTCTGTTTAGGAGAATAGTTTTCAAGTGTCTTTGTAACCTGGCTTTCTGAAATAATCTAATTAGCTTTTAATAATGCCTTATTTGCGATGCCTTACGGGTTAATTAATTTCACTGACTGCTAAAACAAAATACTTTTACATTTTGATTTGTAAGACAGAGAGAACAACGAAAAAACCCCAGATAAATAAAAGGAAATTTCTAGTATCCCAGACACACTGGGATTTGTTCATAATAATTTTACCAAGCAATAAAACTACAACTAGTCTTCATATTCCTGGACAGGACTTTCTTGAACACCAGACATGACTTTATAAGCAGTCAGCTTCTTCAGCACAGCTACATGCACTAGGTATTCAAAATGTACTTTTTATTGTTTTTCCACTTCCCCCCCCCCTTAACATTTCTAAAATGGTAAAATTTACTTAAGTTTCCTTCACGTCATCTAGGCGTATACTCTAAGCTGGCCACACAGAACAGAGACAGTTAACATAAAAGGTTAGCACGTTAAAAAGGCAATTCACTGCATGCTGAAATATGGATCTAAGGCAGGGCAATGGGTTCCCTTCAGCATGTATTTGCCAAGTACTATGCTCTAGCACAATGAAGCAGCACATTTAAGCAACACCAATGAAATTAAATTAAAAACAAATTCCTGTTTTATACAGTAGTCTTGGTTAATTAGACCAACCCTTACAAAAAGTGTTTTTCTTGCACTTTTCATAGGTGTCACTAAGGCTAGTGGGTTTGTTTGCGTTATCACAGTATTTTGTAAGCCACTCATTTAGTGCCATACAAGTATAGAATAATAAAAAAAAATATTCCTTACCTCAAAGAGCTCACTTTTAAGATAAGTACCTGCACAGCACAGCGCATTGCTGTGCAAAGATGCTTGAGTTAGCCCAGAAGCAGTACAGCTAAAGCAGCAAGATGCTCTGCCCAGCCTAATCAGCCTTGCAGAGAAGCAGGCTTTATCAGCCTGGAAAATATACTCTGCTACAGCTTAGCCGTTCCGCTTCCAAAGATAGCTCTTTCATGGCTAGCTCAAATATCTGTGCACTGGGAGATCATGTAATACGGATATATTTCAGGCATGATACATTTTTTGCAATAAAGAAACATATCTTTTTCTAATGGTTACCATTCAGGTCACTCTTACTCCAGTTAATAAGGCAGGCTTTCTAGGTAAATAAAACTTAACTCATAAGCTAAGGAGTGAAAACTCCAAAATTAATTGGTTTTTGAGAAACACTTTTTAGCTGTTTCAAAATCTTACCTTTCAAAAACACAAACTATGTGCCCCTAGAGCTTTTTAAGTATTTCAATTACACAACTGTTCAAATGGACTTAGTTGTAGAGTTTCAAAGCCCTTTCCACATGTATTCAGTGACTTGAAAGGTCATTAACCAAAACATGATTTACTAGAAAAGTGGAGGTAAACCTCAAAAGAACAGGCATGGAGATGACGAATGACTTTTCCCTGTGTACTTATACTTCCTGCCATGGTCTTCAGTACTGCTGGTTCTTCATCTCTTCTTCAGAAAGGAAGCGTTAAACAAAAGTCCATATACAGAGGGGAATTTTCTCAATTTTCTTTAAAGGCAAATCTGCAACATTCAACTCCTGTGTGTTCCATAGTACAGCCTACATGTACGATTTCACTGTTTTGAAGTATCACTGTATTACACATGCAGAAAATCTCTGAGATACCAACAGTTTTAAATATAAGAAAATAATTGCCAAGAACATGTGCAGTGAACCTTCCACAACATATCTTTTCTTTTCAGAGCAACTTTTTGGCTACCAAGAAAACTAAATCTTACTAAAAAGCCTTACACTGAAAAATCCTGCCATATATATGACATGACGAAATATGTTTTTTTAGATGCAAGACATGCAAATAAACAACTTCACCTTCAAGATTGAAGAAAATACATGGGAGGTCTCAGACTGCCAGAAAACTAATCCTTTTCAGATATATAATACTGTTATAAAAATCCAAGATTAGCATCTCCATCACTCTATTCAAAATCATATTAAGGTGATAAGCAACAGTTATTGCTGAGAATATAAAGGTAGTGGCTGACTTTGATTCAATGGTAAATGCAATAACCTCACAATTGCTTCAAAAATTAATTTCTTTTTTATCTTGAAAATGACATTAGCTTATGTCCGATCGTGTTTGGTAAGGTTTTTAAAGTGAACACCCGATTCTCAAGCATTAGTGTTTTAAATAAATTTCTGTTTTCCAAAACGGTCATGATTGCAACACCTATGAAAATGCAGACTTATGCTTCAAATTTAGAATAAAATAACCAAACCACCTTTTCAAGTTACAAGCTTTAAAACCTTGAGTATATTATAAAAACATACACATTGAAAAAAGCTCTCCTCAAAACATATATACCTTAACACAACGGCATGCTGTTTCATAAGTATCTATTTAGACTATTGCCTAATTTCTAACACAGAAAATTGCTACTTTGAAAGTGCTGAAAAAGCAGAGAGAAAAATCCAAATGCAAAACTGAAATTACTTTAAAGAAAAGAAAGATTCTCCTAAACCTTGAGATTATCAGATGATATCAGTATGTCAAAAGTGAGAGAAATCTGATAAAAAGCTTGAGAGAAGCTCGATTTTACAGTTTAATAATTTTAACTGGTCACTTTCAAATACTTCTATATTGTCATAAATAAAATGGTGAAATTCCATATTTTTCAATGTTCCATCATACAATAAAATAAAGCAGCATCCCCTTAAAAAAGAAAATCTTACCCTTTCCCATGTAAAAGACAGACCTAGTGCATCAAACTGTTCCCTCATGTGTTGAATATTACTGCAAAATAAAAAAAAAATTAACTTAAAATATTTCTATCATGTGGTCATATTTAAAATCAGGTGCTTATGAAGTTCTGAGAAATCAAAAGCACTAGTTAACCTCTAAACATTATTATCTCACTAGCAGTCAAACTCAAGGAACTGTCAGAATACTCAAATAATAATTTTAAAAGTTCCTAGTGCATTCTGGTTCAATTTCAATGGCTGTGTATACAAGACAACAATTTTTCTTCTCTTGATTTGAGCATAACTGAAAAGCAAATATGACACTGCAGTTTGAGGGAAACGTTCCTGAAGCATCGCTTCTCATTATTTTTAATTACCTTTACTGCAGTTGAGCCAAAGGACCCTCTGAAACCTTCACGATGCAGCAGAACGCACTTTCACCATCAGTTTAATCCTGCTCTATTGGCAATGCTATCCTGGCTGTATTTTGCTTTGGCTCTGGCGATCACGTGGCTATAGGATGAGTTGAATCAACTTACCCATTCAACTGAAGACATGCCCTACGAAAAGTTCTCCAAAACAACCCCACAAGTTTTCTTGCTTCCCTCTGATCAATGAGCTGATCAAACCAATATGGTGGCTACAAAAACAGCTGAGCCAACACAAAGGAGGTGGTGGGAACATATATCCTGGGAGGTGACAAGGAAGTCCTAAACTTCTGGTGGCAGCACAGCTATAGATAAACTTAAGTCAACTGCAAAACTGTAGGGCTAGACCTTGCTCCAGATGGACTATATTAAAAATGTAAAATAAGATACATCAGAATATACAGCGAAGCTTTAGTTTGAAAAGGTACTAAATACAGTTTACCAAAATAGCCACAATTACACAATATTAACTAGTGACCTGGTGTGAATTCATTCACATACTTTAAAATTGCTTAAATTTTTTTGTGGACTTTTAACTTTCTACTAAAATGCATTACGTCAGATAAAATATTATCCATCCTCCCTCAGTGGCTAATCTGACAGTCATAAAACCAAGCATTTAATTCTGATCCAGAATGAACTTGCACTGCTGAATAACCGAGTAATGCAAGTATCCACTACTAACAGTCGCAGAGCCCCAGTTACACTAGAAAAAGCCTGCCTTTTCTGGTAAGGTACCTTTCCTGGTATGGGTATACTAGGAAATCCTCTTATAGACTCACAGCTTAGACTGGGACAAACCATACTTTCAGTAGTACTGCTTATATTAAAGTCCCATTCAAAATGAACTGTACCAATAAAAAAAAATTTCAAATTTGAGTGTATTTTCACAAAGCTTCTGCCACTACACTAACTCTTACTAACAAAAATTTCTGTGTGTTTTATGTAACTAACTCTGTCTTCAATTTGTTTTATGTTTTTTTCCTAACTTTGAGAACATAATAAGTAATAGTCAAATGGAGTTCATTTTAAATCCCTTTGTCAGAAAAATCAGGATGCTCTGAAATTTGGTTGCTCACTCCTGAAACAAGTAAGCTGGAATGCCTACAGTGTGCCCCCTTTTACGGCTGTCTCCGTGCCAGGGATGACTAAAACACATCAGGCTGCTATCACATCATCACAGCATCATGTTCAGTTCAGTCATCCCTGCTGCAGGCATGAGAAACATTCAGGACAGTGACAGCAGAGAAAAATGGGAGACAGCAATTACTTCAGTGGTCAGAATTTAAACTGCCTGTATGATGAACCAATTCCCTTCCTTAGCATCAACCAAAAAATTGGGTATGTAAATAATTTTCCTATTTGGATGTTGTTATAATCAGTCCCAATGGTGATGCACTAACTTTTTTCAGTTTGTTGTTATAAAATTGTTATCTAGCTCTTAAAACTAGACAATCACTTGTTTCAGTATTAAGGCAATTTTCAAAGCAAAATTTTCTTCCAGTATAAAACATCTTGTACTTGTAACTACTAGCTAAACTGCTTTAAGTGTATGCAACAATACACACCTATTTACAAGAAAACAGAAACAGCACAGAAAGTAGCAGAAGAGAAACAGCTCAGGCTGTGCCCTGCCACAAGCTTTTTGGTATGACCCTGACAAACTGCTAAGATGAGACAGGCTGAGCTGATTCAGTTCTTTGCTATGGCACAGTCTCTGTGCTTTTCTTCTGAGCCAATTCAACTCAGGCAGATGGCAGAATGGCTTTCTTCTGAGCTGGCAAGCCAAGTCAGTTCAACACAATGTCCTACAAGTGCCAAAGCTAGTGTAATAGGTGAGGAGGGACCACGTAGTAGAGAGAAGGGGAGAACACTAACCCTTTTGTAGTCAGCAAGTACTTAATGTCAGCCTCGTAGTCTCAAAGCGACAACCTTCCCTTCTCTGTGCCTCATTTGTCATGTAGGCAAGGATCACAGTAACGCTCTATCTGGTGAAGGTTCCGTCAAGATAACTGAGGTAAAAACGAGGCACTCGGATGTAACAGATACATAGATTTGTTTTACAGCTGAGCTTCAGTAGGCTTATTGAAGGAAGGCAGAAATCATCCATTTACTGACCATGCTAAAATATATCTGATAGCCCACAACACACCGTGCACAGTGATTTTTCAGACTCTCTCAAAAGAACAAAACCAGATTTTTGTGTCTTGATGGTAACTGGTTCTCACGCATATTCTTATCTAAACATACATGGAAGAAATTTTAAAAAAATTAGCATAACTCAGAATTTGTGTAGTGCACTCATGCCTTCTCCCTAAGTGAAATCAGTTGCCATCATATTTTAGTTGGAAAAGTATCAAGTATCTCAACGTGGGACCAGAAGCATGAGAAAAACTTAAAAGAAACAGCATTACCAAAGGAGGAAATGGATCAAGGTCCAAAAAGATACCACAGCTAGATTACTGCATCCAGAGCACATCGAACTGCTTCACTTAAGATTGGTTTCTGAGTCATTTATAGAAATTAATGTTTACTTACGTAACTTTCTACTCATTTTAAAGAATATTAGGGGAACACAACGCCCAATTCTGCGGCCTAAAGCCCAAAATTTTCACAGAAATCAGCAGCAATAATGGCTGCTTATCACTTTCCAAGACCCAGTCTCAAATGAAATAACTATCTTCTTCCTCTTTTGCATGGTACTGAAAACTGCTAGTAAATCTAACCACATAGTTCATAATTTTCAACTGTGTGTTCTATACTAAGATTTAGCTCACCATAATGAAAGTCTGATTTATTTCTTGCTCACCAATTTGGGTGTTTGGGAACTGTCACTCTTTCAATATTCTACCTTTTTACAATTTAAAAGTCATTGAGATTAAAACCTCCCGATACCTTTTTTTTTTCAAAACTGAATGATCTGCCGAGTCCCATAAAACGTTGGCAAATAACCCTGGTTCTTTCTGTACCGTCTTTCTTCTACACTGGTTTTGCTCTGTTTTGTTGGTTTATGGGGGCCACAGTACAGGTATTCACAGTGGAAATGCATATTACTTAAATTCATTAAAAACTACCTTTGTGTCCAGCTTGCAGGGTGAAGCCCATGTTCAACTGCAGCATTTTCCGCTGGTAAACCAAATGCGTCCCATCCCATTGGATTTATCACCTGTCAGCAAAAAGGAAAAACACAATCTTACGTAACTTTCTGGAATGGCATCAGCAACACACACAGGCCTCCAAATAATGAATGGTGTTTTGCATTTCAGCATTTTTTTTGCCTGAATTGAACCTCTTCAAAACATGCCAACTATGGCTAGGTCTGTTTTAAAAGATGAATACGACTCATACTTGCTATCTACAATGCAATGTTAGAGGGAGCTTGAAGTATTAAGTATTAAAGTAAATCCTCATGACTATTTCAATACCAGGTTGACAATGACAAAAATCAATGCTTTGTAAATTTGTGTCGTGGTCAAAATTAGCAGTTGATGCTACTGCTAAATAGAAAAAAATATTCATTCCAAAGAAGGAGAAGAAGAAAGCAAGTAAAACTAATTGCACCAACTGTTTTATAACTGTACCGGATGTGTAGCCTACTATTTTTTTTATTTTTGTTGAAGAAAAAAAAAAAAGAAAAATACCGTATGATAACCTTAAATCCAACAGATAAAATGAAGAGGGTGGGGAAAACCGGTTTAGTCAAATTTTACTAAAATATCTTTTGTAAATACAGACTACAGGCTGACAAGTTGTATTTCGTGACCACAAATAAGTAAAGGGGGGAAAAAATGTTTACTACAAAATATAATAGATAATTTCTGTTGAAATAGTTATGTATCTTTCCTATTAACATGCAAATTATTTAGGAAAATAATCTAGCAATACAGTAAGCATTCAAAAAACCTGTTTAATAACCAGGGAAAGAAAGGCCAGTACTTAAGATGCTGTCATTAAACACACTTGTATATTGAATACTTGATAAAACCAATCCCATTTCTTACACCTACAAATGTGCTATAAATTCAGTAATTATGATTAAAGTTACACAAGTTTAACAATAGCAAAACATGATTGAGTAACATTTTACAGGTTGTAAGAAATCAAAATTTTTACCCCTTAAAATATGTATTTATATAAAGAACTTGTTCTTTAGTGGCATGTAAGCAAACAAGCAATAAGAAAGCAAGCCCAGCAACACTAATCTCATAAACTATCTCCATGTGAAAAATCTGCTCGTTTTGGAAGCATAAGAGCTACTTTTCTCACTGGTTTGAATTATTTTTATTCTTCTTTGCCACAGCCTTCCAATCCTCTGACTTCAATGGATTCTTTCATAAAAAATATTTTATAGATGTGTTTATAAAGGTGCCCTAGGCACCAATTCAGTGTAAAAGCAACAGGATTTAACAGCTGTGACTCCTCAGCATTCTCGTTTTCAATACTGAGCTAAACTAAACCTGCTGTATATCATTACTCTGCTGGTGCAGCAACAAAACCAAAGGTACTAACCTGTCAACAGCTGTGATTCAAGCCAGCACAATAAGGGTCCGTGCACAGCACATTTTTGATGTATAAATCTAATAGAAATCAGAATGCTATTCTGTGTTACAAGTTTTCCCTATTATCAAACAGATCATTGTTCCTCACATCACAGCATCAGAAATAAGAGTCCTAACTCCTTACTTCCCCACATAATAGGTGTTACATAGAAAATCTCATTTGGAGTCTAAACCACTTGTCAACCCCCAACTGAAGCAAACCTCTCCCCAGCCCTTCTCCTCTCCCTCCCCTCAAGAGTAATCAAAACTATTGGTATAAAAGAGAAAAAAGAAAGGTAAACTTTACATAAACTACAAATCTCAACAGAATTTTTTAAGGACACACTAAAATATTAGTTTCTGCAGCTGAGCTCTTTTTGACCACTACTATTGCTGACAACCTGTCTCCGGACAGAAATGATGAAATAAACCAGATTTTTTTTTTCCATGTATAATACATGTTTTCTCTTATTTAAACCCCCTTTGTTTAGACAAATGCCCTACATTTGCATCCCAACAAATGCCTTCTTTTACTACAAGCTGATGCACATTAAGTGAGATTAGAAAAACTACTCAATTAATTTTTGTAAAATTCGGCTTCTGAAGATCTCCTGGATATAGATAAGCAGCCAAAAGCAAAGCACAATCTCATTTCTCACGCTCATGAGCAAAAGGATGTGGGAAGAACAGCTTCACTACTGGCTACAGACTCCCCAAAAAGACTGACTGATGCTCCAGACAGCTAATGTGCAGGCATTTTTTTTTTTTGCTAGCAGGAGTTATCTGCTCACACAGATCTTCCCAATTCTAGCATGTATTTTAAAATACCATACAGTGTATTCACTTATCACATTCAAAAGACAGTTCAATTTAAGAACCAACAGCATTCTTCAAGTTAAAGGGCTGAAGAAGTATGCTAATTCAAGTTTCAATCAGAAACCTGAATTTAAAGAGACATTAAAAATATCCTCAAATTAATCTCCAGGATAGATCTATTTATGTAGTTGCTATAGAGATGAATGTAACATGCACAGTGGTTTAGAAAATTATTTCAAGTTTATTGTCTCTTTTACTTCTCTACCGTGAATGGATTTGAAAGGTTTGTGAAAGGCATTTGTCTAAACAACAGGTCAGCAGCTTCTGGCTGGAATGTGTGTTACGTATCTACAGTTAAAATGGCACAGTCGCCACATAGGACTTGGCATTACATCTTAACTCTACTTAGACAACATAAAACACAAGACTGAGATTAACTATACAGTTCTGGAAAGCATAAAAAACCTCGACAGACATGGAAGAGAAGAAGAAAATATACAACTAACATGTCAGAAGTTGACACAAAGAATAAAGGACCAGTTCGGCTGTTCAAAACAAAGGAAAAATAGGAAGAAAGCAATTTTGAAGACCAAAGGGTATTCCTTACAGCTCCTTGATGGTTTGGCCATAGGCTCTAACTAGCAGAAAACATGGCTGCTCACTCCAGAATTACAGATGAGCAGAAGAAAAAAAGTCATCCACTTTCTTGAATTTCAAGCTGACTTGATTGCTTCTGACAGCAGCCTCTAAACCTTATGCAACTGAGGGATCAATTCTGCTCACTAGAGTGACCGTTCTTCCAAGCATGGCTTCTCTGCCCAGACAGTATTTTCTCTAAGCCGCAAGGAGAAAGAAAAACAAATAATGAACATATCTTGCAAGACAGCAGGACTGCGTAAGTCTAAGGATGCCTATACCTGGTAAAAGAAGGCAGGTTATAGTTTTCGTCATTTTAAGATGGCAGAAGCCAGTACTATCACCAAAGGCAGACGTGTGTTTCTGGTCTTCACAAAGAAGTTGACAGGTAAACTCTTCCTGGTTAAAACTACTAGGTTAGTTTTGAACACTGATTACGTGGCTTAAAATCCTCAGAAGTTCACATGATCAGGCCGGATCAGCTATGAAAGACTGGCATTTTCTACCACTCAACATACTATGTTTTGCACAGGAACATAAAGTTGCAAGGAAATGATTAATTAGCGTGTGGAGAACAAAGCACTTGGTAACTACCACACTGAGCGGTCTTTTCAGGAGCAGATTATTATAAAGGAAAACAGTCGCATCTTGAAACATTTTAGATCGCAAAGACTCTCACTTCATATTAGCTCGAAGCATCGCTTTCAGAATCATTTCACAGCATGGTCAAAAATCTATCGATAATGATGGCTAGAGCTCTTAATGTGACTGTGGGACAAAGCAGAGGAAGACACAGTAACTCCATGAATTCATTTCTGAGATCTCAGCTCTTCCTCTCAGAGGTTTTTCACCTATTCACTGCTGTAACAATCAGCCCATCGCACTGACGTTAGTAGGCAAGATCAGCAAGTACTCTGTAACGCAAAGCTGACAAAGATCTCATAACACTCAGTTCCATGCCTCTGTCAACATAACTAGGATGGACAATTCAGTGAATTTTCCTTAATGTTTGTAAGGAAACAAACAACTTGTTTGCTCTCCTGATATGCTCAGTAGCTCTCAAAACTATGACCAGGGAGCTGACGTATCTTTCTTACATCCAGATCAGTATATTCTAAATTTTAAGAAAGATAGCAGAATCAGTGTCAAAAATGCCTGTAAATAAATATATTTCAGAGAATGTGTGATAAGAGAAGACAACCAAAGATGAGAATGAAGAGGCTTGCTGACAGATTAGTGATTTGAATCAATACAGCAAAGTCTACATTCCTGTCTCTATTACAGCCCCCTGACACACTCGATGTGAACTAACCAAGAAAGGCTGACAAAATAGGTGATCTGTAGTCAAGAGTTTCAGCTGCCACAGAACACCCTTGGCTCCAGCAGCAACTTTCTGTCATCCTCCTTGCACTTATCTCACAATTGTGCAACCACACACAAGTGAGACAGTAAGGACACATGGCTGGAGAGGGGAGAGGAGAGGACGGCTGCCCCTTCCACTGGCCACCTACAATGAGGCTGAACATGTTGAAAATCGGATTTGTAAATTGACAGATTACAGATACAACACATTTTAAATACAAGACCTCCACCTGAATGCAGCCTAGATTGTCTTTTAAGCATACTAGGTAATAAACACCAATACACAACTGCTAAAACTTACCATCACCATCAAACAAAAAAACCCCAAGCAGACAACGCACACCTGGAAATAGATTAAAATAATGAATTTCTGACTCATGCGTATATTCTAGCAAGGACTATTTCAATGCTTCTCTGCAACAGAATGCTGCGTATTAGCATTCTGATAAGGCACTTTCAAATTAAAAAATAATCAACCCATGAAGATTTCTATTAAAACATAAGCCTGCTTATAAAATGCTCTCATTTATTTCTTGTTCTCACAAGATACAAAATATGAATAATTATTCTATGTCCACACGCTACCACAAACGTTTAGAAAACAAAGGTGTCTCTTACCTCCTTAATCTCACACATTCTTGTCTAACATAATTGCATTTAAAATAATACCTCATTTTCTCTTTTTCTTTCAAAATGAAACAGAGTGAGCTCATTAACACCTTCACTACTTGTTACTGGAAAACTAAATTTAAGTAAGATCCAATTCACACAGGATAGGATACTTGTAATACTTTCCACTTGGTTTATACCACAGAAAATAACTTGGCAAAAGGACACAACAGCCTCACACAAAAAAAATGGTGGAAGCAGCTAATGATGATCAGAAAATGGAACTGTATTGAAATAATTCATCTTACTGATTAATTAATTGTAAAGGTTTAATTAAACTTGCCTGTCTTTCTTCAATACCATTCACTTTTGCAATTTCAAGAATATTAAGATTCACTGCTGAAAGGGAAAACAATTAAGGAAAATACATCCAATTTAAAAAAAGAAGACATTCTGGATAAAACAAAAACACTCTTTAAGTCATTTGGGGATATTGTGGAACTATCACTGACAATATTCCAATCCCACCTATCAGGAGCAGTCTAAATATAAATTAAGAAATCTGCTCCTAGTGTACAGGAATTTCACCCTGAATTGTCCAATGATCATTCTCATTTCTGCACAACACACACATGTGACAGCCTTGCCGTGGTATCAATTTCAATTCAAAATTTTATTAAAAAGGTATCACAGGAACTATTGAACTGAATCACTCTCTGTTTACTGATTGCTAAGGGAATAATTCTCAGTCCTCTGAGAGGCACAAATTATCCACTTTGGAATTTATCAAAGACATGATAATGATAGCATGATAAAGCAATGGTAAATACTTTTTCCCCTGAGCAGCAGCAGACTGGAAATCTGCCATGGTGAAAATCACCATGAATAGCTCTATAATTTGAACATGGCACTCTCAAATAATGAATAGGAAATCTCTTAACATCTTACAAAACTCCTACATTCGAATTCACAACATGCATGTAAATTCACAGAGAAAACACAACCAGAAACTGCACTTTATAGTTCTGGATTGGTTTATTAATAGATACAAATTTGTAATTTAAAATATATAAATTACTTTTTCATAGCATTTTAAAAGAAATTGGTTTGTAATAAGATTTGTGACTAAACTCTCCATACACAAAAAATTGTTTTAACTGCACTTCAAGAAAAATGTTATCCTTAACACATTTTGGAAAGAGACTAGCTCAGTGCATTCCTGCTAAGTAATCTATATGGTTTACAGTTCCCATGCAAAGACTTCCAACTTCATCTTCAGTAATCAGAACGTAAACAAGTTATCTTATAACAGATGTACTCTACAAATCATTTATGCAGCAATCCAGTCCAAGTGCATGACAGAGTTTGTTTCCCATGCACTGCCTATGGGTCCTCGAGGACTACTGGAACAAGACAATGCTTCACTGGTCAGATCTTCAGGTAAAACAAATGGGACTTCACCACCCATCGGCACAATCGATGTACTGGCCCCATATCGATACAACTCCAGTGATTACCTCTGTACTGCAACACACAAATTCATGCACCCCCTAGTGAAAACTCTGCAAAGCTTACCACTCACCAGTACACTGAAAAAGTGACTGACTACCTATTGCAACATTACACTTGCATTAAATCCCACCCTGCACAGCATTTAATAAATGACTAGCCAGTCACGTATTGCAGAAAAGGCTGCTTCTCATTAGGTAATCAGTTTGCCCATTTTCAGTGTCGTAAGTTACCAATATCATCTATGGCTTTATGTTGAAGCAGTATTTCTTCCAAAAACAAGGAGGGGAAAAAAAGAGCAAAAATATTTATTTTTCCCACTTAAAATGCTGGTGAAGTACAGGTTTCTGGCAAGTATCAGTAGAATTCAGTGCATATTACCTCTCTAGAATATTTTAATTGAAACAAAATCAGATCCTATCCAGCTAGAAAAGTGAAATACTAATGTTGCAGTTTAGAAAAACAAAAAACCAGCATCCAAATGATTTAACACTTTCCCAGTTAAGATTTCAAACTACCTCCAATATGAAGAAATTACACAAATGCATTCCAAAGAATGGCTCCAATTTACTAAAGGAGTTCTAATCCCTTTCTAAAGGCGCTCTAATCCCTTTCTAAAGGCATTCAAGCTTATCCTTACTTAAGTATTACAACAAATAAGCCAATTCTTGCCTGCTCAGATTAAATCAATATGAAACTAATTTACTATTTTCTCACGAAGGCATTATGAAAAATATCTCCACCTTACTGAACAAACACTACTGTCTTACTCAACCATATATACTAGTCAGCTATGTACACACCATATATATTTTCCCTGATATTTTCCCTCACTGTTTATTAGACAACAAATACACATTGCAGTCTGAAGTTTTCCCTGGGAACTTTAAGTGTGAATGTTTTTGCCTCTGTTTTTCATGGTAACAGCCCATTATTCCTCGTTGCCTTACAAACACTTTCAACCTACCTGTATCGCTTCTAGCACAGTTTTATGACTTCCTAACCAGGGTCAGTTCTACACCTGTATGTAGAGATATAGTTCCTAATATTACTTTCAATTACTCTTCCTTTTTTTTTAGTTCGGAAATGATGGAAGAAAAGTTTAAACAACATTACTACTCCAAAGTCTTACCCTAAACTTGCCTTCAATACCTGAAATGTATTCACTTCTACTTAGAATTTTGACTTGGGAAAAATTAGCAGTCCCTGAACTTTCAAACATGCAATATTAAAGCTGAATTTCCGGAAAAGGGGGGGGGGGGGGGGGGGAAATCAATAGAATAACTTCAAAGTTAGTTATGCATACTAACATTTTTTGTTTCTAAAGCATTCTTTCTTTTTATGTACTGAAGAATTACAGTAATTCCCTGAATACAGGGGAAAACATTTTTCTTGGGAATATCTAATTTTATGTATGATAAGACATAACCATGTCATAGCCTACAACCATCACAATAAAGAAATTTTAACAGATTGTATAACTATGACAATGGCCAGAGAAAACATCCAGACGCTGATAAATTAATTGCGAGGAGAAAATCAATTATAAAGGCTTTAATTCTAAGTGATGGAGAAATTAGCATGGCTAATAAAGAAAAGGTTTTTTAAGGCAAATATAAGTTCCAACAAGTTAATGTACATCACTAACACAATAGCTCTCAGTCTGACATACTCAGGAAATCATCTAAGAGATCTTTAACGTCTCTTAATTGTACATGAAGGTTAAATTCTTTGGCTGCCCACCTTTAGTCATAAATAGATGTTCAAAGTGGTTAACACAACAGAAGATACACGCATTTATAGAAATTCAGCATGTTCTACAGGCACTCTCATACCTTCAAAGTAATTTTTACATGAAATATAAAAATAAGCTGAAATGCAAGATTTAAAAACTTTATAAGACTTTCAAAACTTTTCTGGGAAAAAACAGGCAATCATGGAAATAAAACTTGCTTTCACAGCGGCTCTTGTACTTCATTGCAACTATATTATCTTTTCGTTTTCGCCAAAGCTGGAATACTTCCCTTGTATTCAAAAGCTAACACCTACAGCATCCTACTGGACGTAGACAATTATTTTCACTTTATTTTAGCTAGTACAAGAGGGAGCAAGTTTTCATCTTTCTGAACAGAAATTTAGTATCTCCAGTGTTACTGATGAGAGATGGCTTATGTCCTGAAATGATGTCTCCAGTGGTCTTAACATCAAGCAAGAATCAACAGTCCCTTCAAGAGCCTAGTTAGCACAATTTTTTTATTGAGATCTAAGCTCTGGTCATTCAGAGAAGTTAGGAAAGATGAGTGTAACAACAGACATTGGGGTTTTTTTCTCATTTAAAGTCTAAGGCAGTTATTTCTTTTTCCTGTAATTTTAAAAGCATGAGAATGCATTTCTGTAAAGCAGCATTACATATTCAGTGCATGGTATGTTCATCGTTGGCATAAAATACACAGTATTTGGAAAGGCAGCACACTGAATAATTCAGTGACGATACCTTTAAGGGTCTCATGGATGGTGATAAATCCAGGAAACGCTACACTTCAACAGCACTTGTAGCAAGGAAATTGCACTTAGTACCACAACCAGCAACTAACATTTATTTCTCCATTTCATTTTCTTTGTACTCTTTTGAGGTTCTGATTCCTATATTCTTGAGCTGCTCCTCCTCTCTCATACATTAGAGAGAATTCCTTTCTGAGTCTCATCCTAGATTCTTGCTTAAAGCTATTTCTTTCCTTTTGTTCCCTGCCCCAAAATTGGGTATTCTCTTTCTGTGCTCCTCCTTCCTACTGTTTCCAATTCTTAACATTTTCTGCCTACCAAATGTCTTCTTCCTCCTTAATATGGTTGTCACTCAGGCTGCAATTCTCTTACATCCTTCAAATTTTACCCGCCAGCCTTTACTGCAGAACACCAATTAGGATCCCACCTGTAGACTGCAGGGACTCTCAGCTCCACCTTCTACCTACCAGAGAGAGAGAAGGGAACAAGGGAAAAATGATGGCAGGCATGGGGCAGACTGGGAAATGGAGGAATGTGGAAGGGAAAGTGGGATTTCTCCTTGCAGATGCAGCAAGTAAGTTAGTCTTCTTAGCCTACCTGGTAGGCTTGCACCTTCAGAAGACAGCATTTTGTATGTACGAGCAAGGCTGAAAGAGGCAAACCAAGGGATCAGTCGCTACAGAACAGAAACTAGATTCTAGTTTCTTCTTCCACATGATGTGACGTGCGACATGACCCTGCTCATCTGACTTGTAGCAGTCATGCAAAAGGGTTTCCCTCCCAGCTGGCACAGAGGAGCAGGACATCCCCGAGTCTGACAAAGGACATCGGTTCTCAGGAGCAGAAGAGGTGAAAGGAGTTGACTTCTGTAGTGTCTTTTTCTCTTGCCTGCTACACCTTTTCCTCCCCCATGGCAGCAGGGTCTTCAGTCTCCTCTTACAGAAATGGCAGGGCCCACAGGTCTCATCGACACTGTGCCATGCATCAACAGATTCATTCAAGTAGCTGATACAGCATCAGCTGTATCATTTGAGATAGCTTCTAACAATTTGTTATCAACAGTGAGTTCTTAACACCACCTGTTTTCAAAAAGTCTCCAATTTCAATATTCCAAGCTTCACAGGTCATTATCTAGGCACCTATAGCATATATTCCAAATAAACCTTCACGGCTTCTGGAAAATACTGATTTCCTGACCAATTACGATACTAAAACATCAAAAACCAACCCAGTCCTACTGCCCATCTTTTCTTACCTGCATCCCTCTCATTTTCTGGAACCGAGCTACTGCATCACTCATGGTGTAGACACGAACATGGCCCATGTGAAGCTTTCCAGAAGGATATGGGAACATAGAAAGCACATAAAATTTTGGTCTTGATTTCTAGAAAGAAATTTTTAGAAAGTTGTAATGACATGAGTTAGCATTTCACTTGAATACATGCGCACATTATAAACTACGCGGCACGATGGAGAGAAACAAGGTTTTGCTGGAACTGATCCAAGTGAGCACCGACAAAGTTCATCGGATCAAATTCTTTGGGACTGTAAATGGAGATGTTTTACCAGACTTTGCTGCCATCTCATCAATTTATATTGATATTTATACAGCACTCGAGAATTATGTTTTTAATTAACTTTTACTCAACAAAAGATACATTAATGTAACTGCAGCTTAACAAATCACCATTCCCTACCATAGCATCTGTAACTGATTATCTATGCATTCCTAATCTGTCCCACCAAAAAATGAAAACATGACAGATTAAATTATCCTCTTAACAGTTTAAACAAGTGTTGTATTTTGTATTTACAACAAACATGGAGCTCACTCCTGGCCAGTTGCTTTTTGTCAGCTGAACTGCAGTAACTTGCTGAGTGACAAACTCAATCATTTGCAATTGCATGAACATCCACTGAAGTGAAACTGTTCAGTTCCACTGTGCATGCTCAGATCCAAAGACATCTTACAAGCAGTACCTTGCATAGTGAAAAGTAAAAATTTCATTTAGTTAGGTTTGAGTAAATGGACAAAAGTTACAAAGAAACCAAACATTATCTCTTTCACATAAATTATTCCTAATACATCTTGATTAGCATTGAATTTATCATCGATACATGCTTGGTAAGTTCCCGTAATTATTTTTTTATGTTAATAATGAAAGAAAAAAATTATGGGCAGCTTTTACTATTCTGAACAAAACTCTATTCATATTTGTCAAATACTACTTCCTTTACCACTTATGTTCAATAATAGCAAAATCAGAAATAATCTGAATACTTCATTGCAGCACTATACACTATCTGCCTCTTAATATGAGTTATTAAATCTACTTCAACTGTAAGGATAAACAAAAGTATCATTAAAAATACAATTTAGAACTTATCATATGTATGATATATATATGATACCTATGTATACATGTGTCGTCAGATATAAAAGACACAAGCCTAACTTAATGCTTTCCCTGCTACCTGTATGCATGCACACCATTTTCATCTCAGTTTTCTTCCTCAGAAAAAGCAAGCCTCTTTTCTCTCTTCGACACTTTGATAGAATCAGTTTTTTGTTGGAGAGGGGGCACATTTTAGGAAAGAACAAACAAACATGAAGGGGCACAAAAATGGTTTTATACCTATGTGACTGAGCATAATTGAGAAGGCAAAAAGAGTCAGAGACCGAGATTACCACTGTTTTCAAGATCTTTTATTGCATGGCAAAACTTGTTTTTTCTGCAAGTCACTCATTATTCCTAGGACACTGTAAACCAGAAATTATTCTTGAAAAATTATCTTCCCTTAACATAGATTTTAATGAGTCACAGTGCATAGTGTAATAGATTTGCAATAACCATTGGGAACAAGAACTTGAGAAAATGGTTTACAAAAGTTACGAACGTAGATGTTTCTTTTAATACTTTAAATAATTAATTCCTAAATGTGGTATAATATTCAAAGAAAAAATTGATTAAACACTTCCTAAATTTACAAGTTCATACTTTGCTTATCACCCTGTTTACCCTCAAGATTTTTTTATTATTTTACCACCTATTTCATCAACAGTTTTTAATAATCTACTACCATATAAAAGTATTTTCCCCCAAAATGTAATATACATCTCATCATTATAAGCCAACTGTACTATGTAAGTTTCAATTAATTTCACTCTGAGAAAACAAAAATATCAAACATATAATTTCCAAATTTCTCATAATGCTTACATTAGTTTCTGAAATTCTGCAGACCTGATCCTTTAATCTCGGGAGCCACCAATTTTCAACTCTTTTTCTTGTCTCCAACCCATAGCTTTTTTCCCATTTCCCCGTCTCACTGTAAATAGTTCTGACACAAGGAGGAACCAGTCTTCTCTGCCATTTAATTAATCCCAGGAAGCCATTTAGTTGTCTCTTCAAACATGAGGAACAAGTGCCAACTCTCTGACAAACTGACTGCATTCTTAAGGTTATGATATCTGAAAAAGACAAAAACATGTATTTCAGTCTGCACTATATAACAGGAGTTTAGTGGTTATTATGATTATACAGAAATTTGGTAGCTATAAAACATATTTTAGCTTGATTTAGATTACTTGGCTGTTTTCCATGGTACTTGCATTTTATTCCCATGTGTTTGAATTATAAAAGCATTTATTTTTTAGCCAAGAGAACTAACTGTGGCCCTTGCACGAAACAAACCTGTTCTGTTAGATTTCTTCTCTAATAAGATACAATTCTCACATTCAATCTCCCATAAAAGCAGGATCAGTCAATTGAAGGTTCAAGAAGCTCAGTTGCCTGAACAGAAGATGGCTAACAGGGTGTTAGTAAAATTTAGAATGAAGTAGGGAGAAGAGGAAGTTGGATGAAATTATCTTGCAAAACTGCTGAATTTGTCATCACTGAAAAGACATGGGGGAGGATGACTATAATTAGTAGATTTCAACTAGACATTCTAAATTGACTATTTTGCTAAGGGCTTCCTCGTCAGTATAGCTTCCTGCAAGAACTACATGAGAAACTTACACTGTTCAGACAAGATATAATTTAACAAGTCAAGCAAGTAAAGCAATCCAGTTCTCTTTCAAATAAAAATCCAGTTAAAAGAACTCCTCATACACTTTAGAGTGGGTCTTCTAAAATAAAACTACTCAGATTTGAGAAAGATCAAATAGCCTGCATGTTTGGGATCAGTCTCAGTAAGATACTTACTGATTTTACTTCCTACAGTAGGAAATACAGCATTAAAAAACTGCCGCCTACTCCGAGATTTCTTCTTCGTCTTCACCCCAACTCCTTTTTTAAAAAACTTGTTTCTTTATTTACATCAATATTTCCTATCCTCTATGGTTGTGGGGTGGGGTTTTTTTCAAATTTTGGCCTATATACGTGACTGTTGTACCAAGCTAGCTATTCAGTCTGTTCATAATTTTTCTTGCAGTTACATCAGTAAAATCTCTGTGTAGAGAAACCTTGTATAAGAAACAGTTTTATTTATGTATTTCCCATACGATAGCAACATTATCAGTAGAAATAATTGCTATACCACCTAAATTAGGTCCCCAGTAAGCTAGTGCGAGTTATACTTCCTTAACATTCACCACATATGTGTACACAAGCCCTCATTGCCTGTCTCATTACATATCTACAGAATTGCACCTCTTCCCTCTTACTTATCAAGCAGGCTCTTTTAAACACTTTTTCATTTACATACATGCCTTACATTTACATACTTATTTACATACACACCAGTGCTTTGAATTTTTTGTTGCTAATCTCTAAAATCGCTCATTTGTCATAACAAATCCAGGGCTGAACTCGGGATTCCCAGTGCAGGTGCACACGAGTTATTCAGGAGACACCTAACTTCTCCCCTTCCATAACCTTACACTTACTCACTCAGCTCAAAATTAGCAAGAACATTTCAGTACTTTACTGTTTTGCTTATTCTTATTCATGATTTCCGTATTACTTAGGTCTTATTTCCATCACTTCAATTTATTTTACAACAGAAAGGAGCACTTTCTTATGGCAGGCCGCTTTCAGCATTGCTGACTTACAAAATACGTACTTTAAAACACAACAGTTACACACATGTGAATTCTTCACCTGCGCACAGCTGAAGAGAAACCCACCTGCCAATGTCATGTCTGCCAGGGCACATTTGGGTGATTTCAGGCCCTACAGGTCACACAAGCACTGGATGCAAGTGAGAAAGGGACCACAGCCTGGGTTACGCAGCGTTAGAGCAAAGCTCATTTAAACACAGGGACTTCCAGGACGAGAAAGAGATCTGCAGTCTCTTTCCTGCTCCCAGACCCCCTCACGCACAAGATGCGACGATCAGCAAGCCACACACTGGGCCAAGCAAGGACGTGCAGCACAGAGGACAACCAAATGCCAAAGATGTGGCACTACATGGTTTTGCCTTTCCAGACAGGTGTGCATGGGACTAGGAGATGAAGGATGCTCCTCCCTGCCCCAGTTAAGGGCATCCCAGGCCAGCACTGTGTGGGTCTTCAAAGGAGCAGGTTACCAGCCATAACTGTCCAACTTGGGCAGGTGTGCCAAGAAGGGAGGAAGGAGCTGGACTGACAGAGGAACAAAGGTTGAGATCCTGCTTTGGAAAGATGGAAAAAGCACACAGGAGAGGGGACCTTTACTGCATTAAAGTACTGAAAATTGCTTGGTAAGGGCCAGCACATTTCACTCACCCTGCAAGTGAGGCAGGCAATCAAATTCCTTTCTTTACCCTGCGGCTCAAATTTGAATTAAAAAAATCAAAACCTCCCTACACTCCTGCCCCCCCGCAGTTTAACCAGCAAAAGCCCTGGTGGGAGGGTGGCCGGCTGCTGGGGCAGCAGGCACGGAGGCAGGCAGCTCCCTCGGCGGGAAAGACCAGTCACGGCGGGGCGGGAGACTCAAAGAGGGGTGCTGCGGGTCACCTCGCCGCCGGCACGGCCGCCTGCGAGGGGCTGCAGCGGGGGCAGCCAGACGAACGGAGCGGGCCGGGGGAAGCGCGGAAGGCGTACGGCTGCAGGCACCGGAGGCAAAGGCCGCCCGAGGGGGAGCGTGAGGAGGAGCAGAGACAGTCAGCAGTTAGAGCCGTTGGCCTGACAGGAGGCGAGCCCCGCGCTCGCGCCCGCCGCTGAGGGACCGTTACCTGCGCGCGGGAGCCCGCTGACCGCGCTTCGCGCACCCTCAGCTTCCCTTCTTCGCTGCGGGCGCCGCCATCTTGGTCTCGGTTTTGGCGCCGACGGCCGGTACGGCGCGTGTGCCGCCTCCGCCCCGCCTCTCGCGCATGCGCCGCGCGGCGCCGGCCCCGCCGGGGCTTCTGCGCAGGGGGAGTGGTGCGGAACGGCTTGTCCCCGCGGGCGGGCGGTGGGCGTCCAAAGACTGGTTGGAGGCCAGTCCGGCCCAGTCCTGACCCCTCCTGCCCAGCCCAGCCCAGCCTACCGTGGCCCGGCCCGGCCCGCCCAGCCCAGTCAAGTGCCCGAGGCCGTGCCGCGCGGGTCGTGGCCCTCAGCCCGAACCAAAGTGTCTGAGAGCCGACACAGTAGGCAGGATGGGAGGGAAGCGTGGGCCTCCGACAGGGCAGCCGTTCCGAAGGCTGCCGGGCGCCATGCCTGCTTAGGCAAGTTCCCCTGTGAGCCTGCACTGAAAACTTGCCCTGCAAAATCTAGGGCAAAAATTGAATTTCAACAGCGGTAGGCAGTTGTTAACCTACTAGAGGTGGGTAGCAACCGTTTTAATTGATGGCTTAAGGTACGGGTACGCATTTTAGAAGACCAAACAGCACCCCACTGCAGACAGAGCATGTAGACTGTATTTACACGTTACAAGGGCTTACCAAGATCACAGTCTTTGCCTTGGGACTGGCGGCCTGGTAGCTCTCAAGTCCTTGGCCCCTCAGTCCTGCAAACGTTTCAGTAGGTGTTTGACGAGGAGGATGGAGGATCAAAGCAAGGTAGTGACCTGAGGCACACCAAAGAGCACGCTGAAGGGTCCACAGGATCTTGTGCTGGGCAATGTGAGGCTGCATTTGTCACTATATCTTTGTATTTTGGATATTTAACATGCAAACCTAGGAGACCAACAGTAAATAAAAACATTAAATTAACTGGGATTGTCTGTGTAAGTTGCACAGTGTTTGATTAATATTGCTTGCCTCCACAGCATATACAGATAATCTGTAAAGTGACCATATAGTTTAGGGCTAGATTTCAGTAGCATTTTGTCTTCAGTAATTTTATTTCGCTCTGTAATTTTTTTTTTTTTTTAAGATACAGATTCTGAAATAAAGCCAATAGTTGTTTTGTGACATATTTTGGACTAATGAGAAAAAAAGCAGAAGTCAATAAAGATAATCTAGAGCAGTGTAATTAATTTTACCTCTGGCTGGAAAACAACATCTTACCCTGTTGTCAACACTGTACAGTTCAGAGTTGGTTTTAATTACTGCAAGTAGCTCATAGTAGCCTCCAAGGAACAAGAATACTTTTTTTTTTTTTCCCTGGGGATTGTGCCCTTTTGCTGCTGGTAACTGTTGATTCTTTTCATTTTTAAACCTTTTTCTTCACTGTTGTGTTTCCAGCAGAGTTTAAAGCAACACTTTCTGTTTGTGCAATGCAATGCCTCCAGTACAGTGAACATTTTTGTACTCTAGGGATATGGGCTTCTTCGATGACTAAAAATCAGTATTTACTGAGTATAAGCTTTCTGCTTGGTTGTGTGTACCTGTCAAGCATGCTTAAATTATAACCTTTTCACCGCAAAAATGAACTGAGAGCAGCTGTGATGCTTACCCTGCTTATAAACTAGTACAGCTTCACCAGGACTGTGTGCACAATTTTAGTTTGCTTTCCTGTTGATCTCCCTTTCAGCAAGCAATGGTGACTTTGGTCTAACAGACCTTCACATCTCAAATCTCTGAGCTGCCATGCGAGTTCCTGGCTGGCAGGGGGGGAGGGCAGGCGGACGACCAGCAGCACAGTCCTTGTCTGAGACCCTTCCCCAGGATAAACCAGAGCTCATGACCAGCTGGGACATGTTTTCACTTCAAAGGGTGATTTCCCTCACACTGGCCCTGCCCCCTGCATTCTCCTGATTCACGTGGAGCCGTTTGAGGGCTTGTGTCCCTGCTCGCTCCCTGTGCTCTGCCGGGGTTACTGCCTGCTAAGGAGAGATAGATGAGCAAGCAGTGCATCCAACCCCTGCCCGGCCTATTAAGATGAACCCTTGTTGAATTTAATTTTCATTCGTATGGTAGGCTGTGCAGCTCACAGCTCTGATTTGTCATCCCTGTTGGATTCAGCTCGGGAACCTTAGAGGTTCCCACTTCCAAAGAGAAGGGACCTGATGTGGAAGAGCTGGCCATCCTTGTTTGCACCTCTTTACTTTGGGTGTGTAGTGCCCTTCACCTCAACTGGGGACAACACGGTAGAGCTCAGAGTGAGTGGAGGTAGCAAAATAACAAGTGAATTTTTTTCTGTTGTCTTGAAAACATTTTGAAAGCCCAATCTCTGCCTCAAATTTAGATTTATGATTTTTTAAATACATTTCAATCTCTGGACTGTTGAAGTACCTAACATTAAACATATTGACTTATATTTTTCAAGGCCTGCCATCAAGATTATAGCTGATTGAGTAGTCAGACCTTTGTCTTATCTTTTTAATCCATTCATTTCACTAAAATACTGCTTTCTCATCCTGACAATCTACTTACGTGTTTCATTTGCTTGAAGCTGAGGATAATCTGTTTAGATTAATAATAAATTAATCACAATCTTAAATGCTTCCAAGGAAGTTAGGTGGATGCTATACACAAACGCAGACCTGCCATATCGCAGGAGGATTTAGGTCTGGGCCCATGTGGAGCCTCCAGCACTTCTCTATTCACCATATTATGCAACAACCCAAACTGGGCTTGGTTAAAGTCAGATGTAGCTTGTGATACTGCTGAAATGGGAACTGCAGGAGGGATTTATAAATGGGTGGAGGCACAGTATTGTGCCAAGTCTTGGCTATAGGTGCCACTTTGCACCCACTATTTCCAAAAAATAAACGGGAGGAAACTAAAAACCAAAGAATACCATTTTCTATTATTCCTTATTTTCTTCGGGGAGGACTTGCTGGTCTGATTTTGATTAGCTGCTAACAAAAACAAGCCAAGCACATTCAACACAAGTTTGAATTGTGTGTTACTTCAGGACATGTAGAAGATGACTTCTGTCAAGATACTAATGGGGACTTACTCTGAGAATGTATTGAACTCTTAATTTGTGTCACTTTCCCATTGATTTTATTGAAGCTTATTGTGCTGTCTGGATTCTGATAGCGAGGAAGGCAGCCAATATCAGATGAAGCTAAACAAGGTGCAAGATCATCTGTAAACAGAAATTAAAACTAGGTGAGAAAAACTGAGACCAACCAGAAGCATACTCAGAAGGAATGAAGAGCAAAGGTAATTTGCGTAGCATGATAATCCATGAAGATCAAAACCAATGCAGATACACACTGTTATTTGGTATCTGGGCTTGTTCATTGGCTTATTCATGGTAAGAGTAGTAGTGAGTTGCCTATCTATTAAGCACTAATTGTTTGGCATCACTGTTTTAAAAACACCGAGACCCCATGTCAGCAGTAAGTCCCAGATATGGCAATGAATGATTGTCCCATGGTGTGAAGACAACAGCCAAAAGCACACCAAAGCTTTCCTCCAAAGTCTGATACTGACAGTTTTCTGTAGTCGCATCAAAGTCTGCTAACCTCTCTATCTTCCTCATCCAGCAATGGGAGGTCAGATTTTCCTGTCTGCTGTGCCCTGTCTGCGTGTTTGGATGGGTGGAAGGTTGGCCAGGTTGTGAAAGGAAGGCAATTCACCATCTGTATGTATGACAAACAGAAAAAGAGCCAGAGAAAATGACCAGGGGTAATTATGCTCTCTTTAAATGAGAGGGAGCTTGAGATATCGCTGAAAATTACAGAGAGTTTAGAGGCTACTCTGCCTCTGCTTTGTTCTTTAATTTCTACATTCAAGAGCGTCCGGATGTGCCAGGGGCTTAAGCCAAAATATCAAACTAGGAACCCCACAAATGGTGGGGTGTATTGTAATGGGACGAATACAAGAGATCCTCAGGAGACCTACCCCACCTTCCCATGATCCCCACCTTCCCCATGGGGGTTTTGCTTGTTAACCTGGGCTGTTTGCTCAGTCTCCTTTCATTATGGGAAATTAATGATGTAATGACATTTGTATTTGCCTTAATAACAACCTTGGTAGTAAACTATTTTCCATAAGGCTGACATTCCCGTTTTCTTTTTTGGACTTTATACTAACTTGTTTGTTAGCATTTTTTTTAATCAACGCAAAGCCTGGGGATGATTAAGTAGTTAGGTAATTCCTTAGTTCCTGTATGGGAAATGTGCAGAAGTGCCCCAGTTGTCTGTCACTTGAATAGATGTGCTTCCCAGATTTCCATACAAGTATAATTTTGCCTTTGCTGATGGTTACCAGAATTGATGCTTGTGTTTCCTGGCATTGCTCTTTTGCTCCTACATCAACAACATGACTGGTATTTTTCCAGCCTCCTACCAAAAGAGGATTAAAAACCAGCGTTTAGAATACAAAATAATTTTTATTGCCTGCATACTTCAAATCCCAGCCCCATTTCATGTAATTAAAGAGTTTGCTTGTTTTTTTCCATTAAACTCCATGAGAGTGGCTTTTGCTTCTGAGTTTCATTTTGCCTTTGTTTACATATACATGTATTTAGTGGTTTTGCTTTAAAACACAAGGTCAGATAAAAAATGCAGGTGATTGGATTGCATGGATGTGAAGAATAGCACTTGAGAATATAAAAAAGCAAGAAATTAATAGACTAAATTAAAAAAAACCCCAAACCTCTCAAAGCCATGTCCACCATCTGAGCCTAGATCTCAAAGGGAAGAATTCTGAGTGAACTCATGAAGATCAACAGAAGCTTCATTTTTGCAATAGATTTTATTTAAAAAGCACTCACATATTGTGGTAATGGAAGAATAAACTGTTGAAACAGGTAGAAGAGGTAGAGTTATACTTTTGGTATAGAAAGGAATGGATTTGGGCAAGACCGGTCACATTACTAGGGGTGGAGCTTCACCTGCTCATAACAAGTATTGCATGATGTGGTTGACGCCCGCTCCAGCCGGGGACTGGCCTTGAAGGCAGAGGAGGTTCTTGTCATCCAAACCAACACAGGTTCGTCACTCCTTGGTTTTGCAAGATGAAGAAGATCTTACACAGTGCGTCAATGGAAGAAGAGATCAACTAAATAAGAAGTCAGCAACCTCCACCCCACCATCCAGGGGTCTGAGGTCGCTGACTAGGATGGCCCTGTCTGCTTGGAAAATCCATGAACCTGTGCCTGTCCCTGTGCCACTCATTAAACCACTGAAGGATACGGAAGGATTTTGAAGATGTGCAAGATCCAAAATAAGTGGAATCGTATTTATCAGCATTGTTTTAGCAGGCTGATGTTGGCCCCTAAGCCTGGAGCTGGGACATGGGGCTGAGTCCATTTTGAGTCCTAGGTGAGCCTTATTCTGAGG
Source organism: Harpia harpyja (assembly GCF_026419915.1). Taxonomy (NCBI): domain Eukaryota; kingdom Metazoa; phylum Chordata; class Aves; order Accipitriformes; family Accipitridae; genus Harpia; species Harpia harpyja. Next base: position 53,570,967 of record NC_068940.1, on the reverse strand, counting down.
GGATTTTGTGCAGCACCTGTATTGTGTTGGGTGTTTGCAGAGGGGTGCATTTAACCCCAAATGCACATCCTTGATGTTCCACACAAAGGTATTGGACCAGTGTCTGTGACAGTTGGCAGCTTCTTACTGATTCAGACTAAAGTTTGTGAGTAGGGGTGTGTGTAAGTGGGGAGAAGTTATCAAAATCAACGCACCTTCACTTTTTTGCCTTTCATCAACAGTCCAGTTTTCAAGCAAAGAAATCTGTGCTGTATTTTCATCTTGGCCGCCTTCTAATTCACTAGCACAATTTTGCCTTTGTTTGGCACTAGTTATACACAGTGGTGAGCAAAATTAGCCCTTTGCAGCATTCAAAGCTCTATGTTTCTTGCTTTTAATCTGGAAAAAAGCTGTAAGACTGTTTATAAAGTTTTGAATTTAGAGTCACGGGGCTAAGTGCCCAATCCTCACAAGCTGGTGAACTCTGGTTATGGTGATACCATATTGTCATTAAGCTATCCGCAACTCAAATGCATCTGGGAATGTTATGTCTCCTTATTACAGCTAGGAATGCAAAATTTGGAAACCTGGCTTTTAATTCTCCTCTCTTGAAGCCTGTCATTTGAGATGGCAAGTCAGTTGTGTGCCAAGAGGCAGGCGATTCCAGCTGCTTGAAGCCATCAGTGAAGGCTGCCCCGCTGATACAGTACGTTCCCTCTATACGTATGTCGGGGAGAAGATCACCCATCTGGACAGCCACCTTACAGAGAGGCACTGCGCCCCTCTTTCTCCACCTTCTTTCACAGTTAATTTTTGTATTACAAAAGTGTCTGCTACCATGTCAGACAAGAATAACAAGACAGACACCCATTAATTAAACCCTTGTCATGTGATGATGTTTCTTTCATTAAGAACCAGGCCCTCATATCTAAAATGGACATTTTCCGTTCACTGTGACTATTAAACCAGCTTTTTACACTAATGGCCAAACTTCATCATTGCAATTATCTAACAACTAGATTGCACTCAAACTTTGTAATGATATCTGACAGCAGGAAACAGTTTTGAGTGCTGGGTAAAATCATCCTGCACACTGGGTTTGTCTTGTTGGCTGTCAGCTGGCTCCAGAGGAAGAACTGGAGTAGAATAGGAGGAAAAATATCTGCAAGTCTTAAAATTAATGAGTGTTAATTGATCGTTATTGCATGGAAAAGTTAAAATGCTAATCTTTACTAAAAAGCTCAGTGCAGCTTGGAAGCTGTTGTATACACATATTTACATGTATGTGTATATGTTGTCCATGTATACATATATATAAAAACACATAACGCACATGTGCACATACAAATATGTATATGCATGTTTTCTGTCTATATACATATAAATGTGCCCCAGATGGAAATAAATGTGATCTACCTCAAATTTTTTTCAGTATTTCTAGACACAGTATAATTACTAAAGGAGAAAGAATGATTAAATTATTCTTTCTAGTTAAACAGAAAACAAGATGAAAGGAGCCTGGGTTTACCAAGGGAACATGGTGCCAGAATAATCTGATAGCTTTCCTTAAATGAGATAATGGATTTTCCAAAATAGAAAATTTGGTAAATCTCATTTGGACCTTAGCAAAGCACTTGATACACTCCTAAATGGGAAAATATTAATGAAGCAAAAGACGATGGAGGTTAACAGAGGACACGAAAGGTGGGGAAGAACTGACTGATGGGAAAGGGCAGAGGAAGAGCAAGAAAAGAGTCAAGAAGCAAGCTACTGTGAGTTCCTCAAGGGTCAATTTTAGGACCAGTGCTGGTAATATCTTCATTAAGTACATTAGCCTACGAAGTCAGTGTGCTCTTGAAATCTGAAGACAAAGGGACATTGCTAACATGGAAGAAGACTATCATATATTAAAACCTTTCTGACTCTGACAGGTAGGTAAGTGGAAAGAAGTGTTTCACTAGAACAGAATGTCAGGGCATGCATGTCAGGGTTAACGAGGAATTTCTCTAAGGGAGACGAGAGATGACTCGGGTGGAGAGAACTCTGGGTGTTGTAGATGATCACAGGGTGACTCTAATCGACCAAGGGATGAGGCCATGAAGAAGGTGTACATGCTCATAGCATGCATCAGACAAGGTATTTCCAGCAGAAAGAGAAAGTGTCATTGTAGAAGGCATGGATGAATGCACATCTGCAACACAACTGCTGTCACATTTCTCTAAGAAAGATGAATTCATCTGCAACAAGTGCAGAGGTCCCATAAAGCATGTCATACAAAAGATGACATAAAGTGCTGCTTAGTCTAAAAAATAAAGGCTATGGTAGGATACTGATTTCTTTCTAAGAATATATTGGTTAGCCTAATACCAGGAACAGAGAAGAGCTATTTAGGGAAAAGAATAAAAAACCCCAAGTAACCATATTACATTTAGACTGGAAAGCAAGAGCAGGTTCTCACTATTGGATCGGAGAGGTCCTCTAACAACCTCCCAGAGGAGTGGAAACAGCCTCCCCCCTCCAATAACTTTAGCAACTTTTAGGACAAAATTCAACCCCTTAATAGAAAAGATGATGTGGCATGATCTCTGTGGAAAGCCAGAGTCTGGTGGCCTCTTTAAATACTGTAACTGGTCATCCAAGTCCGTATTTCCCTGGAAAAATGCTAAATTACCTTGTGAAGTAACATTTAAAATGGGAGCCTTGCTCACTAGCTGCAGCAATGAAAGAGACTCGGGACGACAACGAGCTGGTTCCGAAGCAGCAGCAAAAAGACCTCTTTATCGTCTCTTACAGCACATTTATATGTTACTAAAACAGGACTGCATATCTGGCTCAGCTGGGATGTTTGCCATTCCTCAGAACACTTAAAGATAAACACATACTCCACACGCATACTCGTGACTGTCTTCAGCCACATCTTCCCAGGCACACACCAGGCAGTCCTCCGACCTGACCTTGTAAAACTAGTTCTTCAAAGGCTTGGCAAACATGCAGCACAAGTTCTAACATTCACTCTTGATTCAAATGCCAGGTGTTCCGAGCTGCTCCCACATCTACTCCTTTTTTGTTTAGGAACATCAGAGTCACAAGGAAGGCAGTGAGGACTCTAGCTTTGAATCGACCCAATCCTTGTACTGCTCCCTAGATGATTCTGATTGCTACAAACATACAAATGATTAATAACCCTCCGACAGCAATAAAAATTCAGATACACAGATTTAAACCTTCAAACCATGTTTTTGGATTTAACCATTTACCACTATTAGACAATTCTTCAAAAACCATCTTGTTCTGCTAATTGTGTATATTTCCCATTTGATCTTGTAATATCTGTGCAAGATTTTAGATCTCTCCTGCAATATTAATAGCAAACGCACCTTGTAAATGCGCCTTCACCTGATTCAAATCGTATACACTTTCATTCCCTTGTAAAGGAGTTACACACAGCCCTTGTTTTCGAAATTCCCAATCACAATGTAATTTCATTCTATTTTGTAATGCACTTTGTCTATCTCCATGTGATGGGTTGACGCTGGCTGAAAGCCAGGCGCCCACCAAAGCCTTTTTATCACTCCCCACTCCTCAGCTGGACAGGGAGACGGGAAATGAGGTTTGTGGTCAGTTCATCACACGTTATCTCTGTTGCTTCATCTTCCTCAGGGGCAGCACTCATCACACTCTTCCCCTGCTCCAGCGTGGGGTCCCTCCCATGGGAGACAGTCCTCCACAAACTTCTCCAACGTGGGTCCCTCCCGCAGGCTGCAGTCCTTCACGAACTGCTCCAGCATGGGTCCCTTCCACGGCGTGCAGTCCTTCAGGCACAGACTGCTCCAGCATGGGTCCCCCACAGGGTCACAAGTCCTGCCAGAAAACCTGCTCCGTGGGCTTCTCTCTCCACAGATCCGCAGGTCCTGCCAGGAGCCTGCTCCAGCGCGGGCTTCCCGCGGGGTCACAGCCTCCTTCGGGAACCCACCTGCTCCGGCGTGGGGTCCTCCACGGGCTGCAGGTGGATATCTGCTCCACCGTGGACCTCCATGGACTGCAGGGGGACAGCCTGCCTCACCATGGTCTTCACCACGGGCTGCAGGGGAATCTCTGCTCTGGCGCCTGGAGCATCTCCTCCCCCTCCTTCTTCACTGACCTTGGTGTCCGCAGGGTTGTTTCTCTTACATGTTCTCACTCTCTCTCTGGCTGCAGTTTCTGTGTGTCCCGCACACCCCCCCTCCTTTTTTTTTTCTTTTTCTTTTTCTCTCTCTCTCTCCGCCCCCCCCCCCCCTTTTTTTTTTAAATGTTATCACAGAGGCGCTACCACTATTGTTGATGGGCTCAGCTTTGGCCAGCGGCAGGTCCATCTTAGAGCCAGCCAACATTGGCTCCATTGGACACAGGGGAAGCCTCCAGCAGCCCCCACAGAAGTCACCCCTGTAACCCCCTGCTACCAAAACCTTGCCACACAAACCCAATACACTCCAAGCCAAATTACCACTGCTTCTAAAGCGTCCAATCGTGCTAGTATTTGTTGATCAATTTGTACCTGGGTATTCATTTCAGCTGTAACATTTTCTAATACACTAGCTACTGTGTGAGCAGTCTGAACGGATTTCGCAAGCACCATGGTAGCAACGGCAGCAGTAGTTGCAATAATAATAGCTGATATTATAAAGGCAGTTAGCCATCCTATAAATCATTTTGGGCGACTGTTTGTCTGCTTTAAAAGCCTTGATAATTGACTTAATCCTGATTCCCCTTCCCATGATTTGGTCATATTTACGGGGATCCACAATTCAGCATGACGTCGCGTTGGCATGATTACTATAAGACTTAGTTCAGATATATTCTTATGAGTAAAACAGCTAAAATACCAAGGTTGACTCAGATTAGTTTCAAAAGCATGGTTATGTAAAGCGGTATCTACAGATTGAGCTGCTACAAATACATAAGGATGTGAAGTACATATCATCACTGAATCTTTGTGATTCTGTGTCAGGTTCAAAGTATACAACGAATTGTTCTTTCGATAATCACCATGAGCTATTTGTCATTTTATAAATGGCATACCTATCATCCATGACTTCATGAAAAAAGGGTCTAGTGTTGTTATTATACTGAGCTTGTAATACTGGCCCAAACAATCCTCCCTCGGACCATTTGAGGGTTTCATTCGTTACTTGTGAGAAGTTAACTGGATGTGATGAACTACTTATAAGGTGTCTTCTGGGTCCCCAATCTACAATCAGAAAGATTAGTGTCATTAATGATTGAATCATGATCAATGCCAGTAATAGAGATAAAAGTCAAATTTCCTATATGGGACTGTTTATTCTCATGTTGCTGATAAAGCAAATGAAATTTGGGTGTCACTGGCAAACAATTATTTACAACTTGATTGGATAAGCAAAAAGGAGGAAATTCAGAATAATAAGTATGTGTGTCATTGACACGGATCCATTCTTTCTTTTCTTCTAGTGGGCCAGGAGGTGGTAACCATACCCCTCCCATCCATTTTGTGTCATTACTAGAGACAGGAATCTCTGAATCCCACCACGTTACTGGCCTAAACAAGGGAGGGTCAGTAACATGGGCCCAATAAAAATATTGTGGTTGAGCCATGGTGACTATGTAAAGAAAAAAGATCAGAATTCTTACAGTACTGTTGCTGGCCACTATTGCCAGGTATGCTAAAAAAGGCGTTCTCTGGACTAGGAACTGCTCCTACACGTTGCATCATCATGCTAGCTTGTTGCTGCATTCTCTTCAAATCTCCCCACGTGATAGCTTTTTCATTCTCGATGCGCCACTTCCTCTTCATTCATTTCTACTCTTTCAAATTCAGAGTCTTCATCTGCAGGATTGGGTTGTCTGAGTGGTTTCATCAGCTCATGATAGGGTTTGACGTGACGAGCGGGCAGCCACCTGGGTCCTGCTGGTAGAAGAACACACGCATACCCTCTTCCCCAAGTTATTAGTGCAATAGGACCAAGCCATGAGTTACTTACTAATGGATCTCGATATAATACTTTTGGTCATTCTGTAAACTTCACCTGTTCACCAGAATAATACTTTTCCATGGGTGTGACAGATTGTTGAGAATTCACATTTAAAAAATTTGAGGTATAAATTGCATCATCTAATTGTTCCTGTGGGCTCATATTCCCCCTCTTTTGTTTTAACAGCATATTTTTTAAGGTCGCATGGCTGCGTTCAATTATACCTTGTCCTTGTGGGTTATAGGGTAGCCCTGTGACATGAGCTATACCCCATTGTTGCAGAAACAATTGTGTGCTTTTAGCGGTGTAACCAGGCCCGTTGTCTGTTTTTATCATTTTAGGAACCCCGAGAATTGCAAAACAACGGGTCCAATGTTTTTTGATATCTTTTACCTTCTCCCCTGTGTGTGCAGACGCACACAGCGCTCCAGAAAAGGTATCTACAGATACATGTACATACTTAAGACGGCCGAAAGAATTTACATGGGTAACATCTGTTTGCCATATTTCATTAGCTTGTAGGCGTCGAGGTGTAACACCACTAGGAAAACTGTGTGGTGTCAGTCGCTGACAATCAGGGCAAGAGTGAATAATGTCCTTGGCTTGAGATAAAGAAATCTGAAATTGTTTGCTTAAGCCAGCAGCATTTTGGTGAAAAAAGGAATGAGATACTCTTGCATAATCAAATCGTAATACAGCTACTGTCAATGAATCCACTATTGCATTACCTTTTGTCAAGGGTCCTGATAAAGTGGTATGAGATCGAATGTAAACAATAAATAAGGGATGTTTTCGATGGGAAATCAAAGACTGAATTTGAAAAAGCAAATCAAACAACTCTCTGTCATTAATTTCTTTCAGAAAGGCACCATTGATACGTTGGACAATATTAACAACATACTCAGAGTCGCATACTATATTTAAGGGCTCATGTGAAAACAAGGTGAGGGCATGCAAAACTGCCCAGAGTTCAATTTTTTGAGTAGATCCGTCATGTTTTGTTTCTGAATATTTCAACTTATTGTTGTCATGCCACAATCAATACAGCTGCTTTTCCTGTCTTTCTGGAGCTGTCTACAAAAACAGTTTTAGCATCGTTAATAGGTTTCCGTTGAACAATTATGTCTTCAGCTAGAGGTAAATATATTAAGTTATGTAAGAATTTATCGGGTGGATAGGAAAATGTAATTCTGCCTACAAAATCAGCCAACGCAATCTGAAACTGCTCGGAATTTTCTAAAAGGAATTGATAATTAGAGGTAGTGAGCAGCAGATGAATTATTTCTGGATCATAACCAGTAATACTTTGCACCCGAGCATGGCCTTTCATTATAAGAAGAGCATACAGTTCAGCTGGAGTAGTGATTGTTTTCTTTAGCGTGTTGGGGAGAAAAATCCATTCCAAATAATATACTTTGTTTGTAATTTCTAGCTGTCCTATTAATCCAATTGGCTGATGCTCTGGCCTGAGTACAAAGAAACAGACAGGCAAAGAACTCCTTATGAGATCTGCTTTCATCTTTGAAATGAGTTCAGTAACTAATTTCAGCTCTTGCTCTGCAGCAGAGGTCAATGTTCGCTTCGAAGCGAGATTGGAATCGCCCTTTAATATATTAAAGAGATTACACAGTTGATGATTAGCTAATCCGAGCATAGGGTGAACCCAATTAATAGCTCCTAACAGTTTTTAAGCATCGTTGAGGGTGCCAATTTGTACATTTAATTTTAGTGTCTGAGGCTTAACATGTCATTCAGATAAAACCCACCCTAGATATTTCCAGGGCGGCATGGACTGAATTTTCTCTTTTGCAATTTGCAATCCATGAGCTTGAAGTGCTATCAGTAATTGTTCTATGGTTTGATCAATATATGTTTGTTCTTTAGCACTGGTGAGAATATCATCCATATAGTGATAAATGATACTAGAAGGGAACTGTTGTCAAACGGGTGCCAGAACGGCAGCAACATACAGTTGACAAATTGTAGGGCCATTCATCATTCCTTGTGGCAACACAGTCCAATGATATCTATCCATTGGCTGTGCATTATTTACAGAAGGCACAGAAAAAGCAAAATGTTCACAGTCTTCAGGATGGAGAGGGATAGTGAAAAAGCAATCTTTTAAATCGATTATGAAAAGGTTCCAGTCTGCTGGTAAAACGGTAGGATTTGGGATTCCTGGTTGTAAAGATCCCATTGATTGCATTACTGCATTAATAGCTCTCAAATCATGCAATAGTCTCCATTTCCCTCATTTTTTAGGGGTAACAAAAATGGGGGTATTCCGTGGGCTATAAGACTGAACAATGTGCCCTGTTTGAAGCTGTTCCTGGACTAGTTGTATGGCATGAGTTAACTTTTCCCCTTTTAATGGCCACTGACTAACCCAAACTGGTTTTTCTGTTAACCATTTCAGTTTGAGCAGGGCTTTAATGTCAGTGACCGCTACAATAAATTTGACTTTTCCGTGGTTAATGTCATGTCCCATTGCTGCAACAAGTCTCGTCCCCATAGATTCATGGGTGTTTGCATTTACATAAGGTTGAATCCATGCCCCCTTTTTTTCAGGGCCAGTTACTGCTAACAAATGAATGCTCCGAAGCGGTACTTGCAAGCCCCCTATTCCTGTGATGGTAGTATGTACTGGTTCTACAGGCCAATCAGGTGTCCAAACATTTTGAGACATAATCGAAACATCGGCACCTGTATCTGCTAGTCCCGAAAACTTTTTTCCCTGTATCTGAATTTCTAATGTGGGCTGTTTTGTAGTAATAGCTTTTGTCGGAAAGACATTTTCATTTGTGCTACCAAAGTTCCCTTCACCTCGGGGAACTTGTTTTGAATTTGGAACCCAAATAATAATAGCTAATTCTTGGTATTCTAATTTCCAAACAGAGTACTGTGCTGAGGTAAGCACCGTTTTCATTAATGCAAACCAGTCCCAAGGTGTCATTGTATAAGAATTCGAGATAGCATCTACAATTCCAACTGTAAACGTGCTCTGTAAACCATTTTCCTGTACGGACTTCCTTAATTCTTTAAAAACCTGATAAGGCAAGCCGCCGTGAACAGGGTTTTGATTTTGGCGAAATATTACAGGGAGAGGGAAAGTAGTACGATCTCCTTGTGACACAGCCTCTTCCCTGCACCGCTGTAAGGCAGAAGGCACAGGACTAGACAGGGGCGTAGAGTCAGACGCATTAGCAGGAGAAAGGGATACAGGCAGGGCAGCAAAGCCAGGTTCTGTTTTAAGTTCTGCAAACCCTGGAGGGGGAGTACCGGGCGGTCGGGGTGCGTGGGGGGGCGGCGGCGGCGGCGAAGCGGGCGGGAGGCGGCGGCGGGGACCCGCATGCGGTGGTGGGGGCCGGCAACCCCGCGGAGCCCGCGCCGCCCGCCCGCTGCCCGCCCGCCTGCCGGCGGGGCGTGTGCGTTAGCGGTGGTGGTGCGGGCGGCGGTGGGGGATATAAATCTGGTTCTGGTTGGGGGGCCGCTGGAGCCGATGGCATAACATCGCCAGAATCACGGTTATTATCACCATCAGCCTCAGGTTTTTGTTCCGCGTCAGCCTCAGAAGCCTTTAACGGTTGTAAAGCGGCAAAAAGGAATTTCCACGTTATAATAGCTGAATCGGGAATCAGCAAGCAAGCCCTAGCTCCTTTCTTGTTTGCACGTGCTCCCCCACTCTTTCCCAAAGCGTTGTATCAAAGGTACCGTTCTGCAGAAACCAATTACAATGCTCTTTTACCGAGAGCAATAACTGTTCTAGTTGCTTTTCAGTAAGCTTAAATCCCGCTGCACGAACTATTTGTTGCGAAACCTTTAAGTATAAGCGATGCTCTTGTGATACAGCTTGTCCCATCGTGCTATTCTACACAACCCCGTAGCTTTTCCATTCAACGGACGCTACTGTTCCTGATTTTTAAGGAATTGTGGCCACAATTACTCACCCGTTGGGTTGCAGGTCGCCGCAAACTTCCTCTGAGCTTTCTGCAGTCTCCTGGAGCCTCACATGGGGCACCAAAAATGCGGCGATGAAAGAGGCACTGGGGATGACAACAAAATGGTTCCAAAGCAATGCCAAAAAGACCTCTTCATTGTCTCTTACAGCACATTTATATGTTACTAAAACAGGACTGCATATATGGCTCAACTGGGATGTTTGCCATTCCTCAGAACACTTAAAGATAAACACACACTCCACACGCATACTCGTGACTGTCTTCAGCCACATCTTCCCAGGCACACACCAGGCAGTCCTCCGACCTGACCTTGTAAAACTAGTTCTTCAAAGGCTTGGCAAACATGCAGCACAAGTTCTAACATTCACTCTTGATTCAAATGCCAGGTGTTCCGAGCTGCTCCCACAATTAGCAATTAGCCTGGAATCACAAGGTAAGGCAGATACAGCCATGCTATCCCTCCTACAGTACAGTGGGAAACCTGAAGGTCTCATAGATGTAACGCAAAGTTGGCATTTCTCTAAATCACTTTCTGCTCCCCCTTCAAAGCTCATTATGCTTTAATAAAAATGAAAATTTACATTTTGACAGGGGGAAGGTTCTTCTGCACATTTTTCAGCAAAACTGACTGCACGGCTTGCAGGCGTACCAGATGTACCGGATAAGCTCACTCAGCATTCCTTACTCCCATTGAAATGCCTTGCTAGAGACAGGCAGGAGAGGATGTTCCATGCCTTTCTGTCCCAAAAAGCAGATTCAAGCAAAGGACATGCAATTTCAGCACAGGATATACCTTGATTCATACTTTATTGACGTAAGAAAATCACTTGTTCACTCAAGAATGACCTAAGCCCAGGAACGATGGTCATGGATGGTGACTCAGTGCTGTTCCCCATCAGCTTTTTTTTACAACTGAGCCGTGGCAGCTCCTTGCTCTTGGGGTGATAAAGCAGGTAGTGCTGCAAAGGACAAACAGACTGTTTTCTTGTGCCAGGACATTGTACCCATTTAATACCTAAGGTAGCCAGATTGTGTGGGTCACTTTGTCCCAGGCCAGTGAGGAGCCGCGTGTGGGACTCTGGGGAGCCCCCCCGGGCACAGGGCTGGGGACAATGTTCACCAGGGCCTGTTTTATCTGAGGAAGGCTTTGCACTAAGGGAGAACATTCATCCAGCAGCAACACAGGGTACCTGAGTCAGACCCCTGCTCTCTCCGTTGACTACAGAAGGAGCCGAAGAAGGGAGCTGGCCTCCCCTAAGGATAGCTTTTGTCGACACCTCACTCACCCGTGCCCTCTGGGCATGATGGACTGTTGTGAAGATGTGAAAGCTGCAGGACATCTCTGCATTTTAAAATCAGTATTTTATGTTCCTTTACCAATCTGCTGCTTCTCTGTGATGCCAGGATAAGGAGAAAACCTGCCGAAAAGCCAACAGCATGTAAGAACAGCTTGATAAATTGAGTGTGAGAAATTTCACAAAATGTTGAGTGTGATGTTTTGTCCAAATCTGTGTGCTGCACTCTTCTGACACAGTAAGGGCTCCATCACCAACAAACACAAGAAATGATTAACGGGAAGGTCCTAGGAGGAGTGAAGTTGCTGATAACCTGCTGTCAGAAGTCAGACTCTCAGCCCAATAGCGAAGCAGAGGGGGGAAACAAGTGCTGGGCTGGGAGCCCCAACACCCAGAAAGGGTTCAGACCAGATTTGGGAATGGTGAAGGCTATTAGCTGGGGCAGCCAAGGCAGGACCAGCACAAGAGCAACTAAATACTGGACCCAGCAAGCCATGATGGCCGGGGATGCACGCACAGGGGAGAGGGGAATCCTGCTCACGGTCCAGCAGAGAGACTATCGTGCTGCTTTAGGATATTGCATATATTACAGCTGGGAAAGCTATGACACTATTATAGTCCCCTGCTGTCTCATGCAATTGCAGGTACCTTATATTCTTCATTAGCACTATTTGCAGCTCTGAGTCCTGTTAAAGGAATTTTTAATTTAATCTTCTTTGGAAAGGAAGCAACACAGTATTGGTAAAGCATTGTGGATGCTGTTTGAAGTCTGGCGGTCTTTCCTAATGATCATCTACTATGATTTAACTTTTTTCCTTTTTTTTGCTATTTTTATTAATTTATTCATGTGACTATCAAACAGATATATTTAATGCCACACAGACTAGGGAGATATTAAGTCCATTACATAGAATGGTCTTGGTCGTTAGCTGTAATGCATATGCTATTCAGATCCATTGGTACCAGATAGAAATCCACTTGCTTCCCAATGATTAGATAACTAACAGACGATGGAATGGTCTGGACTGCAATTCCTAAATACCAATTAACACCTCATTTTCAGGATTTGATGTTATAAAACCTGCCACTCATTTTCTCTTTGTAGCTGAAATTATAGGAAAAGATGTCACAAAAACTGTATAAGAAAGTGGAGTATATTGCTTCTTCATAGATGTTTGAGACATATATCTAAAAAAAGAAAATATATTTTAAATGTTAAGTAGCTATATTTCAACAATGTAAGACTTTTTACATGAGTGCAACTTTTCTTTAAACAGTTGAGAGTGTCTCTTTGGAGAGTATGGCTCATTTTAGGTTCTGTTGCCATAAATAAACTCAACAATGCCAAGTTATATTCTGGAATTCAAGGCAAGTTTTGCTTCTAGCTATGCAGACCCACAGGGATGCTGAGGTGACCTGTCTGTGTGTCCTGTCGTTGTGTCCTACGTAAGAAGTACAGGGTTGCTTCAGCAGCCAAACTCCACTTTTTTTTTAGTTCAGCTTGAACTTGTGAAAAAGAACCTGCATGAAGTAAACAAAATACCAAAACACTATTCAGGCACTCTGTACCTACAGCCCATACAGTCAGATTCTTACATTTTGATTCTTACTTCTAAAGATTTCTTCGGACATATTTTTTTCCTGTTAACATTCCCAAGTATAAGCAGAGCATGTAATGTTTGCAGCTTTTAAGTAGGTTTTGCAACCCAATACTTATACTGTTAACCTTATGCTAATTTAAATATTATTTTCTACTCTTTAACATTCAAAAGCCCACTAGGGGAATTAAGATTAGAAGGTAGCTTGACACCTAGAATCCCCAGCCAACATTAGCACTGCTTTTACGTGAACACAACGGTAAGATTTCTTCAGGCCTGTCCAGGATTTTTAGTGCCTGTTCTTTATTAAGTGTTTTGCTGTATGTGGAGAAAAAATGGCCCATCATTTATATAAAGAAGGATAGAAAAATTGAGGAGTACTTCTCACTCACTTTCAGGCTTCCATTGAAGTACTCCTCACTTCTCTTCATCCTAAACCAAGGGCTTCTCCCATGCATGCCTGCCTGCGGCTGAGGTGTTATTCCAACACAGGACGCTCCCCGCAGGACACTGTGGACAATCATTCAGCAGCAGTTTCTGGACTGCTGGACATGCTGGCACTCACAACACGCTGGGGAGCAGTAACCCTGCCTGCGCGAGTGGTGGTACCCCTGTACATCCAGTGTCACAAACGTATGTTGGCGTACTGAGACCATTCCACAACCTGGAGTGATGCTGATGAAGGCTGTTGAGTGATGTCTCCAAAACATCTTCCTAATGCTGTGGAGTTTCAGGGAGCTTCTCTGTGTGCTGAGGGAGCCTGGAGCTAGGAGCCAGCACAGACACTGGCTGCACAGATGTGTTGGGAGATGGTTACCACAGGCTATTGTAAGTCCATGACTTACCAAATTGCTGGTGGGAAATCAAATGTCAGTGCTTTCCTGATAGAAGTCTACCAAGTGAGTGTACTGCAGCTTATTCACAGGTTGAAAGCTGGTTAGGGGCTGTCTCTCTATCTGTCTGAGCTTCAGCAAAACTGGAGAATACCAACTAGAAAGAAAAATTTACATACCAACAACTTTCCAAAAATCTAGAAGGAGTGACAGAGAATTAGGTGGGTAAAAAGGTATATAAGAAGTTGGCATCATGCCTTTAGACATGCCATTAGAGAGAAGAAAAGTAATCAATTTTTTAATAAAAGTTTAGAAACTCTAAAATGGTCTGCAATGCCTATGCAAAAGCTAATTCTGGGGCAGCGCTATGGCTCAGTATCTGGTGAAGTACGAACTGCAAACTGAATGCTTTATATCCCCTAGGAAAGTAGACAGTCTTGGCTTTCTAATGATAAAAAGCAATCCATTCCTGCCTTAATGCCTCCAAGGGTTCTGTATCTTGAGCCAGACTCCACTTCAGTGCTGTAGCCTGGCTGTTTGGGGGCTGCAGTTAAGTGTAGCTTTTGGAGATTAAATGCGTGCTTTAGGAAAGAAAGAGAAACCGTTGTCTGGCATGTTGTGTTTTAAAATTGTAGCTACTCTCTGTAAAATGTTGGTGTGAGAAGCCACCATGTGGTGTGAACTTGTTGGTGCTCGTTGTTTTCCCAGGAGAAGTCAGGAGGCCAAAGGTGCATGATAAATGGAGCTTATTAGATGTCTAGCTCATTGGCTAATGACCTACTTTCTGAACTGAGTGTAACTGCGAGTGCTTTTTGTTCCAGTCTCCTAGATATCACAGGGTTAAAACTGACCACTAGGCTTTGTGAACCATTAGTCATGAAATTTCTGTTACGAAGGATGTTGGCTTCTTCATCGCTACAGATTCCTTTTCTATTTCCCTTCTTTTCCCCAAAAATTTGGGAGCAGCAGCAGATTTTCCTGACCTGGAATCAAGCAATTAAGCAATAGTCCAAGATTTTCTTGATCACTAAGATCAAGAAATAGAGAATGAAGTAAAGGGCTTTTCTTACATAAAGCCCTTTATTTCGATGCTGAGAAGGGGTAGCACAGTACACCATGCCTCAGAAACACGTGTGCTTTCCCCAACCCTGGCAGTAGTCTACAGGATGATCTCACATTAGTTATTTCACTTTTGGGTTTCAAATACTTGCTTCCCTCTTATCTTATTTTTAAGAGGTTCCCCATATCCGGTGACATACAGCTGAAAAGCTGAGACTCCTGAAAACTTAAGAAGAAGGTGAACTACTCTAAATTTCAAAGCTTTCCTTGAGTCCGCAGGAACACAGAAATGCCTTTACCAGCCAGGGATTTGCAAAAGCAGTCTAGGCTTTGTAAAAGAAGTTATTACTAGTATTAGGTCTCATCTGAAGTAATTTATTGGAAAACACTGTATACACAGCAAGGGGAAAAAGAAAAGATTCTCAGACATGATAGGATTTCCTTTATGCTTTGATCTTTGGTTTTATAATCTGTAGGAACTAGTGTACAAATCAAAATGCCAGCCAGTCTCTTCTGGAAATCTGGAGTCTCACAAAGATGAGCATGTAGCGATACTTTTGCTTTTGCCCAAATTGGCAGCTTTTCTGTCCCATTGTTTCCTACAGTGCCTCACCTCCTCATTGAGCTGCTGCAGCTAAAACCTTTCTCCTCTTAAACCATTTTGATGACTCTCTCCTTCTGGTGTTCATGATTAAAAAATATGATAGGAAGATGCCACCTTACAACAGAAGAGGCTCCCCCGTGAGTTATCTTCTATAGCTATAAACAAGCAGCAGTTTCTTCCCCAGAGCTTATAACTAGGTGAGGCAGACCAAAGGAAGCAGTGGTAATGATTTTCCCACTAACGAATCTGGAAGAACAAGAGAGAGGATTTACAAGGTTTGTGCAGAGGAGATAAGTAGCTGACCTCAAAACTGAACCCAGATCCCCTGACATCCAGCCCCGGCTATAACCGTATGGGCACCTCCACTGTTTCTTTGTGCTTGCCAACACAGGGCTGTAAATCCACACAAGCAGTGGTGAGCATTTTCAGCTCCCACTGAAGTAAGGAGGACTCAGAGGTGCTCAGCCCTGAGTGGGAAGGTGGCACCGGACCTGCTCTAGGCCAGCGCTGGCTCAACCTCCACCACCCCCAGGCTCTGCTACCTGCCTGCGTCAGCCGCCTTCTCCTATTTCTCATATGTCTCTAATCCACCAAACACACATGTGGGAGTATCTAAATTAAAAATAGCAACCCAGAAAAAAATGCTGTGCAGTCGGAGAGCTGATTTGCAGCCGAATTATTCATCTCCACATATCCCTCTCATTCCAGGATGGTAGTACTGGAGCTGCCCAGATGCAGTCTGGCTCAGGGACTGGTGATGCCAGGGAGAGACAACACCCTTGTGGGTGTCTATCCCCTTGGTCCCTTGTCAGCAAGCCAAATTCCTCACTGGTCAGCTCATCTGTCTTTTTATACCAACTGCCATGTGAAATCACCTTAAACCACTGCCCCGCTCCCCTCTACATTGCCTCCCTTCACTTATTACCCAATAATTGGACTAACGCAGCTCGGCTCTCGCAAAACCAAGTGACTGAATTGGTCCAACCTTTTAAAAGGTTATTGGAACATCCTGTTCCATTAATGCCAGACTTTAGTGGAGAAACACATGAAAAAGCTGTTCCCATGCTTTTACTGGCCAGGGCTGAGCCGGGGCGCTTTGGTGGGTTGCCAGCATGCGAAATTGCAATTTGCAAGAGACCATGAGTGATTTTCCCCATGTATCTGCAGGGGTGGCCCTTGGTTTTAATCAGCACTCTGGTAGCTGTGATTGCAGTGCATATTACAAAAATTGCTGGCAGTTAATTGTCACTTTTTTGCAAGGAATTTTTGTAAATAACATTTTTTTTCCCACAGAGAATCACCCAATTACCAGAACAACCATAAAAACCTCAGAAGTCAGAACATCCTGAGACATGAAAGAAGGACAAAAAACCTCCAGACTTAACCTCAAAGTAGTCTTCACGGTTCCTGGCTGGCATCCTACCTCCCTTGCCTGGTGTGGCATATTTTGCATGGTCTCCCTCCCTGGAGCCTCGCAGGACCCCGCTGAAGCATCCTCCCCAAGGATCCAGCCCTGCTATGAAACTGATGGGTACATGAAAACTGAATTATATAAATAAGAAGAAAAACCTAGGCGTTTGGTAGTACCTCTTTGCTTCTGGCAGACAAAACCTCCCAGTTTAACTGGTAACGTAAGCAAGATGTTAGAAGTTTGTATTGTGCAAAACACAGCTCAGCCCCAGACTCCCCTGGGCAATGGTTTCCATGTCTGCGTGCTTCTCTCCATCAGCTCTCCTATCCGTGGGGTCCCAGCCCCGTTTTTTTCCTTCCATGGTTTCTGTAGGATACCTACATGGGTGTCACATTCCCTGTCTCATTCCTGCAACCTGGTGCCACATGCCTCCAACTCATTGACAATCCAGCCGTGGCTGCTTTGGAGGTGGGCCAGCATCTTAGCGGGCTAATCTTCCCCCACAAAACTGCAATCACTTCATTCTGAATTACAGCCAATTGTAGTCCTCAGAAACAGGTAATGGAGACAAGAGTCCATGGAAGGATGGTCCCACCTCACTTTGCCGCCGCAGGCATTCAGAAAGGAAGATAGCAATGGCTGCAGTAGCACCCTACCCCCTCCTGTGATCCAGCACCTCTTTCCAGCTTCCACCTCAGCCTGAGGCATTGCATAGGGGGAGCAGGAGACCCAGGCTGGCTTTGGATGTTAGCCAAAGTGACCAAGGGACTGAAGTGACCAAGAGAAATAGAAGACACTCAACAGCTGTAAATCAGGGATGGTCCAAGGAAGCACTTGCTACTTGGATAGAAATGCTACAATCTCTCTCTTAAGTTTCTGACCTACTTCTGCAGCACAGCGATACAGGAGACTGTGCCAGACATCAATCTGGGCACCTGTCTCAGGGCTTCAGCTTTGCTTTCTTCTACTAGTTGGCACTCAGCAGCATCATCCCTTCACTGCAGGGGCCCGTTTCTTCCCAGTGGGAGCTGCTGGGAGCAGGTCTGCTGCTCGTACACACGCGGGCATCCTTCACAGGGACGTAAATGCCCAGGCTCAGGCACTTCCAGGGTACAGCCAGAAAGAAGCCCCTCAGTTTTCATAGCTCTCCATTACTTTTGCTAGATTGTGTATCACCTTCTCTTTAGCTGACAAATCTCAGCTGGGAGGCAGCTGTTCACTAACCACTGATATGGGGCCAATTTCTCCAAAAAAGGCCGTTCAGTGACAGTCCTGCTACTTTCTGTATTCAAGCATATCCTCCATACACTTCATTTTTGCAGCTAAACGTTAGCTTCAAGTGAAGATTTGCTTCAATTGAAGATAAAGCAGGCTGGAGAGAGGAGAAGAGAGCTAGGGAATGCTATTTGTGTGATGTCAAAAGAGCATCAGATTTTACTGTTATCTCTGATGAAATGCTGAATGGCAAGGTGAGAAAATGGAGATTTGTTAGCGCTGATCATAGTTCCTCCCTGGCAGGACTCACAAAACAGCAAGGACTGGGGAAAGAGAGAATTTTGAGTGGCATTCATCTGTATATTTAAGCATGAATCATCTTCCATCTATTGCAAAGTCTCTTTTTTTTTTTTTAATGTAGTTGAATTTTCATGAAGGAATATATGAACTTTGGCTACAACAGATGTCATCTTGGAGGTTGGGGTTTTTTTTTTAATATCTGACTGTAGCCGCAGTATAATGGGCAATATTGGGCTTTCATCTTTCACCACTACTAGCTGTAAAATCCAGAGCAGATGATCATTAGCATACATTACTTAAGAGAGGTACAGCACTCAGTGAGTCAGGGTACAGACCAATAATTAATTGTTGAAGAAATTAAAAAATAATACATTGAAGAACAGACACATTTGAGAATGTTGCAGTCTGTCCAGACTCCAAAGAGCCAGTGCACAGTAGAGATAGCTCTGGTAATGTGTTCCCCTAAGGCTTCCCTGAAGGGATGCAGGGAGAATTTGCTGGGAATGCAGTGGCCACTGGGAACATGGCTGGGGTCTGCAAGGGAAGTTTTGGCAACATGCTGCAATGGGAGTATGGAGAGTGAGGTTGGATGGTGGGAGCTTCCAGCCCCAGGCTTGTATTTCCATAAGAAAAGGAGTGACTTGCTGAGCTGCAAATGGCCAAGGTGGCTGCCAGGGAGGGCAGAAAGAGCTGGCCAGAGCACAGGTTGCTGGAGGCACCTTTTAACAGGCTGCTGGGGAGCAGGCTTCGGTTTTCACAGCCCACCAGCATGGACTGAACCACCTGCAACAGGGCAGTGGGCTATGGGACATGCATGCTCAGAGACAGATGGAGAAGTGCTGAAGAGGCCATGCTCTGTGGCAGCATCCTCAGCCAGCGCTGAACAGAGCCTTTTAGTAGCTCCCTGTGGAATTGCCCTGCTGAGCTTTCCTTCAAAACATTTCGATCTCTCCTGAACAACTGTTTTGGTGGCAGAGCCTAACCTCTACCACGCTTTCTGGATGCTGGGAGTTCTTTGTTGCTATTATTATTCACCCTGCCCTTTATGCAATGCCAACACTGCTGCTGATTTATCTGCCATATTTCAGGGCCTTTTTCAAGACCCCAGTTTCCCGTGAGAATATTTCTCACTGATTTACATGGGCTGTAGTGGATCAGGCCATTAGGGACAGAAATGGCCGCACAACTGGCCTCAGCCTGCCGGCTGCATAGTGAGCTGTGCTGTAAAATATTTGTGAAAAAGCCACCCCAGAGCTCTGGCTTTTGAGGGGAAGAAGAACAGGTCCAGCCAGTGCAGACTGTTTCTCTCTTCACCTGGAGTAATTGTAGGGTCCAAGCAGCCAGGATTTCTTACAACTTGCTTTGATTAGCTCATCACTTTGTAAAGAAATTCTTTTTGACAAGCCTTCACCATTTTCTTCTGCTGATTTTCCACAAATTTCTCCCAACTCTCTCCTGCACTACATCATGCATGTGCTCTCCAGATTATGCTCTCCAGCTAAGTTCCTGTTGCTTTCACACCTTTTGTAGCTTGGGCAAGTCACAAAAAGCAACCCAGACCAAAACTATCTGAAATCAGACTAATTTAAAAGCTCAGATTCTGCCATCTCATGCTCATACCCAATAAAGAGTGCCCCTGAAACCCATTCATCAGTGGAATTGCCTGGAGGATGCCTGGCCCAGAGCAGAGCACAGGTAATGCACCAGACAGTGCCCCTCGGCTGGCTCCGCATTTGCCTCCGCTTAGCAGACTCCCCTCTGCTTTGCTCAGAGTCCTGGTGTGAAAACTTTTCCCTTTTTGTTTACTAGATGGCTCTAGGAGATGCTTATGGGTAAGAATGACAATCTGGAAGATGGAAATTGATTCGGTCTATATG
Organism: Harpia harpyja; assembly: GCF_026419915.1. Taxonomy (NCBI): domain Eukaryota; kingdom Metazoa; phylum Chordata; class Aves; order Accipitriformes; family Accipitridae; genus Harpia; species Harpia harpyja. The sequence goes on along the minus strand of NC_068940.1, from coordinate 53,550,850 downwards.
TGTCCTGCTGTCAGAAAGCAGAGGAGTGCTTCACATCGTGTTCACCCCATTAGCTAAGACTGCTAGAAGATTATTTTTCTTCCATGGACTTTGTGAAGTACAAGACTCCAGAAATGCCCCACTGACTGCTGACCAAGGGTGGATAATGGACTGTCCTTGAACTCTTGCCAATGGGACAGCGAGACGTAGGGCATGGGAAGATGTTTTCTCTGTTTTCAGTGCCAGTAGTGATTATTTCTCTGAACTGGAAGTCCAAGTTGCTAGACGTTTCAGGTGGCCCTGTTAGAAAGCCATAATTTTTAAAGACAAGGTTGGCCCTGCCTTAGGCACTTCTGGAAAAGAAGGCTTTCATTCACTTGTCACACTGAGACTTAATGACTAAGTACGACCGTAGAAGTAGGAGGTTAAATGGTGGACTGTTTACTGGTTATCATTTTCACAAACTATAACTAGTTGACTTTTTTATTGCCTAGGAGGTTCCTGCCCCATTTCTACCCCCTGCCTCCTGGCCACAGGTCTCTGCCCTCTCAGTTGTGCCAGAGACTAAATCAGTGATCTTTTTATGGCCTGTCTCTAAGAGAGGGGACAAAAATCTCCTCCCCTTGTGGGTCTGTGGGAAAGAATGACAACTGGCAGTTACTGTTTGTACCTAATGCATTACTGCCTGAGCAGTTATCTACAAAGGTAACAATCCTGTCTGAAGCTAAAGCAGAGGTGCAGCTAGGAGTGACAAAAGTCCTGTCATTCAAGCAAGTATATTAAGAAGTTGGTGTCAATTTAATTGCCTCTTGGTGGCACAAAAGACCTAGTGCTAAGAGAGAGACAAGAAGAGCTGTCGTATGTTACTTTACTGATGATAAGCTCTGATTTACTCTCTTGCTTAGCAGTTTGCAAAAGAAGGTCTGTTATGTCATTCAGAGGACGTATGGAGGCTTCGGTACCTGCCCAGGTTGGTCCTATGGGATAAGGAGAAGGTCTGATCCTGCCCCTTAATCTGACCCATGCTAGCTTTCCCTTCCCATCTCAGTAGCTTGGGTGTCTGTGCCATTCCCCTGCCCCTTGCTATTGCAACTCCTCTCCACCGTGTGAACAAACAGGAGCTTCACACCCCCCAGAGGTGAATGGAGCTGGGACCATCGGCTGGAGACCCTGAAATCCAGCTGATGGTCCCAGCCGATGGTCCCAGCACTGCTGTGGGACAGAAGTTCAAAAGCTGCATTTGGGCTGGGAGGGGATTAGCACCCCACTCCATGCCCACAGTATTTGCCTCACAAAATAGTCACAGATGTGGGTTATTTTCTGCTACTAACTAGAAGAATAGTTTTAAAGCTACGTGTCACTCTCCTGTTTCACTTTTAAGAGACAGTGCTTATTTTTAGAAGAAATTACTCATAAACAGTAGGTTTTCCTGGTCATATCCGCTGATAGAAATGTCTGTATTGCAGATGGCAGCGTGTCTAATCCTCATGAGACAAATTTCCTGGAACTGAACAGAAGACAAAGTGTGAATATCACAGCATCATTTAAGTAACTGTGCCTGTTTAGTAGAAAATCAGTCAGTGATACAAAGCAATTATTTAAAAAAGTAGTGTCTCAGACATCCATTTTAAATTGCACATAAACAGCTCAGTCTTTCTCAAGCTAGTTGTGGCTGCAGAAGCAAAATCAGGTAATGAAAGCATTGTTTTGAACTGGGAATTAATGAACAAATGAGGCAAAATAAAAGCTATTACTTTTCAGGGGGAATTACTAGCTCAGAACTAGCTTGCAAGCCAGCAGAAGAACAGGGTCTTGAAGGGCTTCCTGTCAGCTTTCTCCTTGTTCAAGCCGAGTGGACCGGCTATGAACTTTCATAGATGGGCAATCAAAGAACCAGAGAGAAACACTACAGCTCTAATAGGACATGCTTATTAGTGAAAGGCAATGCTTGATGAAGAAAAGTCTTTCAGATTAGCCTTTGCTATGTAACGATATCGTAGAAAAAAAAAATTGTACAAACAAGTTGAGAAAAAAAAGTAGCAGAGAAACAAAACTGAGGGTTTGACTGCCCTGAGAGATCAGGACTATAATGCTGGTGTAAAAGGCTTTCATGTTTACTTTTAATATTGCTTGATAACTACAAACTCATGAAGAGTAGGAACCAAGAGTACTCAAGCATGACCAGTGCAGTTGAAAACAAAGTATTAGCCCAGGTGATGCATTTCAAAGTGATCTGGTTTTCAGTGGAACGTATGTGGGGGGATATGCTAATACAATAAAAAGGGAAAAAAGATTAAATGATGTCTGAGGTAGATATTCTCCATATTTCTAAAAAGACTCAATCCTAAGGCAATTCTAGAATATAGACAAAGCCCATGAACAAAGAATAATAAAACTCATTAGTTTTTTTTGCCTCTCCTTTTTTTCTCTCTGTCTCTCACTGTTTAAGTCTAAAGAAAAATAATCTGCATACACTGATAAAAGGAGGGTCAAGACAGAAGCCCCAAAACTCTGCCAGGAGGCACTGAGACCTTTTCCCTTACAGAACTCAGCACAGGGTGACGGAGGGAAAGCTTCACTTCTTTTCCTGTCTCCATTACAGCAGGTCGGGCATCTGCCCTTTTAATCCAGCCTTCATTTAGTGGAAGGGGCCTGACACATTTCTTCCTTAGCTGCTCTGCTCTCTATCCTTTCCCATCCTGGAAAGCAAGAGGTGTTTGGGATAGCACAGGCGAGCAGGACCACTCCCAGTACATGCATGATAAATATTAAAAACTCCTGGCAGCGCAATCTGCCAGCAGAGGAAGTAAAACTAATATATATTTATGCAAATTAGTATATTCAGCACAGACAATACATGACCCAAAGTTTCTGTTGGCTTTTTTAGGTTTAGTGTAGGTGGGTGGAAGGTTCCTCTGTGCCTGCAATAGAGCAGAAAGGCTAATGAGTCTGGGAGAGAAGGAAGGTAGGTTGGACAGAACACGGTGGGTGAATCACTGGAGCATGGCCCTGAGGAAAACCAGACATCTCGGAGCTATGCTGCCAGGAGTGGAGTGGTGCCTTGCTTGTGCATGGGATAGAAGCTGCTATCATTTCTGTTACCTAGTCTGATAAAGGAGATAAACAGCTTTTTTACAACTTTTAAAAATTATTCATATTGCGAGTTACTAACCAACAGAGGCCATGTGGAATATGTAGGAATTGTGTGAGGCTGAAGTTATTGCACCTTTCTCTGCAAAATAATTTCAACATCCCTCATACTGTTTATGTCCTCTGTCAGTACAGTGAATTGCAAACATTTGTAGATGTCTCCCTGCACACATCTGTGCATATATTTGTTTATATAAAAGAACCATCTTCAAATGACTTGCTGGTGTTCAGCAGTTCAGGCTATGGGCTCAGACTGGAAGGCTGGTGAATCTAAGTCAGGAGAAGAATTCATATTTTTAAGCATGAATCTCTCTTCTTGATGTCTTCTATCACCAGGATATCTCACATTTTAAAATACTGTATTCTCTGTGGGGTCAAGACTGGGCAAGGGGACACATGACAATAATCCCTTGGTGCCTGAGCAAACCACAGCCTGCAGCCAGGAACACAAAGGATGCCTGGTCTTCGTTCAGCATGCTGGCTTTCCTGGAAGAGGAATGCTAAGTCAGCAAACCACTAGCTCTGAAGGCACACTGCAGCTTGCACCTTTAGTACTACTCCCGTCACTCTAACAGAAAATATTCCATCCAAGCCTTCTGTCTTGCATATCTGGAAAAGGATCTCTTCTGACCAATGTGATCCATCATCATCAGAAAGAATATGTATTAAATCTTATCTGGATACAAGCACCAACTGCAAAGCCCTTTATAAAACTACTCTTTGTGACAAAAAGAGCAAATGACGTCTTTCCAGTCTCTTGGATTGCACTTGCTCTATACTTTCCCCCTGTCTCTTTCCCAGGCATTCATTTGTCCTCCAAAGCAGTTGGGTTTACTCAGTGTTGCCTCCACTGACCCACACAGGAGTATGTGGCGGTCAAGTTTTTTTGGAAGGAATTGCTCACTTTTACTAAAAGTTAGCAAAAAGAAGGGGGAATGCCTTTTCATACTTAACTACCAGTCTCAGGGAAGACGGAAATAGTTTTTCTTTCACCTGCATTGAGCTCTTCCCCGATCAATAGAGGAAGAGCTTCCGCACGATAGATACATTTCCACGTTCTTGCAGACATTTGAAACGAAGGTCCCCCCTTTATTTTCCACAAGGCAGAAATACACCAAGAGGCTGATGTGTATGGAGACTATTTTCTTTGCTGGACCAGATCTATGTATAGGCAGAGCAGACTGCTTTCCTGCAGCCTTGCCTCTGCAGCCTTTGCTGAGTCTCATCCATTGTAGGAAGAGCTGCATTTTGCCTACCCTGCCGAGAAGCCTCCTGCCCCTGCTTCACATCTCTTATGGAAATGCTGAACTCACACCATGGCACTTCTGAGGCCAGAGTGTCTCATTGCTCTTATATAAATGAGATATTACAAGGCTGTCTTTCTGGAGGAATAGCAGCTCAGCTAGTCCACAGGTTACATTACTATGCATTAATCATCTCTGCTTAAATTCCCCTGGCAGTTTGCATTACCATGTGACAGTCTCTGGAAATGAAACCTTTAGTGTCAAAGCAGCCCCAAACAACCCTCCGGACACCTCCGGTGAGTGAATCTGAGTGTTTAGCAAGAGAAGTGACTGCGGAGTTTTTCTCTGACTCCCGAGCCCCAACTGCTACTGCAAAAATTAAATAGGCAGCAAAAAAGGCCCGCAACTAATGCCACACATAGTTGCCGTAAGGATAATAGCTGGCATTTGAGTCTCATTGGCCAGTTAAGGATAGCATCCACAATGTCGGAGAGGTTGCCATACCAGGCTCGGGATTTAGAAGTGAGATTAGAGGCAGCTGTTCCTTTACCAGTGTAAAGATGAAAGCTCAGCATATAAAAATAAAGTGCAACCGATCATCATTTTCCTTGGAGGCCATAGCCAACTTCAGCAGCGGCTCTTGCCTCAAGCAGCAGTGGCAGCATCGTGGTCTGCCCACGCTGCCTTTGTGGAGGGCACTTGGGAGTGCATTCCTTGGCCCTGTGTGGTGGCTGCTGGTGTCTTCAGGGGGACCTCCCGGTTGCCACTGCTTTGCAGCTCCCTTGAGGGATGTATCCTGGGGGCACAGCTGCCCCTACAGAAAGGCTTTGTTTGGAAGAGTTTTGCTATTGAATAAAAAGCTGTGAACCATGTTTGGAGCTGGGATGAAGGGCACTTACTTTTGTTTTAATCTCACAGCGTCATTTTTCTGTAGTGGAAAGCATCCGTGTAACTTGCAGGTTGGGGAGAAGCACCTTTCATCATGCTTCCAGCTTCCTTGTCGGAGGTGAATAGAGCAGGTCTGCACTGCTCAATGCCCAAGGTGATCTCACCCCAGTCCTCAGCACCGGGGGACAGCCGCCACAGAAATGCTGACAATCGTGCCGTATGGGCCAGGGCAGACATGGCTTTTCCTACAAAAACAAAAATGTAACTAACTATCACAATGCAAATACAAACTGAACTATTAAAAACCAGCTATTCCTAATATATGCCTTCATCCAGGTAAGCCATTTTCTTTAAAGCATATTATGTTAATCATAACTGTTAATCATAACTGTTTCTACAAGCCATCTCTGTACAAGGAGATGAGAACAGAATACAAAACTTGGGAGAAAAGTTTCAAAACCTTAATCCCAGAAAAGGGTACTCTTTAACACTGCTTATAATTTCTGCAGTGTTTTATTAAACATTTATTAACATGCCACTTGTTTAGAAAAATCAGATTATTCAAACCAATGTAGCATAAAAATTTGTCTTCAATGAAAAATGTGTTCCCTCTGTGAATACATCAGATCGCCATCATCAAGTTGTATAGTGAAGCATTTATCATTGGCCCTCAACATTTGAAATGTTGAGTTACATGTACCATCTTAAGTCCACTCCTTATCCTGTATCACCATACTTTTTTCATCAGCAGATACCAGTGTTAATCATACGAAACAGTATGCTGATATAATGCATTCTTCAAACATAGATATGAAGCTAGAAATATTATGAACATCTAAAAGGAATCATCTTCGGGAAGGGACCAAGCAATGAAAAACTTCATTCCCCAAAGTGATTGCATCAGAAAGTTACAAGCCCCTCAAAACTGTGGACTTTAATGATACCTTCCTAAACTACCGATGCCTGATTTGTTTTACGTACAATCTGATCATCTGCCTTGAGAATGCATCACCACTAGTCAGAAGTCATAAATATTTCACTGTGTAACTGGGAAGTGCTGGTTTCTTAGACAACTCAATAAATGATTACCAGATTTCTAGGTAATTGACTTTCTTTTAGCTGGCACTTAAGTAATTTATTAAAACAAAAATGGCAGGATTGTGTCAGGTAATTAAGAGAATGATACTTAAATCCTCATATTGGTTCAGTTCTTATGCTGGTCTTCATTTACTTCAGTTCTGAAAAATCATCAAATCTTTAGTTCCCAGTTTTAACGACATGCGAACTGACATGGCTGAAGTTATATATTTGATCATTCTGTAAAGCTCTGGAGCCCTCTGCTCTGCCATTGTTGGACAGCCACACAAAAAACCTTGAGTACTTTCTATAAAATACCAGGAAGCTTTGTGGAGTGTGTGTTAATCTCTGGTCTGAACATCAGAACAAGCAGGGAATCAAGCAGAAAACAAAATGAAAACGTCAAGAGTGAGGAATTTCAGTCACTTAATTCTTCGTAGACTCTTTCTTGCTTGTAAATTAGATTCATCAGAATGTCTCAGTATGTAAAATATACATGAAAGAAAAGGTCTCTTAACAGGATCAGCAATTGTAATTGTCCTCATTTACTTACTGCTTTCAACTAGTTAGAAAATTGCAGGCAGAAGAACAGGACCGTTACTAGAGGACCAGCAGATCTGCTGTGCTCTTTGGCTGTGACAGTAACTGTATTACATCCCAGGAGAGGTATCATACCAAGAAGCAGGGGATCAAAATGTGCCTTCCATTACTTTGGTCCCTGCTCAATTCAGTGACCTTGTGCAGTTTAAGCAGAGTGAAAATCTATTTGCTTTGTATGCACAGCATGTACAAAAAAATGTACCATAAACCAGCTGAACTCCCCAGGTTTGATTACCACTTGCATATTTATGCAAATCATCCCGATGATTTCTGTGGAAGTGACACAAAGGAGAAAGGTTTCCTACAGTTCATCTTGGAGGGAGGGGGATTCTTGTCTATTCACCCTGAATAGGTGAAGATACCAAGCACTTGCTGACAGTGGGGCATATAATCTTTCCCACTGGACTGTGCCTGTCCTAACGAGTGCCTGCTTGCTCTCTCTCTCTGCAGAAAATGGTCTTCCCACTGCTAAACAGTACATTTAACAACTGCCCTCGTCCAGAGCCCAGGGAACGTCAGCTGTATGCTCTGCCTCAGTTCCTTTCCTGCCAGGTAGACCAGTATATGTGATCAAGACTGCACATCTTAAAATAGCATGCCAGAGACTGTGCTGCTCAGCACTCTCCAAACGTTAGCTAATTGCCGCAGCAGCCTGGCACAGCACACACCTGGGACCTGCTCTCTGCACTGATTAGGAATTCGCACACATGGGGAAGAGCATGGGGGAGAAGGACAGCAAAAGACAGTGATAAAGAAAAAGAAGATCAAATCAGATAGGCAAACAGAGCGAGAACAAGCAGTAGAGTTAGGAGTGTCAGGGATGAAGGCAGTAGCTCCCAGAGGATGCATGAGTGCTGAAGGACAGGAGACAAAGGGTTTGATTTCTCCTTGCTCGCACCAGCTACCGCTGCAGTGTGATGCTCCTGCTGGTGCCAATGCACACGGTGGCTACTGAAGAAAAAGACCAGGAGACAAGACGACCAGCCTGGTCAGAGATTATAGCACGCTTTCCAACCCAAGAGAGGACCTCCAAGCAAAATGATGGCTTTCAGTGAGAAACAGATAGGCTGCAGGAAGAAACCAGGAAAAATGACAAATGCATCTGCAGAGCCCCAGTGGGAGTCAAACACACACAGCCACAGCCAGACACCTGCCTTCACGCCCTGCCTTCCCATATGGGCAGAGAGTCACCTAGAAAGCCTTCAGCCACACCATGCATTGAGTGTGCAGCCCCTCTGGGCTTAGGAATGAGGATGCACACACCTTGCAGGCTTTATTCAGCCCAGGTTTATGGCTGAAGTCTCTCGAGACCAGGCTTGCTAGATGTCCCCCAACTCTGTGATTTCCTGCCTATCCATCCCATACTCACCACAGCATGTTCAAAGCATCTGGTTTGAGAAGCTTTTCTCACCTGCCTTGTCAAAGATGTGCTACACACACTTGTAATGTCACACATTGGCGTGACTAGACTCCCACTAATAAATGTTTAAGTTAGGCACGTAGTTAGTATTGAAAGGGGCATAACTCCCAGCTTCAGTCTATTTCTGGCACATAATATTTGGATTTTTGTGTTCTTGAAAAGCATAATCACAAAACTCCCATTATCTTTCTACTAAGCCATCATTTTGTTCAGATGCTGGCAGTGGAGTAGCCGATGAAGATGTCTGTGTTTCCAAGGAGTTAGCCCTCGAACTGGTGTCTAGAAGATAAAAGAGGCCTGAACAGCTATAAGTTCTCCCCTAAAATCACACTTTGAGAAGCCCTAGCCAATTTTGCTTTATTACAGTGTCTTGCAAGAGTGAAATTAAGCTGCGTAAGTATGATGGAGCAGGGAAGTTCTGCCCCACTGAAGAACTCTCCCACACACCTGTTCTTGTAGAACCGGAGGGAATACTCTTTTAAGAGATGAAATATGAATCTGAAGCATGACATCATCAGAAGTATCTTGCTTACTCGCATAAGCTATGAACAGGTTACGGTTACCTAGCAACTCCCGCAAGCAGCTCACTTCAGTGGCAAAGCATTAGGGTTTAAGTGGCAGACGCGTACCTGGCTTTAACGCTCTGCTCTCTTCATCGGTAGAACCCGGCGTTCAGTGGCAGAAATCAGAAAAAAGCTGCGGATATTATTAAAGACCTCCACTGCAGCCTCTAAAGTAAACCTCTTTGGGGGCCCACCCTGTTGCGATACTGTGTGATAGGTGACAGGCTTTTTCTCCAACAGAGTCCACTCTGAAAGGCAAGTTAGGTAACAAACAGGTAAGCAAGAGAGTAGAGTGTCTCACAGAACTGCAAGGGTTGCTTTTAGATGATGCTGGATGCTGATGTCCATAAATTTCCCTCTGCAGCTCTGTATCGATCCTAATCATGTGTGTCCAGCTAATGCACGCATTCTAGGAAGTCACCGGTTTTAACTGGAAGGCACCAGGCATGGAGGAATCGACCACCTCCTGCGTTCTGTAGCAGGACGTCTGTAAGCTTCCCTGGGAGCGGCTGCACAGTCTCCAGGACAAACAGTGCAGTAAAGCCTGAACGAACCAACTACCGGCATAACCGCTCCATAGACTTCAAAGCCAGCGCCACCGACTCAATTGAGTGAATTATATATTTATTTGTCTTCACATTGCAACTCTACTTGCCTTTACCAATGCATTTTGGCATATCTTGAACCATTCACACAGTCAGGATTTCACCCAGATTTGCCACATACATTGGCATCCACAGAGAAATGAGACACCTCCCATTTCTACACGTCGGTGTCCAAATTGTCTCATTTATGGGGGAGCTAACAGATAGCCAAAGTCTGCAGCAGATAAGGGGTGAACTGACAGCAGTCTATACTGAGTAGCTGAGGAAACACAAATTGCGTGAGCATGGTGTAATGCAATATATGATATTATTTATAATCTCATCAGGCTTTTTGTGCCTTCAACTGCTTCCTCTTCAGATTGTCATAGATTTATTTCTACACGACAGTCACAGCTTCTATTTAATATTAAGGTGCTTTTCATTTTTCTTGTTGAAACACTGCAATTCCAGGGAATTCATCTATCACTTCGGTGTCTAGTCCTTTCGACAGACTGTTCTCAGTCAATCCTTTCATTAAAAAAGAGGTGAGCTGTGACGTTCCTTCTTGCAATATTTTCATCGCACTCTGCTCTCCTGCAAGCCTGTCCTCTGTTACAGGATATTGGAGTCTTGATTTAGATAGGGCCTGTGATGGGGTGATAAATACAGATGCAGATAAACTCCCCAGAGCAGGGCAGAGCAGCACGGAAGAGGAGTCCTGTGTGTGGTGGTCCGGGTTCACCCTGTAAAAGGAGGAGGGCTTTTTTGTTTTGCAGCTGTACCTGTATAAAAATAAGCTGTATCATTACAGGGCTCTGGTGAATGAGTTTGGAGTCATACAAAAGAGGTGGATGAAGAGGAAGGAAACCATGCCCTGACCATAAAACCCAGTGGATTGGGTTTGTATTTCACTACAGCCAGCTCACAGCTGCATTGCTGCTATTTTGATGCCTTTTTTTGGAGGAAAGAAAAAAAAAAAAGAGGGATTTGCTCTGCATCTACAGATGTTACTCCTCTGTCTACTGCTGTGGCATTAATGTATCTAAAAAAGCTTAGTCCCACAGAAAAATGTTACACGGGTTTATACGAACTGTCTGAGGCCTAGGAACAAGGTGAGCTATTCATGAACACACTGGCTAACCTTTACCAGTTTTCTTCTCCTTAGTAGCTTCATAAGTGAAAATGCAGGAACAGCTGTCAAGGAGCAGGTGAATGGTCCACTCGTTACCATGTCATTGATTCTTCCATTCCCCAAGACTGTAGAGGAAGATGATGAAAAACCAAATGGTAAACAAATAGGAGATTTGCCTGCTAGCAGGGAAGGGAGACTACTTCTGATCCTTATGCTAGTAACTTGACTTCTCTAGAGACACAGAAGCTTAAAACCTTACATTAGATGGGATAGAGAAAATATTAAATGAATACTTTAATAATTTATACAAACATCTAATCCTTTTTATAGCTTCACTAAGTTCTTGGCTTCAATGGTTATTGTAGGAGGTTAACTGTACTCTCTATAAAATTGACTTCCCTTTATCGGATGTCAATTTGTTGCCTTTAAGTTAACATCTTGTTCTTCCGTTACATGAAAGACTAAAGAGCAGCACCCTTCTCCATGACATGCATGGGGATGGGGGGATATGACTCTGTCACATCCTTCTTATCCATGCCCTCTCCAGATTCAGTGTTGCTAATTGTTCCAGCCTGTTTTCCTGCAAACACTGCTCCTGTGCACCAAGGCAGTCTTTCAAGACACCAGCTTCTCTTTTTATCTGCCATGGTTCTTTCAGTGTGGTGGTCAGAGCTGCAGGGCACTGAGGGAGGTTGTGCCTTTCAAGTCTTGCAGTTTAATGCCGTTGGGGCATCTGGTTCTGCTTATCTGTCTCGGGGAGGACTGACTTCACCTGGTGAGGCTGGCAGGAATTTTGCTTCATTGATGAGCCCATGGATGGCTTCCCCTAGCAAAGAAAAATGTCAAAATGAATGCTGCTGTCCTGTCTAAAGCCTTCAGCAATCCTAGAGTGGAAAAGGACTGATTGTTCTTTAGCCTTCCCTTTTTCTTCTCAACAAACTGTTAGGAAAGAGTAGGAGCTGCTAGAGAGATAACAAGAATAACAAAAATCCTTGCAGTGCAAGATGTGTGGAGGCTCGGAGAGTCGTGGTACCATCTGTGCCTGTCTATTTACAGCCAGAACAACTAACGCCCAACTAATGGTGAAGAGAAGCAGAGCATCATGTCATGGAGACAGCTCTCTAATCTTACATAAAAAGCAGCTTTCTGAAAAGCCTGAAGTGTTCAGATGGAGAGACCGTCACAATTTACACTTAGGGGGGTTTATTTATGGAATGGTGGAAACATGTCTTTGTTTTGGCCACACCCTTTGAACAATCTTCAGCCGAGACTCCCAGACAAGTTTGGTCAGAGCTCTTTCACCAACACAAAGTTTCCTACACACAAAACATGGCATTACAGATAGATCCATGGTTACAGCAAAAGATGGGTAATGAGGGGAAAAGCAAGTAAGCTGTGAAAGCAGTCTGCTTGTTTTGATTTTTGTATTTGGTACAGCTGCTGTGTGAAAAGAATAGGTATTAGTCGAAGGGAATGAACAAGCTCTTCCTTTCATACTTTTCAATGAAAATGTGTTTTGAAAACATCTATGTTTAGGCTGAAATTTTTAAAAATGCTCTTTGAAATATAAGGAAAGCACAGAGTTAAATCCACTGTATTTACCTCTTTGGAGTTGTCCTCAGGGATAATTTTAGACCCTGTGACTCAGTTTGACTCCAGCAGGGATAAGAGATTGGACCGGAAGAAAGTACTGTTTTCAGGTGAAATGGTTGCAGGCAATTACCCACCTAATGAATGGAGCTGGGCGTACAGGGAAGGGGCAGAGACATGGTATATTCTGAAGCAGGAGACATACCTGGGGAAGGGAGAACCTGGAAACCAGAGAAAGTCCCAGATGAAGGAAATAAAAGGTAGAAAGGAAGGAAAAAGCACTCAGACTGGGGAAGTTTCTGTACAAGGGATGAAAAGTTCTATGTTTATGGTTAAAAAAAAAGTATATAGAAAAACAAATTAGGTTTCACTCAGACCTGAGCTTCAGAGGAACTGATACATGTAAAGAAGTCTGTGAAAATCAAAGACTTTTTTGGATTCATAAAATGTATGGGTTTAAGTGCTCAACTTCTACCATGGGAAATTTTAGATGCTAATGATAAAAAAAGTCCACCTAAGTAACATCTGAAGTGATAAACACTACCAGAAAGTGTGCTAAATTTGCTTGCTGTTCTGTCTCCATTGACTTCAGTGGAGCTGGGAATTACTCTCTCCATCCCTTTATGTATTCTTTTATTTATTTACTTATTTCAGGACAGATATCTAGACCTCTAAACACTCACAAAAGTATAATAAGAAAGGAATAAAACCCACAATACAAGGGAAGAATAAATGGTCATAACTAAGACTGGGTACATTCCAATGAAGTCACACCCTAGTGGATAGAGGGAGTATGCCATTACCATCATCTTATTAAAAGTTCTGGAAGAAAAGATGAGCTTTTCGGCATTATGTTTGCTCACAGAAACAGGCTCCTGCAAGAGGTTGGTCGTTTTCCCTTCTGACTGTCAAGTTTCAAGTGATAAAGGAAAAATAACTTGTTTTGCCGATAAATTGTGAGGCTATAGAAATGTTCTGTGACCATCCAAATTGCTGCCTTGAAACATCTCTGGAGACTTCCACCAGCCTCTCAGTACTCTAATATGTACAGCTCAAACCTTCTAATTAACAAAAGTGCCTCTGAAGATTGTACCACCAAATAGATGCAAATTACTCCTCTAATTTCTTTCTTCATTACATTCCTTGTTTCCTTTGATGCTGTAATGCCTTTTTCTCCCCATGACAGCACACTAGCGATGGCTGATAACATCTTGAAAGTAATTGCTAACATTTGAAATTTTATTTTTCAGCTTTAGACTTGTAGGGACTTTTCTTTGACCATGTCTGGGGTTTCTTCCTACTCCTTCTTCATCTTTCCACAATCCTCAAGGAATTGATTCCTCTTTTCTCTGGAATTCCAGGACTCTTTGCTCTTGTTCTCTGCTTTCTCTCGCCCCTGCTTTCTTTTTTCTCCCCACTCTGCCCCCCCTTTTTTGTCCAACTATGGCAAATAGTTAACAGACCAAATTATGCCATTTGTAAATGGGGGAATGCCACCAAATGTAGTGGAACTGAAGCATAGCTACATGGCTTCATCCTGTATTTTCTGTGAGGAGCTTATGCCCAGCTCCTCTGTGATATTTTAGGTAACAAATTCCCTTTGACATCAGAGTTGCCTGAATACCTTTGAGGAAGTGAACCTCTGACAAGCATGCCATTGCAACTTGCCTGGACTGAATAAGAAGCTAGTAAAAAGTAAGTTTCTTTATGTATATGATGAGGACATATGTATATATCAATATATAGGTATGGCTATTACACATTCTTATCAAAACAACAAGATTTTTTAATCATTATGTATGTCCTGTAGTTGTTTGGTAGCAACAACATTTTAATCTTTTACCCTATTTTACACAAATCAAACTCCTAATAATAGGAAAATAAAGACATTTGGAATAATTTGGTTTTATGTGAGCTATGAAAAGAGGTCCTTGACTATCCAATTGTCTGCTTTTTACATATTTGGGTTCTTGGCAGTAATACATTTGGCATCCAGCAAATTTCCCTGCTTTTGGCATTTCTTGGTTGTTTCTCCTTTTGCAAGCCAATGATAACAATTGTAAGCACAGGAAAAGATTTGCACCTTTCATTTGTTAAAGTTCAAAATCAAGCTTGTTCCATAAAGCAAGCACAGGATGAACCGTTGTGGCGTAGCTACTCAGATCCCACATGAGACTGTGATCAGAGGAACTGAATGTCCTACGTGGGCTACAGCAAAAGAACATTTGAAATGCAGACACTCAAACACTGCTATAATTTGTCTACGGAAGAGGTTGTGAAGACATTCCTTTGTTTAATGGACCAGAATATATCAAGGATATGTTATAAATTAAGTAACACTGACTTAGGTTTCAGTGTACTGCCAAGAATAAGTATGCCAAGTACTCTTAGAATGGCGAATGAAAATAAAAGCAGGACTTAATCTGACGGTAAAATGAGGTATTACTGAATCCATCCAACTTAACAATTTAATCATTGAGTAAAAACAAAGTAATTGGTAACACGTACACTAAATAAGTGTTTACGCATGCTACAGAAGAGGTGAAGGTGGGAAGAGATGTCTTATTACAAGAATCAGCATAAGAAGCAGTATCTGGACTGCAGAAAATCATCACGAAATTGTAATAGAGATCCATTCAATGTTCAACAAATCCCCTTAAATATTGGCAAACATTTCTGAGTCATGCAAGTTTTCCCAATTATAGTCATAAACATGTAATATGGTATGACCGCAAATCTCTCTCTTTTCGAGAATTATAGGAAACTAGTTACCCTACAGCATTGAAATCACAAAGGAAGGCTTTCAACTTATGGCACAGCCAGAGGAAATGGGTAGGCTAAAAATAATAACTCAATCCTCCTTTCATTCTTTAGACATCCCGTAAGAACAACATGGGGGGGAGTATGTGTGTGTCATTCATACGGGGAAGTCTTTGTCTTGGGTTAGAAAAACAGAATAAGCTCCTTAACCCTTCTGCATAGTCATGGTGGGCTGACTTCAAAGAGGTCTTCTTTAGAAAAAGGGCCATTGTTTTCCTCCGACTGTGGCAAAGACAGCCACTTTACTAGGTAATGGAGATGAGTCTGCTTACTATAGACTGTGGGTCATTTTTCTTCTAAAGGAGACATGCTCAGGCCATAAAATATACATACATATACACACACAGAAATTCACTTTGCAAACAGCTGTACCATTCCCAGCTGCCTGTCACCATGTCTGTGCTGGAGATTGCCACTGCCCCAGCTCTGCCAGTGGAAGGGACCTTGTGAATGCTCCCTCACCTGCTGCTTCAGGAAAAAAATGTTGGTGGGGTCATCTTGCTTTTAAGGATGACTACGAGTCAACAGTCACAGAGCAGATCAGACAGAGCTGACACAGCAGAGCGGTGGGCAGACAAACAGATACCTCCAGCTGGTAGGTAGCTGCGAGCCCCAGGAGAGCCACGAGCAGAATCACTGTTGTACTCAGGTAGCATTGCTGGAGCCAGGAGAGAACATCTGCCCAGAGCCGTGGGTCTCCTTGACACAGAAGATGACTGTGGGCTCCCTGTACAGCTGGCAGCATCTTGACCACCCAACAGTAATGACTCTGGAAAACTTCTCCAAGTCAAACCTGGAGCAGTTGTAGTGATCTACTAAATCAAACTGCTGATCTCCCTACGAACAGAGATGGAGAACTTGCGTTCACCTCACCACTGGTTCTGAATAAAAAGGGGCGATATCTAGTATGATACTCCACTCAGAAAAAAGCATGTCACATAATTATTGACATGTTTTTTTCAAAGCTAAGTCCACCTACAGTGAACAGACAGGCTTTCATTGAGTTCCCTACCCTTTCATATTTTCCCTTCAACCAAAATCAATGTAATTTTAGATTTGATTCCTCTGGTTTGCTGTTTGCATTTTTTTAAATCCACTGTTGAATTACAACATGTGTTACCATGTAGGTTTCTGATTTACTAAACTATATATAGAGAGATTTCCTTGCTGTGTCCTGTGCAGTTACTGTAACTGCTCAAGGTTGAATGTTTGGTGGTGTTAATGGAAACTCTACAGGGTGATATAAATATGCAACAGGAGAATCTGATATAAATATATACAACAGCAGAATCGCAATGTTGGAAAATCTAGATAAGCCCATCCATAAATGCACAAATATAGGCATTAGATTAGATTAGATAAATCTAAATGTAGAATTAGATTATTTCTTCATGTCTGGTTCTGATGAGATACAAGCAGGTGTGTCCAACAGCAGATATGAATTTGTGCTTAGTATACATATTGCTTCCGCCTCTGAAGAAAGGGATTAAAGTTTAGGAGTGGGTCTAAAGAAAAATATAAATGAATGGAAATAAGAGCCTGAATTCACTAGGAGGTTTGACATCAATGTTAGTACAGTGAAGACTGTCTTAGGTTTCACAAACTCTCCCCATATTCCAAGACCAAAAGTAGAGACTTCAGAGAGCCATTTTGTTCGTGAGATTCCTACAAGCATTAGTATGCCTTTGATTACATCCTGTTACGAGCTTTACTTGAAGTTTCAGCTCCATGAGTGCCCAAGTCTAAAAAATGGAAGTGAATTGATCACAGATGACACCTGCTATTTACTCTCACCCTTTGAGCTTCACATATTTTCAAATAACACAAAAAAATTTTAGCCGGTAAAAATGGCACAGATGTAGTACAGGTTTTCCTTAAAAGACCTGCTTTCCTTAAAAGATCTTGCATTGAAATTCTGCTAGTCCCACCTGATGCTAGACTCCAATTAGCAGAAAGTTCCCTGCTGTCTGTAAATCTGGAGCTAAACTTGAGATGACTGGAGCTAAACTTGAGATGAGTTTCCAAGGAAAAGAGATTTCTATTTGGCTCATCTGTAAGAATAATTTCAAGCAAAACAGATCTGGGATGAGGTCACAGTCTTCACCCTGCAAGAGATTATTCCCATCTCCTTTTCTTTGCTCCAGACCCATCAATTCTCATGCAACGTGTTCCCCCATCTCCTCTGAAGGCTCAGATATTGCCACAGCTGCACAGCCTTTCTGCATCTTTGTGATACCCTGTACTGCATGCCCAGGTTGGCTTCAATGGAGCTCTGCAGACCAGCTGCTCTGACATTCTGGGCTGAAAGAAATGCAGTAGCAGTGCTCCATATGCACTGGGAGCTTCTTGGTGGGGCTTCATGCCCTTAAGAGCCTTGCTAAAACATACATGTCCCAACTGCAGTGCTGTGACTCTTGTTATCTCATGGACCAACACATCCCTCACGTGACTTGATGTCTCTGCGTGTGCCTCTAACGCAATCCAATACTGCAGTGCCCTCCCCACTTGTTTCTCCAGGAAGAAGAAAGCTTTCAAGCAGGCAGGAAACTAAAGCCACTGAGGTCTCAAATCAGCATGACCACTTAACGGGGTAGGTAACGCTAAGTGCTTGACCAGTCCTCTGCAAGTCATGCTGCAAATGTGTTCATCTACCTTGCTAAATTGGGGGCTTCATACCCTCAAATTTCACATGAAAAACACAAATGGTAGCCACCTGAAAAATGATCAGTCATAGAAGTGCTGAAATTTGAAGAAGTTCCTAAACCAGAATTTAGGCTTCATGGTCTGGTTTCTGCTAAGGTCACGTACCTGGGCAGTGTCGTTATTACAACTCTCTCTCTGCTATGAACCCCACCCCGACTTCAGCAGCAGAACTTCTGAATCATCAACTGGAAATAAACCCTGCATCTCTGCTGGCCCTGGTGACAAGACAAGCTCTGCCAACTGTGAGCCTTGCTCTCCATCAGGGCCCATTTCTGGCCCCAATCTGTGCTTGGAAAGCCACCCCCCGGCCCAGTGCCCTGTGCGGCTGGAGCACCTTGCCCTGTGGCAGCAGGGGCACCTCCAGCCCCGCGTGCCCTCCTGACGCTCTGAGCCAGCCCACGGCAAGGGCAGGGCAGGGCAGGTCTAAGCTGCGACCATTGGCTCAACAAGTGGAAAGCTGAGCTGCAGAATATCAGATAGGCAACAGGAGACCATAAGTATTTTAAAAGCCCTTGGAAATCAGCTACCATGTCTTTTATTTTCAGCTGGGAGAGAATTATACGCTGTTATCTTCTTCCTCCTCTCATGTCAACAGCATGACATGAGGATGCCTACTGGTGCCACACCTGACTCAGAAGTGGAGAAGATCTAGTCCAAGCACATATAGTAACTGGCAACAGCGTGAGCTGGTTTACTTCTTATGTCCTCAGCCCCCTCAGTTTTCCCATTCCTTTTATGATTTCCTAGAAATGGGAAGCAGCCTCAGCCACAGCTTAGTGCCCACTGAAAGTCTGCAAGTCTCAGGTCCTGAATACCCTTCTTGACTGGCAAAGATATAGGAGGGGCTTCAGCTCCCCTGCCCTTTCTCCAGATTTTTTCATCTGACCACTCTGCAGCAGCAAAGTCATCAAAGAAGATGAGGCAATGGAAACTAATTTAGATCGTGAGAGCTGATTAGGAAGTTTAGCAGTGATAAATAATTGGAGAGGGGGAACAATTTGATTGGATTTAAAATTCTGCACCCTAATGGGCTGTGTGGAGGTGATAATTTCTTCTGAATGGTGGGGAAGTAGCCAAGCAAGGAGAGAAAGTCCAGCACAGCCACAGGTATCTCTGCCTCCCATGTCTCCTGTGAGGTGCTTGCAAGGGAAGCCTGTTCAGCTGCTCACACAGAGCACACATGTGCTGCAGCTCCCTGCTACTTTGACAAGGAGGTCCTCTTGCAGAAAGGAGGGAGCACGCATCACATTGACTCTTGCACACCCCAATTGCACCTCTGCATTTTCCATCCAGCTCTTGAAACATTCAATGTATATTGACTAAATGCTACAATGGTCCTATGTTTTTCTTTCTGCTTAAGAACTAAATAGTTGGAGAAAACAAGCTTGCCTTTCCAGTCAGCTCAAAATATTGTCATTTCTGGAAGAAATCCCCAGTCTGTACTAACCCTCTAGCTTCAAAATATAAAATAAATTAGCTCACAGTGAGCACTATTTAGAAGTGACTAGTTCATTATCTCCTTGCCTAGGGCAAAGGATTGACGAAAGGAAGAAAAGATCCAGATATTTTCTGGATTCTTCCTTGGGATAAGTTACAACTTTAATTAAAAATGCTGCCTGGGAAGATGGCTGAAGTGCAAAGGCTCTGTTGGTGCCTGGAATGGAAAAGTCTAGCTCCTCAAAGGTGAGCTGTGCACATGTAGTCTACATATTGCTTTCTCTGTCTTGATTTGGAACAGTAAACTGGAATTATATTTATTTAGTTAGTTTAAGGAGAAATTCAGGATTATGCCTCCCATTCAGAAAAAAACTACTGCTGAAAAACCAATGAGCACTGTCTGTCAGCCATGGTGACTGTTTCAGGTGCTAGGAGAGGTGGTGCTGGTCCACAAGCAGCCCCTCCATCACCAAGCAGCTGTTGGCAAGGCTGCAGGATGAGGCTCTGCCTTTCTTTCCCTTTCCAGCACATACATCCATCTCCACCTACGTAGCCCCCTCCTGCTCCGCAGCACCATTTGCAGCTGGAGTCAAGGCCTTGTGTCCATGCGCAGTCTAAACTGTCCTTGCGAGGGAGGCTGGCTACTGCAAAGAAATTGATACCAGGCTCTGGGATAAATGAGCCGTTTTTAGAGATAGCACCTGTGCTGCAAGGAGCACCCAGTGATTTCATTTCAGTGCAACTCCCTGCTCAAGTCATGTGCAATATATGTGTTTTGTTAATTTTTGTTGATTTGGGGATCATTTTCTTCACTTATAATAAACACGGTATTTCTGGGTAGTACAAGCATCTGTCTGGGAATGGCAAATGGGCAGCACAGTCCTGCTCACCTTGAGTGCTGGTCTAATAAAGCCAACAGCACTTTTACCCAAAAGACCCCTGAAGAAATTAAGTAACCGTATATGAGGGAACAACTGCTATTTTTTTTCCTTTTAAGAATGTCAAATGCATTTCTGATTCCTTAGGCCCTCAAAAAGTTTTCAGTGATTTCTGTCCTAAATCTGCTTTGCTGCTATCATCTGTTTCTTCATAGATAATGCAAACAGTCACAACTCCTCTCTACCGGGGCAGGATTGCTGGTAACCTTCCAGGACATTCAGGATGTGATGCTGATTCCTAGATTGATTCCTTCTGCTTATATAAAGTTTGCTCCCTGTGGGCAGCAGTGATCGTGTTTGTGATAAGAATGCCTATTGCATTGGTTCTTCCTTTGCCTAGGCATGTATACATTAGTGGCCATAGATGTGCAATGCGTACCTGCAAATCCCTTCACGTCGTGAGGAGGCAGTTGCATTCACAAGCCCTCCCATCCCTTGAGGCTTACTGGTTCCACATCCAGCAGAACACTGCCATCACAGGAGGTCCCAAGGTTGTTTCTGAAGCAAGATCAGTCCAATGGAGGTTTAAAAAATAGGAACTAAAACATTGAGCTCACTTCTCTTCTCATGGGGTGTCATAAGTGAGTGCAGCATTGGATTGTATTCACTTGCTTGGTCTGACAAGTAAGCCATAGGTATTTAATCTGCTGGATCTTCATAAGCTCAGGAGTTCCATTCACATTCAGCTCACTGTACTAAACATGCTAGCAGAACACAAACTATGCGGCCTAAGGCCAAATCCAGGAGACATGGGTACTGGACACTGTTCCCCACTGTCACGGATGCTTGTGTGTACTGATGAGGCCTCCAGAAACGGCCCTCTTCTGAAGGCCATGTCAGCAAGTGGATGACAAGTGGATGACAGATACCTCTAGAGAAGCAACGGTGATACTAGGACTGGTAAATTCCTAACAAACAGAAGCATTAATGTTATACACTATATCCAAATTACCAACAGATCTGCTATATTGGGATGTCTTACAAAAACTGACTTGGCCTTCTTACAGATACTGGCACAGACTACTGCTTACCTGGGTCATGCTTAGCAGTTTAGTGAGGATGCATTCAGTCACTCAAGTGGCAGTAGGTTACCTAGCATTTAGTGTTTAAATGATTACAAAATCACAAGTTCTTGACTGTAAATACAGAAGGTGCCACAGATTATAAAAGGGAAGAATGGGGGGAAATCTCAATTCAGTAAAATGTGACCTTCCAGGAATAGGATTTGCATCTTAGTACAGTATTTCCACTTCATTTTCTGGCTTTTTACACTATTTAAGACAAAGAAATGGCATGTACTCATCTTTGAGGTATCAGATTATCCACAAGAAGATTTAAACTAACAGAGTCTTTTATACTCCATCAAGCACAGCTATTCCAGTGAAATATTGCTCCGTTCTGTTCTGTAAGTCAATAGCAACCAAACACAATGTATTCTCTACCCTCTTTTCAAAACACAGATATAATTGATGCTATTTCCTTAAGACAACAAAGAGTGAAAATAAAAATAAGCAGCCAAAATTCTTTAATTAGGCAAATCTGCTGAGGCTGTAAGTTTTAAAGCCTTTAGTGTCCTGGGTCACTCAGTTAATAAATACTGTACAGGACGAAATTAGAGATAGGGAATAGAGATACAAAACTGAGCAAAGTTTGGGTTCAGATTCTCAAAGACACTTCATTCAGCCTCCAGAGTTCAATTCGGGTAAGCTCAGCCAGGAAAAGGGCTAACTGGCTGAAGCGTTACAGAGGAACATAAAAAGCTCTGTTCAAAACAACACAATCCTCACCCTTTGTACAACACGGACAGCTTTAACTTGGTGTGGGGCACAGATGACGCTGCAAAACGGTGGGAATAGAGTTTGGAAAAATTCCGGACTGAAGGGTCAAATTCTTTGCTTGGGATGTGACTCCAATTTATGCCAAAACCCCTTTAAAGTGGTAGAACTATAGGATATCAGTAATAGACCACACAGCTTAAATTGTAGTTTGAATTGAACTTTGGGGAGGAAAGTCAAGGAGCAGAGAGAAAAGAGTTCTTATTTCATGGGAATGTATTCCTCCATTTCTCCATAATTGCTGCCTGGAAAGAGGCTCTTTCCCTTTCTGGTCAGACACCTGCTACTTTGCTGAGCAATACAGGTATTAAAGACCCTTCTACACCTTCCCATCTGTCTCCAACCTTTGAACAAAGCTTCACGTCACAACATGCATTAAAAGTCGAATAAATACCGCACAATAAAATGTTCAAATGATACATCTGAGTGACTGTAAAAGCAGTGTCATCATCTTTAACCTATTAAACGCAGGAGGTTTCAAAAGGAACACTGAAGAACGCTACTTCTAGCTCTCCCATACCACATTGGTGCTTGCCCTTCATCCTCTGCATTGCTGAGGTAAGAGCAAGTAAGATAAATCTGTTTTGGTTTCTTCATAGGATAATTACATGAGCCTTAGGTGAAGCATGCAGAAAAAAAAACCATTTTGTTTAATGATTTGTAAAGTGGTTAGATCCAGAAGGAATGGGACAGCTTAGATCATGTTTTTGGATGACCTGGGCACCATTTTGCAGCCTCCACTGGGATAACAGCTCAGTTGCTGATTGCATAATTCATTTTAATCCTGCCCAGCTGCATGCAAAGGTTAAAAAAGATATAATTAGTTTCCTTCTCTGTTCCCACCTCTGGCCCACACAAACCCTGTCTCTTATTCAACCTGTCATTGTTAGCAGTATTATCCAGGTCTCCTGAAAAGAGACAGCAATGAAAAAAATTATGGTAATTTAATTCAGAATGATCTTTCCTTTGTAGTTTGCACATTACTTTTGCAGATACATCTATTAATAACCTGTGGGAATCAGCTTCTATTTACATAGCACTTTTCTTCCCAAAGGGTCTCTGAGTGCTTTGCTAACCTTAGGGATCATTTCATCCTTTCCTGACAAGTAAGGCTCAGTTTCACCTTTATGGCAAACTTCAGGCAAAGGATGGGGAGAGAGGAATACTGAGCCCACGCACTCTGCAGAGCCTCCAGCTCCCAAAGTGGGCTGCAGGTGTCCAGCAGAAGGTCTCCTGCCCTATGCAGGCATTGTTACTCCAGTGCCTGAGGCTCACTTTGTCCTTCCCTCCCTGCATCCCCTCCGGCTGCACAGAAGGAGCTCCAGCAACCACGGAGGTTCACACTGTTCCTGGGCGGTGATGCTCCTAGTCCCCACTCCATCAACACTGAGCTCATCTTGAGCAATGTCTATGGTGTTAAATGAATTATTTATGCAATTTAATTAAGAAGTACTGGAAGCCTCTGGGAATGCTGGGGAGAGAAATCCTGCATGACTGTTACTGTTATTTCTCTACAGGTTTTTTGGACTACAGGGGCACCTGCAGGCACCACCAAGACTAGTTCTCATTGTGCTAGGTGCTGTAGTGGTATCCACTGGGTTGTAGCTCAGTGTTACCCAGTTAAAGGACAAGAGGCAATAGGCACACACTGAAAAACAGGAAATTCCATTTAAATATGGGTGGTCAAAGACTGGCACAGGTTGCCCAGAGAGGCTGTGCAGTCTCCATCCTCGGACATATTCAAAACCTGACCAGACATGGCCCTGAACAACCTGCTCTAGTTGACCCAGATTAGAGCGGGAGGGTTGGACAAAGTGTTCCAATGGTCCCTTCTAAGTCAAGTTACTCTGTGCTTCTGTACACGTAGATAGAGCAAAATGCAGGAACATACTCCCAGCTGCTTGCAGTCACAGGTCAAAGTTGGAGGAAGCAGTGGCAGAGCAAAGCACCCTGTTCTGTCCCATTACCAGACAGGCTGATCAAAGAATTAGGATTCACTCCAGGGTCTATTCTGATGGCCCATCCGCTAGACTGTGCCAGGGACAGAATGTGGAGGGCCAGGAATTGCCTCCCGTTCAGAGCTCAGTTGTTACAATGGGCATGCTCAGTGCATGTCTGAGTCTGGCTTTTATAGAAAACTCAATGGGAAAATGAAAGAGAAGTTTTCATCTGAACATAAAATTATCTATATATAATACATTTGTGTGTGTATATGTATATACGGGGTCATCCTGCCTCAGGTATAGGCTTTCAACTCTTGCAGTAGTTTCATAGACTACCTATATATAAGAGCGCTGCCGAAGTTATCATCCCTAAGTTTTTCTAGTGCCTTTTGTAACTTCTCTGCAGCAAGCTGAATGGATCCAGGTGCAGTAATACTACAGGTATACCATTTATACAAACAACGATTGTCTTCAGTGCTGAGCTCCTGGAGCAGTTCATTCCGTGCTGACAGTCCCTGTGGGACTCTGGAGCAAATACTTTCTGGGAAGCAAATACTTTTTCAATGGATTTGACTTCAAAAGCAGTTTCTAGTAGCTGAAAAACCTGACCCAAAGGATTACTACTGAAATCACAGAGAACACCATTATTTCAGCAGCTGCCTGGCCAAATTTATGGTCTCAAGCCTCTCCACTCTTCTGTGTCTTAATCAGAAATAACTCTGTCAAAATCAACAGGATGATGTTGATGTAAACCCTGTATTCAGAGGAAAACCTGGCCTTTTGAATTAATTGTTTAGCATTCATATCCACACTTCTTCATAGCCCTGGCACATTGGAAACTGTATATTAGGAGGGCTAGAAGAATCTGACCATCCGTGAGTGACCAGGAGTAAAATCTCTACAAAGGATTTTTCTAACAAGGCTAATAATCAGGGCAGCATTAGGTGTGTAAATGAGCCAAAGGCCTGGTCTGCAAAGTTGGCACAAAATGTAGCTTTGTTGACATATCAAACCATTCTGTGACAACTTGCCACTTACCAGTTCAGTTTTCAAAGATGTAACCCTCTCACCCTTTTAGTTTTGTTGTGGTCTTGTAGAAATGCTTAGTTTAATAAAATACAACCACTTTTGATGTGATTGCTTGATATTGGCTTTTGTGTGTATTATCTTCCATATTTTGTATTAAATAATATTAGATAATATATAAACATAATATTGCAGGTATGTGACATTTGAGACATTAATTTGATGAAAAGTCTAAGCAAAGTTAATCAAGATAGTACAGTTGGTACAAAGTAGTTTTTGTTATCGACATGATAGTAGTAAGCCAACTCTTTAAAATCCATGCAATAATAGCTTGGAAACAAATTTCTTTAGAATTTGAATTTCTTGAGGAATTTCACTTTTCAGTTCTACTTCAGAATGATTTTATATTCATTTATTTAATGTCAGAATTGCCTGTGGAAAAGGCCTCAGTCCAAACCAGTTCTGATTATGGTAAATAAGAATTTTCACAAAAGAAGCTCCACTGCCTTGAAACTATTTTTGGACTTTGCCTTTGAAGATGCCATTTTCAAGTATACCTCAAGCTCCTCTTTTCAATAGTGGCACAAGAAATCCCAGTTCTGGTCTTGTGTCACACTTCCTTCCAGTACAAAGGACTGTCACAAGGCCTTCTGTGTCAGTTAAGCCTCAGATTCGAGTTACATGGACAATTTTGCTTAAATGATATAATTTGATTTTACCACTGAGGAAATCTTTATAGTGTATCATGTCAATGTTTGATACTAAAGACACTATTTTGAATAAGAAAATAATGCTAAATAATTAACCATATTCATCTTCACTAATCAGCAGAGCCTCAGTGAGTCCTGTTTATTAAACTCATTTTTGTTCCTTATGTGTGTGCTCAAGAGTATAAAATTATGGAACAAAAATAGCATCAGCATTTGTAAAATCTCTAGAGAAAACCAGCTACCGGTGTACTTGACAACAGGGAGAACAGCTGGAGAGTCTAATACCCACCTCCTCGAACCACATACAAACCAGAAATTCTGGCAGACTAAGGCTTATGCTCCATACTTCTTCCTAATTTTGTCCCTATAACATGATTTTCTCTGTAAGACACAAATATCTTGATTTTTTTTTTTTTGGTTAAAGTGTGACACTAGGCTCTGTATTTCCTCTTATGCAATTACCAGTTTAACAAGCAACAGCCTTCACTCAACATTTCTGCAGTGTTCTTCTTATCACCACTGACATACCAAATCTGTCTTCCTATTTGTAGGCTAGAAGCAGGGAGAATAGAAGTGAGATAAAAATGTCCCTAAACTGAAACTGTGCTCCCTGTCTCCTGGGACCTGCCATCCAGTATGTCCATTTAAGCAGAGTTGCTGGCAGAAAGTGAAAATAAACTATACTGGTCATTTTACATAGTGAGAGACATCCAACTTGGAGTCCCAGTAACACTGTTCCAGAACTGGTAGGTACAAATCGTAGAAGAGGAGGACTGGGAGTACCAGTTCAGATACTGCAGGCAGAAAACCCATGCTGCCTGGGGAAAGTTCTGTAACCTCGAAGCGTGTGAGTCAAGGTCCAGCCTCCTAAGCAAGGCTTTGACATCAGCATAGTAGAAAACAAAAACTGTACAGGGATGATAACAGACCAAAGTAGAAAACAGAGATGAAAGTCCAAGATTAATGATGGGGGTTTTTTGAGAAGTTATATTCTTATATTGTATATATTACATGGCTCTGTACATAAAACTTAAGGCTCTGACATCCATTCAAAGATACCTCAAAAGCCATGATCAGTGGCTTAGCATCTATCACTTTGCAGCACGGAGAAGCCGTCTGTTTCACTATAGGCAGGCATATGTGTATCGGCAGACATCAGCATCAAGAGATACAAACCAAAATCAAACGGCAAAACCAGGAACAAAAGTTAATGGAAAGGAAATTGAAGAACTTCTAAAACAGGATATTCAGGTAATCCTGAATCAGATTTCTGAGCAAACAGCTTCCCTGTGCTGAGAGAGAAAGATACTCCTTTCTCTTCTGGCATTGTACTTGTACATATTCAGCAAAGCTGGGCAAACAGACACTGATCTAACCTGCTGCTTGCAGATGCTATTGATCTGGCATGAGGAAAAAAACATAGCCAGTATTTTATGGCAGGGATGAAAGCTAATTCAATATTCAGATATGCAGACAATACAATAGAAATAATATTCTCATAAGGCATTAAGCTAATTGAAGTATTAGAAACTCTCTGTCAGATTATTCTCTTTATTCTAGTGGTCCACTGGTGTCAGCATCCCTGACTGTCATTGCACATGGAAATCCCCTAGACACTAATTAAATTTTCCTGACTTGGAATAAGAATACAGGGGACTATATTTAAATCCTATTTTTACCTCTACGGTTTTATCCAGCTACAATGGATAAGATGTGACCAAAAGTGTATACATGCCTATGTCACCTTCTCATAACTGAGTCTTCCTCTAAGGTTTGGGATGTGTATACCAGAGCCTGGAAACCAGGGGACCATGGCATTTCTACCAGCGCAGTTTGTTGACTGCAGCAGGATTAGTCTGGATAGACCACAGCATGTGGGTATAGGTGAGAAGAGAAACAATGGTTTCATTCATAGCTAGAACTCGAGAAGAGGAGCCTGAATATGGTTATGACAGATCACCACCTACCAGTCTTTCTGAGAAGATAAAAAGGCAATTGTCAGCTCTGTGGTTTTTACAGTGACATAGTAAAAGGGGCCAAGGGCAAATGCAACGACGTGGATGATGGATTTACATATAGTATTAGAAATGGTAGCATTTGACGTGACGGTTTGAGCACGAAATCTCACAGACTAATTTAAGATACACATCTTAGGGCTGACGTGCATCCCTCTAATCTGCAGAATCAAGCCAAGACGTAGTAAAAATCCAGGCACACCTTCTAAACCTGGTCAGTTCAGTGAAGAACCAGGCATATAACATCAGAGGCTATATTCCCTACTTGTTTTGTGATTATTATTAGTTCATGGAAAGAGTAGGTAATGCTGACTGAATATCAATCTCTTAGAGAGCAAGCTGTTCGTACCGCCTGTATTTTCTAAGCATCTCCTTCTGCTTCGGAACACTGGGAACATTTGCATGAAAATAGAAAATCTTTGCCTCTGAAGAGCCTGTGCTCCTCTGCTGCTTGTTCAATGCATCAGGTTTAAAGCTGAAACCTGCATTTGTTCTTACTTGTGTATCCCCGCATTAAGGACTCAGTCCTTGATATCATACAGAAGAGCATTTACGAGCGCAATGGTCCTCCTGAAAGCAATCAGTCGCCTTGTTCATGTGCTGACTTTGCTGGATTAGGACAAGAGTGCTTTAGAAGACAGGAATTGAAGCTCTGACTCCCTTGACTTCCTGAAGCTGCTCCAGCTCAGCAAAGGTGTAACAGAGATGTCTGAGCACTAGCCTTGGGTTTTGAGTGCCTAATTATGGCTCAGACAATTGTTGCGATTGCGGCCACTGCTGGGAAAATAAGTAGTGTGAACTAGCGAGTTCCCTAGAAACGAAGAACATTTTGTTTCCTTTTAAATCTGGTTCCTATCTAACCCAGAAAGAGCTGACAGTTTTTTGAATCTGCCAGTTGAAACTCAGACTGTCTGCTGTTTTGCAAATAATTAATGATGCTGGACTGATGAGCGGAATGGGAAATGTAACCACCTTCTCTTTGACACCTTAGGACTGCTTCCCAGCTGAAGGAATGGCTGGGCATCAGACTAGCTGTGTCTGCTTGGATGACTCAGCCCCACTCACTGGCATTTGACACTTCCAGAAAGAGTTAATGCGGTTCTGCTGACTCACAGAGGCAGATGAATCTCTCTTCCCGTTTTGATATACAGCAAGTGTCTCACCGGAGAAGGGACAGCAGGCAAGGGTTCCCAAAGAGGGGCATGCATATGACTAGTATGCCAACCACCACAAGTGGTACCCGAGTGCTTCTTGAGAACTCAAGGGTCTTCCGCACACCAATAGCAGCTCTGGGAGCCCCAATCTAAGGTGTTGATGCACAGTCTGGAGGCAGGGAGGAGTTTAGTTTTTACTGCTAATTTTACTGATGATGTTGATACTGCTGTGCTTTAAATGTCACTGATTTGTTTCATGCAGCATCTCCAAAGTATCGCAATTTGTCTCAGCTTGCTCTGCCAAAAGTCCTAGCCAAGGCCTGTGCATCTTCCCTATTGTAATCTCCGCTCTGGCTACAGCACCTGGAACTGTCTCAAGTTCATTCATTTGGGCACATCACTCCGAGTTTTCCACAGTTCTCTGTCATCTCTCCTCTTCCACTGTTCCAAATGCAAACTCCTAGGTCTCACTTTCAAAGCCCTTCACAATTCAATCCTGCCTCATACCGGCCCTGGTATTTGTTATCCTTCCACCCACCCTCGCTTTGTCGACTGCACCCTCCATTTTTGGCTTCTCGATTCTACACTTCTCTTGATGACTGGAGACAAAAACCTGCAGTGAAACCAGTAAAGTCCCTGCTGTAGAATCCTTTACAATGTCTCTGTCACGTACCACATAGCACTGAAGCACCAGCTAATAACAACAAGGCAGAGGATGGCCAGGGCTGCAGGTTGGCTAAGGAGCTGCACATAGGATCTGTATCACACCCTCTCCTTTGAACTCCGATTCTCATCCACTTGTTCTTTAGGATACAGACTGTCATCGACAATGTCTTGTGTTTGTGTGTCTTCTGTGCAGTATGGCAAAACAACTCTTAAATGACCTGTGAGCTAGCTTGTCTTCCTCTCCTGTGGAACAGGATTGCTGTGCAGTCCCAGTGTCTTGCAGCTTCCCAGGGAAGCAGGATTTTATCTTTTATAGCCGGGTTTTAAAACCACAGAGAGACTGAGGCCACACTGGAAGCTCATGGAGTGCCAAACCCACGTCTACTCAGTGCAGACTAATACCAGGCATCCGCACCTGGTTCTCTTTTCTAAACAGAGATAAATAACAGTAAAGGCAAGCCCCAGGGCCATGTTCAGAACAGGCTGGAAAACACTCAAAGTATTTGCAGAACTAAATGCTTTCCAGGGAGATATTTTTCAATGTATTGTTGTAGTAAATGTTTAGATTTTCCAAAGACAAACTCATAAACCAGTCATTAAGGAATGCTATTTTATGTACAAATATTTTGCAGAACAATTTAATATGTAATCACACAAAATGTTTTTGCACTCCTAGTACCTCCACAGCATCGGCATTAAACGACCACTGCTTTAGCTGACGTCTCTTTTCCTGCAAGAATGGCTGTGATATGTCAGGGCTTGCCCGGAACCCCAGGGATCATTCAGATGTTCAGAACATCTGTGCTTCATGAACACACAAAGCCTGACACCTGGGCAAACCTACCCTACAATAGCCTTTAGCAACCTGGTAGAAAGTAAGCCTGAGTCCTGCAATGCATATACTCCCGTGGGAACAAAGGTGTTATATTGCCCTTTAACCCTATCAGAGGTTTCTTAAAAATGATTCAGATTGCCGGTCTCTCAGTTCTGCCTGCATAGACCACTTAATTTGGATGTTATTTTTATCAATGTACTAAATTTGCCAGTTTCAGCCAAGCTCCAACACTGGATAGGTGTACTGGTGAAATAAATATGAGGCAAAATAGGTTATAGTTACAGTCAGGCTCCTGGCCAATAAAACAGAAAATAAGCAAGCGTAGTTACAAGACAAAATAAATATAGTCCAGGGCTGAATCTTGCCTAAGCTTTAGAAGTTCAGTTGAGGAACTTCTCACAGTTGAAGTGTCATGTGAGTGACGGTCTTATTCAACCTGCAAGTGGGAACCTAGGCAAGAACAAGCATCCAGTCTTCCAAGAACACTGCTTCAGGTCAAAACCCATCTTAAAAACTTCATTGTATAAATGGAATACATGAAAGTACTGCATTTATCACTCTTTGTAGGCCAACTAGATCTAACCAACCTATATTATAGGGGGTTTTTATATTTTGCGTTTACCTCAAGCCAGTCTGGTCTTGTTAAGATCACATTCAGCTGTGGAGGTGCAGTTTGTTCTTCGAACTAGTCTCTTACACCCATTCCCACAGATTCTTCTTTTCCTGTTGTTTCTTTTTGATATTTGCCTAGAAGCCTCAACCTATATAAAGCATGCTACAAAAAAACCTCTGGAAGTCTATTAATACATTCCCTTTAGCATTCTCTGAGTATATTTCACACTTATCTTTAGATTTGAAGCAGTCTTTTCAGTCTGTGCTAGTACAACACACAGAGTTCTGGACGTGAGATCCCAAGTACTCCTCAAAGCTCCCAGAGCCCTCATCCTGCAGGACCTCTATCTTACTGATACCACCTGATGCCCTGAACAGTGTTTTCCTGATTTCTAGCAATTGTATTTGCAGCTGGATTAGACTTTGTAGTAATTGCCATGGATAACTCTCCTTCAGTACTTCTTTTTGGATTCCTGATGGCAGTTGCTTTCTCTTGGTCCACACTCCATCAGCCGTGTGGTTTGCAGACTGTGGGAGCCCATCCTGACACACAGTGGCTAAATAGCCCTAGCCTGGCCCTCGCCGCTCAAACCCTCTCGCCTTCCCTGCCACCTCGCCTCACACCCTCAGCTACGCAGGTACAGCTTTTTGCAGGAGTGCGTGGTGATAAGGGGTTAAAGACTGGGGTTAAGGCTGGGCTGAAAATGTTTGTGATATTTTAATGAAAAAGGGCATGTATATCAAAGGTATTTTAAAATAGCAGTCATGTGCCCCAGCTCTTTGACGTGGGTCATTTGACGGCTTCAGGGACATCTGTTTGAATGACTGAGAGGGTGGTGTGGAGGCAGTATCTGCTGCTGATAGAAATGCATGTCAAATGGTGAGCTT
The DNA here is from genome assembly GCF_026419915.1 of Harpia harpyja. Classification (NCBI taxonomy): domain Eukaryota; kingdom Metazoa; phylum Chordata; class Aves; order Accipitriformes; family Accipitridae; genus Harpia; species Harpia harpyja. The sequence continues at coordinate 53,519,041 of NC_068940.1, read as the reverse complement.
AGTAAGTGTCTTTGCTGAGATAGGTGTGTTGACTTCTCTGAAGAGATTATGCCCTTGTTCTCAGCCCGCTTGCCAACTGGCTGTTCCCTTTGTCTGGGCTTCTGATATTCATATAAAGAGTGGTACAAAACCCTGGCTTGTTCCGTGCAGTGCATGATCTCTGTTTTGTGCAGATAAATCTTTCTGACATGATGTAGCAGATTAGTCCAACCAGCTTCTATTATCCGTTTCAGAAGCTTCAGTGGCCTTTACATGTTTCATGGCAAATAATTTCTGACAAATCCACAAGAATACCAAGCAAGAAGGAAGAGAGTGAAGGTTCTGGTCACTGTGCTCACAACCGAAGCAACACACCAGTGGGCAGTATGAAACATCCCTTAGCTCCTTCCTCAACCAGCAAACCACTGATTATCAATGACTCTTCAAAGAGCATATTCTACAGCCATTATACGACCAGCTCACTTCCACATTACTCAGAGATTCTCCCCCCACATCAGCTGTGAAACCATTAGCCAACCAAGCCTTCTAAATTATATCACCGAAACATTTTTCCTCAGCTGGGAATAAGTATCTCTCTCATAACAATCCCCAGGATGATTGGATCTTACTCCTTTCACAGAACTGAAACTGCTCTTTTCTGAGAGGAGTCAAGTACCAACTTCTTTCTTCTGACCCTGCCTCCCTCTTCAGCTGTTGACTGTGAAATTCTCCTTATTTACCTGGCACTTTTACAGAGATCGGTAGCGCATCACTATACTTACTTGCTCGTAGCATCTTTTCTCCTGTAATTGACAGTAGGTGTCTTTCCACAGAAAAATATCTCTGTGATGTTAGAGCTGGGTATCCAACCCTTTGCTCCGTTACTTTCCCATCTTCTCTCCCACATGCAACTCCTTTCAGAAATGACAACCTCAAAAGCACATCCTCTGTCAAGAAAAGTTCCACAGTTACTTCCTTTCCTCGGTGCAGATCAATGTAAGTTTGCTGAATTGAGAAACGCTGCCTGAGGATCACAAGCTTTTGACTTGAATGCAATTATGGGTTTCCTTCTAGAATCTGTAAGTGCTTAGGGTCAGTTTCTCCTAACTGCAGCGAGACTTCAGGCTCTAAACCAGCACCCTCATGAGATGCAATTTTAATGGCACTTGGGCAGAAATACTTATTCTGGATGTCAACTTACTTGAACTATTTCCCAAGTGACATTTTAATAAAATTGTTTAGTTAAAATGTCATTGAAACAACTCTCAAAGATTCTGATTGTCCTTTACCATTAGTCTTCATCCTCCCAACAGCTCTGCAGTCTGTCTCATGAAACTCCTACTGTCTTGTTACCTCATTATTCCCTTCTAAAATTTTATCATTACAGCCCACTTCACACCTCCTCTACCACACTGACAAATGCTACTGTGACCTACGGTGCGTATTATAGTTCTAGTTATAGCTACAGAATCAAACCTACAAATCTATGTCCTGATCTGTCTGTGTCTCGTAGGTCACCTTTGGCTGGCCCCTGATTTCTTTATACTTCAGCCTCCCCGCCCATAAAACTGCTTTGTTCTTTGAGATTTATGGCTGAAAACCACAGAAGCTATATATTGATACTACTTATAAAGAGTTTCCAAGTGTGCTGCAATCTCCTTGAATGACTGAATCCATGCAGAGATTAATTATATCTGATAGACCTACAAATGAAATATCTGGAAAGGGCCCTGCTGGACAGTGGCTATCATCCAATGATCTAACATACTTGCTGCTTCTTCTACCTACTTGCTGAGTTATTCCTTGATGAAGAGGAATAGATATGAGGCACCCATGCATCTCCAACCTGAAGTAAATTGCCCTTTTTTAGTTCTTTGCTATGGTAGTATAAATGATGCTAAATGCATTTAACCTTCCTGTGGCAGGTTATCTTTCCTTGCAGGAAAAGAGACTTAGCCCAACTCTCCCTCCCCAAACTTCGCAATACCCCTGACTGCATTCAGCTGAGTGCTGGGAGTTGAGACCAAAAGAACTGAAGCTCTGCCTCAGAACATTTGCCACCCACATACTGCAACAGTGTTCAGGAGCTGAATCTTATTTGTGAGGCTTAGTTTCATTTCCAGTCCTTTGTGCCAAAATCCCAATGCGATGTAATTTGTGCATATCAGTGGTCGCACAGTTTTGGCATTATTTGCTACACACTAGCCCTCTCTTAATCTGGCTTTGGGTCTATAGACATACTGCAGCAGAAGAACTTACAGCCACACAAATGTGTGGGACTGTGGATGTCACAGAGGACATCAGGAGATGCATGCAGAGACACATTCAAGGGACTATAAAAGGTATCAGAGAACTCTTACAATAAGAGACATTGAAATAGCACTGCAAAATGTATTAACTGTATTGTGACATCTGAGCAAAAACCCAGAACTGGAACCGGACAGCTTGCTTTGAATGCTTCATCGGGCATGTTTCTCTGTAATAAGCCAAAGTAAAAACCTAGCCAAACTACAGACATCTGGTAGACCATACTCTTTGGGCTAATTTGGGACTGAACGCAAGTCCATTTTGGTGCTCAGGTCTCTTTTGAATAGAAGGCAAGCAGCTCTGGGTTTTGTCATGATATATTTAGGCATGGGTTTTGAAAGAAAACTGATTCACTACCTTCATTCATGTTGAATTACAGCAAATCTAAAATTTACTCTCTACCCTCATTCACTACCCTCACTCATCTGAAAGACTTGAGAGTGATATTACAGTAACTCATTCTCCGAAGGAGAACGTGTCCACGTGTCACTTTGATGCGGGACCATGTCTGCAATGGGACCAATGCCAACCTCAAAGGAGCGCCTTACGGAGTTCAGTTCTATTGTTTACATCAGTTGTCCCATATATACTTGGGAAAGCCTAGTTTTTGTATTTGTGTCTCCCTTTTGCATCTGTATTTGTCAAAAAGGGGCCGCAAAGGCAAAGAAGAGAGTCTCGGTTCTGGATGCTTGCCAGGAAAATGTGACTCCATCCCACCCTCTGCCCAAGGTAAAGGCTAAGAAATGTTCATCATGTGCGTCGTGGGCTTCTCTCCCTCCCCGAGACTCCAAGTGTCAAACTGCAACCCAGCAAGCCTCAACCTGTGTCCAGAGTAATACTAGAGCCAGCACAGGGTCACGAAACAAGTTGGAGTACCTAGCTCGATTATGAACTACCATAAAGCAGCCTTTCGAAAAACACAGCCGAGTCTCGCAGCTACCACACTCGGTAGCTTTGTGCTCCTTCTAAGAAGCTTCCAGGCTGAAATCTTTGCTACCAGGACCGACTGCCCCCCCCCGTCCGTGGGATGCCTCAGCCCCGGCCGGGCTGCCGATCCCCGGCTGCGGGAGCAGCGCCTGGGGCCGAGCCCGGACTCGGGGAGCCCGGCTGGAAGGGCCCAGGCACTGCACCCCATCTGACAGGCTAAACTCTCTTCCTCCTCCGCGCGTCCCCCGTCTCTCTCCCTTCCTAATAAAGTCGAAGTGAAAGCGGGTGGGTTCGGTTCCTGGACGCTCTTCCCTCCTCTGCGCCCGAGGTGGGCGGCGGGAGGGCGCTGCCCGCAGACCAGCCGCTCTTCCCCCGAGGGGGCAGAAAGGCCACGGCGGCGGAGCGGGGAGGCTTCGGTCCACCCCCGTTCCCCCGCCCGTAGGAGGAGGCTGGCGGGCGGGGGGGGTGGGAGCGGCGCGATGGCGGCGGGCGGCACGGGAGAGCTTCGCGGCAGCGGAGCCGGCCGGGCGCGCGGCTCCTCCCGCTGGGGCGCTGCCGGGCCGGGCCGGGCCGGGCCGGGGGCGGAGGAGGCGGGGAAGGGGGGAGCCTCTGCCGTCACCGAGGCTCCCGGCTCGCTCGCCTCGCCTCGCCGCCGCGGCAGCCCCAGCCCCGCTCCCACCCCCTTGCCTGCCCCCACCCTCCTTCCCTTTCTCTCGCTCTCTCGGCGAGAGCGGCGTGCCTCCCTTCCCAGATGGCAGCCGGCAGCGCCATGCAGCCTCCCGTTCCTCCGCCTCCTCTCCCTCCTCTCCGGCTCTAAGTTAATGCCATGCTGCCGCTGCTCCTCCCGGCACTGCTGGCCGCCTGCCTGCCGCCCTGCCAGGGCTGGAGCCCCTCGGCGGCTGCCAGCGGGCAGGAGGAGCAGGAGCAAGAGCTCTTCTTGCCCCCTGTCAACTCTTCCTCCCGCTCCTTGGCCAGCCTCGAGATGGACCTCGACGGGGCAGCAAGCAAGGAGGAAGGCAGCACCGCCAGCCCGGGCACGCCGGCTGCCCCTAGCCGAGAGCCTTTCCCTTCCGCTCCCACCTCCTCCGGGCAGCAGCAGCAACAGCAGCAGCAGCAGCAACAGCAGCAACGTCCCCAGCCGCAGCCCGCCGAGGACCCGCACTGCAATATCAGCGTGCAGAGGCAGATGCTGAGCTCGCTGCTGGTCCGCTGGAGCCGCCCGCTGGGCATCCAGTGCGACCTCCTGCTCTTCTCCACCAACAGCCACGGGCGGGCCTTCTTCTCCGCCGCCTTCCACCGGGTCGGGCCGCCGCTGCTCATCGAGCACCTGGGGCTGGCGGCCGGCGGAGCCCAGCAGGACTTGCGCCTCTGCGTGGGCTGCAGCTGGGTGCGGGGCAGGCGGGTCGGACGCCTGCGGGGCGCCGTGCCTCAGGCCGCCGCCGCCGCCTCTTCCTCCTCCTCCTCCTCCTCCTCCTCTTCCTCGCTCTCCTACCCGCCGGCGGCGGAGCCCGGCCAGTACTGGCTGCAAGGGGAACCGCTGAATTTCTGCTGCCTGGATTTCAGCCTGGAGGAGCTGAAGGGGGAGCCGGGCTGGCGGATGAACCGCAAGCCCATCGAATCTACCTTGGTGGCTTGTTTCATGACACTGGTCATCATCGTGTGGAGCGTGGCCGCCCTCATCTGGCCGGTGCCCATCATCGCCGGCTTCCTGCCCAACGGCATGGAGCAGCGCCGCAGCACCGCCGCCGGCACCGCCGCCGCCGCCGCCAAGTAGCCTCTCCCGGTGACACTCCCCCCCCTTGCTCTTCGTCGTGTGGTGTGGAGGGACGCGGGGCGGCCGCCTCCCGCCGGGCCGAACTCTGTCGTGGTTTTCTTGTTTAAAGCGTGTCACAAGGTGCGCGGCGGGAGCGGGCGGCCGCGGGGCGCGGGGCGGCCGCGGCGGCCTCAGGGCCCGGCCCGCCCTGAGGGGAGCCGTCCTGAGGGGAGCCGTCCCGCCGCGCCGCCGGAGACGACCGGCTCCTGTGTGCTCGTTTTATATCTTTAATACCCGTTTTAAACGAACCTTTTAGTAAAAAAGAAGAAAAAAAAAAAAGCCCCCTCCACCCCACTGCCCCCAAATCAACGCAGGAAATAAAAGACCCTCCCATTCAACCGCGTTTGTGGTAGTCAGAGTAGCTTTTTTTGTATTTGAGTACAGTTTGAGCGGGTTTTTTCTTTATTTACAGAAAGGGAAGTCTCTTTTTGGCAGGATCGAGAACTGAAGCAGTATATATATTGTTATTGCTGAAGCTGAACTTTAATGAACCTTTTACACTGTATTTCCCCGTTGAGATAGTGTGTACTTATTATTGTAGCTCCGCGTTACTTGGCTTTTAATACAGAGGTTTTCTTTCTGGAGCCACCGTCGCCTTTTGTTGGTCTGTTTCCGCTCGGGTGGAATAGAGGGTTTGGCCGGCCTCCCCGTCTGCAAACCGGCTGCGAAGCTCCTCTTTCCTCACGACATGATGTTACCAGGGTTGTTGGTAGAAAAAGGGGAGCCCCAAACCCTTTCTGAATGGTGTTTGCCCTATCCGTACAGTAGATTTAGGTCTATATGCCTACACCGGGGTTGGGTGGGGTGGGACGTGGAGCATGTCTGTGCCAGAGATCCTCCAAGGCCGTTTACTTCCCACAGCTCCACTGACTGTGACTTTCTCCTCAGTTTGAGCTCGGGTGCTTTCGGTCCCAGAAAGAAAAGGGCCACTCTTTGAGATGTGTTAAAAGCAGCGTGGGGGCGAGTCTCTGACTTCTACAAAGTGCATTCCTCAAAAACAACTCAGATGCAGTGTATTTGTTGGAGGCATGGTAATATCGTACCTCTTTTTCATCTACTGGTCTGCAGGGCTGCTCGCAGAAAGCCTGTGGGGTGGAGAGAAGGCAGGAGCTGCCGGTCCAGAACTAGACCACGGCTACTGCTGTGCAAGCATGCAAAGAGGAAAGATTTGCAAGATTTCTTCTTTCTTTGTCGAGCACACAGTTGCATAGCCTGAAATACCATTTGTTGTATACTTCCAACTGTTTAGCCTTAGAAGAAGTTGTTTCATCTGCCTTAGACATGATTAGTCCAGCTGAAGTTTCTAAAACCAAAATGTGAGCTAAGTGAGAAAGATCTGCAATATGAATTCTCATTCCTTTGTCAACATCAATGGATTTAATTTGTTAGGAACACATGAACTCACTCGGGGCTAATTTGGTGTATTTGTAATGTTGTTTTCTTCCCTGTGGTTTGGTGGAAATGACTGAATGAAAAGTCTGGAAGGATTAAATTCTTAGGATTCCTATTTTTTTTACCTGAGAACAAAATAAAATAAATGCATGCTCTATGTGTATGCTATCTGGAAAAAAAAAAAAAAAACAAAACCAAAACGCAGAGAGAAAAAGATTGACAAACAGCAGAAATAAATAAGGATTTTAAAATGTTCCATGTTACTGGGCATGATCTTAATGGGCATGTCACTTGAGTAAACACTGCAGTAGTGGTGTTTTCAGAAATTAGAGAATCCAGTCACTGTAAGAAATGTTCGTTTGACCTGTTGATCCAAAGGGCACCTTCCCCTGTACGCTTCGTTTACGAATCCCCACTTTTCTTTCCTTGATGTGAAAAACATAGTGTCATTTCTGCCTTGTGCAAATTCTTTTGTGCACAGACATGCGACATGCTAGAGAGCAGTTACTTGCCTGTAGTGCCCCGTGTGACAGAGAAGCCTCTTCATACTGAAAGGGAAGGCTAGCAAGAGAACACGAAGCTGATGTTAACACCCTCCTGAAAGAGAAATGCTCTACATGTGGAATAAACCTCAGAAGAGTTGCCATGCTAGGAAAGAATTTCTTCTTTTAAATGAAGATGCACTTAGGCAGAGAGTTTCTTCTATCGAATGAGATACATTTAGGCAGAGAGTTAACTTTTTTTGGAAGTTTTGCTGGCTTTGTAGCGCACGATGCATAGCACTCCCTGTGATCCAGGGAGCCTGTGCCAGTGCTTAAACTCAAGGTTGGAATCTCTTTTTTGCTTATCCTAGTTTCACCAGTGACATGCTGTTGGTTTTTCTGAATTGCCTCAACGTAAGCAAGAGAATGGTGTTACTGTCTGAAATGGGCAGCTTCAGTTATTAAAGGTTTATTATTTGCAGTTCTTGCAGACACCTACCAGGTGGTACAGCAAAACTGGTATAAAATGGTTTGTGTCTTCTACCTATATCAGCTTGAATACAAACCTTGTGAACAGGCAGTGCCACTTAGAATATGCTGCTGCTTCACTTAAAAACTGTGATGGAAAAGAGATTTGCTTGTAGTTCTTCCATAAATACGCTTGTAAGTGGAGCTACTGTTAAAAATCTGCTAAAACATGAAATGTTTAAAACACAGGGATGGCATTAAACAAACACACCCAAAAGGCAAATCTTGCCCAGAATACAAAAACCTGCAACATTTTCAGGGAGTACTGATCTCAGACACAATGTGCAAAGAGCACTTCTGAGTTAGGGAAAGTGTTTCCTTAGATTGCAGTAACCCTTGGGGTAAGCATGTTCCCTTCGCAGAGAGAGGACAGCCCATGTTTCTGTGCCTGCAGAGGCTGCAGAGATGACCTGATATACGGGGTTTAGCCTGGACCTAACTCCCTGAACCCTGGGGTTTCAGTGTGGTGGCAGCAGGGCTTCTCCTGTAAAGAACAGAGGATGGAAATGCATTATGCAGACCGTGAGCTTTCTTCAGTCACTATTATATGTAAGGTCAATAACCCTGCTCCCAGAGCTGTGGCTGCTACTATGACACTACGTAATCGGTAATTCTGAGTAACAAAAGGTACACACAGCTTTCCCCCGCATCTGTGGGAATTTCATCTGCATCAAACCTGGAAGAGCCGAGCCCAGAGCAATGTGAAATGATACATCTGCACACCAGCTAGTTTTAGATTGCAACTTTAGACACTGAAGTGTCTATTTATTTTCTTTTTCACTGGCAGTGGAGCTTTATTGCCTCTTTACTGGGGATGATTCTAAGCCATTTTTATTCATTTGGATTTATTTTTAAAACAAATTGGTAGGAGGGTCAGCATGAGAGCAGATTAGTCACCATATATAATTCTTCATATACTCAGGTAGGGCATATATATGCATACATATACATACATCTATACATGAGAACTTACTGTGTAGAACAGAAAGTCAAAAGGGAGAGAAAGGATGGTGAGAAACAAATAATACTGAGCAAGTATTCTGGTATACCTTCACTAACAATTTGCTGGATTGTGTTTCCTGGCAAGTTATCCTGACTTTATTTATGTACGTGTGTTTGTTGGAAAGCAAGGGATACCTAGAAACAGAGGTAGTTCTTGATTTCCTTTTTATGTAATTCAACTCTATTACAGATTTTTTTTCGTTCAAGGAACCGGGAACTCTCTCCAGAGAGAGAGAGATTCAGCGTTAGAAGGTAGTAGGCTTGTATGCTAGTATTAGACTGGTACATTTTTTTTGCTGTATATTCAGACCTCAGAATTGAATCTCTCTCCCTCACATATTTTCTTAGTTACGTTTTGCAGGTGTACTAGAAGCAGAAGTGTACAGATCAACATGTAGTTTTAGCATGGACACAGTTTTGCTGTTACTTGGTGCCACATTGATTCCCATAATAAAAATATAAAAATGTAGTACAGTATAATAATAATTATCTATTATGTAAGCATATTGCTGTTCAATAGATTATCGGTAATCAGGAGCATTTTTGTATGTCAGGAGGTATGTGGATATTTGGGGCAAAATTGCCATACTTGGATAAATGTGAGAGTTGTTACTTATTCAGGGCTTAGTTCACCAGTGCTTTAGGTGATTAATATGACTGCAACAGCAGTACTATTTATGCAGTGAGTATTACTCAATATGAGTAAGGGCTACTGAACCAGGTCCTAAAAAAAACTAATTAAAAGCCTTAGTTGGCTGAGTAAGTATTATTCATCGTGACCTCCGCTTGCTAAATATAAGTATCTCCAGGGCTGACATTACGTGATCCCAGGGGCCGAACAAAAGCCCAGTGAAATCAAATAGTTAATTGAAGTTTTGTGTGACCGAAGATCAAAGAATCTATTTTAAAGACATATATCTAGGTATAAGAGTAGGTATTACATCCTTGTTCCTCTCTGGTTTTTATACACATAGTTTATAAATCCAAAGCCAGGATTTCTCAGTCCAGTGTAGGGCATTGCTAGTTTGGAAATCAACTTCTTTCTGAAGCTGGTGTAAAAGTGCCCGTTATTTATCAAGGAATTTTACTGAATAAATATTGGGGTTTTTTCAACATATTGCAGGGAAAGGACTTGATTTTTCAAAAAACATTTTTAATCATTCTGGGAAAATGTGTAAATATCAAATCCCAAGTGTCATCAGATTTCAAAACATAACTAATCTTTTTAACCAGTAACTGATTTTTAAAAACATGTTTTTAAACAAAAACATTGGTTTCCATTTTTCCCCTCAGAAGTATAACATTTCAATGAAGATCAGAAGTGCATTTGAGTGTTTCACTTTGCAGAAGTGATTTTGTGGGGAAAAAAAATCTCTTCTGTTATTTGGAATTGATAACAGCTCGTGACAGATAAGGTACTACATTTCTTGTCCCATCTTCATAATAGATCTGGTTAAATAAGTTGTCTGAAGCAATTGTACATTAAAAAAAAAAAAGTAGCTTAGCCTGTTTGTTTTGTTCTGTTCTATTATGCCAAGGGAGAAAGCAGCCTGGTATAAAATCTGGGATATTAAAGATGTTTACTGGAAATGTCTGGATGGTGTTTAATTAGATTTGTGGCTAGACTAAGTCTCACAATCCAAACATCTTCCAACTCTTTATAATGTTTGGATTCATAACTGACTGTAGCAGTTTGATCATTTATATGACAATCAGAGTCTCTGGATCTGCATGTTGGGAAAGCCAGGATCTAAAACCTTATCTCTTATTTTAGCTTTCTTATTATCTCAACAGGTTATCAATGTCAGAGCAAAACTGGAAGATCCAAATATCCTATGAAACGCTGTGTGTTTCTGTGTGTTTGACTTGTTCTTAGCTTTCATAGAAAAACATCTGATTAATGAGACGTGAGTTTGAGATCAATGCTGTTCTGAGGAAGTGAATTCACTGGGAGTGTAGTCTTAAATTATATTTTTGTTCCTCATAAGGTGAGACTTGCTAGAAGCAGAGGGACCTTACCTTTGTGTCATTCTGGGTGTTGCTAAGCAACATGAAGTGGTTAAAATGGAGATACAGAAGAAGAGCATGGAGGATTAAAGGAAACATAGAAAAAGCATAAAAGAGAGCAAATGTGCCAGCACATTCTGCAAAGAAGTTGCGAAGTATCAACTGCGAAAAAGAGAGCAATTAAGATCATAGAGAAAAAAAAGAAAGCTGACACAAGATGAATTAGGAACTTGATTCCGTACTTCATATTCAATCAAATTTTTCAGTGCTTTGCTTGAATAATTGATTGCAGTTTTGGCCCATAATGGCAAAAGAGAGTAAGAGCCAGGGAAGAAATGGGAGGCTCAAGAAAAATTAAGAGTAGAACCACCATACCATAAATAAAAAGAGAAGAGAAATCACTCTACATATTGCTGGAAACCAAACAACGAAATGGCAAGGCTCTCTCTTGCATATACTATCTGCTCTAATTTTGCTTCAGATGTTCTCTGAGGTTGTGAGGAAAACATGCTAAAAGTTGTTTTTATGGAATGGATATGGTTCTTCAATCATATCTTGCTTTGATCCATGTCAAATACATGTTTCTCATTGTCCAGCACAAGAATGTTCATCATAACTGTATTAAAACTTTTTACCTGAACTGAAGTAATGCTGGTGTGACTGTATTTCCCAGGCTGGGCCACTGCTGTTGACAAGACTACCTGCTGGTATGCTGTTTATAGCATTCTGATCTATATTGCCAATACTTTCTCACTCATATATTTTAAAGACTACCTACATAATTTTCCTTTTTTGTCCCTATCTTCATTGTCTCCAAAGCTTCTCTCCATTTGTCTTCTGTCATTAAAAATTAATCATTGAGATTTGTTCTTTCTTTCTTACTATCTCCCTCTTCCCTTCTCTCTTTCCATAGCATGTTTTTATTTTGACATTTTCTGTCTTCAGATTTCTCACCTGTCCTTCCCACAAGTATGTCCTTTATCATCAAGCTATAAAAAAGTACTCCAGGAAACTGTGCTATCAGTTTCTTTTGCTTTTCCACTGTGCTCGCCACCCATTCAGACCGCACCTCTCATGCCTTTGGTACGTGACACCTACAAGAAAAAGGTGAACAGGAAACCTTGTTTTGAGGGCAAAACCCAAGTGCAAAGTTGTCTCTCCCACTGGTCCTGTGGTCACAGGACTTCTTCCACACTTTTGCCCCAGACACTGAGCAGGGTCCTGAGTTATTGTGTCTTCTTCTGGTAAATGAGAAGTGGGCCCATTTGAAGAGTGTCCTTCCTCCTTAATTCCTCGAAGTCCTGTCTCTGAATAACCCTTCACTCACACACCTGCCCAAAACCCTATCTCATGAATCGTGGGAGCCCTCACATGCCACCTTTCCCATGTATTCTTGATCAAAATGTCAGGATGTGTCTCACCCTGCCTTCTGCTCTAACTGAAGGTAGATGTCTTCCACCTTGGGGAAGCTCTGCAGAGCCAGAGAAGCAGTGATCTCACTTAGGAATGAATCAGCACTTAAAGTTACAGTCAGGTCAAGTATGCAACTACAGGCTCAAAAACATTACTTTTCAATTAAATCTTGGATTCTGCAGAAGTTGAAGGCCCTTGCCTGGATGATGGCACATGGAAAAGTTGTACGAGCAGAGGACCTGGCAGATTTTTCAATGCTGGTCTAGTAGCATTCTGGCTTTACAAGTAAATGGCTGAGTGGCCAGGCCAACTCACTGCAGGCCTGCTTTTAACAGATGATAAACATATACAGCTCACACTGGAGCCCATGAGGCTTAAGCCTTCTGAAAGCAACATGTCTGTCTGTGTCTCTCTAGCTGTGGAGGAAATAATATTTACTCTTCTCGTACTGGTAGTGAAAGGATTAATGAGCTAAATCCCATATGGCATTTTGAGCATGTGAAGCACAATAAAAATGCAAAACATGAACATGATTTTATTCCTTTTCTCTTCTTTTTTGCACTTAAGGGCATGGCTTGAGCCTTGTGGTGTTAAATTAAGGTATTCCGCACAATTTTGTCCACAATTTAGCCAGGCAATAGCTGTACTCTGGAAATGCTTTTCCCATTGAAAGGTGCTGCTGTGAGCAGATATATTAAAAACAAATCATTACTAAGTGATGAATGTTGCTGGAAGAGATTCTCATTAACCCAAAAGTACATGAAAGAATCCCCCAAGGTGTAAGAAATATTTTCTAGGAGGTGACTATATGAAAAAATTGGCGTGGAGGTAGCTGGTGGAGATTTAATCATGGGTCTATTTCGTTTCTTTTCTTGCACTGTGTGTTTCATCACATTTTCTCTGGGGAATGTGAGCTGTGCCTAATTATGCCAGCAATGTAGTGGCTCCTAAATGGAAACTGGAAACTACTTTCTTCAGGCAATACTTACTATGAATTCTCAAGATTTTTTCATTTCCTCCAGGACATGTAAAGCAGTTAATGATGCAGGGTCACATTGTTTGCTTAACCCAGAGAAACCCACTTTTGGGGCATGATGTTTACATGCATCACCCCATCCCTTCCCCAAGATGGGGATTTCCATGGCACCCCAATCCCCCCTATCTATTTGTAGGATAATTTAGGGGCTAGGAACATGAAGACAGATGTCTTATGCCTCCGTGCTCTACCCCAGCCACACATGACCTTCCCTTCTGGCCTGGAAGCACAATTATGGTGGATGTTACTGTGAATTAATTTACAGCAGGCCCACGCAAGCAGCAGTTTCTCACAAAAACTAATACAGCTGTACTGGGAGCAATTTCTGGAGAGGACCACTGTCGTGGTTTAACCCCAGCCAGCAACTAAACACCACGCAGCCGCTCACTCACTCCCCCCCACCCAGTGGGATGGGGGAGAAAATCGGGAAAAGAAGCAAAACCCGTGGGTTGAGATAAAAACAGTTTAATAGAACAGAAAAGAAGAAACTAATAATGATAATGATAACACTAATAAAATGACAACAGTAATAATGAAAGGATTGGAATGTACAAATGATGCGCAGTGCAATTGCTCACCACCCGCCGACCGACACCCAGCCAGTCCCCCGAGCGGCGATTCCCTGCCCCCACTTCCCCGTTCCTATACTGGATGGGACGTCACATGGTATGGAATACACCGTTGGCCAGTTTGGGTCAGGTGCCCTGGCTGTGTCCTGTGCCAGCTTCTTGTGCCCCTCCAGCTTTCTCGCTGGCTGGGCATGAGAAGCTGAAAAATCCTTGACTTTAGCCTAAACACTACTGAGCAACAACTGAAAACATCAGCGTTATCAACATTCTTCGCATACTGAACTCAAAACATAGCACTGTACCAGCTACTAGGAAGACAGTTAACTCTATCCCAGCTGAAACCAGGACAACCACCGCCAGCAGACCTCTTGTTCCACTTGCCCTCAGTTGACTGCAGTCCATGCCCATGGCACGCTCCACAGCTATGACTTCCTGATGGGTCCATGTGGGGCAGCTAAGGAAAACCACACGCACAATTTAGGAAATGAATGAGGCTTTAGCCTGAAAGCCCATTTTGAGCAGAAAAGATCTTTAACTGAGCTATTCAGAAGTGTCTGTGCACTATATGAGACATGTACTGATGTCTTTAACATATACTCAGTTTTGCAGGCCTTTTTGGTTTGCTTTATTATTTTTTTGAGAGTTTGCCTAGGAATTGTTGTAGATACTACCTGGGAATGCTCCCTTGCCCTGCATATAAAATGTAATTCCATAGGCTTTGCTCTAGGTACCCTGATGCGAGAGTGGATTGCCCATGACAAATCTCATCCTCCAAAATGTCACTTACTTATCTCCAGTTCTGAAACAGAGACTCATGTCCTCTCCCCATGAGATTGCCATTGTAACAGTTACAGGCACCAGCCCATGCTGGGTTAAGACAGAAGACAACTCTTATTTTCCTCCTATATCTGGAAGGTTTTGTGCCTGTGACAATTTTGAGGTCCCTGAATTCAGCCAGTGAGATTGATAGTGGTGCTGCCCAGTGCTAACTGAAGTGTCGTGGGTGGAATGGGTCAGAGAGATTTACTTCCTCCCACACACAAAGTACAGAAAGAAAACAACATTGGCTAATCTGTTTTCCTACATGTGCAGAGGAGCACAGTGAAGCAGAAATCAGTGTTTTACCCGTGTAAGAAAAACAAACCCCCTGAAGCACAGATGCTGAATGATCCAGTTCTTCAAAAACAAAACCAAGAACCATTTTCTGTGCATGTAACTACTGCTGATTGCCACGAGAACAGCCCCAGTGTAACTGTGTGATTGGAAGGTCTTTTACCATAGTGACAGGAATAGGATGACCTTTTGAAAATTTCCCAATTAATTCCATCAAATTATGTGTGATTCGGCTGATAACTGCACTATCTTTAGTATCTTCATGGCTATCAAGTTGTCTCTATTGCTATCTTTCTTCTGTTACGTATAAAAAGATAGTGAGAAACCTATGATGATGAGTAATGTTAATGGCATTTCTGACAAAAAACCTGCTTAAAATCCCAGTTAAATCCTTCTAACAATGATATTTAGAGAGCTAATAAGCTAGAAAACATCAAAGAGTTAATACATTTCTGTAATATATTTAAAATATCAGAATCCTCAGTGTTGAGGACTACAGGATGACTGTAGCAACAGAAAGCATTCACAGCAAGTTCCCAAGCATGTGTTGTCTGCTATTACTTGGCAAATAATGATTACACTTAGCTACTTCCTAGTATCTTCCAAGCCCACATTCAGGGTAAAACCAATTACTCATGACAATGCACAAAAAATATTTTCAAACTACTACTCTGAGTTCCTCAATGATACAAGCATACTTCATCTACCTATAAGCCTGTCTTGAATATTAAGGTTTAAAAGGTCCAGAATGTTCTTTCGCTTTGACTATCTTCATTTTCTTGCCTTCATTTCCTACAGCTGCTGTACTGTCTGGTTTTGCTCAGCATGTTTATAGTTGTGGTTATTTAGGAAGCAATGTAGTATGTGAGCAATTCAGCAAAAACTTGCTACAGGCAATGCTAATCCTTCTAGGCTTGGCCTTAGCACAGGAACAGAGGGTGCTGGAGGTTTCCTTTTGCTGCCTGCTGTCAAGTGTGGAGCGCGACTTCAGAAAAGAATGAAATCAATGTTCGCTGCAATGATTTTAAGAAATTGATCTTTATTCACCAGTTCAAAGCACTGAGCAGTCAGTCTGGCTAAAGCATAAGGAAAGGAGGATGCATCAACTCCTCTATTTTTAATTTAAGCTTTGGCAGTTGTTAGAATTTGAAGAATTTAATAAATAAATGTGTTAAGGGGTATAAGTTTCTACATTACTGTAGGATTTTGAGTTACTTCAGAGAACTGAAATATAGGGGTCTGAGTTACTTCAGAGAAAGTATAGGAAAAACCTATATACTGAAAGAATAGACGACATGAAGAGCATTACTGATGGAAAGTACCACACAGCAGTGCAGCTTTCCCTAAGTACCACGTATTGACTCCCCCGGCAGCGCTGCAGTACATGCCAGTTAGCCCCACTAAGCCAAAAGAGCTGAGTCTTCTCCTGGGTGGGCAGGAGGGTGAAACCTCTGAGAGAGGGCAGGCCGAGGGCTGAGGGCAGCGGTCACGATCACCGCTGCAAGGTAACCTCTGTGCCACTTCAGAGGCAGAACCCTCTGTGGGCATGTGTCCATGGAGCAAATAGCTGGGGCAAATCTGAGAAGCCGCTTTCCTCTTGTGGCTGCTTGGTGAGAGTTACCACATTGTGCTAGCGTGGCTGTCGGTGGGAGCACTGCCGCAGAAAAAGCAGCAAAATCGCCCTGTGTTTAGGCTGGTCTAAAGAGGCACTTAGAGCTGCTCTGGCTAACTCCGGTTTCCATGCGCTCGGTCATGCTTTCTTGACTTTTGCTTTTCTCTGCTCTTGAAGGTAACTGCCCAGGGAGCGCCTAGGGTGTTTAACAAATATTAATCACTAAAACAAAGTCTTCAGTTTGTTAGCTACTTGTGGCAGCCAGAATTTTTAAAAAGCGTTTCGATTGAGTAAGATTTTCTGCGGTTTCTGCGGTTTGCGCCTTAAGGTGCTGTGCAAATGGAATCCAAATGTCATGGCTGAAGGGCATTGGTGTTGACATTGCCTGTTCCAGTACTCCGGGCTTCTTGCATTTTCAAGGTTTCACACTTCCTTCCCTAAGTTATTTTTCCTCATTGGCGGTTTGGCTTCTAGACCCCACCACAGCTTCGACGGTTTCCTCTTTTCACTGACCCAAGTATCAGAATACTCCATGCACGATGGTTTTGAATAAGGCTGTATTCTTGTCATGTATTTCATTGCATATCCTGAATTTTCTTTTCTCCGAGCTCCTGTTGGAAGATGAAGGCAAGATAAACCAACTACCACTGTTGTTCTCACAGAGCAATTTGTTCCTGGCTCTAACACTGTTACGTGAGCGTTGCTTGTGCCCAAAGGTCTGAGTGATTAGCGCTAACATGACTGGTATTTTAATTCAGCAGTGCGTTTGGTTATAGTCTCTGTGCACGGATATTTGTGCTTCGTGTCATTAATAACCAGGAGTTGTGTCTAATAACGTTACACTTATGTGTACTTTATATGGAAAATGGCATTTAAAAAACAAGCTATGCCTTGTATTAAAGGTCACAGTTGGAATCAGATTACCTTCTGCATATTAAGAAATGCAAAAAATTAATGTAAAAATGTATGAGACAGATAGTAAAAGCATGTGTTTGAATAATAATTGAAGGCAGCATTAATGAAAACTGGGCCTCCGTGCTGAACTATACAGTATCTGAATGGTAACGTGATTCACACAGAATTGACCATGACCTTGAGAGGGTGTAGGCAGTGTATGACTTTACTACAGACTTTGCAAATGCTAGCATGAGTATCTCTTTGTACACACTTCAGCAAGCTCATTCTGACGTGCTGCAGGCACAAGTCAACACCTAAGGCCGTGGCCCAGCAGCATGCCCAGCGTGTGGCATCATCGTGCTTGCTCACAGGAACCCCAGTGAGTTTTCAGCTCTACTGCACCCTTCCAGTGCTACCACGGTACAACGTAAGAGGTGCGGTGCTGTTGCTGCAGTGCTCTGCTGAAGGTCTCTGACGGGCTCACCGCTCCTCTTGCTCCAAAGACTTTTGACCACCCAAAATGTCGGGGGCTTTCTGAGCCCAAACTCTGGGTCCCAGGCAGTCGAGGCGCAGCTGGCCACCAGCCCCTAGACTGTCCTTGGGGGGCTGCTGGGATGCCCTGACTTTGTTTGGCCTGACTCTGGGCTGCCGTTATGCTCCAGATTCTTGCTCCTGCTTGTTGGTTCAGTCTCCCGCTTTTTGGCTCTGTGTGCTGTTTCTGCCTCTGAACCCCTTAGCTTCGACCTGCTTCTCTGTTCCTGACCACTTCACCTGATCTTGCTTGATCTCTGACTCCATCCTTCACTGCTGCCTTCTTGGCCGTACCATGCCCCTGACCTGACTCTTGGGACTCAAGTTTTTCAGATGGGAGACTCGGAAGACGGAAGGACTTGTTCCTTTAGTGCCGATAGCTTTTCTCTTCTCCACCTCATCATGACTCATGATTCATTTTGGATGTAAAAGTAATTCATAGAGTTAAAAGGAGCGAACAAAAAGTTTAGGTAGCCACTGCAACTGAAATGAGTGATTTCTCTGAAGTCTCTTGGAGAAGAATGGGACCGAATATAACCTTCACCCTCAGGGAAGACAGAGAATTGCAGACATACATACAGGTATTCACAGGGCATGTCTATGTTCGTTCTGCAGAGCTGGGGATTTGCTTGAACAGCAGTGTGATTTATGATGTAATCACACTGTCTAATGATGCTATCAAATACTGGCCTGTGCAGTGAGCAAAAGTGTCACTGGCAAGTTAAATAGCAGAAAGGGAATGAAAATGCACATTCACCAGCTGTCCTATTAATGCATAGTGGTGTAAAGCGCCTTTAACATCTCAGTACATCCAGGCTAAACAGACTTACCCAAAACAGTTTTATTACCTCAGTATGTGTGTGCTTTAGCCTGCAAGCCAAATGCTGCTGCTGGCTCTTCCCCCCACTGGGAGCAGAGCTGTGTCCTGCCATGCTCTGCCAACTGCTTCCCGCTCCACACAGCCGGCCTGCCCACGGCAGCACCCCACGGGTGGCTGTGCTAGGTGCCATCCACCCCACAGCCCTTGCCTACCTAACCATGATCACCAGCGGCATCCCATTTCCAAGACAGCAAGAAGAGTTATGCCAATAAGCTGGTGTCCAGAGAGTCTAAAGACCTGCTTTTTAACTGTTTATAGTGAACTAGGAAATGATAGATGTCGTAAGTGTGTTACAGTGCTGTTAGCCTACCAGGGAAGATGTTAAAAGTGGCCATAAATCATTTGTTATGCAGTCCCTTAGCCTTTAGAACAATCCGTGCTGAACATGTATTTCTGTAATGAAATGTCCTTTCTTCTCTGATTGTTTCTTCTCTCTTTGTAACACAGCAAGAATCAGATCTTCTGCGTGATCAATAAATAATAAGGAATTGATTCCCTTGTAACCACTCTGGCCCTAATGCTGCAACCCCAGTGGTTTCAGCATCATTTCTCCTGATTTACACTAAGGAAGATGAGGTCAGGACCTTTTTTTCTCTGGCAAATTAAAGCAAGCTCTTCCAAAGGTAAAACAAAGCACCCCTGGCTGACCCTAGCAACTGCTAAGAAGCTGGGGGACAAACTGGCCTGGCAGACTGGACCTGAGCAGCCCGGGGCTGGCCATGAAATCCAGAGGATGCTGTAGCCAGCTATCCGTTATCCTCCCACTGCTGCAGGAGCTGGCCGACAACGAAATCTCCATCCGCAGGCTGAAGAAGGACTACTGACAGTATGAAATGACTCCGAGGTGCAGACAAACCAAGTGACTCCCCATGGCTGAGCTATAAATTAGTCTCTGCAGCCCGCCAGCATAACCTGCCTGCTGATAGGTTATTTATAAGTCAGCTGTAGAGCAGGGTTAATATTTACCTACATGTCTCAGAGGGGTGGCATTCTGAAGATGGAAAGTGTTACAGAAGCGCTAGAGTAAGTCATCATTAAGCCTTCACACTGGCATATTTCCTCACCTCTAATAGCTTACAGAGGTGCAGAAATGCAATTAAACTAGAAGATATCTATAGCTGCTTGCCTCCTTATAACACCTCATCTTCTCATGTATTGATTTAATGTCTGTGCTGGTGGTGTAACATATGTTTGCCATGTTTTACAAGTGCCAGTGTGCTGACCTGATGTCTGTGCACCTACCCTGCTCATTTCTTTGTTCCTTTGGTTGGTATTTGTTTATTGTATCTGATAAACTATACAGAAGTTTGCCAGAGTCTCAAAGGCAGGGTGGCTTATCCGCGGCTTAACATTCAGAGTGTTTCTGTAAGTAAAATGTGCTGTGGGATTGGACTTTCTGGGCAGTAAAAGTATCCTTCATTGCACTTCATCAAGATATCATTAAAACCAACCTTTAGCCCTTTTGAGTTCTGTGGTTTAGAACAGGCATGGGCAGAGCACAGTCATTTCCATTTGCTCTGGCTGGAGATATTTTTTTCTTTCCTCATGATACAGCTGTTGCAATTTGCCTTTTTCGTTAAGGACAATAATAATGTACCAATGTGCACCCTTATTACTGTTTACCATTAGCCCTTACAAGCATCCCTGCATTTTCATTACAGGCGCTATCAAAGGAAAAGAAACAAGGAGCAGATACGTGTGTGTGGTGTGTGTGTGTGTGTGTGTGAGCTCACTGCGAGGAAGACAATTTTGCTGCTGGCCTTTCACGTAGGTAATATTGGAATAAAGAATTACATAAAAAGGAAAAGAAGCGTCTCTGGCACAGAACTCAATATGGTGAAGGGAAGGTATTATTTTGAGCAGTGCATTCATTTCATTTATTACCCTCTGACAACCTAAGCTATAATTTCGCTTCGATTATATAAAACCTGGTCATTACACACTAATTCTCCACATCTCCAAAACCATGATGGTGCCCAGACATCTATGCCACACTGTCAGCTTGGACTGCAAGAGAAAACCTGTCCTTCACCAAGGTGACATTCCCTCTTCCTTTCTTCCCCTTCTCCTCCTGAAAGGACTCATAGGAAGCACGACCCAGAGCCAATTCCCAGCACACAACAGCAGGAAACAGGGACATTTATATTCTGCATAAACGTGCAGTCTTTCTAACATGGCAGTTAGCACTCACAGTGATGTGCTACAACTGCTAAATATGGGCTTGTGGTCACAGTGCTGACTGGATGTAGCAGTCCAGCCTGTCTCGGGGTCTGCTCTCTATCTTAGCAAACTAGGATAAGTGGGGTCAGCAGCCCTGGGCTCCCAGTCCTGCATACACGGTGCGTTCACAAACTAACTTTAACATTTAGGGCTGTGAGAGCAGGAACCAGTTTGGAAGCGCTGGGGGCAAGAAACAGGTTCGCATTGCTGTGGATGAAAAGCAGGAGGTGTTGTGAAAGCACTATTTTAGACATCTATTTTAGGGTGAGATGATCCATGCTCTTTCTTTCCACTGTTGTGGGTGAAGCCTAGATGGGGTGCTTACACGGTAGATGTCTACATTTGCTTAGATGAATCCCACCCCTAAAGCCAAATCAAAATTTCCCCATCTGTAATTCAAACCCATCATTCCTTTTCCTTCTTACCAGCCCACCCTGCCCCCAACCAAATAGTCCCTTCCTGCTTATAGCTACCGTTGAATTATTCAAAGCGTCTTCCTATGTCACTCCTCCATGCGGGGATCTCTTCAGCAGGGTGGCCAGCCCGTCCTTGGGCATAACATGCCTACACAACTTGCATTTAGCAGACCTCTGCCTCTATAGGCTTCCTGCAGGGCCACGCTCACCTTGGTACAACAGAGGATCTTGCCCCTGTTCCTACCTCGTAGCCGCTGCTGGTTTTGGAGTACCCAAGCAAATCTCAATCTTGACTGCCAAAGGCTGCCTCTCTCTCTCTCTTCATGCTATTCAGTATAATTCTATGAAGAATAGAATAGGAACAGACTATAACAGGAATTATATTCTATGAAGAATAAATCGCCTGCTATAAACTCCAGATGGAATTCAGAAGCACGGTCCATGGAAATATGTCTTTTGACAATGAGAATAGGCTCATCATCAAACCCCTAAAGATGCAGAATCTTCTGTTTTCTCAGCATCTAACAAAAGTGATGAACTCCATCTCCAAAGACCAAATCATATCTTTTCTGTTCTAAAATAGCCTGCAGCAAAGCAATGGAAAGTAATTGATTTGGTAGGTCCAGTTTCATGCTATACTCAATTCTAGCATTTCCTGAAGAGTCTTCAACTAATAGTATCTTAAATTTATACTGATTACTTAAAAAGGAAGGAACTGGGAACGATGGATATCCTGTCTGAGTGAATTCAGGCAAACATCTAATTACTGGACTGTGGATTTTCAGGTAGCTGTTGTCAGACCCATGAAGACATTGAAAAGTCATCCCCTCCTCTAATGAACTCAAGCGGTAGAGGCAGGAGCCTTGTCTGAACCTTGGAAATAGCACATATAACACCTTTGTTAAACTAGTTTCCATGGTAACAATTTCATGTCATTGAACATCATTAAAGACTAGAAGAAATCTGAACTATTCAGTTAGCTTGTCTTTAGGGTTTTATTGACCTCCCTTTCTGAATAACTGTTCTCCTGGGAGATAAGACTCAGCAAACAAGGGATGCAGGAGGTGTACTGCTTTGCTACCGTGTTATCAGCAAGCCTTTCCTTTAATTTTTCAGCTCGGGATTTCAGAACAAACTCTGTAAATATGAGTAGGCATGGAAACATGCACAGATATTTCTGTCTCTAACACAAAAATAAGGCAACTAAAGATGACTGCGGTTAAGTGGCTTGTCCAGAGGGGGAAAAAAGGGAAGCATGAGGAAGCTGAGTGAGAAATTACGTGCTGTGATGACTTGACTCCCCCATTTAGCATCCTTGGCAGAACGTCATTGTTTCACTTCATGTTAACGAGAGATAAAACCACTGTCAGGCTCCTTTGCCACCTGCCCCTCTGGCACAGCAGAAAAAAAGAAAACCCTGGCAAATCTCGACATATGTGAGTCGTTTAACTCTTCTTAATGGGAAGCTCTAGCAGTAAAAAGGAGTGAGATGCAGTAATAGGAAAATTCAGCAGTTGCCTGTGATTTTCTCTGTGCACTGGGTTTTTTTTTTTAGCTTACATAATTAACATTTGTTTTCTTACCCAATGATTTTTTGTGTACTACAGTCTCCTCTCATGGGCAACGTTCATCACTTCTCCTGCTAGGGCAGGATTGCAGTCCCAGAAATGGGAGCAAACCATGTCTTGACTCTGGCTTTAAAATCACACTGGCTTCTACGAAAGGCTTTTCCAGCAGCTTTATGGCATGTCACCTGTAGGGACGTCCACAGCACTGAGGAAAGACCCTGGAAAAGAAGTCGGTAAGAAGGACCCTGTGGCACCCCTGCTGTAGTTCTCCAGGGCCTGGTTGAGAGAATTCGTGAATGCCTTCTCCTCTACACGACAGCTGCAGCAAGCTGGGAAAGGTCCTTCAGAGGGGGAGGAGGATTGGGGAAAAAATGTCTGTGCTTTTTTGGGGGTCAGAACCAAGCCCACAGATCCAAATCTTTTGCATTTTGATATGCAGGTTTGATATTTGCCAACGTGACTGCAGGCAGCCCCTGTTACTCTAGTGTGTTAGGCTGGGTTGTCAACTACATCCAGAAGGTGCAGACTGTAGATTTCCAAAGACAAATGGTTCACCAGCTGAGATATGCGTTCAGGATGAAGAACGCTGGCTCTCCATCCTACAACAAATAGCTAATTGCCTGCTATCACCTGCACGGAGATCAAAGGAAGGATAAGGGTTTCATTTTTTCCTGAGGGAAAGCTGTTTGAGGGGGAATGAAATAATGCACTGTATTACAATACAATAAAGAGATATCCCTCTTGGACTGACCCCAAAATCAAGCATTGTTTTTCACACGAAAAGAAAAGGCTGAGAAACTGTGTTTCAGGTTAAATAAAAAAATTTATAAAGCATTTAACAGAGGCCTTCAGCAACTTCTGCTGCAGCCTGAGCAGGAGGAGGTGGAAGACAGCTGGGAGGGAGCGAGAGGAAAGGTGACATTCCTGTTTCTTTAAAAAGTTCCAAAATCTATCAACATCTCAAATCATGCTTTATTGAAGAGAACAAGGATCTTGCCTCTTTGTTTTCACACAGGCTTCAGTTCAAAGCAGCTTGCCTGAGGATAGCATTTAATTGACCTCAGTGATGGAGCACGTGCAGGGTATCTCTTGCCTAGCAACAACGGCCAGGTAGGGAAGCTTTAATAACTGCTGGGATTTAGAAACCGGAGAAGGCTTTTGCGCAGCAATGGTGGTTTCTGAGCAGCCCAAAAGTGAGCCATCAGTGCAGGCTGGCTCCCCTAATACAACCTTAGACCAGGGAGGCTGGCTCGCAGTTCACGAGCCCTTGCATTTCACTGGCTCTCCAAGCACAGCTCTGCTCCCAGGCCCTAGCAGCAGGGTGGTCCCCATGCAGGGGGGGCATTGCCGGCTGTGTGAAGGAAGGTCGCTGCAGACGTCAAAAGGTTGCCCCTGGATCTAATGGCATGCCCAACCCTGCTCTGTCCTGCAAGCTGCAAGGATGCACACAAGGATAAGGTAGTTATCCTTCGCCCGTGAGCTGCTGCCGGGGCTCCTTGGCTCTCCGAGGGATGTGGTACAGTGCTGTGGCTTTCAGCTTTCCACAGACAGCTTGTAGGTCAGGCTGGCTACTTTACCCAAATGGCTTGCAGAGAAGTATGTGGAAGCTTGAAATTTCAGGTGGTAACCAGGACTGTGCCTCTGTGGTAAATAAGCAACTATTGCCTGGCCAGGGTTCATTTTATGCCATAATGTACGTTATGCGACAGACCAACCAAAGCAAAAAACATGGAGAAAAGGGACTGGCAGTCAAATTAAGTGTATCCAAACCATTTTGACAGAGAGCTTTTCTCTGCTTCTTCAGTTCCTAACAAAAGAGAGAATTTCCAAAGCCAGCTAACAGACAGGGTCTTCGCCCTACTGAGCCAATGTTGGGGTCAGGTCCTTTGTCTTTTATATAAAGGGCACTTTGGGAAATGAAGCTGACAAAGACAATATAAGAGAACAGTCAATATTTCCATTTACCCCCATTCCAGGTACAGGTTTATTTTGGGGATTTGCGAAGAACTGTGCTGCAAAGAGTCTGCGTGTGCTGCTAACTAAGCATTTCCCACATTTGTCTCCCTGCTTTCAGAAACGCCCTTCTGCTAATTTTCAGTAGTCTTCTATTAGTCATTTTTGACTGCTTGGGATTTTTAGATTATATATACGTGCGTGTGCTTGTGTCTGTGCGTGTATATAGCTCATACACCATTCTGATGGATTTTGCAGTCTAATCCGGCTTCTACACTTTCTTCCCCCCAGACCATTGCTTTTCTTGGTGTAAATCCTCAAACCAGCCATGACACCTAACGCGATAACTAGAGACAAGAAGCAAATCTGAGAGTTACTGTTGTACTCCTAGTCCTCCTCTCTCTTCCTCTTCTGAGCATCAGCATCCGCAGCCGCACAAGGGGATGCCATGTGAGAGGTGAATGGAGCCAAGCCTTGCTACCTGCTGCTGCTCAAGAGGAGAGGGTGCAGATCCACAGCCACAAGGGCTGAAATGATCTTTTGGGATGGGCTAAACAGGGGAAAAGAGGATTATTTGAACAGAAGGGCTGAAATGATCTTTCGGGATGGACTAAACGGGAAAAGATGATTGTTTGAACAGAGAGCGATAATACCAGAGAGTTCCCCCCAAGTGCTGAAGTATCTCACTTGGACTCTGTTAGCCTCCCTTGCTCTTTTCCAGCTTGTACCTTGCTGCAAAATCTGTTTATACCAGGAATCTGCCCATTTCTTCCCTGCCACCATCAAAGTCTTGGACTACAAATGTCTCAGGACTAAGACTTGCTTCACGTTGTTAGTCAAGCACCACTCATGCCTGTGGTATTCTACCAGCAAAATAACCGCACTGTGTATCTGCTTCAGCGTTGAAGCCAACAGCCCCAAGAATAGGGAGGCATGCCACAAACTGGCTTTGTCTGTCGAGGAGTCTTACCCCATGGCTCGCTGAACCTCTCTGGTCTGGCTCAGCGGGACCTTGTTAAGCCCCAGCAGTTTGTTTTGTGGTGTCTCAGATCAGGATAATCCTGTGGGGAGAAATTAAACCCTGAGCCTCTACTGCCTTGCTCTGTGGCTGTATCCTGACTGACCCATGCGAAGCTAGCCGAAGGTGTCAGTCTTCTGGTCCGCGCTTATTTGGTCCATGTCCTCTGCTGAAACCATGCTTTGGTGTTGGTAACAACCTGAAAGGTAGAAGGCAGAGCCTGCTGTACAGGTCTTACTCTCTGGGGTGCAGGAAAAGTTTCCGAGCTTCCTCTGCTTTTCTTTCCTGCCCTTTTGCCCAGGAATGTATCTCCGTGGGCTTTCGCATCCTCACGCGCCTGAGCTCAGCCCACGCTCTGAGGGTCAGCTCTGAGGGTCAGCTCTGAGGTGGAGGATGGAGAGCTGCAAGCTGCGTGGAGCTGAGTCCTGTGCGGAAGCACTGTCCTACGAGGGGCTGTAGCTAGCACAGGTCCAACTCTGCCCTAACCTGGCTGAGTTATTTCTGCCTGGCTCAGAGCACTACCAAAGCAAGCTAACACTTCCCTGCAAAAAAAGCATGTAATCTTATCGCTGGTTTGTTAGTCCAAGCGTCTTATAGAAACATGTTTTTCAGACATGTCTAGCTCAAATCTGGAGTAGCTGGCCATGAGATTTCAGGGGAAATTACATGTTCTCAGAAGCATGCTCCTTTTGGCTTTTCTCTGAGGCAAAAACAGAGGAGTGGATTTTGTTCTCTGCTGCCTGAGAGGGAGTTTGCAGTGATATTATGGACAGCAGTTGGGTTACTCTCTGTTTTTACCAGCTGAGAGTTGAATCTGGCCTGCAGTCAAGTCAGTAGGTCTCGTGGGATCTTATCTACACTGTTTTTAAAACCTATTTCTTAAGGAAAACAAAGGCAGTTCCCCCTTAATCTGAAGTTCATAAGGTTTGCAGTAATCCAGCTACCCGAAAACAACTCCCCCCCAAGAAAAACTCCATTAGAAAGGCAGCAAACAAGAGTCTTTCCCTGGTACCTTGCTGCTCTGTGAGAAGGACCAGCCCTGTTTTCTTCAGGAGAGGGCAGAGAGGCTGCAGTGCACGTATCCCTCACCAAGAAGGGATGGCTGAAAGGAAGGCTGGATTTGGGCTGGGGGGGAATTCAATCCCTGCTCTTGCACGGGTTGCCTCGTTGAACTCGAGCATCGCTTGGCTTCCGTTCCCCATCTGTCAGATGGGATTATCGCTCTGCATAGGCACTACAGGGATGGGGGCCAGGCAAGAGCCTGTAGCAAGACGAAGGCTCTCTGATCTTGCAGCTGCTGACATCTCTGCCTACACTGGTAACAAAAAGGCCACTAGTGTAGGTGGCTTTTTGATGTGGAAACTGCAATGAGACCTGAAATGAACTGGGACCACCTGCTTTTTTGTCTTAATGAAAGCAACCGAACCAGGAGTAGACCCTTTTTATTTCTGACAGGTTTGGTCTGAGAACAGGAATCCTGGTTCTCTGAGAGCTTAGGATTATCACTTCCCATTAATGTTCATGCTGCTCCCCGGTAATACCTTCTCTTGTCTTTTGCGTGTCTCCTTTCTTCCCCTTCTCCCTCAACTCCCTATTTGTCTTCCAGTGCTCCTGCTTTTCTTTTCTTCCATCCTTCAGTTCTCAGAGTTTTTTCAAAGCAAGGCTAACCGTTAAAATGACAGCCTTCTTTCACAAACTGTGACTCCTGCTCTGTGCTCACATTTTAACGCAAATGTATTTTTCCCATCCCACCTCTGGGTGGTTGAAATAAGCAGAATGCCTGAACACACCGAGGAGCATGTTTCTAAGGGGTAAGGAAGGGAGATTAAGGAAAATCAATAGCCCTGAGGCTCCCAGGGGTACTGGGAGCGGGTACCGCTCCTTTCCCCCAGCACTGCAGGTACCAAGCTGCCTGTTCTGGAACTCAGTGACTGGGCTTACGCTGATGTGATGGTGGCTATAGTCACACTGTAATCAACATCCACCTCCTGGCTATATTTTAAATTGGATTAGGGTGTGAGTTTCCTTCTCACTTTACAATCAACATGAGCAAATGCTTTGTTTATCAAAGCAATCTGAGCGATGCATAATGGAAAGCACTGGATCTATCCGCAACAATTATAACCATGGAATAGGTGCATTACAATAATGGGAAATCTATTCTGCTAAAAGCTTCCTTCAGGATCATTATCTAGAGACCTGCTAACCCTGTAATTGTTCCCTCAGCACAAGCACCCTCTTCAGAAAAAAATAAAGACCATAGCGGTCTGCTGCTGACTATGAACAGCCCGGCTTGCTGGTGCTCTGATGCACGCAGCTCCCCACGGGAATGCAATCCTTCCCTCCTCCAGATGAGAAAATGCAGACTGAGCGCTTTGCACAGGGATTTCCTTACTAGTGCAAATCCTTTGTGTTTAAAAACATTGGGGGAAAGAGTACCTCTGTGTCCAGTAGCCTCCTTGATTTCTTTTTAACTAAACAGAAGAGTTTTACCTAAATCAATCCCAAATGTACCTTTCCAAAGAGTGAGAGACTGATGTCTATGTATAAATTGGTGGTATCCATTTGTACAAAGCAGCATATTTACTGTGATATTTTCATAAAATTGTTTAAAAAAAGGTGCTTGCTTTCTTCTCCAGGTTTACTCATCTTATACACAGACAAGAAATATCTCTGGTATTGCAAGTGAATTTTTACTGAGCCCATCAAATGATTGCCCTATAATGACTTTTATAATGTTTATCACTTTTTTTATTTGACTAATCTTGATATTCAGAGAATAGTTTATGCCAACACACTTTATCCTCAAACTTCTTCACAAACTTGTGGCTATGGCTGTTGTGGCGTGCGTGGTAAAATGGACTCATTCAGCCTAGGAGTGGACATGGCTTGGTAAGAGCAGGGGAGGGAATGAGCCCGACCTTTGTCTCCAGCTGGCTGGAGACTCTGCCTTGGGCTCAGCCTACCTAGGTTACCATGGAGGTCACTGCTGGTCTGTCTCGGCTGCCAAGTGGACCGTTAAAACAATCGATACCTGAATATTATCACAGAAACCTCCTTTAGTTTATCTACTTAAACAAGCATTAAGCCTTTCTCGACAGAGCTCTGGCAATCACAACAACAAGTGCAAAAATAATAATGAGCCAAAATGAAAAAAAATGGACGAATAACAGGAGGACAGTCAGACTTGCAATGGAGATGATGCCTTGCAAGGCTGTCCTGCTTATCGCCCATGATTAATCCCAGGAGGCACCTCAGTTAAATTGGATACCCTTGGAAAGGCAGCGTGTAGTGAATAACAGTTGGAGGAGGTGGAATCAGAGGGGAAGTGCTTTATCAAGCAGATATTTGTGTGTGCTAGCAATAGAAGGGAAAACAAAGGCTGGGCAGGTGAGTAATATCTGTGGTGAAGCAAAAATCTGCAGAGAATGAAAGATAGGGATGAAGCCAGGAGAGAGCTCTGCACCAGTGGGGAAGGAGAAGCTGAAGTCAGGGCGGGAGCTCAGCACCCTGTGGCCCTTGCTTAAAATCCTGCCTCAAACACAAAGTGCCTGCATGCCACTGAGCTGGTCGTTTTGGGCAGGAGATTGCACTAACCATGGCAACCCACAAATCAGAGCTAAAATCATCACTACGTGTCTGCCTGCCAGCATAGCACCTCCTGGTGTGTTGCTCCTCTGCTAGAACCTGTTCCAGCTGTCCTCAAGCCTACACCTGTAAATCAGTGAAATTAAAACAATTTTGTAGCTGTCCTGGCTCTTTCACAGTAGCAAAGCCTCCCACCACATCAGTAATACTCAGTGTTCACAACAGGGTGATATGTGGCATTGCTATGGGCATGCTTTTGCGGAGATACTCCTCCAGCAAAAAGGCTTTCAGCATGTGGAGGGAGGGTTTCCCCATCCACAGTACCTGCAAGTTTCACACCAAAATAGGTTTTTTTGGTGGTATAGTTTTTGGGTTATATTATATTATATTATATTGGTTGTATTATTATTGTATTATTGTATTGTATTGGGGTTTATACATTTTTTTTTAGTAACATTAAGCATTTAACTGATTTAAAATCACTTGAAATCCTCACAAAGAACAAGGGTTAATGGTAATAATTATGCTTCAGCTTTTAGGAAAGCCTAACCCTTAGGTTTCAAGGCACTGTTGCTGCTATGACACTCCCAGGAGCTTCGGGCCATGATGAGAAGGTATTTTACTGAGGACTGATACAACACTAAAAAGCTACTGTCTCTTAAAGACCACAGAGACCTTGGGAAGGTAGGTACGCTTCTCCCTCTGATAAAGGCTGCACCTAAAGAAACGCTGATTTTCCAAGCAAGGTAACCATCTGCTAAAAGGAGCCAGGACAGGATCCATCTGCCACTGAAGTCAAAAGAAAAGCTTGCATTAAAGCAGGTCATTGTGGTCTGGCCACGCAGTATCAGGAAAGTAATTTTTATTTCCCATTACTGCTGTGGACTGGCTAAAGAAGCTCTTAAAATGCCTATCAGCAGTACAAAAGGATGCTGTTTATCTGCTGGGAATGCGTTAGAGGAAAAAAGATGCCAGAATTTGGAGGAAATAATGTCTTTTATATAGCAGTCTGATGCAGAGACCTGCATGCATCAGCTGCACTTGAAGGACTGGAAAACGATGTACAAATAAACAAACCACAAGCCAATACCCATTCGAATTTTAAATACATTCACTCTAGATGTGCTGTCACACCTTTTGTATTCATTTGCTTACAGATATGGGGGAAATTATGGTTTCCAAGTTCAAATAAACTCGGAAGAGAATTTTCAAAGTTCGTCTGCCTGACTATTCAAAAAAAAAAGCATTGCATTCATGTTTATGAATGTCTGTACTGGAAGTGGCTGCAGATTTATTCAGCCAGGGAATAAAAATTACATCACTTGATTTATTTGACCAGCCACTAGAAAACAATGTGCATATTAATGAATGTGAATAATTACTTAAAATTAACATTCAATCTACACAGCAGTAGGATCATTAAGATGTATCAAATAAACTTAACTAAGGAGTAAATTCAAAAGAAATTTGTGGTCCTTTGGCAGTTATTATATAAGTAGGAGAAAAGACTGCATTAATTATATAAATTATTCATTTTTAATTATTTGCTCAGCTGCGGTAAGTATTGATAATAACTTTCTGTCTCAGGGAGGGAAGAATGATGACAAAGAAATTTTGCTTATTCTCCTTACAATGGCAAAGTAAACAAAACTGGGGAACAAACCGAAAAGTCTGCGAGCGTTTCTAAGTGCATTGGGGAGATCTTGTTGTTCATTGTTTCTTCTTCTCTCTGCCCTTCTACACGGCACTAGTGAGCCTTTCTAGCAGGCATGTTTTTTGAAAACTTGACTTGGTTGGAAGAAGAATAACGCAAAATAAAGCAAGCTTTCGATAGCTGCCGATACGCAGTGGTGGTCCCCGAGCTCCTGAGACCTCTGTCCTGGAGGAGGTGTTGAATGCAGCGTGCAGCAGGAATGGTGCTTGTGTAAGTGCCAGCAGATCATCCTCCTGCTTTCTCCTTGCGGGGATGGGCAAAGCTGTGTGCCTTCCTCACTGGGCACCATTCTGAAGACAGAACTGCTGATCTCTGCCTGGGATTTTCTCTGGTATTTGCTTTGGGACCTGGTTGGATGAAATTTTCAGGTAAGACAAACTGTTGTAAAAAATGTTGGTTCCGGAGCATCTTACCTTGATTTACAGCAGCACTGCCCCATCTCCTCCCTTGTTGCCTTTCTCACGTCACCTCTAGAGTTTGTTGCCATAAGCTTGTTGGCTCAGCAAACTGGACACCTGAAAACTATACGGCATCAGCAACAGAAGCCAAGGAGAGCTTTCAGACTGCTGGAAATCTTGGAAAACCCTGGTCAGACACACACCATTTCTAGTTCTTGCTCCAAAGCATGTGAACAGCAGAGCTTTTTGAAAAAAACTCCTCACCATATTTTTTTACAGGTAATAAAATGATGAGTTTATTCGATCAGTTAAATCAATTTAGCTAGAATGTACTCAAAGAATTCAGGCTGAAGTAAATAGCTGGCATGAAAAATTTCAGTACGAAGCGTATAAGCCTACAAACAATCAAAAACAATTTTAGAGAGGGAAGCATCAGACAATCTTAATCAGAGGTGCCATTCCCAATCTGTAATGGGTGAATATCACATATCCCGTTAAATGCCACCTATGATATTATGGTTACCTCCTATGGTACAGAGCTGTTTCCTTGAATGGTGGTGATGATGATGATGGTGATGATGATGATGATTTCCTTGCTGTACAATTATATTTTCAGATATTCAGCAGGGAGTTTTATTAAAGAAGCACTATTCCTTCGTGCAAGAAGTATGACCTTGGCACATCCAGCATTAGTTTATACCACACCTGTATAAGAGTTTTGATGTCTGCAAAGGAACATATGTGCCGGTGAACTGTTGGGCACTAATAATTTTTTCTACTTTCAGCTGTTGTCTAGTGAGAAATGAGAAACTGGCTTTCCATTTAGCATAGTCTCCCTCCAAAATGAACTAGCCATCACTTTATGTAAGTTATCACTCTGCTGAAATAACCTGAGGGACACTCAGCCTCCACACAGTGAATGCGGTGTTCAGCAGAGCCATCAGTCTGAATCGCCCCGACAGTCTCTGTTCAATTCCAGAAAACCTGCTGGCCTCCCCCATTTCCCAGGGACAGTGTGTGAGGAATCACTGCATGAGCAGGAGGTACCACTGACATCATAAGAGGATGCTGTAAGCTGCGACATCTTGTGTAGCTCATAAAAAAGTGCCATCTGACAGCATGAAGATAGTCAAGAATATTTCAGGAGGCAATTAGCATCTGTGTACCAAATGCTCCCGAGTGGTTAAGTTTTAGGAACACTCACCAGGATTTTCAGCTGATTTTGCATCCCAGCTCTAAACCTAGGGAGTTTTTTTACATTTGCTGCATACTGCTGGGAAGGAGGGGACAGAAAAGGTGTCTCACCTCCTTGTTTGTCCCCACAAACTCACACTGAAAGCCTCTCCTGAACTGATGTGAACGTACCTGGCTACCCCCTTATTCTCCCTGGGGACTCAAGGATGCGACACCTCCTCGTGCTGCTCTTAGTACAGGTCCTGGTGCCTCTTAGCCATGTCAGCTCCGCAGCCCATCGGCCATAACCTCTATTTTGAATGTGTTGCAGAATCCAATGTGCAGAATTTGAAGTCAAGAAAGTTTAAGCTCCTAAGCAAGGGATAGGTATAAATATCGTGCCGGGACCTGCCCCTACTCTCTACCATGAATGTGAAATTCCCAGATGAAAAAAGCTGACAGAGGGCTTGGGCTCCCAGCAGGGGATAGACTTGTGCGTGATCCCTCTGCAGAGTGATATTTGCGTTCAGCTCACTTTACCTGTGTAGAACAGCAGGAATATTTGACAGCACAAAGGAAAAGTCAAATGAAATCAAGCAAGGAAAAGAATATAATTTAAAGAATACACTAAGGGCTTATGCTATGTCCTGTCACAGAATTAAGTGGGGACATTCTGCACCTACTTTTCTCCAAGTATTTCTCTGAGATGGAAGATGTGAATTCATGTTTTGCTAAATGTGGAGTGAGAGCCAACTGATTTTTACAATTAATCTGTGGTACAGATGCAGTGTCCTAGAGAATATGCTCTCTCTCCTGTTTTACGTACAGCTTTGCTTTGCTGGAGGAAGGTAGCAGGCTCAGTCTGTAAGGACTCATTTGAGAGGGCTCGGTGCCGTCTGCTGAGCTTGAATGCACAGGCAGTGATCAGGAAAGAAAAAGATGTTGAGCCTTTTCAGGCAGAAGGATCTTACACTGCCTGCCATCACCAGCGCCTTCTCCTTGTCCAATACATTGGACATTTTATAAGTAATATTTCACCTAGACTGTGTTTCTCCTAAAGATATGGTAAGCCTTTTTAGTATAAAGTAGATGTTTTCTGAAGTCCAGCTCTAAAATCCTAGGGGAGAAGTTCTCTTTACTGGAAACATCATTTGCTCTTGGAAAAGCTAGCATCTGTGCCAGGTAAATGCATTCTGATTTGCAGATCCCATGGTATTTTTATAATCACCATTGGCAATCTGTGGCAACTATCTTCCTGAGAAATGCTGATTTTCTAGTAATGACCGCTACTGTGCCTTTCACCTGAGTTTTGGTCTTTAATGTACAAGCCTGGGGATTCATGAATGTGTCATCTCTGTGGCAGAAGTACAGCAGCGTGTATTTTGAAGTTAGTACCCAGAAGAGCAGCGGGTGATCTGTGGACACAAGAATAGAGCTAGACCTCGCCCCAGGACTGTATGTTCTCGGTATTAACAGGTTCTACAGAAAGTTTCTGCTGATCTGTGCCCTTTCAGCATCCAGACTATATGTCTTCTGGTGGGGGGGGGTGTCGGCTCTTCCGAAAGCTGACTCCTCTCCCCAGAGGGCAAAGCAGCCTCTTCTCCAGCTGCTTTTGAATACAAGAGACCTACTGAAGTCCGTAACTTCAACCCACAGCACAATTTCTCACACTTGTCCAGTCTCCGTTGCCACAGCATCAGAGAACACCCCACCACCCCTAGTTTTGAATGGATTTAATCACTGATGAAAAGAGGTGTTGCTATTTCTCCTTGCTAAGCATTTGGCAACTGCAGCACAGAAATCCTTAGAGCAGCATCGGGAGCTGCTTGAACAATCAAAGTAAAGTGTAAATGCAACATCATCGGAGCACCATGTCCAACTCTCCAAGGCTTTGGTGACAACCAGACCTAACTTCAAACTTTTCAGTTCAAACAAAATAAGCTTTAACACTTCACATTATCCTGTTGGGCATAATTTCACTTTTCTGATACATTCCGTGTAACTTAAAATAGCTTCAGCATATGCTCGCTTCTTCCTCGTTAAACGTTTCCAAGAAAGTCTTAGCAGTTTTACATGTGGAATAAGAGCTTTAGCTTCAGTTTCCTGGACAACCTGCTGCGGTTGCACCTAGAACATCACCACAAAATCCCATTAAAGTCCACAATTGCCTTTAATCACTGACCTAGTCCTTTTTTTTCCTTTGTCCACCTGAGATGACAAATGTTTTTCCAGAATGGGACCACGTATGAGTGACAACAGAAAATCCTGGGATGCAATCCGCCTGCCTGGGAGCTTTATAAATCCATGATGGAAAGACTGTCAGTGCCAGGCACAACGGATGTCTGCGTGAACTGGATCATTTCAGTACCTAATACAACCCATTTAAAGGCAGAATATTATGCAGTAGGCACCTGATTCCCTTTCCTAACAAAGCTGTAGACCTTTATGAAGGCATGGGAATGTTAGACTTTGTGCACAACTCAAGGAGGAAACCTCAATGTCTCAAGCTCTTTCCAACCTCACTATGTTTTTATCGGAATACCTAATAGTGCAGGCACATCACTAATAGCTCCCATATATAAAGGACCCATTACACACGTGCCGGCATGAGACCCACGGGGAAGTGCTGGTCTCCCTGTGGAGTCCCTTATGTGACTCATGCTGTCTCTGCTAAGTATACATATAGGCATATGTGCTATTGGGTAGTGGTATCCTATTCTACAAGTTGCTTACCACACCTACTATTTATATCTGTTGTTATCAGAGCTTGAACATCTGTACCAGAGATGTCTGTGTAAACTGGCAAACAGATACATACAGTATGCAAGAAATAATCCTTAAGCGTCGAGGAATGTTCCTGCTGTTAAGCTGGTTTGTTATGATTCCACTTAGCGACAGATAAAGATGATGGAACATGACTTCTCCCTGACAAAAAATTGGGTTTCTTCCCAGAAGCTCAGAAATGCCCGAGCCTTGAGACTCTACTTTGCCTGTCAGTGTGATATATGACGAGCACTCCCTCCCTGCGCAAGCAGGTTACTCCTTTCAGGCCACAGTGTCTCATGTGGTAAGGCAATACGTTTTCTGCTGAACCACCCCTGGCCACCATTTGGGAGCAGATGGTTACAAACCAGCCAAAGAGCCACTCTGGCTTGCTGATACTTTTTTTTCTTCCCCTGCCTTTTGCATAGCACAAAGCCGAAGCGGGGGGCAGGCAGCCCCTCATGCAGTCCTGCTTCTATTTCTTTTCCTGGGTAAACTCCCTTTAAAATGCGGGCAAGAAGAAAAGAAAAACTTGATACCAAAGACAAATGAAATGCGCTGGGGGCAGCAATTTCTCTCCCACACTACTGTAACAGCACCGCATTCTTCACACCTGCTTTCACAGGAAAAAATTGCAAGCTATCTGTTTATTGACTGTCTGTGACCCACCTCCCGCTTCGCTCAGGATGCAGCTCCTCGCAGCCCTTCTCCGCTTTGCTGCTCCATCCAGCCCCACTTGTGAAGTCTCAGGCGAAAGATCGCAGGATAAGACCTTGCACATGTAACTTGCAATCTTTAAGGCAGCCCAATTGTCTAATCGTTTTCTCATCACTGCTATGATGAGAAAAAAGCCCCATGCTAACCCACTGACTGAAGGGTAACCAGGCAGCTGGCGGGGGGTGGGGGCTGTTTGTTCTGCGACATAAAATCATTGAATGAGCTGTAGCAAATGTTTCTGTTCTCGCTGTGCAGTGTACCTGCCAAGTCAAATCAGAGATATCAACAAGAATATTTGAAATGTTTTGGCAAGAGAAAACTTTCTTTAAGCTCTTGGGGTGCTTCGTGGGTATGTTTTCAGGTAACAAGCCCTGGCTCAAAGCCCTGCATTCAAGCATTGCTGAATCTCACTCACATTCAGAAACAAATCAGAATCTGTATTCAAGCGCTGCAAGCAGTCCCTATGCTTCCTACAGTTCATCTAACCACCATGAATAACTTGGAAATAATTAAGCTTTTGACGAAAATTATGTGCTGCATGACTTCAGTCTATGGAAGACTGCTTTGGCGACTCCAGAATACTCCATGGATCATTATTATAGCTGGGCCTAATTCTTTCCTCTTTTTTTTATGATCAGTCATGTATATATTACAACTGATCATGCAGAGCTGTATTGCTTATTAGCATTGTATGTATCCTTGTTACACACTGTAATAGAGTAGCTCCCAAATACAGCAAACACATGTTTTGCAGCACAGATACACTTCAACTCGGGAAACTCTTATTTCAAGAACAGCCTTAAGCCAGTGCCTAACTTGAAAGCAATGGAACTTAAGTACATGCAAACAATTCTATTTTATTGTGGGAAATTCTATTCTGTCCCACAGACATAGACTTAATCCTGTGTCCACAGGGTTGAGTGGACTACAGCCAGTGTCAGTACGACCCTGATCATGCTGATTCCAAAATTACCTAAGTGCATACCTACATTTATCAGAAAGGCCCTGACTTTAATGCACTTTGGCATTTATGTTAGCTCCCTTCCCTTGCTCCTCCTGAGTCACTTGCTTCCCCCGAGAAGCGGCTCACCAGACCTGCTCTGGGGTGCTGGGGCAGACTTACTGTGCGGAATCACTTCAGTAGAAGAATTTCTTTAGTAGAAGAATTGCTTTAAGAAGTTATCAAAGGAATGGAAATGTATGCATATGGCTTGCATTTTCACATATATACAGAAGACTGTGGGGGGCTGTCTGCCCGGCAGGCAATAAAAATCCCATCTCTTTCCATATTTGTTGAGGTAGTCATGAGTCTCCAACTCCTTCTTCTCCACGCAGCTGCCACAAACAGCGGGGAGATGTCACATCCCATGAGTGACGGATATGCTGTATTACTATAGCTGGATATTCCTGCTAGGATTGAAGCAGAGGTAACAGTGACTTTGGTTCTCTTGAACAGAGACAAGGGAACATAGAAAGTTCTTCAGTCTTTCCTTCGTATTAACCTGCTTTGTCTTAATTAGTCTGCTAGGATGATGCAACTATGGTACAGGGGAAATAGATCACTTTCATAAAGCATGGTAAGTAAAACCAGCTTAAAAAATAAATATGCTATTACACATTTTCATGCCTACCTCAGTCAGGAGGTAGCACATTCACTATATTCCAGTAATAAGCTTCAGGTAGTGAAAAAAATACACCTGGAATTTGCTAGGGTTGAAAAATGTGGTATTTCCTGTGCTCTTGCAAGAGATACTGTACTTCTTGCCATCCTCCTACCATAGTGAGCTGAGCTGAGCTTCCAGTCCGAGGAAGCAGATGCTGTGCATCATTGCCATTCTTAACTGTGGCAGAACTGGAGAGCCAGCGCGTAGCAATTACCCCAGTTCGTCAGATCCCGGGAAAACGTAGCTGCACTCACCCCTGTCTGGTGTGGACAGACACCAACAGCCCCAGGTTCTGCTCCCTCTAACATGTCCTTTTCTCCGTTATGGGCTTCTGCCACCTTTTGCTTATATATTTGCAAGCTCTGTGGAGCAAGGCTTGCTCTCAGTGTTTGCACTGTGCCTAGGGTGAAGCTGTCCGTCTTGGGTATGGTCTTCAGGCATAACCAGAGTATCTAGTCATAAAGCAGCTGCTTGATCTGATCTTTTCAAGAACAGAGGAGGTTAAATACTTGGAAATTCAGCTAGAATACCCAGTGAATGCCCTACTTCTCACCAGCGCAGGGTACTCATCTGGTGCTCTTCAGGCAGCTGGATGAGTGTCACACAGCTGGCCAAAAGCTGCTTTGGTTTACCCAGCGAAGGCAAATGCTATCTCATACAGCAGCTGTGTTTCAAGCACGATGAACTGCATCTTGATTACTCTTTTTGAGGCTGCATCAGCTTTTCTGTCACCTGCCTCATGGACATCCGCACTAAATACACACCCCATCGTTTCAGGATTCGCTGAGCTTGTTCTGCTGTTGAGAGTCAGAGCACGGTAGGAACTACCAACCTAAAAATTACTCAAGTGAACTTTCTCTCATTGGGACAAAGAGCACATTTACGTGGGTCTCTCTCAGTGTAAGGTTATTGGATATTTTCTCAGCAGAATTTTCCCCAGGGCTGACTGGGGGGGTCTGTGCCTATGTGCCTGTATGGTTATTACTTTAATGATTTCATTCTAGGTGAAAAAAAGTAGGGAGCGGAATCTCTCATTGACAACGATTGGTAGGAACACCACTGGCTCTGTCTTTGATGTGTTCATTTAGCTACATCACGTACACTGAATGTGGGGATAAAGAAGCTGAAGTGGGAGATTTGCTCCTCAAAAATAGTCTGGTTTAGAATCCTGTGCTTCCATGTATGGCTTTTCAGTGTGTTCTTGTAACTTGCTTTATGTAATTCATGGGGCGTTTCCAGGCAACAGGTATGATTCCCATAGACAAAGGAGAGAAATATTTTTGACTAACCAGCACATACATGTTTTTTCTCATTTTATCCCATTTTAATCTCTTCCCTGGATTCCCTTGCTAAACTCACATTTCCAAGGTGATTAATCCCAGCTCTTCCACAGAAGTGCATCGACATTACAGTGGTCAGCCCAGCAGTAAAGGTCACCACCGAACAATGATACATGGCCCATGTGAAACGGCTGCTACAAAGCACTTCAAGTCACCCGGAAGAAGAATACTATAACAATGACAAATAATGGTAACAAGGATTAAACCCTCTGATTTTCTATACCATTTCCAGCTGGACCAGGGCACTGTGCATTAAGCTAATGAGAGGCGAAAGCCAAATTAGCCGGTTTTGATGGAGCTTTCATTGCGTGTGGGCACACTCTGACTGCAGACGCAATTATTTCTCAATTCGTGGGAGCTTCAATCCGTAGACTTGCATACCACATTAAGCTGATCCCGTAAGGCTGGCCCCTAAATATGACCCGGCTGACTCTTGTTCTTTTCTGGGGAAATGACTGTAGAGCAGGGAGGAGGAATGTAAGAGGATACGTGCTGCTCTTGCTCGCCTCCAGCCTGAGATGGTAGGTCTGCTTACAAACACACATTTAACCCACATTAGGACCAAATCAGGATCCTTCCAGTCACTGTCAATATATAAGCATAACCAAAAAGAGAGGAAAACCAGAAATGCCTTAAGCACACACACAAAAAAATGAAGATGGAAAAATTTAAAAATACATCGTCTTCAGTAAAAAGACTGACTTAAGGAATTGTTCATCAGCTGCATCAGCCAAAATAGACACGTGGACAAATTGACAGTATCACAAGAGTATTCACCGTCTCAAGAAAATACACTGAAGTGAAAGTTGAGAGCTATTTCAAAGGAAATTTTGGTTAAAAGATATGTGGAAGGAGGAGGGTCTCTTACTCTTCCTCCAGTTTTCCTTCTTTCTTAATTTTAAAAACAAAGTTGAAGCAATTAAAGTCATAGCAAAGCAGATTAAGTTGCTTTTATGCTTAGCTTATCAACTCTTGTCACTAGAGTGATAATTCTTCACCCAGGTCCTCACTCTTTGCAGACAGAGAAGAGTCTGATTTTAGCAGGGCACCTGTTTAACAGCATTCACCTTCAGAGCATGCTTTCTTACCTCCTAGATGTTGGAGCATCATCACGGAGAGCGGTACACCTCCATTTGCACTGTACTC
This sequence comes from Harpia harpyja, assembly GCF_026419915.1. Taxonomy (NCBI): domain Eukaryota; kingdom Metazoa; phylum Chordata; class Aves; order Accipitriformes; family Accipitridae; genus Harpia; species Harpia harpyja. The sequence goes on along the minus strand of NC_068940.1, from coordinate 53,478,875 downwards.
TGAGGGTCAGGGTGTTCTGGGGTAGACACGTGGAACAACTCTTTCACTTTAGCCCTGCCAACCCCCAGGACTTCGCTGTAGCATCCTGCCATGTCTAGAGAAAAGGTGTTGATGGAGATTGACTCCTTCATTGTAGCTGATTCTACAGCGACCAGGAGTGCTACTGCTGTAAGGCAGTGCATTAGCTGTGCAAGCCCTAATGAAGTCAATGGAAGACGCCTTCCCTTTGTGTTGGTGGTTTTTTCCCCCCCAGAGTTATGTGTACAGACAGGCAATGGTTTTTGACTTGAAGTGGTCATTTCTGCATGCTTTCCCATGCCAAATATTTTAAGCATCTTAATGCAGCTATCTACACTGTTTATGTAACAGTAGATGTCGAAATCCCCTAGGAAGTGACTCTCAGAACTAGCCAGTCCGTCACTACACAGCCCTCTCAGCCCTACGGAGGAGCACTCCCTCCCCATCACACCGGGGAAGTCATAGAATCATAGAATCATTTAGGTTGGAAAAGACCTTTAAGATCATCGAGGCCAACCATCAACCCAACACCACCATACCCACTAAACCATGTCCCTAAGTACCACATCTACATGTCTTTTAAATACCTCCAGGGGTGGTGACTCAACTGCTTCCCTGGGCAGCCTGTTCCAAAGCCTGACAACCCTTTCAGTAAAGAAATTTTTTCTAATATCCAATCTAAACCTCCCCTAGCACAACTTGAGGCCATTTCCTCTCATCCTATCACTAGTACAGACTGTCTGTCCCTCGGTCCATCGCCTCCAAATCAGAAGGAAGTGAACTTCGGTGTCTCACAGAGGTGATGTCCACCTGGCTAGCTGATGTTTATAGAGCTTACAAAGGAAATTAGATGATGATGTGCTCGTTTGGCAATGCTGGCGACCAGAGGGGCGATGAAGGAGAACGTTAGGGCAGCCAGACGGTGGGCAATTTCTGGTTCTGTGCTCCTACATCAGAATCACAAATGACAGAATAGTGTTAAGACTTATAACGGACATAAACTCACATCCATTTTAGGAAGTCTACCACGCTTTTTCCATGTTTCGATCTGGGAAAAAGGAAAAAGGAACTGTAAGGTAATATAAAGCTGACATAAGAATTACCTTCGGTGAGGAAGTAGTGAACTTGATGTGAAACTTGGTAAGACACAACTAACATAAACTAAAAGCTGTGTGAGTTGGCCAAATGCCTTCCTGTTTCTCAGGTAGGAAAAAACAAAGACCCTAGCCCTTCCTTATTTCCTTATGTTAATGAAGAGGCATCAGAACTGATTTGAGCCCCTAAGAAATCATTCTGCTCCTCCTCGTATGGCTGTAAAACTCCTATCTGTTCATTTCTCTGCAGTCATATAACCAGTTAATTACTTTCTTATTAACAGTGTCCATTTCTAAACACTGATAATTTTTTTTTGCCATACACATTTTCTTTTAATTGCATATTCTTCAGTAAGATGAGTAAAAAGCCGTAGTATGTGGAAGACCACTGAACAACAGATTTATTTATAAAAGAGGTGTGAAGATCTGCCAGGAGAGCTGAGTATCCTTGTTGCCAGCTGAAATCAGCACAAACAAAGGGTCTTCGGTCTTCTCCAAAGCTTGGTCTTAAATATGTAAAGGGCCTGGAACCTCTGCCATAATTTTTACTTTTCTCCTTCTTTGAACATGAATATTCCTGTGTACATTTCTGTAATAGCCAGGTGCTGTTGTGGACTGGTATGAATGTACTGGGTTTTTGTAACGATATTGCCAAAGTAACAAATGTTCCAAAGCAACCAATTCCTAGAAGATGAGCTGTCTGACGTTAGTAAGGTATTTACTCACCGGGCAAACATCTACTCCTGACTATGTCATGATGGTTTCTGCTCAGAGTTTTTCATTGCAAAGCCCCCAAACATTTAACAAGCAGGATACGAACCGCTGCTCTCTGGGAGGAACCTACTTCTGTGTGAAATGTGGCACTTCCCAACACAGAATCGTGGAATGGTTTGCGTTGGAAGGGACCTTTAAGGTCATCTGTCTACATCTGTTTACATCTTCAACTAGACCAGGTTGCTCAGAGCCCCGTCCAACCTGACCTTGAACGTTTCCAGGGATGGGACATCCAGAATTTCTCTGGGCAGCCTGTGCCAGTGTTTCACCACCCCCAGCATAAACAATTTCTTCCTTATATCTAGTCTGAATCTACCCTCTCTTAGTTTGAAGCCATTACCCCTTGTCCTATCGCTACAGGTCCTTCTAAAAAGTCTGCCCCCTTCTTTCTCGTCAGCCCCCTTTCAGCACGGGAAGGCCGCGGTAAGGTCTCCCCATCGCCGGATGAGGAGATGACATACCTGCTCAGAGATGCTTCCGCAGGCAAGGTGCCCTTTCCCCAGCTCCCAACGAGGGTGCGAGGAGAGCCTGCTGGCCAAAACCCCACAACTCTTTCGGTAGGAGCTAATAATGTCGGAAGTGCGGGGGAGAGAAGCGTCCGAGCCAGGTGTAACAGCAGAAATAACACCCTGCGGCGGCAGCAGCACTGACTACGGGCCGCGCCCCCGCCGGGCCGGGCCGAGCCGAGCCGAGCCGAGCCGCCCGGGAGGAAGAGGAGGGACTTCACCTGCCGCGGCCCGCCCCGGCCGGCCCTGCCCCGCCCCGCCCCGCCCCGCCTCTCCCCTCCAGGTGCGAGGTGGAGCAGGAAGCGGCGGCGCTGAGGGGACCTGCGCCCGTCTCAGCGCCGGGCCCATGCGGGGAGATGGCGGCGGGCCAGGCGCTGGCCGCGCTGCTGGCCGCGCTGCTGGCCGCCTCGGCGCAGCTCCTCCAGCGGGAAGGTAGGGACGGGGACGGGGCGGCCGGGGCTGCGGCGGGGCGGCTTCTCCTCGGCCCCGGCTCGCCCGGTGGGGCTGCCCGGGCAGCGGGGACCTGCCCGGTGTGCGGCTGAACCATGCCTTGCTTTTCTTGGCCGCGCCGTAGGCGAGAGTCTGGTAACTCTTGGGTTTAATTGCGTGCGTTGCTGCTCGTTTAATGAGGATTAGTTATTAAAGCGGGGGGTAGAACCGCATCTGTTCCGTTCAGGCGGTGCCCTATGGCACCGGGAGGAGCGTGTGCGGGTCGTCTTGCTCCTGTGTCGGCAGGCGGGGTGCTCGGGCATGGCTTATGAATAACCTTGAAATAGGGACACCCAGTCTGAACATTCCTTTTTCTTTCTCTTTTAAATAAACACTAACAAGATAAATGATTTGATCTTTACGTCCTCGCTTGCTAGAGTATTGATTATGGACTTCACAAAGTCCTTTTCCCTGGATGCCAGCGAAACAGCTGTACAGAGCCGGAGCTTGCAGGATCGTGCTCTGTGTCGGACAGTGCAGTCACGGAAGCTTTGAAGCGAAGAGAATTATATTATTTATATACAGCAATGAATAAACTGTACATGCTGGGAAACAGAATGGCTTGTGTGCCCAACTGGGTCAGATAGTTTAATGGAAGGCTGCTGCTCGCTACCAACTCTGGGTCTCTTGAAATTCCTGGATGCTTGATGCAATCCTGTGTATATTACCCGTGAATAATTTTCTTAAATCCTGTCTGTGACCCCAAAAGAATTCCGGTTATGAACACGGAGACAGTGTGTGGGGTTTTCCTCAATTTCCAAAGCTGCTTGATTGCAAAAAATGCCCGTCCTCAAATCTAAGCAGTCTGTTTTATAGCTATTAGTCCTGTTAAAGACTCTTGAAGTATGAGTCCTTCTAGGCAAAATAACCACCGAGTTACTTGCAGTGACTATGAATAACTTAAAGAGTCTGATGTGCAATTTGTGCCTTTTTAGTGTTTCTATTACCTTTAACCGTGCTGGTTATGTTGAAGTGTAGCTCATGGCCATTGTTATTATGAACAATAGAGTCTAAACCTTGGCCGTGAAATTGGACAGCACTGAGGCTTGTTTCATGCTGTGTAGCCTTTTAAATAAAATATTTGCATTTAATGTATTGCCTCTGAGTCAAGTGAATGACAGCTATTTACCTCTCTAAGCCTCTTCAAAGGAAAAAGAAAGAATATTATAATGTGGTTAATTGTGTGTTGTTTTCAAAGAAAACAAACTTTTAGAACCTTAGATGGGTCAGTGCTAGAAGGAGAGGAGCTAGACTTTCCAAAGATCTTGTGTTGTTGAAATCGCAAATGAAAAAAATCCTCAGCTGCATCTTTTTTCGTACATAGGTCTAGACCTTCACTGGGAGATGCAGCAGCATGAATCATACATTCACACATTATTCCTCACTCTCTGGTCAAACTGTATTATCAAAATCCTTTGTTCCTCTTATTCCCCCCCCCCCAATCTTCTTGATGCCTGACATTAAACTTCATGGGCTTGCTTTTGAGGCACAGTACAGCTCATTTTGAGCCAGTGTCTGATTTTTACTTATTGGCATCACCTGCTCCAGCTTCTTCCCCTCTGTCTTGTTTAAAACATCCAAATGAATTATGTATTCACGTTGGCATTTAAAAAAAAAAAGTGTATACCTGCTTTATGCAAGGTTGAGCCCACACCATTAGTGTGGTTGGGTGTAGTAGTGAGCAGGATACCAGCTGTGTGGTGGCAGTGGGTACAGGCTGTGTCCCTGGAGAGCCAAGCAAGTCTCCTTTGCGTGTGATTGTAATAACTCTTCTTGCGAAGGTGGCAAAACCAAATCAGATGGGAAGGTGCAGGAAGTAGAAGGAAGATGGCGAGTCTGACGAAGAACGTCTAGTCTATCCTTATTGTGCAAACCTTCCCTACAAACGAGATGTCTGTGTGGTCGGGGGCTTTCTTAGCTTAATCTAGAGGAACCGGGGAGAGAGAGCTCCCCAACCACTGGCCTTGCTCTCGGGCAAACAGTGAAGTTGCTCTGTAAAGCAAAGTTAGTAACAGTGAACTTGCACAAAACACCACTGGGAGACCCAGTGGTTTGCTGCCACTGATGGTGGTCCCTCTTCTTACCTCCTTCAGTCCCTTCCTTTCCAACTGTGTGCTTCTGCCCGCTTGTCCCTCTCCTGCACAAGCACCATGGCTCCTGTGTGCCAGGTCCTCTGTCATCCTGTCAAATTCTTTAACTCGGTGCCTTCTTCTTCTTTGTGGACCCCCAGCCCCTCCCCCCAAAAAGAGGTGGCTCAGTCCCGGCTGCATTAGTGGCATGGGTTGGCAGGCTGAAGGTTGTGATGGTGTGAGCAGGACCGGAGAGGGGAAGGGTGCCTTCCCAGGTTTGTTGGCAGATCTCGTGTGCACTTCATCCCAGCGGGAGTTGCTTTTGGTATTGCACAACCAAAACTGTAGTTGGAACATTTCCCCGAGCAAAGGTTTGTTCTGAAAACCCAGGGTAGTTCAGGTTAAGATTTTCCCCCACACCCCTATATAGTTTGTAATTTTTAAGGAGTTCCCCTTGCCCTGGTGCTGACATTGGTACTGGCTCTGCTGTCGCTGCGTTCTGGCGGCGAGTTGCAACAATCTCCCTTTCAGCGAGGCCAGGATCAGGTTGGGCATGCAGAACCACGCATGAGACGGGTATGAGGCACATGTGCCTCTTCTCAGGGACCGGTGATGCTCTGGTGGGACAGCTGCACATCTTGGTGCGCCTATCTCTAAAGCCGTCTCTTGTCATCCTGGATGAAGTCCTTTCTTTTCTCGCGTTCTCCCTCCAGCCTTTCCCAGCAGGTATAGTGTTATGGTGGTGTTCTTACTGTCCTATAGGAACGGGTAGGTCAGGCGTGGCCAGTCACATTGTCTGCAGAGGAGCTTGTGTGTTTTCTTCAGATGCAACTTTATGCATAATGTGAATTATTAAATGAAATATTGGTTAACTTAAAGGTGGAAAATCTCAGAAAGAAGTATTTGGTGTGATAGCTGTGCATAGACGTGGGAGTGTGAATGAAGTATCGCGTACCTGACCTTTGAAAATGTGTTTTCCAACTAAAAACATGTTTCTTTGAAGCATGAATAATGAAGTTAATCAGACTTTTATGATGTCTATGAAACATAAACAAATATTTCAGATTTAAAGTATCCTTATGTGATAAAATCTGCATATGTATTTTGGGGTTTGTCTTTAAAGTGGTGTTGTTATAATAAGTAAATTGGCAGATAATGCCGCGTTGTTTCTTGCTCTACCCTCCAGTTAACTTTTTCTTGGCAACTGACTGGTTTGAGTCCCACGTCAGTGTTAACATTTAAAGGTGCTTCTTTTAATAAAATAAGAAAAAAACCCAAGCTGTTAGCAGGGTCTTTCTGCTGTTCTGGCAGAATACAAATAACCAGCCTGTTTTGTGCTCTTCTGAAAGTTGGTGGAAGCTGGATTATTTCCATTCTGAATCGCTGTTTGCTTACTCGATCAAGACCTCTCCTTTTAAGACCACAACTAATGTGCAAGAGTATTCGGTTGTAACTTTTTTTTTTTTTTTGCTTGCCTCATGCCATTATCAGTCTAGAGTGCTTAGTTTTTACTCTCTAGAAAATAACATGTGTATAGTAAATTACTACTTATTGTGTGTCTTAGTGCTGGTGCTACTACCTTAAATTTTCCACCAGAAAATACGCTTAATTTTTTTTTCTCAATTCCAGATTTTTGCAGGTTTGAGATGTTTGTTTTTAACAGGTGAGCCTTTTCTGTGTGTGGTTTTCATTTGTTTGTCTTTTTTAAGTCTGAAAGGATGTAGAGGTAATGTGAAGGCCCCCGTGGGAATGTGAGGTGGTGGGAACATGAAAATAGTTGAGGATTAATACACTGAATTGAACTTCTTGTCCATAGCAGCACAAACGACCCCCAGTGTGAGTGCCCCCACCAGAGATCCTCAGTTAGGTCATGGTCTCTGAAGTCATGTGTGAATGATGTGTCTCCAACAGCTGTACTCTTGGTCGTGGGGTTGCTTGTATGCAAAACTGGAAACACCAACAAACGGTAGCCATTTGGCTAAGAAGTGGCCCAGGAGAGAAGAAATGTGATGTGGTGGGCCAGCTCCTGAGCCTGGCTCCTTAGGTGGCTGGTGAGTCTTTTCTGCCTGGGGTTGTCATTTGATGAGCTGCAATGGCTCATCAGCCAAAAAAGATTTAAGGAGGAGCAGGCTGAAAAGGATTATTTTTTGGCATTGGCTCAAGGCATGGGCTCAAAGGGCTGGCCAGGTGAGAAACGGGGTGGAAGGGTTGGAGGCTGCTGAAGCTCATGTCCAGGCTACCACCATGGACATGTGGCATGGAGGAAATTATTCTTTATCTAGAAGATTGCCCTCCTCTCATTTTTATTCTGACTTGTGTGCGTTGTCTGGCTACACCGTAACAGGAGTTTCTAGACAGAAATCAGGGCTTGCTTTATGAAATAAAGGAAGAACCTTTCCCCTACCTGATATGAGGTATCCTTTGGGTCAGTTGTGTTCAGGCTTGTTAATTACTTAAATGAATTCATCTTATCTATAAATAATATTGGAATAGAAAAGAAAGTAGTATGAAAGCTACTGAAAAAAATAAGTGTTGACTTGAAATATGTAGCAGCAGTATTTTCACAAATAAATATTGCTGGGGCTCAGTTTATTGGTATAGCCCTTATCACCCAGTTTAATTGATACTTATACATGTATATATGTCAAATAAAAACCTTTGGAATCCGCATCTGCCAAAACCTCAGTCTTAGGTAGAGGCTGAACAACTTTGCATTTAGTTCATTCCAGAAATGTTTCATATTAGAAATAGCATGAGGAGCCATCCTTTGCTGAGAACAAAGTCAAGATACTTTTGGCTTTACCTGTGTTGACTGCTACAGCTATGGGTGGCGGGGCTATGGTGAGTTTGCAAATTAGTGTAGACAATAGGTGAATGACTCTTTTCCTTCTTCACCAGTTTCCCTGTATTGATTAGATGTTCATTTGCTTTTTGTAATTGCTGATGGCAAAACATGGCCTTCTTCAGGTCCTGGGCAGTGATAGACAAAGGCGACTGGAGAGCAGTGAATGTGCGTGGAGTCGCACCCCTTCACGTTGTGGCCGGTGCGGGGCTGCTGGTGGTGCTGGGTTGTTGCTGGGGCTGTGTGGGGGGAAGCTGCGTGTTGCTCACTGCTGAACTGAGCTGACCGGCAATTTTCTTAGTGCAGCAAGGTCCTCCTGCTGTCTTCTGGGTGCTTCTTTGAACTCTCTCTTTGGATGCTTTCTGACCTTGGTCTCCATGCAAGAGCTCCTAGAAAGACTCAGCTGCAGCAAGGCATGTGTTAGGCTGGAGGATATAGGAAAAATGGGCCTTGGATGCCAGTTTTGATCTAACTGGGCTCTTTTTGGGTAACCCCGCTTTTCTTAAGTTTCTGTTAAAATCTTTTTACAATTCTACATCTTTAATAATTTTTATAATTTGTAAACCTTTGCCCAACTGGGGAAAAGACTAAACATGTTACCTTAACAAAGCACTTCCAGCAGTTTCTGGGCCATTTGCTGTCTCACTGATGCTGCTCGGGTATCCCTGTCCTGTCAAACTTCAGCTCTGGACTGGACAACACACCCCCTGCAGCGCGGGTTGATTTGTTGGAGGCAAACCATTCACCAGTTCCTGTAGAGCACCTGGTGACTTTTGGTGGTCTCTTAGTAGGATTCAGCTGATAGAGCCTGGTAACCATCCCTCATCTTGAAAACTTCTTGAATCTGATGGAGGTGTGACCACACAGATTCCTCTTGCTCAACATTTGCTTGTGCTGCCAGGGTGTGAAGGAAAGGACGTGGGTTGTGCTGTGCTTAGTAAACTGTTGACTGCTGTCTGTTTTGTCAGAACAAAATCTTGTGTTTCCCTGTTAGCTGGTGATGGAGGTGAGGGTTCACTGCCTATAGCTGAACCTGCCCAGTGTAGGGACCTCCTGGAAGACCTTCAGGAAGAGCCAGCTGAAGAATTGTGCCATAACGTGTGGTAGATGCATTTCACGTGTGTTAGTAAGGTCTAGTCTGCTTCTGAGTGCCCAGGCTGCCAGTACTGTACTGTGGGAAAACATATATATATATATATATATTTTTTTTTTTTTTTTACCTGTCTCCTATAATGGGGGGAAAAGTCTCACCTCTGCCTGTTCCACTGGATGCCTTTTAACAACCATCCTCAAGGGTGCCATGGGACAGCCTGCTTAAAGCTGATTTCTCGGGGAACAAAGTGAGCATGGTTACTTGCTGTCAGAGCAAACTCTTGAGAGGTACGATCATGCTGGCATTTTGGAGTTGGCCCTGGCTTTTCTGGGTCTGTGGGTGGAGCTGAGAGATTAGCATACAGACAGTGAACTGTGAGGGGTGAAAAAGGATGATCTGAAGCTCCTCAGAAGTGAGAGACAAAGAGCTGTCAGCAGGATGTTTGGCATGGGAGGGACCTCTGATTGTGAAATGTGCTTTTCCACCTTCGTTAAGCAGAGCCAAGACCGAAGAGCTGCTCAGGCATGCTCCAAGATGCTGTCCTCTCACTGGCTTACATCAAGGTAGGGATAAACTGTGCAAGCAACCACCCCTTTGACCAAGGGAGGCTCCTGCAGGGACTTGTGCGGTGTCTTAGTGTTCCTCGTGCCAGTGTGACATTTTCTCATTAAGTCGTGCAGACCCATGTATTGTACATTTTTGCGTGTTGTATGCGAGTTGGCGGTCAGCTTGCAGACAGCTTTTTTTATTTTCAATCTGAAGGTACTTTATTCCTGTTAGGCATTACAAATTATTGAATTGACAACTGAGTGAGCCACCTTGTTAGCCTGGGGTACTGAGAGACCTTCTCTGGTGAATTGTGCTGGGTTGGCTTGTAACATCACTATGCCAGAAATGTCCACCCTTCCCGATAAGGAGGAGAACGGGATGTGTGATATCAAACCTGCTTTGCATCGCCATCCTGGCTATCAGTTTAAACCATCAGTGAAGATTAAGGGGCTGTACTGTGGTGGCTGAGGAATGGATATTCTTCCCCACGTGCCCTCTCCTGAGATGTGGGTGGTTACCCTGGCATAATAGTCATTGGCAGCATCTGTAAGCGTTTACAAGCTTTGCAGATTTTAAGCTTTAATTTTCTGGGTGATGCCCTGAAAGCAATCCCTTTACAAAATATGGACCTCATATCCCACGCAAGCGTGGTGTTGGAAGACAGGGCCAAACATAAGGACATCATTGAGTGATGTCGGGAGTAGTTAGTTTACATTTTAAATGTAAACAGAAAACCTGTTTGCTTTAAAGTCCAACAGGATTTCAGCAGCTTGCAGCAAGCAGGGCTGACTGTGTGATTGTGCTCGTGACCTCCGTTTGCTGCTCACAGCACTGTTTAGTAGGTGAGAAGAGTGTAAACAGTGTATGGGTCCCTGACTAACTTTGGTAAGGGCTTGAAGAATGTGAAGGCAATTACCTGGATGGTCATTGCAGGTGGAATTGGAGGAGCGGGTGATGCTTGGGCAATTGGGTGCTGTAGTTAAACTGGAGAGTTGGACTCAAATTGACAAAGAAAGATTCAATAAGGCAGGTACAAAACGTTTGAGTCAGCAAAGCAGGGAGGTGTTTACTCTTTTAAATATTCTTTAACCTGTTGTTGGCAAATTTGAGTCAACTGTGCAGTGAATTGTGTTGGAGGTGATGGGGAAATGGATGCTCAGGTGCAACTGTTGGTGTGTCTCTTAGCTGAGCCATTGGGGTGTTTGGGGTGTGGAAGCTGGAGCCTGACATCCCCGTCACGCAGGAGACAGCCTTGAGGTCCCCTCACTAGGCGGAGGGTGTTTTGGATGGATTGGTTTGAACGTGTCCTGCTGATGCTGCTGTCTCCTGCACCGAGGCCATCCGTTAGATCGGGGAGAGGAGTTTGTATGGCTTGAAACTGAAATCATTCAGCTTATGGCCAGGTTACTGTGTTAGTGAGTCGTATCCCTTGCTTCCATGACCCTTGCTATAGATTATGTGTAGTGGATCAACCTGAGCAGGATACAAGCATGCCTGTGGGTCAGTATCCCTGCAGGGGCTCAGAAGAGGTGGTGAGCTTTCCAGGAGAGCCTGCTGAGCTGTAGAGGCAAACAGCACAGCGGTGCTATCCCTATTCTGAGGCGGTGGCTCGAAGCGCTGCGGTGGACGAGCAAGTTCTCCGGAGAGGTGTGTTGGTTGTGTGGGTTCAGATCCCCCTTGGGCAGAACAGGAGTTTGGATCCAGGTACTTCATATCCGGAGTGAGCGTTGCCGCTACTCGTCTTCTGCAGCAGCCTGTCTCCTCCAGCTGCCGCCGGCTCGTGAATGGTGTCTGAGTCAGCCTTATCCAACTGTTTTTTATTAAAAATGGCTGTAGTGGAACAAGCCCACGATTTAACCAGGATGAGCAAACCAACAGTTTTTGTATGTTATTTGGGACATGTTAACATCTGGGATTTTTTTTGTTGTTGTTTGTTTGGGGTTTTTTTGTTGGTGGTGACTCTCATGGGCTTTGGTTTCTTGGTCTGCCTGGGGTTTTTTTGATTGTTTTAATCCATCCGGTGAAGTCATGTGAAACAATCCATAGATCCTTATGGATAAATTGCTGCAATAAAATGCAACCCTTTAGCCAAAACTAGTTGGACTCTGTTCTAACTCCTGCTTTGTTTAGCAAGGCAAGTACGTAGCCATAAAAATTGCTGTCCTGCCAAGTCCTTTCCTTGTACATATGCACGCACGCACACACTCTTTGTGAGTGCCGTTGGCTCTACTACTCTCCAGCTGCCTTCTACATTGCACCCACCTCTTGTACAGGAAAAATGTCCTTTTGACATTTGTATATATGTATTAAAAAGTATTAGGAGATTAGTGTCAGGTGCAACCACAGTAGATAAATTTAGCCTAAACTCTGTAGAGTAATCCGACTTGTTTTACACTATGCAGTTTGTTTCCAACTCAAGTCGGAGAGCTCTGAGCAATAAAATTGATGAAAGGTTTGGAAAAATCATACTGTTGAGAAAAAGCTAGCCAAGGTGTGTTTGCGCAGAGAGGAGTGTTACTCTAATGATAAAGGGATGCTGCAATGAGACAGCTGTCATGAAGGCACAGTCCTAAACGAGGATGAGCAGTAGTGAAATGCAGTTGCAGCAGGGAAGGTGCAAACTGAGATTAGGGCGGTTGAAGAAATAGCCAGGGGAGGCTGCAAAACTGTAATTGCTTAGAGGAGAAAAATTTAGGGTGAGATCAGATGTCTACGTCAGCCTGTCAACTGGCTCAGGACTGGAGGCTTCACCTCTGACATCTTCTAGCCCAACGATCTCATTGTTGTGTAGACAGAGACTAGATCCAGCTTGGTAATGCTTCCTCCTGTTGGTTTGGATATCCTGTGTGTCATCCCTGTGCAGCACTAATGAGGCATGGAAATTCCTTCTTTACAAGAAATGTGTACAGTTACTGGTAATCCTAATAAAGGCATGCAGTGGGAATCATAGACAAAGACAGATTAGTGTGAGTCACGAAGAGACTCTCTCATGTTTGTAAAAGCTCTGCAATAAAGGTGCTTTTTAAGTAGTCTCTCTATTGTGCTGCATGTGTGTGGCTATAGTTTGGGGGTTTTAGCCATTTAGTAATTTATTTTTAGTGACTTTGGTGTCACTGGATATACTTTCTGCATGATTCTTTTTTTCTTTTTTTCCTATGAAAATGAGATTTGATAGTCTAATGTAGCTTAGCACATCCCTAGCAGCTTGCTGCTGTTGACATTACAGCACTGTGGTCTTATTTTTCGGCCAAAATTATTATCTGTGGAGTTTCAGCTTAGCAAGCTGTTTGTTTGTGTAATAATCTACCTTGGTGTCTGTCCTTGTGTGGGCTTCTAGCAGACAGCTTTGCTGAGCCTAATTGGGTATAGATCTGCATCCTTGTTGCCTGCTGGGATGCTGATACATTGATCATTGCAGCACTTCTCCGATTTTGGGCAGGTCCTGTTTTGGAAAGCTGAGGCATGGGCCATGTCCATGCTGGAAAGTGATACTGAGCTGACAATGATTTGGTCTTCTTGCAGGGAGATCAAATGAATCACGACATGGTCATGCAGTCTGGAAGAGAAGTGGGGGGCAAAAAGCCCAGGCAGCAGAAGTCAGGTCGTTCAAGGGCTGGGGAAGACGATGCTTTGGTTTGACCACTGTAGGAAGGCTTTGCTCATTTCAAAACACCATTCAAAATGTTGAAAATTTTCTGTTCCTTGGTTTCAGCTCGGGGTGTGTATTTGATTTATTTTAAAGCTGGTCATGTGCTTAAGGTTATGCTTAAACTTAATCCTCATGACTAAAAATGGTCTTGGAGCTGTGTGTGAGCATCTGGTGCAGAAGTGCTGGCCGTTAGTGGCCCTGGTGCGTTTCTCCATCCTGCCAGGTTGGCTGTATGGCTGTGCTGTCCCAGGGATGGGAAAAGGAACAGTGATAACTGTTTGACCAGAAAGTGAGAAACAGACTTTTCAGTTAATACTTGTAAACTGTAGATGAGTGTGACAATTACTGTATGCAAGAAAAGCCTCTCTTGTTCATAGTTATTAATTATTGGTATTATGCTATTAACACTTCATATCTGGATGACATAAACATCAGAAAAACGATGACTGTCATGGTCAAAGGGTATTTTGTGCACTAAGCGTGATAAATAAAAACCCCAAAAGAACTTAAGCGTCCAGTGGTGTGGAAAACAAAACTCTGGGCTAGGCTGGAAGTCGTTGTTTCACTTTCTCTTCTGAAACTGCTTCCTCCCAAAGAACAAGGAGGAGTAGCCCTGGTTGCTGGCTTTGCTTTACTCTTTTCTTCTCCCCACCCCACGGATGTTGCTTCTTTGATTGTGCCCTGTGTGCTTGGAAGATCATTGCACAAAGCAGTTCCTAGCCTGTCTTTTTTTTTTCTTTTTTTCTTTTTTTTTTTTTTCCTTGGGAAAACCCAGATCAAAAACTTCTGCAAAAGCATTTCTAAGGCAGAAATGCAGACGTGGGGTAGTCCCAGCCATTGGAAGAGGCAAGGGAATTCAGTGTAGGCTCTCAGGTCAGAGGACTGTCCTGTCACTTAAAAGCTGTAGGAAAGTTACTCAGTGACCAGGTTTTCACTAATGGTGTTAGAGGGTTGGTAAACTCGTCATTACAAGTACGTGCAGAAATTTGGCAAGCCTCGTGGTGTTTGAGGTTTTCATTTAAAGCCTTTGATCCTGGAGGCAAATAGGTAAAGCAGTTTCAAGGGCTTGCTAAGTCTTTTGACTCCAAGGTTGTGTAGAAAAGCAGGAAAGGCTGGAAAAAGGCTCAAGACCAACAAAACTCAAATAAAAGCATGATGGGGTATCTCTTTAAGTACTCTCTTCTGGCCTACTGCCCCTAGCAGTGAGATTTTCGATGCCTGGTGTTTGCAAACCTGGAGCTGCAATGTTCCCAGTGGCAGGGAAGAATGATAGCCCGTGCTGCCTGCACAATCCCCAGGGCTTTTGCAGAACACTGCAATGAAAGTCAGGCCCTGCAAAACCATGAGATTGCTGTAAAAATCAGGAGATTTTTAAAAGGGAGGTTTAAAAATATGACAAGTGGTTTTTGTGGGAAATTGAGTCACTAATGCAGTATGCTTCTCTCTGCAGCTGCGATGGCTAAAGTTTTGAGTTGGGTGGGTAGGCTGCTCGAGGGTCTCTGGTGTGCTTATCTGCCAGGAGAGGGCTCTGCCGACCAAGGGTTCCCATGGTGTGCTCAGCCCTGCTCCCCGCAGCCCTCACCAGTTAAGCCCCCGGGTCTCTGAGCTTTGGCCAGTGTCCTTACCACCACTGCGGCAATACCAGCTGACACGGACCAGGCTGGATGTTGAGGTGCTCAAGGGATGGTGAGCAGTCGGGCAGAGCCCGCGGCGCCCTGCAGATGTGCGTTTCTGAGCCAGCTGTTCTCCCATGCCGTCCTGGCACGCTGCCTGGCAGTGGGAATGGCTGCAGGGGCTCTCCCTGCGTGCTACTCTTCTGGGTTTGCTAAGGTAAATCTCCCTTTATTGGGGTTAATGAGCAAGAGGATTCCCAACCTGGCCTATGGGCAGAGCTTTGTCATGCAGCCCTGCATGATGTCCCACTCAAGGAACAGACCTTTCTGAACAGAACTTGGGGTACCCTTATTTCTAGATCTCTTTTTTTTTATATACTTTTTTTTTTCCCTAAATACTAAAAGCATAAGTGCTCTAGACACTGTGATTGTATCTTCCGTACTGAAATAAGGAAGGGAGAGTAGTGAAAACAAATAGCAGAAAATTTACTGACGTGTTGCCAGATTTTCACCTGGGGCTGGGCTCAAGCTTTGCTAAGCATCAAACTGATGCTCTTAACTTTTCTAGTCATCTTGAATCTCCAGTCAATGCTCCTTGGTGTCTTATATAGCGTGTGTATTTTTAGAAGACAGTCAGGTTTGGTCCATTTGTTGATAAACCGCTAGCCATAAAATAAGATTATTCAGCAAGCAGTTTATTCTGTGGCCCCAGTATTTCCTGTGAGAGCTGCTCCTGCATTCGGTAGTGCTTGAGGATGGTTGAAACCTGTGAAGATTGCTGAGGCTTTTGTGTATTCCCCAAAAGCTGTAAGTCTATGATGGTCACGTCGGGGATGGAGAGGAGGTATCCAAGCACACATGGTCTGTCCCAGGCCACAGATGCCTTCTGTGCTGCTGAGGGGCATTGCATGGATGTCCTGTACCTTCAGGGAATGAGTTGTAAAAGGTGGGGAGGGTGGGAGAGGGCCACGACCGCATGTATAAATGTCTGTTGGTATGTGTGTTTGGTATTGCTGGAATACCTCATCTGGTCTGCAGTAATTGTTGAGGCATACCCGAGATTCACCTGTTACCATTGTGTGCGATTAGAGTTGAGGCTTGCTTTGTTGTTTGGCTGCTGAGTAAACTTCCCAAATTGAGTCATGACTTCATGGGTGCCATATGAAATGAAGCAGATCGTATGATGGGCATAACAGACTGAAAACCAAAATCGGGACAACAGAAATTTGAAAGGAAGAGCTGAGCTACTTTTTAAATGTGAAAAAATAACAGTGGTGAAGGTAAACTGGAGCAGAACTGGTCCTACACAAATTCCATATACCTCTCTCTGGGCACATGGAGCAAGCAGATATCTGTGTCGTCTGTGCTGGACTGGAAGAGCCAAGACATTTTCTGTACGTCCAACACCAGAGACTTCTGAGGACGTCAATGCGAATATTCCTTCTGACAATGTGGCGTCTGTGGGGATGTATGGAAAGGCTGGTGATACTTGTATGTTCTAGTAACAAAGCACCTCTTTTTTTTTGTTTGTTTGTTTTTTTCTTTCTTAGCTTCCTTTACAATCTCTCCTCGTACGGCGGACAACATCACAGTTATGATTAAACTGAGACCCGGTGTTTCACCAAGCTGTCAAATTCGTGTTAAAAATGTCATCAGGTCTGAACTCAAGATAAAGCCTGGGGAGAACGTGACTTTTACCTTCACTTGTAGTACTCCAGAGAAACATTTCATCATGGAAATTCAGAAAAATATTGGTAAGATACAGGTTTTTGATTTGACAACCCCCTGCCCCCCATGGTAATTTTCCTCCAGTAAAGCCATGTATCATTCTTCCTGTTACTGTATTAAGGTATCCCCTATAATCTTGGGTGAGAAGAAATCTCTGAACACTGATAAATAACCTTGAATTACTGAAACTATGCAAGTTAAAGAAGTCTCTCTTTTGGCTGGCAGAATTAATGTTAACTTGGTTGTTTCAGAAACAGTTAAATAATAGTTTGTTGCACCAGTTCCTTGCTGTTTTCCCTTTTCCCACAGTTTATAAACCCATCAAAGAATCTTTTTTCCTATCAAAAGCCTCTGAGCACTGATAATGATATATTACCCGCATTGTTTGTTGAACAGATTGATTGTGTCTATAAGGACAACAGAAACATTGGCGACATGCACGTGTTTCCTTATATTTAATGAACATTATTGAAGTCAAGAAACCGAAAATTTGGAAGTGTTGTAACTAAAGCTTCATTTGCTTTGAATGTTATCTCTGGTGTATATATGTTAATGTACTCTTTAGTGACACGAACACATGCTACTTCTCAACAAGATCCCAAACTTCATTGGGCATTCAGTCTTTGGTAACATCTTTGTTATTTTTGGGGTGGTGTTCAAGGACAGTTCTCTTCATGTTTTGGAGTTTCAGTCATATGATTCATGCAAATAGTAATGTTCATGGTATTTCATGATATATTTGTAAGATGCACTTGTGATATTTCCTTGAAGTTGGAGCCTAGACATAGATTAAAGTTTGCTTATTTTTAGTGTCCAGCTTGAAATACCAGTAATCTGGATTTTTCAGAGAAAGGTTTTTCTAAGTTCTCCCAGGAATCCTGCAGTGGTAGTTGTTGTTATTCATCACTTCTGCAAAATCTGGGGCCCAGGTTATTCATCAGGGCACCAAGGAAACGAAGATACAGTTCATGGCAAGCACTAGAAAATTTAAAGATGAATGATTTGCCAGGAATTCTCTGGGTGAGATGGGTTAAGATCTTTTCTCTAGATCCATGATTTCCAGCTCTCCCGATATTGCGTTTCTCCCTTTTGCCCATTCAGCGCACTACCCTATTCACTAAATACCTTCTAAATTCTTCAGCAAACAAGGTGGGAATACCAGAGACAATGAATCCCTTCTATTAGTCAGCCTGACTAAAGCAGGTTTATCCTGTCTACTCTATGGTACAATCCTGTTTATGGTATAGTCCTGTTTAGAGACAGCATGTG
This sequence comes from Harpia harpyja, assembly GCF_026419915.1. NCBI lineage: Eukaryota > Metazoa > Chordata > Aves > Accipitriformes > Accipitridae > Harpia > Harpia harpyja. Next base: position 53,461,182 of record NC_068940.1, on the reverse strand, counting down.
ACCATGTTATAGGAGTGTCTTTTAATGCATGTAGAAGAGAAGTTAAGTGCAACCTAAAAATTGTGAAAATAGCAATGAAGGGGGAAGTGTCAAATTCCTCGTTTACTTGAATGCTTTCCAGAGTGTATCATGGCCATTCTCTCTCTGCATTTAGACTGTGTGTCAGGCCCGTGTCCCTTCGGAGATGTTCATCTTTACCCACCGGGGCTACCTCGCCTTAACAGGACTTTCATCTGGGACGTGAAGGCGAGTACAAAGGCTGGACTTGAACTGAAATTTTCTACCCCGTGGCTAAGACAGATTGAACCAGGAGAGACGTGCCCAGATTTCGTTAGCTACAACATCAATAGCTGTATCGACATGGCCACGGTCAACATTGGCACCTTCTGCAGGAATGGCTCGGTGTCTCGTGTCAAGCTGCTGGGAGGAGTTGTCATGTCTCTGCACCTCCCGTGGGACTCGCCTCTCACCACCTCAGGCTTCAACATAGCTAACAGGGCTTCCATAAAACGTAAGTAGGGAGTAGTGTTTCCTCACCTGTAATCACCTCGTGCAGATTGCAGGAGAATTATTTAAACCTTTCTTCTCGGGTAACCTTCTAGTTTTGGTGCTGCTATCCCTAACTCCCTTCCACTTCATCTTTTCTAAAAGCTATTGTTGTATGGGTTTTAGTTTGGTAGCTGGTGCTCTTCTGGGGTCAAAACATCTTTGGTTAATAATTATGAAAACTGTTGTGTTGCTGCTTTTGGTGCACATTACTCATTTTCAATCTCTTTAAACTTTCTAAAACTTAAACAGACCTGCTCTGTTGTTTTTGTGTTTTCAGCTAGTTGAGACTAGATAGCATAATTAGAATGAGCCAAGAGAGTTATTTTCTGGTTGTGGTGTTTAGTTGGGTTTGTTTATTTTAAAATAATGCTTCCTTAACTTCTGGAGCCTCAAACCAATGCCCCTCTTCAGGAGAGGAAGGTGGGAAAGGGGGAAGCAGTGCCTAGAAGGCACATGAGGCTGCTTAAATAGAGCTATCTGTTTCCACCTGCACAGTAACATAAAACATTATGTAATAATCTTCTTAAAATACCTGGAATATTATATAGCAATCAGTGGGTTACTCTGTGGTCTCCTGACAAGCCCTCCCTGGGAGATGTTCTTGCTCTGTACTTAAATTCTGCAGTTGTTGCTATCAGTTATAAAAGGAATCTGGTCCAGGTTCGAGCTTCTAGAACATGAGTCTTTCTAACTCCTGGCACTCGTCGCAGTTGCACATTGTCGCTGGAGTCCTAGAACAGGACCATAATCTCTGTGTACCCAACTTCATGCTGCCAAGAGGCATCCAAGCACAAAGTGTCTTACACAGCCTCCATGGTTTGCATTCATATTTTATCATGCGTATTTGAGGCTCTTTGTTGGCGTGCTCTTGTTAGATCTGGGAGGTGTTTGGACGGAGAGCTCTGTGATGGTATAAAAGCTCACATCTTTTGTTTCCTGAAACCCAGTGAAACAGAAGCAGTTGTCAGCTTGCGTGTTTGCTTTTGCAAAGTCAGGAGCAGAAGTAGGAACTAGGATCTTTCCTTTCTAAAAAATAAAGGCTTGTCTGTCCACGTGCTTGAAAGGTCAACCCACTAAACTAAAAATGCAGCATTAATATATCCCTTACCTTTTCTGTAATTGAAGACAAAAGCATCAACTCAAGTATATGGTTTAGTATGAGGGTTTTTTAATAACCGAACCTGTAGCTGAAGTGGATGATCTCACTGTCAAAATAAAAATACTCTGCTGCTGGGGTGCTAGATATGCCAGCGTGTCTTCATTAATTGCAACTTGTTTTGTATGTTCTGCCCCCCCCACCCCATTTTAGGGTTATGCATTATTGAATCCATTTTGAAGGGGGAGTCTTCAATCACCCTGATGTCCCCAAACTACCCGCTCGGCTTTCCTGAAGACGAGCTCATGACATGGCAGTTTGTGGTTCCTTCCAACATGAGAGCAAGCGTGTTTTTCCACAACTACAGCCTTTCCAACTGCGAAAGGAAAGAGGAGAGGGTAGAGTACTACATCCCCGGCTCCCTCAGCAACCCGGAGGTGTTCAAGCTGAGCGACAGCCAGCCTGCCAATATCGCTGGCAGTTTCAACCTGTCCCTCCAGGGCTGCGATCAGGATGCCCAGAACCCAGGCATCCTCCGCTTACTCTTCCAAGTCGTCGTCCAGCACCCGCAGATTGATGAGAGTAAGTACCTGCCTGCCCCTTCTGTTGCTTTTGCTTGCAGGTGCCTGGGCTGAGCACCACAAGGAAGAGAAATACTAGGTGTTTTGTCACTTTTCTTGGACCCTCCTTGAGTTTAAGGAGGTGGGTTGCCAAGCAACGCTGAGGCCTGTTTTACTGCCCTGGGTACCACCGGTCATTTTTAGGGCAAGGTGGATGGCAATGCTAAAATTTGCAATTTGCAATGGAGTATAAAGCTCCATCATAGAGTTTACACTGTAGCTTGTAAATGGAGATTCCTTTCCTTTTCCAGCACCTGCATCGTGTAATTGAAAAATGCCTTTAACACCTGTGGTATCAGGTCTTGCATGTTGTATAAACAAAGCTAAGCACCAGCTAGCCTTTCCTTGTGGCTGTGTTTCCTCTGGGATCCCAGTCCAGCTATTGGGCAAGGACTGTAACTGCTTGATCAGAATTGTCTGGGCTCACATGTCACTGCCTGTTGTCCATTACAGAAATCAAGTTCAAGCTTATTTGGACAGTTTTATTTTCAGCTGTAGGATTCTATATTTTAAAGATAATTCTTAAAATGTGAGCCCAAGTTTCTGCTCTGTCTGTAAGCAGTCGCGTTTAGCCAGGTGAAACCTGCTGTCGTGGCTGGTCAGGATCCATAGCATGAACTGGTGAAACTGGAGGTGTAAAATTGTCTTCATACTACTAATTGCATCGATATGCATTTCTTTCCTTCCTTCCTTCCTTCTTCTGAGTTTTATTTTGCTTCCTAGGGAAGCCTGAACATCTTCTAGTGTGAAGAAGTCACACTAGACATGGAAGGTGTCAATAAGATACTCCAATGATAATATCCCCTACGCATTTGGATGTTCTTTGGGTTTCTTGCTGCTTGTTGCTACACTAAGAAAATTTCTTTTTTCTTTTTTTTCCTGGGTTTTTTTTTTCCTTTTTTTTTTTTTTCTGTTTTCTTGCCCCAAATTCAGACAGGCTTAACACAATGACTTGTAATACCACAGCATCTATCTAAAAACAGAAATAAAAGGCCTGGCTAGGTAATGAGCTATGCAATAACTGATTTATCATCTGGCTGCTTAGCTCTGACCTCAGTTTCATGGTGGAGGATAATAGTCAAGGTGCCCTCACTGCAGAGGAGCTGGTGGAGGGAAGTATGCCCTCTGGACTATCACTGCAGCAGGAGCTGCATCTAAGTCATTTTAGAGGGAGTGAAGTTTGAACGGCCTGTACCTTGAAGTCACGTATCCAGAAAGGGTCTGTAGCATCTCACCGCTGTAATCCTTAGTTCTTTGTCTAGTCTGTCTCCATTCATGAACAGCAAATCCTCCTGAAATTGTTAATCAAGTCATGTTTGCTTACATTTATTGTGTGTTGCACCTTGGAAGCCAGACAGAGTGAAAACATTGTATTCAGTTAATCAGCTTTATCTCCCTTCTACTTTGGAAAGCATAGAGGAATTTTAATATATTTATGGCCAGTAGACAAGATGATAATCACCTAAAAAATAAAAAACAGGTTGTCATTTATTGAATGAAATGCAAGTAATAAACCACTTGGATTTAAGAGACAACAGGATTTACAGGTTTTCATGAATGATTTTGTAGTTATGTAAGTTCCATCAAAGATTCAAATTTAGCCCTCAAGACAGTATTGAAACTATTATTTAAACAAAAAAACCCCAAACCAAAACAACCCCAAAAATGCCATCTGCAGTGGGTGAGTTAGACATGGCTCTTATTGAAAATGTACTGGTATCTGTATATTCTCAAAGATTCCCAAGCATTTGGGTATTCCACAGCTGTCTGTGGTGCTTGTCATTAAATAAGAGGAAAATATAGCTCTTTCCAATCAAAATTTCTTGACCTAACCCTCTGTGTTTAGCTGCCGCAAAAAAACCAAACCTCTGAAGAATGAGTAACCTTGTGGTAGAAATCCTAAGTTCTGTGCTTGGTTGTGGCAGTGACTTGGAGATTTCTGCCTGTCCTCTTGCATTTTTGTGTGTCTGATTTCCCACACAGGAGAAGGCTATTTTATTCACCTTTTGTTTATGCCTTTGAGATCCATAGCTAAAACCAGAAAATTAAGAGTAATAATAGTGTATATATTTTTTTTATTTTTTTTAACCTGTCCTTTATAGAATCAAAGAATCACAGAATGGTTTGGGTTGGAAGGGACCTTAAATATCATCTAGTTCCAACCCTCCATGGGCAGGGTCACCTTCCACTAGATCAGGTTGCTGTCTTTGACATCAGAGACATGTGCCTTTGTTAACAGCATACACTGCAGACCCAATGTCTATCTTTGCACATGATAGTTAATCTTTGTGAACTAGGCTACAGCCATAACCTTCAATTTTTTTTTTTCCTCTTTCATTTTGTGTCCCTCTTCCAGATGTTGCGAGTATTTGCAACTGCTGTTAGCTTACATGGGAGGTGGTGTTTGTCATCCCTGCTTACCCCTGTTGTTCTGATTTTCTGTAGCAAGTCATCTAGGATATCACAGACTTGCAGAATGGCTGAGGTTGGCAGGGACCTCTGGAGATCATCTAGTTCCAACCCTCTGCTCAAGCAGGGTGAAACAGAACAGGCTGCCTAGGACCACATCCAGTTGGGTTTTGAGTATCTCTGAAGACTTTACAACTTCTCTGGGTAACCTCTCACAGTGTTTGACCACCCTTGCATTATTTATTTTTTTTTAATGTTTAAGGACATTAAACCACCAGGACCCTCAGGTCTTTCTGCAAAGCTGCTTTCCAGCCCCAGTCTTGCAAACTTGAGGGTGTGCTCTCTCCCACTAGTGAAAATGTTAAGCAGTTTTGGCCTCAGAACATATCTCCTTAAGCAGATCTTTGAGCTGAATCTCACTATTTGAGAGAGAGTGCCAGGGATGATGGTCACTGTGCACGCATGGGCATCTCAGCTCCAGCAAGCTCGGAGGGCATTACAAGGCTTCGGGCAGCAGCCTGTGTGCCGTGGGGTACGTGGAAAGGGGCGGAATGCGAGAGAAGTCGTAGCTAGTGTTGAGGAAGGGGAAGGCGCTCTTTACTTTTCAAGGTTAACTCTGCCAGCTCTCAGGCTTGCTTTTTACAGCTAGTCAGAAAATATTTCTGGAAGAATGCTTTTGAGCAATTAAATGGAAGAGCAGTGTGATAATTCAGTCATGCCATTGAAGGAAACCAAGCAGCCTAGCAAGGCATGGTCCTCAGCCTTCCCACCAGCACGGTGACAGACTTTGATAACCTGTGATAGTTTTCTCTGGATGTTTTGAACTGCCAAATGGAAAAGGCTTTTAGGAAGCGTTTTTGAAGGCTCTAGTGACCTTCATAACAACTGCCAGCACTTCTGCTGAAGTACAGTACTTGGCAGTTTTTTCACTTTTGAACCATATTGGTACTTGCGTTTAAATTAGCTTAATCTTTAACTGACTCCAGACAACCAGATGTGCTTAATTACTGACTTTGGACAATTTTCTTCAGCTTGGCTCCAACAAACCTAAACTGACAAAAAGTTAGCTGAAATGGAAATCTAGCAATAAATACGAAATTTGAGAATGGAGAACCTTTTCCTAATCAACTGCTGTGTGATCGGTAGAACTGACTTTAAAAGAAATACAGAAATCTCTTAGGTAAAACAAATCTAACATAGTTGGCTGAGCTCCTTACATTATAGCCTAACCTGTTCACAAGGGGCTAGTGTACGTGTTACCCTGTTACAGCTGGCAAGTGGCAGGGAAACGGGGTTTGTGTGTGGAAAGGCTCAAACCTCTAAATTAGAAGAGTGATATGATGCTGCCTTTCCACTGATGGAAAGAATAAATAATATTTTCTTAGCTAATATAGAAATAGCTATAACAGCTGCTCATCTGATGGGGTGAGAAGAGACGGAGGAAGTTCTGCTTCACGCCACGCTTCTTGCCAGTAATTGCTCTGGGATGTTTTTCTTTGCAGATGTCACCCATTTGGTCGACCTGAGCAAAGAGTGGAATATGACTGTAACGATACACTTTGAAGGGTGGCCCAGACACATCCCGCTCATGTCTGAACCGATATGCCTGATCTGTAAGGATCCTCGCACCTGCGACCGCGTCTTGACTTTAGTGTCTGGCGCAGTCTACAAGATCTCCTTTCTGTGCAAGGACTTGTCCCATCTGAGGATCACAGCTGAAAAAGGCATAAGTATGACAAAAGTGTCTTAATGTTGTTTTCTAGGGAATGCTTTTGCCTGCTTTTCCCCAGCAGTCAGCCAAACCTTCTCTCTTGCTTGGGCTTTAAATAGAGTGTGGTTGGAAACCAGGCATTGGCCAGTGGCAAGATGGGTACAGTGAATCTGGAGATGACCTTGTTGTTCGCTATGTCATTCTACCTTTAAAAATAGAAACTGCATAGCTATCCTGGAAGGGAAAGGACAGAAGGCACCTAAGAATCTTCTTGCTGAAAACTGCAAAGTAAGGAAACGGAGCAGGAGAGCCATAAATCTGCCCATGAAAATGCAGGACCAAGGTGGCCATCAGGAATGCATCTTGTGCCGTTTGCACATCCACTTGGTGTAGGATTTTCCCAAATGCTTTCAACTACTAGTAGAGAAAGAGTTTTAAAGTATATATCGGGACCTCAGTTAGTCTGCAACAGTGTTCCAGTCAACAAGTGACATAGCAAAAGTAGTATCGAGTGATGGATTTTGAATATGTTTGTATCTGTTGGTTTCTTTGGTGTCCTGCACCCTTTCAAGGAAATATCTTTAAATATAAATGATACGTGTTTGGGTAAAGGTTACTAAGAGAGGATAGTTTCTCAGGTAGATGCTTATCTGGGTCTGTAATGCAAAACTGACAGCACACTCTGCATGTGTGTGTGTGTGTGTGTGTGTGTGTACTCTGGTCCACAGGAAAACTTGCTTTTCCTAGATATTTCCTCTGCAAGAAAAATACAGCCCTTGGTATTTGTTTTTGTGATTGCAGGCTGTGTCGATCTTCGATGGTGTCAGAGGAAGATCTATTCCCTTTCAGTGCCCAAGGCTATTACCCAACTGCCAATTCGACTGCATAAGTTTATTTGGAAGCTCTTGGCTCCCGATCTGATCAACATAGAAATTACATCTCCGTCGTTAAAACTTCAGCAACATGTCCCAGAGCAGAGGTGCAACACAAGCTACAGTTACAGCATTGCTAGTGCCACCCCAGAGACAGAGTTGAATGTTGGTGTATTCTGTCCTGGTGGATCCATTGAAAAGATTCAGATGAGGAATAATATCACCATATCCTTAAAAACATTTAGTAAAGGATTCCTCAATGAGTCTAACCATCAGGATCTGAAAATGTCTTTTGTGCCACATATTAAAGGTAAGGTAGTGGTTTGTACTACTTTGTTGTACAGTGTTGGATCTCTCTATGCTTATTGGAGCACATATGGATAAATAGAAATAGGAGTTCAATTCTTTAGAGTCTAGTCCTGGAGCCATTGCTAGGATCAATCTTTATCTGAATCAGTGCGGTGTTTTATTCCTGGAAGAAGGAAGGAGCTTTGTACTCCAGGTGGTAGATAGTTGGTTGTTGGAAATTCTGCCGATATATCTGTGCTAATTGTGATAATTACTGATGTGGAAGGTATGAGAGGTGAGTTGTATTGCTGGTACTGAGATGCAGTTGACTGTATAAATTTGCTGGTCACAGGTATGAGTGGTGCTTTTTTTATTATGAAGAAAGACCAAATAATTTTATGTGCTAAAAGAGAAAGCTTAAAAAAAAGTAAGTTTCAAACCTAAGTTTTCCTTCCTTTATTCTTTTCCTTTACTACAGATGAGTGCACTTTCACTGTGAGTCCAGATCCAAAAGCTAAAGTTTACTTGCAGACTCCCAACTGGCCTTATGGTCTACCTCCTTATGTCTCCATATCCTGGTACATCCTGGTGCCCAGCAAGCAAGTTGCCCGCCTCGGGTTCTCCAAGGACCGCATGGGCATTGCTTGTGAGACTGGCCGTGCCTATGTCAACATAAAGGAAGAGACGTTGGGGGCAGAGGAGACCGTGTGCCGTGAGGATGAGCTTCTGCCCGAGCCCCGAAATATGTATCACAACTTTTGGGTAAATGTCTCCAACTGTAAACCTGTGGATAAGACGCAACTGACCTTGCAGTTCTGGGTGACTTTTGCGGACAAGCAGATAGGTGAGTCCTGTAAGGTTGTGGTGGTTTGCTTTTTGCTTGTTTCCTTGCTTTCCCTTGGGGCAACAGTAATGGGTGCTGGTCCTCCTTGGGTGTGGGGTTTATGAGATCCCGGCCTTTGGAAATACCTGTCCCTCAAAAACCTCTGAGAGTTACAGCTGGGTACTTCTAGAAGCTGGAAAGGAAGGAGGGGCTTTAATGTGGTGGGTTTTTTGGGGGGTGGTTTTTCGTTTTGGTTTGGTTTTTCTGAGATGGGGGATTGCAGGGCTCTGGGGGAGTAAGACTAGATTTTATTTTTTTTAATTTAATTTAGCTTTTTAAATTGGACATCACAGCCAGAACGTATAAGAAGATCAAGTGATGTTTTTCCCTCCCAAGGTCATGGACCTGGTGAACGACCTGGGATTTGATTATGCAAACTTATTCATCCAAGTAGCCCTTACTTCATGTTAGCAGTTCGATTAGTCTCAGTGTTTGCGTGAGCAAGAAATCACCCCTGGGACAGGTCTGGCCATTTAGTGGAGAGTGCCCTGACTGCTAACAGCAAAATCAGCATTCTTGTTGTCTTTCATCTCCCTGAAACATAAATAGTTTAAAAAAAAAAAAGGGGGGGGGGGAAGCATTTTTAGGGTAGGCTTTGCTTATGTAAATTTGCTTCACATTTGTACTTCCTCTTCACCTGTGGGAGACTGCTGTCTGTAGAAATATTGGCTACATAGGCTAGAACTGAAACAGTATCAAATTAATTTCCAATTTGTCCTCTTTTTTTTCTTTTTTGTAATGGATACTTCTTTTAAAACACGTGGCATTTTTCTTTCCTCACTCATGGACTTTCCTGATCAATTTTGCGACTCCTAGAAAACCCCAGGTCAACACAACTTGTGTATTTCAGAGGAAAGGATGGTATTGAGGGGAAGTTGGTGAAATGTCACTATTTACTCTGTTGAATCCCTCTCTGTCTCTCTCTGCACTTTCTTCTCTTCCCTGCCTATTCATCCAGAGGCACGTGAGATGCTGAGGGTAAGTTTAGCAGTGCATGAGCTGTATTGAACTCTTGGAAGTGGGGTGGATTGGTTGGGTTTTTTGGTTGTGCTCCACTGCTAGCAGCAGGAGTTTGTCATTGCTTGGCCTCCAACCTCTTGGAAATGGCTTGTGTTGTCCTGTGGTGAGAATGACTCGGAAACTCCTGTTCTGCGGGCAGCTAGTATGCTTAGAAACCCTTGAGGAAGTTCAAACCCAGACAGCTTTTAGGAGAAAGCTGGGTGTTTTCTCTCTCTTGCTCAGTGTCCTTGTACCTTGTCTGTTTGCAGACCTAGGAGTGATACTTGCTGTGGTGGCTGGGGCTGGAGTTCTTGCAGCTATTGGACTGACTGTGTGCTGTGTTAAGAAGAAGTAAGTTCATAGTTCAGCGTGTGTAACTTAGCAGTTCAAGAAGGCGTTTTGGGAGAGCTGCTGGGCCCTCTGTTTCACGTGTTGATACAGATCCCTTGAACAAGGGTCTGAAGCATGAGGTAGGCAATGGTAGTGGAAGTAATGTGACTCCGGGAATGCTGCTTTACTCTAAATTGACTGACTTGTAAGAGCAGAGCAGCATTCCCGGAGTCACATTACTTCAACCCCCAGTGCATTGCCTACCTTGGCCTTAGCACAGGCTTCTGGCTGTACTGTACGGTATTGGTTGGACTTCATCAGCAATTCCTGCAAAATGAAATTGCAATGAATGTGGCTGTTGTGGGTTTGATTCTGGAAAAGACTGTTCAAACAAGCTGTAAACTCACCCAGATACACTAGAAGCTATCTTTCGTCTACACAACACAACCTCCAGCAACTTCTCCTGGAGTTTGCACATCACGTGGGAGCATTTTTCTGTGACATGAGCCCTTGGGGAGAGAACTAGGTTGTGCAAAACAAACATGCATAGCATTACTCATGCAAGCAGAGTCTGAAGTCATCAATAGCTTGTGGTTTCTGATACATGTATGCTTAGTGCTGGCAGGGTGATTGGGTCCTGAAGCCGTTGAGCTGGAATGAATTTATGCAGTATGATGACTAGAGCAGTTATAAGCACACTTCTTTTGCCACACAGGAAAGACTTTACAAATACAGGCTTAAAAATCTTCAGTTCAGCCTTTGGTCTTTCCACTCTGGGGACAGTCGCTCCAGAAAGTGCAACCAAGAAAAGTTCATTCGACTTTCATAGAGGACCCACTATCTTACTCGTCTTCAGTAACGTTCAGCCTTGTTTTGTGAGGATCTGATGGCCTCTGGGTCCTATTAATGTCCGTGGATATTGGGAGACTTGGTATGCTGCACAGCTGGGACCCCTGGTGCTTGGGAGGCCATTGGCGTTAATCTTGTGACCTTCAGGGTCAGCAGAGCAGCAGTAGGTAACCAAATAGCATGAAGTTATTTTCTGCTCTGTTAAAAAAGCATGTCTAGACTTGGGAGTTATTTTTCCTAAGACTGCAAGTAAAGCCTTCAATCCAAGCAGACTGCCTGTCACTGCGTAGCTGGGATGGGTAAACAGAAGCTGTGTTGAGTTCAAATGCACCAGCTGTGTATTGTTTCTGACCTGTTAACAATTTCAACTCTGTAACAGGAAGAAGAAAAACCAGAACCCCATGGTGGGAGTGTACAATCCTAATGTGAATACCCAGGTGCCTGGGAAACAAGGCTTATTCACAAAAGGGAGGAAAAACAATGAGTCTCATGTCTATGCAGTTATTGATGATGCTATGGTCTATGGGCACTTGCTGAAGGAATCCAATGGCTCAGTTGCTCCAGAAGTTGATGTATACCGGCCTTTTGATGGACCCATTGGTAGCTTGCCACCTTCTCCACCTCCATTATACTTCAGAAAAGACGTTAAACGCTCTTCTAATGCTGAGGAACCTCCACCTTTGACAGACACAGACCATGACACTTACACATTTGCTCATCAGAAATCAGGGCAATCAGAGGACAATGGAGATACAAATGAAAAGAATAACGGAGATATGAGCGTGTCCTTGCTGGAAAATAAGGAACAGGATGGTTTAGTGGAGTAATATTACGCCAGGTATAGCAGTTTCCTGTGGAAATACAGGTGTAAGGACAGGGGTCTAGGAAAAAAAACTGAAGAGGAGTGTTATTTTTAAATGTGTTTTGATGTTGTTTTGTTTTGTGTGTTGTCTGTTGTTTGGTTTTGTGGGTTTTTTTTAAACTTCAGCTGTTGATAGCTTTCAGTTTTAGAGTGAACGTCTAGCAAACTCAAAACCAGTCAAGACGCTCCAGGACTGCCTGCACTTCTGGTTGCGAAACAGGTGGCAAAGGTACGCTTCTGCTTTTTATTATAAAGACGTCAGGCAAATGAATTCCTAACTGCCAGCTTAAAAGTGTGGCAATTAATAGAGTGGGGAGAGTGTTTTGTCCAGCATTTCCTCCTCTCACAAGTCATTTGTTCCTGGGTGTTGGTTGGTGAATCTTGGAAGATGTAGGCTACATTGCCGTCTCAAGGCAGCTCCAGGTTGCAGAGATGTCTAAGCAATCTGCTGATGTCTGAGCAAAGGAGGGGGACGCTGTCATTTCTACCACTTGCTGCTTGAAAATTCATCATATTTAGGATGTTGGTGGCTATTAAGTGTAGTGAAAAACCATTTATGCTGCCTGGAAGAGCTCAGTAAGCATAACTCAGTGTGAACACTTGAGCTTGGGCTCTTCTAGTTCGGAAGTAAAGGTACAGGTTTTCTCTAATTTCCAACTGATGTTGTTATACTTGGATAGCACTGTGTGAACCTACACCAAAGACTGTATTTTCTTTGATTTTTTTATAAAAACGGTTTCAAAAGTCTAAAGCAATTTGCACTTCTGTTCAGATGCCTGTAGCATTCACATTTTACTAATATCTCATGCTTTTGGTTCAAGTAAGAGTAACGATTCAGTGAAGAAATGATGGTGTGATAATCCAGCTGTTTACTAATGCTTTTCACTTCACCTGTTAGAGATACTTGGTTATTTAATAAGGATTAAAAGAAGGGGTAAAGAAAATAGTTTGTTTCCAGCAGGCGGTTTCTCTGAAATGCAAAGAATGAGAGTGAATCCATAAGGAAAGCCTAGATTTTTTGGCTTTTTTTTATCAGTCTGAAGTTAACAACCATGTTGAAATGATGCTGGGGACAGCTCTCGACTTATAGTGGGACTTACACTTCAGGTGTCTAGCAGCCTTTGAAAGACACCTCTTGAAATCAGATAAATAATAGGTCTCACTTTTAAGTGCAGTAGTTAGCATGCCCCTCAGTTTCTGTGGCTTTTGAAACTTGAGAGCCAGATCTTTGTGCAGAGGACTACGGCTGTATGAATAAAGTTGCCTTTTATATACAAACATCTGGCTTGTCCAGGTGTGCAGTTACTGAGGATGTTTGCAAATTTGCGTGCAGCACTAGACTTGATGACTTGAGAATTTGTCTCCAAATGTCTTACCGTGACTGTTTCTTGCCTAGTGATACACAGGTGCCATAAAAGTTTCAGACAGTGTTGCATGCAATAATGTTAAACATATAATAATGTCTAAAATTAAAATGTCTTTACTAGAAACCTTGCTGTTTACATTTAAAATAAATGCGGACTTCTTCCTGTGTTAACTATGCTGGCATTGCAAATTGGCTATTTATGGTCAAGTGTGTGTATTTAAGAGAGTATATCATTGTACTGCTTGGACTTCTGTAAGATTCAGTATAATGTCGTATCGGTCTCAGTTTTCCGTAGCATATAGCAAAATGCATGCCAGCTAAAAGCACCTATTAATTGTTTCAGGTATTTTCCTGCTTATGTTTATCACTTTTAATATAGAAATGTGTATTCCTAGATATCTGGCTAGTCACTGGAATTGCATATTTCAAAGTGTACTGTGTCATTTTAATGCCATTTGAGAACTTAAAAAGATTTCTGCAATACCGATACCTGTTTTTCTCAGGTAACTGAATTACCACAGTGCATTTTTATCAGAGTAGTCCAGTTATGCGTTTGGTCAATGTTTCTCACTTCTCTTTTATTGAAAAGGAATGAGAAGTCTGCAAGGGAAATTCAAGGCTGTCTCATCTCTCTAGCTCAGTTTCTGCAGTTGCTTAGATGAAATTTTTTAGTTCATGTTCTTTCTAACCAACTGAAGAAAACGTAATGGAGATCAGGCTTTTGTTCACAACTTTTTGATCTTTGAAGGAACAATATGATGCTTGTTGACTGGTATTTTTATTTGTTCTATTTTAACTCAGCTTTTGGCATGGCAATATAAACTGTAGTTTACAGTTGTTTCCAGTCTAAGGTTGACTTTCACTGTGCATATTTTGGTATGTTTAGAGTAAGAGTTCAGACACAAATTCCAGTTTGCTTTTCATTAAGAGAAAGTTGTGACTTTTTAAAAAAATAAATAAAATATAATCATACTACCAGCTGGAGTAACTAGTGCATGTCTTTCTCATGTGTGTGTAAACTCAGCCTCGAGTATTTTGACGTCTGACTGTTGGTAGCTACGCCATCTCCCTGGACGACAGAAGCTGGTTTCTAGAGAATCTAGTTTGCTGGGATAATATACTGCTGACTGTGCATGTCCTTTTTCTCACATAGTCTGTGATATGCCATTAATTGCTGTTTTTAAAGGCATGTGTTTAGATCGTTGGGGAGAAGGGTTGTAAAATATTTGAAGCTTTCATATGAAAATAAATGGCTCAGCGGCTTCTCAGTAGGGTTGTGATGTTTGTAATTTATTCATGCCCAACTGACACATACAATTGAATTCCAAATTAATTTCTTTTCAGTGATAATAGCATAAAAGTACATTTTATGACTCATCCTTCAGCCCAGAAGAGACCTTTATGAAAATGTGTGAAGCCCTTTTTTGTTCTAAATTAAAGTGCATGGAATCAGTTCATACTGACTGCTTTCTTGGTTTATTTTTGTATTTGTTTTGAGGCAAGCTTAATGCACATAGAAAGTGATGTTTGAAATCCTCGCTACTGAGGATCCCAGTAATTGCTGGGAATGGATCCTAGGCTGAATTAGTCATATCCACTCTTGGAAGGCATAGGAGACTCAGCAAAGATCAGCCAGTCCCTAGGCCCTCTCTGAAATTTGCACTTAATATGAATGTAAATGAAAGTACTTGTCATTTGGGTCTTCACTGAGATTGTGCCATCCTGGAGTAGTTCCTGTGCAGTGGTCTTTATCTAAAAATGAAAATTTCTAAGTCTAGTCAACCATTAATTGAAAGGTGGGTGTCCATAGGAGGACAGCAGTTCAGAAACTCCTGAACCGAATGAAATTTGCTTTTGAGGAGCAAAGAGAAGTGGAGGGTTTTGTTGCCCAAAGCAGCAAAGCTGAAAAGATACTTCTTGCTTCTTGGGCTTGGATCTGTGAGGTTTGGAGAATCTCGATCTATCAAAACACTCAGTAATTGCTTTATTTTTAAGCACGTATATGAATAGTCTAGTGCAATTTCCAGATAAATAAAGAGCCAAGTTATTAGTCTTTGGATTAGAGCAAAACTTGTAGAGCACCGGTAAGGAATGAAAAAGTTGGGTTTGTTGTTGTTGACACCAGACTAATATTGAGACTTCAACTCCTTGACCTTAAAGGGAAAAAAAAAAAAAATCATGTTGCTCTGAAGAAGCTATCCTGGGATACCTGTGAGTGTGACAGAGAATACATTAAAGTATGTGACTGTTGCTGGGGGACAGGGAGGAAGCAAAATGCTGAATAACCCTCATCCATGTGCACATCTTCACCAGCCAGCATCTAATTGCAGGCTGCAGTGTACACAAAGATGGGAGCAAATCTGTCTCCCCCAAAACTTTGAAGCCAGAAACTAAAAAAAAAAAAAAAAAAATAAATTATAGGATTCATTCCTTCAGTATAAATGGCTTTCTACATCCAACTTAGTGATTGGTTTATCTTTCATAAAGTATAGCTTCCCAGCAATTAAGTAAGCATGGGTTACCTAATTTTCTTTGAAACTGAGGAATTCTGCCGTGGAAAACTGATCCAGCCTGGAGGAAGGGACAGTCTTTTTACAGGGACTTAGAAACTTCTGGCATGTTGTTCCATCAACACAAGTGAAGCATGGCAAATTGTTTCAATTAGCAACACTCCTAATACGTAAAAGGGTTTGGGTTTTTTTGTGGTTTGGGGCTGCATCCATCTCTTGTGTTAAAGAATTGCTACACTGCTGCACACAAGTCAGGCTTTACGCTTCTGGGCAAGATGAATCTTCAAAAACTGAAGGAACTGCTTTGTTTCTTGCTACGTTTGTGTGTGTGTGTGTGTGTGTGTCTCTTTTATATAAAAGATATGTGTATTTATCCTGGTACAACTGCTATGGTCGCTCATAGCTGTAGAAAGAGTGCCATGATGCATCCTGCAAAAATGCTCTAACAGAGCAATACTCCGGCAGCACACAGTGCCTTTTCAGACATGAGGCTAGAAAAATGGCCTTACTTTCTGAAAGGTGTTTTCTCAGAAGAAAAATGAGGGGAAAAGTTCTGGTGATCTTTCCAGCAAAACTATTTTATTTTTTTCTAACTGGAAATGATTTGATTTCAGGAAGTATTATTTAGAAGAAACGAAATGGTCTGTGTAAAGTATGTACTCCCTTTTTTTTTTTTTTTTTTTTTTAATTTTATTTCATTGTCAGCATAGAGCTGAACTTTGATATTGCTCACCAAGGAGAACATCTGTCCTACACACATGGGTGCAACTCCGTGTTGAAGGGAATGGTGGTCTGCTGGAGGCATGGAGGAGAGTGCCACATGCCGCTCTCAGGAGCCCTGGGCATGGCTTTGCCTGAAGATGCTATCGGGATGTCCTGAACCTTTGCCACTTGCCACTGTGGGAAATGTATCCCTGACTTTGATCTTTATTTTGAGGGCAAAAAATGACGGACAGAGCCCATGCAGACAGCTTCCTCCTCACATGAGATTAATCATGGCAAGGCACCTATTAAGTACGTGCGTATAAATCTAGTTTTCTGCACAGAGGAACCTGGCCTTAAATGAGATTCATCACTTGGCCTCAGGAGTATGAACTGCAGGCTCCTGAGCCCAATTGTTTTAGCATCTGCTTCAAATTCATCATCGCAAATGCTTTTTATTTAAAAGGGTGATTTTTTTTAATTAAAAGAGAAGCAAATTAATGGTGCGTTTCTCCTCTCAAAATGCTACTTTCATTGAATTGCTGGATTCTGGAAAAAGTAACCCCAAAACAAGTACACATGGATGTTGTTCTGTAACATATTGCTAACTACAAAAGCAAAAAAATGACTGCTCTACAGTTTAAGCTACTAAGTAGAGTTTTGTTCATACTAAACTCCACATTTGCACTTTGGGGCATGATTGCACGAAGCTTTCAGCTTCGAAGACCTGCACATCCACTGGTGCCTTCTCACGCGGTAGAAACTATCAGAATTATGCTACTTAGGAGAGTAACGTGACTTCTGATGCCCTCAAAAGTGAGGGCTTTAAAGATGAATGTTGTGATAAATGTTTTTCTATAAGAATAATCATCTTAGTAAGATGCAAACCCAAAAGCTTGAATCTTTAGAGATTTCACGTTTCCACAGTAAATTAAAACTGTTCCACATCCTGCTGAATCAAACCTGTTAATATACTTGGTAATTACTTTCACAGCTTAATGCTTTACCCATTCAAAATCGTGAAGAGGTTCATATGTTTTCCCTTCATTTGTTTCCTTAAGTTAATGAGAGTTTATTTAGTAAGTGGTAAACCCTAAAAAGTAAGCAAAGGCATGATGAAATCTTCTAGTATGATTGTTTGGTGAACATTTTATAGCTTTCAGAGCAATTTAAAAAAAAAAAAGGTAGCAAGCCATTAGATCTTCCTCTATTTTCTTTGGGTTAACAGAGAACAAGTTTCTTAAGTATCTTAAACCAGCCTAGCAAAGCATATGGGTTCATGCATATGTCCAATATCCCAGAAGACAATATTTCTCCTTGCTAGTCAAATATCTGAGGAAAATGGGCAGTTTACTATATACTTGTGTATTCTGACATTTGATTTTTGGCTGATTGGTTCTGCAGGTCAAACTCCTACATGTTCTCCTTAGGTTTTTGTGGCCACCCATCTGGGTTAAAGGACAAGATACAGCTTCAGCTGAAAGATGCTGGATTTCTGTGACAACGCTTCCCAATACTACTTGTGGGACTTGATTCTTAAGGAATCTGTGCCCAGCTTGTAGCTGGGAAGGTAGCACTGCTGGAAGTAAGACAGCTCAACCCGGAGAGGTTGAACTGTGTGTCAACAGAGTTGCTCCAAGCACCACTGAAAGGCGGATTTTTGTCATCACCCCCCTTTCTTTTCCTACTGTTGTATTTTCATGTCTTGTCTTCCTTTTTCCCCACACTCCCAATCAGCCAAATTCAAGACAGAAGTCTCCAGAAACCACTTTTTTGGTGAATGTTCTCTGAGGTTTACACCCAGCAGCCAATGCTGGAGTGAAATACTTTCAACGTCTGTCTACAACATATTTCTCACTATAGCCACACCTGAACCTGCTTGGATTACAGCAAAGCTGCTGGGTGAGGTTTGCTGCAGCAAGGTCCCCAGGTTTTGCTGCCACAAAGCTGCTTCAGCATTGAATGAAGTGGCAGTACTTGAAGTAGTTGTTTACATCTCAGCTGGAGAGGTACTTGGGAAAACATTAATATAGGTAGGAAAACTCAAATTATTCTGGAAACTATTGCTTCTGTTGGCATGAATGACCTCTCGTATGAGTAATACCTAATTAGACACCAAATTAGATGGAAGTGTGCAGAACAATAAGCCAGGTCCACGAACAGTGCAATGAATCATGTCACTACCAGTAACCTCTTTCCAAGATATGCTTTACAAAATCTGTAATTGCTTCACTAACATTTACCATAGTAAAAACGTCTCTGCCAGTTCATACTTTGCTTTAGGTGATGCAATGGTGATGACTCCATGGCTTTCTGTCACCAGGGAATGACATGGAGGAGCCATTCCCCTTCCTGCTACCTTGAAGTAGGAAAAGGTGGTGAGACTAATGCATCCCTTTGCTTTAGAAATATTACAATATGAAGCTCAAATACCAATTTTAACTTTAATCCTTAAGGTGAAACTTATCCCGTATTCTCAAGGTGGGTATTTTCCTGTATCCTACTGAGATGTAAACCTTTTCTTGAGGGTCAGTGTGAGGCTAGGCTTTAGGCTTGTCCTCATCCTGGTCCCACCAAAACCAGGGGAAAGATGACCACCACCCCTAAAGGGAGCCCCTCAGCTTCCTTCCCTAGATACAGAGGCAGTTTTAAGTAGTTCGTTTCCTTGATTTATTTCTAATAAATAGAAATAAAATCAGGTGTGAATGCCCATCAGGTGGATGCCACCTGACTAGTGTGGGAGGAGGGAATGGATTCCAAATTTGAAACTCCCCATGGGATGGGGCAGGGGTGAATTAAAAAAATGTTCTCCCAGAAAGTTGAGGTCATGAAGGGGCTGAAAGACTGAACAGTTTGTGCTGTGCCATCAGCAGTTTCTGATTGGGATGCTGGGATTTCTAGTTTTCAAGGCAGTGCTGCAAAAATGCAGGGCACATGGAGATGAGTTATTGAATGTGGCAAGTGGTAGCAGCTAGTGGGTTTGAGGGATGCATTTGTTCTCCCGATACTTGGTAATAATGGCTTAGGCCCAATGCAGAATTTTGGGGGGTTTCTTATTGTTGATAATTAATAGTCTATGCCAAACTTTGCATTGTCTCACATCATTGTTGTGAAGACACAGACGCAAGAGGGGGATCCCATTTGCCATGGCAGAAGCTGTGCATGAAGCTTGCTCTGTTCCTGGAAAATCACAGCCCTCTCTCTTTCCTGCCAACATCCTGGAGATGCAGCGGGTAAGGCAGGCTGTGCTGTGCTTTCGGGGATGACAAGGAACAAGTGCTGCCCCTGGGCGTTCCTAAGCCAGCATTTGCTTTTGAAGGCGTTAGCTGAAGTTAGCACCCCTCTGACTATTAAGTCTCGGCTCCTAGCCATGATATTTAGTTAAATCACTATTCTGCACTAACCTTTGCCAGCAGAATACCTTTAGATAACTTCATACAACAGTAGGAACATGAGGTATTACTTTTGTCAACATTGTGATAGTGGACCCTAACTAGGGCTGGAGCCCACCCTTTGGGTTTTGGCTAAGAAACTGGTCACATCTAGGTCACAGCTGGGGAAGGCAAGGGAGGGGGGAGGAGCCCTCCTGCACAGTGGGAGGGTGCGCTTGTGCCTGGCTGCTTAAATTTCATCCTTTTCCACAAAGCTACTGCTGTAATAGCATTTGCTGTGGTTACTGCTGCTGTTATGCTTGCAGTAAATGTACCGACTCTGCTATGAAATTACTGGTACAGCTGATATGTGATGATATAATGGAAGAAGGCTGTTGAATCAAGGTTTCCAGGTGCCATTAATTTTCACATTTTCCTGGTTTTGGTTTTTTTTTTTTTTTTTTTTTAAGGTCCAGGGCTTTACAGTCTTAACGTCTCTTCCTTTGTGGGGGGGGGGTGTGTGTGTGTGTGTGTGTGTGTGTGTTGTCTTTCATTGTGCAGAATTCAAACCTGAAGTCCATAACTGCAACATTCATAATCCTCAGGTGCCTTCTGCATCATGATCACAGCCCTAATGCGGATGTCTCTGGGTGCACTTGGGTACAGGTGCCCAGGAGCCCTGCCTCGACCCAGCCTGTGCCTCTAAACCAGCT
Organism: Harpia harpyja; assembly: GCF_026419915.1. Classification (NCBI taxonomy): domain Eukaryota; kingdom Metazoa; phylum Chordata; class Aves; order Accipitriformes; family Accipitridae; genus Harpia; species Harpia harpyja. The sequence continues at coordinate 53,441,052 of NC_068940.1, read as the reverse complement.
CCCCACAGCAATGCTTGCACAGCCCGGGCGCCTTTCCCGATAAATAAAATAGCATTAGGATCTCTGGGACGTGAGCGTGGCAAGAGGCTGGAATATAGGTGTTATGACCTGGTAGTCTTTTAAATTTTCTCTCTCCTTTGGCAAAGCTGGATTTTCCCTGCAGCTCTGCTACAAGCAGCTGGGGAGCAAGTCGATAGGAGCTTGTACGTGAGATGGGCAGGAGATGAGAGGGGTTGGCTGCTGTGGTCCCTGCCTGTTATCTCTGCCTGGGGAGGCTTGAATTTAACCAAGAGCTTGGTTCCAGATCAAGCGTGGCTTGAGGCTCCAGGCACATGTAATTCCTTGTGACTCCCATTAGCTGAAATCCCAGTGCTGCGTTTCTGCACCTCAACACTATGCTAAATGTCCCGGCTCGCTCCATGCCGCAGGGATGCAGCTGGGGAAGTGGTAGGCTTGCTGTGAAATATGACGTGTGCACGTAAGCTCTGACATGCTGCAGTTCCTGTGTACAGGTAACTGGTACGCAGACTGGGAAACTGGCAGATCACGTGGTGATTTTTTTTACTAGACAATTTTTATGCGACTTCAAGTCCCTGTGCCTGGAACAACCAACTTTAGTCTCCAAGGACTGTGAATTCAGGGCATTGGGAAAGGGGAAGGAGAGCAGGAAAGGAGCAATGTCCTTGGCCCCGTGGCTGGCAGACACTGCTTCTCCACGGCTGGGGGGAGGTGAGAGGGTGGGTGATGACAAGGCAAGATCTCGGGACCATGAGTTCTGCCTCAGACCTTTGTAGGATCTAGAGCAAGGTAGCTGCCACCCTTGTGTCCTTCTCCCCCCCAAGAGAAGGAGGTCAGCTGGCTTCTCAGTTTTCCTGTGCCTTGGGGCCATCTGTCCACTCCAGGGATTTTGGCAATGGCCACCTTGCTTCATCATGCAAGAACTGGTAAAAGAAGAAACGAAGGGGTAGATGTCTCAGGAGGGCCTGGCAGCTTATGGACATCTCTCTCGTTCATCCCCAAATAGGAGGGGAGCAAGAAAACTACCTTGCCCCTGGTACAGCCGGTTCTTGAGACTCAAGACAGCGATTTTCTATGGACTGCTGGGGTCATCTGGACACCCTGATAGCACATGAATGAAAGGCTGAATCTTTGCATTTGGATGCGCACGTTGCTCACTGCAGTTTGGCCTCCAGGGCTGTCTGCTGTCTTTTTAATGCACATTTATCACCTGATAAAAGCCACGAGGTCGTTTTATATCCGACTGGGGACACTACCTACATCTGCACTTCTAGTAGGCTTAAAAATGGGCTACTCATTTAGGCTGGCATAACAATTTCTGCGAATGTTGAAAAGGAAAAATTATCAGTAATGATTTTTTTTTTGTTTGTTTTCAAGCTTTCCATGTTTTATATGTAAGGTGTTTTTTTTCCCCAGTACCATGCTTTCAGGTTTGCTTATCTTACCTCAGCGATGCACTACAATTACTTGCTGTGTTTGCATCCCTTTTTGGTGCATGCATTTTACTTTAGGAGTAAAAAGTGCTGGTGGTTGTTCTGCTTAATTTTTTCAAAGCAAGTTCAGTTTCTAGGCCGTGTAGAAAACTGTCAGTCACTCGTCGTAGGTACACAGCACCCCACCCACACAGCTCCTTCCGAGTCCTCACTCTTCAATGGAGCCAATTGTTCAACTGTGTTTATAACCAGTGCTATTTCTGGAGCATTTCCTAAAAGTTGACTGTTTGAAGGTCTACCCGCTTGAGCGTTTGGCTTTCTGCTCTGACATTTTATAGAACAAAGTGCAAGAGCTGACCTCCATGGAGGTGTGTTGCAGCACCTCTGCGCTGGTGCACAGGCAGGTAGGACCTGTGGCATCGCCCGTCTCCCAGGATTTGGATCCCCATGTCAGCGTGGCTCGGCACTCAAGGGGTTTGGGTTTGGATCCAAGCCTTCCCAGCGATGGAGCAGTGTCCATGTTGCGCGTGAATCTGGATGAAATTCAAGCTGCCCATGGACCATCCTGCTCGAACAGTAAAGCAAATTTGTCACTGTGGTTGAGCTGATTCACAACTGCAGCTACCCACTCATGAATTTTGTGTTTGGACTGATCATTTAATACAAAAATACATTTCATTTGCTTTTTGGTGCTTTGGTGGAGTTTTTTTCAGTTTCCTTTTGGTTGAAAAGCTATATGAACTTTCAGCTCTTGTCTTCTGATTGCCCTTTGCAGAGCAGCAAGACCTAGTAGCTAGAGCTCTGGCAACGTTGCATCCTATGAGAGATGATTTTATTGGCTTTCTTGATAACCTTTCTCTGTAGGAAGGCTTTTACACGGCAGCTCATCCATCAGATGCCTGAGGTCACCGGTCTCTCCCCAAAATGCCTGTTTTTCTCCTGTGACTGTAGAAAAGGAACCAGCTATGTAGGTAGGAGCCCTTGCCTGGTGTCCATGTCTTCATGGGCTAACTGAGGTTGGCAAGGACCCCTGGAGATCACCTGGTTCCAGCAAGGTCCCCTGGAGCAGGTTGTCCAGGGCCATGTCCAGTCAGGTTTTGAGCATCTCCAAGGGTGGAGACTCCACAGCCTCTCTGGGCAACCTGGGTGAGGGTCTGACCACCCTCATGGAGAAAAAGGATTCTCTTCTGTTTAAGCAGAATTTCCTGTATTTCAGCTTGTGCCCGTGGCTCTGTCTCCCCTACCCACCCCCATCAGGCATTTAAACATGTGGATAAGACCCCCTGAGCCTTCTTGTCTCCAGGACACTCTCAGCTCTCACTCTGTCCTCACACAACAGCCACCCCAATCCCTTCATCATCTTGGTAGCCCTTCACTGTGCTCACTCCAGTACGCCTATGTCCCACCTGTACTGGGGAGCCCAAAACTGGACCTGGCACTCCAGGTGTGGCCTCACTGGTCCTGAAAAACATGGAAATGGGGTATAATATCGAACGCCAGTGACCTTGCTTTTGGGATCCCTGTCCATGGGTGTGATATAAGAAGTTAGTGCAGTGGGAAGCTAAGCTGGCCCTAGGGCATTTCTGCAAAGCCGTAGGTGGTGTAGGTTTTATTTCCCCTCTTGCATTTTATTTTATAAGATGTAGTGCTTCCCAAACACTGTTTTCTAAACAGCTTCTTGAGACGTGTTCTTCATTGCCAGCCTGCAAGGTTGGCAGGCGGCGTGTGTGTTTCATTCCCTTCAATGGGCTCAGGGTTAGCTTTCTAACAGGGCTGAAGCGAAAGCAAGTATTTTCTGCAATTAGCAGTTGGCCTCACCTCTTGGCAGCGTGGCCATCCGTGGGTTTTTGTTTTCTTCCTGGAACGAGGCTGGATGTTGAGGGCACAGCACCGGTTAGCGAGCACCCAGGCTGCAGGCGTTGGGTGCTTTACACTCGCTGCCAGTACCGATGGCCCCAGCCGCTAGCACAAGCGTGTGTGGGGGAGGTTGCAGGGAGGTGATGCAGCCACCAACGTGGTTACACAAGGCAGGATGGAGCAGCGAAGCTGCTGGGTACGAGTCATGGCAAAGATCTTTGCGGTTTTGGTTTTAGCTGTATTTGCAATAGTGCCCAGCTGTTACCTTTGGAATCCCTCCGGGTACTTTTATACCGGAGATAAAGGGGATAAAGCCCTATTTTTTCGCTTTGTATGCTATAGTCTGATATGCTCTCATCCCCTGCTTTATCTTCTATCCCCGAGGAGATTATTTTTATGCTCCCCATCAGTGTAGTGACCCCCAGCTGTTCTATATTCATGCTTCCATCAGTTGTTTGGCTTACCCTCGTTTGCTGATCCTCACAGATCCGTGTTTCTTCCCTGCCTATGGCAGCTTCTGAGCTGGAGAACTGTAACTTTAACTTAGTTTTTTAATTTTATTTGCAAAAGGAGAGACTGAGAGGTCAGGTACAGAAGTGGGGTTCAGTGCTTACGTAGGAGTGGGACCAAAGAGTAGAGCCTATAGGAATAACAAGGCTCGGTGGTGGAAATGCTCCTTCCCTTTTGAGGTGCATCCTACTGACGGCCTCATCCCACAGCCAGGGGTGGGAAGTGCCCTCCCCGTGTGGCAGGCAGGAGCAGAGGTGGTTGGGGGCTGTTCCTTGCCAAAGGTGATAGGGAGAGGGTATGCCTGATGTGGGGAGAGGCTCGGGTCTGAGTAACCCCCAGGCTGAGCAGGCAGGCACAAGGAGCAGTGGCGTGGAGTTGGGTTGCTTGTTCTGAGTGTGAATCTTTGCCCTCTCTCTGCTTGGGGTTCTTTTCCCATGTCATCGAGCTCTCTGGATCCAAATTCACCGAGGACTGCTCAGGACCGAGTCCCACAAAAGTGTTCAAGGCTCAGAACAAGCTTTTGACTCGTGACTCCCAAATTCTTACCCACCTTTGCCCACCTGGCCCTTTTACTGACTGAAGCCAAAAGCAACCTGGCTGCTGGCTGGGGCGCTGATGTGTGTTAATAGTGGGCTGGTCTGGCCCGCCCCTTGCTCGAAAGGATACTCCAGAAAGGTATTACCCATTTTATGGTTAACCATTTTACTTCTAACCATTTAGTCCTTTGCCTGTACTGCGGGACCTTGGTGAATTGGGGTCGGGGCAATCGGTTGGGTAGATTGGCGTAGCTCTGCTGAAGTCAGCTCTGGTCAGCGTAGTACTGGGGTAATGCCTTCTGGGGGCTCACCTAGCAACTTTTCTTCTTTCGTTTATATAAATATATGCACGTTTCCTGCTTTGTCTTTCCTCTGCTGTGTTACAGAGCCGCAGGCAGCTTAGCGGCACCATCAGTGGCACAAGATCTTACGCAACACCTCCTGTTTTAATAACACGAGGTTCATTTGAGATTGCAGGCATCACAATACATTGGTTCAGACACGAGCACTTCCACATTTCTTTTTCTGGGGGGAGAGCTGAGGTTTCTTTCCATGAGTCTGCATGCCTTTGGTTGAGACCGCACTTTGTGGACAGCAGATGTTCCTCTCGGGCTTGAGTGCCAAAAAGATTTAGTGGAAGAATCAAAAAAGTAGTGCTTGTCCCAGCTCCTAGCAGATGGACTGCATCTGCTCTGGGCTGTTCCCATCGGGCCCCTCTGGAGTGGAGGCAGCCAGCATCCCCCGTTCAACCCCTCCAGCCCAGCATTCGCTGTGAGCATAAAATGCGGGGTTGGCCACAAACAAATGAAAAACTAGCTCTGTGGTAAGCAAAGATGAGGAATCTTCTAGAATTTCTTTTTCTTTGGCTTTCAAGGAAAATTTGTAGTTCATAATGTACGGTAAGAAGCAGCATGTGGAATTATATTAAACTCATAAATGCAGCTCTGAAACTGCAAGGTCAGTTTTGGCATTCTGGACCCAACAACTACAGCAGGAGCAGAGCCACCCTTCCCTGTGCTCCTCCCAGCTTCAGAAGAGCAAAACATCTATGAAGAACGGTGCTGGCAGGAGTGTAGCTGTGTGAAACTGGGGAGCAAGAGAGATACAAGCACAAAATCTGCTGAGAGCAACTTGTTATTCTCTGTATTTTGACAGATTGACTCTTTAACGTCCTCTCTGGGAATATCCTTTGGCATCCATCTCCATGGCTGTTTTTCAGATTCGCACTCCACGCAGAGATGGTCCAGCTGCAGCACCCACTTCTTCCCTGAAGCTCAGCATCGCTGGGGTCTGTGGCTTTCACCTCGCCCCTCTTTAGTTCCTGGGCTCCCATAAAAGCCCTCTGTTTATTTCTTTGACCACCATTTGTGTTTTAAGACCTTGTGGTTTACGACCAGGCAGGATCAAAGCCAGCAACGCTTCCAGCTTCACTGCTTTGCATTCACGTGTATCTCAAAACATGGAGGGATTGTCTGCCAATTTGAGACAAGCTGACTTGTAGGGTGTAACCGTGACCTACAGCAAAGAGCCTTGGAAACCTTCAGGATCAGGGTCCAGGGCTGGCTCGTATTTCAGAGTGAAATTTCCCAGCAGCAAGGGGAGGAAGGAAATCTTATTTTCCTATAAAAGGATTCCCTGCCTGTATACCCCATATGGCATGTGACTGGGATGATAATGGGGGGGGGGGAATCCTATAAACCGTATCACCGGGTGGGAGGCTCTCGCTTTCTGGTTTTCCCCTCTGCCTTTGATATCTCTGACCCTCTGACAGATCTCTGGAGCTGCTCTGAAGAGAAATGCAAGGAGAAGAAAGCACTCCAATCACATTGACACAACTCCATTCCTTCAGCAAGCTATATATATATTTTTATTTTATAGTCATTTGAACAGCGGAGAGTTTGGCAATAGTGACAGCCTTGGAAGTGTACACTCTGCATTTGTGTGTGTTTCGATCCCTCCAGCTTGGCTCCCACTCCATGTCTTGGAAGACCCACCATCGTGCCATTTTCAACAAAGCAGCAGATTGAAATACCTCTCCCAGGGGCTCCCCAAGAGCATCATGTCTTGACACTCCCACCCTGGCAGGGCAGGGGATGTGACCCGAGCTGGAGGGGTTATTACCAAGCTCCGAACTGCAAAGAACCGCTGATACCTTTCAGCCAACAGCCAGCAAAGCTTCGTTAAGCTGTCGGGGTGGCCTGCACTTCTTTCCCATCATTGCTCTTTATTTGAATTTATTTTTGTTTCTTTAACCCTTTTCTCAGCAAAAAATTACTGAGGCCAGACCTTCAGCTGGGCATGACTTTATTGGCACAAACGTTTGCTGAGGACTGTGCCTGGACCAACAAAGATTGGACTCTTTCAGCTGGGTTTCCATCACTTAAACAGGTCAGAGGATTCCTAAAGCTGCTAAAGTGAATTGTCCTGGGGTTCCTTTTCAACACACAGTTGTTTTTCCTACGGCAGCATATTCCCTAATAGCGTTACATTTGTTATTTACATAATACTTTCATCTTCTACTTCCAAGAACATATTTGACTGACTATGCTGCAAGTCATCACTGCTTCCCCCAAGCTGCTGGAGCATAAATAAAGCTTCCAATGGGATTTTTAAAAAGATCTGGCAGTGGGTCTCGCTCTCCCACTGAAATCAGTGAAACTGGCTTCTGGCTGATGAGAAAAGGACCAACAAAACGGGGAATGCTTCTGGAAAGGACACTGTCCTTCCCAGTAAGTCAACCCACGCCTGTTACTTGCTACTTTATTCATGCACGTTACTTGACTAGTCGGACAACCCGTTGAGCAGCTGGTACTCAGCCAATAAGCCCAATTGTATCTCTCAATGCAAAGCAGGAGTAAGTCCCTCTGCTCATCAAGACAGGATCTCGATCCCCAGGAGCCTGAATCAGGGCACTGTGAGGAACAAGGAGCTCCCACGGATCGCTGCCAGGGCTTATAGGGAAGCAAAACAGGAGAAGAAAGCAGGAACTAGCTATGCTGGTGTCCCAACAAAGCTCAGCGAGATGGGAAAGGACACTGCAGAGCGGCAGCCCCGGGCAGCCGAGGTGGCTGTTGGCCAGGCTGGACTGCTGCACTGGTTCTTTGCCAAAACAACCGAGCTATCCTAATAAAGTCCCTGTGTAAAAAAATATATCTATAAATCATGCCTTATTAAGAATGATGCAGCTGCTAATGGGGCTGGATGTGGCCAAACAAAATGCTCTAATGCTCTCTAATCCGACACCGAGCTGTGATGACTCCTCGCAAGGAGCGACTCTACTTGAATGTGTGTGCGTGTGCATGCCTATGTACGTGTACATGTACACATACCTATAGCTTTATAATCCTGCTGCCAAGGGGGAAGACCTGGGTTGCGGGTGGGCAGGGGGGGAACCCCCGCCGCTACACGATCATGAACTGGCAGATGTAGGGCAGCTGGTCTTTGCACCTCTTGTCAAACCACTTGCCGATGGCAGCCCCTGACAAAGCTGCGCAGTTTTCCAGCTTGCCGCCATCGGGCTGGGTGGTGATTTCAGTCTCCCAGTTCTTGTAGCGGACAGGGCCGCCCGTCATGTCGACCCACTTGCCCTCCGCCGCCATGTCGTTGAGGCCCAGCCAGATCTCCACCTCTGAGCCAATGCTCTTGCGCATGTAGTCGTAGAGAGCATCGTTCTCCTCCCCGTTCTGGGGGGTGCTGAGTGTGCCACCCTGCGAGATGCAGTTTTCGCTGGCCTCGTGGTACGTCTTGGTCTCCGAAAACGCAAGAAAGCATTTTAGGTGAATTTTGGTGCCTTTCAGGCAAACTGAGCGGTTACCACACAAACAGAACAAAAAAGACAGAAAGGGAATCGGTTTTAAAAAGGGTGCCCAGGAAGAGGCAGCAGCAGCAAAGGCAGTGGCCAAACTACAAACTTCATTTCTCAGGCCAAGCAGCGACCCTCGGCAGCGGGGGGGCCTGGCTGTGCCCTCCCCATCTGCAAACCGTTGGGAAAAAGGGACCTCGGGGTGCCCCTGCCACCCTCCTGGGCTCTGCCGCTGCCGGAGCAGAGGCATGGCGCGGTCCTCCTGCCCCTTCCCCTGGCCTTGCTCTTCCCCAGCTGCTGCTACACTTCCTCTGATGAGTTTGTCGGAGGCAAGGGTTGCAATGAGCACTGCCGAATGCTGGAATGTTTTGGAAAAAAAAAAGTCTGCAATGCCAATTCAATCACCTTAATTGTGCAGGATGAAAAGAATGTCTTTTTTAATAAGCTTTGATCAGAACTGTTGTGTTTGTGTAGCTTGAGGTATTCAGAGGAAGTTTCTACTTCCCTCTGATTTTGTTGTTAAGAATAGCAATTTATTTTATTTTTCTTTTAAGCTCTAAACCCTGAGAGTGCAGGGTACTCTAGCCAAACAATAACTAATCAGAGCCACGCATTAATATCCAAACCGATTACATCTCGATGAATGTGAGCTTGGAACTAAAGCCTTGATTTTGCTTGTGTTCCTTTTCTTTTAAGGAGAAAACTCTCCTTAACTTGCATTTTCATCTCATTTCTGTTTCGTGTTCTGCAAATCCCTCTCCTGTCGATGTTGGTGGACTTTGCACAGAAGAACTGTGGAGCATGGCTGGAAGATGGACATTTTGGAACTGCCCTCTGTATGTGTGGGACTGACGTCCAGTGAGGTTCCCTGGGCAATACTGGGGTATGTATAAAGACCAGGTCACCATTTCACTGGAGTTCAGACAAAAGAGTAAGCTCCATTTGACTAAAGCACAGACTAATCCATTACCCAGCCCTCTAACTTGTAAAGGAAAATGAACATCTGGCTTAGCGTCATAGAAATATCCATAGCTTTACAAATGGAGAGCTCTAGCACATAAAGAGAGGGGGCCACATGCTGTTCAACTCATGTCATTAACTGCCTGAGGAGTTCCATCTGCCTGGAGGAACTGCAGCGAGCCCACGCTTTGCTTTGATGCCCCAACCTCTCTCCCCATGATGGACTCCTTGTCGCAGGCATGTGGGCATCTCTTGTCAAAACACATGGAGCAATCGTAGCCACTTTATAAGCAGCTCCACTCTCAAAGCAAAAGCTGTGTCTTCTTCAGCGAGTCCTTTACCTGTCTGGAGCGCTTGCTTTTCCTTCAGTAGAGCAACCTCCTGAGAGATGTTGTCAATCATGGCCTTCAGGTCTTCAATCATTTTAAGGCTCACACCATCTGTGGGAGAAATCAAGGGAAGAGCATAAACATCGGTGGCAGGCCCAGGGGAGGCAGCCGAAGCTGTTCCTATCATCAAAACTCCCTGGTTTTTTCTGCCCTCAGAGAAAGACAAACAAGAGGCCACAAAGTCAACACCTGTGTCCCCTTGCACGTCCATCAGAGTGAATGTTTGCTCGCTAGCCTGGTTCCACCACCAACCCGGTTTTCCCAGCTGGGGTTTCGGGGCTTTGCACCCTGTGGGGCTTGGCTTCGTGCCACAGGGGTCTCCCCTTGGGCTGCCGCTGCACTGCTGGGCTGGGGGGTCGTGCGTGTGAGCATTGCAAGGTGCAGGCTCGTCTCTGGAGCCCCTGTGTAGGGCACTCACCTGGGGTGGTGCAGCACTGGGGTCGACCTCCTGAAATGCAGGAGGACACCATCTGATGCTGCCCTGTCCAAGCAGGAGTCTTGCCACACATGAGTGTTTTGTGGGGAACTTACTTAAAAGCTGCTGATGAATAGGTGGGTTTTTGGTTGGTTGTTTTTTTTTTTTCCCCCAGTTCCTCAAAAACATGCCCTCCCTCTCTCTATTCGCAGCACAGCCTCCTGGCTTCCTTAAACACCCTAATGCATCATTTTTCTCTGTACGCATGCCTTGCTGTGCCCCTGTGTTAGTCTGCTCTCATGGGTGCATTGGCAGGAAAGCGCTTTGCTCGCCAGGCTGATGCTCAGCAGGAAGGGGCTGGAAAGGCTGCAGTACCTCCCCTAGATCTGCCCCTGCACCACCAGCCACCGCAGCCCTCAGCCCACCAACCACACCATCCCTCAGGCCATCACGGCTGCCTCTGCCTTCAGCATCCCCAGTGCAGGTACCCAAAAACTGGCCAGAGCTGCTCTCCTGCTGCGAGAAGATGCCTCCTCGTCTGGGGAGTTGGTTGCAGCCTGCTACTAAAGCCTATGTCTTGCTAGGTGTGTTGCCTCCGCAACAGCTTCAACCAGCTATTAATCGGTACTTGGATTTCTCCTGCCTAGGAGCAAAAGGACCGTTACGCTTTGGAGGTGGTGGGAGATTGGACATTGAGGCATTTGTATTCGTTACACTATCTTTGCTGCTCCTATTGCTTTACCTCGCCTGACATAAGCATGTGGTAGTCCTCATGGGGGTGAAAGGAAAGGGGACAATTTGCCCATGAATGCAGTAGGACGGGCTTCCTCGAGGGTCATGGAGATGGGGAGCCGAGGCACGGAGGCAGGCAAGTGGGGAAGCAGCTTGGATGCGGACCAAAACCACCAGCCCAAAGATTACAAGATGCCATGAATATGAAAAGCCAGACACATCAAGAGGAGGGCATCAAGCTGCTTTACTCATTGCTCAATTAACTATAATGGATTCACTTAAGACTGAGGCACTAGTTATTATTTTGCTGCCTTTGATGAAAACACTTTCTGGGAAACAGCTAATTAATGCAGGTGTTTGTTTTTTTTTTTTTCCTGTGCAAGCTTGTCTTGCAGTAGACCAAATGTCGCTTAGGTTTAAGTAACATCCAAGGGCCATGGCACGACAATGCCGATGAGTCCTGCTGGGGCAGCTCCTTCCATTGTTCCAGCCGGGTTTGCCGGTGGGTTCCCATCTAGAGGGTCCCTGCCACACAACGTGACATGTCTCCTTGTTGACTACCAAAGCACCCTGTCCCTTTTCACCACCTGATTTCCAAATCCCAGGCCACAAGATGTTCCTACAGCAGCACATTCACTGGGGTGTCGTGGCAAGCACCAGGAGCAGTTCATTTGCACTTCAGCTACAAAGGGAGCACCGCGGCTATGTCAGCAGGCACCGAGTTTTCTATTTTATTGCTAGAGAGTTTTGTCTCTGTGCTGTTGTTTCCTCAAGGCTCGCCTCCTGAAGCCCATCATCAAAGCTATTACAGCTTGGGTTTGCTGCGGCTGAAGCCAGCGTGGGGGTTGCCAGTGCTGCCTGTGGGAGCTGGAGTGGGTCCTTGTGCAGCTAACCGTAAGCAGCAGGATTAAGCACAGGCAGAGGCGAGATGAAAAGGAGACTCACAGAAGGATGTAGGTCGCAATAGTCTGTTGGGTTGAAAGCCTGGCCAGCAATGTATTTCTTCCTGCAAATGGGAGCTCTCGCCCGGTTTTCCTTCTTCTAATTATATGGTGAATAACAAACAAATCCCTCTGTACTTAATTTTGATTATTTAACTATTCCCTTATGAAATCTGGTTCTATATTTGGGTTGCTTAGCTTTGCCTGGGCAGCCATCATCTGGTTTGTTCCCATCCGAACAGGTTTCTGTCCCCCCTGTGGGGTGGGCATCGCCCTGGTTCACAATGTCTGTCATCAACCCTCCCCCACCGTTGGTATTTCTTCTGACATGAGGCATTTCCAGAAATGTCCCAGCCAGAAAAGTTGGGTTCCATATTGCAGTCTGTTCCCTGGATCAGAGGAGGGTACTGAACACACCTGTGCTGGGTAAATGTTCATGGGCATTTTCAGGGAAGAGCACCCGGATGACAAGATTACACCAAAATTTTGGGCAGCAAGTCAGTCCCTATCCACCCATTTAAGCACCTGGACTCCAATTTCTGTCTCCAATTACCTTAAAAATAGATGTGAGAGCTAGACAAAGATGGTCTGTCCCATGCCCCCAGCACCCCACTGTGGCTGTGACCAAGGGGACCCCCCCCCCCAGGGCTGGTGGGTCCCCAGCCTGCACCCCAAAGCAGGGGAGTGCCATCACCCACCTCCCCCAGGCACCCTTCTGGGTGAGACCCCCAGGCCCACCAGAGGAGGGCAAATCCCACATGCCCCCCAAGCCGTCGGGGTTCAGGGAGAGTTTGCTGAACCACTGCGTCTGGAAAAAATCACCGGGGAGCAATTTGAGGGGGAAAAAAAACCCCAATAGCGGGCAAAGTGAATGTGCTGTCTCAGGATTTTCTAAATGCTGCGGTTTGGCTTTTTCATGTTGAACCAGCACCATTTGTGTTCTGAAGCAGATCCAAATGTAAGCAATAATTAAAAAAAAAAAAAAGAAAGAACAACAGAAAAAAACAAAAAAAAAGTAAAAAAAAAGAGAGGAAAACCGTGGCTCGGATCATCGTTCTTCTTTTCCAACATTTGTGGTTTAGCTTCACAGATTCAAAAAACCCATAAATCCAGCCAAACACCCCAACCCTGCAGTGGCTTCCCCCTGCCTGGCCCTCCCTGGAGAAGGGCAGGGGGTGAGCCGGGCCGGGGGTGCTGGGGGCCTGGGATGGGGATGGGATGGGGCCATCCTGCCCTTGCCCGTGGCAGGAGCGGCTGCGTCCCCGGCCCCTGCGGTGGGTGGGCAGGCAGGCTTGGACGTGGCGAGGGGCTGGGGGCAAAGAGGAGCCTCACGGGGGGATTTTTAGCACTTTCCTCCCTCTTGCCCCAGCCGCTGGCATTGGTAAAAAATCAGAAAAATGTTAACCAAGAAATGCCGGAAGTTTCCAGTAAAGGCAGGGCAGCCAACCCGCTGCGGGGCTGGATGCGTCTGGCCAAAAAATGCCAAGTTGTTGGGTTTTTTTTTTCCTTTTCCCCACAGAAAACTTGACCTCTCCTTTGAAATGAAACTCCCAAGCTCTCAGTAAAAATTGCCACCAGCTGTTCCAGATGGCTTGATTTTCAGGCCACCCCCCTCAAATGTTTTTAAATCAGAGCCCCATTTTCCTGTTGAAAGGGTGATTTTTCTCCCACCTTCTTGTCACCGATCAGTTACAAACAGCAGTTGCAGTGATATGGAGAGAAAAATAAGATTTCTCTGAGAAAGGTATCTCTCTATCTCCTGGTACCTCCTGTGAGTGCAATGCACGTATGTACCCTACGTGAGCCCAAGGGGGTATTTTCTGCTCTAGAAAACAGCCACAGACTAGAGGTGCGGAATAAGCGGCTATGCCGTGATTTCATAGAAAGATCTAATGGGAGAAAAAGGAAAAATTTCTTGAGGATGGTATCTGACGAAAATAGCCACTGGGTGAGCATAGTGAGCAGCCTGGCCAAGCGAATTCCTGGGATGCTTCTTCCTCGCTCCCCGCTTCGTTCCAAGCAGGAAAGCGCCCGCCAGAAGCAATCCAAGCCCATGCGACTGCAGTCGGACCCGTCAGGCAGACGGGCTTACACGCTGCAAGGCAAACCACTTTGTTACCTGCATTCTCCTGTAATTAATGTGCGTCGAGTCAGAGGGGGAAAGGATGGGGCAGTAGCAAAAAACACATAGGAGAAAAAAACCAAAAACCACCAGGGAAAAGAAAACTTGGGCATCTTTTTGTATGCATTACCCTCTGGTAAGCCTGAGTAGTCGGAGCTCGTGTACGGCTTGACAAACACCCGGGGCAAGTGTTACAAAATGAAGATCCATGTTGATATTTAATGGATTATATATTATCTGCCTACTCATGTCTCCAAATCTACAACAGCAGTCTGTCATCTGCCACTTATTTGCTTCTGAAAAATGAATGAGGAGGGGTAGGGGTCATAGAAATGGAGATTTTAGTAGAGGAAAGGTTTGGGGCAAACCTTAGAGGTACGGTGGAAAATGCGTCGCCCTCTGACATTCAGACCAAGCTGTCCCATCAAATTGATTCAAGGAAGGAACTCACCAAAACATTTCAATATCCTCACTATTTTACAGAAGGGCTACACAATCATTCCCACAGGGCAGAAAAAAAGACACTTTATTAGGTTCTTGGATGCTTTTAAAAAAGTTTCATTAAAGCACTGCTAAACGCCTGAACAACCGGGCTAATTGCATCCCCCCTGAGCCCCGCAAGGTCTCCTTGCAGGGAAGGTGCCCCTGCTCCTTACCTTTCTTGGAAGCCACCGGTTTTGGCCGGACCTTGCCATTTTGCTGGCTGGAGATGTGGGCGAGGGCGAGGAGGCAGAGGAGCAGGCAGGGTCCCCGGAGCGCCATGCTGCTGCCGTCCCGTCCGGTGCTGAGCAGAGGTGGAGCAGCTTCGCTCTGCCCTCTGACAGCCCGTTTAACACCGGCTGGAATCAGAAATGACTGTCCCAGAAAGCTGCCCGCTGAGCCCCGGCCAGAGTCAGCCTCCTGGCCCCGGAGCAAGGGGGGGGGTTCAGGCAGCTCCAGCCAAGGCTGAAAACATCCCAGCGGGTTTGCATTTCTTAGCACACTGCTTGTTTTTGTTTAAAAAAAAAAAAAAAAAAAAGAAGGGAATGAATGTACTGAAAGTCTGCTAAGCTAAATGTAAGGAAAGGCTGCGAGTATAGTGGGAATGATTTCCCATGGCTTTTAGCAAAACGCCATGATTTTGATCTCATGTGTCAATGATGACAATGACAACATGAGGTGTGAAACGGCGTTTGGGTGGCTGAGGGAATGGAGAGGGGCCAGCTCTGCAGCTCTGCCCGGGGCTGCCTGCAAGGGATGCTGTGAGCACCCACAGAGGCAGAGGGAGCACGTGGGGGGACCGAGCGCCCTGGTCCCCGCCATGGCATGACACAAGGCCCCGCACGGAGATTTCTGATTTCTCCCCATTGCAAGGGGCTGCTATGATCCCCACACAACTGCAGCGGGGGGAGGGCAGAGGGCTTTTTCTTTTTCTAGAGTAGTCTGCTCAGAGTGTAGGACAGCTCTTACACCTCAAAAAACCAGTTCCACCGTGGCCTTGGCGGGGTTATCCTGCCATCGTTGCTTCTCGGTGAGAGATGAGACTGGTGCCTCATGCCCACCTCTTCCCAGCTCTGCTCAGGGTCCCCTCTGGAGGGGACACTCGTTTGCAGGGTCCCTGCAGGGACTTCGGTCTGTGCCCATGCAGGGTGGCTTGGTGGCATCCCCCCCACCCAGGGCTGGGGGGGCGGCAGCAGGGCCTGACATGGTGTTTGCCCCCGCTTTTCCTTGCACTGATGGCTGGGGATGGAGGGTGGCTCCCAGCCCTGGGCTGACATGGCTGGTTCTGGAGCATCTCATGGTGATTCCCACCCACGGGGGTGAGGACAGCCGCATTGGCCATACTGTCCCCTGCCCCTACGGCAATTTTGCAAGGACAGGGGTGGTCAGTGCTGTGGGGCTGCCCGGCGGCAGCAGCAGCATCACACTGCGACCTCGGAGGCACCAGACCTTGCGGTGGCTTCACGTGCTTTTCGGTTTTTCCAAAACCGCTTTCGGTTCTCTAGGATCGGAAACCAAACAACAGCTCCAGAAGTTTTAACCAAACACTGAGGGCTGCTCATCGTATTGCTCTTTAACTCTTTCCATTGCCCTGGCTGGGAGCGTTTCGGCTCTGCCTCACCCCACCAGGCAGCGGGAAGGGGAGATCTCACCCTCTACACATTTGTCCCCAAAGTGATTTGAAAAGGGACTGTGTTTCGGCAGGCCTGAGCAAAAGCATGGATGAGGAAAGCTGGGAAGATGTTCAACCTGCTGCGGATGTCCCACGAAGAGGAAGGCTGCTCCATCTCCATACCAAGTGCATTGCATCCGCCTGGCACCGGACCACTTCCCTTCCTCTTCTGGCAGTACTCACGCCTTTGAGAGTCAAAATCTACAGCTGCGCTTTGCCCTTAGGAAACCTGGCACGTGCCAGGGTCGATAATCCAAAGTATCTCGTGGCTGGGTCTGTCAAAACACCAAGACACTTCATGAGGCACGGCGGCTCTGAAAAGCCAGTTGGTGCTTCACACCCACTGCCCTGGAGTCACACTGAGTACATGAGGAGTACTCCTCCTCCCCGGGGCCACCTGAGTGGTTAGGCGACCAAAAATACTTAGAAATTTGGGTCTTCTCTCAGTTTTGGGAACATTCAGGCTTCTAAATACCCCTAGAGCTGTAATAGACAACTAGGATGAGCTGGACTCAGGATGGGGGTGGGGGACAGACAGACACGTTCCACAAAAAGCCGTTCTCCCTGAGACCGCCTTGCAGGGTCCCAGCCCTGCAGCCTAAAGCAAGACCACTGCCTGTTTTTTGGGGTGCTGCGGTTGTTCAGCAGCTGCAGCACAAGCGGGTGAGTCTTTCCTGCAGGAGGAACAAGAACAATCTGAGCAAGTTGAGGAAATTCACATAGAGAGAGGAGGGACAGGCATTTTGGAGAACAAAGTGCTCCGGACATCAGCCATTAACCTTAAATCTTTTCTGAAAAATTAAGGCAAGATGCCACCCAGCACAATGTGAACCACTGGAGTCACAGGAGCATAAAAGGTCCGAGATAAACAGGGCTGTGGCTGGAAAAAGAGCTGCTGTTGATTTAGGTTGGCTGCAACTGTGTTACCCTGCCTCACACTTCTGCTGAATAAGGAAAACCCTGCCCTTACATCCTACCTGAATAGAGCTTCCTTGCAGTCCAAGCTTTGAAGCCAAGGAGGAACGGGTTTGATTTTCACTCCCCTTTACCACACAGACCCAACCCCACTCAAATTTAAGCCAGAGAATATATATTTTGGGGATTTAGCGTTCTCTCACCTGGACTATCCCAAAATGGGATGGAGCCCAAGAGACGCCAGACACCTACATACATGTTCCCTTCTCTTGACACTCGAGTAGCATTTACCTATCCAAAGTACTTTTGGTAACTCAGCAGCTCCCAAGTTTTCCTTGGCCCCAGATTTGCTCACCTGCCTTTGCTTTGATTCACATCCTGCCACACTGGGGAAAAAATTAAATGCTCTCTTTGCTGTGCGGGAAATGGATGGCTCTGGTGTGGAGTCTGACAGCGATCCCTAACAGCTGGTTTCAGGGCAGCCTGGGACCCACCAGTGTTGCATTTCTCCGATTCCCCAGGTCAAACAAGAAGGGCAGGGCAGCTTTCCATTAGCCCCTGAAGGACAGGTCTGCAACCAAGGGGGCCTCTCCCTGCGCCAGCCTGCAGGTCCCTGTGCTGGATGCCACCATCGTTTTTCTTGAAAAAGAGAAAAATGAAAAGAAGTAGACTCAAAAACCTTGTCTCTGCCTGTAACACCTATTCACAGGGGGCTTTGCTCCAATTCTGCAGACTGAAAAAAAAAAAAAATCCTTGATGTTATAACAGCTCATAAACACCCATGAACCCACCCATGACGCGTTGCTACAGCGGGTCCAGAACGGGGATGCTACGGGTAACGGCTACCTAAAAGCTGGAGAGCCCTTGCCCGTACCCAGCCCATCCTCTGCCTGGGCTCCTGCTGAAGCCTGAGGCTGCGGTTCCAGTTAAATAACGGGGATATCAATGGTCCTTTGTAAGTTGGCTCTTTGGGCAGACATCATGCTTTTGACATCCCGATGATTCACGCTTCTTATGTAAGGGAGGCGTGGGAGGTGGGTAGAGGTAATCCTTTTTATTAGATGAACTAACAGAACTGGAAGACGGCGGCAAGGTTTTGGCCTTCGGGGCTGAAAGAGAAGCAGCAAATGTCAGAGCTGAGGAGAAACAGCTGGGAGGCTCGTTGGGCACATATAGCCCATCAGAGAGAACAGGAGCAGGCACTGGAGGAAAGAGAGCAAGAGCTGATTCATGGAAGGGTTAATGAGAAGTAGAAAGACTATGATTATGCCAAGAAACAAGGGGTTTGTCTTTGATTATTTAAATCTGTGCAATTATGGATTTTACTTCCCAGTAAAAGCACTTCACTCCCTGGTTTCAAGCCCAGTCTCCAGGTCAGACGGAGAGTAGCTCCTGTTAGCTGAAAGGAAACTGGTTTGAGATGAAAAAAAAACAGACGGCAGAAGAACCTGTGCTTATGGAAACTGTCCCAGGGCCATAGGGAAGCAGTCAGAAAAGTTTACGTGGCTTTGGGAAACCCAGTAAGTACACTGCGATGCTGAATTTGGAAGGCTTTCAGTTAGCAAAACAAACAGTGGCTGGAATAAGCCCATGAAAGGAAGCTGGATGCTCCTGGCAATGATGCAGACCTGTGATTTCGTGCCCAGTTAGGCAAGGAAATGGGCAGCGAGATCAGAGGCTACTTTGATTCGGCTCCTAGGAAATGAGCAGGTATCGCCAAGCCAAGAAATGAGGCAGTACCACCACACAATGGCTGGAAAGTGGAAGGGTGGACTAGATAACAGTATTCACATGGTTATTACCAAGATCAGCAATTACCAGACCTGGCTTTTCAAGGCTAAGTTACCAGTTCAAAGGCAGGCCACCACAAAGTTGAACGATGCCTGCTCTTTGCCTGCAGACCCCCTCCTCTGGGAAGGCTTCTGCCTCCCCTGCTGGCGCTGACAGCAAAGGGGAGACCAAAAAGCATCTTTATGTGTGGGGCCATGGAACTCGGTGGCTTGACCCATGGCTGAGGCAGCACGCTGGGTTTCATACCTCTGCTGCCACGACCAAATCCACTCTGCTGGGGGAGGATCCGTGTCTCGGCAGCACCACGGTAACCTCAAAGAGGAATAGGAGAGAAACAGCCGTGGACAGTAAAAAATATGCTGCGAGGAAGTGGGGCTAACAGAAGACAATCTCTGGTATTAATTAGCTGCTGCCCGAACTCGTGCTGGCATCGTTCCTGATTTCCACCAGCACAAACAACATCAGAACAGGTTGAAATGGAAAGAGCCAAATCTATGGATCATTGTTTCTGAGGCCAATTGAGAAGAAATGCGATAATAGTTCAGGAAAGGGTGGTTTTCATAAGGACAATAATGGGGAAAACCAAGGAGGCAGCACTTTGTCAAAACATTATCCCCAGCACCAACGTTAGGAAATTGGCTCTGAGCCTAAGGAGGGAGCCTTCCCATCACATCCCACGGCAAGCAGGGCTCACATCCCTACCCCACATTCACCAAGGGTCACAGGACAGAAGGCTCAGTGCTAAAGGAGATCCTCAGGCCTTAAACCGGACCCAAATGTGGAGAACTTGAGTTCAAGTGCTATCAGCTGCTCAAAATCCTCCCATTTTCAAAAGGAGCTGCACTGAAGGACTCACCCTCCCTTCTGTTTGGAGCATGCAGCTCCTGTGGGCTGGGGGTAAATCTGGCTGTCTTCCCTACTTTGCTTTTCTGCCCATCATCCGTGTCCCACAGTCCAACCAGCCAAAGGAAAACTGTAGTCTAAATCTAACACCAAAACTCTGGAGAAATTCCTAACTGTGTAGGTTCGCTGAGCAGGCTGCACGAAACCGCCTGTCTCGGCATCAGCTCAAGTGAAGTCACCATTGCAATTAAAGGCAGTATTTTAGGACTGGCAAGCAGACGGTGGTTCTGCCAGCTTATGATCTTGTTGCATGTCATTCTCACCTTTGAGCGACTGGTTTGCTTTCATACAGCGGTGGATGCTGAATTAGGGATTGTAAGAGAATCTCAATGTCAGCCTCATGAATTCCTTAATTTTTTGAATTCAGAGAAAAGTGTGCATGATCAGACAGCAGGAAGAAAGCAATCCATGCCCTTGAAAAGCCTCATCAGGTTAAAGTTGGTGTCTCTGGGGGGAAAAGAAGAGAGGTAGGATTTAAATCATGTCTTTTCAACCCATAGGTTTCCAACCTTGGAAATACCAAGAGTTACCATTTGCCAAAACACAGTGAGAATGCGCAGTGAGAGAGCTCCTCTGGTAGGGAGGGCCTGCGGGCTGGTGGCTCCGAGTACCTCCAACGCCCAGGCATAACTGGCTCAGCTGCAGTCCCCGCCATGCCAGCTGGGTGGAGAAGGGCCTCAGTATGTCAGAAAGTGGCTGAGATTTCATTTCCTTTATCCCCTCCGAAGGTATTAGCTAACTATTTCTCAGTCCAAATCAGGGAGATCAAATCTGATCTACAAACGGTGTGACGTGAAAACTCAGGCATGCCTGTGCTGCTGATTTTACTCTCATCTTGGGAACAGGATAGGAAGAGATGTTCATAGAGCTTGTAAGATAACCACAGCCTTATTAAAGTGTTCCAGTCGATGAAATTGAGGCTGAAACCATCACCAGGAAGTCACTAACACCAGTACGTTGTTTTGCAGGAACAGCAAAAAGGTCTTTGTTACTGGACAGCTAGAAACGCAGCTGACCGAAGGAAAAACCAAGGCACCGCAGTCTCTGTGGTGAGACGGGTACCAAAGTGCCCTGCTGTGGCCAAGCACTATCACTGGGAGTCTGGGGCTTCGCCAAAGGAAAAGGAGTGAGGGACCAGGCATGTAAAGTGCCAGCCTGAAACCAGCTGCCTCCCTGACAGCAGGGAGCAGGCAGGCGACACCTGCCCTCTGTGAGGCACAGCTAACAGCAGCACCCACATTTTGCCTTAGAAGGAATAGCTGTCTCACACCGGCGGGGAGTGCAAACTGGCAGCAGTAGAAGGAATAGCTGTCTCACACCGGCGGGGAGTGCAAACTGGCAGCAGTGGAAGAGGAGACGAGAGGTCAGTAAGCAGGGAGGAATAGCACAGAGGCTGACACCTGAAGAGCTTCGGTCCCAGTTGCAGACTGCTGCTGAGGAGGGCAGTGGCATCTGCTGAAGTTTAAAAGAAAAGCTGGAGGCAGTCCTAGCAGAAGGTGGTAAATCCCAGTTAACTCCTATTTACAGAGAAAATGCAGAAACTCCGTATTATCTACGTCAAATCAAGGTGCTGAGTCCCTCAAAGACAGACTTAGAGACTTGAACACTCCAGTCTCACGGGAGCCATGAGCAAGCTCTGGCTCACACAAATTTGTCTTTACAACAGGCTGTGCTGAAGCAAGTTTTCATAAAGCCTGACTGCAGGTGGCATAGCCCCTCTCCTCCCCATTGCCTCCACCCCTGCCCCCAGAGCAGAACAAGCTCCCCTCTCCTCACCAAACTACACAACTGCAATGTTGAACCACTACTGTAGTTGTGAAACATTGGCTGATGGGATTCCTGGGCTTGGTAAATCTGCTGTGCATCACCCTGAGTGTAAACACAGATCTGGAGGAACATGAGAAGCAAACCAGCCAAGTTTGACCGACCTACAGCCTAGCCCTCTCCTGCTTCAAGGGGACTGTCCCTGTCAAACAGACCTTTAAGCTGACATACGTGGGGGAAGGGGAAAAAAAAAAAAAAAAAAAAGGGTAAATTGCAGCTGGGTGCTTTTTAGGCAATGCAAGTAGAAGCCTAGACTCCTCATCTCTAGTACACAGCTTTCAGCCTCTCGACACTCCCAGCAGAAGCAATTAATTTCTGGGACAAACAGAGAGCTATCCCGCTCCACAGATGTTTCCTCTTAGTTCTACTGGACTCGAGTCAATGAAAACGTGGCAGTATCTGCACAGCAACACATGGAACTTTCCGCCAGCCCAGATGGGAACGGGAGCAGTCTCAGTTGAAGCCTCTATTAAAACTCTAACTGCTATTTTTGTTTAGGATAGAAGGGAGGGGTTAAAGAGAGCTAAGAAAATAGAAATGGGCAGCATAGCCCTTAGCATGCCTGAGAACCACAGTCTCAAAGATTTCTTGGCAGATGTTGTATCAACTGGGAGAGCTGTCGACCCTTTTACCTCTGTCAGAGCTTTGTTTATCCGTCTGGGACATGAGCTGGTAGCAGCAAACCTCCAGGGGCAGCTGAGACCAACTAGCAGCTGTGTAATACTTTTGGCCAGGCTCATTATTTATATCTCAGGGGTAGAAGCAGCCCCAGTCTGAACTGGGGTCACACTCGACCCCACTGCTTTTCCATGCCAACAGATGGCAGGTAGCAAGCATGGAAGGAATAGGACCCCTTGAAGACCCCCAATTCATTCTGTGCCTGCTTACACAGCTACAGAAGACCCAGGGGGAAGACACACATGGTTAGAGGAAGCACTGCAGATACTTGCACCATGTTAATTTACAGTGATGCTCTCAAGAAGTGCTTGGTACCAAGTATTTTGTGACTGGGGTAGCCATTTTTGTATACACAGCAGCTCCACAGGTTTCCCTGTGCTGGCAGCAGACACAGATGCTCAGGTTCCAAGAGTTTGCTTTTTAGGTATCTTGAACACATAGCCTAGATCTCAGATGGGCTAAAGATTTGCCAGAGTAAGAAGTGGAGAGGGAATGCACATATACTCTCCTCCACAGAGCTGTCCATTAACACGCTTGAAACACAGTGAGGTTTCTCTGCCCTACCTCCAGCTCATGTAACAATCAATTTAAAATTAAAAGGATCTGGAGAGGGGACAAGAAGCATCTTAAATGATGTAACTTGCAAAACACTTGGAGATCCTTCAGCTGAAAGGCTATGCAGAAATACACTATTATTACCATGTTACAAAATTCACCCTGGAAGTAACTCTGGGCAGCCTTTTGGTATCCAACCACAAATCTGTAATAAAACAGGCAACGACTATTCAGAGAATGGCTGTGATTTAAGACTTGCAATCTTCATTTAGATTAACCATTTTCTGAAACATTAAACAATACATGACCAAACAAAAACTGCCTGTGGTAAGTCTAGGGTACTGTAAATATTTTTTCTCCCTTCACTTTTCTTTCTACATTCTTACAAGTAGCCCTGTGTGGCAAGGAATGGAGCACAGCTACTGTAAAGCTGATGCCAGGTTAGTCTTTGCCTCACACAGAATAACTCTACTGGAGTGATTAAAGATAATACATATATAATAATTGTCACTTCTTGCCTGTGTTACTACGTAGCACTACCATAACCTACCTAACCCATTACTTAAGGTACTGAAAAAATCCCACCTCTTCAAAATAGACATCTCGGGCAAATTTTGTGGGACAATTTACTTTTTCTTTTTTTTTTTGTTTTAACCTGCCTGCTCGTTATAGTAGTGGCTACACATATCTGAAATACACAGTAGTACTGCAGCCACCTTGACTAATTATGTGAGTGAGCTCTAGGAAAAGGGCTGAAGAGATCTGGGGACCTTCAGTACACCACATATTTTAACGTGATCACGATTATTAGTTTGAGCTGTAATATGTTTTGTCCTATATCTACAGCTCTTCTTCAGCAAAAACCTTCCCTTTCTCCCCACCAGACACGTTCCAATCAAGAGAATGTTCTTAATCTGATATTAGGAAATTAAAACAGGACATTCAGAAAATGCTGCTTAAGTAAGAGCTCAGTGATTCCTGGATTATTGTAGTAACTTTTGCCATAATGTTTGTTCAAAATGATCCTTCTAACACTTGCAGCTGAAACATCAACTTCCAGAAAACCAGCTTTTTCCTTTGACTTCTTCCATCTGTTGTCTCTTCCTATCCTGCCAAATAAACAGCTCTTTGCTGGGTCAGCCAATTGATGTAGGGAGGGAATCCACTGCTTTGAAGACCTGGTGATACAACTTGATTGCATACCTTATCTGCCATCTTCTGTCTTTCCCCATAAAGGACCATTACTGGCAGCCACTACGCTTTTCCAGCTGAGTTATCAAACTCTTAAAAATTAACTTATTTTCCCTTCTACCTTAGCCATGCCCCTTCTCCTTAGCCAACGTGAGAGGTTTTGGCTAGATTACTATTGTGCCTGTTGGCAAATGGGATAGGCAGAGCTCTAGTGAGCAAAGAAATCTTGGTTTAAAATATGAATTGGAAACTTGGGACCATGTTGTATTTATAGTAAAATCTAACCACACTTTATTCAAAGAAAAGTAAGATAATTTGAAGGAAGATATCCCCCAAGTGCTGTTCTCATCTGGCTGGTGAACAAAAAAAAAATTTCAAGAGGCCCAAAACCTGGCTTGTACCATACCGAGGCCAACCCCATGTATTCTCTAGAACACAGCAGCTGGTCTGCAGAAGTGGAACACATGGAAACAGAATTAAGTGGAACCTACACTGGTCACTCCTGAAAACAGACCCAAGACTTCCCAGGCAACTGCATCAATTGCTGCTGGTGCACTTCCTACGTGCGGACAGTTACCCATATGGAAAGCATCTCAAATTCGCTTATTCACATTTAACTGTAGCTTTCTTTACGCTCAGTAACATTTTAAAAGCCTCTTAGCCAGAAGGATAAAAGTACTGGAACAAGAAAATATCCTTTTCCTATATACAAACTGACAAGATTGCACAACCAATTAAAAACAGTTTTGAACATTTAATAAAAACTCATCCTAGAAATCCAACTTTCTGCCGTGAGGTCCCCAAACTCTCTTCTTCATCCAAAATCTTCTGAAGGGCTATGTGCAATGACTTGCCTACTCTTCTTCCCATCTGCAATGCAAAGAAAGCAAAACAAATCTGAGACATATGCTTATTAACAGGAAGATGACTCTCACGGAACACTTCCTTTTGACAAATATTTTCCCTTTAATGATTAATATACACCAGCTGGTATAATAAAAATATGCTTTTAATTAAGAAAAATAATGGTGGTAGAAGTTTCATTTTAATTTGATTAAGTTTTGGAAAAATGTACACATAAAGGCAGTGCTCCCATTCATTAGAGAAGCATTCCATGATCATTAATACCGGATCTGTGCACCGCTGGATCACCCAGGAATATAAATTAAATTCACATCAGGCACAAGCACACATTCAAATTAGCCAGCACATGCAGTAAGCAGCAACGTTAGCTGCCAGAGGACACGAGATACCTGACCAGCAAAGCAGCCTACGAATACAAAGTTCAGTAAACTCTTCTGAATGTGCTCAGAATCAGCAGGTTGAATTTAGACCAGCTCAACACCCTGTCATGTGGCCAAAGAAGCCCAAAATGCACACTGGCTGCATCACCACGTCAGTCTGTGTGCAGATCCTTCATTATGATCTGCAATTCTGTACTGTCCAAGGACCTTAAAGGAGTTAACAGAAGGTTTTCTTTACAGAAATAAACTCCAGCAGTGGAAAAACACCAGGATTAGCTCCGATACCAGCCTCTACTCTTCTCACATGCACAATTGTATCTGTGGAAGCTGCAGGACGGGGAAACATTGGGCAATGCTGAAATAAAGATCTTAAAGCACTGGTGCCTATTAGAGCTTTCCCAGGGTTTCTCTAAATGACCTGAAATACTGACTCCATTCAGAGATGAAGAGAGCCTACCTGTCCCAAAAGAGCCAAAGACAGATTATATTAAACTGAGTTTACTAGGTCCTGATCTATGCAATGAAGCCTATGCCTGCCATACAGCTGACCGCAAAGCTCTCTTTCACCTGTTGATGACAGTTGCCAACATTGTGGGCACACAAACCTTAAAATAAGGTACATTTCTAACCAAAGAACGAGGTGACAGAACATGGCCCATAGTACCAAATGAAATCTGGGAAGAGCTTTGATGCAGCAGGGTAGCTGTCAATGCTAGACACTATGAGTGACGGTAAATAAAGGGGGGCACACACAAGAATTTTTACAGCTCTGCACTGGGACAAAGATCACAGCAGCAGTCCAGAGTCCCGAGGGCTGATATACTTTTTGCATTCTCCTCAAATGTAAGACAATATCACTCACACCAGGTCAAAGTGAATGGGAACTGTGCAGAGCTTTGGTATTGACACAACACTGTTCTTATTTCTGCTTGCCTCTCTTACGGGTTGGATCATAAACTCAGTAAAAAAAAGCCTAATGCTAGCAGCTTCCCAAAACTTTCCCATAAAGCTGCCTTCCTAAGAGATAAGTCCTACAACATCTGTTCTCTACCAGGCAGGGAAAGCTGAACACTCTCTGACCTGCGGCCAAATCATAAGGGAATGGAGGTGTCAAGCAAGGGCTATGCAGCTCTTCCACTGGACATTCCCAGGCCTTTTTGTTTTTCTTGGTATCCTAGTCAAGCAGCTGAGTTTGAGGCAGGGCCAAACAGATAATCTCTGACCTCCCAGACAATATCTTGGTTTCCTCCGATCAGCTTTATCCCTCATGCCTTCAAACTGCTCACCACCCAGGAGGGAAGACTTCTTCCAAAGCAAGTGAGAGACAGCACAACTCCCGCGGTGATGAGCTTAAGCTTTTAACTCCTTGCACCAACAAGTAGGGACAAGTTCACTAAAGCTCTTAAGAAGAGTAGGATGATTTGAAGATTTTCCATTATTACCTTCCATACGCATCTCTGATTAGTGTTTAGATGATCATTACATAATCCCAAGCACAGTCTTTGGGGGTAGGCTATACAATGGAACTGCAGAAGTTCATTTCCTATTTAGGGCTCAATGTAGAGCAAAATTGGTTATCAAAACAGAGGCTTCGGTCAAAGCTTTGTGCAGATAATTTGCACAGAGGCCAGCTTCTACCATGAACCTGTATCTGACTTAAGCACCCATCTCTTTGTAACAGCCCTAGACCCAAAACCTCAACCTTCTATGACATTTATTTAGAATTGGACTCAAAATCCATCAAGGAAGACACATCACATACTCATGGGAAGTTTGGTTTCTTTAGGATGCTAGATTAGAGATAACACCTCTCTACCCAGATAAGGGAGGTAAGTGACGTCTTTGAATGCACCTAAAAAGCCCACTGGTACCACCAAGATTAGCACTCTGGATTGATGTCATGAAACAGTGAAGTGCCATATATACTCAGCATGTAATTTCCAGTTGAGACCAACTGTTTTCAAACTTGGCTCCAATATCTGCATTCCCCACTACAGCCATGCTGAAATTAGTTCTGGATTTCTAGGAAACAGAGCCAGTTTGAAATATTTAATTTTCATTCTGACTCCAAGTTCAAAACCCATTTCTTTCTCATGCTGAAGGCCAAACCCAGGCATGAGGGTTTATACTGGAGGACAGATTTAAGAAGAGCCTGAAGAAAGGTTTAAAATGGAATTCTTATGCGGATGTGAACAACATCCAAATACTAGTATTTTCATGGAGTAGGGACAGATCAGAAACCCAATAAAGGAGTGAAGAAAAACAACAGTAAGATAAGAACAGTCAGTTTATCACAAACCAAATGAGTTGTGCTAGAAGAGAACACCATGCACTAGCAATTCAAAGTACCATCTCTACTTCTATAGGGACTTTACCATGTTAGAAGTTTTGCTCTTTCAGTCTTTAAAGGCAACAATGAGAGAGGGAACATGTTCTTTAAAAATACTCTCAAAGTTTATCAACTTAAGCTTTACAGTCTTACAGCTGTGAAGTACTTGACTTAAACAAATGTGAGTACCATACATTTCAGGTTTCTAAAGTTTAGGTAACATCCATTCATTTCAAAGGAACTGTCTGTAACCTTCAGCAAGTCTCTTGTGTACCTAATCAAAGCACCAAGATGTCTGCTCTTGAAGTCCTTACTGCAGCTTTTCATATGCCCAAGTTCCAGCTCATCCAGTATCATCCAAGACAGTAACTGCTCAAAACTCCTTACCTCCATCATTTCAAAAATACTCTCAGGATCCAGGCTACCCTTCCCCACTTTCTTCATTGAAGTGAGGGCACCTTTACTGGTCACAGAAATAAGCAGGCTGGCCAAAGAACAGGCTTCTTCCTGAAGGGTAGCATCCACCACATGCCTATATCCAATCTGTAAGTTAGTGACAAAATGACATAGTATTTTGCAGTTGTCTAAGCTCTTCATTAAGAAGTTAAACTGAGCAGTAGCTCTGTTAGTTATCTACAGCCTCCCATCCTAATATCGTGTGGCCTTTAGTAGTGGTCAGAGACTGACCTGACAGCACAGTATTTCAACAGCCTCTGACCCCAGATTGTGTGTACATACATAAGAGACGTGAGATAATCATGTGACTATTTCTAGGGTTTTCCTCTCTGACTGTCCTTTCATCTGTATGAAACTCCATATTCCCCCTTCCCCGCAACTCCCAAGTGTGGACCTTCTTCCCCGCTATGTGAAAATTACACATCCCAAGACTCAGGTGAGCCCCCACTTCAGTGATGGCCTTTCTACTATTTATGCAACTTGCTTAAAAGAAATGTCAGACAAACTTGCAGGTAACTAAATAAATCACTAACTCTTGCAATGGAAAATGCAGCATCCAGCAAATCAACTGTGCTAGCTGTGTGCTCTACGTGGAAAAGGAAAACAAAAACCTGTTTGAAAGGAAAGGACAGTACTGCACCCATGAAAACGGAGTTCTGTTCCCAGAAACAAATACTCGTGTAACTCCAGGCAGATCACACAACCTTTGCGCCTCACAACAATGACCATTTGTTTTAACATACTGAAGTATCTGCTGCTCTGGATGTTGAGCAAGGAGTAGACAAAAAGTAATAAACAACTCTTCTGCATGCAAGAAGATGCATTTTAAGAATGCATCTAGTAGAAACCTGCAAGTCAGAGGTGGAAAAAACCCCACCTTATTCAGTAAAAGTTCTTCTTAATTAGGAGGCCAAAGATGAGCAACTATATACATAGTGGACACTGACCATTTCTGTAACACAAGTTTTATCTCTAGGGGAGAAAATAAACGGCAGGTGAAGTTAATAGAAACTGAAGTCTCTAGGTAGAAGGTCAGAAATTTATCAGGCTTACTTTGCTTAGTGTGACGATGCAGGGCACATCATCCACATTAAGTCGAATACAATCATAAGGGTCATCAGACAGCTCAATCTCTTTAGAGCCTTCTTCATCCTCCAGAACACGCACTTTGGGTATTCTGTGGAAACAAAATGTGTGAAATCATTGCCAGAACAGATAACAAATAGAGTTGTCATACAGCCGCAACTCCAGGAAGTGCCCTTTCCTCTAAATGAGGCTAAATGTTTAGAAAAAAATCCAGAATGTTATCAACTGTATTAACAACTCACTCACTGACACTAGGAAAAAACATTGTAAGAGGGAAGATATTTAGGATAAGATCATCATGTTTAAATCATTCAAACCGTTAGAATTTGAACTGGTTTCTACACTAATATATGGGGAGAGATTCTTTTGGCATTTGCACGAATCAGTTCTGAACAATTCTTTGTACATCTGCCTGGATGTACAGGAGAGAAATTACCAAGACTGAAACCTTTTGTACTGTGGTTCCCAACCTTGCAGACAACAGTAAAGTTGTCAGAATTACAGCAATTGCATAGCTTGGCGAAGCTGCAACATCAGTAGCAAATACAAGTAGTAAGGCTGCTCAGGAAAGACTGACACGAACTAAGGAGCCTTGGGGTAAAGGGAAAAGATGACATTAGTAAAATCCTTTCTCTTTAGCAAGATGGGAAGATTGGCGAGATATTCTCATTCTTTAGGAAGCCAGAAGAATCTGCTGTTCTAAGGACAGATATACAAAAGCAATGACCAGCGATAAAAAGACCCAGGCAGAAATCCAAGAAATGCTTTCTTCTCGATTGTGAGTGACGAGCTCTTTCACAAATGAGCTATACAGGCTCCTTATACTGTAAGAAGTATCACAAGTATGTATATTGTATCTGTGCTAGCCATTTAATGGGAGTTTTACAGGATGATTTAGTGCAGTTTTCTTAGCATAATGAATAAAGTAATTTAAAACAATTTAGTAGAAGATGGTATCTCAAGCCACCAAGAACATCAGCATCTTATATACCCTCATTTATTCAGGTGCCCACTAGGATGGAGTACTGACTGAGAGACTGTGCTTTACTGGCCAGTAAAATCTACACACAGCTCAACCATAGTACTCTCACTTTCACACATTTGCATTTGAAAACATAAAATATTTCAAGACGTCCCTAGAAAGCTAACTTCAGTAACCATGTGGAATGTAACCACAATCTGTTTTTATATTAGTACTTTTACAGTAGCGTTGTGTGTTATAACTAGACTCTGGAGGTTACATTCTTTTACGCATTCTGTACCATATCTCTTTTAAAATAGAAGCAGATAGGGACTGATTTAGTGAACATTTCCCCCATCAACACAAAGTGATTTTTGTTGTTTCCTGGAAGAGTATTTTAGTTATTTGTGGTTAAGAGTCCTAGAGGTGAGTACTTCACAACAGCCAACCCTGCTTCAGTGAGAACAAATTCCCTACAAGAACACTGGCCTGAGCCAAACTAAAACTAAAACTTTCAGTAAGCAGAACAACTGCAATGTGTACTTTTTCTTGAAATGGAACTCAAAATGCTTTGCAACTCATTGGAAACGCATCAAATCCTATTTTCAAGTTAAAAATGCTCCATTAAAAATTGCTGGAATAAAGGCACAAGGTGACTAACCTTCAAGCTACAAAGGACAATGGACAACATTGGACAACAGCCTAGACAAGAAGTGTACATGCCAGAGCAGTGTTTAAAAAAAGAAGGAAGATTTCAAGAAAATCTGTGAGTTAAAGCAATTTTTAACTCCATCCTAAACCCACTAAGAAACCAGAGCAATGTTTGGTCTGCAAGAAGAAGCTGCCAGAATGAATACCTGAAAAATGCCTGCAAGGAGCTGTTTTGGCCAAGCACAGATGACAGAGGTACAAATTAAAACTACTGCAGAGGCAAAAAGACAGTTGATCAGATACAACCATCACAGTTGCATAAAACCAGGGTATATACGCACAAAAACTAGGCAAAGAGTGTAGCACAAAGCACTTCCAGAAAACTGGAGATTTCCTCTCCCAGCTTGTGAAGATTTATCTTAAGAACTAGCTGTACATGTATATTTGGCAACTTTTATTTTTCTGTTTTGATTCCTGCAACTAATCACGGCAGGGATCTGTACAGCAGGACTTAGTCACATAACAATGCTCTCTCTTTTCTGTATGCTGCAGGCCCAGATTTCACAACTGCAAAACCAGTTCTACCCTTGCAAGCAGGCATCAGTTCTGCCTCTACCATGCTGTCCAGCACAAAAAACATGACATCTGCAAGGCTATTGTGTTATAAACTCTATAGCTTTTGTAACTTGCCTAGTTTGTTGCCCTGGTTGCAAGTAGGCACATTCCACAGGATCAACTTTAATGCTAAGTCCTGACACAGTAGCTACTTGCACATTTTGCAATATCTACTTCCATCATGGATAAATTGAGCCTTAAGCACCCTGGAGACACAGTTAAGAAGAAAGTTTGATATCTGCTATATTTTGCACATGATATTGATATAATTTTTAGAACACAATGAACAATACAAAACTCTGAGAAGTAAATGTTCCCCCTAAACCAGTCATATTGTCATTGTTCCATGCCTGAAGGGGATACAATGAGTCAAGCCAGACATACAAAGGACTTAAATCCCATAATTCTTATGCAAAATTCCTTAAGTTTCAATTTTGGATTTACTTAGCCCTAAAGAAAAATGTGTCCATAGCTATTATAAAAATGGTTAGAGCAAGATTTTAAGGATGAAGTTGGGGTTTTCAAATGCCTATCTGGATATCTAAAAATTTGTAGCTTCAAAGAAAAAACAACAGCTTGAGCTCCCTACTCTTCGTTCCAAGGCTGCAGTCAAGGCTGACAAAGATCTGAAAACACTTAAAACAGAAACCTTGTTGTAAACAGATTATGAAAGGCAAGTAAGACTCAGAGGGACACACATGTCACGAGAAGTTCAGAACACTTAATCTGAAGTGATCTTCAGACTGACATCTTGTCTTGCTTTGGACAATAATATTTTATTGAGAGTGGGCAGCTACTCTAAACAACCTTGTGTCAATCCAAGGAAAACTTAGTAGATACCAAGGGAAAGGGAGAGGAATAGTGAATGAGGACAACAGGCTTTCACTTTGAATTTCACCTCTCGACTTTCTGAGCTCATATGAGATTAGACGTACTAATACTCCCTGCTCAAATCAATAACAGGGTTTTCACAGGTAAGAAATCAACAGGCTCTGCATTATAGCATACTGTACCACATTTTCATTTGATATCCAACTTCCACAAGACTGTGGATGCTTGCCCACAGATTAAAGATTATATGAAGGATACAGTTGTCAG
The DNA here is from genome assembly GCF_026419915.1 of Harpia harpyja. Lineage (NCBI taxonomy): Eukaryota > Metazoa > Chordata > Aves > Accipitriformes > Accipitridae > Harpia > Harpia harpyja. Next base: position 53,408,888 of record NC_068940.1, on the reverse strand, counting down.
AAGAATAAAAATAAAGCAGAATCATTAAAACAATTACACCCTCCATGTTGCCCAAAGTAACATATTTTCTTGTATTTATTTATTTATTTAAATTACTTTTTGTATGACCTGCCCTCTTTATTCAGAACTAGGATTCTGGTTGAAATAAGAAAAAAGACAGTTATCTTGTAAATAAAGTACGTGCCTTGGATCTGTAAAACAACTCTCATGGGAGCAACTCTTAACTATACGACTTTTGCATCCTGGCAGCTCACACACAGAGACATAGACATTTCCTCCCTTCAGTGTACTGTCAACCCTTTTGTGAGCCATTATGTTTGTGACAGTATTTCTTAATGCTACAAAACCAATCTACTGTTAAAAGTTACTGTTGAGAACTTGATTAACAAGGGAAATTTCTCAGCAATACATACAAGTTGTAGTCTGAGATGGATTCTCCCCTTATCCCCTTATAAAGTGTTTATAACCTGATATACCGCCTGTCTTCAAAAGCATTTTTTCCTCCTCTTCTTGCACGTACTTTTCCAGCTCTAGTACTGTGCGCTGATTCCCTGATGAATAAGCCAGAACTATACCAGTGACTTTAGCAGATCTCTTAATTTACAGCCAAGGAACAATTTGAGATCCACTTTTAAAACATTTATGCTTGTAAGAGTCTAACTTTTGCACCTCTTCCAGCTACTTTTACTACATAAGTTTTTTAGCAAAGCCATTCACTACTTTCTTTCTAAAAGGTGCTACAAAACTCTGTATTCCCTTTCACCTATAGATAAAGAAGAGAAAAACATTAGAAAAAATATTGAATGTTAACATTAAAACACACACAGAGCACTTGCATCATTCATTCTACTAGATTCTGTTCTTCCACTCTTTGAATTAAAACACATGGGGCAAAGTTCTTTTAAAGACATATCATTTCCCCCGCCCCACGATCTCTCCCCACCATTTTTCCTCTTAGTTTTAAAAAAGCCTCTAGACTAACAGTTAATGGGAAATAACATCAGCAGTAGCAAATCAGGGCTAGTTAAAAATCAGTAGTCACATTGACAGAGGGCTTCTTATTCAGGAGAATCACATATCAGTAAATACTTCTTACTTTAAACCCACAAGGCATCAACACAAAGGCCTCCAACTAATTGCAACAAAACCATATAGTCAAGACAATTTTTTCTGGATCTTGCTACAGAACAAAAGTTATATAGTAAGCCTGATTGTGGATATAATGCAATATGATACTTAATTATTAGTCATTAAAATCATTAGTTCATGTTGCCTGCATGCAAATGGACTGCCTTGTATCTGAATGCAAGTTGCCTTGGGTATTTCTTGTTTAAATAATGAAGCATTAAAAATGCTTAGCTCCCAGAGAGTACTTCTCTTCCACTTCCCGTACCACTTTCACTCACATGAAATGAGATCTGTGCTTTACCTTGTGTTAAAGAGAGCTGCCTTCACTGCGATAGAGATTGCATCAAAGAGGTTGCCACCACATTCCAATAACTGGAGAGGAAAAAAAGAATCTCTTTAAAAGCACATCAGGCTAGTGCCTTTAAACCAAGTCTTTATTTTACTTAAATCTACTTGAAAAGGCACAAAATTAAGAACCAGAACAGGTTTTTAAAAACCAAAGTTGTCTTTCAAGCCTATCTATGAAAAGAAAGAACAGATTGGAAATTAAGATTTCAGCTAACTGTATTATACATGTAACACAGAAGAGTTAACATACTTCATAATAAAATTAATGATAAAATTTAATAATAGAAGCTGAAATGAAACCACCGCTGTTCTTACTCTTCTTGTGCTAAGGCTCTGAACTAGACTATGACCAGAATACTTTTTATAAACTCACCACATTCATTCTTTAATGTTAAATCAAGCCAATCCATTTTCTATACTTTATTTCAAAGAGGAGTCTTTTTTAAATATCAGCTGGACAAACCCAACTGGTAGAATTATTTTCAAAGAAGCGATGCAAAATGTCACCCAGAACGGTATGAAAAGCTAGTTATAAAAGGTATAGTTATGAAGGCACATCGTGATTTTTTTCTCTATTCTTTATGGAAAAGGAGTCATCAGCTGGTTTGTCTTGTAGCTGAAAAAGGTCTAAGGAAATCCTGATGTCAAAGTCTACTTGTTGATAATACTATCATTTGAATACTATCAAGTGTGTGGAGGGAGTCTAGCTTAGCTTTTTCCCATGAAGATCAGAAGAACAAAGAGAAGAACAGCACTGCATACTAGATAAAAAGGCAGGTCTCCCATAACCACTAATACCTTCTGCAGGCTGACAGACAACTCAAAGATGTATTTGGCCATAGTCTAGCATTAGCTCTCTGACAAGCTCCGCTCCTAGCTGCCAGTACTATTCTATGAACACACAAATCCCCAGCAAGCATTTGAAACTACTTCAGTGAGAACATATGGATGCCTCTCCATTACATCAATCTATGCTGTATGATGACAGCAAAACAAGTTTTGCAACACTGATCGTGTTGATTCTCTTCAAAGTCTATTGAAGAATGAGATAAACTCCCGCACTGGGAGCAAATCATAAATCAGACATTCTGGAAAGACAATTTATTTTCATGAAGACAGACTGAACTGTGTAAAAAGAATGACAAAAAGTTGGGATAGAAAGCTAAATACAAAGGTGATCAGATTATTTCTTTGCAAACAGCTGCTGGATACAGAGAGGTTAACTTGCCACTTTCAGTCATTATTGGATTTTACTGGATAACTCAATAAGCCCCACAATATCTTTCTTATTAAAACACGATAATGGGATGTGCCTGTACTGTTGCTAGGCTTATGTTCAGGCTGCTATTCTAAAGCCTTATCTGTATTACAGTGGCACCTACAGGCTATGAACACAGCCTGTATCAAGCATGGTACAACAATTCCTCCAAAAAGAAATGAACACTCTCTTCTCGGCTGAAGCACCTTGTACTGAGATCTGTGCCCCTGCCCCCGCACCCCCTTTTTTAAGGGCTAAGAAAGTCTGCACAACTGTGAGTTGTGGGAAGCAAAGGAGTCTTTAGAAAGGACTGCTTTTAATTTACTGATACACAAGTGAAAAAGTGATTGGGAGTGGGGAAAAAAGAGAAAACATTGTAGACCTTGCCTTATTCAGAGAAGTTTTTCCTCCAAAAGGACTGATTCCTATCGGGAGTTCTTTTTCCAAACTGGGTGGGGGACACACAAAAACGATGAGGAAATCCTCCGAGGAATGCTCAGTAGTGAATTGCTAAAATTTCAACAGAACCTCATGCACGCCCCCAACACAGAATGCACTGTGATTGAGTAGGGAATGAAAAGAGATTGCACACTTTGATTCTCCTTGCTCAGCACGGCAGGCTGCTGGGGCAAATTATGTGGAGAAGGCTATACATGTATCAAAAACACCCTCAAAAATGCCTAAAAGCTTATTTCTGACATCAATTACTTAGAAGGTGAAAGAAATTGAGGGAAAGGCAGAGAGGGTGAGAACAGGCTTATAGTTTTGTAGTCCTGCGTATCTCCACATTCATGAGCTACTCTAGAAGTGGAGTGCCTTCTATTATTAAGAAAGAATGCATGTATTTTGAAAGTTCAACGTATATATTCTTGATATTTGGCACATATCTATATGTGTCCATATGTCTGCATCTTTGTGGTGTGTATAGTTGAAGTTATTTTCTTTCCAGTCTGACTGTACACAATTATAGTACCTCCCAAGTACACTGACCACTAGAAAATATTTGAGAGATGTTTTTAATCGATAAGCTGCATGCCTATGCAAAATATAGTATTTTTTCTTTTGAGGTTGCATATCTCAAATTTTGTTTACAGATAGGAGGTGAATATAGATGCTTCGATCAAAGTGCACATGGCTAAATTACATAGCAATGGAGTATCTCCAGGTTTGTAACATTCTTTCTGGGTTTTTGTCTTTTGGAATGAGGGACTTGAAGACAAGTACCTTCCCACCTGACCACAAGGTACCGGTATTTTCAGGCTTATGACAGATTTAAGGCTTTTTTTTTTCCACTCCAACTTAACTATACAACACAAACACGAATGCAAACAATTTCCAGGAATTCTGAAGGAAAACATCATCCAAAGGACTCTCAGTAAGTATTGTTATTATATTTAGAATCTGACTCCCTCAAATGATGAATAATATGACTTGTACCTTATATTAGCATATATTATTAGAATTCTATAGGAATGAATCAGCAAGAGCAGCTTCAGGAAAATCCGTAGGTTATCAGGCACCTACATCAAGTATGAACTATCACATTATACATGTCTTCTATTTGGAAAGGAAATAGTACAAATACCTGGAAAATGTGAAAATACAGAGGCCTGGGGTGGGAGGAAAAAAAAAAAAAAAAAAGAGGGGGGTACAGAATAACATTAACAGTATCTTGTTGTAAATGTACCAGCAGGTCTTCAGTGGCTCACACACAAAATCCCGGCAGAATATGACATTAAAAAGACTCAACAAGTTAGAGTCCTAATTATGAACCTACAACAGATTCTTTATTGGCACTGTAAACAAACATAAACATAAAATTCATCTCTCAACATAGGTTTTGACGTTCATAATTCTGATACAACTAGTAGCATAAAAATACTAAGGCTGTTTTTCTCTGTAGCTGTGGTCAATCAACAAATTTGTCCAGGAAGAATCAAGTAATGACCTGCTTTTTAAACAACTAATGGACTAATTTTCACATTTATTTAGGTCTTAGTCTAAACGTTCCTGTTTTGTTTAACAAAACTCTGTATTTAATTTTTTTGGTAATACAGCTTAACATTTTGCAAATCATTTAATAGACATTAATGGATTCCTGTGAGTAAGATCCCTCAACATATTTTCAGTTACAAATTTGACAAATAGAAACTCAACTTTGGACCAATAAGAATTGGAAATAAAGCTCAGGAGAGTCTGACTTGCAGACTTCCATTAAATTCCCACAACAGAGTGCTTTAAATACAGCATAGTTTGGAAATTGAGCTGCTGCATGCACAAGATTTACATGCACAAAATTCAGTTTCCATTTTTTAATGGAAACAAATATTCAGTTTCTCTTCTACATTCAATATATGTATACAACTTTCATCAAAAAATGCCTAGGCCAAAAGTTACCTTACTGAATTAGTACTGGTAATAGTGCAAACAGGACGGACAGTTATGTTAGGGCTAACGTACACCCATGCTAACTTACATTCATTAGAACAATACATTTGCTGTTATACCTAGCTTGGAAAAACGTTTAGTCGTCTTTAGTGGCAATTTCCTCGATCACTGATTTTTATCTGTGACAGATTTGGAGTATTCAGTGTTTTTTATTAGCTCTGCAGTGGAGCAGTGGCATCAAGAAGAGTAGAAAAAGAGCAAGCTGGAAATAGTGATTAACTATTATAAGTAGATTCACAAGAAAATGGCCATCCATGCTGTGAAGCATTATATCACATTATGAGAAGCTTTTTTTATATGAAAATACACATGATTATGCTAAGTCAGTCAGCACCCTGAAAAACCTCCTTGAATCTTAGTTTCATTTCCTTACTTACCAATACATCAACGTAGAGAACCCAGCAGTGCTCTCTGGGATTAATGCAAAGTGATTTCAAGTCTATACTGCTCTCACTGCTAAATACTCTGTAGAAGATACTTGCTATCTCTGTGCCAAGTTCTTCTCCTCCCCGGCCTTCAAATTCAGGAGTAGCATTTGCAGAACTAGATAAAGAAAGAAAAAATACTTTCACTTCTGAAGCAGCCAATACCCAAGAACATTTCTTAAATATAAAGCATTAGAAATATCTAAGGATTTATTTGTACAAGAATAAGCATCCTATCTGTAAAGAAATTATTTGCATTTTGCATAAGTAAATGTCTTGATGCAGATAATATACCTACAACTTGCTACAAACTCTGATAGTATTTAAATTCCACTACTATCTTCAGTTCCCAAGTTACAATATTAAAGTTGGTGAATTCTCTCTGGGATTATTTCTTAAGCACTCTCATCTTCTGTCACCTCAACCCTTTCAAAAATAATACTAAGTTCGGAACAGCTAACAAGACAGCCTGTTAGAGTTGAACGTTAAATTAATAAGAGAGTGGCTAAGAGAATGATGTGACAACATGACAAGTAGAATACACTTTTTTTTTTTTTTAAAGTGACATGACTGCCTGACCTTAATTGGTAATTTCTTTACTGAGTGTACTCTCTGCTATCAAGCCACTTAGAGACAGCAGCTCATGGAGGGGAATGGATACAGTTCCCTGCTCGGGGAGGCAGGCAAATCCCCTCCCAGTCTCCCTCACCTTCCCAGTTGCCCCTACACAACAGGTATGGGGCTCTGGAACTTGAGGACCAGGCCAGTGAAGATCAGGGTATAGATGAACCCCTATCTAAGGAGGTGCCTAGGCTCAGTCAGGCAGCCCCACGCATTCTCACAGCCTCTGAAAAAAGAAAAAGGAGGGTAATTGTTGTAGGCGATTCCCTCTTAAGGGGGACAGAGGGCCCAATATGCAGACCTGACCCATCCCACCGGGAAGTCTGCTGCCTCCCTGGGGCCTGGGTGAAAGACATTACCAGGGAACTCCCTGGTCTGGTTTGGACCTCTGATTATTACCCATTGCTGGTTGTGCAGGTTGGCAGTGATGAGATTGCAGAGAGAAATCCAAAGGCAATCAAAAGGGACTTGAGGGCCTGGGGCGATTAGTGGAAGGATCGGGAGCACAGGTAGCGTTTTCCTCAATCCCTTCAGTGGCAGGGAAATATACTGAAAGGAACAGGAAAACACACCTGGTCAATACGTGGCTCAGAGGCTGGTGCCATCAGTGGAATTTTGGGTTTTTTGATCGTGGGGAGGTTTACATGGCACCGGGCTTGCTAGCGACAGATGGTATCCAGCTATCTCAAAGGGGTAAAAGAATCCTCGCTTGTGAGATGGTAGGGCTCATAGAGAGGGCTTTAAACTAGGTTCGAAGGGGGTAAGGGATAAAACTAGGTGCACCAGAGATGAGACTGGGGGCAGCGTGCCGATGTTAGGGGTGGATTCGATAGGCCAGCTCAAATGCATCTATGCCAATGCACGCAGCATGGGCGATAAACAGGAGGAGCTGGAAGCCATCGTGCAGCAGGATAGATATGACTTAGTTGCCATCACGGAAACATGGGGGACGACTCCCATGACTGGAGTGCTGCAATGGATGGCTATAAGCTCTTCAGAAGGGATAGGCAAGGTAGAAGAGGTGGTGGGGTGGCTCTCTACGTTACGGAGTGTTTGGACTGTACAGAGCTACGTGATTGTGATGACAAGGTGGAGTGCTTATGGGTAAGGATGAGAGGGAAGGCCGATAAGGCAGATATTGTGCTGGGAGTCTGTTACAGACCACCCAACCAGGTTGAAGAGACGGATGAATCGTTCTACAAGCGGCTGGCAGTAGTCTCAGAATCGTGTGCCCTTGTCCTCGTGGGGGACTTTAACTTTCCAGACATCTGCTGGAAATACAACACAGCAGAGAGTAAGCAGTCTAGGAGGTTCCTGGAGTGTGTGGAAGATAACTTCTTGACACAGCTGGTGGGTGAGCCAAACGGGGGAGGAGCCTTGCTAGATCTATTGTTTATGAACAGGGAAGGACTGGTGGGAGGTGTGATGGTCAGAGGCTGTCCCGGGCTTAGCGACCGTGAAATGACAGAATTCTCAATTCTTGGTGAGGCAAGAAAGGGGGTTAGCAAAACCACTGCTATGGACTTCTGGAGGGCAAACTTTGGCCTCTTCGAGGCACTGGTTGAGAGAGTCCCTTGGGAGATGGTCCTGAAGGGCAAAGGGGTCCAGGAGGGATGGACATTCTTTAAGAAGGAAATCTTAAAGGCTCGGGACCGGGCTATTCCCACGTGCCGCAAGTCGAACCGCCGAGGAAAACGACCGGCCTGGCTCAACAGGGAGCTTTTGCTAGGAGTCAAGAAAAAAAAGGAGAGTTTAACATCTCTGGAAGAAAGGGCGGGCAACTTGGGAGGAGTACAGGGATCTAGTTAGGTCATGCAGAGAGGAAATTAGAAAGGCAAAAGCTCAGCTAGAACTAAATCTGGCCACTGTCATAAGAGACAAAAAATGTTTTTACAAATATGTTAAGAGTAAAAAGAATCCCAAGGAGAATATCTATCCTTTAATGGATACAGAAGGGAACATTGCCACCAGAGATGAGGAAAAGGCTGAGGTACTTAATGCGTTCTTTGCCTCAGTCTTTAATAGCGAGACCAGTCATCCTCAGGGTACTCTGCCCCCTGAGCTGGAAGGTGAGGATGAAGAGCAGAATATACCCCTCCTTAATCCAGGAGGAGATAGTTAGTGACCTACTACGCCATCTGGACACTCACAAATCTATGGGACCAGTTGGGATCCATCCAAGAGTACTGAGGGAACTGGCAGAGGTGCTTGCCAAGCCACTTTCCATCATCTATCAGCAATCCTGGTCAACGGGGGAGGTCCCAGAGGACTGGAGGCTTGCCAATGTGATGCCCATTTACAAGAAGGGTCAGAGGGAAGATCCAGGGAACTACGAGCCTGTCAGCCTGACCTCAGTACCAGGGAAGATTATAGAACAGTTTGTCTTGAGAGTGCTCACATGGCAAGTCCGGGACAAGCAGGGGATCAGGCCCGGTCAGCATGGGTTTACGAAAGGCAGGTCCTGCTTGACCAGCCTCATCTCCTTCTATGACCAGGTGACTCGCCTAGTGGATGAGGGAAAGGCTGTGGATGTTATCTACCTCGACTTCAGCAAGGCCTTTGACGCTGTCTCTCATGGCATACTCCTTGAGAAGCTGGCATCTCATAGCTTGGACAAGTGTACTCTTCGCTGGGTGAAAAAACTGGCTGGCTGGACGAGCCCAGAGGGTTGTGGTGAATGGAGTTAAATCCAGTTGGCGGCGGGTCACAAGTGGTGTTCCCCAGGGCTCAGTATTGGGGCCAGTTCTGTTTAATATCTTTATCAATGATTTGGACAAGGGGATCGAGTGCACCCTCAGCAAGTCTGCAGGTGGCACCAAGTTTAGAGGCAGGGTCAACCTGCTTAAGGGTAGGAAGGCTCTACAAAGAGATCTGGACAGGCTGGATCAATGGGCTGAGGCCAATCGTATGAAGTTCAACAAGGCCAAGTGCCGGGTCCTGCACTTTGGTCACAGCAACCCCATGCAGCGCTACAGGCTTGGGGAAGAGTGGCTGGAAAGCTGCCCGGCAGAGAAAGACCTGGGGGTGCTGGTTGACAGCCGGCTGAATATGAGCCAGCAGTGTGACCAGGTGGCCAAGAAGGCCAACGGCATCCTGGCCTGTATCACAAATGGTGTGGCCAGCAGGATCAGGGAAGTGATTCTTCCCCTGTACTCAGCACTGGTGAGGCCGCACCTCGAGTACTGTGTTCAGTTTTGGGCCCCTCACTACAGGAAAGACACTGGGTTGCTGGAGCGTGTCCAGAGAAGGGCAACCAAGTTGGTGAGGGGCCTGGAGCACAAGTCTTATGAGGAGTGGCTGAGGGAACCGGGGCTGTTTAGTCTGGAGAAGAGGAGGCTGAGGGGAGACCTTATCACGCTCTACAACTACCTGAAGGGGGGTTGTAGTGAGGTGGGTGCTGGTCTCTTGTCAGGTGGCTGGAGATACGATGAGAGGAAATGGCCTCAAGTTGCAGCAAGGGAGGTTTAGGTTGGATATTAGGAAAAATTTCTTTACTGAGAGGGTTGTCAGACATTGGAATAGGCTGCCCAGGGAAGTGGTTAAGTCACCATCCCTGGAGATATTCAAAAAGTGCGTAGACAAGGTACTCCAGAACATGGTTTAGTGCGCATGGATGATGGTTGGACTCGATGATCTTGAAGGTCTTTTCCAACCTAAATGATTCTATGATTATTTTCAGCAAGCGCAGCTTATGGAGAGCAGCAACTAAAGAACATTTTTTTCCAGAAGGGATCTGACAGAAGTGTGTGGTCTTCCCTCCCCGATTCCAACATAACAAACTTTGTTTATGACCAGTCATGCAAGAAAAGTCCTTGGGTGCTGGGGCCTTGTACACAGCCAAGAACAAAATTCTAACAATAAAGGAAAACAGGCCTACAAAAAGAAAAAAAAAAACCAACAACCCCACAAACCCCCCCGCCTCCAAGTCACAATGAAATAGAGCAGAAATGTCTGGGGATGCATATACAGCAAAATAATAAACAAACATTCTGAAACCAACCTCTGGTTTATAGCAAGGGCAAGAGCATTCTCAAGCAGTGGACCTGTAGCACACATTGCAGATCTTGTTTTTAAATAACTTAGTCACACCTTCCCCAAATTAATTTCTCATTGCAGAGCACAGGAAAGAAGGTGGTTCCACAGAAGTGGTTTCAATTCAATATGTTCAAAATCTATAATAGCAAAGCCTTGTACTCTCCTGGCTGGGCACCTCCCAGTGCCAATGCCTCATGTATGTTTTGTGTTTATATGATGATACAAAATCTTAGCTCTTCCAACAGGCACACCACAGGAATATAAACATACAGCAGAAAACAAAGTCTTGGAATATAATCCCTTCAACTTTAAAAAAACAACAACTAAAGATCCACATTATCTAGGCATGACTTAAACCATCAAGTCAGCTCTATCAACAAGACTGCAGAGTCTATAAGCTCACATATAATTACCTATTATTCTTATCTATAAGAATTACCTCACAGTAATTCTCCCAACTTGTTCTTTTGCAGAACTGATGAAAACTCAGAATGCCAGGAAGACCTACTGGATTTTATAGAAGTTATTTGCTGCTACTATAAACAGACAGCACTATACATGCTCAAAAAAACCCAAATTAATTACTGCCAATCAAGCACTGACCTATGCTTCCAGACTATGTTTGCCATACGAATAGGCACTGCAAGTGTGACACACAATATTATTCACAGTTGCATTAATATTAGACACCAATTTTATAAGACAGGACCATATCTAAATATAACTTAATTCTGGAAATATGATGAGTCAGGTCTTCAGGTCATATTACACAAGCACTCATCCATGGAAGTAGCTTTTGCGCAAGTTAACTAGATCATTCTGTTTAAACCATTCTGTTTAAAGTGCAGTTACCCAAGCACTACGATTCTTATGGTAAGTTGAAAAGAGTTATACAAACCTCAATCTATACCTCATTATGATTTCTAAACACAAGTTTTATCGAATGTCATATTTTAAATTATAAACGGACACCTTCTTTGACAGCGAGTAGAAAGAACACAAGACTCAACTGAGATATCATTGCAAGTTTCACTGCACCTTAATTCCATTATTATTTTAACACTTCAGTTCCTTACAATTAAAGTGAAATAAAGAAGTAAGGCAGGGTACTATTATAATAACTATATGGTAAATACTGCCACCTAATGCTCACAGACTACTGCAGTAATTTACACTGGTAAAGTCTGAAAAGGGGTTGTCCGGCACACTAGTAAGAGAAAATGCCAAAAACCCTGTTTTTTGGAGCACAGAAAGAACTTAGTAGTGGCCAGGCACAGCACAGAATTTCTACTCCCAAACAGAAAGGAATTTTAAAGACTTTCAAAACCATTTCAGCATCAGATTGCCTAACGATCAAGACTCCTCCTAAAGCATAATGACGCTTCTACCACAGATTTCTACTTAATTTCAAAACCCTTGCTGTTACCAGCCAAAACTTTTCTCTCACAGTAGTTAAGTACTTCCCATCCATTGCTCAAGCCATTAATAGAATTACATTGTAGATTATAGTATAACAGAGATAAAATAGTTAATTGAACAAAAGCTTACAGCTATTTTCCTGATATACAAGGACTTCATTACACAGAAGATATTCTTCACTTAAAGCTGTATTAACTTCAAGCAACCAATACCAGATTTCTATTCTTGCACCAAAGGAAACATACAATCATTTAAAACAAGACGACAGATTCACTGCTTTATAATCAGCAGTAAGTTAACCACCTCACTAATATTCTACTCTTCCGGAAAGCAGCCAGGAGACAACATGTTTATGACACATCAGGACTACCAAGGCAGTCCCAGAAATAGATAGACCTGAATTCAGGTCCAGATGCTGTCTAACTGTGTTAATATGATTATGATGATATTCAAGCTCAGGACCCTATAAAGAATTGGGCTAACAAGGTTTTGAATTTAGTCTAGTCAAACTGGTAACTCTACCAACACGAATTTACTGATTCAAGGTCTTTGCCCGGTCAGGCACTGTCACCACGCTTCCCATTCAAAAGAACATCCGTTTATAGAGTTTGAAACAGTTTTACTCAAGCATCAGATAGTGTTTCTCTCTGAAAACTGAGCTCGATCCCATCCAGTACAGACAGTACATCTTTAATGGCAGAAGTACCCTAAAAAAATGTAAAGGCATTTCATTCTTTCAAAACTACTGAGTTTGCCTCTTGCCTCTGCAAAGAAGAGTTGCCATGATAATGGGTTATGGTAGGAGAGAGAAGGGGAGGAAAAGTTCCTTTCCTGCAGCCACCATTCAAGTGATACCTTCAGTGACTGCACTGAAAATTAAGTTAACATTTTCCCCACAAAACACAATGGAAAAATATCTGAGGATCACCTAAGAGCATGCTGATGTGGCTGTTTTGCAATACTGTCATCTCTCGTAATTTGGAGAACCGCTTTCCATCTATAAAATGTAAGATCCTATCTCATCCAGACTCCTATGCAGGCATCAAAAATAGGCCCACTCTCCCAGCTGGAAAAAAAGCATGTCTGGCCTTCAAAGTGGAAGAACAGATGGCCAGACTTGGGCAAATCTATTCCTTGCTTCCCTAATTCCACAAACAAAACCTAATGCATTCAAGGAATTCAGATGTCTGTTTGGTTGGTTTTTTTTTTATTTCTTACTCTCTGAAAATGATAAACCTTTGCTTCAGTCAAAAAACAACCCCCCCCCCAGACCCCCTAACAAGTCAGTATTATAACAGCCCCAAAACTCAAACATGAGAAAAGCAGACACAGCAGTCTTTCAACATCAGTGGCCAGGACGACTGTCTTCTCCAGTGCTGATGGGCAGTAAGGACATTACATAGGACATGGACTTGGTCTAGGATAATTAATTTCTAGTATCACAAATCAGTGCCCCAAAAATCATCTCTTCCAGAGCCTTGCATTGAAGTCTGCCTCAAAAATGGGACTAAATGCGCTTCTCAGATTTTAGGTTAAGGACTCTAAGCAGAATGAAGAGAAATGGAATTTTGGGGCAGAGAATTATATACATGATCCAGCAAGTTATTATTTTCAGCAGTAAAAGAAGCCATGAAGGTTTCAAGAAATAAGCATTTTAAGATAGCAAACACTGCAGCCTGAGTTTTTATTATTAGTTTCAACAATATAAAGGCCAAATGGAACATACAGGAACTTCACCAGGAGGTGCAGTGTATCCAGCTATGCTCAGTTACTACCACCCAGTGGCAGCCTGGAAAAGCATGAGAATACTATCTCATTTCCCTTTACAGAGAACAAGCTGCCTCCACTTATTTTGTTTTTTGGATCTTTCTGGAGGCGAGAAGTCACCCGTCCCTGGTGGCACAAGCATGTGAGAAGTGACGACCCTTCTCTAAAAGTTAGGCTTTTGGTCTATGTTGTCACAGAAAGTAAGGATTACCTATTTCTAGAAATGACAAGATCCACCTTGCACAATATTGCTGCATATCTCCCTCCCATCTTCTTTATGAAGCAGAGATTAACAGAAAACACAACCTAACACTAATGAGTTGAACCTTTTCTAACATTTATTTACGTACGAAAAAAGTGTCAAAGAATTGCAACATCCTCATTTGTTTTGGTAAAGAAATGTCCATGCTGTCAGTGGAATTTCTTCATATAGAAGCCACCAGAACCAAGTGGGTACTATTTAGGGTATTTCATACATGAGTTTTATAAAGCAGTCAAGCTCAGATCCCCTCTAATGGCAGGACCCCATTTGAGAAGATCATCTTCCTGTCTGACATTTTTTTGAACAGTAATCATAGACAAACCATTATTTCATAGGTGAGTACTTCTGTCTACAAACTGTAAGTTTCCACAGTTAACTAGTACATTGTGATGTATAGAGGCAGTCTTAGATAAGGCTGCATAATGCGAGACAGATACAAACATTAAGGCAGATTTAGTCAGTTAGGTCAGAAAGATTATCAGATAGACACTTATTTAGTAGCTCTCATACCTTAGCTTTACTAATGGTATATTGGTTTAATGTGAGAGTAGCAACATTTTTTGTTTTTAATAAAAATAAAGGTCACATGCAAAACAGCTAACTTGACAGTGCCAAGGCTTTTATGAGAGGTTCCCAAAGCATGTTATTTCATAAAGAACAGTTTTAGGAAGTCTGCAAGACAGGGGTACTGTGGTTTCAGACAGCAGACAGTCTGGAATAACACTGAGATGTCACTATGCTATCTCAGAGCAACCTGAAAAAAGAGCTCTCTGTTTTCTTCCAGCTTCCTTCATAATTCAAGCACTACAAAGACTGTAAGGCTAAACAATAGTCTATTTGTAGCACAAAGCCAGGAATATGATTAAAAACAAATACCATTTTAGTTAATGAAATACTGATTCACTGACAAATATAACTAAATTTTCTAATTAATTTTTGCATCTGAAGTTTACAGTGAGGATTTTTCTTTTTTAAACAGATTTGTACAAAACACACTTCAAACTTTTTCCACTGCTTTCACAGGGAAAGTAAGCAAATCTTTAAGTACAGTTAAAGTACAGTTAAAGTACAGTCTGTATCAGTCAATTCCTTTCTTCCAGAATACTTAATTTTTGAAAGAGATTTTCTCTATTTTATCATTGTAAAAAAGACAACTGACATTGTAGTCATGAAGTCATGTTAAATGCATGTGTAATTGAACCATTACTCTCCTCCAGCTGCAATGATGCTATGCAATTTGGGATTGTTTTATTTAACGTGTTTGCGTTCTTTAACTCCTATTGTTTTGCTTATTTTGGGTCTGCAGAACCAGCAGAAAGTTTCTGAACATTCACCACTATTGAAACAGTAAAATAACTTGTTTCTATTACTCAGACCCTTACAGGAGGTTAGCGGAATTAAGGTATAAAGTTCAGGAGAATGGTGAGATCTGATTAGTCATTTATTCCAAATATTACATCTATTTCCTTCTCTTCTTGTATACTAACCAGTCAACAAAGAATTCCAGGTAACCTTCATCTGGTTTCTCTAACTTTGGTGTCCCCATTTCAGCTTTTACACCTACCAAGATATCAGTGTGTCCCTGTGAAAACAAAAACATATTGCACAACTGGAATTATAGTCACAGAACTACTCGTTTAGTTCAAATGCCTACAGTAAGCTGACATTTCTACCCTTCAGTTTCATTCTATCAGAGTGAACTTAAACTAAACCTTAGGTTTTTTTAAAAAAAAGGAAAGGCTTTAGAAGGACAATGTTAAACCCAATAAGATTCTTCAAATAATTACCATTCATATTAGCTTTCTCTAGATTAAAAAGACACTTTTAATGACTACTTCTATCATGTTCGTTCTGGAAACAGCTATTTCTGCAGAACCTATATAATATTGCACAGTATATTTATCTTCTTCACAGTCAACACATGGCAGAAGTAGTTCTGCTTCACTCTAAAGGAATAGAATTATTTTTTCCAGGTATTAAGCACAACAGCAATTTCAGTTTCCAATATTAAATGTTAGATTAGTTCAGATTGAAGGCTGTCCAGGTACTTCACAGTACATCTAGATCAAGCAGGTTAAGCCAGCCTGAATGAATTATACATCCTGTCATTATTTCCTTAATGCATAGTTTCAGTTAGTGCTATACACACACGTGTTATTACACACACACAAATCCATCTACAAATAGCCTCAGCTTATCTTAAAACCAGCCACATAAACCAGAAATTTCATCGGCAAAGTACACAATCCCTAAGAAATTTACCTACCAGCTTTACTCTTGCAGATCCACTTGTGTTTGATACAACATCTGTTTCTACTTCTGCACATCTGTAATCTTCACAGCCACGACCATCTACACGAAGGTCCTCCTAAGTAGAAAAATCAATATATTGTGCTTAAGGGAATCAGTAATGAAAAGTAAAAAAGGAAAAAAAAAATCTGTGATGTTAAAGTTTCCTTTTCCTATGCCAAACACAGCAGTAAAAAGGATAAAAACCCAACAGCTCATAGTTTCATCACTTTCACTTAAGACTACAACAGAACCAACTGTGCTTTTCCATTTACTTCTTATTTACCTAGAGCTTACAACTAGCTCTCTGCAGACAGACATGAACTGCTACACTAAGTCCCTTCAATTCCAAAAGAGAGCTTCAGACTGCAAAAGTGTAAAGGTCTTTGCTTTAAAAGGTACTTTACCTAACACAGCACAGGTCTTTCTTGGGATACTCAGGTTCTATGCTTTTATATATGTAATTAGGACCCAGCAGACAAAAATAACCCACCAGATTCCCAAATGCTTTCGTCTGTATTTCAAAACCAGATATTACACACCCTCAGATACCATACAGCTCATCCCCATAAAGGTAGATTTCTCTGCAGTAAGATAGTTTCTGTACTCTGCAGAAAGTACAGTCCTTTTATCTTTGGCATTTCTCCCCACACGTCCTTCACTCCTTCTCCTCGGTCCACTCACCCTTCCTGAGCTTAGTGACAGGCTGAAACTCTATGCAACGGCAAAAACTTGAGAAAGGACAAGGGAAGAGGGGGAAAGAAGAGGTCAAGCAATGAAAAAACACACCCACGTCCTGTTGCCAGCCTGCTTTCTCTTCTGATGCTCTGTTCTCAGTGTGCTTGGATGATTATTACCTCGGAGATTTCGCCCCGAGACACCAGGTAACAGAAAGCTCCCTCCCTCCTCCCCAACCTACACTGTAACCTGTTCCCACACACAGGGAGCCAGCCCGGAGGGGCGGGGATAGGCCCTGCCCCACGCCTCACAGGGCAACGCTACCACCGGCCGCAAGCACGGCCAGGCCTGTCCGAGCTGGCCCGAATGACTTCCCGCTCCCCGGGGCGGAGGTTGCCGCCTCCACGCCGCCCCAGGCTAGCGGGACCTCCCGCAAGGCACCCGCCGCCGCCGCCGTCGACTACCTGGATGCCATGTACGATGTAGAGCTTCTCCGCCTCGCTCAGCACCACGGACGCCATGCCTCCCACCGCCAGACGGACGCCGCGCTCCCGCCACTTCCGCTTCCGGCGCCCCTAGCGCCGCCGCTACTGGCAACGGCCGCCGCTACAGCGGGGAAGAAAGGGCGGACCCCGCGCCTGCGCACTTCCCCGCCCCACGCGCCCGGGGCGGGAAAGCCCCTGGGTGGCCTCAGCCACCGTTCCGCTCGCCGAGCGAGTAGCGGACGTCGGGGTCTCCCCCCTCTCACAGGCCAAGTGGGGCGTGACAGCAGTTAAACTCCCCACGGAAGGCTTTCACAGGGAGCAGGCGCGGCGCTCCGAGTGCCCGCGGAGTGCCCCGGGTCCCGAAAAACGTCTCCTCCAAGAAGCTGACGCTCCTGGTAGACCAAAGGGGCAGTGCCCGGCTCTCTGCCTGCCCTGCGCCAAGGTAAAAGCTCCTGAAGGAGGCTGTGGAAATACCCCAGTGCTCGGGAAGGGCTCGCGCAGTGATGAGGAAGAAAAATGAGGAAATGCAGAGGTTTTTTTACCTCAGAGAAAGGTCCGAGCGAGGTGCGGTGCACAGGGCAGGTTGGTGCAGGAGCAGAGAAGACACCCCAATGCTCTCATTAAGAGAGCGCTGTTGGTCCTGTGCCAGATATCCCTGGGAAAGTAGCATGGGAAATGTAATTAAAAACTCATGCTATATATTAAAGCAGTAATTAAGGGGTTTTTTTGACAGCCTTAAAGGAAAGTTTCATAACGAGTGGTTCATGCTGTAAGTTTCACACTTTTTTTGCACAGCTCCTGTGTATAATTTTCAAATTATTTTAAAAGTTGCTGTCTGGCTTCACGTTGATGCTTGCTTGGGTGAGATTGACCCGTGGTTTATGAGGGTTCCACAGCACACTGCTGGAGTTCACCTGGTGAACTGCTTCTCAGCAGGGAGAGCCAGTGGTGGAGCCTGACTGAGCTGGGAGCTGAGGTTTGGGTAGCTCACCCAGAGGAGGTGAGCAGGGCCAGGCTGCCGTCCTGGGCCAGGGGAGTGCCAGGCAAAGGCAGTACCCGTGCAGAAAAGGGGCCTGGTTTGTATGTTCCCCCTAAATGGCATCTGCCAGTGCTGCTGTCCAGCACACATGTACCCTTCGTCTGACCCTGCAGCGCGGTTCTTGTGTCCTCACATTCCACATGGCAAGGAGAAATCAGAAACTCCCTTGTAGAAGTGAATTCCTGATAGGGAAAAAAGGGGTTAATGCAGGGGCACCCTATGATTCCCACTGAGAGCATGGGGAGATGATATTCTGGCTCCCTGTCCTGCCTGTCTCAGGGCTTAGCCCACAGCAGCTAACGGCTCCAACTGCAAGGAAAGAGCGATCTTTTTTTTTTTTTTTTTTTTTTCTCTGTTTCCCCCCCTCTGCCATCCCAGCCTGGGGTCTACCTAACGTGAGCCGAACTCTTGCACACTCCAGGGGCTCAGCTAGCAAATCCTGTTTACATGCAGACAGCAGTTTTCCACAGGCTGGAGAAGCCTGGGTCTGGCTCGTTTTTCCTCTGGGTTGGCAGAAGGCATCCCCCTCACTCTGAAGAACGCTTCCTAGGGCATTCAAATTCTCCACGCGAGGCAACTGTGAAGCTTATCAGACAAAAAGGATGCCAGTTGTTGTGTGTTGGGGTTTTTTTTTGTTTTTTTTTAACAAGGACAAAGCAATGTCTTTTCCTCTAACCTCATTACGGCAAACGGATGACACGCGTTGGCTGAAATAAAACCAGCCTGAGGGAACCACCTGGAATGCAAAAATTCACACCGCATGATTAATGCCTGGCGAGGCCTTCAGTGCTGGAAGCAGCGGCCAGAGACGAAGAGTGTCAAGTGAACTTTGCCGCCGCTCCCTCTGCCAGCGACACCTGCAGCGATACGCTCCGTCCTCCTGCACGCCGTCGGATTTTGGATACCTGCACACCAAAAATACCCGAACTTGTCTGGGGCGCTGGGGTACGCAGCCTCTTCCCCATGTTTAAAAAAAAAAAAAGGTAAATTTTTTTCCTCACAAAACCCGCATTTCCGCACCACCCCCCCCCCTCGCCCGAGACGTCAATGCGCACTAGGCACAGGCACGCCCCGGCTACACGGGGCCCGGCGGCTGGGCCGAGCCCCGCCGGTGCCCGCCCGCGGGCCGGGCCGGGCCGGCGGCTGCGTTGCCTCCCGCCGCCGCTCGCTTCCTGGTTCCTCCCGGCGGCCGCCCCACCTCTTCGCCGAGCCAGCGTAAGGGGTGGCGAGGGAGGGAGCGCGGGTTGGGGGGGGGGGGGCGGCTGCGCCGCTGCCGCGCGCGGGCTCGGCGGGGCGGATGGGGCGCGGCGCGGGGCAGCCTCGGCCGGCGCGGCGCTGCGTGGCGGCGTTGGCGGCGTGCGCTCGCGCGCGCGGCGTGGGGGCGGCGGGGCGCGCGCCGGACCGGCGGCGGCGGCCTATGGGGTAAGTGGTGCGACTGACGGCGGCGGGGAAGGGGGGGGACGGACGGGCCGGCCGACCGACCGACCGACGGCGCGGGCAGGTGTGCGCTGGCTGACGGGGGGCGGGAGCGGGCCGCCGTCGCCCGCCAGAGAGGAGCGGCCATCCCGTCGCCGGGGCTGAGGCGGGGGCCGCGCCTGCCGCCTGCGCCGTGCGACCAACCGCCTCCCACCCCCAACCCTGCGGGGCCCTGCCGGTGCCCGCTCCCGCGCAGCCGTGCGGGAGCTGGGAGAGGCGGGGGGGGGGGGACGTGTTGTTGGCGCGGCCGGCCAAGGACCGGTCGGTGCCCCGCTTCCCTCCGCCGGGGCCCCGGGCAGGCGCTGGGCGTGCTGGTCAGTGGGTCGCGTCCCGCAGCGGCGTCTCCTGGAGCTGTCGGCATCGGTCGGAAAAGGGGAGGTGGGCTGCCGCTCGCCCCTCGCCGCCTGCTGATCCGCTGACTTCAAGTGCTGGGCTTTAAATACTGCAAGGCTAAGTACGTTAAATAATACCGGGCTAAAGACGTGGTTTGGGTCTGCTCCGGGGGCCGTTCAGAGCAGTGTAATGTCCCCTTCGGCAGGAAATTCAAACTGGGAACCTCCAGCCATTCCGCCGGGGTCTTGAGAGTCTGTTACTGGATTGTGGTGACGAACCGGGGGTCCTGTAATCTCTTAATGCGTTGCAGTGATGAAATGTGCCCATCGGCGAGCGGCTGGACAGTGGAGCGGACCCTCTCGCTTCAGAGGTGGCTGCAGTCACCCGGCGTTTGACTGCGGCTGTCCCATGGCACCGTCGGGCTGTTGCGACTTCAGCATCGGGAGTAATCTGTGTTGAAACCATGGCGCTGTACTGTGGCGGGTTTAGTTGGAATGGATGGTGAGTTATATGTTAGTAGGAAGTAAGCCGGACTGTTTTTAAACGGCAGCTTCTAAGTATTACTGGAGTACTTCTGAAAAGTGATTTTTAAGACAAAGCAAGAGCTCACGGTGGCTCATTAGAAAACAATCTTCTGGAAAACATGGGGTCGGGGGAGGAGGAGGCAGCAGTCTGGTCTCTGATGTGCTCTCCCCCTGCCTGCGTGCCAGTGAGGGATGCCGGGTGGACACCAGAGCTCGTTTAGATCTCCTTCCTTTGATCCTGATTCAGAAAAGATAAACGATGTTTTTCAGCATGCAAGAGGGAGATTGTGCGCCAGCCCCCTGACACAGCAAAGGTGTGTGATGTTAGATTGGTAGGAAAGGAGCCCAAATTCAGGTGGTCGTTCTGATACAGCGGAATCTCAGAGAAGGGGCTGGCAGGGTGCAGTGAGTGACTGCCTCTGATGTCTGGTGGTGTAGATAGCAAGGCTTTAGTGACTACCGTGGTTTTCTTTGCTTAGTGAAAGCAACAAATAAGTCCTTTGTATAGTGTCATAGGTGTTTCAGTGATAAGAGTCATTATAAGGGGAGCCACACGTTAATTCATATGTCTTTAGAAATGCAGCCCCACATGCAATAAAGATCCGGTCCTTCAAACACGACGACTCTGTCAGATAGCTCTTAGTGCTGTCTCACTGATGCAATAGTATTTGTCATACCAGTGGGAGCTGCTTGTGGTAGTAAGTTGTGTCTGACTGAATGCTCATTGAGAGTTAGAAGGAGCGACCCAAAGCTCCATGTGGTTACAGGTTTATAAAAGGACAAATGTAAGGTCTGCCTAAAAGCTAAAATATTTGTTGCAACATTTTACATCTATTGGGTATTTTTTGTGTATGTTTCTGCTTCCTTTTTAGTTTTCATTTTAGGTGGTGTAGTTACAGGCAGAGTGTGTATTTCAGTTTGAAATTGCTTGTTTGGTAGTAGACAAAAATGTAAAAATGTAATTTAATCCAACTATTGGGAGCAGGTTGCAAGAAGTTGAATGCTTAATTCCTCAGCAGATGCAGGTCTGCTGTGCCCAAGTAGTTATGTGTCTCTCCTGGGCAGTTTCCTTTGTGTCAGCAAAGAGGAGCAACTGATAGTCTTTGGCAGTATGTGTGTAGCCTGGGCAATGGTAACTCAGCTTTGGTGAATCTCTTTTATCTAAGGTGAATTTACTTTTCTTGATGGGTGGGTTGCTGTGCATCTCCAGTAGAATAGGAGCTAACCATGTTGCGTAGTCAATGCAGTTTAAACCCATGTGTTGCGTTATTTCAGGGAAATGTGCTTGTGGAGCCATGAAGCTTGCTCCTGCAGACATTTCCCATACATCTATAATGGGATATCTCTCCTGTAGAGGAGACTACAGGGTGGGTGATGGGCACCCACAGTGGCGTCAGTCTGAAAATGGCTTGGCTGTAGCTCAGCCAATCTCTGCAGATGTTAATTGACTGAGCTTATGGTTTTCCCTGGTCCCTCTGCGGTGTAGACATGATCTTTTTCTTAGGGCAATATTCTGGAATAGTTTTTCTGCCTTCCTGAGAGAAGACAGCAGGTAGTGTAAAACATGACAAGACAGAAAAGCTTGTTGTCAGTTTTTATTTTCCCTCTCCTGTGCTTAGCTGGTTGAAGCAAACCAGATGTGAATGGTGGTACCAGGAACATCATACTTGACTTGTACATGTAACTAATCTGAAACTTAAGGTTGCGTTAGAGAAAATGAGAAGTTAAAGCTTTCCCGTTTAGAGCTGCGTATTTTCTGGGTTGTGCAGACAATAAGAAAAAAAGATAGCCTGTAACTTCACTGGAACTGCAGTGCAGCAAGATTGCCAGTAACACTTTACACATCGTCCTTTTGAGAGGGAGTCCAAAAGAGCGAGCCAGCTTGCCTCTGCAGGCTGTGGGTGCCAAAGACCTCCTCATACAGCAGTAGTTCCCAGCTACTGAGGTGCAAGGTGTTACAGGCAAGGTGCAGCTAGGTGCTGGCTCTTACTCCACAGGAGCACTGGCATGTTAACTCCTTTCGCCTGCTTCTGGCTGTGCCCCCAGGGTTGGGGGGGGGTGCTTGGGAGTGCTTCGGGAGACTGGAGAGAGATTTATCTCGGCTTATAGCGCTGTATCTCTGCACCCCACCAGGTTACAAGGTGACCATATGGAACTGGTACTGTTAAAGAAGAAGGAATAGGAGTGCAAGGAGGAAAAAAATTTAAAAAGCAGAGGATAGGGATGGGAAAGTAGAGAAATGAGAAGGAAGGCTAGAGCACAGCTGAAAAAATGTTGGGATTCACTGTTCCAGGAGCTGTAATAGCAAGTAAAACAAGGACACAGAAAACTCAGTGTTAATGCCCTTGGACAACAGAGGAATGTTGAATGGGAGGAAACGCGAGGCCCTTGTTGATGTTTTTTGCTGCTAAGCCGGTGGTGGATGGCGTGTTTCTGAAGTTCAGCTTTGAGTTTTGCAATAACGCAGAACTGACAGGGGTGACCAATCAACGGTGGTGCGGCATGCAGAAGTTAAAACAAATGGGCTCAAGTTGAAACAATAACAGTGAATAAAGGTAGTGTGAAGTACTATGCTATTTAAGAAAAAAAAAAAACCAAAACCTGAAACATACAGTCCTAGTGGGAAGGCAGTAGTACCATACCATATATACAGAGAGGGCTATAGCAGGTGATAAAGGGAGATAGTAATGCGATACACATCTTTGTTCTTTACAACGACTACTTGAATTACTGATGTCCAATATAGCAAAGAATAGATAAGCAATATACTGTGTATTGCAGTTAGTCTGGTCTCCAACTCTGTGTTTTGAAGGATAACAGAATTAATGTTTACGCACAGAAACTGTATTTTTTTATGGAGACGGGGATCCCTTGTGCTTGCTAGTGCAACAGTGAGCGAAACAAGAAGTACTTAGTTTGCCAACACATGAGTTCTTTACTACATTTCAAAAGCTTTAACATACAGCAGCTTTGAACGTGCAGGTTTTTCCAGTTCTCTGAAGTAGCAGCATAGGCTTCTTCTAGGCTAACTCTTAACATCACAAAGGTGGATCATGACAGTCGTGATTTTAACTTCAGGCCTTTTCAGGATAGAGGTGATAAATTTTTGGTCTCTGTTTTATTAATGTGGTATTTTAATGTATGCCCTGTGTATTTTCTGTATTTGGTCTAGATATCTGCTTAGGTGTAGTATTTGGATTTAAAATCTAAATGCCTTACAGCCTTCATACCTGTATCTTCCCTACACCTATATGGTAGGGAAGAAGTGTAGACTACAAGCGCGGGAAAAAAATACGGAGAGACTGACTTGTTCATGCTTGTGAAGGGGGGGCTGTAGCAGAAGCGGGTGAGAACCAAATCCTGGGTTAGACCATCTGAGTGAAAAGGTATCTCTGATAGTTAAAGTGCTCTTTCTGCCTTGAAAGGTAATATTCAGAATACTTTTTTAGACTAGGATGGTTCTGCCAGCTTCTTATTATGATCAAAACTGTAAAGCTGCAAGTCTTCTGCTTCTCTGGAAAATACATTCCTTATGCCATGAAAGCAGTGTAGTTTTTAAAATAGATGCTAAATATAATACCAGTTGTATAGACAAACCTTCCCCCTTAAATTTTTGTCTTTCCTTTTTTTTTTTTTTTTCCCTAAATGTTGATACAGGGCAAATTTAGAATTTACATTCCCTTAATCCAGTGGCTTGCTGTTTTAAGTCCTGAGTCAGCATCAAAATTGCAAAGCTGTCTAGAAGACTGGGGCAACTTCTCCTGTTTTGTCTCTCATAAGGCTGGCTGTTCAGGATAACTGCAGTGCTGTGGGAAAGCATGACACGACACCCCCATTTGTTGTTTTCTGTTTCCCAGTGCAGTCCCTTCTGCAAGACTGCTCTTTCCTTCCGATACTTAGTCCAGATAGGTGGCAATGCCACAAAGCTGGTTTGTATTTATATGTTCAGGATTAACATTTCTCTTTTTACATAGGTTAAGTAGCTTGCGTGTATTTAGTCTATTGGGAAACTGTAAGATTGAAGTGACAGAATTTCTCTGTCGCCATTGCAGCTCTGATAGTTAAAAAGTTACCATAAGTTATTTTGTAATGGTTCATACTTAATAACAGTTTTATAAAGTGCCTTCCATCTCTGATCAAAAGCTTATTAAGATCACTAACTTTGTGATCGACCAAGTCAGATCCAAGTCTGACCGTAATCTCTGTTGCCCTTGTGCCTTGTGTCCTGTTCCTAGATGTTGCCCCAATTTTGTCACTCATCCATCGTGGTCCAGTGTTTATGTACCTTGGACAGTAACTTCATTGTCTTTGTCTTCTCTCCTTTGCTCAGGCTAGCAGCTGACAGGCCGTGTAGGTGGGGGTGCCATCACTTAACAGATAACTCAGGCTCTTAGGTCAGTCTTTATTGCATTATAATTTATTTATACAATACATATCCATTAGTTAAACAGAAATGATACAGACATTAACCAGGAAGCTGTTACCATCTGTCCTGAGAGATGGTGTACCACAAACATTAGGATACCAAAAAAACCATGTTTTTAATTGAGAAAACGTGGCCTTATTTTCCTTACAGTTCTACTAATGGAATTCCTGTGGCACTGTTGAAGTTGCTTTTTGTTTAAACTGATGTAAATGAGAGGAGAACTGTGGGGTTTGTGCCTTATGTGGCTGCATCTCCCTTGAGCCTGTCACTCTCAGCCCAATCCAGGCCCTCAGGATGGAGTTTCTAAATCTGACAGATGTCTTTGAGGTAATTTCCACCTCCCCCTGCTCTCCTTAGGGAGAAGTTCCCTCTACGTATTCATACTCACGTTCAAAAGTATTCTTCAGAAATGCAGCACTTCAGTTGAATCTTCCCCTCTAATAAAGATGATAAAAGTATGATTTTAGTGTGATCCATTTTTACTAAGGTCTTGTTCACGCATGGCCTCTTCAAAACAATAAATAAAAATAAAAAATAATAAATTATGATTCATCAAAATAGTTAATGATATAAACAGTTTTCTCAACTGTGACTATAAAGCAGCATTGTAATATAGCCACTTACTCCCTTTGTGTATAGAATAATGTTATAACTGGGTTACCATCTGGTTTGTGTGCTCTCTTTCCAAGGCAGGTAATCCAAGCCTGTGCATTTAGCCTCAGAAAACACATATTTGTTTTAAGCCTTTTAATTTTTTTTTAAGATTATTTTAAATGGATTTGATGTCATTCACTTAATGATTTCTTTATGCCGTTTTTCTTCAGTATGGGATCTGAAACTGTTGAAATTGCATGACTTCAGTAGCCAAAGGTTTCAGGGGAATCAGAGACCTTTGTCATACTAAAAGCAAATCCATAGCTGGAATGTAGTACTTAGGCTGAAACTGTACTTCTTAACATGGCCTGAATTTCCAGAAGAAAAATGAAAATTTATTTGTGCTGGGCATAATCCCGTTACCTGCTCCTGGGGGGCTGGAGTAGGGCTAGCAGTACTGGCTTTGCCCTGTGATATTTTGATCTGAGTCATCAGGTGTCCCGTCAGCACAGCGTTAAGCTCCATGCCTGATCCTTCCCTATTGCTTTTGCCATTTTAACCCAAGAGGAGTAGTTTTTGACCTGTTTGGGGTTTTGGATTTGGCTTAGGTTTGTTTTGTTTGTTTGTTTGGGTTTTTTTAACCATGTGTGGAGTCCTGAAAATATTCCAATCGAAGTACAGCTCTCTATAGCAAATTTAAGCCTGCTAATAATAGGCTTGCTTTTTTTAGCAGTCTTTCACAGACCTGTTGAAAATGTCCCACTGACCCTCCGAGTTTTGTAAACCAGGGGTTGGAAACTGCCATGTTGATGGATATCTGGATGCATCTGCAGGAGGCTGCCAAAAATTCTCAGCATAGCTGGGCTGTTTTTTTACACTCCTGCTGATCAGATAAAGCTTTTTAGGCCTTGCAGGAGCCATTAGGAAAAAATATATGAATACTAATATCGCCTTATTTTCCCTGCTAGAACTTGTTTTAGTAAGTTTTGACAGGCTTGTTGTTAGATTGGGCTGTATGAAAGTGTGGCAGGAGAAGCATAGGTAAATACCCTGTTAGTTAGAAAACACACTTTCTCTCATTTCTGTTGCAAAGGAAGATTAAATATGCAGTGTTTTAATCAAGGCAGTTTTATGTACAGAAAAATGAAACAAACTTCAAAATGACCTCTCTTGCAGTTCCTATCGATCTGGAGTTTGTTGGTTTTATTTAAAGGGACATCCTGTCCTGTGGATCTAGCTCGCCTAGTTTAGCTGTCATGAATATAACGTGACTGGTTATGTATGTTTGCTTCCTTTTGATGACAGTAAAAGTTAACTTCGGTGTTGTTTGTCAGCTCTCAAAATACTGTCAATGAAGTCTGTCTCATAAAAGCTATTCTGAAGTATCTCTTTAAAGTATATAAAACCCCAAACTGAAAACCTCAAAAAATGCCTGTGATCTGCCCTGGTCTCACTCTTTTTCTTTTTCTTTTTTTCTCCGATTGTTTTCCTGTAATTGGCAGAACTTGAAATTCACTTAGTTCATATGACAAAATGTAACCTCTTCCCAAACTTTAATGTTAATAGACTTCCGATAGAGGAAATGGTTGCAATGTGCATAGTAATACTGTAGTTTTGCAAGTCATACCCATGTGCTTGACTTTACTTGCATGAGTAATTGCATGAAAATCAGCAGGTTGACGATGGCATTAAGCTTGGTTTAAGTTTTGTAACATCAGAACCTCAGTTAGCTTTCACGTACACATTGGGTGAGGGCTCACATCATTCATTAGTTCATTCTTAATGCGTTCTTTGGCAGTCACAGGGCATTAAAAAATAGATCTTTTACATGGCTTATGGCAGGTCAAAAGACAGTTATTTAGTTTATATAGGGTGTAATAGCATATTTTAAGTGTCCATTGTAGCAGGAAGTGGATTTTAATGCGTTTTATTTGCATTTCTAATATGTGTATCATGTTTTTTTTATTATTCCTGTAATGCCAAATGCCTTCCAGATAAAAAAGAAGAAAAAGTCTTTGCTCTGACATGTCGTTAACCTAAATTGATGTGTGTGTTGTCATTGTATCTCACACTTACCTAGTGGCCTCTCTTGTAGCCTGACACTGTGATTAAGTCCTTAAGCCCTTTGCCTTCATTGTTTACATATTGTTTGCTCCAGAGCAGGAGGAACTGACATATTCCATCTGTGTGTTACAAATTAAGTTCATATGCGGCATGATTGAAGGCCAGACCAGTTAGGGCAAGTTACTGCTTCCTCCCCCCACAATCTTTTTTTTTTTTTTATTGTTTATATGAAAATACCAGGTTGGACAACATAAACAAAAACAGATGTTTGTGTATGTTAAGAACAGGGAATTAAAAAACCCCCAAACCTAAACAAATTGTGTAGAAGAGAGGCTGAGACTCTAAGCTGCAGTAACTTGACTCTTAAGATAATGTACACTAAAACACACACATATTTCTCAAATAATGAATGGTGTTTATGTACTGATTACTGATTTTTTCATTTTGTTGTCTGATGATGCCTCTAAAGCAAGCATTAAATAACAAAGGGCATTAAATAACAAATTTGTCCTCCAGCCGGAAGTCCGAATTGGAGGCCTGTGCTCTATCCTCTTAACTGCTTCCTTACTGCACTGCAGAAACGAGTCCTCAGACTTTCAGGCTGAGGTGTCTCAAGGCTCCTTCCAGTTTCTCCTTAGACAGTTACACAGCAATAGGTTTGTGGGGGTTTTTTCTCCCTCCAATTCAGCTCAATAATATTTCTGAGAGAGAGCTGTAGAACTCTTACTAGAGTGGAACCACTTCCTGCATTTGCAAGAGAGATTAATTTTTATTTGACTGCTGAAGTGTGCTGTTCAGGACTAAACCCACAGTTTAATCACTGCGTATTTGTCTAGCTTTCAGTCAGTCTCTACTAATACTGGCCTTAAGGTGACTTGTCAAACTAATTCCTCTGTTAAATAGGAGTTTGCTTTTCCTGTGATTGTTTCATTCCTTTGCTTTGGGAAACAAAACCTCGGGGTGAGGGTGGAGAAAGGCTCACAGTCTAGGCAAAAAATCCTGAAAGTCTGTGTTCAGGACTATACCAGCTTGTTACTGCACCTGATGTGTCAAGTCGAAGACTTCCGTTTGAAAATCAAACACCTAAATTACTGTTTTCTTTCGTATTTTTTAATGCAATATGATGTTACTGTCAAATAAACATTGTTGCCAGGCATGAGTCTTTAATTATGTCAGCTTTATTTTGAGCTGGCAAACCAGCATAACAATTTTAATAAGATTATTAAATAATGCAATGAAGGTTAACCTATTTCCTTGGGGGAGGGATTGAGTCTTTAAAATACTTGTTAAGTCTGTGTGAATGTGAATACCTAAGCGTCCTCAGAGAAATTGTGAAAAACTGGGGAAAAGGTATGGATTTACTAGTAGGTATAGATATATCTGAACTTAGACCACCAGATTGTTTGGGTAATCACTGTTTCTGAAAATTATATAGCTTGTCTCCCTAAGTATCAGGAGTCATGAGGCTAAATTATAGCTGTGGTTAAAATACAAAGTAATTATAATGTGGTATGTGAATTTTGTGATTGAGGAGAGGTTGGTTGTTTTTTTCCTTGCCAATGTAAATGAGATCCACACGTGCACATTTTTATCCTGATTTTTCTGTTCTGTGTGATGTATGTATAAGTGTAAGACTGATATGCTTTACCATTAATCCATGTGACTTTCTTCAGATTCATAAAACATCTTAAACACTCTCACCTGGCAGTATACTAAATGCTAAAAGCAGAAATATAAGAAAATACCTAATTCTCCTAGTTTATTTATACCAGTTATGTTAGAAAACAAATATTGTAAACGGTCTAATTCATCCACTTCTGTGCACCTAGTAACTTTGCTCTCCTGGCTTTTGCCTCTCACTGTGGCAATAGCAGTTCCAGTCACCTCTCTTCCATATCACTTGCACTAACATGCACAAGCTCATCACTTCTGTGCTTGTATTTAATTAATCATCCTGCTCATTAATAACCTTACTCTTTGGCTATGGGAGGCTAATTGTCCTCTTATGAATTTGGTCCTCTTGAAATAACAACTAGAAAGCAAACTATCATCTCCTTTGCTGTCTAGGTAGGGGCGATAGCATCTCAGTTTAGGTCGGTGTTATGCAAAATAGAGCTTTCTCCTTGTACTCAACAGAACTTAGCCATAAAAGTTTTGAGAGAAGTTTAAGGTCCTAGGTACTTTTGTGATCCTCTCACTGTGTTTTCTGTAAAATTTATCCATTTTGTATAGGCAACAGTGGCACTTTTTTAACAATTAAACACAAAAATTGCTTTAGTATGAACTTTTTTGGCAGAAAACATAATTAACAGTGAACATTGTCTCCCTTTCTCTGAATTAAAATGGAAAAATGCGTTCTATTTTTTTTGCAAAGAAATGAGAATAATCCTTACATGTTGAAATAGGAGGCTGAACCCTTCTGTTTAGGTATATGCAGTTCAGTGTATTTGGTAGCAAAATTATTGTATCCATTTTTGAAGAAGGTGGGTCTTTATGTATGGATTGTATTGGTTTTGAGCTTTTGGAGCATTGTGCAAATACCCTGTTAAGTGTCTTTGGAAGAAGTTGCTGGGTGTATAAAGAGCCGCTTTTAAAGCGCAGCATTCCAGGTGTGCTCTAACATTGAGTGGTGTGTGTTCACAGTGCAGGTTGACTGATTGCCTGCCAAAGTCTTATGAGCACCTTTTTTGTTTTCTCAAATGCCTGCGTTTGGTGGGAGTTACACTGAAACTACAGTAAGTGCTGTGCATACTTGGAGTAGTACAGTTTCTGGCTCAAGATGGACCTTACCCTCTGGGTAGACAAGGTGCCTGGCAGAGGCAGAGAGGACAGGGCAATGGCAGCAAGTGTCCTGTTAGTGCCCTTATTACAGTGGAGTGGAGTTGGCTAGAAGTGCTAAAGGGGAGCTAAAACAAATGCCATTGAGAGATGGAGCAAAGGTGGTGGGAGAAGCATGGCAAAGCAGAAGACTTACAAGGGACATAAGGCCGAAGGAGGAGGTGAGAGTGGGATAGCTGTTGTTCAGGAAGAGCATCCTCCAGCCAAGACTAGAAATTCCTGTCAAGATCTTTGCCTGGGTTGCTTCTTCAGCAGTTCCTGTCACTGCTACTTCACAGTGGTTTGGTTTTGCAGTTACCCCAAAGCCATGAGTCAATGGTTAAGGAGAAGGGAAACCTCTTCCACTTGCTAAGCTTCCCAGTGTCTGTAGGAGAGACCCTTCCCTTCCCCAGGTCTGACGCAGAAAAAAGGGACCCTGCCAGCTGTGCCACGTCTTTCCTTTTTTCCTCATGTGACAGTATCCAGTTCTTGCTTCAGTTCCTGCTGTGGCAGCTCCTGTTGGCACCTACCTGACCACTTTCTCTGCATTAAAATGCTTGTTGCCTTTCCTCTGGAGGGGTGGAGGTGGCACACAGGTGGATTTAATGTGTAATTAAGCAAGTCTTAAAAGCACTTAAAGAGTCTTCTGAGTAAGAAGTGTTCTGGTAAGCGCAAGAGTCTGGTTTCCAAATGCACTATTTTGTGTTTGGTTTATTTATCTTTTCTGCTTTTTCAACTCACTTTCTGCAGTTTGGAATTTCCCATGGGATCCCCATGCCATTATGCGAACAGAGGTCTACATGTCTTGCAAAGCAGTGATCACTGTTTCTGACTGTCTTTCAGATGCAAGTATGGACATAATAGCCTATGATGATTACTCCAGTCCACCGCTTCAGAGATATTGAAAGGAAACCTGAATACCTCCAGCCAGAAAAGTGTGTTCCACCTCCTAGCCGCGCTTCCCTGGGAACAATGTGGTTTATTCGAGATGGCTGTGGTATTGCATGTGCTGTCGTTACCTGGATGCTGGTGTTCTATGCCGACTTTGTGGTCCTTCTTGTCATGCTAGTTCCATCAAGAGATTATGTTTATAGTGTCATCAATGGCACACTGTTCAACACCTTGGCTTTCCTCGCTTTGGCTTCACATTTTCGTGCTATGCTGACAGATCCAGTAAGTATATCTCTCTCTGTATGTCTCGGAAAGAAACAGGCGGTGTTTTTCTTGTCTGCTAGATGTTGGGTAACTCAGTTGCTGAGTGAGTGGCAGATTTAAATAACTTTTGTGTGTCAGCCTGCTGAGTGAGGGTGCTGATGTGGTATGCTAATTTCTCATCCCACTCAAGTCAGATGCAAAGTCAAGGACCCAGCTTTAGGTTCCCATTGTGTGAGCAGCTCCTCTTTTTGCACTGGGAAGGAGAGCATTTCTCTGACGCTGTTTGCTCCCCAGTGGCAGATCTCGTGTTTGTAGCCTGTTGTGTCTTGACAAACAGGAAAGCTGGAAAAGCTGGTTTTGGTTGTCTGCCTTGGCAAGTATTGCTTCAGCAGAGTGGAGCAGAACATGTGTTGTTTTGAAAAGCCATGTTACCATCTCTCAGACTAGTGATTTAGTTGAGTTTATTGAACCATGCTGAAATAAATACTATGCGAGCTTGCTAAGAGCTGACAGTTCTTAGGCAGGTGGGAAGCATCAGAGTTGTAAGACCCCCTTGTATGTCTCTGTAAGACATTGCTTTATGAGAGATCTGGTCTGCTGCTTTCTTGTCTTTCAGCTAGTGAGAAGGTAGAGTTTAGTACCATGGTGCTTATTCTGAGTGAAGTGTGATGGTGTATTTTGTTTATTAACCTCTGGACAGTAGAATCAGTTCAAAACCCCTACTCCACTTGTCAGTGGAAGGAAAAACAAGCTTAGACTCACTCCTCTTGGCTCCTTCCTCCTGAGTTTTCTTGTTGCTACTGGGAATGGTGGTGTGCCTCTGATACTCTATTCCTTCCCAATGTCATTTCCTACTTGAAACCTTGTTAGGTGCCATTAAAAATTCAGTGTAATCTTTGTTTCTTAGTTTCCAGCTCTCCCAGAGGCCACAGCACTGCAGAAATGGCTTGATTTGGGGTAATTTCACAGTTTATGGTAAAGACTGATTCATTGCACGCTACTGCTGCTGGGCAGAACTGTAAGCAGTAGCTGAGGCTCTGAAAATTACGGCCGGTGGACTTGGGAATACAGGGTTGCAGCAATTTGTTATATAGTTGATATCCTAGGGGTTTTCATTGTTGCTGCTGTTACTTATTGTATGCTGTGTGGCTTTAATGCCTAGGGACCTTCAGGTCGCTGGAATTATTTTGCAGAGTTAGCAGGAACTCATTTGAAACAAAAGCTGTTTTCTGAAGCAGACTGGGCAAGCAGTGTTGGAGAAGCAGATACAATCTCTATGCAGAGTAACTGGGAAAGGATACATTAATTCCTAGCGTGTGGTGGGATTTTTGTGTGTCGATGGTGAGAGCCAGTCCGATTTTTTTGTTCTATTCTTTGTAGAGCTTTTTATGAGGAAATCAGCTAAACAAATGGAGGAGGGAAGATAAAGTGAGGGGATGCAGCAACATCTGGCAGACAGTGTGAGTCAGGGATGAAGGAGGCTGCCAGGACATGGGGAACCAGGGACACATCTAGGATCAGAATGAAACAGAAAGCACTGCTGAGGCAAACAAACAGGAATTCTTATTATAAATAAATGAACACCTGAATTCTTCAGAATTGGTAATGTGTGTCATGCTTTTCAGGAGCTGCTTCCTGTGGATTCTTGCCAAAAACATTCCTAAGGCTTTGAGCTTTCCTGTGTACTAAAGAGAGAGAACATCAGTTGTAGCATTTTGTGGAAATTGGTCTTGGTAATTTTTAAATTGATCAGGCCTGTTGGGAGGTTTTTGTGGAAAAACCCAAAGACTGCTCAAGAAAGCCTTATAGTAATGATTTAATGTGCAGTTCTCTCATTGATGTGTATTATTCCTGTTTATTGCTGTTGGGAGGTTGTATAGATGTGTTAAAAAGACCGTTCCATCAGAAATCTGTTAAAATGTTACAGCCCTGCTTTTATTTCAGTATAAAAGCCTTAGATCCACAGAGGTGCATTTGTGCCAATGTACCAGCACCGATTTAATACAGTATGTTTCATGACCTTTGGTTTTGGGTTTTGGGGGTTTTTTTGAGCCCTAAAAGGGCTAGAAACTCTTGAACTCCAGACTCCTGCAGCAGCAATACGTTACCTGTTTAAAGACATGAATTTTAAAGTGGCAATTGCACAACTAAGAAAGTTTTGCCTAGTCTTATTCAGGTGGGAGGTTTCTTAGTGTTCACTGTTTGAATGTTAAACCCTAATACAAATAACAAATACACAATGGAAGCATAGCTGTAAATACATGAGGCGTTTACCAGCAACTTAGTGTACACAGTGATACTTCATAAGTAGCTGCTTCTACTGGAATAAAACATCTGCGGTTTCTAGTTTGTGATATGAAACACTGGCATGATAAATTTGTTGATAGATGTGAAGAGAGGGATGAGGATTCTTAAATATTGTAAGGTTACTATAGGATTACAAAAAACTGATTGCTTAAGTGAGGATTTGCTGATGTTTAAAAAAAACAAACCACCAAAATAATGTTTAAGTATGTGGTTCCATATACTAGGACCTCATTTTAATTTCTTTTTTGAATCTTCTTGCTCTTCCCGAAACTCTGTTGATCTTAGAGAAGTTTTTATTTCTTTCTCTTCCCTCCCCTCTCATTGTTTTATGTCATCCTATTGTTCTTAGCACTTGTAATGTCCACAGGTTAATCTTCTGGTTTGTTTTTTTTTCTGCAGGGTGCTGTACCCAAAGGTAATGCCACAAAGGAGTTCATTGAGAGTTTACAGCTAAAGCCAGGACAGGTGGTTTACAAGTGCCCAAAGTGTTGTAGCATCAAACCTGACAGAGCACATCACTGCAGGTAAAGTCTTTTCTGAGAATTGCTCTTTTGTCAAGACCTCAAGAATTACCCAGTGTGCTTTGATCTAAATTGTTATTGGAGTCTCAGACTGGAGTGGTTAAGTTCAGAGATTGGCATCTGAATTCTGTTGTCAATAGTGCCAGGCACATTCAAGCTTCTCTGAAAAAATCTCAGGCCTTTTCTGAGAGAAGTTTTCGTCTATAGCAGGCTGGGCCCACTTCTTGCGAAGTGAGAAACACTTAAAATGAATGCTTCCTTGACTCCAGACCTGTAATTGACATTGCATAAATCTTCATGTACATGTGACTTAAAAAGAGACATTATATACCAGAATGCATAGAAATCCATAAAATGTGATGTCTCTTAAAAGTTCAGTGTCCTTTCTATTTTTGTTTTTATTCACAAACCCATTTGTCTAACTGTAGATTCTGTTTAGAAGTTATATTTAAGTTAAAACTAAAGTTCAGGTAACTGTAAATATTTTTTAAGAGTTCTGACTTCCACATTTTCATTGAGTACTGTGACTTTGTTTTGTGCTTTGTGATAGATCAGTATGGCTACTGATCTGTCATGTTCTTTGTTTTTCCGGTGGGATAAACTTCCCTGAAGAGAGTAACTGGTAGTGAGCTTTTTAGTACTAAAGGCAGTGAGCAAAAAAAAAAATAACCACTTCCTAAAATTCTCTTCTGCTTTTCAAGCAAGCAAACCTGCTTTCCAGAAAAGTAGTTAATGAGTTTGCACTGGTGCCCCTTCCTTACCTACTCAAAAACCAATATATCCTGAGAGAGTTCGTATCCAGGTTACTGCTGATTGTGCAGGGGTCTTGTGGGGAGAGAAATATGTGGTACTGAGCTGAACAAACTTGTTCTGCTGTTTGCATTTTTCATATTTATTTTCAGAGCTTTAGTTTGCAAATGTTTTGCTTTTTTTGTTGGGTTTTTTTATTTTAATCAAAATCAGGAGTTGGTTTTCAGCAGGAGCAATGTGATCATGCCTATCACTTATTAATGCTACTGTAGAATCCCCTCTGACACTTCTTCAATTATGAATGAAACTTCGCATCTAAAATGCTGTCTTGCTGATGACTGGCAGTGTAGGTGAATGAGAGAGACTCTTTGGCTAAACACAAAACGTTGTCTCCATTTTTTCTATGCTTTAAGATAACTTTTTAGACATTAAGATTTGGGAAACTGATCCACTGAGTACTGATGCTGTTGAGAATCTTCAGTCAAACCTTTTTTTGTGGGGTAGGGGAATTTATTGGACTTCAACACATCAAGGCTGTGCATATGCATCAGCAGGAGATACTGCTAGCTGTATGCCTGAGGGACCAGGGTGCTTTTTGATTCATAGGCTATTTTGTGAGTCTCCCATGCCCAGCAAACTACTCCTGCCAGCGTTTGGAAGCTGCGTGGTTGAGCAGGGGGAGAGTGTCTGAGTATGGGCAATCCCTGCTGCCTATAGTTTTCAGTCTTAGTTTCTGTGTTTCCTTTTCTACCAGCTAGTTTTGTGTTCTGCCTGTCATCCAGCTGCTTTTGGTCCATATGCATGGAATAAAATCTCTCAGCCTTAGCGATCTCCTTCACAGATGTCGTCTTTGGCTTGGCTGCTTCAGGTTGTCCCTCTGGGGAACAAGGATCTAGGAGCAGTTGAAGGGGTTGCTTGGGTACTTACCTGTTTCAGAGCCCAAGGGAAGCGTGTGCACATCTGCATGCAGTAAATTAGACCACAGGGAGACAGACATCCTCCTGCTTTACACCACCTGCCCTGCCTCCCCCCCCGCCTTTTTTTTAAACCAGTAATTTATACTTGTCATATGAAGTATGATGTTATCTGGCAGATAAATTTTTTACTGTGCCAGCTGATTTTAGTCCCCATGTAGCTCAAAAATCATTTCAGGCTGTTTATCCTAGCGAAACAAGGCTTTTCCTGTTTTCCACTGGACCTGGGGCTGGCAAGTAACAGGGTGCCTGTGTCTGCCTGAGGAGAAGCAGCTCCTGGTCTGGCCCCATGCCAGGAGGCTGGGGGACTGCCTGACCAACCTTTCATTTAGGATCAGGGCTATAGCAACTCACTTGTTTTTCAGGCATGGCATGTATCCTTGGGGATTCCGCCCCCCCGCCCCCCCCCCCCCCGCCATGTGGAGTGAGTGCAAAGCTGTTCTGACGGAGAGGTTTTCTATTATTTATTCATACGTGCTCATAAGAACGTGTTTATGGTTTTGTTTGAGTTTCCCTTAAGCATTTGGGTGTTGAAGTTTATTGTTCATATTGAGGTCAAAATATTTTTTGTTACAAGAAGAAAAATAAAATTAGCAGAGCCCTCGATCCTTTCTGTTTCAGTGCTGCCAGAATTGTTCTGGAATGGCTGTTTCCTTTCTGGGTCTATTGTTTGTTTGTTTGGGGGTTTTGTGTTTTTTCATATTTGATTTCTGTGCTTGTTTGTGCAATGTGGTATCAGGAGACTGCCTTTCGTCTCCTATCATATGAGGAAGCGGCAGAAAAAAAGACTTCCTTTATTATGTGAGTTGAAGCAGTTACTGACTAAGCAAGAGAATGATGTTCAGACAAAGTAATAATCTTTTAATTATTTGACTTCTAGCCACAATGTGCGTGCTGCCAAGAATTTGAATTTTGATTTTATTAGTCTGGTTTTGTGAAGTGTTTTAACATCTAATTTTACCTTGAATGTATATTGTGGTACTGTCTTCCTGACTGACTGCCACAGCTGTTTTATGCTAGTTTGTGGCTTACCTTGATGTCAAGAATCTTTTCTAATGCTTTATTTAATTTTCCTTTTTGCAAGTTCCTGCTACCAGCTGATGTTGGTAAATAAACCTTAGTCTGTTATTAACAACTCTGAAAAATATTCATTTCTGCTTTTCATATCTTTCTGGTTTTTGTTTGGTTTTAATTTGTGGACATTTTCATGGACCAAATAGGTTAAAACTAAATTAAATCACAGATTTTTTTTTTTTCCATCTGCCTGAATGTATTGTTCAAACCATATTTTGCCAGAACCACTGATGTGAATATTATGCTAAGGAATGAAATGTGCTATAAATAAAGACGTGTATTCTTTCAGTGTTTGCAAGAGGTGTATTCGGAAAATGGACCATCACTGCCCGTGGGTCAATAACTGTGTAGGAGAGAATAACCAGAAGTACTTTGTACTGTTTACAGTAAGTATTTTGCAAGTGGTGTTTGAGGTTGTCCAATGGGCAGGGCTGAAATGCTGTGTGTAGTCTGTGAAACAGCTCTGAAGGCTGGCTTTCTCTTCTTTCCCGTTTCAGAAGAACTTTACAGGGAACTGTTGCAGACTTTTGTTTTGCTGATTAGGAAACAAACACAACATGACAACAGGAAAAAGGCATCATAGGAAGTATTTGCCAGGGTTTTGTGAGGTTTGCGTTGACAGTTGTTGGGCCCCTATTTTGGAATGTGAGTAGTTTATCGTGGTGTTGAGCTCTTTGAGGCGTGGGCCATCCTTTTACACCGTACTGTGGCTGGTAGGGTCCCAGGCTGTATGTAGGGTTCCTAAATGTTGTAGTTGTATGAGTACCTTTGTGGAATCATATAATAAGAGCTGTTGCCGCATCTTAAGTGAGGAGTGGGAAGCCTGCATCCCCTTTGGCAAGAATTATCCACCTTTTACTTGCAAGTGGTTTATTTGCATACTTGAAAATCAAGGAGGTGTTTGACTTTTTGTACTGCATCTGTGGTATCACGAGTAAGAAAACAGAAATGCAAACCTGAATACTACGTATTTCTGAAAGGGTTGAAATCTGTTTCATCAAAGCGAACTGCAAATATCCTGTGGGAGTAGCGTGAACATTACATGGCTGAGTTTCAGTGATGCTCTGTTTTATTAATAAATCTTTTGAGACATCTCTAGGTTCAAGGAAGAATGTTCTCAGATTACCAAGTAACAAGGGGTTTTCAGTTAAATGGAAAGGCTTACTGTTCTGTGGTGTGGTTTGTTAGAATGTGGATTACAGAACAAAACAAATCCCATTTCTTTCCCTTGAGCAAGGGTTTTTTCACCCTGAGGAGTGAGCTAGGTGTTTTAATTCTGTCAAAAGGATTTCTGTTAAAACTGACATCTACTTTCGAGCAGACTGTATTAAACACTTAATGTAGTTGAGAGAAACAGAATAAGGGTTGCTGGTTTTGTTCTTGGTTATTCTTTTTGAGACCTGAGGAGGCGAAAGAATGGCAGCATGCTCAACTTGCAGGGAAAACCAAAATACTCTCCTGTCACCTTTAACTGCTTCCACAGGGGTTTCTTGTAACAAAATCTCTCTCCCTTCTAATATCTGCTGACCTTTGTCAGAGCCTGTACGTTCAGGAGAGTCATCTTTTTAGCCATGTCTCAGTAAATTGTAGTGTATGTAGCATTGTGTATAGTGTAAAGCTTTTTGTTACAAAGCTAAGACCTAATTTAAAACAAAAAGCATTAAGTACAAAGTATTAAAGCTTGAGAGAAACTTTCTGTGCCAGTATCTGCCTCAGGGGAAAAATACTTACTGAAAAAAAAAAAAAATTTTTTTTCTGAAACTTGTGCTGAAAAATTGATGCAGTGCATTTTGTGGCTAGCTGTGCATTAGCTGTTGTTTCTCTGGGAATCTAGTGCTCTCAAGAGCAAGGATGTAAGCTTTGACAACATGGTACCTCAATGTCAGAGTGTTGCTGTTCTCCGAAAGTTGCGCTGTACTCAGCGGAGATAAGGACAGTAAGCTGTGCGGAAGGCCACACTGGGGCACAGGAGGCTGGGTTTTGTGTCCGGCTGGGTTTTGTGTTCAGGTGGCTTTGAATTAAGCAGTCTCCCTCGTGTTCACTCAGAGCTGTTAGTAAGGCCAGAATGAGTCTGTGTAGTCTTGGCATTTGTGAGCTTCAGGGTGCTTTTTTAGGGGGGATGGGAGGGCTTGGTGGTTTGTGGTTTGGGTTTTTTGTTTTTTTTTTGAAGTCTTAACACTTTGATTTATTTAGTGTTTAGAAGATTTAGCATTTTGGTCTTTAAACTTACCTGATACCTATATTACATCCTTTATTTTTCAGATGTATATAGCACTGATTTCCCTGCATGCTCTAATCATGGTGGGATTTCACTTCTTGTATTGCTTTGAAGAAGACTGGACAAGTGAGTACTAACAAAATGCCTCATTAAAATACCAGATTAGCCTACGAATAAGACCTTATAATGCAGTTTGCTTGTAAGGCAACCCCTTTTATGCTGGTTTCAGAAGACTGCTATCAGGGCTCTGCTCTGCTACCTCTGCTGTCTGATTTTTTTTTTAATGGTCAATCCTGGAACTTCATAATTCTTTCTGACCTGCTGGGATCTCTGTCCTGAAAAGTCCTGTTTCAACTTAAGCCTGATACTGCCTAGGGAGAAGCTGAGATGTGAAGACACCTAGATAGTATGTGTGCAATAATCTACTGTTGACATGAACGCAGCACTAATCTCCTGAATGCCAACACAAGATAAGAAGAATGTGTATGCTTTTTTTAAAAGGGTAATGTGAATCATTCTTGCAAGACTGCCAAGAAGACATGCTAACTCAGATCCAAAAATCCACCCTCACGAGAACAAACAATTCCTTTCCACAAAAAACCCCAACCCAAACCCAAACAAACAAACAAAAAAAACCCCCAGCCCTCACTCCAGAGCCGCCAGTGAATAAATTTTCACAAAGCCAGTTGAGATGTGTTTTTAAAAACAGATGGATGTAGGAAATCTTCTAGGTAATGCTGAGTCAAACAGCAAGCTGTCAAAGAATGTGTGTGCAGATGTATATGCTGCTTGTGGATTTTTTTTGGAAGAACATTACCTTCATTTTTCTTGGAGTTTCAATTGTGTCATTCAATATAATGGCTGGTTTTAGTTTATAATACTGCAGAGGACGGGTACCTTTACACATATGAACTGAATTGACAAGATTGTTCTGCGGTTCAAAGCTTTGTAAAACAGCTGCCAGCTGTCACTGAGAACATCTGGATTTGACTACAGTGGCCAGGGCTATAGGGGCAGGGTACATCAAAAGACAGAGTTTCCTTTGCCCTCTTTGTCAGAGCCTGTATCTGGGGGGTAAGCACTTTTCTGGCCTGTTCCAGGTTTAGGTGGCAGAACAGAGCTGTTAAGAGAGATGGATCTGTTCCACCTGCCTTGGATTTGTGCTGATTGTGTTAGCCCCTGATTATGGTGTATCTGTTAAAGCTTAACATCTCATGAGAAAAATAGGGGGTTTTGGTGATACTGGTTTCTTGGATTTCAGAAAAATCTGGAGGTGTTCTGACATTTACAATACTCAGCACTATGATTTTTGCCCTATAACATTTTTCTTCCTTTCTTCTGCTCCTCTTTTATAGTTACCTCCTCAGATTTTTTTTCAGCTCTTGCTTGAGTTTGTACTATAGAGTACGAGGAAAAGTAAGAATTTGGCTTAATATGTCCTTCTTTAGGTTATGACTTAAAGCAGTTATGAAAGGAAGCATACTGTGGTTTTATGTTGGTGCTACAGAAATAATTATCCTTGTGTCCTGACTACCAGCTTGAGATTTCTAATGGGCTTTATCACTGTGGAAAATCTGTTAAGATTAAGGTTTAAGGGAGAAGCTACAGGTGAAATGGAGCAGAGTAGAGTCCTAGCCAGTGTGCTGGGGAAACACCTAAGTGGAAAAGAATGTTGCATTCTGCAAGCATTGCAGGCTTTTTTTGGTTTTGCTGTTTTTTTAAACTTGCAGGAGTGATCATTTCATTGTTGAATATTCTCAAGAATGTCAGACCTTCCCTGTGCACCTTTTTGAGAATGTGATCATATAATTTATTTTGATAGTTTAAGTATGGAAAACTCATGGCTTAGCAGGTGTTTTGCAGCTGCTGCACTACCTGATCTCTCCCCTTCCAACTCTGTTGTTTTGTCTTCACAGAATGCAGTTCCTTCTCTCCGCCAACTACAGTGATTCTTCTCATTCTCTTGTGTTTTGAGGCTCTCCTATTTCTCATCTTCACCTCAGTTATGTTTGGGACCCAAGTACACTCCATCTGCACTGACGAAACGGTGGGTGTGTTGCACACTCTCTCCTTTACCCCCTGTCTCTCACCGTTTGTAGAAGGGTTTTACCTCATTGCACGGGGACTTCGTGGATGTGTACCCTTTGAGGAAAGATCCAATGTAATAAACTGAGCTCACACAGTGCTGGATTGTGCTCTCTGAAGGTTACTGTGAGAAGTAGTGTACACCTATGTATTGGCTGGGATGCTGTGTTGGCAGTACCTCTGATAAGGTAGGCATTGCTAATGGATTACTCTGTAGAGAGTATTTGTCCCTGCAGATTCAAGAACCGTTTTTCTTTAATGAAGTGCTTTTACATTGGTATTGTCTGAAATTCAGCTGTGTGTCCCCTGATGTCACTATTTACAGCTTTATGTGCTGGAAAGCCAAGATGAGTAGGTGGGGGATGGATAGATATAGATATACACACACATGCATTTCTTTTAGTCTAGAAGATTTCCAGTTTTAGCTGCTTGTTAAACAGTTCAAAAACTCTTGCCAGAGAGAAAAAGAAAAGGGAGTGGAGTAGGCTTATGGAAACCTGCTGGGTGCAGTAGAGGTTACGTAGTAGTGTTGCAGTCCATCGTATATCCCTGCATTTGCCCACTTCTGTAAAAATGGAGCTGGTGACTCCTGGGGATGTTCCCACCCTTGTGAATACTGCCGGCCTTCACCAAGCATGCTCAGATATCTGAATTAACTGGAGTGGTTGAAGAGAAGTGATAGTCTTAAAAGTGTGACAACTCTTATTTCTTCCCCTGCCTCCCCGAGTTTTCTTTCCCCTTCACTTGTTTGCCCATGGCCAGTTGAAGCTAGAATAGGTATTTTTGCTGCTGTTGGAGACCTATGGGTGGCATCGTAGACTGTAAGAGCCCATTGCTGCCGAGTCTTTTTTTAATGCTTGGCTTCTGCAAGAGGCCGATGTTCACACTGTGGTTCTTCTGTGTTCAGAGGAAGACTTCAGCTGTTCTTTCTGCTGGGGAGAGCCCCAGGAAGAAGTACAGTGTCATACAGAACAACAAGATCCTGTCGAGCTTGAGTTTACCAATAAGTGTGTAAATTAACAATGCTGCCTCTGAAATCATCTGAATTTCTCAATCTTTGAAACTTGTCAAGTGTTTCTAGAAGCTGCTTCCTACAGTTGGGCACCCAAATAAGTCCCCTGATTTTCCCTTCCCCTCAAATTCTGGGAACTCATAGATGTTAGGGGAACAATGCCACATTCTAAAATAAAAAATGAAATATGGTTTCCCCCTGTTGGGTTGTGGGTTTTCATTGTTGTTTTCTTTTTCAATATGTACCCGTAAGGATTTTGCTCTGTGGAACGTCTCATTGTTGATTTGCTAGCATTGAAGTAGCTGTGTCTGGCATGCAATCTGTTTTGAGCAGAGGAGTATTTATTTCTAGGTGAAATTCTTCCTGGTGTGGTCTTTTGCAGTGTTTCACTTCGCATTTTAGAGGCAGGGCTGTGTCTTGCCCTTTCTCGTCTTCCTCTTCCAATCACTGGGAGACCTCATTCCCCATCTTGTGTCCGCTGTCCCACCGGGATGGTTCCTTTCTGCCTGAAGGGACCCAGAACCCTAGTATTTTGCTGTTGTCTCTCAAGATGACATTTACCAGGGATCAGCACAACTCTTGCAGTTGACCCATGTTGTGTTCTGCAGAGCTCCTAGAATCAGTAATTTGAGACACACAAATGTATTGCAGTGCATTAATCCATAGCATGGGAGAGACATGTAGGTCAGGAGAAGTTTACCTTGCAAAAGATCTGAAGTTAAAGAACAGAGTGATCTGCCTGCTGCTGCTACCCATGAAAGAGTAATGCTCTCCAGTGACTGCACTTATTCATTTTGTTTCTGTGGCAGCCAGGCATAGCTTTCTGGAAAGACCAAATTCACTTTGTGGGTTTTAGACACAATACAGATAAATTTTTTTTTTTTTTTTAATGATTGACTAGTGAATGTTTCAGCTGATTGCTTGATGGCTTATTTTTTGTTCTCCCTCTAACCTTTACTAAACAATGCCAATGATCTCTCTCAAATCGATATCTTATTTAACCCTTTCTCCCTGCTGTCAGCCCGTGCATGTTTTAGCAGTGATTCTAATGAAACATGAAGAAGCACCAGGTAGACTCAGCTACACTGAGCCATGGGCACTTCCTGAACTTGCTTGGTGAATCTGGGAGCATTATAAAGATTATCTTTGGGTTTGTGGGGTTTTTTTTCTTTTTTGTCTGCAAGCTTATAATGGTTTCCTCTAAAACTTTTCCATCTGGTTAGCACATAATGCTTTCAGCCATTAAAGCACATACTTTTGTTTGGTTTTAGGTGGTGGGGTTTTTTTTAACTGACATCAGAGGCAATTGGATGACAGGTCTTAAAAGGTTTATGAAATATCTAGGCCTGAACAAAATGAAAGTAATTTTATTTCAGAGGAATACTTTCTATGCTTAGTATTTTTTTAATATAAAACAATGAGAAGGAAAGGAAAGGCAGTATGGATGCATTTTTATTTTCTTACTCCATCCTTTGGATAAGGGGTAACTGAGAGTAGACCTTTCCCCAAATCCAGAACTACAAAATCTGAGTGTTTGACTGAAAATGTGATATTTCTGTTTTCAGGGAATAGAACAGTTGAAAAAGGAAGAGAGAAGATGGGCTAAAAAAACAAAATGGATGAACATGAAAGCAGTATTTGGCCATCCGTTCTCTATAGCATGGCTTAGCCCATTCGCAACACCAGACCAAGGAAAAGCAGACCCGTACCAGTATGTGGTCTGAGGAATTCTTGACCAGCATTTCCACTAAAATAGAAACATATTACAGCACTACTGTTATAAATTTTCCATGAATGTTTAAAACAAAAAGCAAAACAAA
This sequence comes from Harpia harpyja, assembly GCF_026419915.1. Taxonomy (NCBI): domain Eukaryota; kingdom Metazoa; phylum Chordata; class Aves; order Accipitriformes; family Accipitridae; genus Harpia; species Harpia harpyja. Next base: position 53,364,536 of record NC_068940.1, on the reverse strand, counting down.
CTTTTTAATGTCTACTAAATGGCTGATAATTGCAGAGAAAAAAAAGCCCTGTATTCCACAATTTTAGATAATTCTATATCTCTGGCTGAAACTGCTGCTGCTTCCCCCCCCCCCCCCCTTCTTGTTTTTGGTTTGGTTTTTTTTTTATCTTGTTAACTTTACTGGCCTTTGTTTCTCTCTGCTTTCTGTATGGCATAACTAATGTGAAGGGGATCCTCTCTGTTGTGACCCACCTCTTCCGAGTAGATTCTCATGCTGTCTCCTGACTGTGATGAGCTCTGTCGAAGACATATGAGTGCCAACAGCCCTACACAGACACCTTTGGACTTTCTGAAGGAGCACATTGCTCTTTCATAAGTGAACTTGAACGGGGAAGCAGACACTTCACTTACCAAAAGGTGCAAGACAAGAACGCAACACAGCAAGAGAGCCAGTTGACCTGGTGATCGCATACAGTTAAAAGTACTTAAAAACCATTGCCAACACCAATTCCCACCCCACCCTCCGTTTTCCTTCCAGCCACAGAACTGATTCCATCTTTCTGGCATTATTTTGTCTGTTCCCTCCCTTGTGTGCAGGAAATTGTTGCCCTCTTAGGATAACTGTGGCAGATTTAGAAGACTCTTTGGGTTATTAAATGCCTTACACTTGCAGGAAAGAAATCTAATTTTCAAGTGTTTAGAATAGCAGAATCATCTTGTTTGTGTGTGTTTGTCTTGGTAAATGACTTGTTAGAGCAATGCCTGCTAAACAGTGTTAACGTGAAAAACTGACACGAATACCCAGATTACTATAAAGACTAATATTGACAGGATGTGTAGGTGTACCAGGGTGATTGATTCTGTATTCTTAGCATTGCTCTGGTTTAGAGCTTTGTAAATCCTTTCTCATATTTATGCATACATGTGTATGTGTGTAAACACACACGTGTATGTGTAAGTGTTCTAAATTGGGAAATATTTATGGTAAGGAGCATGCATACTGTTATGAACTGTGTGGTGATGAAAGTGGGAGGGACAGAAGGCATTCCAAAAACAGGTAGCGCTAAACCATTCATAACTACAACTGACATCTTGTGTTCAGGAAGGAATTTTACTCTATTTTTGGATCATGATTCCCATGGGCTCATCAAATGAATTGCAAACAAAGGAATAATACAAATCAGCTGTGTCCATGACTTCCAAGGAATCTTTTCTTTCCTTGGTTTAAAAGAAAATGGTATTTTTTTGGAAAATGACCTGTTTAGACTGCTTCAAAGCCATGGGGAAGGGAGGGGAAATCAGGGAAGGAGAAATTTAATGGATGTCTCATTTTGGAAGTAATGTGAATGCTGCATCTTTTCAATCTGTCAATGCTTCCATATGGAAAACAAATGCAATAAAACTTTTCCAAAAACTTGTTTTCTGTTCTTATTTTCTTTCTTCACTTCAAATGTTGGGGAAAAAAAATCTGTAATGGTTTTCTGAACTTTCACTTCTGTACACAAGCAGGCAGAAGCATATAAAGGTTAATTAACTGAGCATTCAACTTTTAAGTTTAAAAATGACTTAATCAGTAATATACTGATCTCTTTCTCAGTGGCTTTATTTCGCCACTTGGAAGAGGCTGTTAGTAACTGCTCCGCTGTGTAAGTGGGCTGTTTCTGCAATCCTGCTTGCTCAGGGTTAGATTGTCAGGAGTACGTTGTGATCTCTGCTGCAGGACTGCACAGAGCGAGCCACAGGCTGCACTTGTGCCTCGGTGGGCAGATTCTGTGAAGGAAACGTGGCCTTTGCGTATACACTTCCTTAATTGAAGAAAAGTTCAGGAAGAGTTTAGGTTTTGCTCTTATTGTGCTGATACTGCTGATAGTGGAAGGCTATTGTAAATAAATATGTAACTCTGATTTTAGTATGCAGTGGGGTTTTTCAGAGAATGCTCCCAGCTTAGTAGTTGAGGGCTGGATCTTTGGGCAGGATCAGCTCAGCTGGTGAGACTTGTGCAGGTGTAACTAGAATTGGTAGAGAATCCGGCCCTAAAGCTGTCTTGACGCAAAATCAGGTGTATTGAGGGGAGAGGCTTTAGTCACCTAGGCAATTAACAAATGAATGCATCTCTCTGTAGAGTTCGTTGCTTTAAAAATTGTTTTGATTACAAATTCCACTGGTGCACATTCCAGTTTTGGTTTATTTTAATTACCCTTATTCACTATGCATTTTGGAGGAAGATTGGTTACGTTGTTCTGGCGTTTTGACCGTTGTGAAAAAATGTGTAATTACTCAGTTTTTCTCATTTCAAACAATTGCAGATTGTCAAACAGCATTATGTAGTATTGATATTTGCAGTCAAACAGTTTTTGTTTTAAATGAGGCGTCATCAGAGCTTGCAGAAGCAAATGTCCATTGGTACCTGTCGTGTGTGTGGGTCCTCGGTTTTATTTGGCACTGTACAACTTGGCGGTGCAATTTGATGCAATTTGAATGATACTAAATCTAGGTGAGTATTAATATGAGAAAGACAGACTTACCGATTTGCTCATGGAAAGTATTTTCTCGGGCAGGACTACCTGATTTCAGGTGCTAGTTCTCTTTTAGTGTGGCCAAGAGGACAAACTCGACCAGAGGCAGAGTACTTCATTTTTGAAAAGCTAAGGGCTGCTCCAAGCAGGAATGAGTGCAAGAAACTGCTGTAGGGAAAGTCTGCCTTAATGGTGATTTCTGACAGCGATGCTTCCCGTGTCTTCCCCTTAATGGACAAATTGTTACAACACTTGCCTCTTCTGTTTGATCTTTCCTTTTGGATTTTAAAAGTGTATTAAAAGAAATTAATGTATGTATTCTAACACCCAAGAGCTGTCCTGCAGATCTGGCATTGCAGAGGAGCAGATACCGAGGGCAATGGTGGGAGAAACAGGGTATATCCTGCAGCATCGCAGTGGTAACAGGTCGACCTTCTCTTACTGTCCCCATGTTGGCAACGTTTTACCTCTTACTGAAATGGGAGTGTCCAGTATTTGGTATTTCTCTGTGTATGTCTTCTCTTTTCAGTATTTGTTCAAAATTATGTAATTTGGAATAGTGACAGATGATGCTTTCTGAGCACTTTTTTAAAGTGAAGTAGCTGCATGATGGGAAAGAGAAACAGGTGTTTGTTTAATCTGAAATACAAAATTCTCACCTTCTAAAATACTGGTGAGAGATTTTGGGTAAATATTTAAAAAAAAAAGTTTCATTAAACAGTAGTGAAATGTCTTCAACAGTTGTGCATTCCTTCCATCCCCCTTGAATTTTTTTTAAGGCAAAACCTCACGCCCCACTGACCGTGGGGCAGGCAGCCAAAATTAGACCAGGATACAATTTTTAAAACTTCGGCTTATTTTCAATACGTGCCCTGAAGGGATTAGTGAGGTCAGGCTGGGAGAGAGAAAGTATTCCCCTGCCTGCTCTGATTAACTGCTCTCTAATCTGGCATTAGTACAACCTCAGCCTGACCTTGCTTATTGCCTTGGTTAGCAGACACTTCAGAGCAGGTGAACGATGTTTTTGGGGGAGGGAAGAGAGGGGTTGCTGCCCAGAAGTGTTCAAGATGCTTATTCCTGATGTAGAGGGCAGCGTGGATCAAAACAAATGACGCAGCTGGCTGAGGGCAGGGTTAAAGCTTGTGCCGGGGAAGGGTTTAAATGCTTGGTGTCTGTTTCTCCTCCTGCCCCGTGCCACTTGTTTTCCCTCTCTCTAGATACTCGTGCAATAAATGCCGCAGCCACGGTGCCGGTTTGTTACTAACGCATTAGAAACCTCTGCAGTTTGCTAAGGAACAGCCGACAACCAAAGGTCGTCTTCTGCTTTAAGCTGCAAAAGCGTCTGCCTCCTGGTTGCACAGCTGCCGGGTGCTGGAACCGGAGTATCCTGGAGGAAAAGGACATGGTAGTGCCAAAAACCTTTGCCGAGGCTCCGCTCTGCTGTGCGCGAGCACTGCTCCTCTCCCGGCGTGCCCAGCGGGGAGGTAAGGACGGGCACTGGCCGCGGCAGCACCAAGCGTCGCATCCCAAGGGGCCAGAGCTTGCAAGGGATTTTCCCTGGAACAGTCGAAACCGCGCGTTTGCAAGCTTGGGAGCAGAGCGAAGGAACACGTGCCTGTGCTTTGCGTTGCAAGATGCACGTTTGTCCTTCAGGGCTTGAGTTTTTCCCGAAATTGCAACCCTGAAGACTTCAGTTTTGGTATTGCGTCATTTCTTTCTGCAAATTCGCTGCTGGATTTCTCCTACGTCAGCACAAGAAACAGGGCATGAATGAAGCTCACAAAAGCTTTGCACGGTGTTTTTGTGGTGTGTTTTCTCCCAGGCCTGCTCATGCTGACTCAATGTTGTTGCAAAACCAAGCTGCTGCTGTATTAAAATGTCGTGTTATTTACAAGGCTTACACTGAGTGCAGCTGTGGTGCCGCTGAGCTGTTGTGTGTATTTGTTTCCCCCCTGCAAAGCTTTGAAATGTTTTGTGGGTCATTAGGGAAGATCTGCAGTATTAGAATGTGACGAATGTATTTTTCATAGCTCTTCTAAAACTGCTCTTTTAAATGGTTTTAACTGAATTTACTCAATTTTCCTTTCCTTGAATGTCTCAAAACTTGGAACCAGTATGCTTGCTTCTCTAAGAACAGAGTTTCTACATGCCATCATGAGCATATCATATGCAGCTGTAGATCTGACTCCTCTCTATACATGATACAGAAGGTGGGCATAAAAAATTGTGCTCAATTTCACATAGCGGTAGCCTTAAAAAAAAAAAAAATTTTTTTCTTCATTCTTTATTTCTACATGGAGAAGACTACCAAAAAAAATGTCACCGCCCAAATTTGATGGATCTGTTATTTAAATATAATCAAAATGTTTGCTTTACTAAAAGTGGTGTTCTTGGAGGGAGAATGAATCAGAATATTGATTGACCACGGCTCTGGTCCCATTTTAAAGCCTCCACTTCCACCCGTACAGATTTCCTCACCTCCCAGCGGGTATCCAGCTTGCATTGTGATTTGTCTTTGACAATTTGTTAAATGGAAATTGCCTTCTTAAGTATTTGCTCTTAATTAGCACAGAGTAAGCTTGTTCTTATGTCAGCTTCTAGTGACAAGCCTAGATATGGCTGCGGTAAATTCCTGATTGCTGGAAGAAGTTGCAGTATTTTGCTTGCACCTGAACTATTGTAAAAATGCCCAAATAAGGTGAAGTTTTAAGTTCTAATTGTATTTTGTTACTCCTTGGAGGGATTCAAAAAGCAATGGGAGAAGAGGTGCATGTTTCCCAAAAAGGATGGCCTTTCAGAAGCTGTCTCTTTACCATAAAAATAAATAGCAACTGATACTGAAATAAGTCACCGAGATTCAGATTGTCCATGAATTTGGTCTTGTTTTAGGGTTTTGTTGTTAAATTTGGGGATGAAACTTTCAGTAATGCAGGACGTCCATCTTCACTGTTAACTAAAACTTGGGTAACATCCTGGCTATAGATAGGCAGTTTTGCATGTGCTACAGCGGTTGGTGCCCAAATACCTGCTATAAATGTGAGACGAGCCAAAACTCTTCTCTTCTTGCAGGGTATTGAGCGTCTTAAGAATCAGAAGCCAACTTGGGAGAAGATCAGCGGCTGGGAAGGAATGAAGCTGGCATTCGGTGGTGCCTTCTCCTTGGCTTGGTTCAACCCTTTTTCGAACCTGAGCTGCAAGAGCCCAGCACCGGCCGAAGTGGTGGCAGCAGCTCCCGCGTCTGCAATAATGACCCAAGAAGAAATCGAGCAGTTTCTCGCTCGAAATGTTGCCACCCAAGTGTTACATGAATAAGCAAAGCATCCTTCACAATGTCAGGAGCAGCTTTCAGGTTGTTTTTTTAATAACTACTTGTGCTGGAGATTTAAGGGGTTGTTTTTTAACATACTTTTGGTGCGTTACAAAAATTCAGGAGTATTTATCTGGAAGCCAGGTACAGCACTAGCAGAAGCAATGCAAATCTCCAGAGAAAGCTTTGTAAGTGATGAAATTCATAAGCTCCTTTTTGGACCTGCATCAACTGCTTTACTGAGCTTTTCTTACTTGGTCTTTAAGGAAAGTTTATGATTGTCAAATAGATTGGTCCCAGCTCCCAGAAATGTGCAGTCCTAAGGAGTCTGGTTAGTCTTTTGTTCTTGCAGCCTTTTGGAGGGCTAAATGATAAGCCCCGCACAATGGCCAGATTAGCCCGGCTCTGAAGTTTTTCTTTAAAAACACGTCCTTTTTGGCTCATCCCATGGATGCTGCCTCTGGATTGTGAAAGCTGCTGGTGCTCAGGTCTTAGCAGAGGTGGGATACGGGGCTACGGACGCAGCAGATGGGTGAGCTTGCCCTGGGTGTAATTCCTTTGGGCTCCAAAATATCTCTGGGTGTAAATTTTAACCCTCTGTGCTCATGGGGCTGCCCAAAACTGGTGGTGCTTGCCTGAGCAGCGTCCGAGCTGGTGGGCTGGTGGTGGTGCCAGGCCAGCGGAAACGTTTGCCCGTGACCAGCGCAGCCGAGAGCAGGCAAATATTGGCTGGGTTGTTGAGCTGCTGGTGGGGGGGAAGCTTTTGCTCTGGGGCTGTGGTTTGTTAGCAGGTAGGATGTGTGGAGCGGGAGCTCCCTGGCCAAACTCTGCAGCCTGGAATGCTGGCAGCTGGTCTAGGCCAGGCACCGGGGCTGTTCCTGTGGTCAAAGAAGAGAGGGACATGTGAGCACCCTGGTGATGGAGGTACTGGTTCTCTCCATTTGACTTGTCTAATTTAGATGTCTCTCTTCTTTTCTTTTCTTGATAGCTAGAGTTAGTTGAGAATGAATATTGCCTCTTAATCTTACTGGGGTTTAACGTTGTCCTGTGAGTACTTGCCATTACACAGGGTTTCCTTACACTAATTTTGCAGCCAGCTCCTGCTGAACATTGGTGAACCTGTAGAAGGAACATACATCGCTCAAGGAAGGCGTTGCTGCAGGCGGCAGTAGTTGCAGCAAATCAGGCAGAGGTGACGCTAGCTGCTGCATTCAGATACACTACAAACACTTGGCATGCTCCAGATGTCAGTGTAGTTTTAATTTAGACTGTTTCTTCAGATTTTTTTTTTTTCTTCCTGTTGTCTCCCTTGTCAGTAGATTTTGTAGGATATTAGAGAGGTGCTCCTGGTTTTCCCCCGACAAGACCTGCTTGACTTTATCTCCCCCTCCCCTGTAACATGGACCAAAGATAATGCCTTCCTCTCGAAAGTAAGAGACACGGGTTTGGGGGATGAAAGCACGGTATTGTGAAAGACCTGTATGAAGTTTTTATTATTTATAGAAACAGTACCAAATGGGATTTGTGCAAGATTTTTTTTTTTCTTTTTCCCCCAAAAAGCATCTTAGTATGTATGAGTGGTGTGACATTCAGGGCTACTGTGGAGGCATGAGATTCTCTCCTGGACTTGTCCTCTGCCACAGCAGTCCCTTTCCCTGGCAAAGGGACTGGGAACAAATGGAGTGCCGTGACTGAGGAGCACAGCTTGGCTAAAACCCAGGGGGTATTTCCGAACAGTCGTCCCATCCCCTGTCCCCTCTGGATGTCTGCTCTTTGTCAATGAAAAATAGATATAGAAAAAATCATTAGGAACTGTCTATTTATAAAAACCTTTTAGGTAAAGGGAAACACCCTGCATTTGAGGGGAATTGAGGTGTCCTCTCATGTCATTTAGACATGAGGTCTTGAATGTCTTTGCCCTGTGCAGCAGTGTCATAGTGAGAGAAGAAGCTCTCCTACTTCTGCACCAGCCTACGTTCCTCTCTGTCAGCGTTCCACAGGAAAGGGACGTATGCAGATCTATAAGGGATTTCCTATACGGAGCAATAGGGGTGTCAAAGGAGGAAAAGTAAGGGTGCCCTTTTTAGCTCACATTTTCTAATTTTGGCTTGCTGCTCGGCCTCTGCGTCCAGTTAACATCCCTGCCTCAGGTGCCGTGTCTGCAGTGGAAATGGTGCTACAGGGTCCTGCGGGGAGAAACTAGTTAATGGCTGAAAATCACCTTGAGGCAGGCGCATGGGGCCGTCAGCCTGGGAGAGACCCCCTCATGCTGCGTTTCGGTGATGCTTCTCAGGACGCGGACCCCGCTTCCGTGGCTTCGGGTAGGCACGGATGGAGGCAGCATATTTCCTCCTCCATTCTCAAACCTGGTTCACCTCATCACGACGACAGGCGTCCTTTGCTTCTGTTTCCCACCTCTCGTGGTGTTCCTCAGGTACTGGCATTTCTGGGTTTGTTTTCTGAAGCTGGAAAGCAGTGTGAAGAGGAGGGTGAGAGCCAGAACAGCTGTCTCCCTTTCTCCCACAGTGCAGTTACGGTCCAGCTGAGAGATGGGGACACGTCCCTGTGCCTTACGCAGAGCTGTGGGCAGCCAGCCCAGCCCTGGCTCCGATGCGCCCCCCAGACCCAGCCGGGTGACTTCCTACGTCCAGCAAATCTGGTGTCTCTTGGCTGTCGGTCTCCCTCGTCCCGCTCTTCTTCTTCCCCCCTTGAAGTCCCAGTACCCCTCAGCGTATCTCCTCTCTGTCTCCGTATAGTGTGGCAACTGTCAGAAATTGCAAAAGTCTTCATGAGTTGGAAAATTCTGTTTTATCCACAGCTCTAGTATAAACCTCCTTCTTTAACGACTGCCTGGTAGCTTGAGACCAAATGTGATTTTCAGGAAATTGAAACCAAACCCACCATGTTCCTTCCCTTCCCTCCATACACTCCTTGCCCTTGTTAAATCGTGCCTTCAGCTTCAGGCCATGCTGCTATGGTTGCAGCCGGCTCGCCCCGGGCCCCAGGGAAGGGGACCCTCGGGAGCACGTGGGGGGTCGGGGAAGATGCTCCCCCCGCGCTGCTCAGTGCGATATGGTCTGCTGGAGATCCCATCACTGCTCCAGCATGTTAATATGTGATGGACAGCGTTGTGGCAGACGTGGAAAGCATTCTTGTGCTTCTTATCTGGTGTCTTCTACAGCAGGTTTTCTATGCAAGTAAAGAATTTACATCTCTTGAAAATATATATATCTTGCTGTTTGTAACTCCTTTTTATGCCTCCTGTTGCTATTGTACTTATTAAAGAACTAATACTTCATCTGCCAAGGACCACATGCTTCTCCCTTCCTGGCGGGCACCACACACACGGACCCTGCGCCCGCTCTGCCTGCGGAGAGGGGGTCCTGCTCCCCAGCGTGCCACCGCAGGAGGTGGCTTTGTGGGGACCCAGCTCTGCCGCAGGGTGCCGGGATGCGGTGGGCAGAGGGGCAGTGAGGGCCGGGGCAGCCTTGACCACCTTTTGTGGCCCAACAGCCACCTGGGTGCTCCTCCAGGTATTCCCCAAATCTTTGAAACACAAGGGAGTGGTCAAACCCCTTGTTTTTTCCTCCTCCCTTTTTACGGGCTTGCACATAACCGTTTCTTTTTTCCACTCTACAGCCCTAATGCTTGAGCATTTGCCTTTTAAATAAACAAATAAATAAACCCCTATCCTACTGTGAGGCTCAATTTCCCTTTTCCTCATGGAAATGCTGGAAACCCCAGTGCCTGACTGCTGCTGGCCACGTTGCGGCAATGCTGTGGGGCAGAGCAATCCCTTGCTGCCGGCAGGCTTGGGAGGTGCTGGGGTGTGCAGCGCAGCAGTGGCCTCTAGCTGTGCACAGCTGTTGTCTCCTTCAACACGACTATGGCTGGAAGAGCTCCAGATGTACATCGCTGTCAAGGTAGGTCCTGCCTGCAATCCAGCAGCGTTCAGGGTGGAAGGGGAAGGATGGAGGTTATACTTTTCTAGGGAAGCACTGATAATGCTCCTGGAGATGGTACTTCTTCCAAAAATGCCTGAAAACCTCCAAAAGAAATTGGGTGGGGTAGGAAGAAGATGTATGAAAAATGGTGTTCAGGTGGGGCTGTGCCAGGTTTGCTCTTTTTGTTGTCTAAAGGCAAAAAAAGGTGCATGGCAGTACATTCCCCAGCTGGGAGGGAGAGGGAATTGCCCAGGAGGGATTTGCTTAAAATGTTTCTTGAGCTGCGCTGCAGCCTGTGGTGCAGCGAGGGCCCTGGGTGGTCTCCTACATAGGACCACAGCACTGCTGGCCCTGGCAGCCCAGCAGCTGCAAAACAGCCCCTGGCTCATGCCCGCCACCAACTGAAGTTGGCACCTTCTCAAGCTCCGATCCCTGGCCTTAGGTGGAAACATCCCCTCGCGGGTTTGGAGCCATCCCAACCCGGCGATATCATACAACCTGATCACGCAGTTGATTTTAACAATCTTTATTGAATCACAATTAACACAACTGTGTCCCTTAGGTCAGTTTAATTCCCTTAGCTTAATGGGATTTTTGCTCTTGAAGAGTACTATCCAGCAACTGAGGCAAGAAATGCCTGAGACACACAGCAGTGCTACGCGAGGGCACTGTTTACACCCACCGAGGCACCAATCCTACGCAGTGATGGTGATGGTCTTCTCCACAGAGATCCCTTTGATCTCGGTCGAGGTCAGCTTGGCTACTATTTTCTTCTCTCCTAGTCTTGTCGGAGTGCATATTATTTCAGACTTAATGATCCTACCAGGCTTTACATCCCTGAGGAGAAAGAAAAAACAAATAGTCCCAGCCTGAGTTATGGTTCTTATTTGCTGCTTTTGAATCATTTTGCCTAAGGAAATAGCTGCTGCATGTGTTTAGGGTGGGTGTTTCCCTTCTCCCGTGACCAACAAGCAGCAAGCAGGGCTTGGCACGGTGGCGGTGGCTGGTGGTCCCAGTGATCCTGGGGACCTTCCCCAGACTTCCCCATACTGCTGAAACACTAAATTGGGCTCTGAAGGAAGCAGCTGTGTTCATGCTGGCCAGGCAGCACCGGAGGAGAGCCCCTGTTGTGCCCGAATACCCTGAGCGCACCAACCTCTGTGTGGGTCTTTCTGTTGCGTGGAATGCGCCCAAACATGGCATGGTTTTGAACACAGCTTGCAAAGGGCCCTGTTGTTCCAAATCCCCTAACTGCTTTGTCAAGGGAAATAAAAAAAAAGAAAAAAGTGGAGTCCTGCCAGGCTTATTTCATACTGGGCTCATCTCCTTACCCCTCATCAAATGTCGCCATCTTAAATAGGCCCAAGCCCTCCACCAGCAGCTTGCAGTTGTCCAGGGGCATGTTCAGCTTGTTCTTGAAGATGAAGGCACAGGTGAACTCCTTGTTTAGCTTGGCTGTTTCTGGCATCTGGCAGAGGAGGAAAGAGAGAAACAAACCCAAATACCGGGAATCAGAGGGGTAATAAAGATGCTGGAGCTGCTGCAGGTTTGCTCCTCACCACCAGCATGGCAGGGGACAGCCCCCTCATATCCTTTCCACCCTCCCATGGCACTGCATGCTCTGCCTTGCTGGCTGTTTTTCCAGCTTTTCTGTCTGGTTTCTCAACACGTTTTTCCTTCAGGAGGTGGAGCTGTGGGATCGGAGACGGGCCAGTACAAACCCTCCTCTTCCATCCCCTTCCCTCCAGCAGCCCCTGCCTGCCCATTTTAGATGGGGCAATAAAATCTTAATTTCATGGCTGCTTTCAACCTTCAAATAAAGGCTGAATAGCCAAATAAAATGCCAAGGACGGCACATCCCAGGAGGCAGCTGCTAGGGCGATCCCCCTGGGAATGCTACTACCACCATGGTGTTACAGTGAGCAGGGCTTTAACCCTCGTCCCCGAGGAGCTGGGCTGGCAGCTGCCTCACCTGGATGGTGATGGGGGGGTACTCGAAGCTCATCGTCGTCTCCTTGGTGAGTTTGTCATCCGTCCCCTGGACCTCAGCAATAGCGGTGATGTGGACGAGCACTTCGTCTTCCACCGAGGCCAGCGTCTTCATGTATGCGTCAGCCGCAATTTTCAGAGGGACCTGCATCTCTGCAGGAGAGAAAACACAACTCAGTGCTTCATCACACGCCCAGGAATTGGGTGGCAAAGTCAGCTCTGGTGGCTGGTGTCCTAGGGTGTGGGATGAGATGTATTTGCCGAGACCATCCTGCTTTCAGCTAGACCCAGGGGCCCATTGGGGCCGTGTCCCCGTGGGGGGAAGCTCCAGCTGGGCGGGTGGCACCTGGCCTGCTCAGCCCATGGGAAGGGTGGCTGAGCCCACACCATCTCCCTGCCAAGCTGAGCGCTGGCTCAGGTTCACATCAGCATCTTGGCAGCCCTTGCCCCCCCCCGCCCCGGCACTCAGGAGGAGGCAGAGGAGAGTGAGGTTGGGTACATTTAAGCCCGTGTCCCCTGGGGTTTCTCTGAGGCAGTGCTTTCTGTAAAATTAGCAGTTTTCCTTTCACTTCAGATTTTGTATTTAATTGCCTGGACAAACTTCCAGTGGCTCGGAAAAGCCCCAGCGTCAGCAGCGCTGGAGCCTGAATGTTGCTTTAGCTGCGAGGCTTCGTGGCCTCTGGGAATCAAAAAACAAAAAAGCCTGTCCTCTCTAAATGTATGTAGCTACCTTTGTGTCCTACCCTGCTGCATTTTGACAGCCACAGTATATGCGTGAAAACACTCAGCAATCACCAGCAGCAAAGATTTTTTTTTTTTTTTTGCAAGAGTAACTCACACTTGGAATGAGCAAGTGCTGTTAATTATTCATCACTCATTAGTCTCTTGTTTAGCAAATTTCAGTCACATCACTGGGGATCAGAAATGCAACCCAGGTCGCTCAAAAATATGCAATGAACAGCAAACAGCTCTTGGGATCAGCCAGGCAGGCAGCCATGAGGTTGAAATTTGCTTGGGTGAAGAATTCAGAAAATAACACTCACCAGCATCACCACCACCTGATCAACATTAGAGTGGCAAGCACAAGAACAAAAAAAGGCTGAAATTTCCAGCCATCTAAATCCTATGAGGGACCTGACCCTTACAGATGCACCCAAAGCCTGCGGTGGCATCTTTGATGCTTACACAGTGAAGATGGGAGGGAGATGCTCCAGCACACCTCGCTCACACCGTGAAAACGTCTGTCTGCCCACACTGATGTATTTCTAACCATCTTGTTGAAGCTGCAGCAGGGACAGGGCTTTCACATTTTGGTCCCTGCTTCGGTGGGATCCCAGTCTGTAACTGAGACTCCCACAAGCAGTAACAAGAGAGGTAGGTAGCAGGCAGGCAATTTCTGGTCTTCATGCTGTACAGAGCCATGCAGTGACCTACAGCAGAGCTATTGGGAACCAGCTGGAGTGAAACCCCAGACTGCCACAGTAAATAGTCCATAGAACACAGTAAGCTCTCCGTGCCTACCAGATTTGCCTTCAAGCTTGATAGTCTCCTTGACATAGCCAAGGCTGGCCTCAACTTTCCCAGTATAGGACTGCAGCTGGCAGGAGCCGGCAAGATTGATGGTCCAGCTCCCAGGAGCAGAGGTCTTCACCATGATGGCCAGTTCAAGGGGACTGCCAGGATACAAAGCTGCTTTATTGGTTATCTCAAGCTGGAGACCAGTCTTGGAGACCTCCTCATGCAGGACCCGAGGCTTAGAGGCCACCTCATCCATGGGCCTAGATGATGAGAAGGATGCACGAGGTGTCATTCCTGAAGGGTGTATGAAGGAGGAAGCTTTCTGCATGGCCCTCCTTTCCTCTTTGGAGCCTGGATGCAGAAAAAAGAGGGGTGATATAGCTCTATCTCAGTCTCTTCACCCAGAGCCACCTTCCCTTTATTTACGCTTCTGCTGCTGAGCAGAGAGGATGTCAGGGCACCTCCAGCCTCTGCTCAGGAGACCTTCTTGGTTTACACTATCACCAGATCTAACTGTAGCATTTTAGACTGGAAGAATTTCCTGAAGGAGACACTTTTAGAGGATGGACGCTCTTAAATTTTACAGCCTAATGCGGAGGGTTTTTTGTTTGTTTGTTTCCAATATGATCTAGGGAATGGAAAGACAAAAAGAAGAATGAGTAAATGAAGCAACGGTGAGTCTGACCACTAGGCTGGCCGCTCAGTCCGTTTCTTTCACTGCCTGCAAGCTTGCTCGCACCTGTCCCTAAAGAGCAGCCTATGGGTGTCACTGCGGGCATGAAGATGCCCAGGAGCAGCACTGCCTCCCCCAGGTCTCCAGGCCTCACACAGGATTTGCCACTGCAGCTACTCCTGCGGTTTTCTCCTGGAGAAAACACGCATTGTGCGGTGACCTACATGGCCAGGGGTCTCCTCTCTGGTACGACTTTAGAGGATAGGGGCAGTCACCTTCAGGGAACTTGTACTGCGCAGTGATGTCTTCCCGCTCGTCCTGCCCCACGGCTTTTGTGCTTATGTTCATGCCGATACCTTGGGTCTCCGTGCTAATCCTGGTGTACTTATCCTTGCCGTTCACCTTCTTGACGACCCAGTAGACTTTGTCAGCATTCACTTCCGCATACACAAACTTGCTGTCGAAGGGCAAATACACATCCCCTTCTCGGATAGCCTTCAGTGGGCATGGACCACACTGGAAAATACCTAGAAAGCGCATTCAACACCATTTGCTTTTTCAAATACGAGCAGACCCTCCAATTTTTGTTCCACCCTCGGACCCACCCAAGCAGGAATCTGTGGCCATGGTAGTTGACTTTTAGTAGTAAATATTCCTCCAACTCAGTGATGAACTCCAAAAGCCCCCACTTATCCCATAGCTGTTTGGGCTTTTTTAAAGATGACCAAGGTCTGGTAAGAGCTTTTACGTGTTTTCCCTCACTTAAGTAATTTTAAGGTTTGGAAATCGTGGCTCGGTAATGGAGTCAACCGAGTCCAGCCACCTGTGTTTGATCTCCTTGCAATATCCCACTTTCTGCACAGCCTTGAGGATTAATGTTTTCTTTCCCACCTCCGAATTCCCTGCGTCTGTGCAGGGAGGGTAGTCACCAATTTTGACAGTCACTCCTCTCATTTACCAATGAACAGACTCATGACTTCCTGAGGAAAGCTCTACAGAAAGCATCTTTACTGGGGAAAGCTGTGGCACCTCTTGCTACAGAATGCTTTGAGTCCTCAACTTCACCAAAGAAATCAGAGGATGGTGGAAAGAGAAATTAGCTCTGATTTCCAGCTGTGCACTCTAACCTCTGCAATGACATTCATGTCCCCACAACGTCCTACAGGGTTGGTTTTCTGCCTGCCAAGAAACACCATTCCTCCTACCCCGGGCTAAGACGGCAGGAGTGAGATCTCTAGCTTTAGGATGTCACTGCCCAAGTGCGTGAAGCTGTGCATGGGGAGTACGTGCTTTGCTGACTGGGGGGCATGGTTTTCATATGAAAAGTCCCTGCCTCCCTCGGCAGTTGCAGAAGAGCCTTTCTAGGCAAATCCTACCTTGACTTTGCTCCTGAGGGGTTGAATCGATTGCCTGCCAGCCATCAAACCCCTCCGGCAGGTCTGTCCGCTTCATCCAGACATCGTTCCACACATGGAAGTTCCTGTGTGCATTTGGGTTGGAAAGAAAAGGAGTGAGCTGTTACAGCCAGAAGAGTCGCGATCTCCTCCCTTAATCCTTAAGTAAGGGCAGGTTTAATGGGGATTTGCGTGTAACCCTGTGAAACCCCAGGCTTTCTCTCTCTCCCGGGCAGCAAACCCAAAACAGTAGGGTAATTCTCAAAGGAATTGCTGGGACTGGGAAACGTGGTGCTGCAGGGTGGCACGGGGGTTAGGAAGTGTTAGCCGCCTTTGGCAATACCAGATGGAGTCGAAGGACATCCTGTTCAACTTTTCTCCAAATTCGTTCAGGTAAATGTCAACTCTCAGGTTCTCCTCCGTATCATGTGCTGAGTTGAAGTTACTCACACAGCGGGATGGGATCCCCAAGCAGCGCATGACTGTGGCACAGACAGACAAAACACAGGGTCACAAAATCACTCAGGTTGGTGGGTGCCTCTGGGGATCATGTCATCCAACGCCTCTGCCCACCCAGGGTCCTCTACAGCACGTGCCCAAAACTGTGTCCAGACAGCTTTTGATTATCTCCAAGGAGGGAGACTCCACAACCTCTCTGGGCAACCTGTGCCAGTGCTCTGTCACCCTCACAGTGAAAAAAGCTTTTTTCCCCATGTTCAGACAGAACCTCCCATGTTTCAGGTTGTGCCCATCGCCTCTGGTCCTGTCACTGGGCATCACTGAGAAGAGCCTGGCTCTGTTGCCCCACTCCTTCCTGTCAGGTATCTTACACATGGGTAAGACCCTCTGAGCCTTCACTTCTCCAGGCTGAGCAGTCCCGGCTCCCTTAGCCTCTCCTTACATGACAGACCCTGCCACCTCCAGCGCTCAGAGGCACGGTAATTTGGCTTACTAGCACAGTAATTAGGATATCAGAGAAGGGAGACAGTTCACTGTTTACCTGTAGTGAGGACTCCTGCGAAGACCCAACATTGACCGTAACGGACCGGCTTCTTCGTTTTGTAATACTGCTGCAAAATTGCGACACTACTGATCCAATCCATAGGGGAGGTCCCGCTGTTGTAATTCCCTGACCAGTTCCCCAGCAGGACACCGCTGTCATCATTGCTATTAACCTGTGGCCACAAACACATGTAAAGGAGAAAAATATGGGGATGAGGCTGAATGAGGCTTAAACCCTGGGGTCTCTGCCCACCCTGTGGCTCCCCAGATGCTCCACAGCCCTGTGGCACCCAGCAAGGCTGCTGGTGCTGGCTGGGGACCCCCCTAGTTGGAAACCCTCCACCTGGATATCTAGAGGGAGGTGGCACTGCTGCCTGGGACAGCCGAAATGTACTCTGCATCTTGTATTTTAAACTCCACGGCTCCAAGAAGGGTCCCACCACAGAGAGCAGTTGCCCCCTGAAACACAAGCCTTGTGCTGGCCCTGCCAGTGCATCTGTTGGGGAAGGACAACCACTGGGAAAGCGGCAAGCTCTGGAGATGGGGAGATGCTGTATTTTGCTCGCTTCTTCCCTCCACCCAAAAATGCCTCTGGCTCTTTCCTTGTGGTTTCCCATAGGAACCCATTTCAGATGGATCCTGAAATGGTGTTCAAGGCCCCAGGGAAAGAAGAGCAAGTAAGAAGGAGGAAGGAAAGCTGGAGGGGCAAAGCACTTCTATGAGAGACGTACCAAAGCAGACATGGCTCTGGACACAAACACAGGATCCTTTCTATTGCTCAGCTTGGGTTTGCTTTTGTCCAGCAGATACATGCAGGTGTCCAAGATGAGTTCCTCAAACTGTTTAGGAGAGAAAGTGGAGACATTTTTATACACCGCTCTAAACCAGAATTTGCTCAGTCACTACAAAGTCTATCTAAGTACTTGGAGGAAACTGTCTGACTAGTCCTAACTTCTAAACTTCCTTTATGATATTGAATTTTCAAGCCTACAGGGCTTCACAAAGCTGTCCTCTCCAAGGAAGGGCTTAAATGAAACCCCACCTTGGAAGACAAAAGCCCATCTCACATGTCTTGCAAAGAAAGCTGGAACCTGACCCAGCAAACTTTACTCCTGTGAGTAGTCCTAAGTCACTGACGTCATCTCCCTGCAGCCCTGCAAACTACTCACAAGAGTAATGAAAATTTAAGTGCACTACAGATACTCAGTCTATTGACAGAGGTACAAAATGAACCCTGGGGAAAAAAAAAAAGGTACATAAATGCAGATTATTACAGCAAAAGATTCCTAATTAGCAATTGCTGATAAAGCTCCCTGAGGTCCAATTCACAGAGATGTCAAACATCCAATCCAACGAAGCTTGGCAGAATACCAATATCAATTCTTATTGCTTAACAGCAGAATAAATATTAGGATAGGAACAGCCCTATGGGAAATGCCCTGTGGCCCCTTTGTGGAAAAGGCATCAGCGCAAGCACTTTTGCTGGGCTAGCTGTATCCTGCAGCTTGAAATCACAGACTTATAAAACAAAAAGAAAAAAAAACAGATTCCAACATTTTTTGGTGGGGAAGTCTGTCTGGATAGGGTGCAGGATGCTCTGTTTGGGTGCCTGTGTGCTTTCCACGGGGTGCAATAAACCTGCTCTGGCATCCACCTCCTACCTCTAGGCCAAGCCAGTTTGTCATTCCACTCCACTGGAGTTATCTCAGAGGCAGCGTGGAGGAACACCCTTCCTGAGAGGGCGGGCTGATGGTGTCCTGCATGCAACAGTTCACCTCGCAGTTGGTGAAGGCACCACTTGAACTCTGCCAGTGCTTTTCCCCTATTTTTTCCTGATCACGATGCAACAGGTAAATAATCAGAATATTTTTTCCCCCCCGTCAGGCCTCTCCACGGCTCAGGAGCTGGTTACCAACAGCTACTGTGTTGCATGAGAGCAGGGAGGACTCCTTCTGGGAATTTTTTCAACCAGAAATGCTCTGTCTGCAGTTTCCACGTCATTTGCCAGGGGTCTCGTGATCTGACTATAAATGTGCCATTAAACCCCGTTCTCCAGCTGTGGCTGGGGAAAACGCTTAAGCATGCAGATTACTCTAAGCAGGTGAACCCTCCCAGTGAAGCTGGCAGGATTATTCAAGTGCTTTGAGCTACTCATGGGCTTAAACAGTTTATAGGTCTGATTCATTGAAATGAATGCCTAAGGGAGAAAGAGCAAATAAGGGTAATAACACCAACATGACAGCTGCGTTTTACCTGCCCAAAATTCCAGGGTCTACTGTGTATGCTGTATGCAGACCCAACATAGATGCAGCCTGTATCGTTGAGCACATACTCCTTTCTCTGCGCTTCATCGGCCAGGAAGACGACATCGCCTGGAGCAAAAAAACCTCATGTTAGTTGGTTTGCACACACACTACACCAAATTTTCCTTGGAAAGCTAAGCTGGGGGAGCTGGTACTCTGTAACATTCACACCAAATGATGACTGTGCAGCACTCACTTTTTTCCTATAGTGGGAGAATTTCCTATAAGACTACTCTTTATTTTACCCCTGTAGGACTATTGCTATATGACCATTTTTTCATTTTAGCAAAACACTTCTTTCTGAAAAAATACTTTAGTAGACTAGGCAGACAGCAGAGACAACTGGGGGACTGATGCCAACCAACAACGCACCTTTTTTTGTCTGGGTATTTTTTTATCTGGATTTTAAGCCAACTCGGTCTTCTCAGTTAACCTTTGTGCTGGCCCAGGGAAACAGAGGGGTGACACAGGTGCAAACAGAGGTGGCAGAGAGATGTCCCTTAACCCAGCACTGGGGACTCCCCAGCAAGGAGCTGGCTCATTGCTATTGCCCAGGTTTCTGCCGGCTCCGTGAAGACGCTGCTTGCGATGTTTTATGGGGAAAAAGCAATGCATGTGGGAGGAAAAACGTGAGGAGAAGCTCCCCCAGGGATAATCCTTGGCAGCAGTAATTATCACCCTTGGTTGCGGGACCACTCACCTTCGCACCAAGGGTTGAACAAAAGGTAGAGAGCATCGTTTTCAGGCTTGTAAATGTTAGTCCCAGTCTTCACGTTCAGGGTGTATTTTCCCACCGGGGCGCTGGGTGAGCTGGTGACAGACAGCAGGCACTAGGGAGGTGACAAGGAGAGACAGTATGACGGACCCTCCACCACGGCCACAGGCACAGCACAAGCACGGCACCGCAGGACCAGGATGAGTGCCGAAGCTGGCAGCCATGGGGGTCCATGCAGGGAGAGAGGGGAAGGCAGCAGGATGGGGCTCATTCTGCATGCGCGGTGGGGGAGCAATGAATTAAAGAGGGCAAGGCTGCTGCCCACCTAAAATTATAGGGCTAAGGGAAAGCAGGTCAGGGGTATGAGGATTTGCTCTGTAGCTCCCGACGGGCTTGGCATTGCTGCCCTCCATGCGGGAGCGCTGCCCAGCGGCTCTACCTCTTTGCCGCTGTTCTTAACGATGGAGATTTGCCACCCGCTGACATCCTTCTCATGCCTCGGGTTCAGCGACATCAGGGTCCCCCTGACTTTCATTGGCTTTTCGCCTGGAAACAAACCCAACACAAGATGTGGGAGGGTCACACAGGTCTGCAACGACTGCGCAGTGCCAGGCAGCAGGAACAGGCAGCCGGAAGCTGCTGGGGCTCTCCCGCTTTGCCCGATGGCCACAGAGGGGGGACCTGCTTACCGATGCCGAAATGAAGCACCAGCTTGTCAGCATCCTTCAGCTCCCTGCTGAAGCTGAGCCGGAGCTGAAAGGCCTGCCCGCGCCGCACCACCAGGTTCTTGATGTTGTACGCATCCGTGTGGTGCAGGCCAGAGTTCTGGCTCTTGAGAAAGTCAATCCCAGTGACCTTCGGATCAGTCCCTGGAAAGCCGTTAGCAGAAAGGGAGAAATAAAAAAAAAAAGGGGGGAGATCGATGGTAAATTGCTCAGCAAAGACAGTTTTCTTCTTCTTAATGGAGCCCTGTGAGTCATCAAAACATCTCAGTGTCCAGTGATCTAGCACAAGAAATCACGTTGAGGACCACCACAACTAATGGATGGTAAAACAGTTCATATATATAAATAAAATAAAATATGGTATAGTATCATATTGTGTAATATAATAATATATACTAACATACAATAATACATCAAAATATATAAAATATAATATGTATAATATATATACTATATTACACACAGCATCACTGCGTCAGGCTTTAGGAGGCTGCCCAGGTATGACAGGGAAAGCCGGAGCATGCCAGAACGTGGCTGAGCTATATTTGGAAGTGTCTAACCTGCCTTGTACCTGCCCGTTACATATTCTTAAAGGATAAATTCCGTGTAAACAGTAGGGAGTAACAATACCTTAAAAGCGCTTGGCTCATGAGTGATTCAGATGAAGAGATGGGAGAGTCAGGAAATTTAAAATGGCTTATGGTAACTTAGAAATTAGCAAGTCAAAGGCATAATGGTTGAAGGGATTAATTCACCAAATGTCTTGACAGATTCGCAGGGTACCAGGCAACTGTGCTAACTTGACTATCAACAAGAGCCATCCCTAACATCAAAGAGGCTGAAATCTGCTGAGATCATCAGCATCATGAGAGACGTCACAGGCAGGGCCGGATCCCAGGCAGGCTGGCATGCTTCTCACTGCGACCTGCACCCGGCAGCAACTGCAGCCTTGAGTAAAGTGAACGGACAGTCCATGGATCCCCACCAGATGACCACCTCCCTGTATTTCTTCTTACTAACTATATAAAACATATTTATCTTAGTTACATAACAGTTATCGGTGGTATAGCAAATAGACTTGAAATTGTGCATCACCTTTCATTAACTGATTTCATTTTCAAGTGCTTTTTGTTTGCTTGCTGCTTGCCCCATGCCAATCTCAGGCTGATGTTTTGCACAACAGAGGGGGGAGGGTGTATGTATATATGTTAAAAAAAATTCAGATGAAGTTGCTTAACCCTCTTGAGAAGGAGGAAGGGGAAATAGGTCTTCCCCAGCATAAACAAATCTCCAGTCACCAAAGCTGGTCAACCTTGTTCCTTATGGAAACCCTGGTGCTGGGCTGAGAAGCTACCAGAAAACAGACCTGGTGATGGGAGAGGGCTACGGAGGGATGTGGGAGCTGAATGCATAGGATGGCTGTAGGAAAGGGCCCTGGGGAATCCATCCTCCCAGCATTTCCGAACTTAGGGACTGCATTACCACCCCGTTTCTGAACATCATCTGGAATGTGCCCTGACAGTGCAGAGCGTGGGGCCAAAGACCTGTCCCCACACAGCGCTGCCCATCAATCGCTCTGCACTTGTTCCTGTGCAAACACACCTGTGATTCCCCGCAATCGGGCTGGTGCGGTGTCCCGTGCCAAGAAATGCCATGGAGCAAGGTAGCGGTGCGCCCATCACTGCATCTGAGGGGGCTTGGCCGCAGCCCGCCCTTCCCGGGCAGGCCCTGCATGCCACTTTCGGCTTCCTGCTCTGCTTCCTGCCTGGGGCACAGGGCTGGGCTGCCTGCAGGCAACCTGCTTTGCCAACACGGAAATTAATGATTTATAGCAGAGCTGAGCACGATAAGAATGCACCCGCTCATGGGACAGAGGCTCGAGGTGCAAGAAGCAGCCCTGGCTGCGCTCGCTCCCGGGGCTGGCCAGACTCCGACCGCTGTCAGATTTTTTTTTTTTTTTTTAGAAGAAACGTCAAGGCAGTATTTTTATTTTTATCTCCCTAGTTCCATGATCTATCACTTATAGAGCTCCTTCCTACACTAATCTACTGGCCCCATCACATTGCTACCTGCCTGGGGAGAGGCTCAGAGCTTCGAGAGCACAGCAATCACCCAGAACAAAAATGGGGACATGAAGGCTTTGCACTGGTAAGGATCTAGGGCCTTTTTTTCCAAGAGGATGAGGTGATGGGGTTTAAAAAAAATATTAATATGGAGCAGAGTGTTTATAGCATGCCTGGCTTCAGCGGGAATAAGGGCTGCTCAGAAGGAGAGCAGGGAAGTAGGATGAGAACTGTAGTTTTGGAAGAGAGAGCAGAATTTGGACATCTGCATTTATTCCCCATCCTTGCCCAACCTCCAGGAACGCACTCCCTCACATCCCAGAGACGTGAGATCACATCCCAAAGCTGCTGCTGCCCAAGACCTCCTGGAAAACTTCAGCTCATTCATACTCAGAGTACGGAGGTGTGAAATGGAGGGGCTCGGAGTGGTGTCAGGACACCCTTCCCCTCCCGACAGCTGTGGAGACCTGCTCCTGGCTCTGTGGCAGGCAGCACCCAGCCCGCACACCCCGCTGCTCAGCTACACCCCAAAGCCCAGGGGTTTGGGGCATCCTGGGGTTGGGCTGGCCCCAGGAGCACAACCAGCAGTGGTGGTTCAGCAGTGGCTACAGGAGCGACTCAGGCACTTTTCTAGGTAGGTGCAGGATCTTCTGACAATAAGGCAGGCAGGACGGCCATGGGATGGACCTCAAGTCCAAATAAATCCCCTTTTCAATTATTTTGAAACTTCTGTCAGATGGTATCAGCCATCACTGAAGAGCAATAATCTACATGATCAAGTAGCCTGAAAGAAAGAAATTCCTTTCACCTTGACACAGAACAAGTTTAGAAAAGCCACATTTCTTTCCCATTATCACCAACAGAGCCCAATGTCTACAGGTTGATGAAAAGTGAGTTGCATTTTTCAGCTGGTCCATCAAAATCAGAATTTGCGTAGCCAGAGCAAACCTATCCCCCATGAGCCACAGTGGCACTGAAAGACCTTTCCCCAAGGTGTCACCCACAGCAGTCAGAGGGGTGAGGAAACCCCCCACCTCTGCTGGAGCTGCCATCCTCCCTGTAGGAGACCTGCTGAACTGCACATCCAATATAGGCTATCGTATCGAGCATTAAAAACTCACCAGTGTTACCACTCATGGTTCTTGTCAGTGTTTCGACCCGAGATGCCTGCAATGCCAGCAGCTTCTAAGCTCCTGAGTAGCCTTTGCCACTTCCTTCTGAATGTGGAGAAGGAAGACGGGCTTGCCTTTTTATCAGTGTCTTGCTCTGAGGTGTCAGCAGGTCCACTGCCAAAGGGAGGTGTTTAGAGAAGGGAAGTTCCCATGGAAAAAAAAAAAATGACTACAACTCCCTCTGCACATAGTCAGACCCTGAAAAACAGTGAAACTTAAATCCCGACTCACATGGAAGGTGGATTTGCACAATCAGATGACAAGTGGACAGACCCTTCACTGACAAACAGTAAAATCATGGACTAGATGAGTAACAAGAATGCACCTATGTCCTAATGGGACTGCAACTCGAGGGCTAACTTTACAAGGCAGCCCACAAACACTGAATTCTTAGGAAAACAGAGTTTCCCATTAGGACCAGACTAACTTTCTTTGAAGTTAATGAGATTTTTGTCATCGTGTTTGGGACAGAAGCACTTGAAGCTGTGGGCTAAAATCCAGTGTTTACACATGTGGGTTAGAAAACCCAAGGATCCTGGCACTGGCCCCCTCTCCACAGGGCCAGGCGGATGCCAGGGGAGGTAGTCCAGCGGGAGCACCGAGTGGGAAAGAGGAGAAACAGGCCATGTCCAGGAGGAGCAAGAAACGAGGTGGATCAGGAGCTGTTTGCTGGCTGCTCTTTGCTGACTGCTCTTTGCCGACAGCTGTACCAGAGATCTCTGCCTGGCAGGTGGCTGGACCCCACGTGCCCCACTGCCATCCCAGTCCTCAGGGTGACCAAAGATGGGAGAGATGACTGTCCCACAGAGGGGAGAGCTGGTGGCACGCAGGCCAAGAGCAACATGGGCACAGTGGCCAGAAAGAGATACAAACATGTCCCCAAATACCCAAGAGTGAAGAGGTGGCTCAGCCATGGGAGCAGCCTCAGACCCCCAATGTCTCCCTTCATGGCAGCAGCCCAGGGTCCTGCAAGGTAGGACTCAGTCTGCAAGGGTGGCACATCTAAATGTAGGATGTCCTTAAACAAGATCTCCCTGTGGAAGCCTTCAAAGGCACTAACTTTTCTCCATCAATTCAGGTAGCTAGGTATTTACTTTAGGAGGACTGTTTCATTTGGTGCTAAAATGTCAGTGCAAGCTAGGTGCTGAGTTAGCAGATCCCACCCTTTGAGCATGTCACGGCTTGCTGGCAGGTATACGTTGGGTGTCCTTACTTGAGAGCATGACTAGCACATCACAGGGCACCGAGGGTTCAGTACACATCTATAATCTCACAGGACATCTGCATGAACATCTGAACCACCAGCATTCTTAGTGGACGGAGCATCACTCACCATTCAGCATCAGACAATGTGCTGGCAATTACATATTTCACTATTGAAAAAACCACTACAACCCCAATTTAGTTTTCAGCGTTGCTTTTACTCTGCATTTCTTTCCTCCTGGAGGGTGAAAGACATTTTGTTTAGAAACAGCATAGGATGAAGTAAAGTATACGTGGAATGTTGGTACAATAACATAACCAGTAATACATGTAACCTGAACATTTATGATGTATATTACTGGTTTCCACTTAATTACAGCAACAGAGTAATCCACTTCATCTGAAGTCACTGACAGCAGCTTTCTAATCCAGTCTCAACCTGTTTTTTATATATATATAAAATAATTCCATGCTTGGTTGGAGGCAGCTTAAATTGTGTTGACCCAGTAGTCCTACAGCAAAAATTAGAGATTTTTGTGAACAGGAACGGGTTGTTGGTAACACTTTGCTTCTGAAAAAATTTTGTTAGGTGTGTGCTGGAGGGTCAGCAGTGGAGGCAGGGCATGTATTCACCAGGGACAGTCACATTTCCAGTCCTATAGGGTTTTGCAAAAGGCATGTTCTGACCCTCACTTTGAAGCTCAGCATTCAAGGAAAGATTGTCGAAGTTAAATGGGTGTGGCTTCTGCCCTGCCATGAACCTACTCCCTCGTGGAAGGTGGTTGGCCTTTTCACTGTGTATTGGTTTTGTGTGGCAAGGTTTTGGTAGCGGGGGGGGTTACAGGGGTGGCTTCTGTAAGAAGCTGCTGGAAGCTTCCCCTGTGTCCGACAGAGCCCATACCAGCCGGCTCTAAGACGGACCCGCCGCCGGCCAAGGCCAAGCCAATCAGCGGTAGCGGTAACGCCTCTGGGATAGCATTTTTAAGAAGGAAAAAAAAGTTGGGACGGAGGTATTCGGCAGCCGGAGAGAGGAGTGAGAACATGTAAGAGAAACAACCCTGCGGACACCAAGGTCAGTGAAGAAGGAGGGGGAGGAGATGCTCCAGGTGCTGGAGCAGAGATTCCCCTGCAGCCCGTGGTGAAGACCATGGTGAGGCAGGCTGTCCCCCTGCAGTCCATGGAGGTCCACGGTGGAGCAGATCTCCACCTGCAGCCCGTGGTGGACCCCACGCCGGAGCAGGTGGGTTCCCGAAGGAGGCTGTGACCCCGTGGGAACCCTGCGCTGGAGCAGGCTCCTGGCAGGACCTGCGGATCTGTGGAGAGAGAAGCCCACGGAGCAGGTTTTCTGGCAGGACTTGTGACCCCGTGGGGGGCCCACGCTGGAGCAGTCTGTGCCTGAAGGACTGCACGCCGTGGAAAGGACCCATGCTGGAGCAGTTCATGAAGAACTGCAGCCCGTGGGAAGGACCCATGTTGGAGAAGTTCGTGGAGGACTGTCTCCCGTGGGAGGGACCCCACGCTGGAGCAGGGGAAGAGTGTGATGAGTCCTCCCCCTGAGGAGGATGAAGCGGCAGAAAATAACGTGTGATGAACTGACCGTAAATCCCATCCCCGTCCCCCTGTGCCGCTGGGGGGTTGGTAGAGAATCCGGGAGTGAAGTTGTGCCCGGGAAGAAGGGAGGGGTGGAGGGAAGGTGTTCTGAGATTTGGTTTTATTTCTCATTACCCTACTCCGGTTGATTTGTAATAAATCGAGTTAATTTTCCCCAAACTGAGTCTGTTTTGCCCGTGACGGTAATTGGTGAGTGATCTCTCCTATCCTTATCTCGACCCACAAGCTCTTTGTTATATTTTCTCTCCCCTGTCCAGCTGAGAAGGAGGGGGAGTGATAGAACGGCTCTGGTGGGCACCTGGCGTCCAGCCAGGGTTAACCCATCACACACTGTTTACAGGAATTTTTGGTTTATGCCCGCAGACAGCATCTAAGGTTCAGTTCTCTTTTCACTTTGTGCAGCTGCTGGTCTTGCCTGCTCCCATTATCTTTTTCTGTGCACTGGTAGTATCTCAATTCAACAGCACAGCGTTCAATGCTCCTGCATTAGCTTCCTCCCCTGACCCATACAAGCTTGCCCTGCCAGGAAAGGCCATTGAACTGTAAAACCCTTCAAGGCAGTTGTTGGCAAGGTCTGAGAAAAGGGATTTCCACTTAAACTGCAAGAATGTTTTTCAGAGACATGGTTTCAGCTTGTTTCATGTTGTCAGCACGGGATCTCTGTCCTTCCTACAGGCAAATCTCCTTTGGCCTTTACTAGTCAGAATGGCCCGAGTGGCTGGCTGTGGTTCAGCAAAGTGGCTTTTTTTGCTCCTCCTTGGTAAAGCTATGAAAAATACCATCCCTTTTCAATTTTTTTTCCCAAACAGTTACAACAGTTAATCACTTCAATCTGTCTCATAAAAGTATACTCTTCTAATTAACAGAAGCAGGAGATGGTATTTTTTTCGCAGGTGATCTCCAGCCTATTACCAATAACTTCAGCGACCTCCTTCCCAGCTTGCAAAATTGGACTCCAGAGGCTATCAGCCTTATCCGCATCTATCTGCTGCAAGGTAAGTCAGCTTATTAGCTGGCATAAGAAGGTAATAAAATGCAAACAAATAAAATCAGAAATCCCCAGAAGCTGCTCCCCTATTTACAAGCTTGCCCTTTGTCTCAGGTTTTGTTTATTTTGTGTATGAAAAACAACACAAGTCAAATTTCAGAGTGTGACCACAGATATGGCTGCCAAGCAGGAAGGACACAAAGTGCAACCCAATCCTTAGCTTTAGAGTTTTATTCACTTACGACCCCATGACTAGTTATGGAGAAGCTGCCTTTTATAATAGCAGTGTACCAACCTACTTTTATAACCATCTAAGGCTTCACGTTGCTTTTGCTTTGTCTTTTTTTTTTTTCCTATGTCCAGTCAGACTAACACTCAAAATAAAACATAGATCAAAAGCAGCACGGCTTTCCTTTTCAGCTCTCTGGAAAGCTGAACACATCCTCCCAGCCGCCCCACGTAGTTGCTCCGAGGTGCCAGGGGTTGAGTGGTACATCTGCCAAGATACACAAGCATACAGCCCACGTCTGGGTCCTGAGGGGCACCAGGGTGAGATGGTGCCTTCCACTGACCACAGCAGGACTGCTCCCACACATACCTTCTAGTACGTGTTCAGTCCTTCCTGAATCACAGCCTGGGGAACAATAAGTCATGAGAAGTCTTGGGGGGATAAAAAGAAAATAACACACAGATGGAGAACAACCAAGGATCTGGTCCATGTGTTTTGAACTGGACATTATTTGAGGTGCTATGTTGGTCCTCCCCTCACCATTTCATTAAGCTTGTATCTCAGTCATTAGGAATTTCCCAGTAGCGAGATGCATCACATCCACATAATGTCCTGACATGACAGTGCTGCTGTTACTCTGAAAGGAGAGTTGATCTGATCACTTCTCACTCATGTACACCAGCCATGGGCCATGACAGTGGCCTGTCAGCTACGCCCCAAGGGCATCCCGTATTCCCAGCAGGCAGATTCTCTTCTAATCTTACATGAGCCAACTTGTGGCAGGCAATCCAACGTCAGGGGTTGATGCAAGATGACCAAGCCCAAATCTTAACTGATTTCAAGTCACCTGGCCCCAGCCACCTGCTAATGAGTTTCTCACAGTCAAATACCAGAGAAATGATTGATGCCAATGAAATTATTATGGAAATTCCATTGTTTCCTTCTCACTGAACCTTGAAAGAGGGTTTTTGGACCTAAAGTTAAGGATGTAGGTGACTACCTTTGGGCATTTACCTCCAGAAGGAATGAAAACCATATCACTCTGTGCCCAACCCAGTGCTGCCCACAGGGAGTCAGCTTCTGAAGAAGGCAAAGAGAGAGATAAAACAGAGACCATAACTACACATATACCCAATGTAGGCTTACAGCTAGTCAGGCAAAACACTCTTGTGTAGCACTTCCCCTGCCCTGAAAGAGAAGTCCTGTAGTCATCACAGGAAACTGAGGTTTTAGGCCAGGCCACCTTGCAAAAATATAGAGCTGCTTTAACAGCAAGCCAAAATGCTATAATGTTAAAATATCTTTTCTGGTTATTTTTCAAGATCCCTTTCCCCTTCCCTTGCTGAGATGCAAGAGGCAAAATTGCAAAATCAGTCTAGATATAGGAAGCAATGATGTGTGAAGGTTGAACTTGGGATTTCAGTACTATGACCACTTGACCCTCAACTCTGGTACAACTGTTGCACTGGAAACACTGAAATAAGCATGCTAGGGTGCTGAAATGATTACATTAGGTATTGGACTAATATGACTCAGGATAAGGTACTTCTGCTTCTCAGGAAAACACTTTAGAATTTTGTGCAAGAAATGACAAAACCAGATCTCTACCATGTCACTTTTCCCAGACAGCAGCTTTTTTTCTTAGTAAAATTGCTCCCTTTTTGAACCCAAGGATCCTGCCAGCCTCTGCTGCGTCCTGTGGGCAGGAGTTCCTCAGCTGAATGACACACTGTAGGAGGGGGAAGCTCCTCTGGCTTTGAAGTTGCTGCTTGCTAGCTTCCCTTGTGGCCCCCGGCCTTGCGGTAGAGGCAGCAGTCAACAGCTATCCCAGCTTACTTTCTTCATGCAACTCATGGTCTTCCCAGCCCCTGTTACAGACCACCACCATCTCTTTTCCACACTGAATGGTCCTAGCCTGCTAACTCGCTCCTCACACCTTCGTCCCAGCCCACCAAGAGACCCGAGATGGGGAGAAGTACCCCCCCCTCGCTATGCGATCCCACAGTGTGTGCTTGGAAAGGGTCCAACAGGGTGGGTACAGTTACTGCAGGGCCATATCCACCCTACTGCCACTGACCCATGAACTAGCTTCGAGTGTGCTTGTATGACCACACCGACTGACTGAAGTGTGGACACATATCCACAGACTACACCTAGAGCAAACAATACGAAAAGGCACAAGGAAAAATAAAGCAGAAGAGGGCTGCAAAAAATAAATGGCAAGGGCAGGGAAATCAATAGCGCAAATATTGAATCAGGGATCAAATAGCTTATCCATATATTAAAAACAGCTTCAGAGAACAAGGAAAATACTAACAGAATACCTTCTCAACTACAGGATACATGTTTGGTTGCACGTGTCTAAGTGAGAAAACAGAAACTTGCATACCAGTGTCTTCAAGTAACATTTCTTTCTGCAGGGGTGGTGTAACAGCTTCTCCTATCTGTCTGTGTGGGTGTGCGTGTCTATATACATACAGATGTACACAGTCTATAGACTACAGGTTAGACTATGCCATGCCGCATCCCCACCAGCCAGCAGTGCAACTGAAATCACTACGCGGGAAAGGAGAACCTTCCTAGATCAGGAGGATTTGCAGGAAGGAGCCGGTCCTGTGTAGCGCTGGGGATCCGGCTCATGCGCTGTATGGGAGCAGACCCAAAGCACGGCGGGTGCAAAGGCTTTGGCCCACCCCTGGACACGTGTATATCGCATGTGGTAGTCTCCTTGGTATGGTGGGACTGACTGAGGGCAGGGATCTGTGGCTATCTGTCCTGAAAAGCAACCAAGCCAGCATACTCCTGCTCAGCCATCTTTGCAGCATCCAGGCCATTGCCCTCCACAGCAGCACAAGATGCTCTCACCTTGGTGGGCAGCTGGAGTAGCTCCATGCCCACCACAGTTTCTTACAAAGCATTTTCCTGCAGCACTGGTTCCTGGCAGAGCCATGCCTGTGAGCTGCCTAACTCAGGAGTGCCCTGAAGGGAAGGAGTCATTCAAAATACCTCCTCACTGGATGAGGAAACAGTTGCTTGGCAGTGGGAGATGTGGCATTTGTAATGCCTCATCCTTCCCTGGGGTACTGTTCATTTCTCCCCAAGTGTTGCCTTAACTTACTCAAAGCAATTAGGTTCAAAGCCCTGGCTGATGTTCAGACCATGCACATGCACCAAGAGCAGGTCACGGTGCAAGCAGACTTGTTTGACTCTTACCTTGATGCAAAAACAGAGAGGCTTCGCTTGTGTCAGAAGGAGGTGAGCTGCTCACGCAGCTAAGCCCCAGCCCCAAATCCCACAGGCGGGATGAAACCTCAGCTCTTAGTGACCTCTGAGTCAAGCAAGATTTGAGTGATGGGTTCAAAATGTACATGCCTTTTCCAAAAAGTGGTGGTACCATCTGCCACACCCCACTTACTACCACTCTTTCCAGCTCTTCCCACCCACTTATTTCCGTCATCATGGCTCTATCCCCGCGGGGTGCACCAGAGCCTCTGTGCAGTGCAAGACCTGTGCAGGGTTGAGCAGGGTGTGCATCATCTCCCCCCAGCAAAATGGGAGCGGGAGGCCCAACCCAGGAGCTCCCCAGGCATTAACCCAGCACCAGCATTCCCTCAGGACTTCAAGTGTGTGCAGTAGCCCCAGGAGCTGCTTAGGAAGTCTTGGCAATTAGTACAGCCATTCACAGCCACTTTTCCTTAAACTCCAAGGAAAAATCAAAACAACCAAGAGGGTTATTAAACAGTCAAAAACCAAAAAGTTTCCTTGGAGAGTGAACAGAGTGGCTGGTTGGTTGCTCAGCAGGGCAAAACGTGTCCTGCATATGTCAAGTGCTGCTACTGGACATGGGTTACTGCGGTGCTGCATGCAGCCTCAGGATGGAGCACTGCAAGGTCCAGGCTTCCCTGTGCTTTGGTCACCCCACACTGGGGTGCTGCAGCTGGCCAGTGTTACCCTGCCCTGGGAGCCACCACTAGCTCTGCACGCAGCAGGCTAGCTGCTCAACCAGCAAAGTTTCAAATGCACAAAGCACTTCATTATCAGCAGCTGAGTACAGTGGGCTCCTTCTTCCTTTGGTAACAGTGCATTTGTTTTCAGGCTATGAATGCATACGCAAGTGTCTGTTATGGTTTCTGTGGTTAGCCAAGAAGCCTCTGGTGGCCTAGGTCCGTATGGCACCTCAAGGAGGAACCTCCTTTCCGTGGCACAGCAGCATTTAAAGGGAACTGCCAAATTTGGAGGCAAAAGAGGAAACCAGTTTCAGTTACAGACAGTGTTGCCCATGAAATTCGTCCATAGGTCACAGGAAGTCCAAACTCCTGCCCAGACAGGATGATCACCAACACTAGCTCAGGTCAGCTGAGGTCTTGTTTAGCTGAGCCTCGAAAACCTCCATGGGTGGAGACTCTGCTGCCTTTCTGTAACCTCCTGGTGATGTTTTTTTGCCTGATGACCAGCTTGAAACTCCCAAGACATAACCCGTGCCTGTTGCCTCTTCTTGTTCTGGCCACTTCTACGGAGAGGAGCTTGGCTCCTTTCCAAGCATGTTGGCTGCTATCACGTCAGCCTGAGCCTCTCTATCTCCAACAAGCCCACAACCCTCAGCTTCTCCTTGTAGGCCCCTGCCATCTTGGTCTCCTTGTGCCAGACCAGTTTCCCAACACCCCTCTTGAACTGGGGGGTCCAGCACTGGAAACAATACCCCAGGTACAGCCATTGATTACATCAGAGCCCTGAAGTCATTGCCATCCTTCAAGTTATTTTGATATATGCTGTGATTGAGATGTTGTACAAACCTTCCAAGTTTCAGTGACTCCTTGTCAATGACAATAGGGACATTTCTCAGGTTTTACTTATAGCTCCTTATCTAACCAGTCAAACTGTGCTTTAAGGTTCACCTGCAATTATAATTTCATTTGGCTTTGTTCCTTGTAAAGGTATACAAGGTATTATTTACCTTAGAATATAATACTCTCGGACCTTGTTTATACAACCAATTTTTCAAACGTTTCCCACCATTAATTCAAGTATACTTCAATCTTCATGAGCGATGCTGTGAACCATGCTGTTAACCATGCACCTGCTTCTTCTACTATTTAAAGCGTGACATGGTATAGCCCTGCTTGAAGAAAATCTGATGAACAAGATGCTGAAAAATTAGGGTTGGGTTTGAGAAATGAGGGGAAGGTGCAGGGAAGACTCATTACAGCCAAGACCTGGGATATGTGCAAAGAAAAGTGTATTTCACTGAAATTTGAGCGGAAATGTGTGCCCGAGACTCTTCTCTAAAAATACCTCAGCTCAAGTGTGCAAAAACTCCACACAAGAAAACTACTGTAGTTCCTGCATAAGGATAACCCACCTTCTGCCCTGGTAAATCAAGGTCTTACGATTGGCCATGATCTTCAGCCTTACAAGGCCTACCACATTTGAACCACTCGCTCTTCAAATACAGCTCGCCCATTAGTCTCACATCACTTTTTTGTGCATGTGTGGTCTAAAATATCTGTAAATATTAAATTTCAGCCACCAAGCTTTGAAAAGTGTTTTAGTTTGGAAATGCCGGCACCCCTTTCTGAGATCATCTCCAGCTGCATTTTGGACAACTACATATGAACCATTTACCGGACGTGCACCGCTTCGACGTATGGCGACTGCAGCCTTCCTTGCAGCCCTGGCCCCACGCTGACAAGCACCACTGGCAGACATGGGCCAAACCCTGTGTACATAGAGGAGAGGGATTCTGCCCAAACTGTACTGCTCGGCAATCTTTTCCTCCCACAACAACTGGAGGAAAACTTGTTTCCATTCCCACCTTCAAGTGTTTACAACAGTGAATTTACAGCCGTTGTTTGTGTTCTTCTGCCTTAAAAGTGAG
The DNA here is from genome assembly GCF_026419915.1 of Harpia harpyja. Classification (NCBI taxonomy): domain Eukaryota; kingdom Metazoa; phylum Chordata; class Aves; order Accipitriformes; family Accipitridae; genus Harpia; species Harpia harpyja. Next base: position 53,331,328 of record NC_068940.1, on the reverse strand, counting down.
CGTCACCAAGTGAATTGTTGCCCACGCTTTCTGCACATGTGCAAACATCTCCTAGACCTTGACCTCCAACAATGACTGTAATAAAGAAATGTCAGTTTTAAGATAGCCCATGTTAAAAAACTTTCCAAAAGGTTTGTTAGGAGGAGGGGCAACAGCCAAATTAACCAGAGAGGAGAGAGTCTGGTCCTTCTCCTGCTACTCACACAAAGACAGCCACGGCTTACAGCTGGCTGAGCTAGTAACAAGGGCAAACAAATCAGGCTTGCAGCCTTCATTATTTCTCCATCATATACAAAGGTCTAAGGAGACTTGATGTACTTAGAAATGCATAGTTCCTAGTTGTCATTTCCGCAGACCTATGAGGGATGCTGGGTCACCGCATCAAGTCCCAGCTTCCCAGGCAGCTGGATGTGTCCCACTCTTTGTATCACTGCTGCTACCCAAAGAGCTCCCCAGGTGCAAAGACCCATGCTGGTACGGAGGAAAGGCACTCTGCCCTCTTCCCCACCACATATGCAGCTCCCCTCTTTGGAGGGGAAGACTTATGAGCACACAGAGAGCAGAGGCAAAGGCTTTGCCCCTCTTGGGACACGGCTACCAGATGTGATGAGCTAGGATGGTCTGCTGAAGCAGGGGACTTGGAGCAAAAAACCTCCCAGCCTCTTCTGGGAACACTGACTTTTCATCTTTCTGATACAAAGAAGGAAAAGGCACAAACCCAACTCCAGCGGCATTTTCACCTGCAAGTCTATTTTTTACGCTCCTGCTGGACACGGTGCAGATCTGCCAGTCACGATAAACCTGACAGGTTCTGATACGGAATTTGTTGAACACCGACACTCCTAGTGAAAGTGGCTGACTGTTCACATGCAGCCTGTTGTATTGTCCCCAAATTACACTTTGACCTACACACAGCAGGAATGGTGATCAAAACCCCATCCTGGTAAAAAGTTTAAAGGAAAAAGTGGCAACCTTACAGTGAGTAATGTCAGGAACAGGTAAGCGGAAGTTACAGGCATCAGATACAAATGGCAAGTTAAAAGGTGTATGTGACTCATAGGGGAAGCTGAAGGAATTAATGAAAGGCTCCATAGCCTTACAGGCAGCAGCAGGCATGGGGCCATTTCAAGAGGAAGAGAGGAAAGTCAGGAAACAGCAGCGCAGAAGTATCAGCTGCCTTCAGTGATTGCTTTTCTAATTCGGGACAGGTCCTCTTATGGAAAAGTACTGATGCACAGGCACCTTCCACAGCTACCACGTTTACTTTCAGCCTTCCCCAAACTGGGAAAGCTCCACAGCTGCAGGTGTGTGAAGGAAGAGGAGTGGCTGATAAGCCTCTGGCCCTGATTTCTACAATACTGACTCAGAGCGGACCAGCTCTGTCTGAGGCTGTCACTGCCACCACACCACCACTGACCTGCCAGGAAAGATGCGACCAGAATGACTTTGTGAGTCGGCAGATCAGCAGGTGAGCAGGGGTTAGCAGGTCCATGGCCAGTGCGTTCAGAGTTGGCTGGGGACTGGGGATGCCATCACGAGGCAGGCTGGCGAGGGGTGGCATAGTGCTGTGCCCCCAATGGCAGCCATCACGCCTCCTTCTTCTCCACCGGGAGCTGCGCCGGCTGGGGCACAGCTGTGTGCAGCAGCACGAGGCCACAGAGCGTCACGGCAAGGCCGACCCACCACAGAGGCGTCCACGTCTCCGCGAAGAGAAGCTTGCCCAGGATGGCCTGAAGGAAAGGACAGAGACAAAGCTTTGCTGGGCTGAGCCACCCCAAAGCCTCCTGCACTGCCAGAGCTGCGAGGACTTCTTCTGCTGGGAGAGCCAGCCCTGGAAAAAACCTGCTCAAGGAAACTCCTGCTGGGACCACCAACAGAAAAGGCTGCTGCGCCTGATGCCAGAGATGACCTACTCTACCATCCAGCCTGGAAGCACAGCCATATTGCGGTCCCAAAGCAGGATTCTGACAGATGCGCGTGTGCTTTGCTGCCTTCCCAGCACCTCTCGGGAGCCAAATCTCCAGCCAACTAGGCAATTCCAGTCAATAAAAAAAGGGCCTCAGTGACTTGAGTTTTGGACACCACCATGATCTGACTGAGTTGGAGCACAGAAACAAGGTGGACAGCTGCTGAGAGTGAAAAACAAGCACAAGAAACCGGTGGGTCAAAAATGCTTTTGCTGCCACTAGAAGTGGTGCATCTTCACACTCAGCTAGGGTAGCTTTGGCTTGTCACAGGTGAGGTGTTGCAAAGGAAAAGCAAAACAAAGCAAAGCTCCCAGCTCTGGCTCTCACTGGCAATTAGAAAATTTCAGTAAATCATACAGCTGCCGCAAGGCATGGCACTGGGCAGCAGTGCCCTTCCTCCTGCACCACCCAGAAAAGTCCTACAGCCTCAGCCGTGAACAACTGTCAGAGCGGCTGAGACCTGATACAATCATTTTACGTCTGCCTGTAACTCTCCCTTCGTGGCCAGCAACGCCGGTCATGCTGGGAGATGAGCTACGACCAGTTGCATCTAGTGTGACCGTTCCCACATCGCTGTGCTCCTCCAGGCTTCAGCGCCTGGGGAAGGGATCTACTCACCGAAGAAATGAAGTTGGAGGCCGTCGATGTCACAGAGGCAGCAGCCGAGGAGGAGGAGAGTCGCAGGGCTTTTGCAAAGACTGTCCACATCATCGCATTGCACGTGAACACCAAGCCAATACAGCCAATGCGAAGCAGCACAGGCAGCTGTAGGATGAAAGAGAAAAACCCACTTATTTTCACCGACTGCTCACTCACCCTCACTAATTCATGGGCACTTTGGAGCACAAGCCAACGGCGTGGGCTTTTGAAACTGAATTACGGCTCGTATTACATGAAGATGAATATATTAAATCGCAGAAGGAAAGAGAAGCAAGGAAACAGCCCTGGACAGAGCGTGACCCTGGCATGTCCTGCCATGAGTCCTCGATAGAGTATGGAAAAGGGTCAAGTTCAGCCCTGCCAGAGACAAACACCAAAGATGTATGTGCTGGTACTGCCCGTGGTCCAGGACCCGTCTGTTGTGAATTTGGACTGAGACCCAAACCACAGGTCCTCACCACCTCCCGTGACCTGGCCTGCCTTACTGCTGCAGCGAGGGCAGAGTGGAATCCTCTGGGAGGAAAGCAAGAGCTGAGGGGCTTCATGCCTTATTTTGCATACTTGCTGGAGAGCAGACTTACTGAAAGCTCTCTGCTCCAGCATTTAGCAGCAACAAAACCACCTCTGAATTCAAGGGACTTCAAGGCCAACTAGGTTCTGAAGAAAGATCTCCCTCCTTAGACAACCTGACAAGACATGTAACAGCCTCAGTCTGAAAAAAAGGGCACAGTTTTGCCTAAAAAGCCTTCACCATTCACAGTCTTCCCCCACACCCATCATTTTAGCTGCTGCGGCCACCTCCCTAGCCCCCTGGGTACCACATACTTGATTTGAAGACACCAAGGGAGGAGCTCACAGGCAGATCACGACTCTCACAAACAAACAATCAGGGAGCACACGAGGGCAAGTGAAAGCAAGGCTTTGTCTAAGCCTGTAGCAATCATGCCTTCATAGCCCGTCACCTTTCAGTCCATGGTGGGATTCATCTCAAAACAGACAGAAATGTAGGTGTGAAGCCACCAATAAACACAGCTGAGACGTGGCACCTGCCCCGTGGGAATGGCTGCACCGTGGCCTCCTGCCTCCTGCCTCCTGCCCCCATCAATGGGGGCCACCAACCCTGTTCTGCTCCCACCCAGAAGAAGAAACGAATAACTGCAAGCTAGCAGAGGCCACAGGGATTTCTGAAACAAGTGACGTAGCAAGTGCAAAGTTAAAAGGAAAAGGCTGTAAAGCAAATCCCTGCTCGGTGGCTGGCGCAAGGTCTCTGAGACTAACCCCATCCCAGAGACAAACGGTTCTGGTGTTTGGCCTCACTTTGCTCCACTTGTGGCAAAGGTCTCCAACTTTATCAGGGTAATGGTAAATGATCCAAAACAATTCCTATCAGTGACGCACTTTGCTTTCCCACCGCTGCCATGGCAAACTCTGCAGAGAGGGGTAAGAGGGACAACCAGGCCCGGCTGCTACTGGCCTTCTGAAGAAGAAACCTGCTGCTGTGTTACAGCTCACTGTGGGATGACGTTTGCCTCCCAGCTTCACCCTCTGCCTGTGTGACCAGACAGTTTTGCCTTGCTCAGGGCAGTTGCGTACATCCACATAAGCCTCTAGTGCGTTGGCAGACTTGGGAATAAAGAGATGAGAGGGGAAAACAATTCTCTGTTTCACCTAAGTTCAGTATATCATTTCTGGATCAGAAAAAGCCTACTTTCTACTGCTAGGAAAAAGGGCCTTAAGAAAAAGAGACCTTGTTACCATCTTTAACCACCTGCCCAAGGGTGTAGAGAGGATGGCGCCCAGGCTCTTCTCCAAGGTGTGTTGGGATATGACAAGAGGCAGCAAGTAAAGATTAGAACAAGTGTTGATCTGATACAAGGAAAACCAAAGGTGATTAAACGCTGGAACAGAGGTCATGGGCTCTCCAACCTTAGAGATATTCAAAATTTGACTGGAGAAGGTCACAAGCAATGTGTTGCAGAGCAGTGGGTGGACTCCCACCTCCAGAGTTCCTGCCTGACTTGAATTAGTCTGCAAGTCTATCAGTGGTGTAGCAAAGCTGGTTCCCACCATCACAGCAGCTATGCTACCTTCAGAAGTGACCCTGAACTCATGGGTTCTTCTTCTGATCTTCTTCTATTACAGAGCCAGGGAAATCAGCTGCAGTGTGCTCTGGAGGTGACACACGCCCAGAAGGAAGGTTTTCCAGAGAGAGGTCAAGTCCTTCTGTGTCCTGGGCAGAGGAGCGGTTATCACAACGGCACACAGGCAGAGATATGAACATCCCCAGGTGTTCCCCACAGGGAAGGAGGGAGGTATAAATTCCTCTCCCGCTAAGGGCTCAGCTGAGCCAGCCCAGTGAGTCAAGGATTACTCCTCTGACTGCTTTTCTAAGAAGAGATTAACTTCAGTGTACATTTCAGATAGTCCAGAATCACTCCTGAAGTGGCAGAAGTTGCCCAGGACCATGTCCAGACAGTGTTTGAGTATCTCCAAGGATGGAGACTTCACTTCCCTGAGTAAACTGGGCCAGCACTCTCACCCTCACAGTGAAAGATTGTTTCCTGGTGTTCAGGGGGAACCTCCTGTGTGTCAGTTTGTGCCCATCACCTCTGGCCCTGTCACCGGGCACCACTGGAAAGAGCCTGGTTCCGTCCTCTGTGCACCCTCCTTTCAAATATTTGTATACATTGATAAGATTCCCCCCTGAGCCTTCTCTTCTCCAGGCTGAACAGTCCCAGCTCTCTCAGCCTTTCCTCATAGGAGAGATGCTCTGGGCCCTTCATCATCTGCGTGGCCCTTTGCTGGACTCTTTCCAGCATGTCTGTCTCGTTTTTGTACTGGGGAGCCTGGCACTGGACCCAGTATCCCCATTGTGGCCTCACCAGTGCTGAGCAGAGGGGAAGGATCACCTCCTTTGACCTGCTGACAACACTCCACCTTGATGACATGACACTTTGTCATAGCACATTCAATAAAAAACCCCACCACCCCCCCCCCAGCAAAGGGGCAATATTTCTATAAATTTCAAAGGAGAAAAATACTCAGAAAAGATGCTGTCAACATTTTCAGTAATTCCACGCTCTGCTCTTCTGCCAGTGCAGAACACAATCTTTTTTTTTGGGGGGGGATTCAGAAGACTATCAGGATTTACATTTTTTGGTTCTCCTTCCTGTCACCCTTTCTGATATATTGGAAAGGGTCAACAGGATTGGCAAGTACGGAGTTTTTGCTTTTTTAACCATTTCTTAATAATCACACAAGTTAATTTTCTTTTTTCCTGATACAAGGCTGGATTCAGATCTAGTTTCTCTTGTGGGTTCTCCTTTGGATTCCAAGTCCAAAAGTACATTTGCCATATGAATAACAACCCCCAACCTTTACCCAAATGAGTCTCCACAATGTGTTTTTATGATACGCGTATGCCATCTCCCTCAGCATCTCCCCATTCACAAACAATCTTGTGTACGTTTCCACCTCTACCATGCCCATGTGAGAGGTCACTCCTGTAGGTAAGGACACTGTATTTTTGAGGTGAAAGGCCAGCAAGTCCCACATAACCTTCAGCACAATGAGGTTTGAGAAACACAACCGAGATAAAGATCATCCCCTATGAACACGCAAAGGAGCGCTCACCAGATGAGCACATCAGCTGAGCAGCACAATGCAAACCAACTGCTCCACCTCTCTGCTCTTGGCACGAGTGAACAGAAGTAGAATGAGAGAGGGAGAAGGGCAATGTTATTGGCAAAACAGCAGTCAGAAAACAAGTGTTTGATAGTCAAGTGCACCAACACCTTGCTTTTAAAGTAAAACTGACAGAAAACCACTGGCCTTTCAGAGTTGGGTTTGGTTTTGGGCATTCCCATACCATGCTTGTTCTCCTCGCTTTTACACACCAGCAGACTCGCTTCAGTCTGCGCTTGCCCTGGGTTTACATTACCACCATGCATTACTCAACACCCCAGCAGCTACAAGGCTCGGCTCCGCTCTCCAAAACCGGTTACCCCGCAAATCCCTCTGAAGACAAGTGCAGGATATCCCCTGGAAGAGCCGGTGTGCTTCCTCCCCATCACAGATGCAATAAGAAGCGAAGCCTTAACGGCCGAGTAACGCCTGTCGGAGGCGGGGGGGCAGGGGGAAGGCCGCACGCCAAACACACGTTAACTCATGGCAGTCGCTTCCCTGCCCCGATTTCCTCCATCCTTACCCAGCCTCCGGCCGCCTCCCCGCCCGGCCCCAGCGCCAGCTTCGCCGCGGCCGCCGCGGCCGCCGCCAGCAGCCCCGCGGCCGCCGCCGCAGGCCCGCCGCCCCGCATGGCCCCGTCGCAGCGCCGCGCCTGCGCAGAGGCGGGCGGGAAGGGAAGGAGGGAGCAGCCGCGGCGCTGCGTTGCTGAAGGAGGGGGAGCGCGAGAAAAATTCTGGGGTGCGGTGTTCATTTATATACAAATGGTTTATTTTCTTTTTTTAAAAAAGGGCAGAGGATGAGAGCAGCGTAAGTCCCAGTGTCGACCTACAACACAGACAGCGGGGCTCGCCCCTCCCCAGCCGGGCCGCAGGGCGGGAGTCCGGAACGAGTCACACAGGGCAGGCGGGTGCTGTGAGGAGCACCGGTAAACCGAGAACGTGGCAGTAACAAAGCCCACAGGAGGCAACGGCTTTGCCGTCCCAGACCAAGCTCCGGAGTGCTAGTAATCATAGGGTAGTTACGTCTGAGCTCTAATACTTGTCTACAGAAAAAAAACCCTCCCCAGGTTAAGGTCAGGTTTTTACTTCTATACTTTAAGCAGAAACAAATCTGCAGGATTAGGCAACTTTAAAATTCATAGATAAGCATAATAAGATGGGTAAGATTCTTCCCCTCAGCCAAATACTGAAGAACCTCAGCAGGTATCCTGCCCTTTGCTTGATGCACATCTCCCTCTTCGCTCTCTTTTACCTCAAAGCTTGTGGGCAAAAATAGTACAAAAGTAGTACTGTACAAAGTAGCCAAAAATAGAATGGTAGGATTACTGACAGTAAAAAAAAACACACTACACACACAAGTGTTTGATACTGGTATATAAATCAATGTTTTGTGTTTCACTAAAAAAAGTTTTAGTTACTTGCAATAAATCTTGAGTGCAATTAAATGAACTTATGCTATACTCCTAAAATGTTCTGCATATTTTCAGATCTTGCTTCTTACAATTTCTAGCTTTCATTTGATACGAAAATTGTTGAAGAATACTTAGAATTTCCTACAGTGCTAATACAGAAGTCTGCTGTAAATTTATACTGGAGAAAGAAAAGGTTTAAAAAGCATTTTAATTTAAAATAAAGAAAAGAATACAAAGCCAAAAGATATGTATAGCACTATTTACAAGTCTATTACTAAATTCACATTCATGCTGTACAGAACAAACTTCAATATGAAAATTATTTTTAAGCAACCCAGTAAGAACGCCCTATGTTTAGCTAAAAAAAAACCCCAAACCACCCCCCCCCCCCAAAAAAAAATTGTGCTTTTAAAAATTTGGCTCTGGTGGAAAACATAGTATTTCAGAAGAGGTAGGAACCTGAATAAAAGTACAAAAGGAAACAAAAATCCAGGTGTGCTCCCACTGAGAAAGGTTTTCCTTGGCAAGGTATGAAGGTTTCAGGGAAGTATCTTCCAGCACCTATACAAAATCAGTTTTTGAAAAATTATAGGAAGGTGTTAATATGTCATTGAAAGCTGCCCACATAGCTGGAATAAAATTCTTCACTAAAAGTTATTACCAGCAAAAAATCCAGGAACTAAAATACTTGATTATTCCAGGACCACAGCAAAAGTCAAGTTTGACAACTGGCTTTTGCTTATTCTGTACACTTTAAAAATACAGCTCTGCAGTTTTATTTGTGTCATTATAGCTGATTGCGATGTCTACATATGTCACATTTTTTTGATTCCTTCAAAAAAGCATTTTCAACTCGTAGTTTTTCAGTCTCCTGTAAAACAGGAAAAACATGGGTGTATTAAGGAAGTTATACTCACTTCTTTCATATTTCTAAATAAGTGGTATCTACACTTAAGTGTTTTATACACTATGTACTTGAGGAAATAAAATGGGATTCTTGTCTGGGGCCTGTGAGGAGACAGACCAGCCATGACCTACACAACTGCATAAAATCAGAGGTATCTATCTATTACTCTCCAGCAGAAGAGCAAGAACTTTTGTTTTCATTCTCAAAACTTAGCTCTCTTCTATGTCAGGCCATTACTTCATCTGTATTCTACTCTGCAACTTACCTCTGTAAGTTTAGCATAATCTTTCTTCAGTTTCACAAGATACTGAATCTTCTGGTTTAGGTTTTGATGACCAAGTAATTTCCCATTCTCCTCAGCAAGAAAGTCAACTTGCTTCCTCAGCAAGTCCATTTCCTGTAATTAATAAATACATCATGTACCTCTTAACTATAGCCCCTCCTTCTGTTTTTAGAAGAAATAGCTTCTTTAGAACTATTAACATACTAACATTTAAGTTTGTTGTAACATATGATACAAGAGTTGGGTTTATTCAGGAAATACATAGTTGTCTTGTGTCTCCTTAGGTACTACATTAGATCCCTCTAAAAGGGAGAAAAAAAAGCACCATTTGATTTGTATTATGAATTGCAACAGTGATTTCCATACCCAGAGTTCCACTAGCGCAGGCAGCTGCATTACACATACAACTAAACTGCAAGACAAAACATTTTCAGAGGCAGTCTTTGATCACTAATTAATTCAGAATATTGTCCAGTTAGCAACAGCTCTACCTCTGCTGAATAAGATTCTACTGTAAAGACAACAAAAAAATTATACATATATAACCTTTCCAATTCTGTCTTTCTCTTCATACGTTTCCTCCAGTTTTGATCTAATTTCTTCTTTTTCATGAAATGCTTTCAGCTCCAAAGCTCTTGTTCGTTCCATCTCCAGAGTCATTTCAAGACAAGTATTCTCTTTGATTTTGAGTGTATTTTTGGTCTCTTCTAATCTGCCAATGTAAAAGAATCATAAAATATTAAAAAACAACATAAATGGTGTACAACTGAATTACTAAGTCAGCCTTGCAGATGGAGGCAGGCTCCTTTAAAAGTATCGTTTTGAGGCAATATATTTCCTGAGAACTCAGTGCTAAGAGAAGGAAAAACTTCATTCAGCTTCACAGCTCTTGTATTTTGATACTCTCGTAACTAGGCAGCGTTTTGGAGTTGCTTTTCTTTTTGGGAAGTATGCTGTTTCCAATCCAGGACATACAGCTCCACTCATAAACGAAAATAAAAGCTTCACCTACAAGAACACTTAGAATTAATGCATCTAAGGCATGTAAATTTGCCAGATGCACTCTGCTCTCTTCAAGTTTCCCCCAAATTGCTTGTTTGTATATGGCTTTTCCCTAATAGCCTTGTTGCTCAGAACCATCTCTGAAGAGCTCAGACATGGTCTGAGCTTGTTTGGCCCGGTAACAGAAGGACCACCGCTTTGGACAGATGTCTTGTCTGATGAAAATGTTCTAATTCTATCAGGTTCACAGAATATTAAACCATGCCGTCAAACTTAGCAGCCTGTCTACTGAGTATATGACCCTTAGTAATTTTGCATGTCTATTCAAATATTGCATAAACTAAAATGTTTTTGTCATCAGTTTTGTTTCACTGAAGCCTGGTGTTTAAGACCTACTCTATGAAAACAGTATTCATTTTCTGCATTTGTCAAGACATTTTCTTGACGACTAAAGAATCTTTTTCTTCTTTGTACATTATTTGTTTGTATGAGACATTGTAGCACTGTTATAAAGCTTATTTTAGAGATGAGACAGGTGTGAAAAACCAATGCATTGAATAGCAAAATAACCCCTCATCAAGCCTAGGGTTTCTGGAAAACTTAATATAAATTACTTTTGAAACGACTGTGTGCATAAAAACTATCTTCATCCTTAAAAGAAGTTACTTGCGTAGAAAGCATTCCATTAAATGTAAATAACTCAAATATTAGGAGATTCAGCCACTATGAATCCTGAAGCAGTACAGATTAGGAAAAGAATAGCAGGAGCAACATTTTCAAACTAATTTTTTATCTACTAATTCAGTATTTTATTTCTTGACTACTATCCATACAAGGTGTAAACCACTTGAATTTTGAGGACTACTTGCACAGTAGTGCAAACACAATCTAGGAATCCTCTAATAAACAACTTTCATTATTCAAGCTGAAGCACAAAAATTTAAACAAATAGCATAAAAAAAGCAAAGAATTAGATTAAATTTATAATTTTAAAATATTTACGATATTAATAAAGAAAATAATACTTCAATTTAATTTGAAAAGGAAGGTGCTTAGAATTCACTGCATATAAAATAATTCAAAACAGATCATTTTAAACAATTCAAAATGTCCCTTCCACTTTCAGTTTTTCTATGGTTCCACTTATTTCAGAGTACTGTCCTGATATATAATGCTAGCCTTTTAGAAAATGTAGTAATAGGTGCTACTACCACCTACTGATGAGAAAGAGTAAGAACTCAATGTGTCTTGCAGAAGTGTAAACAACATTTCCAAATCACATCTTGTATAGTTTCAGATCTTGGACTTCCATTGCTTAAATATACCTTTTTGGTATTTATGAGTTTAATACAAGTCTTCAGTTCAACAAACAGTATTTAAACTTACTCTGCTTTGATTTTCAGCATCTCCTCCATTGCTTTAATCTGTAAAAGTTCAAAAATATTAGTTATATTCTTAATGTTTAATATAAAAATATATATATTTAAAATTATTTGTCACTTAATTGAAGCTACGTATCTCATTGCAGATCCTACCAAAATCATCCTACTGCCCAGTAACTCGCATCTCTAATATTCACTACAGGTTCATCTCTTTGCTATATGCACATATTTCCAGTTTCATGCCAGCACAAATGACCCACAGCAGTATCTATCTGCCCATTCATACAGAGCAGAGCTCTAACGGGGGTTCTTCTATCAGGGATATCCATGGCAACCTCCGCTGCGACATTAACTTCCCTTTGGCAGAGCCTTACGTTAGCAAGTGACACAATTTGCACTTTCCAGCTCTGTGGAGATGAGTCAGATTTAGTGATCCGAATCTGTTTTTGCTTATTGTGCAATCTGACAGCCAGGTCATTGGTGTTAGACCAAGACAGAAACCGACCGTAAGATGTAAGACTGTAAGAAACCATAAGGCTGTATCTGGTAGAATTCACTAGAAATCAGTGTTTGTTTCACTGCCACAGAATAGAAGAAAACATGTTAATAATACTTTACAGCAGGGAAACAGCAACTAACATGAGAAGGGTAATATACCTTGGCAAGTCGTTCTTCAGCAATCTCCTCCTCTTTCTCTTTGATGTACTGAACATCAGGATGTTTCTGATCACTAGAAAAACCAAGAATGAGGAAAGTTTCTCACAAACAAAGCAAGCCAGTTGTAGAAACATCATCTTACCCAGGTTAAACCAGTAAATGTGTGTAGCTGTTTTGACACGTTTGTACTCAGAATACTAAATATCATGAAACAACTCTGGAAGGGCTTAAACTTTTATATTCCAAGAACATCACATTTTCCTTTGTTATGAGTACAGAGAAACTAATGTTTTAATGAAAACAAAAATGCAATAACTATGCAACCATATGTTAGACAGCTTCGGGATTGAGGTAAATGTTTTATTAGTTCATGATGTTCATGTGCATATAGACTGCAGAAAGCAACTTCTTCCTACAAGATCATTGCTCAGTGGTCTTGCCAAGTTAAGAAGGTAAACAATTTCTGTATTCAGAAGACTTGAAAACCTATTATTTTTTTAGTTTTTAATAAACATGACATTGGATGGAAGTAAGCAAACACCATAAAATTAAAATACCCCCCAAACTAACACACCATTGGGACCGCTTCATTCTTGTAGTGTGCCATAAGGGAAGAACTTCATTGATTAACAGTTATTGTAATCTGATGCAATTATAAAAGATCACTATTTTCAGTAACTTAAAATCTTTGTCAACATACCTAGCTAGGGCAATTTGTTTTTCATATCTGGTATAAACAGCCTCAGTCTAAGAGAGTAAATGTGTGTACGTGTGGGTGGGTTTTTTTGTTAATGTTAATTAAATGCCTGCTTAAAAAGCCTAACAACTTATGAGAACTAAAATAAAAATCATATATTTTCCTTGTTAAATTTTGGTACCACCCACTTCCAAAATCCACCCAAATTCATCCAGCTTATAAATGGTTAGACAAAACTGCAACACACTTTGTTTACTTACTCTCAGTGGATACTTACATGAACCTTAAAACCTCCAAGTTTAGAATCATTGGTTATGCTTGAGCCTTTCAAATTCTAATACTGGTCAGCATGTACCAGCTCCAAAGTAGTGAACTGAGCCTGCTCTGGCTTAGCATTACAGAGGTGAAGGCTGACCTTTCCTAGACAGCTTGCTCTTCCCTGCCCTAACACTAAATACCAAAAGAGAGCAGGCACTTGGTCTCATTTTGTATTCTCAAACATCCTCCAATGCAGTCCAAGATGTGATAAAGTAATGAGATGTGACATGTGAAACCAATGATCAAATCATCTTGCTCTCTAACACTGGGCCACACAAAAGATAACCACTACCTGCTGCTGCTATCAGCTGCTCCCATAATGTATAAGGCATGTGTCTGCTGTGAATATCCCCACCTGAGATATCTAAACCTGATTTTTCAGAGAGCATGCAATATACTAATTAGCCTTCTGTCTATTCAAACCACAACTCCTATCAACTAACAGCAGCTGAGAATTGTTAGTGCATATCCAAATTACATTCCAAGGTCCCAAGTGAGGAATCCAACAAGTGAGGAACATAAAAGTAATGCTTTTCTGTGAAAAATTGGGTCCAAGTAACCTACTCCATAAACTGTGTGAAAGACAAAGCCCCAGAATCCAGTTTTCCATGGCAAGGTAACCACTTCTTGTTTTTCTATGATTTCCATTTCAGTTCACAACACACTTTCAAATGTTTGTTGCAAACTAAGCAGAAGGCCCTAAAGACAACATCATCATTCAGTATCGCACCTGATCTGTCCCACCTGGTACACAGAATATTCTCCACAAATTAATCTCTTCATAATTGAAGATTACTGTAAAATACATATAATGCAAGGACAAAATGGAGTTGCACAGACACCTGCAATCACAGCATCTTCTAATCGGAATACTTAATTTTGCAAATTCAGTAGTGTTATTTTATGCTAAATACTTATTTTACTAAAAAGTCACTTCTAAAACTGACAACACTGATACTTCATTGAATAGAGAGAAAACTTCTGGAAAATATTTTTTTATACATTTAATAGGCAAAAAGAGATTAAACTCCTACCTAGCATTAAGTTACTGTTTACTAAATTGCCCCTTAAAAATGAATTGTCATTAAATACCAACAGAATTATTTGCTGCCAGTTAAGATTTCTTTTCGCAAGATGTAAAACAGCAGATTATTTAATGCTTTACAAAATTGAAAACAAAGAAAAACCAAAAAAGGTAAGCCATGAAACAAAGTATTTTCTGTCCAAAACTAAGCTGTACAGATTACAACCAAACTTCAGGGTACCTCCAATCTGAGGTACACAGCAGCATACCAACTTTTCAGAGGAAGTTCATTCCTCACCCTCAAAAACCCAAGATGGAGAACTAGTTCCATTTATGTCCATGTTAAAACATGTGTTGAATTCATTAGGACATTTCCTATCTACTGAATCCATAACTGCACACAAGTGATATGGCAATATATAAACAGACAGAAATGGCTATGCAAGTAATTCTTTTACATTCTATTTCCATTTAATTTATAAAACGTTGTTGTACTTAAGAGTTTGTGATTTAAAGGCAATAAAGTTTACAAGCCAATAAACAATTTTCATACAAAAGGCTGAGTCAATCTCTAATTATACGAGCAATATGTCAGCTTGTATTTCAAATAAGAACTGTAAATTTGTTCATCTTAATTGCTTCAAGTTAAGACAGGTTTTTCTTGTTTTATTTTACTTTACCTTTTCTTGCTTAGTCTCTGAGCTTCTACAAGGCTCTGTAAATTCCTGTTGTTCTCCACCAATATCTGCATTTCCAGATGCAAGTTCTCCAACTCATTTAATTGTTCCTAAGCAAGTGAAATTTGAAACGTTTTATTTGAAGACCAAATTGCAATTCCTGTTTTCATTTCCAGTTTAACATATTTTTGAGTAAAATAGAAGACAAAACTATTTCTCAGAAAACAAGCACAGTTCTCTGGCAAAGATCTGCATCACTCTTCCATTTACAGTTTCATTAGAAACTTGATTTAGAATAAGTCAGAACAGTTTCATCAGCAAAAATGATGTTACCATTTGATATTCATGAATACAAACCAACTCAGTCCTTGGGAAAATGAGATACATGGACACCTCAACAAGTTGTCACCATTTGCTACCAGCCTAGGTAAAGAGAAGACAAAGAACTGCCTTCCTGTTTAACAGACAGACTACCAAGCAGAGCTCATTGAAAATCTGAACTCTGTTCTGTCTTACTTTAACCTTACAAATTGCCTGTAGAGATTAACTCATAGTACCTTCAGCCTTAGAATTTCATCATTTTTAGCTCTTCGTTCTTCATTCAGTTCATGTATAAGGTGCTCCAGATTTATTGCAGAAGCCCTCCGATCAGCTATTTCTTGCTCATGAGTTTCCAACAGCTTTGCCAAATTCACATCAAAATTAGGGGGAGTTTTTGGACACTGGCAAGTCAAAAGAAACAAACCCCACAAACTATTAGTAAAGAACTGTTTCCCCTATGCATTGGTTACATGTTATAATACTTAACTGGAGACATATATTAATAAATTCCTGCAGACAAATCATCAATAACACATTTAAGTTACAAACAAGGTGAATGGGATTTGACCATTCTCAATACATTGTCATTTCTGGTCCCTGCCTGAAGCCATGCCGTAAAGTTTATTAGTCCTTTTCAATGAGTTTTAACAGTCATAAGAATGAAAATGTTTTCTCACAAATGCCATACCTGAGGAAACGTTACTGAAGATGACTCCACAAAGCAATCTATTTGCTTCATTTTTAGTTCATATTCATTCTTCCTCTTCTCCACTTCTTCTGTCATTTTGCCCAACTATTAGAAACCCCAATTAGAATTAAAAATTGGCTCATAATACACAAAAAATACTAAAGAAAACAGCAGCCAGATCTCTATTTTGAGCAAGCTTAAGTACACCACAAGTTATTTTAGATTATCTTAGACTTCACTTTCATGTTTTCTGTATTTACCTAATAACTATTAATCATTCAATAGATGCATGTAACAAGCATTTTTTGAAAGCATATATACACTATATAACTGTATAGTGTGCAGTAATCTGAATTTTGTTCTTGTTGTTGGTATTTGATTTTTTTGCCTTGCTAACACAATCTACCTTTGAAAGGGCATGCTAGCACAGAAAAACTATTATGAACTTTGTTGGCAAACATTACTGGTCAAAACATGATTTGATACAAACAAAGATTTTACTGGTATAGATTTAATCAGTTTCCTCAAAGAGAATATGCTAACATGACAAAAGAACTCTTCTTTCCAAAATAACTTATCTTTATTAGAGTTTTTGCCAACACAAATATACTTAGCACTATGACAGTTGTGACAACTAGAGCTAAAATTTGGACAAATGCCTAACATAGCTATTTGGTCTGCAGAAGCTTCAAATCACTCTCAGACTACATAATTTAGAGCTCAACAATTATCTCTATTACATAATGATATTGTTTGCAGATAAGTGTTAAGCAGAGGAAAAATTAATCCCCTCGGTTACACTGCTTATAACCTCAGGTTGCTCTGTTGTTACAGGTACTAATAATTTTACTCTGCTTTCAGACTAAATGTTTTTGTCATCTCTAGACACCATTTCCAAAGTATTTAAGAGTTATCTAGCCTTTGTTCAGAAGCTTTTAAACTACTACTTTGCTTTTACAGGAAGAAGCATTGCTCTTGACCAAGAGTACTGCATACAAGATGCTCTAAAATTACAAGTAAAACCTTTTCCAGAAGCTACAATTAACCACAGCTCCTTCCCAAGGAGCTAATTATGAGAATTTCCTTGTTTTACCTGTTCCCTGAGTTCCTGGATTAGAGCTTCTTTCTTTGTTATGTCTTCCTGCGCACACTGAAGCAATGAATCATGTTTCTTAGAGGCCTCTGTCAGTCTTATCAGCTGATCAGTGGTATGATGCAAGTCTTCACACAGAAGGTCTCTCTGTTATATCATTGGATGAGTAAAGAAAGAAATGTTAAAGTTACTACTCTAAAGCAGTTGTTTCAAGATGTTTTGCCGTTGTTGCTAAGATTTCTAACAGCTACAAGCATCTCCCTTTTCCCTCCACTTTTTCATCATGAATCGTAGCAAGCATTCATCTAGCAATTTCTTATTTTAGCATGTTTTCCATATCCATTGTCTTGGTTGCAGAACAAAAATGAGAAGTTTCCCACAGTATAGTTAGTTAGATACTTGTAGGAGATATTTGGAAACAACCACTGTTTTAAAGTATAATGTATACTTAAAAAGAGATACAATTCTTTAAGTAAGAAACCAGAAAAGAAAGTATAGATCTTAATCCATGCTATATTAGCAATTACAGCTTTTTTAGTGCACTGCTAGGCTGTTGATACCTCTGGATTTATTCTAAGATCTAGACTCCCACCCTATCTGATAGGGTATCATAACTACACAAGGTGTGTTAACCTAGAAGGAGAAACAGTACTTAGTATTTTAAATGCCACCTTGGATTAGTTCTCCAGTCAAGAAAGCATGAAGGAAATTAGTAACTGATGTACAAAGTTGAAGAAGGAGAAACACTATGATTTTATCAGGAGCCAGATACACCCAAGGATAACATTGTAGTAAGAATTGGTACTTCAGTTTAAAAAAAACAAAAAACAAAACAAAACAAAAAAAACAACAAAGTGATCTATTTGGCAGGTCACTCAGTTTTGGGTTCCAGAATGTCAAATTGACATGATTATTAAAGAAGATAGTCTGTTTATTAAACGTAGTAGAAATCCATTTTAAAATGTTTTTTGAGAAGGAAACACTACTCTGGAAGACTTCATTGGTGCTGTATGATTGGCCTAAGCACATGTAATACGAGAGATGATCTTGTAGAAATTATTTGTAAGGAGAGGCTAGTGGTTTTGACTGATGGACATGTTCACCAAAATAATGGTGAGAGCAGTAACAGGAAAAGACAGAGTTAAAAAAAGATAGAAGTTTAAAAAGCAAAACTGCAGTTGCATCAACAATGCATCCTTAATCTTGTTTCCAGCAGGTGGAGCTTTTAGTTAAAATTATGAGTAAAGAAAAGATGTTACTGAATATAGTAGTAGTTGGGGAAGAGATAATGTTAAACATAATATATTCTTCTACCTATTTTAATTTCTCAGCTGCATCATCTAATGCTGCCATTAAATTCGGCTGATGATTCCTCAGTGGTCTTAACAAAATTAAACCAGGCTTTTAGCATAGGTTTTTATGAAGTAGCTTATAAAATATTTATGTCAAGTAATGTGATAATTTAACAGAATTTGTCAGGTATCTCATGAAAGATTCCTTTAAGAACAGCTTAACTAGCTACAGTTTGAACTAAAAATGAGGTTAAGTTTTACACAAGTATTTTAAGCAAAACCACATCCAGTTGGTCTGTTGAACAAATACTCATAATACACCAACATTAATGTTTTACCTCAATGTTATCAGCGATTTGTCTTCTCTCCAAGGCTTCCCTCAGTTCTTCAATCTTCTTTTCCTGATTCTCTATGATTCCTTTGCTTTCTTCTTTTGCAGCCAGAACAAGATTATACTTGCACTACAAAAAGTATTCAATTAAATTTAGAATATTTTAGGAAAACATGTTATCAAAGAAAGTTGGCAAACATAATACAAATAAATGTATATCACAAATCTTATGATGACAACTACAAACGTTTAAAATCTGTGTGAATGACTAAAATTAGAATGATATATCATACTTGCTAAATTGTACAAATGATTTTATTAGGAGTTGTCAGAACAATGGAAAAAGATTATTAATTTAATATGTAATAGCCACCACAATGTATATTAACCACTAAAACCATTATTAAAAAGCAGATAACCATATGTAGAAATCTGTCTCATCACCATTTTGTCTGTAGGACCTTTTGAATTCATAGTTCATACATATACATTATCTAAAGTATTCTGTGGGTTGCTCTATCAGTTTGCAAACCAGACCTATTTTAATAAAGAAGATGCATCATATTTATTCATAGTTATTCAAACACATAGTTTTAGTTCTTTTTGCTTGTTTTCAGATGCAGAACATAGTAATATCAGCGACATAAAAGTTCACTCCCTCAAAAATTAATTTACAATTCAGCTTCAATTGTTAAGGTGTTAAATAGCCGATTTCTGAGAAAATCTAAATGTGACTGTCCGCCGAGTGTAGTTTACAGGATGTGAATAGGTCCCTTTAGAGACACTGCTCTTTACCCAGCATGTGGAGAGAGTTCAGTTTTCAAGACAGCCTTAGGCATAAAATGTTCAGAAGATTTCAACATGTCAAAACAAAGAAGTTTCCTTCTAAAACACTACAGCAAGTTATGCTGTTTGAGACCCATGATAAGACATGTCATTGCCTCCCATTTCTGAAAAACTATACCATGTCCTTCAAAATGACAGAACATACATTTATATCCTCGAGCTCTCTTGTCAACCCATTTATGGACTCGGTTTTATGATTAACCGAAGACCTCAGCTCCTGGATCTGTCTCATCAAGCCAGTTACAACTTCCTGCAACATAAAAAAAGTTAATCCTCATACATTATATATAATTTATATATATTTTATTCCTGGACTTTCTTTGATGTATAATTTGTCAATCCCAAATTTCAAACAATCATTTGACAACGGAGCCTCAATGCACATGTAAAGGGGTAAAAGGAAATTTGTTGTTAAATTGTTAGCTTTTCTTTTAAGCATGCGTATGAGGAATTAAACCTCCATAACACCTGCTGTGTTCATTAGAAGAGAAGACTAGCCCTCTGATTTAGTCTCAGGCTGCAATGGCTTTCTAATAGGAGAACAGAAGTACTGTAGTTTAAGG
Organism: Harpia harpyja; assembly: GCF_026419915.1. Taxonomy (NCBI): domain Eukaryota; kingdom Metazoa; phylum Chordata; class Aves; order Accipitriformes; family Accipitridae; genus Harpia; species Harpia harpyja. The sequence continues at coordinate 53,311,525 of NC_068940.1, read as the reverse complement.
TTACATTTGTTTGTAATGGGAAAAGGCACATTGAAGAAACACCACTGCACTGACAATACCACATTCTTCTGACTTTATACATATCAAATTTCTGGTTTTAGCATGGAAAAAGCAAGGCTTACCATTGCATCATGCTGGATAGTAAATGTACTATGTGATTTCTTATGCCTGTTTTACAAACAGCATAAATGCATGTACTATGGGAACTTTTGCTATTTAAGCTTTCAAGACACTGGAACAGTCTTCTCATGTAAAAGTGCTTTGGTTTTATTAACAAAGATACCCACAGTCACATTCTTTCGTCACCTTTCTTACCTTTTCTATTAGCCCATTACAACATGGCACTGACTAAAAGGCCCCATCAGGGGAACTATGCGTCGTTTATGCATTGAATGTTTTGTCCAGTAGACAGCTTTACCTTGGGTTTTTTTTTGTTTAACCTTCAGTTATCTTGTGTTTTCTCTGAATGCATACCAGTTTCGTACCACCCTGCAAACTCCATGCCAGTAAAAGGTAGGATTTATTTTACATAGATACACAGCCAGGATTGCCCAGAAGCACAGAATTACTAAGTATCACAGAAAAGCTCTGGGCTTTCAACTCTACTACAGAACAGTTACCCACAAAACTGGGTATCAGTAACAGTAATAAGCCCAAACCTTTTCCGTATCATTTGTCTTCTTCAAAGAAACAATAATCTCTTCAGCAGCAGCCAGCTCCTGTTCCAATTTCTGCAGTTTTGCTTCCTAGAAGAAATAATAATTGTGAAGGAGAGACTTAATCGCTTTTGAAGTATGTTTTGTAAAGCACAAAGCCATAAAAAAAAAAAAAAAAAGGAAAGGAACCAAGTTGTTTACCTTACCAGAAAAATTAAGCAGTAGCTTAACAATCTGAAACTTGAGAACTCTACATTTATTTTGCTGGTAATCAACAGAACAGTCATTTTGCCAATAAAAATCACTATTAATGCACAAGGAAATCCAGGAACACATCATTTAGACATTCAATTCTGCTGTTGTACCTGCTGCTCACACCGTGTCACCATTTCAGAGGATGGTTTCTCCACCTGTGCTTTTTCAAGTACTTTCAAGAGCTCCCTGGAGAAGAAAACGTATTTTTAGTGAGAAATATAATCAGAACACAAGAGAGCTTTAACAAGAATCGAGTCATATAAGTTTATTCTTATTTGCACTTAATTTTTTTTAAGAGTTATTTAACTATCACCTTCTCAGTGCTATACAAAAAGACTAATAGTTTAGTTACTAGCTATACGCTGCTATCAGCAGTGGAACTTTATCTTTGATATGAAGAACTATACTTGTAATGAAATTACATTTGTCATATTAATTGAATACATTAAAATGAAGTGCTGGTCTAAGTTGGATAAGATAAAAAAAGCCCATTATGTAATTTTCTCCACCCAGCTGGGGAAAAACACCTCTACAAACAGGATCCCCATCTGAATACAAAACCTAGCATAGGACAAAACCAATGAAGTCAGATGAAAATAAACCCCACCACTAATTAAAACTTACTTTGAATTGTTTTCTTTGTCTTCTTGTAATTGTAATGTTAGTTTTTCATTATGTTCTTTTTCTGTTTTCAGGAGTTTCAAAAGGTTCTAGAATGTCAAAATATATGTTGTTATAACAAGTTACAATATAAGGTCTTTAGAATAATTAAAACCAAAATAAAAATCTAAACAAACTCCTAAGATGACTGAAACCAGCCCCCCCAAAATGTTAAATGGAAACAGAAAGATCTTTAGCTTTGTCCTGGACAAGTTCAAAGTAAACTCTTACTTAATATATTATATTAAGCAATATATAATATATTATATTAAGCAATCAGCTCTTTTCACCTGCCATTGATAATGATTTCATATAGCTATTATGTTCCTCAATATCCAAGGCTTTAAATGGAGAAATTAGAATTTTCAACTGTAGATTAATTTGGGGCGATTTTTCAAATTCTAACCAGCAGTTCAAGATATTAGACTATAAAGAATTTAAAATAATAATCTTCAATCTGTCAGTATTCCTTTAAACACTAAAAGGGAAAACTTGGAGCAAACTTGCTGAGCAGGCACAGCGTACACTGCAGAAAAGCAGGCAAAATCATTTGCAAAAGCCCTTGAGCAACCTTACTGCTGTTTAGGAGTCACTGCAGTCTGACAGGCTTTCAAGAACAGCATCAACTAAATTGCAGGACAGTGATCCACCACAGAAAGCCATAGATCATTTTAACAAAATGGCATCCACTATGAAAATTTTTAAGAAACTGCTTTGTAAAGATAGCATAAGTAAGCTAGTCTTCGCTAGCACTGAGATGAAAGGTCACCAGCATTTCGATGTCAGGATTCTTTTCCAAAGCAGTTTCTTATTCCTTTACTAATTAACCCATCTCAACATTTCCAGAGCAATTTCTTCAGCCAAAAACTCTGCTACTTCATCTTGCTATCGGATATTTCTTGTAGCCTGCGGTTGCAAAAATATTGCACTAAGTTTTAAAAAAGATTCTGGGTACATCTTCCAAATGAAATCACCAGGAAACCTCTTATTACTGTGGAATCTATTGTCAATGATACAATAACAGGAATTAAACGAATTAAACAATCTGGCTATATGAGTAACCTTATAATAAAGTCCTTTAAAAGCCTTGACTGTCTTACACAAAGCTCAGTTTTCATTGCTTCTGCTTCTTGTTTTCTGTCCTCAAGTTGTTGCTTCAGTTGATCCGTCTCAAACTTCGCTACTTCCTGCAAGTTGTCATAGTCATCCTGCAGGCTTGCTTTTTCTTCAAGAATCTTTTCATGTTCTAGCCTTTATAAAAAAAAAACAAAACCACAAAACAAAACCAAGCCCACCCATGATATTAAGATAAGGGTTTGTTTCATTATAAAAATACTCCAATTAATTGTATTTTATACTCTTCAGATAATGTACAGAGTACAGTTATTTTAGAAACAAGTGACTGACATAAATGGTAACTTTTTTTTTAAACTGAGAAACCCCAAATTTATGAAGGGCACAGGAAATTTAAGTGACAGTGGCAGAGAAGGCAGAGTACTCTTTTTGATCTCTAGAAATAATTTACCTACAAAATTCTATAGAAATTTCAGCCACTGTGTCTTGATAATGGTGTTCACTCATTTTTATTCTTTTATTTTTTTAGCCAGTTGTTGGACAATAGATTTTGCTAGAATGATCCTCAGTACCTACATCTGCTTAGTTGATATCTAGGTTATTTATCCCATATAAAATCTTCATATATTCTGGGCAAGTCTGGGTTATTTCCATCTAAATTGTTGCCCTGAAAACTTATTTAATTTGATCTTTCACAAAAGTGAAAAAGCAAAGAGGGGTAAAAGAGCTGCTAGACAAGTGTTATGAATTATGTTATTAATGGAGACCCTATAGAAAGAATGCCTTCCAGATAGGCAGTTCTTCTGCTAACACAGAAGGCATCAATGAAACCACAACGTTTAATTCAATTCCAGGTTCCCAGTCTCACAATGCATCACTCAAAAAATGACTTCAGCTAAGACATGACCCACTATAATGCAATAACACAGTTAAGCTTTCCAGGAAAAAAAACAACCCACAAAACCAAAACCCAACAAAACAAATAAAACCCAACAACAACAAAACCCAACATAACTAAGTCGCACTAATGATTAAAAACCTCACTGATTTTCACCTCCCAATAATAATGGCAATTACTGCATAGAACGTAGTGAGCTTTTCAGGCTTCACTAGCCAAACTTCAGTTTATTTTTATGGTTTGTTTCTTCCTGTATTTTTACAGCAGCATCATTATGTCATTTGCTCCATGTGACCAGACTGAGAAGTAACAGTTAATTTTTAAGACTAAATTGGAAAAAAACCCCACAAACTATGCTGCTTCAGCCCCTTAACTTTTGGAGATCAATAAGTTTACAGGTACATCCTACTTAATGGGAAAATGCTATAGCAAACCAAAATAAAGGAAGCCTCATTTTATTTTCTTTCTGCTAATTTCACCATGTTCCCTCTCTTGGCTCTGAAATAGGCATGGAAAGAATCGAGAAAAAAAAAATAAGCAAAGGACATAATCACAGAATAACAACTTTAAATAAGAGATGTAAAGTGCAAGTTCACATGCAGAAAAGAAGAAATAAATCACTAGATGCATCCAGAAGGGAGGTTAAGGCATTTTACCAAACTGCCAACATACCTGACACTGTCCAGCTGGAACTGTACATCCATATGTCTACCAGAAAGCTGACTGATTTCTTTCTCTTGCTTTTCCCTAAAGGCACTATATTCCAATTTTACAGCAGACAGCTCCTTGTCTGCAGACTGCAGGACAATGCGCAAGTCATAGACTTCACTTTTTAATACTGTCAAAGACCAAACAAATTATGTTATTTGGAAAACCGTGCTAGATACAGGACGTGTAACACTACAGAACATCCTGGGAAAGTCTCACAAAACTTTACACATTTTCAGTGGAATTAACCTTGAAGGTCACACACAAAAAGGATTTGTAAATGGAAAAGGTCAATGAAACACTGACTTCAAGAACTGAGGAGTACAGGCAGAATCAAAAACATTCCAAACAATATCACTGCATTTCCATAGACCAAGAGAGGATTTTCCCTTTATTTTTAGTTAATATTTTCTTAAAATACTATATCCTGTACTCCCTTCACATTCAGAGTGAACAGAAAACAATTCTGAATATTGTGTACTGTGCAAGACTGGGCAGAGAAAAGCTGGTCTGCAAGTATTAGATTTTTTTCTTTAAAAAAAAATATTAAAAAAAAAAATCAAACCAGTATGACTAACCCAAATAGTTACTCAGCATGTGCTATTATTGATTCAAAACACTAAGATGCCTCAAAACTTCATATGGAATTTCAGTTTTACATAGACTTACTATCAGTCTTGCTTTCAGTGTCTTGAAACTGCTTTTCAAGCGATTTCATCTGTTCAAGGAGCTCCTGGCGCTCTTTATTCCAGTCATTCCTTTCAGATGAAAGAAGCTTGAGAAGAGAAATAAAATTTTTAAATGGAAGGAAACGTAGGAGTGGCTAAGTCGCAGAGCTGTAACGATCACGTAATAACGTATTATGGCATTTCATCAGCTGATTACAAATACAGGATGAATTTTTCTTTAAATTCGATGTTTGATGAATCTGAAATCCATAGAAGTCCAAGAAAAAAAAAAAAGTAATTCAATATAACTGAAGACATTACCTTATCTAAAAAGTTTATTTAAAAGCAACCCACAGCTTACGAGCTGAGATTTACTTCAGAACAGAGCTATCAGAGATGAGACTAATCTGGGAAGAATACAGGCCTTGCTTCCTTTTCTGTACTAAATCAAATCTAGTGATTAAGGAAGACTTGTAAATATTTTATAGAGTAAGGACATTTCAGTTCAGTTCCAGCTGAGGCAAGTAGCATTTTCAGCATTCTAAAGTTGAAAATTTCCTTGTGACTATTGCTGTTTTCCAGAAATCATGAAGTTGGCCAAAACCAAGCACAGGCATCCTGAGTGTCTATTTGCTTATAGTTAAGATCAAGCAGGCTCAGAATCACAACATTTAAAACAACAAAAACAAAAAACCCCAAACCTGCAGTGTTATGTTAAATGAAGTCCTTGTCTTCCTGCACAGCCCTGAACTATGATGCTATGTAAATTTTTCAAAAGTCAAAATGCAAGTAACACTGCAGACCTCACTAGATGACACAGTAGTATGAGTGTGGTAGATATCACCTTGTCATATATATACACACTCACATATAGCCCTGTATTATTATTGTTCTCTCACCTCCTGTATTTGTGCAGAATGATGCTCCAGTTTATTAATATGCTGCTGGAGTTTTATATTCTTGCTTTCCTCTTCATCCAGCTTTGTCTGCATTGTGCTCAGTTGCTCCTGTGACGCAAGAGACACTCAAAATTAGAGCACACATCTTCCAGTTATTCTCACATGCCATATGGCAGTCTGTGCATATTAAATATAAAAATGTCAACTACTTTCTTTTTTTATGACCCAAACCAACAGAAAACAGAAGATTCAAAAATAAGCTGGTATCTTAAGTAGTTGATTCCTCCTATTGCTAACTAAACCACCAGAACACAAGAAAATCTGTCAGGGGATACAAGGACTGAATCCAATAAACACTTAGCTTTCAGACACACGTTTATCTTGGAGAAATAAGGCTTTAAAAAGAAGTTATTCAAAATACACACTAGCTAAATTCCTTACAGGATCTCTGCACTATGGTAAGTATCAAAGAGGGGTTTTGGCTGTTGTGCCAGGGTTTCACATGCACTGAAGTTAGTTCCAGCTTCTAGAGAGTAGTTCAGATAACTTCATAGCACTCTTCTATGTGACAAAAGTCCTTCCCTGCCCTTTAGAAAAGATACAAGACAATTAAGGTATAATGATGGACAAGCATTATTTGGCAGGTTTCTTCAAATAATGCAATATTATATATTAAGCTTGGGTATTGTTCTAAATGTAGCCATCACCAGACACTTATAAAGAAGTTTCCTTGGAGACAAGTTATCAGGTTAAAACAGTAAAAATTTAAATGCCCTGTATATCTTAAACTACTTGTGATATTCAACTCTCAAATCCCTTTCAATATTTTCATTGTAAATCCTTGTAAGTACAGTGTACAATTAGAGAACCGTTTAGTGAAGCCTTAAGTATTCATCAAGTGCTTCAGTTTCCCATGCAAATTCAAATATATTTGGTGAGGGGGAAGTATTTCATGCCAAAACCCACTTTATTATAAAAGTTACACATACGCTTCAGTTTTTATTCAGAACATTCACCTGTGCCACTTTGAGCTCCTCAGCAATGACCTCATATGCTTGTTCATTCACCTCTGGGGGAACCGGCTCTTTCAAAATGTCATCCATCTCTTCAGAATGATAATCTAAGATTTCTGGACTTATTCGTGGCACTAGGCGAGATCTTAACTGGTAAGCTTTTGTTGGAGTGGTTATGTTCTGTTACAAAGATTACAAAGCAGTCTTTATTTTAACCATAAAATGGAATTAAGACTTTGTCTGGTATTGTATTTCATAGTTCTATAAGTAGAATAATGAAATAAAAATGCTTAAAGTGGTTAGTTCTAAACCACTACACTTTTTCAGATTTGTCATCTGATTACAGTAGCAGTCATTCAGTAAGTATTTCGGAACAAAAAAAGCGTTATATCTGGTTTATCACATATGGATTACACACCAGAACACTAGTTAGGTTAAGGGATTGTACAAATGAAAATCTATGTTCTCACACAACTCAGGAGTAAGTATGTGTGGTTTTAAATAAACTTATACCTTAAGAGTTTCTCTGTGTAGCTTATGTAATTGAGAGACTTCTTGACGCTTGTGTGCTTTGGTTGCCTCCAGAATGTTTTCAAGATGTTGGTTTGCTTTCCGAAGGGATTGAAGCTCTGATTCCTGTTCCATATGCTTTTTCCTGTTTAGGAAGTATGTTACTACTGTCAAAACCACTCCATCAGTATGCCCTTGCATCAGTAAGAATAAGCTACAGTATTGCCAATGAGCAAGCTGAAGCTGAACTCTTGCCCAAACACTGAAATACATTATTTTGAGAAGAAAGCCACCACTGCTGTATTAAAAAGGTAAAAAAAAAAATTAAAAAAAATTAAAAAGCTAAGAAGCTTATTTGTGCTTGCATAATGAAGCAAGCAGATGGATAACTAAACGTGTCAGAAAAAAAATCCATTACACGTTAAGAAATAAGCTGAGGGCTCTGCAATTCCTTTTATGAGAAAGTGATATCACCCATACCAATATGGTTTTAAGCTTTAAAAATGTTATCCAGTTATATGAGAAGTCTGAACTGGTGCTTGCCAGGATTAAAGAAAATCCTTTAAAGATTTTTTTTTATTAATGGAAGTGCTGCTCTGTTGAGATTATTTTGCCCTCTAAGAGTACTTTAACTTAAATCCAACAGTTGAGCAGAAATTTAGGAATAATTTTCATTAGGTATTTTGCAGAGCTACATGCTGTTACTGTGATAATTGACCTTACTGACATAATTGTAGGGTCACAGTCTACAGACAAAAGGAAATACACTATTTCATCTTTTGGCAGTTTAATGCTATCACTTTCCCTCATGTTTTTAGCATCTGCAACAAAACTTACAGAACAGAGTAGAACTTTAGTTCTGACTGCTATTGGACAATAGAAAAATTAGCATACATTGATTTTGTGGAATTGTTAAATTTTACTCATTCAGTTACAGCATATAGTTACACTTGCATGTAAAATTAAGCATCCAGTTACTCTGAAACTGGAAACAAGTTTAAAGTTTAGTGAAATCCAGAGGTGAATCCAGAGGCTTAAAAGCACACTTTTGTTTGACTGCACTCCACTAAGAAAATGTCACTAATTGATAATAAAAATGCACACATACTATCAAGAAAGCAAGACATGCACAAAACATAGAATACATAAAATAGGAATACATTGAATGGGCAGGAAAAGAAAGTAATTAATATCTGAAGATAAAAATAAAGCATTGTAACTAATGATACAGGACAATAGACGGATTGCTGAATTGATAAACTCAGTAGATGACAACATTACAATTTATAAAGTTCATAGGATTTGCTACACAGAAATCTAAGAATAAAAATACAGATTTGTACAATGGCCTGAATGAGCAAAAAAGGACATCACAAAGCTACTTTGAAAAAAAAAAAGCGGGAAGGCAAAAATGGAACTATCTTGTGCCCAATGCTTCTAGAATTATACTCTAGATTCAATTAAATCAATAAAAAGCAACATTAGGTACAAGCTAAAAATATAGTTAAAAAAATATCAGGTCCCTTTTGCCTTCCAGGTTTATATTTCATTTGCTGGAAATGCAATTATTTTTCTTGTATCTCCAGTAACAGGATGAGAATTTTTCAGAAATGGGCTTGATCAAGTTCAGTATGTATTATTCACTTGCATATGAATATATATACACTGAAGGTATTACTCAGGCCTTTTGCATTATCTTGTGCTGCCCTCAAGGAGAACAATGACAGTAAATTCTTGACTACGTTAGTAAGGGCAAAGTAGACCCTTATCTCATGTTTAGATGCCAAAGCAAATGGACATAAATGAACTATCGACATCATGTCTTTGCTCCAAATTCAAAGCTCCAAATTCAAAGCTCTTTGCTTTGCTTTTAATTCAATCTCTGTTCCAATAACAAGACTCGAGGTAGTGGTATTACTGCCTTCTTAAAAATCTTTGAAGTGGAGACAAAAAATTAACCAACAGGTTAGCCAAAATTTTCTGGGGTGCTTGGATTCCACATTTATGGTGACTCAAACTTGCAATCTTAAAGAGTTTATATTAAAAACTACTGTTGCACTAAACCAAAACCAAACCCCAAATACCCACCCCCCAAACCCATCAACTCTTAGTTCCTGTCACTGCTTCCATCTGTAATACTTCAGTTACTGAAAAATAATTGCTCAACATGGAAACTAGCCAAACTCTCCCTGTTCCATTAAGCAGGTGACCATCAGAATTCCAGGGTATGTGCATCTCCTGCATGTTGTGAAGCACTGTTTTGCATCTTAGCATAAAGAAGAGCTTTTGGAAAGACAAAGAAATCTGCAACAGTGCAGACATGCCTTCAGATTGCATCATGGTTGTTTCCTAGTCTGGGAGTAACTAAGTTCAACAGGAACATATTCTGTGCACATGCCATTTTTCTTAACCTGGCCCTCTCTCACATGCAAAGAGCATACTTAGACCGTATATTCAGGATCTGAGACTAACTTTTAAAAATCAATATAAGTAATTATTTAAAGACATTTAATTAAGACATTTCTATACTGTTTTGTCTCACTTGGTTAGCTCTTTAAATTCTTCATATTCTTGTTTTGAACTTGCCAGTTCACTTTGAGTCTGTAGCAGGCGTGCTTTCAGCCTTTCAACAGATGCCAGTGAGTTGCCTTCCACTGATATGGTGGTGGAATATAAATGATGACCTAAAGAACAAACATAGACCCTCTGAAATCACAGAATAGCTCAAATAGCTTAAGTTTTAGTAAAACGAAAGCATTTGTAGGCTTTTGAACAACATAGCAGCAATTGAGATTGAAGAAAGTGGTTATTAGCAACAGTCCACATGAAAACCAGAATAATTAATATTACTGCAGTCTTCATGACAACTAAGGACAACAAAATGAGATTATGAGTGGTGTTCCCAAGATGCACCACACCAAGTTCCCTATTGCTGTACTTGCTTGAAGGCCAATGTGAATAAAATGAAGTAAACCTAAAGTAAAAATCAGTCTTCAGGTACCACTTTGAAGAAGGCAAAAATACATCAAGACAGACAACATTTTCAATACTACACACAACAGAAATACGGTAAGCTTATTTAGCTGAAAAACACGAGCATAGTTTTACCTCCAGTATTTTTCTCTGTGGCTGAAGCTTCCAAAAAAGCTTTTTCTAGTTCTGCAATGGTCTGAGCATCAATTTCTTGAGCCTTTTTAACTGACTGTAAAGAACGAAGTTTTTTATTCTCCTCTCTGAGGTTATGGTTCTCCATGGCATACTTTGCAATTCGTGGGTGTTGTTCCATCTATGATAAGCAGTATTTTATTCAACAGGTTTTGTTTTCCAGACAATGCTATACACATCTAGCTGTTGCTCTACAACCTTTAATACACATTAAATTGTAATGGAAGGGGAAAAAAGTATTCCTTATAGTGGTTAAAACTGCCCCAACTTTTTTTTTTTGTTAGTTTTCCTACTCCGTTGGAATCTGCTCTCAAAAAAGACAGTGGGTTTACATTTTATATGTTTACTCTTTTGCTGGTAATAAGGCAGTAGAAGCTTTTCCTGTTGCTCTTGACATCCCTTTGCAGTTTCAACTTTGAGCTTTGGCTTTCTTAACACTGTCCCTGCATGCCATAGTAATGTTTCTATAGTCCTTTAATGACTGTCCTGACTTCTGTACTTCCCCCCCTGCCCCCTTCACTTTGGAGCTCAGTTATGAGCTACAGATTCAAGCTGGTCTTCTAATACATCTACTCCTTTTTCCTACTTGTGCTTGGAGGAAATTGTTTTTAATGAATCTGCCTTCTCTCTTGAGCTTCTTTGTTCTTCAAAACTGCTTCACAAATACCACGCCTACCAGATACCTGAATAACCCAAAGCCTCCTCTCCTGAAGCCTTAGGTATGTACTTTGCTACTTGCCTTCCTCAAACAGCTCCAGGACTGCATCACCCCTGATTGGCCCATCTAGCATCTGTGTTATTATCCTTCAGAAACCTGCTGTATTACTTGCATCCTACTGTCCTTCCCTTTCAACAGATGTCACCGAGGTTAAAGTCTCCCATAAGAATGAGGATTTGTGATTTGGAGACTTCCTTGAGTTGCTTAAAGGAGACTTAGTCCTCTACCTAACCCAGATCAGGTGGCCCATAGCAAGTTCCCACCATGACATCACCCTTACTAGCCTCTCCTCTTATGCAAACTCACAAGCTCTAAACCCACCCATTGTCCCTTCCATAGGGAAACTCCATGCATTTGAGATGTATCTATAAAAGAACCCATGACACATCCTCCTCTTTCCTGCCTCTTTCCTAAAAAGCCTATATCCACCCATCACAGAACTCCATCACGATATCTATTCTCACAAAAGAAAACTGTTGTAGAAAGGAAAAACCAGACTTACCTGTTCTCTGAGTGTCTGCAATTCCTCCCTCAATTCACTGAGGAGATCATCTTGCTCTTTTGGCAATAAACTTCCACCACCCTCTTTGTGTAATCTCTCCAAACGAACAATATGGTCTTCACGAAATTTAACTATCATTTTACTGGACTGAATAAATTTCTCCTTCTTGGCACACAGATCTTCTAGTTGAGCAATTTTTTCTAATAAATTCTTAGAAAAATACATATACAGATTGGTAGAAAAGCGACAGTTACACTAGGTAAATTTTTAAGGTGCACTTATCACATACGTATACACACACAGACAAATCATGCAAAAGTCAGTTAACAGTAATTTTGTGAATACACAGACTATCGTTTGGAGCAGATTTGTAGAGAGCAACAGCTCATACCATGAACCCAAATTACACACTATTGCAAAAAACTTTACTTAGAAGGTCCAATATGATCCGGTAGACTAAGTATTCAATTAAGCACATCAGATGCACCCCTAGAGTGCCTGTTTCAGTTCATTTTCTTAAAATAAATAAATAAAGAAAACCATTTTGGCTGATTTAGTACTACGCCATGACATGAACCAAAGCACAATAAAATTGGGATGACTGGGAGGTTTGCTTCAAAAAACACACTGTTGATCCAAACACTCAAAGATGCACTCAAAATTAAGTAAAACAGAAGTTTGTTGTTCTGTTCAATTTTCTTAGAAAAATCACAATAAACAACCCATCCCCTAAAACTAAGCATACTATGAAAGTTATGCTGTGGCTTGTCTGAATTTGAAAGATAGAATAGAATCATAAAATTGTTTAGGTTGGAAAAGACCTTTAAGATCATCAAGTCCAACTGTTAACCTAACATTGCCAAGTCCACCACTAAACCATGTCCCTAAGCACCACATCTATGTCTTTTAAATACCCCCAGGGATGGCAATTCAACCCCTTCCCTGGGCAGCCTGTTCCAATGCTTGACAACCCTTTCAGTGAAGAAATTTTTCCTATTATCCAGTCTAAACCTCCCCTGGCACAACTTGAGGCTGTTTTCTCTTGTCCTATCAGTTGTTACTTGGGAGAAAGACCAACCCCCACCTCGCTACAACCTCCTGTCAGGTAGCTGTAGAGAGCTATGAGGTCTCCCCTCAGCCTCCTTTTCTCCAGGCTAAACCACCCCAGTTCCCTCAGCCGCTCCTCATAAGACTTGTACTCTAGACCAGCTTCACTGCTCTTTGGACACACTCCAGCACCTCAATGTCTGTCTTGTAGTGAGGGGCCCAAAACTGAACACAGTATTGGAGGCGTGGCCTCACCAGTGCCAAGTACAGGGGGACGATCACTGCCCTAGTCCAGCTGGCCACACTATTTCTGATACAAGCCAGGATGCTGGTGGCCTTCTTGGCCACCCAGGCACACTGCTGGCTCATATTCAGCTGGCTGTCAACCAACACCCCCAGGTCCTTTTCCACCAGGCAGCTTTCCAGCCACTCTTCCCCAAGCCTGTAGCATTGCATGGGGTTGTTGTGGCCCAAGTGCAGGACCCAGCACTTAGTCTTGTTGCACCCCATACAATTGGCCTAGGCCCATTGATCTAGCCTGTCCAGATCCCTCTGTAGAGCCTTCCTACCCTCAAGCAGATCAACACTCCCGCCCAACTTGGTGTTGTCTGCCAACTTACTGAGGGTGCACTCAATCCCCTCGTCCAGATCATTGATAAAGATATTAAAGAAAACTGGCCCCAATACTGAGCCCTGGGGATCACCACTTGTGACCAGCTGCCAACTGGATTTAACTCCATTCACCACCACCATTTGGGCCCAGCTATCCAGCCACTTTTTTACCCAGCAAAGAGTGCACCTATCCAAGCCACGAGCAGCCTGCTTCTCCAGGATAATGCTGTGGGAAACTGTCAAAGGCTTTACTAAAGTCTAGGTAGATAACATCCACAGCCTTTCCCTCATCCACTAAGTGGATCACCTTGTCACAGAAGGAGATCAGGTTAGTCAAGCAGGACCTGCCTTTCATAAACCCATGCTAACTGGGCCTGATTGCCTGGTTGTCCTGTATGTGCCATGTAATGGCACTCAAGATGATCTACTCCATAACCTTCCCCAGCACCAAAGTCCGACTGAGAGGCCTGTAGTTCCCCAGATCCTCCTTCTGGCCCTTCTTGTAGATGGGCATCACATTTGCTAACTTCCAGTCAACTGGGACCTCCCCAGTTAGCCAGGACTACTGAGAAATAATGGAAAGTGGCTTGGTGAGCACTTCCACCAGCTCCCTCAGTACCCTTGGGTGGATCCCATCTGGCCCCATAGACTTCTGTGTGTCTAAGTGGTGTAGCAGGTCACTAACCATCTCCCCTTGGATTATGGGGGCTTCATTCTGCTCCCCATCCCCGTATTCCAGCTCAGGGAGAACAACTGGTCTTACTATTAAATGCCACCTTTGCCTCAGTCTTAAGTACCTCAGCCTTTTCCTCAGCCTTTGTCACTATATTTTCCCCCATGTCCAATATAGAACAGAGATTCTCCTTACCCCTCCTTTTGTTGCTAATGTATTTATAGAAACATTTTTTATTGTCTTTTACGGCAGTAACCAGATTAATTTCTATTTGGGCTTTGGCCCTTCTAGTTTTCTCCCTGCATAACCTCACAACATCCTTGTAGTCCTCCTGAGGACTACAGATTTTATCTCAAATGTCCTTTGACTAAGTTCCATTGTTACTAAACCTTATTATCTTTGGACAAGGTATTTTTATTAAAAAACAAAAGAAAAATGAAGAGAGTCAGTTTCAATATGCTCACTCATCTCTCATAAGACAGTACACAGAATGCACTTAGAAATATTAGTGCTTTCTTACCTTCTTTTCACCTTCTGATTTCTCCCAGAACAACATTGCTCCAAGAAAGTTGTTCATGTAATTTATGTTGTTCTTCCCCTTTTCAACAGCACCTGTAGGGTAAGTCAAAGAAACAAATGCCATATTTATTAAAATACCAGTTAACCAGGTGTTCCTACATACATAACGTGACAGTTGTGTAAAGAAAATTTAAATAAATTCTTCGAGTAGTATAATTCCTCTACAAAGATCATGTGCCATACCCAGAGCAAAGACGTTTAGACAGTAATTCCTAGTCACCTGCAAGTGCTGATAAAGAACAGAGTCAATATACATAATTGTATAATTAACAAAGTTGTTCAAGCATTAAACAGCTTTACAATGAACTTTTATTAAAATAAAAGAATCAGTCTGTTCAGCTGAGTATATCTGTAAAATGCAAAACCCCTCCGAAATTAATTTGATAACACTAAGCCATTATTGGCATCATTACTACAGTTTGTACATATTAGAAGTAGACTAACTGGTTCATGAGAAGGAAATTCAGGAAAATAACCATGAATTAAGTGGACAATTAGTGATTTAATCTGGAAGGAAAGTGTCCACACACAAGGGATTAAAAGGGCTTTACTAATCCACTTCAGAAATTAATTCAAAATAGCTTCCCCGAATATCCTCACATGGGCAAGACTACTTATTTATAGAATACCATAGTATCTAGGTGCATAATAACTACCCTACTGTAATTTAATATATTAAAAAATGCCATCATATTTTTAAAGTAGCTAGCAAGCAGATTTCATATGTGTGTGATCGAATATTACAAACATAATTTAACTACATAGACTAAACACAGGTCTAATATATTAGGTTCTGCATAAAACCTCTCTTCAGTGTTTAAGCATCATCACTTGCTCTCCCTTGGAACTCTATCACAGATCTAAATATTTTTGAGCCTTCTGTCAATATTCATGTATTCATGGGCAGCGATTCAGTGTCCCACATAATCACTGACCTGTTTTTACTGGTTAAATGTGTATGCTAGCAGAGAATTATTTTTTCCTTAGGAAAACTCAACCACAGATGCTTTACGGTAGAGACAAGTGTTTCTAACTTCTGTAATAACTTCTATTGCTGTATCTCCTATTTCTTGGCAAGGTCAGGAAGAGTTGACTCAGGAACACAGGAAGAGTTACAAGAGTTACAATTACAAGTTCACTACCCTGTAATCAAACATTATAAGGTAGCCTATTTCAGTGAGAAGTATACATAGTAGAAAGCTATGCTGGGATCTGTAGGGATAGGATGGTCTAGTGAAAAGCTGCTGGAAGAAAAAAAGTTACATAAAAACCCTTTTACCATCTTACATTGAAATCTCTCTTTTATTGAAAAGTAAACATTCTTCTTAGGATCTTCCTGAAGGGGCAAAAAGGGAAGAGGGGAAAAAAATCCTGTCCTGAGCTTAAAAAGAATGCAGCATTATCAATACCTTAGTGCCCTCCCTCTGACCTAAACGTACAAGCAATCACATGCGAACTTTTAGTTACTTAAAGGATTGGGCAGCATACCTCTTACAAACTGGAAGAGTACTCTAGGTATTATATAATAAAACCATAGCCTAGTACACAAACTTAGGAGAGGAAGAAAATAAAATCACATTAACAATTTCTGCAAAATATCAGATACAAATACAGGCAATGGAATTCATAAGACAAATGCAACCTCTGTAGGTCAGTTCCTACAAAAATATTAATTGTTCAGAAACTTAATGAATTATGTAAGGCTCCAACATTCTAGGCTACAAAAGTAGGAAGTTCTCTCTCCCCTCACCCCCAACTCTTACCTTGAGGTACAGACATATCACGCATAGACGGCACTGAAGTAAGTTGAGCAAGCTGCTCTTTCAATTTCTTCACCTCAGCTTGCAGCTGGCTCACATTTCCTTGTGTGTCTTCATTAACCACAGCCTTTCATAAATATGTTAAGAGAAAGTTAGGAAAAGGTACAAATAAAAATCTTGTATTTTATAGGATAAGAGAAAACTCAAAGACTGCAAAGCAGCAAAACTACTGAGAAGTGTTTCCATCTTAGGAAAGAAAGAATTCATGGGAAAAGCAATGTTCCATTTCCTGAGAAACCAGTAAGTTGAACTTCAGCTAAAAATATGGGTTAAAAATTTTAATGTTTTCTGCAGAATTCCATCTGGAGCTTTTTGACCAAAGCAGTATACATCGAAAACAGTAGTTTCCAGCCAGATGCCAACATACTTTCAAAACCCACCCATGAGAAATTACATCTTGGGTATTAGCATATATAAAAACTAGATGCACCGAAATACCATTGAATTTTAACTTCGTATGAAAATTTTAATTTTTAGTACAGATTTACTTACTTTTTACTTTTTTCCAATGAAGTGCTCTAAGAACAAGCAACAAATACACACTTTTATCAGCCATTACCTACTCCCCAGCTGTTGTATTCTATTCATAATCAAAAGCAAACAAGGCCTTTTCAAAAATCATTTGTCATAAAAAAACATTTAGGAAAGCAAATTTAGTATTTTAAAATAAGTTATATTCATTAAAATTAGTGAAAGCACAAGAGTATTTCAATAAAGCAACCCTGTTTGCAGATGTGTAGTTTACATGACAAGAAATTGGTTTTTTCAACAATAAAGACATTGAGGAACTCTCTTACCTTGTTTTTAATCAACTTTGCTCGCTGAGCAAAATTAAGAGTGGAGAGTGTTTCACCAAAACACCTGGATCCCGGGTGAACATTTGCGATAATACATGTTTTTGCATTACCACCAAGGGAATCCTATTTAAAAAACATGGAAGTTAGCCTTATTTGCATGTTTTTGGTGACAGCAGGAAGCCATCACCTAAGAACTACTGTGTATCGTTTCGAACAAATTGCAGAAGGGATTTTATTTAACAAATCTGCATGCTAGGCAGGTTTCTGAAATTTTATTTCAACTGTGGGTATAAAGGATGTGACTGTAAATAAGGACTTTATTTGGGTTTTCAAAACCCTGACTCTATACTACTTATCAACAATTTGAGTTTTGTTTTTTTTTTTTTAACACCTGAACAGGAGGGAGATAAAAGAAAAAATGGAAAAAAATTCAGGGAATACAGCAGATATTTCACTTTAATCTTGGTAATTAGCAGATTGGTATTCGCAGTATTTTGAACATCATGTAGCCTGTTGATTGTTCCAACCTATCTTCTAGTGGCAATTGCCAAACAAACAAAATCACAAAACAATAGATTCTTGACCAAGGATATAAAAGGAACCTCTCCCTTTAACATGCACAGTCTTCAGATATTTCTGTGCTGTTAAACAAGTAGCTCTCAAATCTCTGGAGAACACAGCAGTTAGACCTAAGACTAGAAGTCTAGTACTACAAAATAGACCACAAGCCTCAACCGCATTCTCTCTCTCTAGTAGAGGTGGTCATGTTTGTGGACTTCTTTGCAGTACAGCCAACTAAAAAAAAAAAAAAACAAAACAAAACACCACTTAAGAAAGTAACAGCTCATACAGTTGCAATTCTCTTCCAATTTCTACGTCTTTTGGGTTGCACTGGAAGAATATAGTTCTTCAGAGGTTCATGATTCTAAGATATACATAGAACAGGGATGGAATGATTGGGAAATTTTGCTATGATCACAATGATACTGTGTTGTAACACAAATGCTGGATTATGTACAAGTGCTATATTATAATACAAAAATATATTACAGATATTATTCATTACTGTTCACAGAATTTTGGTGAGTGCTGGCATCCAACAAATCTTTGACTGCTTCCATCGTTGTTTTCTGTTCATCTTGAAAAGAGCCCATAAGCTCTCAGGTAGGAAAGTGTAAATTTATCTATTTCTTAACATCGTACCAACACAGTACACATAGCCTAATTCTGGAAATCCTGTCACACGTTTCAACACATCTCTAAATATTACGTTGTGATACACAGTATTTCCCAGATAATAGGGATGAAAACATATGCTTCCTTTTCTTTAAAATTTGCAAATACGTAATAGGAGATTATGAGCATAAATAAATTTGTCTTCAGTTAATAGCAACAAATCGGCTAGAAGTCTGTTTAGGTAAAAAGATATTTTTCAAGCCTTCTTCCACCTGCCCAATATTGAAACAAATTAACGTACCTGAGTTTAGCTTTTTAGAGTAAAAAAAAAAAAAAAAAAAAAAGAAAATCAACCCAAACAAATTTTTTTTTTTCTACATACCAAGTAGCATATAAAATCCAGAGGATATATATTACCCGTAACAGAAAAGTGAGCTTGGAATCCCGGTAACAAATGTGCCTCTGTTTTCCATTACCCACATCAACAAGTGCTGTGATTACTTGGCCCAGGCAACTTAGTGATCGATTTATGTTACCTGCTTCCTAAAAAGAAGAAAGAGAAAAAAAAAAAAAAGAGAGAGAGAACAGATTTGGTGGATGGAGCAGGGCAGTACATCTGAAAGGAGAAAGATGCCACAGATATTACAGAACCAACCTTTAACCTCAGTCCTTCTGTATGGGTGTCTTTCTGTCTCTCAGATCCTGCCAAGTCTACCAGGTTGAGCAGGGAAGACCGAATGTTAACAATCTCTTTGTTTTTCTCCATGGATTCTACCGTGATAGTGAAAACTGCATGTGATCTTGAGGATTCTCTGTTCATTGAGGTCGATGCTACACGACGGTTTCTCCACCCCATAGTTAGTACCTAAGCACAATAAAGACATCAAACAATATCAAGTATCTCAGACTGTACCCAGTATTTACATACATGTGACGTAAATGGTAGTAAGCATATTTCAATGCAACGGCCTTTAAAAATCTGAAGGACAAGGACTTTTTTCCTTTTATCCAATAAAAGTATTTTAAAAGTGAAAAAATATAGCTACAGTCAAGCTTAATAAAAACACTAATTATAATATTCACTTCTTTCCTCCGGGAGTGCCATTATTGTTTGAAAGCAGTACACAAGGAAAAAATATTTTAAGTCACAAAAGTACTATGTGAATGTCTCATTCATGGAGAAATAAACCTGACAATTTCTGGAACACACATGCTGCCTGATTAGCAGGAGATGTAGTTTTCTGTTGCTATTTCAGAGATGTGTAGGGCAAGCATTAGGGAAAGATTACTGTAATTGCAATTCATATACTCCAAACTCCAGAACTACATGATTTCTTACATGTATGGGATAGTCAGGAAGCATTGCCCAGAAACAGATTTTTACACTGTTTTTTGGAGGATAGAGATAGGGGAAGAGGGTGTCACAGACACTGTGCAAAAAATATGTGCTTTAATCAAAGAGGAATATTTACCAAATAAGCACCAAGATAAATAGTCCAAACATTAAAAAGTGACAAAAAATACCTGGTATGCTTCAGCAGCGGATGACAACACCTGTTCAACAGCACCATCAACAAAGACTCCCTTCTTGATGTGTTCTCTGAGAAAGAGTCCAGCTGAAGCAGAATCTAGCAAGTCAAATATCTGTTCATTGTAGATTTCAATAAATGAGCATTTGCAGAGAAAACTCTTTCCACTGCCAGCCTGAAAAACACAATAATTTACACTATAAACAGATTGGTTTTATTAAGTCTGGCATTGTATGGCAGTGAGTCTCTTTTTACACATATCTAAAGCTATTAGTTTGCATATATAGTCTGCATATGACGCACTTCTGATGCCCAGCTAACAACCAACATCCAGAAACTCAGATGCATTTTTAGACTCAAAATATAAGCACGCTTTCGTCTGAACAAAGTGTACTATAATTTGGTAAAGTACTAGATGCAAGCGTTTCTCATTAATAAATTTGATGCAAGATGGCAATAATCCTGGAAACTTAACTGCTTACCAAACAGCCTTAGCTAATCTTTAATGTGAGACGTTACTTTCACTGCAATAATAAGTATAAAATAAATGTACCTTTTCTTTTTCACGTTCAATTAGAAAAAATAAGTATTCAAAGCTCCGTGGAATTACACCTCTCAGACTGTGAGTGAAATTATCAGAATCAGAAGGTCCTAAAGAGATTTTTAATTAAAAAAACAATTAATTAGTACTACTCAGGAGTAATGGTTGACCTTTTCAAGATGTCATTACAGAAGATTTCAGCAACCAGGTTTGGCAAATGGCAAATGGCAAAACCACAGAAAAAATGCAATAAAATCAACTTTCAAGATCTAAGATAATATTCCATAATCAGGTTTACATGTAGTCTAAATGATGCTTGTGAAAGTTTATTTTACCTGTCCATAGGTTACCTAAGTCTAAAATAGTATAAACTACTCAGACTTCCATAGAAAACATGTACAGATGTAGAGGTATGCCAATACAGCTACCTTAACCCTGATTTGAAGAACCAGAAAGATGGGGTGGATTTGTTCCCATGTTTACTTAATTTCTCGAAAACATGTCGGCCAAAGTGGTTTTGGTTATTTCAGTAATTTTCTAATGGCAAGCACAATATTAATGCATTTAAAATCACCACTGTATGAAGAACATGATTACAAGGGGATCCCTTCATATACAGAGGCCTTAAATTCCTAGTTGGATAGGAAGCAGTTATTTTGAAAAGCTCAATATATTTCAACATGGAAGACCCTTGCATACTAGAATATTTTTCTACACATACAAGGGATATCAGCCAAAAAGGGAAACCAGTAGAATACTCATTTTTGAGAAAATTTACTAAAAGTGTCTGATTTAAATGAAAAGCTTCTCTCCTGTTAAAAACAGAAAAAAATCTACATCTTCAAAATGTAGAGGAGAGTACCTATACTTCACTTTTTTGGTATAAAGCAAGAACAACTGCACTGAGCACTGCACCATTTCTTAAAACTTAAAGTTATCCGCAGGAAGACAAAAATCTAAATCATCCCTGGTGTTTGAGCAAGACATTTCAACTCAAGACAATAAAACATTAAGAAACCACTGAAAGATTAAACTCTCTCATGCACTTACCCATCATAGTAAAGGTTTTTCCTGACCCAGTCTGGCCACTAGCAAAACAAAACAAAACAAACCAAACAAACAAAGGTCAGATAAAGCTTTATTCCGGCTCTGAATTTTTCATTAATCTGCATCTTTTAAGGAGAACTCACAACTTAAAATGAAAAAAAAAAAAATTCTTCTAAACTGAAAATAAAAAAGAGAGACAGAGGCAACCTGAGAAATCAGTCAGCTAAAAAGGTATAAAAATACAACAGCAAATTTGACCATGAAATTCTGTTTAGATAAATCACCTTTTCTCTCCCCTGCCACCCACCATTTTCTTCCTTATTTCTGTTGGAAAGGGAAATAGTGGAACTTAGCATTAAAATGAAGGCTTTCAAATATACATATTAAACTATTTTTTGGGTCAATCTTTTGGGTTTGTGCCACTCAGTAGTGCACATAAGCCCAAAATGAGAAAAATACTTTTAAGTCAAATATATCCTTTTTTTCAAACCATAGTTATTAATCATGTTAGAGAAACTTCAGGGCAATTTCACTTCATTTTTCCACATTTGTATATTGTAACAAAGTAGACTTCATGGTTTTGCAATGCTAGGCTAGGCTAAAAAACCCAGTAAGGTTTTGATTAGATCAGTCCTTCAAGTTAGCGTTTTTGACCAAAGTGCTTACTCAGTTTTCAATATGAAAAAATATTGAGAGTTAATATAATGATATTCATGCTACTAGTCATGGATATATTTCTACCTTGAGAACACTTTTGAAAGTTAAAATTATCATTCATGACTTTTCCCACAGGCAGCTAAGACTCACTAAAGAGTTGAGCTTGCCAAATATCAAGTTAAACCGATTTTCATTCCATTTTACTATGGACATACTGAAAACAACTAGGTTTCTCTTTAACAGTACAATAAAGCTTCTAGTTTTTAGACAAACAACAGGAAAACTGAAATGAGTTTACATTTCACATTTTTGGCCTTAAGTATTAGAAGCATAACACCTACCAATAGATTCCTCCGAAAGAGGAATAAGGAGTACTCTTCAATATTGCAAGAACATTCCCTGTGTTGTGCTGCACTACGGAAAAGTGCAGCACACTACTTCCAAAGTTTACTGTAACACTAAACAGGCTCTGGCACTTTAAACCACAACTACTCATTCACACAATCTCCTCCAATGTTGCAATTGCTATGAAATACCATTAAATGACTTACTATGCAAAGATGGTTCCATTGTAGCCATTCATACAAGATTCAACAATATTTTTGGCCACACTTGAGAACACTGACTCCTGGGGACAAGGGAAAGAGAAGACACTTGGCACCACTCATTTAAGTATCTCTTCTATCAGTGTTTTCTATGCCATAACTTTATAATGTTTAAAATAGACACATTCCTTAAAGTTAGACATGTATCATGACCCCTGGAGTTCTCACAGCAAAACAATATGTCCCAAGTCTTTGTGACATAAATCACTCCTTCTGAAAAGATTTTATTCCTTGATAAACTGAAAGAAAAATAATAAAACTCAGCATCATAGTAACAGCTTTCAAATATGTATTATATTACATTTGGTCCAGTGTTTTTGCTTATGTTATTACAGTTTATACCATCAGTAGGTCAAAATTGAGCCTATGACACTTATCGAATCTAGTTAACTTTGAACATTTGCCACTTCACGATGGCATATTCAACAAATACGCGCAACTGTTAGCCTCATCTATTTTCACGTATTTCTCTTAGACCTGCAACAAGAGCCTAGCTACAAATAACAGCCTACAGTGGGTGGGGGTTTTGGTTTTTTAAACAGGAGTTAAATGGAATTGAAGTCTTAAGAGGAATTAAAATTAAGTTCAGAATTTCAAGCACAATATTATAAAAATTAAATTGAAGAATTTTCCTTCCAGTATTACCTGTCCCAGATGAACAATGCACCTGTTTAAAAGGCAAATGTATAAGAAGGAAATATAACAAATAGAATATAAACTCATAAGTTCCTCATATACAAATCACATCTTTACTATCAGCTACTGACTGCCAGTTATTTTTATGTTTGTCTCAACAGGTGGGTTTATTTTCTGTCTGTGGTGTTACTGTAAAATTTACAAATAGAAGCCTCAGTTTTAATGCAAACTTTTTAATTAAAGAAATTAATGGTTAAAAAATGCATTAAAACTATCAGAGACCAGAATTTAGTGCAACATTTCTGTACTATAACTACATATTACCAGTCTGACCACTGCAAAAAAATAAGACCTAAGGCACTACATCTTTAGAAAGGTTTAGTATAGCAGTTGCCAAAATTTGAGGAAAAACTGCAATACCGTTACACGATTTTGGAAGTTATTACCTGTGTTGTTTCCATATTTGCAACATAGTCAAACGTGAAGATCTTTGGCTCAGGCTTCGAATGCAGACGGATGGTATTTGATGAAAGAACAGATAAACACAAGCCTTGATCTCCATCCGTTAACACAGTTCCCTCTGAAGGGGGACGTACTCTTACATAAACTTTGATAGCATCACCTTCAATACTAAATGAATATTTATGCATTAGATTACTCCAAAATAGATCTATCAGCTGTTTGATAAAATTAAATCACAAATATCAGATTAAGTAAGTGAAGTCATACAAAGGTCTTCCCTGCAAATATGCTACTTGTAGCTGTACACATCAATTCACTACTAGCCACAGATTTATTACAGGTAACAATGTGGCAGATTTAAAAACAAAGAACATGAAGTTACTGGAATTTATTGCTGTTGCATGCAACTTCAGCTCTAAAAGAACACATTTCACAGTAAACTTGAGATAGATAAAACCAGTGTTATAATAAAGGTTTACAGTAGTTTCTAAGACTACAAGGCTTCAAGCATCCTTCTTACTACTGAAGTTATAAAAGACTTTACAAATGGAGCAGATAATGCTACATTCCAGCAACCAATTCTTGATCCATGAGTCCAATGAAATATAGCAGCACCTACATCTAAAAGCTCCCTAACCTATTTCATCACATCAGTGGATGCACCAGTAAATTTAGCTTGAATAAGTAACTGTGCATGACTATTATATTAAAGCTTTGAGGAGTTCTGGTATAAATACCAATATACTGATATAATATTAAAGAATTAAGTTCTTGCATGAAGTGGTAGCAAACCTGGCTTTACTTTACTTCATTCTTTCCCAAAAGGCAGTTATAGCATGAGGGTGTTACAACTGTTACTCATTTTTACTTTTGGTGAACAAGAAAAAGGAACAGAATAGTTTTAAAAATGGGGGAAGGACTTCGTGACTGAAATGTGGAGTTGGGGAGTGGCAAAGGAAAGGGCTAAAAAAGAAGAGGAAGCAGCTGAGAAAGGGAAGATGTTATACTGGATTTAAGACACATCACACTAACTTGCCGAATATATTTTCATTAGGTAATATTATTCTGATTTGTGGCAGAAACTGTTTATATTTGGAGGACGGCTTTTTGGTTTTTGTTTTAGCTTAGGACTTCCTCACAGAATTTAAGATCCTCATGGAAATCTCTTTGAGAAATTCTAGAGTCTAGCTGCAGAGACAGTGGACAAATGAGAATTTACCGCATGGCAGCATTCCAAGAGGAATCTGACACCTCAGGACAACACTTTTATTTAGAGAATTTTTTTTTTTTTTTTTTAAAACCTATAAGGAAGTTAAGAGAGAAAGGCAACAATCTTGTGCAGGAAAACATTGAAAGAAAAAACTTTAAATTATTTCACAAAGTTATACTAGGTTTTGTTTGCATTTTTTGTGCAATGGGATTATTCATATATGGGAACTGGCCAATACTACTTTACCTAGGCGCGTTCAACGAAGGTAATGCAGAGTCACGTAAATCTCCTATAAAATAAAAGTGAAACAGACACACAAAAATTAAACAAGATAAAATTACTGCTCAAAACCCCCCTGTTTAAATAGAAAATACTGTAAGCAGTACTGAGGGAGCTAAATGGAGAGCCTTATAAATATCCTTTTCATGCATAAATCAGAACTGCACAAAAATATTTATTAACTATCTTCCTCTGGCAGAAAGTTTGCTGTTTCTTGCAAAGGTAGAAGAAGCTCCTGTCCTGCAATGTGACTAGTCTCTTAAATTAATATATATGAGGTTTTGCAAGTGCTTTAGAGCATTAGGAACATAAATGTTAATAGTATTACATATTCCCGTTATATTTATATAACACTACAGCATGAATTTATATAACACTACAGCATGAATTTATATAACACTACAGCATGAATTTATATAACACTACAGCATGAATTTATATAACACTACAGCATGAAAGTTTTACTGATGACTGAAAAAAATCAATTTTCTAAACATGCACAACTCAGTAGCTATATTACTTCCACTTTATGAAGTAATACTGAGCACTCTGTAATGCATAAAGCTCTCCCGTATGTATAAGCATCATTTTGCACAGCTTCATATTTCAAGGAGATGGCACATATCACCCCATAGGTAGATATGGTGACTTATTTTTTACTTAAGGGTGAACCTGGCACGAAATTATTTCACGTAGGTTAGTCAAAATACTAACATAATCAAATTTAAAAAATAAGTAAAATGACAATGAAAGGTGATTTACCAAAATATTCCAATCATAAAGACCTTACAAAGTCTCTAAAAGTGCACAGGTTTTAGTGTAGGAGGATCCCTTCCAAAGTAGAATTAATAAAGGTGTGCAACGGTACTAACCTTCTCATTAACATGCATACTACATTAATATCCTGCTGCTGCTAGGCAAGCCTACCTGCTTTGATTCACACAATAACATCTGAGAAATGTTCTAGCTTCTAATTCAGTTCTTTATTCTTCAAATGCACAAGGTATCAAAACAAGCTGGGACAAGAGAAGCAGCGCATTTTGGAACGGCAGTCAGACTGATAGATACGTGCACAACCTGTACCTTGGGAAATGACCGACTCTCAGCTAACCCTTCTTAGCTCCCATTTTAAAGAGCTGCTTTCACTTGAACGCTCGGAAGAGATTATAGTTACAAACATCACAGCTAATTAAAACTCGATAAAATTACAGAAGACAAACTGATAAACGCGGGACGGCTGACAGTAACAAGGTTTGTAAAGCCTTCCGGCTCGGGAGGGCTGCTTACACGAACCGACCACGAGAATCCTTTGGGGATATCAGTGCCAGAAGGCGCTTCTGGAGGCGGGGGGTGGGGGCTGACCCCTCTCCCTGCCCCTGCTCCCACTCCACCGCCCTTCCCCGACACCACCGGGGGCAGCGCGGCTGCCCTGCGGGCACTCCCGGATGGCACCGGCCCCTCCGTGGGGGCAACGAGCCCAGCCTATACGGCCATAGCTCTCCCTGATCCTGTCAGTTCTTACGCCTGGGTGATACCCCACGGGAGGCGACCGGCCCCAGAGGGCAGAGCCGTCCCTCACCCGGCCAGCGACACTGACTGCAGCGCAGCCTCCCTCACCGAGCCGCCCCGGTCCCCTCCTGTTCCCCGCACAGGGGGGGTGGAAACATCCCTCAGCCCCTTCACGGCCGCGCAGCCCCACGGCCACCCCGTCCCTCCTCACCTCTCATGCCGGGAGCCATGACCCTCGCCGGCCCTGCCGACCCCCCGCACCTCCCCGCCCACCGACGGCCTCTCCAAAATGGCGGAACGTTTGAATTTGGCGCTAAGGACGGCGACGTGGCCCCGCCCCCTCCTCGAAGCCAGCATGGGCGCGGCCATTTCGCTCTACATCCTACCCCGCTCCGGCTTCTCTCTCGCCATTGGCTGGAAGTGCCTTCGCTCCTTTCACGTGACGGAGAGAGTTACGGAAGGGAGGAGGTGTGTTAGTTCTGTCCCACTAGGGCCACCGTCCGCTCGCGCCCGCTCGGCCCAGAAGAGTGTGTGTGTGTGGAGGCGGCAGCGCGGCTTGGTCGCGGGCAGCGGCCATGAGCAAAAGGAACCAGGTCTCCTACGTGCGGCCGGCCGAGCCCGCCTTTCTCAGCCGCTTCAAGCGGCAGGTCGGGTATCGGGAGGGGCCCACGGTGGAAACCAAGGTAACGGCCTGGCCCCGCGCTCGGGCGGCGCGGCCCTCCCCGCCCGTGGGCTTGTGTCGGGGCCCTGCTTCCTTGCCCACCGCCGCGGCCGGCCCCTCCCCGGGGGTGGGAAGGGGCAGTGCCCACTTCTTGGGGCCTCCCGTGCCGTGATGCCCCCCTGCCCCTCGGGCTTGAAACGAAGGCGGTGGGGAAGCGGCACTTGAAGGCTTTGTCCCTGTAGGGCGAGGGGGAACAGTAGTTACCTGCTTAAAATGAGCTGAAACTGTCTTTGTAGCTTGTTTTTGCTTCTGTGTTGGAGATTCAAAACAACAACAGATTGTAGTGCCCCTCCCCATCGCTGTTTTTAATAGCTGCAGCCGTGGTGATCATGGTGCCCTCTGCAGAGCAGCCAGTGCCGACCTGTCAGCGCCCAAGTGGTCTGTGGGGGCAACGGGGGAAACGGCAACGATGTCCCAAATTTTAACTGCCCTTACAAAGCCCAGGCAGGAAAAAAAAAAAAAAAAAAGTGTTTTAAGGCTATAGTAAAAAAATATCTTGGAAAGGAGTTAACGTCATCTTAACATAGGTCAGCAGACACAGACTCCGGTGTGATGGCAGGGCAGGGGCAGCAGGGTTTGAGTGAGCTTGTTAAAAGGCAGCCTTTTCTGAGGGGACTGTTTTTTTCTGTTTCCAATGTGCTTTTGCCTGTGTTTCCTGCTAACTAAGGTTTTACAGGGTGCCTTAAGAAAGAGGCCTGTCATTATCGTAATATAGCAGATGCAAAGTTGTTTCTTTTTGGTGACTAAGGAGATGTAAATTTAAGCTATGGTTTAACATTAGCTGGTAGTGCTGCTTGTGCAGTTACGTTGTTACCTGGTTGTACTTGCACGAATCTTTGGATGATCCCACCTGACCTGTATGCAGCTGAAAAGAAACCTAGCAAAAAAAAAAAAAAGCCCCCCCCCCAGTGGGTCATTGTTATGGCCTTGATTTGAATCATACTTGTGCCACTGTGGATATACAAGTTACTTGTGAAAATACCTTTTATTACAGACAGGAATGTATTGACTTTCACCACTTGCTCCATTCTCCTGTATTGCCTTTCTAAGGTTCAATTCTAGTATATTGTGGATCTTAAGCTGAAGAGGCCATTATCATCTAACCTCTCCAGATTGGTCAGTAAAGTAATAGTCACAATGATTTGTTAAAAAAAGAAATTTGTGATGAACTGGAATTTGAGATAAAAGTATACCTTTAGTACTAACTGTTTCACTTCCCAAGGAAGATTGCATTTTGTCTACCTCTTGGTAAATTCAATAGATTATGGTAATACTATCTATACTTTTCCTTATGAGATTAAGTTTTCAGTTTCTCTAATATTGCCAAACTTTATGTTGTTGCACTGAGGTTTCCGTGCCAGAAAGTTTATTTTTATAAAATTTTATCCCAAATTATTCTTCTGCCTTAGAGCACAAGTTTGAGAGAATAGAAACAGGGACATGGTCTTCCTTGTGTCAGTAAAGCTTACTGGATTTGGTTAGGCAGCTTTAATAACAAAGCCACCAGGGACTCCCTTTCCCTTTGTGCTGTTTTGAGTACAGCATAGAAGATTCAAATTTGGACCCATGCATTTAAGATTTTCTTAGTGTTGCATGGCAGGCAGTGCTTGTACAGTAAAGATAACGAACAAAGGAATTAATTTCTTACTTTCCAAGTTCCTACTGTTTTGGTCTCTAATTGAAAGAGCCCATACGGTTTTTTTCTAGGGGACACTACATCTCAGTGATAGAATTGGAGTGTCATTTGGAGTGTGCTGGGAGGGCCTGGCACTGACAGCTGTGCCAAGTCTCCTCACTAACCTTACTGCAAAAGTGAAACCAAAGAGAACTAGCCCACCCTTAGTGGTTGTGATCAGAACTGCGTTTATTTCTCTCCTGTCTAGAGAGAGCAGCTTCCACTTGCAGATGGTGATAGTGAGAACGGCAGTGACAACGAAGATGAGCAGCCTCAAGTGGTAACACTGAAAAAAGGGGACTTGACTGCTGAAGAAGCAATGAAAATTAAACAGCAAATCAAAGAGGCCTTGAAGTCAAATGAATCAGGTGAGTGAATCAAAGAGAGATAACCCATAAAAGGGAGCTTGATAATTTGCTTATTTTTCTACCATTTAATATTACCTTTGATTAATTGTTTTGAAATTTTCAGCTAAATAATTTGCACTTGTGATTCCTAATCTGAAGTCGTTGAGTACATATCCAAGCTGTCTGGCATTTTATAGTATTGCAGTCCTGTGCTTCTTGATTGTGCTTCATCCTACCTCCAAATACCACCTTAAATAAATGGTTGGGGGTTTTTTTTGTTATGGTATGTCATTGTCCTGGCACACAGTCTTTTGACATCACCTGTGATAATTTTTGAACTCATGAATTATTTGAACTCATTAGTTCAGCCAAATTTGATGGCAGAGTGGATGTCTTAAAGGTAATTGTATGAGTTCATGAAAGAGAGTGATGGGCAGAAGGAGGAAACTCAGGTTAGTGCTTCAGTGGAAAGAATGGCAGGTGAGTAAGCTTGGTAATGTGTTCACTTAACTGACTGGTCCATGTTATTACTTGCTTAAAATTATCCCCAGTATGCGTTGTGACTTGCAAATATATTATGCAAAACTAAATTGATTAGTTGAAAATAACAGGTGGTGCAATAGTGCCACCAAACAGCAAGGTGTAGAAAAAAATGTTTCTTTGCTAGAAAGAATTAGAAAGCCTTATCTAAGTTATTTAATAGGCTTTTCAAGAATGAAAAGATGGAAGTGGTGTGGGAGAGGTTGCTGCAGTTAGGCAATAAAGATGTGAAACTATAGTTGATGGATACAGTTATGTTAAGAATTTCTGTCAGTATTCATCATTCAGATATGGTTGACATAAGTGCTTCGAGAGTCCAAAAACTTCCATAATCACACAGGGTGTGATGAAATGTAGCTTTATCTTTATTTTTTGCTGACAGAAGACTTGACAGATTAAAGGTAGCTAGTACTGCCTCTAGTGGAAATGTCTTGACAATTAAGAATATAAAACTGGAACCTCACAAGTATAAAATAGAAAGGTGATTCATGGAAGCTGTGGACCTTTTCCTTGGTTAGCCATTGTGGCTATTTACAAAGGCTGTAAATTGAGCTTAGAGCAGATTGAGAGCCTAGCACATCGCTATCAATAGGACATCCTTAGCTTCTGTCTTCTTCTGCCATTTGGATTCAAAAATTCAGGTTTGTGCTGTCCCTATGTAGAAATATGTGTTAAAATTTAAATGGTAGAAATTATATAAATGGAGAAGTCAGATAACAGTAGTGGGAGAAAATACATTGAGAATCTTATATTTTTGAAAAGCAGATTGTTGAAAAATTCTCAATTTTTGTAATGCAGGTTAGTCTGAAACTAAATAAAAGTACATCTGATTTGTTTCTGCAGGTAGATATGTATACGTTAGGTATAACCAGGTAGTGAACTGAGGGCTGTGTTCATATAATTTGAACTCCTCTGAGAAAATGCATTCAGCTTCTGGCTTGCTTACTGAAGTGTAATGCATGTGCTTGGTGTTGTAGTTTGTAAAGTTGTCACATGATTTCTTTTCAAAAGTGGGATCACCCTCCTACTGTTGGGAGAAATTTCAACCCATTGGAAAGAAATGGCATGATTCTTTCTGAGCATTGGTTTCCTTTTCATATAAGCAACTTGAATTTTGAATGATCACAGTAGGAGGAAAAACGATTTTGTAAGGCTAGGCAAAAAGTAGTTGTCCATGAGAGTCTATTGAGATGGAGTCCATGCTGTGAAAAAAGTCCAAAAGAGCTACCAAGCTGAATACACAGTATGAAATGGAAGTGTATTTGAATAGAGTAACTGAACTTCTTTGGTGGAAAAAGACATTCCTAAGACATAATTGTATGTAGTGAGGATGGTTGTATTGAGTCCCTGTAGGACTTTGGCACCTTTGCTTATTACCCCTGCAGCCCTTCAGTAATAACTTGCATTTGGAGGAAAAAATCCACGGTAGTAGGTAGCAGAGTGTTGAATCACTATGCTCTGGGGACTGCTGCCCTCTGTTCTACATTATTGTATTATTATTCGTTCATCTGCCTCTGCTGTCAATATGAGGTCTTGGCCTCCTTTTCCTTTTTTTGGCTTATGGGAATAAACAGGGTAAGTGCTACTGTGTTACTCTGCTATGGCCAGGACCAAGTGCGAAGGTATGGGTGACTGTGCTACAGCTTGCTGAAGGCTTTTTTGAGTCTTTGGCCATCTTTGCACTGTCAGTCTGACCTCTAGATTTAAATTCTGATTTCCAGTCAGACAGGTATTTAGACAGCTGGTTACTGCCAGTTTAATAAAGAGAATTTTGAATAATGTGTTAATTTCTTTTCTTTTTTTGGATAATTGTCAATTCTGAAAATGGGAAGTATAAAGAAAGTTTGATGCTGAATGATTTGATTACATTTCTTGTTGCTTTGATTTTTATACCAGAGTTGAAAGTGAAATTAATTTAACAGGTACTAAACCATAATGCATAGCCCCAAATCAGATCATTAGTAAAATTATGTGAAGCTGAAAAGGTAGCAGGGAAGTAAACTTTCCAACTGCTAATTTTCCTTGCCACCATGCATCAGTGCTGAGGCACTTTGATAGATCATAAGTAATGTGCTGCTAACCATCTGTTGTGAATAGAAACTGTTAAGTTTTTCAGAACATGCAAAGTACTCAGTTTTGAGGTTCTGCCCTCTCCTCCTTTATATCTGTAGTGATTGTCTTCATTTGAGGGTCCTTGTCATCAGGCTTTGGTTTGGGATATTATTCTAGGATTTTCCATATCTCATTTACATAGTTTCTCCTTCCTGTTTTTCTAGAACCAGTTTGACACGGCCACACTTTTTTTTATTTCAGGCACCAGCATTTCCTGTGACTCGCATTTTCCTTTTCAGATGAGTAATGCTTTTGCATTAATTTGGCAAAACCAGCTGATTAATGTCCTAGCTGCACTTAGTTGCCTCCCAAGGCAGAACAAAATTTAGTGAAGCTTGTATGTTGGCTTTTGCAAGTATAGTCACAGGGAGCTTTATTTAGGACTGAACCTTTCCTATATAAGAAAACACCCTTCCATACTGAGATATTTTTCTCTATGGAGGACTGACTTAGAGGCTTTTTAAAAAGAAGTCATTTGTTTATCAACAGTCATTTTGCTTAATATTTTTATGCAGCATTTTATAAGTCATTACTGTTGGTTCAGAGACAAATTAAAATGGTCTTATGA
The DNA here is from genome assembly GCF_026419915.1 of Harpia harpyja. Taxonomy (NCBI): domain Eukaryota; kingdom Metazoa; phylum Chordata; class Aves; order Accipitriformes; family Accipitridae; genus Harpia; species Harpia harpyja. The sequence goes on along the minus strand of NC_068940.1, from coordinate 53,278,657 downwards.
GAAATAAAAATTGCACAAAAGAAAAGATGGCAATTACTGCAAGATACTTTATCCCAGCACTCATTATAGTCTATGGAATTGATCTTTCTACTGCTTTTCTAGTTCACCTGGCCTCTGGGACACTCTGATACATGCAGATGAGCAAATTTGGCAGAAGGTGTCCTTACTCATTCAAAGTCTTTTAATATTATTCTTGTCTCATTCTGTATGCTGGGGTTGGGGGAGGACAAGAGAGAGGAGAGACAAGGAGAATACAGTCCATGCTGTCTTGGATATCGGAGCTCTTTCCTTAGCTTAAGCAGCTGTTACATCAGATACATATCACAGAGTTCATGCTGCTCTTCATCATGTGAACAGCAGGAATCTAAATAAAAGCTAATTTTACAGTATGGAAGTAACAAAAACTTTCCCAAGTGTCCTCATAAACGATTGAGACTGAGTATCTGAGCAAGACCGGCCTTTTTATCTTCATAATACCAGGGTGCGGAATTCCTGTAGAAAATGCTTCCAAAGGCATGCATAGAGGTGGGTGGCCAGAAAGCACTAGAAGGAGAATCTGAACTGGCTGATCTGACCTTCAAACCTTAGAAACCATTAAGAAATTTGCCAGGTTATCATACGTTTTTTCCAACCTTTATCATTGAACAGACAGATATCTTGAAATATTGTTTGTGCTGCTCCTCCTGTTGTTCTGCCAGTTTAGTGGCGTTTGTGTTTCCTGTCATTGCCTCATTGACCCATGCAGACAGAAACTGCTGAAAAATCGTGCTGCTAACCACACAAATGACTACTAAATAAAAAATGCAGTAAACTGAAGAGCAGTGTTTCTTTTTCAGACCCTCATTTCTGCTTCTCTTGTAATATATAACTTGCAATTAAAAGAGAAGAAACAAAATTCTGATTTGTGGCTTCTTAAATTGATGTGACTTGTGAAGTGAGTTTTCAGCTCAATGTTTGATTGTGCCCCTCTTAGTCAAGCAGTGTAAAGGTTTGTGATCCAGGTAAAAGCAGCAGTGACTGAGAACAGTCCGAATTTGAACTGCTAGTGTAGTTTTTGGACTCTCTTATCAGAAGTGGATTTTATTATTTCTCCTGTAATGCCTTTATGTTGGTTGTATTTTACTTTGTGTGTTTCAGTGTGTTTATCAGAAATCCTGCTTTCCATAATTTGTAATACTGATACTGTCTTTTATCAGGGCTCTGTTTGAAAAACTGCCAACACTGAGATTGTTTCTTCAGTCTCTTCTTTGCATTGCTTAATACACTCAGTTTTTGGAGGTCATCGATACAAATAAAAAAGGACATAAGAGTCTGGTAAAGTTAGAAAAGATGAAGCGAAATTTTTTTCCCAGCTGGAAAAGACAATCTTTAACAAATCAACACAAATTTCTTGAGCTGCTACATCAAATTCTTTCAAAAAGCATAGTCTGTGTGTTCTCCCTCTTTCCACAAGTTGCTCAGGTAAGGTTAAGCCTACTGTGTTTCCTTACCTCCTTTGTTCTTTGTCAAGCATTGCCAACACATCATAGCTCTCTGAAGCTGGCCTGGGATGCCTGCTGAAAGGAATGTCACTGAGCATATAATGAAATTTTGACAGTGTTTAACCAGGCCAAGAGCTAAAATCTTTTCCTTTGATGCAGAATGATCCGCAAATAGTATTGAGGCCCTGGAGGTCAGACCTAAGCTAGTTGCCATTTTGGTGGAGTTTTTGAGCTTTGCTCTGTTTATGCACTTTGCTTATTAGGTGTTTAAATTCATATTGCAAAGATACTTATCAGTTTCTCCATCTGGTAGACAAGGTGAAATTAGTTTGTGCAGTTCACAGCGTGGGTAGCAGAAGAGCTGGGAGTAAAATTGACATTTCTGACTTCCATTTTGTCATGGGCTACGAGTACATAGCTGTTTACCTGATTTATTTTGTGGATATGCTTTCATTACATTTTTAGGGGTTTGTATTTTCAATTTACCATTCTAAGAAAATGTAGTAATTGCTGGTTGTCCTATTTTCACAGCTGTACTGGTACTGTACACAGTCTGTATGCTGGCTGGCTCAAGTACATAGACAGTTGGGTCTGCTCATAAGTGAAATTTTTATAATAGATGCGTTTGGTTTTTTTGCAGAATTTGGCTTATATTGTGCCTCAGATCTTGTTTAAGTTAGAAGATCTGGTTTTCCAAATAAACATTGTAGTTAAGCAACAATTAATTAGTAAGGGGAATTATTTGATATTAAACTTCGGAGCCAAAAAATGGAGGCCCAACTTCTGAGAAAAATGATACATAGTGCATTTTGATTGGGTTGGGTGTGATATGTTTTCAGAAACAGTTATTTTTCCCTCCCAGAATTTACCATAGGCATTTCCTAAACTTCTGTATCACATGCACAGCATCTAAACACCTAAGCTTTCCGTGTAGAATTCACAACAGATGCATTGAGAAGTATGCTTTTCATATTTACAGTTTATTATTGCTGGTAATTCCTTGTAACTGTAATGCTTTTCTAATGCACCAGTCCTGAAATACTTTCCCAGAAGCTGGTTAGTTATTTTCTGCATAGTAGTATTCTCTCATAAACTAGTGCAGAAGCATGCATTTTGTAGAAGTCATTGACAGAATGGGTGCTTAGTTTTTAAAGCTAGGTTTCTTCTTAAAAAGGGTCTCTGAAACTTGAGGAATTCCAAGTGAAGTTTCCTAATGAAGTTGATGCCTTCATTTATACCACACAACCCTTAAGACACCAGATTTAATAGTTGCATTGTTTGGAGTATGCACTGAAGAGTGTTTCAGCCAGTGCTGTGTATGGTAACACTGAAATGTTAGTCTTCAGCCATAATGCTTATATATTGAGGAAAGAAGTCATGCTAAAGACAAAAGATATTTATTGGCGATAATTAAATAGCACATAATCTTGTCAAACACATGCATATTGTTAGGAAATGTCTGTTGAATAATGAATTTCACACAAGTACGTTAGGAAAAATATTTTGCACAGAACCTATGGTTCTTTAACATCCTGTCACATATACATTATAAAAATTGCAAACTACTGCAGCATGAGCCTTTGTGTCTGATTCATGACTTTACAATTATGCTTTTTTTTCCAGAGTTATTGCCTTGATGCTGTTACTTGTGCAATAGCGTTCCTCCTCTGCCTGATAATCCTGGAAGGGACTTCTCTTGTTTTTAAAATTGTTATTTGCTGTAGTACATGCAGAGGAGCAGAATTAGTCACTTGGAATTGTCTGGTGATTTTGCAGATACAAAGAAACCCTAAAACTTTCATCCTATATGATAATAAAAGGCAGGTTTATGACCATGTGATCTGTTTAGCTGTCTCGGCAGGACAGAGTATAGTAGAAGAAAAAGCTTTGTCTTGTGTATGTGCCATTTTGTTCTTTAAAGAGATACAGTAATTCTGAAATAAGTGCATTTGTTTTCACGGATTTTACAAATGGTGAGGTGGAATTAGAGGATCCTATAAAGTTGGCCTCTCCATGTTGGTAAGTGTATGTGGCTGGATTGTGTGGGAAAAGCTCTACTGCTCAGTCTCTTCTAAGTTAAAGCTCTGGTTAGCGAGAACCCATTTCTAATAGAAACTGCAGGAGAACTGTCTTCAAGGGCTGGTTGCCATGGAGCAGATGTGTGTGCGTGAAGGACATTCATCGATACAGACTTTGTAGCCAGAAAATACATTTTCATGATTGTTGTATTCTATCAGAGGTCTCGCTGATCTTGGTTCTAGGGAATAAGAAAAGATAATAGTGAAGGTCTGTATGTGTGTGTGAACATGTGTAGATGAGTTCTGATTTTACTCTCTTTGTTATAGATGGTGAACCAGAGCCTGCTGATGGAAAAATTATGTTCAGGAAGCCAGCCAAACGTTCATCAGAGAAGTTTTTGGACTTCAATGTAAGTTCAAGTAAGAAGATGAAAGAGGCAAAGAAAACTAAGAGAGAAGCAACTACTCCTCAGAGTACAGCTAAGCAAATAAAAAATAGCAGTCTTCTCTCATTTGATGATGAGGAAAATGATGATTAGGAGTTGGGTTTTTTTATATTTTACTTACCCTTCTAGGGATCTGAGTAAGATTGAAGGTTTTCCTAGAAATTGAAGCATGGTATCTGAGTCTTCTCTTACTTTGTTATAGTCCAACTGGAGAAACATAGTATAAAACTAGCAAGAGCTAAGTCTTTGCAGTTCAGATGGAACTGTAGGAACAATATGTCCTGTCTTTATTTTAAAAGAGAATTTAACCACGTATGTAAAAGCTATTTGAGGTCACAAATGAGTAGCAAAATACACCTGTACATATCCAGTTTATATAAATTTTCAATCAATACATTTGAAAATCTCCTCTGTTACTAAAAACACATTTCCTCTCTATTTGTTGGCCTTATTTGACAGTTGTGTGGGTTTTACCTGTTATTGTTGACTTGACATTCAAAAGAGAGAGACTTCATTGCTGTGGAACAGAGACTGAAGTTTTCTGTCTCATAGCTTAACAGAAGTTTGCACAACTTTTGTACGTGTGGTTTGGCAGATTAGCTCTTCGCAGAGCACTTGCAGTAAGTGAGCCTGCAGTTGCTAAAATCATCTAGTCTTAATGCTGTCTTTGGTGAATGCAATCTAAGAAGCATCAAATTAATTTGAATTGATTGTGCTAGCAAGATATAAAAATTTTGATTGTAGTTGATGGTATCAATGCAAAAGAAAGATGCCTAAACCCTTGGAGATTGTGCACTTTGGTTATCATACTGATGAGGTCAGTATTTTGGTGGTGGTTTTATATTTTTTTTTTTTAAGTATATTTGTTCCAGTTGGCTACCTATGTGTTCATAATTATTTGGGATCTCAAACAGTGTATTTTTAAAAAATGTGTTTCATCTTTAAGCTGCGGAAAAGCATTATTTTGGTTTTCTTCAAGTAGGAAATTGTAAACAGGAAATTTAAGTCAAGAAATGTTATAGCTGTGATACAAAGTTTTAAAATTTTTCAGTTGCCCATGTACAGTACACTGAAAGTGACCATTTCTGTACCATTTATGTAACAGAACATGCTGAAATTCAAAATAACACTGAGAGCTGATGGGATTGGGGAGAACAAGGTGGTGAAATGGGACTAGTGACTTTGAAATGATTTGGAAGTATGGTGTGTTCTGTAACCATATATAAGGAAGACCTGAGACTGCTGCAGAATTACAGGATATGAGGCAATGAAACCAGTTCTTCTGCTGTGTGACAGGACATCCAACTTCATTTGGGCTGTAAAGCTTCATTGAGGAGCAAATTTGAAGTTGCTGTCTGTAACAGCTGGTTTTAGTTTGTTAATCTGGTATTAAACAATAAATTACGTTTTCTTTAAGTGGTCCAAAGATATTTTAATGAAAATTTCAGTACATAAAATGGGATTTTTTTGTCACCTGTTAATGGAGCTTCCTATGACTGCTGCCTGTCTTCATACATACCAACTTCCTGCAGCATAAGATCAGATGCAAGTCTGCATACTATTTCACACTAATTGTGCAAGTGCATATTACCCTGATTTTGAAAATGAATAGATCTGTTGTCCTTTCAGAAAATTAAAACCAGACCTATAAATGGATATTAAAGTCTTGTTGTAGCACTGGTCTGATATTAGAACTGCCAGAGAGGTGCAGCGTGACAACCTGATTATTCCCATGAGGACATGTTACATTTATAAATACATAATTCATCTGTATTCTGCATATGTAGAAAAGAAAATCAAATGTAGGAAGAAGAAATACAGAATCAAATGTTCCCAGGGATTAATCTTTCCATTTATTTTGTATACTTAAAACTTGTTTGAATCCATTAAATATCTATATATATACCCCCATGAGAAATCCTGTAGCATTACAGTATACTGAAGAAATATCTGGGCATATTTCAATAACTGAGTAAATACTCTGACTTGCTGGGACTCATCTGAAAGAATGAATTAACCATTGACTGCTTACTTAAACTTTTCTGGTTCTGTTTGTCAGCACAAAAATATACTTGCTTACATTTTTCTTGCGCAGCCTGAAAGCTCTTCACTTTAGCTGTGAGGCAATTTAGGAGATATGGCTATCAAGAGATAAATGCTTGCCAAGGATCAGAAGGAATTTGGATTTACCTTAAAATTAGAGAGGGCCTCCCAAATATGCAGCTGATTTGGCATGTTCAAAATAAGATTGAGGTCTTGTTTGAATCTGGTTAGTAATTGCATTTAAACAAAAATTACTATTTCTAGTGAAAGACTTGGGAGACTGAAGTCCAGTGCAAAGAGGGTTACTTCAAAATACTGGGTGCAGTACTTTTGCTTAATCATGTTCCTTGCCCTACAACTTCATGACAGATGTCTGGAATGCAAATAAATTAATTGGGTTTACTTGGAAATAATACAATGAAAGGTATGTTGTTCTTCAGGCAACAGCAGGGGAAAGAAAGGCGGATACAGAAACCCAGTTTCTTTCCTTCATTCCAACTGTGATTTGTAGTGCTCTGACCAGGAGGAGACCTTTGTATTCATTGTATTTCACTCCCAGTTGACCTAACAATAACTAATTGGATATATTTATTAAGAGGTGTGAGTGATGCACAGAAGCATTATAGTCAAGTAGTCATGTGAAAATTCAGTGTTCTTGATGTGACACACCAGGAAAATTACACACGCCATCAACTCCCTATGAAACCTGTGACTAAAGAGAACAATTACTTGTTCATTTAGGAAGGAAATGTGAAACTGTCTTAAGCAATCACCTGCCTTAAGCAATGGGCCGTGGAAAAATAATAATTGCAAGAACTTTCTAATAAAGGGGAAGCCAAAGTAAGTACATGGAACACGGGGCTAGGACTGGAATGGACAATTCTCCTGGCTTTTTCTTTCTCTCTCTCTTCCCTGCCCTCATCCCCAGTCCTTTTCCCCTCCTGTAGTGGGGAACGTATATGTATTTTTTTATCTTGTGGAGCTTGCTCAGCTAAGTGTGAGAGAAGCGCTGTGGAGGAGCAAGGTGAAAGTAGCTGAGGCTTGTTACCTAATATGGGAATCGTGGTCGTCAGATGTGGCCTGTTACCTAATGTAGGAATCTTGTACAGTTTTTATTAATAAAACCTTTGAAATTTCCCAGTTCAGTAAGACTCCAAAACGTTTATTGATGGTGGTATTAATTCTCGCTCTTCTTAGCTGAGCAGTAAGCCGGAATAAACCTGGTGAACTGTAGTAGCATTGCAGCAGTGGATGCTTGTAGTGGAGGCTTTTTATGTTGCAAAGGTGCTTGGATGTCATCAGGAAAGATGAGATGCTCTGTCACCTTTCTTTCTTTTGAAGAAACAGGATCTTTCTCTAAATGATAGGAATCAAAGTGAATCATCAAGAATGCTGCATTATGAGATAGAAATAGCACAGACGTGGGACAGAATGAGCAAGAAAATGCACATGTGGGCAGGTAGCCCAGGAGTTCCTACCCTGGGTTGTATTTCTAGCCTGTCTGATAAGGTTAATTTTTTTCTCAAATAAAACCAAATCTGTTGTACTGCAAATGTTCGTTTCATTGGCCTAAACAGGAAGGGATGAGTCAGAATTCTATTCTGATATTTTTTGTGTCCGGCACTTTTCCAGGAAATATCATTTGGAGGATCAAAGGCTGTGTTTTGCAGACACTGAGCACAAGAAGCCTGTATTTAGCTGGTTTAATTACACATTTTTTGAGTTTCATAACAGGACTTAATGTCTTTTTTTTTTTTTTTTTTTTTACAGTGCTTCAGTATATAATCCTGTTAGGAAGCTGCAGATTTACAACAAAGCAGGAAGTAGCAATGTCATCATTTCAGCTGATTGTTTCCCTTGTGCTGTAGTGTATTAACTAAGTAATGCTTCACTTTGCTATGTAGAGCGAATTGCATTCTCAAGGACATCAGGCATGCCTGAAGATGAGCCATTACCTTTGGTACAGCACAAGAGGTATGATATGCAGTCTCAGCAAGCATTTGTCCATTGAAGTTAGTTAATAACCTATAGCCTTCTCCTGTGGCAAGATGCCATAAATCAATCCTTTGTGCATTCAGCAAACAGCAAGGCTGGTGTATCAGCTGCCCCTTCAGTATCATCCCTTTATTCCCATTCCTAGAGCAAGGTGTTAATCTGCAAAGAGATTTTTCATGTCCTAGACCTCCCCTTCTGCCTCACTTCCTTGAGAGCATTCCAGAGGCAGCAGTCACAAGGGTAGCCATTAAAACCAGGGGAGAACACCACAGAGTTTCATGTGAGTGACTGCAGCCTCCTGCAGGCTTCCTCAAGATTTTGAGAACCTATAAAATCTCAGAGCCAGCTCCTTGGAATTAACTTCCTCCTGGGGAAAATGGATGGCACCAGTCAGGAAAATTGCACAAGATTGAATTTTACAGTGTTTACCCTTCTATCACTTATTTTTTGTTGGAGGTAAAGCTAACAGCTGGCAAAAGCAGTTTTCCTCTATTAGGAGATGTAAAGTGGCTTTGGTGCCATTCCAATCCATATGGCAAAGGATTCCTGTTCCTTGACTCCCATGGCAGTCCTCAGTGCAATGCTTGATTAGTTAAGGCCATGGGCAAGAGGGAGCTACCTTGTAATAGGCAGAAGTTATTAGAGGAGGGTGTTGTTAAGCCTCCATGGGGTAACGGTGATCACGGCACGCTTTTAGTTTTGATATCATGAAAGAGTTGTTCCCTTAGGGACAACACAGTAACAACGAACTTTAAAAGGGCAGATTATAAAACTATGAGGAAAATGGTTAACAGCAGGCTGAAGGGCAAAGAGAAGTACTTAAAAACCATAGAGAGCTGCCTGGAGGCTATTTAAGAACATTGTATTAGAGGCACAGATGGTTTGTATACCTCTGAGCAAAAACATAGCATACGAGGAAGAATGAAACTCACAGGGTTACGTGGGAGAAAAGCGTGAGTATAGAAAGGTTGAAAACGCATCCCTTAAAGATGACGACTGTCTGAATGACAGACTAGGAAGTATTATAAGGAGAGTGGAAAGAGCTGGAAAGTTTCAATGCTAAGAAAAAGACTATAGCAGCTGCTGACTTTGGATCCCCAGGATGAAACACTGAAAAGAGTGATTCTAGTAACGTCCTGAGCCCTTTGCCTTTGAAAACTGGGCTACTCCAGATGAAGACTTCACCAGAAAAACAAGCATGCTTTTAATCTGAGTTAGCTAGCACAAGCCAAAATCTCAATAAAGCCAAAGCAGTCTGTGGTTTTAATATGTGACTAGGCCAAATTTAAGAGTAAAGGAGCCCATTGAAACATAGTTGCTCCATACTAGGACTTTAATTTCACCTTGTGTTAGATTCAGTGCCAAAAATTATGTTTTTAATCTTTGCCAAAGAAAGTAGAGATAAAAAACCCCACACACTCCTAAAAACTCTAATTCTAGTAAAAGCAGAAAACCTACATTTGTTCTGGTGCAGCTTTGGGCTGAGAGGGAGACTATCTGATAAGGATGTAGTGAGGTTTGCAGAGCTTTTTTACACCAATGTGTAATTGGACAGATGCGGAATTTTGTTGTCATGTATCTGAGAACAGGAACACACTGATGATAAATTAGAAGGGGAACATATCAAGTATCACAAATCTGATGATGTGTGCAAAAAAAAGTGTCCTTGTGAAATCAATGGAAGTTATTTTCTGGTTTAAAACCAAGGACAGGCAGGGGAAGGTTAGAACAACTATTTTGGCAATAAAAACTTGATGCACACAGTCTCTGTGGGAGTACAGCCCTGGCATCTAGGCTGTTTTATTCTGCCCTGTTAAATTGAAACAAACAATTCAGCTGCCTGAGTCTCTTCTTTTCTCCTCTGACATGCCAACTATCTCGAGAGAAGAGATTAAGCATTGTGCTGATCAGTGCCACAGCAGCAGCAGCAGTTTTATAATTTAAGGGCTGCATAAAATTTATGGAGCACTGAGAAGAGCTTAAATCAATTTTATGATTTTCATAAATTATTGCAGGCAGACCGTGTTTGTGTAGAAAGCCAGTGATGTTCGAGCAGTTTATCCAGTGGACAACAACATTCAAAATAGGGATTTTCAAAGGCACCTGTGGGAATTATGCATTCAAGTTTGATGGGAGTTAGAAGACTTGTTTCTTTGAGCTACTTAGTATTCCACTATTAATTCTTAATCATACCAAATTGTTTCAAATACTTGGTAAAAATCAAAATTAGAGGAGGGTCAAATTCAGAGCAATTTTTAAATTTCATTTAAATGTTTAATATGCTTATAAACAGTGGGTGGGTAACGTGTAATTTTATTTCAGGTGAAAAACCACTTTGGCACTTGAAGAGTTAACCCTTTTCTTACCACAGTGTATTTTTGGGTGGTTGTTTAGCCCCCATTATCGTGAGGAACCTTGTTTTCTGTCTCTGTTCGAGGCTGTACCTGCAAATTACTCCAGCTGCTACAGAGAAGGGTCTGCCTGTAGAGCAGAAAGAGAAACAATACCTGGTTCCTCATCGCACATGTCAAGATTATGTAATAAGACAAATAGAATTCCATACATTATGGATATGAATAGAGATTGAACTTCCCTTCCGGACAGCTAACTGAGGTGGAGCTGATAAGGTACAGTTCCCATTTCATCCTAATTTGGGTATTATTGGTGATTGAAAGAGCCTTCCGCTCACTGGGCATTATGGCCATCAGGATACAGATAGGTTGGAGACCTTTCATCATATTGGGATACCTCTGAGCTGTAATACTCAGTGTTTAATTTTCTTTATTTTAAACTGCTCCAACTCCTCCATTGCGTTTCAGATTATTGCAGACTGAATATGCTAAACATGGTACTAATGGGAAGAACCGTTGAATTCCTCTATGCTGGATGGGCAGCTTGGGCTAAGTTATTTTCTGATGTTACTCCATTGCTCTCAATGAAATGACACTGATAGATACATGAGCTCCTTACTAAACCTGAACAAGGTAGTCTGAGGTGAATAGGTTTAAATTCAAAGAAGTTAAGTGTTGGACACTCCAGGGTCTTGCCACTGAATTCCTATAGCCAACAACATACATAAGTGATAGGAGCGACTGACTCAGTGGTCATTCTGCAGGAAGGGATCTGTGACTGCTGTGAATAAAAAACTGAACACAGGCGACGGTGTGAGGAAAGCTAATGCAATTTTGGCTCTATAAATAATGTGTCATGGAGAAGAAATGTGAAGTACTCTTACCGTACTTTTTCTCTGCTTCAGCCCTTAGTGGGAGTAATGTGTCTACTTTTGTGCACTATACTTCAAAAAAGAAAAATGTAGGCCCATTGGAAAGTCCAGCAGAAAGTAGTGGTATTGATCAGAAGTCTAGAAAACATGACCTGTGAGGACAGATTGAAAGAAGTGGGTTTATACATCTAGAGAAAGGAGATGCAGAGGAGGGAATAACAATGTGATACCAGTCTTCAGATATGTAAAGCTTGCTGCAAAGAGGAAAGTAATAAATTGTTCTTTGTGTCTACTGGGAATACAAAAAGAACTAATGGATTTAAATTGCAGCAAAGGAGATTTAAGGAAGACATTAGGACAGGCTTTCTAGCTGTTAACAGTACTGAAGTACTGAAACAGGTTGCCTGGGGAGGTTGTGGGATCTTCATTGCCAGACATTTTCAAGAACAGGTTAGACAAACATCTGTCAGGAGTGATTTGGGTATAACTGATCCTGCCTTAGGGCAGAGGGCTGGACTAGACCTCACAAGGTCCCTTCCAGCCCTATTTTCTATGGTTCTCTCATTAGGAGGGCTGATGTGATATTCCTAGGGCCTTACCATTCCTTTTAAAAGCAAAAACATGCTATAGTGATGCCAAGAGTCAGGTTTAAACTGACAATATCTGGGAAAATTCAAAGCTTAAGGTTGGTATCCCACCCTTAATTACTAACACTTGAATGCATGTAGCACAGTTGGACTTGTTCAAAGGCTAAATAGTTGGAGGTTACACAACTTTGTGAGTCTTTTATGGCCAGACCATGATCTTTTTAATAGCACAAGAATCTGTTTCTTCTAATGTGTATTAATCTTACATATTGCAACTTCCGTTTTGTCATTTGAGTAAGTAGCCTGCAGTGGTCTTTAGCATCTAACATATTCCAGGTGGGGTCACTCTCATTTCACATGCCATCACACATTTGGCCACATGCTGTGCTTCCACTCCCTTACTCCAAAGCTCATTCTCCCACTCCAAATTATCATGACGCTAGTGCTCAGCTTCATTATGTGGCTGTGTTTAAATCACTAATACCACTGTTAATGCGCTTGGCTGGTACCCTTCTCTCCATTCTCAGACGCTGGATAGTCCTCCCGCTGCTTTCTGCTTACATGTTCTTTTATTCCTGTTGATAAATTTCATTTTCATCTGTCTTTTGCTGCTTTCCCTTCAAGATGTGCTTGCGTTACAAACAGTGGTTCAGCAGTTTAGCAATTGGATTCCATCCAAATATTACCAAATGCCACATCTTTTAATATCAGGGAGAGCAGCTTGAATTTTCTTCTTCAGAGTGATGTAAAAGACACACTGGCATGTTTTCTGTGCAAATGCCAAAAAAAAAAGAAAAAAGTTTAACAAAAGATGGGGGGTGTGAAGCAAGCGGAAATGTCTGCATTCCCAGAATTTTGTATTTTCCCTGATTTCAGGTTTTAGTTCATGACCCAGCTGCTGATTTATGTAACTCAATGGAACTATGCCAGTTTCAAGCAGCCAAGAATTTGGCACTGTCACTTTGGTGACTGGTGGTACCTCAGTGTTCAGTGATGTGACCCCATATGTTTTTCTCCTCAAAGGCCATGCCTGGCTACTGATGATCACAGTATTGCCAAATCCTCGGGTTCTAAAAAATTCTGTGTCAAACCATGAAGTGGGGTTATAATATATACACATACACACAACATGTATATATATGTATGTATATATTATATATTTGATTTGAGTTTGAATTTGGCCCTTCAGCACTCATGGCTTTTGAGCTTTTCTCTACAACTACATGGAGAATAGAAACTAAAGTAAAAATAAAACCAAAACCAGAATAAAACTGGGCTTTTCACATAATCGCATAATGCTTCCAGAAGCTGACACCTGAAAAAATTCAACATATACCATGAAATCTGGTAACATTATGACTGGATATTTGGCCATTAAATTGTTTTACCGCATCCAGCAGAAAGAAGGGTGTTATCAGTTGTTTTTCATAATGGTGAAATGCTCATCAGGATGCTGTAAGACACCCTTTGCTCTATGTATCTTTGATATTTCCTTGTTACAGACTGACTGTATTCACTGAAGCTGTAGGTACTGCGTGTGGTTTGCCGTAGAGGACTTCCCTTGACTGCTTTGGGCTTTGGATCAGTCAAGAGTAGCTTTTGCCATGTTTGCTCATCGGTTTCGCTCAAGACTTGTCATTCACATGTTTTGGAGATAGATGGACAAACAACGCACTCTGGTGTGTCCAGATCATGGCTACCTTCCTTGTCTTTGCTGTCCATTCTCTGTGTGTATCCCCCAGCTTCTGCTGTGGTTGTGTATATGGGGGATAAAGTGCACCTCCAGGTCAGTGCTCCAGAACTCATGTGCCCCCTAGGTTTCAACTTAAGATGCATTGGCTCAGCACAGGCTTTTGTCCGAGGGCAGATCTCCCCCATGTAATTTGTTTCTACTTTGTGCTTTGCATTGCTCAAAACACTCATCTTCTCACCCCTGTGGGTGCAGTCTGTGGCATGGGATCACTTGACCTTGAAATGTAGTTGCATTCATTTTGCCCACTGGTTAACGCTGAGATTGAGAGGAAGGTAAACCTTGTTATTCGGACGCTGCAATGAGGATCATTTCTTCCTCCTGTCACATGTTTCCTGGGTAATACTGCTTCTTAAGGTCTTGTTTTCCCATATTTGCAGTTCATCATATACCATAGCATGAGGAGAAAAACACTTTTTTCCTACCATTTTTGTGCCTAACTTGCCTATTTACATGTGGTGGCAATTTTTTTGGATTGCGAGTGCCCCAGTGCATTTTTCCTTGTACCTCTTGGGCCATTTGCTCTTTAGTTCTTGTTACCTCCTACAGCCCCAGCACTGAGGCAAACACATCACCCAGCAGATCCTCCCCAGGGGGAGGGAAGGGGCCTGTTCACAGCTTCTCCTGAGCAGAACCGGTGTGAGCATTTGCCATGCGAGACTGTTTCTCAAGTCAGTGAGGTAAGGTGTTTGCATCCTGTCTCACCTCTGCAAACCTCCTGTGTTGCCTGCTTCGCGCTCAGCTTTGGGTTGTCACAGGGAGAGGCCGAAAGTGCCTGTGAATGGCACTCCACCATTCCCCCCGCTCCTCTGCACCTCTAAGGAGTTCAGAGAGTCCATGGTGGCTGCAACACCAGCTGGGTTTGGGTTTTGAGTGAGTTAAGAGACTTTTATGTGTGGATGCTAGCTTTTTTAAGGCACCTTTCAGTGCTTCAGAGCCTGTTTAGGCTCTCATAAATGCTTTTATCTCAGGTGTTGGCTTTAGTGCAGTCATTCAGTACCACACGCACAAATACATTCCCATGGATCTCATTGAGCTGTGCGGTTTAGAAAGCCCAGAGGAGCCCTAAGCTGTGCTACAGACTCGGGGGTGCTACTTTAGTACAAAAAATTATAGTAATTTGTAAATGAATCAGGGAGATTTTAAAATCAATTTTCTTCAGCAAACAGCAATTATTGAAATGGTTGCAGTTGTCGCTGAGGACTGAGCATATAAAGTGCTTCAAGATACAGAATTGGATTCTATAAACATATAATTCTTTTATCAATAATTCTTATAAGCAGGCTTCTTTCTACACTCTCCCTTTCACCAAAACTCTCCCCTCTATTATATACTGAGCTCATTTCCCTCCTGGATAGCTGCAGATTTGTTGTTATACAAATTAATTTTGTTATTGACTAGAACGAACATTTGGAGGATAAGAATGTCATTGGTATTCATACTTAAAGGTAATCAATACAGGTACAGAGGAATAAATATTTTCTAACCGAGTAAGCATCCTCTCTAGCCTTATTTCCTTTTTCTAAAGCCCACAGAACTGTATCCTGGCTGCTGTATGTGTGAACAAAGCAGTGAGAGGCGATAGCATTTACATCTTGTTACCAAAGAAGGATCACGAGAGAGAGAAACTTCTCTGCTGGTCTTGGCTCTTCCCATGCTCCAGCTCAGCAGTTACTCACACGTAACAACCTATGCCTACTCTTTGACGGCAGTGGTGACAATCATTTGTCCATCATCAATTTATTACCCCCAAAACAGTGGAGAAGAAATAAATCCCTTCTTGAAGTGGCTTGACATCTGCTTGGGAATGGCAGACGGCAGTCTGCAGCTCCAGCATTTAAGGCAGAGGATGTGAGGGGATGTGATTTACATCACCCTGGGATCTGTCTGTGAAATGAGTATGATTAGCACATAAAAAGTGAAGGAATAGCAAAAAGTGCTGGGGTTTGCCCTGTTGCTGGCCTATTCCACTGGCCAGTTCCAGCTACTCCTGACCAATCCCTGGTGCCATTTGTGCAGGCTTTTCTTGCTCAAAGACACCCAGGAGATTTGCACTCATTTGTAGCCAGATTCTGTGTTAATTTATGCCTGAAATCAGTCCGGGGCTACCAGAATGTCGGAGCTAATTCTTGCTTCATTTCAACCCGCTGGTCCTTTCACAGGATTTGCAAAGGAAATGCCAGAGTGAGAGGGAGGAGGCCGCTGGTGTCCCGCCAGCCTCAGGCAGCAGCACCCAACGTGTGAGCCACGGTGCTCCCCGGACCCCAGAAGCACCTTCCGCAGTACCGACGCGATTTTGGGGGCCCCTGCGGGCCTCGCCCCCTTGGTCCTGTCAGGCGAGCGGGCCCTGCGCTGAGCGAGGGCCGATGCCAGGGCCGAAGCCGTCCAGCTGCTTCAGCGAGCCCGCCTTCCCCTCACCGGCTTCTTCCCTCAACGCATTTCCTTCACCGAACGACCCGGCCCAGGCCGCTGCCTCTGCCGCCCTTCCCCGCCGGGGCATCGCGGGTCGCGGCTGCAGCGCGGCAGCGGGACGGCAGATGGCGGCCGCGCCTCAGGCAGCGGGGCGGGGAGGCTGCCTCCGCGGCCGGGCGGGCCGGCGGGGCCGTGCCCGGTTTTCCCGGGGGTTGTATCTCCGGTTCTGCCTTTAACGCGCAGACACCCCCCCACACCCCCCCCCCCCCCGACATCTGGCGCTCCCAGAGCGCGGCTCGGCGGCGCAGCCGGCCCGCAGGACCCCCGCCGGAGCCTGCGCCCCGCCGCCCTTCCCCGCCTGCCCTTCCATCGCGGCGGGGGGCCTGGCTGGGCGGCAGCGCTGTTTGCCTTAGGGGCTGTCTGCAGCAGAGTTGGATGGCGCAGGGCTGGGGATTTGGGGTTTTGGTTTTTTTTTCCTGTTGGGGGCTGCGCCGTGGGGCACCCGCCTTACCCCCACTGCCCATCGATCCCCCTTCGGTGCTCCCGGCCACCCACCGCGTTGGCTCCTGCCGTGCGCTGTGCCACCGTGGGCGAGCAGGAGCTGGGGGCCGGGGTGTCCCGCTGAGGGTGTCGGGGCCTGCAGGCTGGTGGCCCCGGGCTGAGGATGGGGACGGGGACGAGGCACACCAGGGCTTGCACGCTGCTCTGGCTGCTGACTGCCACGACCCGGGATCGGTGGCCTAATTGATGGGCAACGCTGAGTCAGGGCCCTCAGATGGGTTGGGGACGGGTGGGAGGTTAACTGCGGGGAGTATGGGGGACTGCCTGTGGAGCACCCAAAAAGAGACCAAAAATAGGGCTTAGCAAGACAGCCTTAAAATTCAGTGAAGAAAAAACACGGTGGAAAAGATTCCCCTTTCCGAAGTAGGGTACCGGTGATGGGCTGTATCTTGCAATCATTCTACACTGAGGTGGAAACTTAGTTATGTGAAAGTCTCCACTGCAGTTGCAACCTCTGTAACAGCCCCATGGGGTGTGAGGGAGGCACAGCCTGATTTTGTGTGCCACTGTTGAAACTTTAGTATCATCAGTGTCTGAATCTTGCAAGTTCTCTTTGATTTGGCTGGCTCTATTTGCTGTGCCTGACCTGCCATTTATTCATGTTACTTATCACTTATCTCCCAGCACAGATGTGCCCAGAACTTTTATTAGGAAAAACAAACTGGAGATGCATATTTAGGCTGAAGTGCAATCTGTAATGCAAAAGGAAAGGCCCTAGTAAGGTGTGATTTCTGATATGTCATAAAGTGCAGGACAGCTTAGGCCAATTAATAGATATTTGTGGAATTGCAGAGTAAAATTTCCAAATACTGGATGTTTGATACAGGGATATTTATTTAATCATTAGACCTTGTATACTTACACTGAGCCTGTATGCATAGGCGGTGTCTTAGAAAGGCACTGTGTGCTGGAGACATAAAAGTCATTCTGGAGGTGACAGGTTTTCTGATATCTCTGAATCTGACCTGCTACGGGAATAGGATCCATGCACACATCAGGGGGTGAAACTTGCACAGTATGGTATGGGACAGGAGCTCATTTAAATGGATCTGTCATTTGGTGGCTGCCTGACTACTCACAGCTTCTCTGGAGTGCCAGTCCCCTCCATTCTGAAATGAGGACAGTAAGATAGCCATACTTTTAAAAACATGATGAAACCTGCTGGTGAGCATTTTCACATGCTCTTTTCTCTTTGTGTTGTAATTGTATATTTAAAAAGAAGAGGGCAGCAACTGAGATTTTGAGCCAAACACTTAGGAACATAGACATAGTTAGAAAGCCAGTCCTATGTCCACAAGGTCTGCCTTTCCTTAAAATACCAATTCCATAATCTTGAATGCTTTTTGGAGACCTCTGTAGACTTAATAAAACCAAGGGATGAACAACCCATTTTGTTTCTCAAGCAAATACATACACCTATGTTATTAAACATGAACGTCTGAAGTTAAGCATCAAAATTCTTATTTGGCATCTGAATATCTATTTTCTACTCTCATCTTTTTTTAGGTGGTAGCTTTTTAGCTTTCTGAGGCAGAGACCGGTCCTTTCTCCATGACATCTTCCAATTTTTCAGCAGTGTATGCAGTGCAGGGTGTGAGGAAGGTAAAGGAGACCATCTCACTAGCACTGGGGTTCCTTTGCTGCAGCAGAGCAATTTCTTTAAGCATCACCTCTCTTGAGCATTTTGAGGCACTGAGCACAGGTTCCCCAGCCCCCACCATTAGCTACTATGGTCCTGCTGATGGGGTTCCACCAAGACAACATTGAGACACATACCAAAGAGCAGGGAAAGGGGAGGAAGAAACACGGTCTTGTCTCTAGACACCTTGATTCCATCCCACCTTCATTTCCCTGCCACCGGGAAGCATAATTTCTGTGTAGGCTGTCTGTCTTCATCCGTGAGGGAGGGAGACAGCGGTAAGCCAGATGCCAAGGCAGCAGATCCATGCCTGCTCATTATTGCTCGAGAAGAAATAGCTGTGCTGTTGCCACTGTACCAGTGCAGGCCAGAGATGATGCCATGGCCACCGCGGTGAGATCTCACTTAAAGCTGCAGTTTTACTGCTCTCCTTTCTCTGCCAGCCTGGGCAATTGCTCACCTCATTTATACTGCCAGCGGGCCCTCTTTATACCCCCAGTGACGGCAAGGGACTCCTAAGTGCAAATTATTACAAATAAATGGGTATAAATCTCTATTAAGAATTACAGAAGGTAATGCTACTGATAATTAAATTGGCAACCCCATCTGCAGCGCAGCTGACCAAGGTTAGCTTCACTTTACTTCGGCAGCTGGGTCCACACTGTCTGGAAGTGAAACTTAAGTTCCCCTTTGCCTGTCAGGCAGGCAGTGAGCCTGTAAGTGTAACTCTTTGAAGCGAGGCCTCTTTACATGGCTAAGCACGTCCAACATGCTCCAATGCCACCCAGCACACACGGGGAGCTGGGCCACAAACCATCTGTGGGGGCAGCGGAGCTCGCTGTAACTAAAGCCACTCCAGAAGCTGCTCTTGCAGAGAGGTCCGGGCAAAACCACAGAGGCTGTTGACTCCGTGCAAAACAAAGGTTTAAAAGCTCAGGCAGCCTTTCTCATCTATAGCGAGGGGGGCTCTGTTGGTTGTTATCATGGATGTTGCTCTATTTCAGGAAGTCTGAATGTGGGGCAGTTGTCCCCTCTCCCAGTGGGGGATCACAAACAGATGCCAGGGTTTTACGGCCATCCGGGCCTTCTCAGGTTGCTGAATGGGTGGGGGAATCCCTTCCAGATCCTGCCCAGCTGAGAAGGGGATTCCAGGGGATTCCTGCTGTGGGAAAGGCTGACAACCCAGCTCTACTCTAATTATAGCATCAGAAGGAGGCAATATTAGAGGTGCAGATGATGGAGGGAATTTGCTGCCCCCCGCCTTTCTCCAGGAAGCACTTTCTGTTCTTTGCACCCAGTTTTAGCAGCTCAGGAGAACTGAAGGCTCAAGAGCTCCTGGGGCTTAAACCAAAAATGAAGCAAAGAAAGAGCGAGAGAAGGTTGATTCGGTTTCTTGTATACAATCTCCACCCTTCAAACTCTGGGATGAGTGTTTGCAGAATGAGACCCTTCAGTGAAACATGTGCTTTGAATTTCAAGCCCAAACTTCTCCCACCATGTGCAAAGACTTTGTCATCACACTGATCCTTGTCATCACACTGATCCTTGTCATCACATCTGCTTGATCAAAGCATTCCTGGACAGAAAGTGGGGGTTGCGATTGCCAAGCCGGAAAGAAATAGTAGCTGTATGCCTTATCCAAGCCTGTCGTTGCTCTTATGGCTGCACTCGCAATAGGTGCCGCCTTTGCCTGCAGAGCCAGTATTTAACACCTTTGTTTACAAAAGCTCCAGATAACCTCCTCTGCAGGAGGTGCTATAGAAAAGCAAGGGTCTCTTTCCTAGCTTATTCAAACAGAGCCCCAAGGTTTCTGAAGAATGCACAGGAAGCCCTGTCCAGGAATTAATATTCCCACTATCCCTTGCCTATTTGTCAAAACTTAATTTTGTTTAATGGGGTTTTTAAATCTGCAGTCTTTTCTACAACCCTTCTCCACCACCCTGTGGTAGTTCGTTCCTGGACTGTAAGCATTTGCACTGGCCAAATGCATCAGTGGATTTAAAAAAATGAAACAGGTACTTTACATGTAATTAATTTAGTGATTTGCTCAGCTGCTGATTCACGTGCATAACCTCAATTAACATTAATGGGAGTTATGTAGGCATGTCAAGGGCAGAATAGACCCCTAATAATCTAACATGGAATGTTATTACATTACTGCTGTAATTATATCCTGCACACACATCTTTTCTGCTTTGCTTCATGAACTGCTCTTCAAATGCAGTGGCTACTCATGTATTATGCTATATGCATTAATGCTGAGGTTACACTAAGCATTCTCCTTCCTTTGTTGTTCTACTGCCTGTCCACAAAAGATACACGTAGCTAAATAAGTAGCCAGCCAGTTGGTGTTTTGCAAAGCTACAAGTTTAGTTTTTTAATATTGGAAGCCAGAAACAATCAGAACCCAACAAACCTCAGCAGCACAGCATGTCATCTCTCCTTCAGCATTTTATTTTTATTTATTGTTAGTTGGAAACTGAGCAAGCATGGCTGAGACACCTTCAGCCTCATGGTCAAAGAAAGTTGGGCGTACATGAATCATACCTCTTCAGGAGGTGTTGACACAATTCTGCTGTTCTGGGTGTTTTTTGGTCTTTGTTAAACGCTTCCTCTTTCAGGGGGGAGGAAGAGGGGGAGTGGTCCTATCCTGGTGCACCCGTTGGATGTTACTGGAAACTAAAGAAAAGTGAACCTTATCTAACCGGTGTAAATAGCAATTTTCAGGTGATAAAGCTTAACACGGCTGGCTCAGTTTGTTCCGTCTCTTGTTCTGTCCAGTGAAGTTGTATATGGACAACCGCTTTCCAGTTTCGGCTGTGGCATGTATTCTGCCTGTGTGTTTGTACCACGGCTTTCTGAACTGTCACATACATTTCAGTATTTTTGTCTCGAGGCTTTCTCCTGCACTTCTGCGGAAGATAAGGCCTAATACATATCTGAGTATGTGGAGTACTGTTCAAACCTGTGTATTTGTACCAGCATAGTATATCCCTGCAACTAATCGTCAGCTCCCTGTGGCCATCTTGCCGTGACAATCGTGCCCAGTACCTTGGATATTATGCTGCTGTGGAATCAGAGGTACACACAGTACGCCTGCACCTTTACAGGATCACACAGCTAAGCCAAGTAGTTCAGATTAGCTTGGCAATTAAGGGATAGCGAAAAGCAGCGAATCCTTAATGCTGACTGACAACATGGCACTGCTTGATGAAAAGCGAAAAGAAGCACTTGCAATAACTTGAACGCTGTGAAACAGCTAAAGCCCCCCAGTTAACACACTTTTTATACTATTGCCATCAGGCAGGCAGCGTATTCTGGGTTGAAGGTACTGGCTACTACAACATCCACCAACCTCTTATCGAGGAATTTCGTTTTACTACTTCTGTTTGTGTAGGCCCTAATGTTTGTTAAAGTGTTTGCTAAAACAGAGCTCTGTTTCCAAGGTAACAGCTACCTAACTTTATTACTAAAACTGCACTAATTCAAACAGGGATCTGAACAAACAGATTCATGTTAATTTCAAGCTCCATTAAAAACACAAGGAAAAAAAATCAATGTTCGCCAAATGGAAAAAGAAAATCAATAGAGAAATTTTATTCTCAGCCTTTTAAGTGGGGTTTTGTAAACAATAGAGGTTAAAAAAATAAAACTACATGAGAGCAGTACACAGCATCCTTGTAAGCTGTACAGTAAACAGGAGAACAGAAAGATTCAATGATAATGTAGGAGTAATTATTAGGGCTGTAAAACCTTGAGAAACAGAGGCACAGAAGTGGAAGGACCTGTCTCAAGCCATGTGCAGTCGGGTCTCCTAACGTCTTGTCCAGTGCCCCCGCGGCTGTGACTCAAGAGTGACGACCAAAAGCCTCAGAGAAGAGCAAAGGTGTGATTTGCTACATTACTCCGAGCAGTGTGGGTGACAGCAGCTGCGCCTGTGTTACTGCCGGGGCTCAAACATTTGCTAGCAACCAACATACAAACACTCCAGGGATCCTGCTTATGTGCTTTGATTCCTAATATGTGCCAAAGCCCCTGCTGCCCCCGTTTTCCCCGCCGTCATTACCCTTGCCGGCAGAAGGGCAGGTACGCTGGCATGTTCTCCGGGCACAGTTGCAGTGTGGGCGCAGCCGGTGGCAGACTGGCACGGTGACAGCTGGGACCGTCGGGTGACACGTGCCACTCAAAGGAGTCTTGGGGATGGGGTATCACTTGGAGTTGACACACCAACTAAGCACTTGGGAGATCTGCATCCAACTCCTCCCTGCTCTGAGCCTCTGTGCTACCCCCCACAGCTGTAAAGTGGGGGTCAGAGGTCTCAGTTTCCCGATGCCATTTTAAGGCGAAAGCCATTATTATGGGCAGCGATGAGGAAGGCAGCAAGGCTTGGAGGGCGCCGTGTGAGCCATTTTGAAATCTGGCCTTTGCACGGTAACTCAGCCATTGGCTCTTCATGCTTTACGTGACATTTATCTGATCCCAGAAGCCCCGGTCCCTTTCCTTTCGAATGAAAGCTGTCTTGGTAGGTCCATGAGTTTTGAAGCTGTTTGTTAGAAAAAGATTTTCACAAGGAATAAAAATGACTTTTCCGCTTCACTGGGCCATATCTTTTCCAATTTGCCACTGTTAATAAATATTCTCATTTCCAAAATCTGGATGGAGGGGGGAGAGAGGTATAAAGAGATAATTTTTCTGAATTCTCCACATTAGTGTGTTCCCTGGACAAAATATTGTTTTGTTGTTTAAAAGAGTGAAAATAAGTGACCCTAACCTTGAAGTGCCTGAAGTGCAGGCAGTGAGAGTTCCTGACAGAAGCCAGTTCTTCAAGATCCAAGTTATTTCATTATTTTCAAGAACAGAATATCTCATTCTTTCTCTAAAACATTTACTACTGACCACTGTGACTCTCCTTGAAAAGTGAAATTTTAGATAGGTGTGTGATAGCAGATTTTACCTTCCTGACGAGAAAACAGTGAAGGTAATGTCACATGCTTGCCCCTTGGGCAAAACTCTGCTGTGGGAATAACATGATCTAACTCAATAGGGCTGTCCAAAAAAAGGAGGTAGGGCACAGAGTATGTAGCCAGTGCTTATACACCAAGTCTCTAGTTTTTAGTCTTTACCTTCTTGGTAAAGAAAGACTTTTCTGTAAAGAAAAAGGTCTGAGAATGAGAAGACGAAAGGCAAAATATGTTGGGTGTACACTGATGTGGCCTACTTGGTAAAGAAACAGTGCAAATGGGACAAAAACAATCTACGGCACAATGCGGGAGTTTATTTGTAGTTATCCTCCTAAGGATAACTAATGATTGGAACGCCTTTCAGAACACAGTAAAAGACATCGCCAAATAAAACCTGAGTGCAGCAGTCCTTTGAAAGAAGGGACTGATGACAACAGAAGTCTCTGGCAACGTTTGAGATGATTTTTGTCAGGACAGCTGGTTTCTCCTCTCATT
The DNA here is from genome assembly GCF_026419915.1 of Harpia harpyja. Lineage (NCBI taxonomy): Eukaryota > Metazoa > Chordata > Aves > Accipitriformes > Accipitridae > Harpia > Harpia harpyja. The sequence continues at coordinate 53,255,046 of NC_068940.1, read as the reverse complement.
AGTCTTTTGGAGAGGCACCCTCTATTAAAATGGCACATGATACCCCTTTTCCTCCCCTTCTCTCCCCCTTCTCTAGCCACCTCACTAGTATTACATTGTTTGCCCTGTATTCTAAATAGTGTTTACTTTAAATCTTCTTTGATTCAGTTACTTCACCTTGGCATCCCATCAGCTGGCAAACGCAAGTAATGAAGTGAAGGGAACATAGTTAAGTTGATATCTTAAATGCACACAAATCCCATATGCTGTGGCAACAACAAAATGAATAACAAACACACTGCATGAAAATCCTCTTAAGTTCCTTTTTTTTTTCAATTCCAGCCTTGCATACAACAGGAGGAACATCTTAAAAAATAATCCCGTAATATTCCTGAACTAACAGCATTGGCATGAGGCACAGGATGGTCTTATGCTTCTCTGCATATCTCAGACAATCATCACAGCTGCTGCTAGTAAATTAATGGCTGCAAGGGGGTTGGGAGAGGGAGAACGAGGAGAAAAAAGGGAAATGGAAAGCCTTGTAGGTGGCCTTGTCTCCGCCAAAACTAAATATTTTCATTGGAGCTTTTTCCATTCAACAATTGGCAGCTTTATCCAGAGACCTTAAACAGACAGAAAAATTCTTACTGTTTTAAGAGTGACTGCTGATGGGATGCAGCACTATCTGCTAATGTACATGAATGAATATCTATTTAATAATAGAATCGTTTTCTCCTAAGGTGCCTTTCTTCTTTCTTTTCTTTTAAATTCTTGCCTGCTGGGTCTGCCTGCTTCCCTTTGCCCTAGAAATTAAACCTTAGTACTTTCTTTACACAAGATTTATGCTAGAAACGTTGGCTGGTATTTCATTGTCAGTCAGGGTGTGATTCTGCTGTGACATTTCCAGCTATATTTTTATGGCAGCTGCAGTTAAACCAACATCGAGCATAAAACCAAACATTTTTTTTCCCTGCCAGGGTTTGTTTACATCAGTGAACCAGACTAAAAGGTGAACTACCCAAAGCACTTTTTTTTACATCTGCCCTAGAGGGCTTTGCTAGGATGGATATAGCTGGACTGCCAGCAGCTCAAATGGGCTGTGCATATGCCTGTGCATGTGTGCGCAGAAAGTAGCTGAAGTGTGGAGTGAATAGCGAAAGAAAAAAGAGGTCTAACATGCAATCTGTTATTCTGGTGTTTGGGTGAAAAACCCCAAAGTGCTGAATTTTGGAGAAAAATCAGCAGGGCATCCTGACATATTCAAGACCAGCTGACTCACACTGTGTTGGATTCGGTGGAGGTGGTTGAAGAGGTTGCTGACTTCTGCCTGCCCACCTCACCTCAGCCAGAGCTTATTGCTGTCAGAAGCAAGCCATGATAGAACAACTCACGTGGTTGTTCCTCAGCTGCCCCGGGTAGCAACCTCCTGTGTTAATTTGATTCAGAGAAATTGTTCCCAACAAATGCTTTATTTGTAACAGTCCTGTAAAAGATCTGCTTTTCATTGTCAAAGCTTCCAGCCTGCTCTGGACTTTTCCAATTGGATTGGAAGGGTGGACAGAGCACGCAGGAAGAATGCTATTAAGCTAGAAAGTGATTTGGTAGCCACAGTCAGTACTTAATCAGCACGGACAGTTATCCTTGGGGCTGTAGTCCTTAGTGCTAATAATCAATGGCCAATGGCTCTTTTATTCCCTACCTCCCGCCTTAAGGAAAGCAGAGCCCACCAAATCAGTGGTGAGAAGGACAAAGGGGGAAAGCAGAGCCCACCAAATCAGTGATGAGAAGGACATAGGGGGAAAGCAGAAAAAAACCAAAAGGAGATGCCAGGCAGGTCCTGTGGTGGTGGGAGGGAGGGATCCTGGTGAGGCAGAGGGAGAACAGTGGGAAAGGAGGCATGCAGGGCCCCAGGGTGCAGGAGACTAGGAAGACCCTGAGCAAGAATGGTATGGGAACCTGCAATCAGTGGGAGTCCCTCATTTACTCACTGAAACGTACTTTCCCTCCTTCTCAGAAGAGGCTCAGAAGTGGTGCTAGCAGTTCAGAACTGTCCAGCTGCCATGCCTTTTCCACTGGAAACTTTTCCCAGTTTCCTGGGACCGTCCTCTGTCTCCCTTTTCCCTCTCTGGCACATAGTCTTTGCATTGTTAAATATTGAGGCATTGTCATTCCGCAAGGTTCTCTGCCACTTTAATTTCTTTGGCCTTATGTGTTGTTTTCTCTTCAGTGCTTGCTTTCAACCTCTTGGGACCCAGGGGGAGAGAGGAGTGGGGGGAGACTGATGTAAATTAACTATCATCTACTGTAAATCAGTGTAATTCCACTGACTACAATGAAGCTGCACTGAATTACTGTAGCTGAAAACCTGCTTTGTCACGTCTCCTTCTTCTGTGTATTTTATATTGCCTGTTGTGGAAAAAAAAACCCAACAGAAAAGCACTCCACCAAAACTCAAGTTCTTTCTGTTTTGCTCTCCTAAGAGGTGCAGCTGTATGCTAATAGTCTACTTCTCTAGCGGGAAATAGAAAGGGCTATAGCATGCTTTGATAAACCGGGAAGCAGACTCTGACGCTAGTGTGCAAGGAGAGAAACATACGGAGCTTTTTTCCCCCTCTTCTCTCCCTCACATCAATTTCACACTCTTTTAGTTCTGTTGACCTCCATGGAGTCCCTCCTAATTTACAGCGCCATAAACAAAATCAGAACGATGCCCTCTGAAATGTGCAGAATTCTTTTCGGCTTGCACTGAAGAACACGGCGTATTCCAGGGATTTGCAAAGGCATCTCTCTACTTGGTGAGTTTCTTGCATTATACACCTTCTCCTGTGCTTCTGCTGCTCTTACTGGCACATTTTATTTGGATGCATAAGAAAGGTGCAAACGGCGATGCAATCACATGGCTTGCTGCTTTGGCAGAATCTGAGGGACTCAGTTTCTGCCATATTTTCTTTTAAACGAACAGTTGGAAGTTGCATGGTCATGGCTGGAGCAACAGTCAAGCCCTTGACTGTGCCAATACCCTGACGGTGGGTTTGGAGTTACCATTCTGCAGATTAATTTCACACCACCGGTGAACTGGAAGCATTTTATTTTGCTGTGGGCCTCCCTGGGCCTCTGCATGTCCAAGGTGTGCCATTAATCAGCCCGACTATATGGGCTGTTCCAGCTTATTGCTTAATTAAGACTCGTCAGTAATTTACTTGAGATTAATACCTATTTATATGGAGCTGAAGTTTCATCTATTTGGGGGATGAGTTATTGAACTGCATTATGTGAAGTAAATCAATAAAATATTACTGGAAATGAGAATGACTCTCTCTCCCTTGCACTTCAGTCCTTTCTCCAAGCTCACAGACAAAACTCACTTAAGGGAGGCATTCACGTTTGCACTCAGCTTCCCATCTTCCAGCTAGATGTGATGTCTATTAATATCTCTGATCACCTTGCTCTCGTTACCTGAACCATAAAGTCGAGACCTGAGGGAGTGCTGCTAAGAGTAAGAGGTGCTTTTAATCAGTTACAGGGTAGTGGCCATATTACGATATGACCTAGAGCCCAGTCTTTCCAGGGGTTGCTACAAAACCAACGCCCTCAAACTGGTCTCATGTTGCTATTAAAGGAGTGCTTTGTATCACCATATATACACATTATTCATGAGGAATAGCAGAGAGGTCATCAGTGGCTGATGTCCAGAATATGTAGCATAATTGCAGGGTTTTGTTAAGCTGATACAACTTGCTTACCAGACACAAATAGCTTCCCCTTAATATCATGTCTTAATTCTGTTCCAGTGCTGAGGAAGATTTTTTCCTGGCCACCTCACATGCCTGTGGTGACTTCCCTTGAAGAGGGCTCTCTGAGCAGGACACCTCTCTCACCGGAGGCACCCTGCCAGGAAAGCTCCAGGTATCTTGAAGAACAGAGCTAGCCTTTCTGCCTTTTCTTCCGTATCTTCTCTTCCTCTCCTAAGCTTAACCCTCTGGGACAGATCTGACATATGCCCTCCCTCTACAAAGACATATAGTTTTACCTTGGTGGATGGCAGGTTACTTTCCACTCCCAGTTTTCTTGCTCTTTATCCAGGCCTACCCCAAATGAGAAGTGCAGACGCTTTGTCCTTTTCTCCATTTCTGTGAAAAAATACTTACTTCTGATACCATTTGATTAACAACCTGCCACAGAAGAGGGTTTCCAAGAAACTGGAACCTTATTTTCTTTGTAATGATTGTTCCTATCTTTGTAATAATCTTTTCTAGCATGTGACCAGAGTCAGGCTACAGAGATGTGAAAGGGTCTGACATGCACTGACTCAAGTGGCTGCTGTAGCAAGTGCTAGGAGAAGGGGAAATGCTAATGCTGAGTGAGGGGTGGATTTCAGTTCAGAGGTGTTTGCTGAGATGGCAGAGTTCATCTCTAGCCTGGAGCTTCTGTTGGTTTTGAAAAAAACCCATCCCCTTCTAAAGTTTTGGCGAAAGAAGGGGGCTTTTCTCTTGCTTGTATGTAGTTCAGAAGAGTCGTCTGACTTGACCCTAAAGCAAGGACAACCTTCACCTCTTACCAGCTTCTCACCCTGTCCCTCTTTTTCTCCATTACTTCTTTTAGCTTCACTGCTGTCGTCACTGCAAAGCTTCCCGAATGCTTGTACCGTAGGGAAGAGTTCACACAGCTAAGAAATGAGATGCTCTCTCAACAGCAGGTACTGTTTAAAGCAGGGGTTAATGTGCTCTTCTGGCCTCAGATGAACCCAGTTTCAGGGCACCCCCATGCCCCAGCTGTCCTTTTCCACCCTGCTAAACATTATCCCCGCTTCATATCTGCCAGCATAACTGCAGGTTGGAGGTGCTCCCTAACCCAATTCTGTCACAGTAATCTGGGTCAGCCTCAACACTTGCAGTACTACGTTTATTTTTGTAGCTCTCATCACTTCAACAGTCGGGTTAGAGAGCCCTTTCATGTGCAATTATGCTGACAAAATTGAGGGGGAAGTGAGCTCCGGAGGGGGCTGAGCAGAGCAGCACAGGGGTGCCAGGGACCAGGACAGTGGGCTGACCATTCCCTAAAGCACACAATAAACAAACATGGGGAGGGACAGCCCACATCAGTTTTTTGGCATCTTGAGGCTTGTCCTTTCCTGGTAACGAGAGTAGGTGGGAAGTATACAGATTTTGGGTTTCATTCCCAAGTTCATGCTGTGCTTGCACATTAACAAAGGATAGGCTCTTTAGCTAAAATCTTTCCACCTTGGCACGGCCATTCTTCTTCTCTAGCTGAAGTTACTGATTTTGGACCCAGCCTTGCAGTGAGCCCTGTAGGGTGCAGGTATCATGCTACAAAAGATTTCCTGAAGAAAGGGGCCTTACAGTTTCTCAGGTGTGCCTTCAAGTTGGCTGAAAACATGCATGGGCATCAAAATAGTGCAAAAGTTGATGAGCTCAACCTCCATGGAAACGGCACAGCAGCAGATGGATTTGCTGAGGAATGTAATCATTGGTGAATGCTAGGATTTTTTATTTAATATCAAACAGGAGAAAGCTACAAAGTTTGGAGCTGAACTTCCCTGAAGTTTAGTAGAGGAGCAGGGAGGAGCTGTTCATAGCACAGGTTTTGGTCCCTCTCCTTTTTTGATATTTAGCTGTTGGCAAAAGGCACCAGGGAAAGAAAGAAAGGAAATAATCTGGACACTTTGTTTTATTATTAGCTAAGTTTGGTATTTTCCTAGCTGCTCTTCTTCTAACCCCTCTTGCCTCTATTTCCATCCTTCATTTCACTGAGATTATTCTATATGCTACAGCTGTTTCTCTACAAAAAAAAGCCAACTACAAAATCTTTAGACATTTGCCCCTGAAAAAGAAGTACACTGTAAATAATATACAGGAGTAAGAGCCTCATGAGTATCTGAGTCCAAGCAGATGTCACTAACTTGGAACTGAATATAATACCTCTAATACCTCTGAAAACAAACCAGCCCTGCCAATCCCAGCCCCTGTCACCTCTTCAATAATATCTGATCACTGGAGCAGGCTTGGCAATTCAAGGAAAGCTGTCCTTTGCCCCATGAGAAACTGGCATACAGGAGCACATACACTGCCAACTCAGTGTCAAACTGTTATGACACCGGAGTCGCTAACCATTTTACACACAGTTGGAAGCAGCTTTTACATAACTTCCACCTCCTCAGGCTTTTCGACCTCTCCCTTCAGCCTCTCCCTTTATCCAACATAATGAAAATGTCAAGACTGGTCCTAGACCCACTTGCCTGGGCACATTCACCTCCTGAGTGAAAACGAGTTTGTGGCTGTGGGTGCCATATTTGTTTATTGAACTATCTCCATAGATACTGGTGGTTGCTTTTTCGATTCAGCCTTAACTAACTCCAGGTAGTGGTGGGAATGAAGCAGCCAGTGTAAATAAATAGATGTTTTGTGCCTGTGATTTAGATCACTTAAGCTGTCTTTTACAGCTGAGGTAGAGAGTTAGGAACTGACTGTGGTGGAAAATCTTACCAGCTACTTGCCCCACAGTACATGGCCAACTCCAGAGTAAGGATATCCACAGAGGACAGTGTCCAAGTAGTTTTAAACACTTTGGTTTATAGCAGTGTAATTATCCTGTAGAGCCAAGCTTTTAAATATTAAAGTGACTTTATTCCCAGATTTATATCTGTATTTAATACGCATGCATGCACATATTCATACCCTAAGAGGTTATCATATACCCATGTGGTAAGCTGCCAAAGCAGGTGCTAAATTGTACTTAATCTAACTTTCACCTTTGATCACCTCAGTCTTTGGCCTTGGTTGCTTAAGAAGACTTTTCCTCGAGAACAACTTCTTGGTTGCAAATTCCTCTGGGATTACGTAGCTGGAAATCTTGACTCTAATTAGAACAAACTTATCTATTTGTAAATGAGAACATATATCTGAGATTTCATACCTCAGCCAATTTCCTTTAAGCTTCTCCACATTGACCAACAGCAAAAATTTCCTTTTCAAATACGAAATCCTGCTTCCACTCAAAAATCAACCATTCAATCAATCAATTAGTCTTCTGGCTGGTTTTGCTGTATGTACAATATTCAGTCCCCCGAACAGTGAGAGTTGTAAGAAACAGATATCAATATATGTTGTTATGAATGCTTGAAACAAAGGCTTTCTGCTACTGGATGGCTGAGAAATCCTCCTTTCCAGAGGAATACAGCACGTGTTTCCAACTGTGGCAGATTGGAAAAACAAGATTTTAAAATCATGACACTGACTGACAGAGCTGCTGTTTTAGGGAGTTGCTTAGACATTTTAAGATGCACCATTTATATTTATTTTCCCTCCTAGGTCTCTGCTAAGACAAATTAGCAGTATAGGTAGAGGGATTAAGAAAGCAGACTTTAATAAAGTCTCAGAGTTAGGGTTTGTGCCTGTAAATCCTTTGGCATAAACAAGAGGCAGTGGTGTGGCACAGTAAAAATCCAAGTGTCAGTCATGCCAGGGTGACTAATATAACTCACTGGTGGCCTCATTAATCATGAGTGGAGCAGGCATCCCAAATTCCTGTCAATAACAGCTTTATGCCACCCCAGCAAATAAGGAATCCTCTATAGATATCCTCAGGTAGAGTAAGAAACCCTGGTCCTTCGCTGGTGTAAACCACCTGAGCTCTGCCGAGGACTGATGAGTGATGCCCATTTTTCTTAGCTGAGCATCTGACCCACATTTGCTATTCATTATTACCATGTTATTTTGGGGGAGTCAGCAGAGTTCTTGCAGCTCTGAACAAAGTGTTTGCCGTGTAATGTCACCAGACTGGGGATGTGTCCAAATACTCTTTGGGAACTTTATGAAAAATGCAGCCTTTGCCCCAGCGATAGAAAATAAATTGATTTTTTTTTCCCCAGGTGAAACTGATACCATCTTGGGACAGTGGTGATCCCTAAATAAGGGGATCACACTAGTAATCCTAACAAACGCATTTACCACTTGAGTTGTTAGATTGTGAAAGGGTGGTAATTAAAAAAGGAAATGTTTCGGTAAGTAGGCTTAGACTTCTTTAAAAGGTCTTTGCTTCCCCTTCTTCCAAGTTGTGCATGTGGAAAATTTTGCTGCCCTCTCCCTGTCTCTGCACCTCTATAGCAATATTCATTTGGGACAGGGAAGACACGCTGCTGTCAAACTGCTCACTCTAATTTCATTTCCCAGCACGTGGAGTCTTCCTTTGTGAGAGTGACACCAAGACTGCTGCTGATGTTATGGGGTACTTCACTCCAACAGCTGAGAAACAGGCTGCGTGCACTTTGACAGCCAGTTGACAGCAGCATAAGAGTGGCTGTGCGGTCTGCTCGAGGAGAGGACTGATCCGGTTGAAAAGCCATCACCATTTTTTTGGTAGAAGTAGTGTCGGGCTGGATTACCTCCTTGCTCCAGGTGACCTTTCTGCCACATGCACTAGCGGAAGGGAGGCAACACAGGCACTGGGCTAAGGGCAGGACCCTCCACCTCTTTTGGTGGCTGTCTGCATTTTAGGTCAGCTTAGTCTAAGAGCCAAAATATGCTGTGAGGAGAAAGCGGTTAAAGATTCGACAAAATTTGGTCAATGCTTTGACTGAAGGCTGAAGAACCTGACAGCATGATGCTTCTTAGACCTCTGAAAGTCCTGCTGGCATGGCAGTGGGTTGGACCATCCTGACACTTGGGTAAAAAAAGACCCAACCCACAAGAAAAGGAAAGGCTCTTTCATGTCTCTAACCTGCAGCAAAAATGGGCAAGAAAATCCATTTCTCTCCTGTAAGTATATCTCTATATATTTGCTTCAAAATTCAAATTCTCATCCAAAAGCTCATCATAGGGCGGTGCTGGTTGGGAGTCCTCCTGCCTTCTGCCCAAGACCTCCATGTTGCACTTGAAGAGTAGTCTGCCTTTCCAACTCGTCTGTGCTCAGCCTGCTCCCCGGCCCTGCATGGTGAACTGCAGTTCAGGTCTGCCGGGTTGGAGCTGGCGGGATGCATCCGCCACACCTGCCTCGCAGCAGCAGTGGAGCATCTGGATGAAAGATGAGTTTCAGATTTCACAGGCGTTCTTGGGCCCAAGATAAAGTGGCACAGCCATCCATCATATGGATGAGTGCAGACTGAGCAAAGAAAGACCTGGACCAAAACAGTTTTCTAGGTGTTTAGTGAGGAGGTAAAAGTCGTTCTCTCTCTGTAGGGCAGAGGAGCTCATGGATGCGATTACCAGTGGTGGGTGCGTGGCAGCATGTAAGCCCAGTCTGGGCAGGCAGGCATGCTGCAGTGTGGAAGAGGATCAGCCTGCTAGTGAGCCTGCAGGTTGCATCCCAGGATGTGCAAGTGGCCATTGAGGTGCCTGGTGGAGCACTCACCCATGTACCTACATGATGTGAAAGAGGTATCGCTTTGTTTTGTGTGTGCACACCTCCATCTGGAAATAGAAGCCAAGAGGAAAAAAAAAAAGGAAGAAATAAAGTGTTATGAGGTTTCTGGTTAGTCTGGCCCAGCACTGAATTTAAAAGCATGGTGAAATATTCATTATTTGTGGGCAGTAATAGTTATATCATGCATTAACAGGGAAAAGAGGAAAAAAGTTACTCTTGGACACTGTTGAAAACAGGCTGACATCCCTATGATATTGTCTGTGGGTCTTGCATCTCCCAGGTGCTGTTCGTCCACTGCAATGATTCCCATGGAGCTGGATTCCCTTTGGAGCCAGGCCAATTCATACCAAGTTCTTCTTACCGCTCCTGTAACTTGCAGATCTAAGGCTTCATTTATAGCGAACGTGCCACATGAAAGGCAGCGTGTCAGTGGTGGTGGTTGTTCTTTTGGCTCCGATGACGGAGATTACTTTGCTACTGGGGAAGTTCAAGGGCAGTTGCTCACACTCGCTTGCACGGCCTGGGCTGACCCAGGGCAGACCCACTTCGTATCTCTGAAGCTATGGCAGATGCTCCTTGCTCTGGAGTTCATTCATGCTTTGCAAAAAGGCCACATCCAGGCGCTTGATGAGAGGCTTTTGGTGCAATTATTGCAATTCCAGAATATAACTCCATCTTGGTGGTTGACGTGGTTCTTCCCCATGCTTTGTAGGTGGGGAGAGATGGGGAGAAAGAGGAGGAAGACACAACAGGCTCCTCTATTTAGGGCTGTACTGTGAATTAACATTGAGGCAGGTTCTTAGTGATGGACCCAAAGCAGAGGGGCAGTTGGGGGTTGAGCTAAATGACTGCCCCTCCGCTCTGCCATCAGCCTTCTGCCCCCACAGTGGGCTGAACATCCTCGATTAAGGTCAGTGTGTGGTCACGAGCACTCCCAAGGTTGAGCGCTGACACTGTGGTAATTGGATCTCATCAGGCTGGTCAAAAGGGAGTTCTCCTTCATAGCAATTATCGCCTGGGGGGAGGGGGGGAGGAGGGAAACCCCCCCCCAAACCTGGAGGCAGGGAATTAGAGTAAGTGCTGATGAGTTGGCAGATGCTGCCGGATCAATGGCCGTATCATGGCAGGGAAAGCAGCGACAGCCCTCTCGGAGCCGTCAGTCACTGTTGGTTTGGGTAAATGCCAGCAAACGGAGCGAGAAGAGAGATGGGGGAGGGAGGCAGCAGCCTGCTGGGCCATGTTTAATTACTTCAGGTCACATCAGACAGAGAACTGCCCACCATGACAGATCAGTCCCGCTCAGAGGGCTTGCACGCAACCCAGGGTAGCAATCAGGACTTAACGTTCATGCAGCCCCTTTTATCCAGGAAAAAAAAAAACCAAATCACAACTCAAAGCACCGCCACAGCCAAGCGACAGGCAGAAGCATATTGTGCACATCTACGCGTCCCCATGCTGCGCGGGGCTCCCCTGGGCTGGAGCGGCGAGGGGCATCTGTCGAACAGTGCGTGCAGCGGCATGACACAACTTCCCGGGCACGAGGGAGGGTAGGGGAGGCTCGGCGGTGCGATGGCTTCCCTGGACGGGAGCCAGAGCATTAGCACATCTGAAGTAGGGCTCCTGTGTCTCCATCCACGTGGCTCGAGTTGTTTGCTGCAGCCTCAGGAAGGGGATCTCGCCATTGCCTCGCTGCTTCTCTCCGTGGCAATCGCCCTCTTCAAAGTCTTCAGTGGGGCTTGTGGCAGAACAAGTGCTCTGCAAAGCCTGATTTACATGGGGTTTTTTGCACCAGCGGCAAGGTGTTGTTGCGGGAATGGTCACTGCCTTTCTGTACTTCACTGCCTTTCTGTACTTCACTGCCACCACAAATTCCTTAGAAGTTCTCTAAAAAAAAGAGAAAGAAGGAAATATCGCCACTATATAAAGATTTTTGTGGCTGAATTCATCACTGCCATGTGTGAAACTTGTATTTGAGCCTTGGTTTCTTCACACACAGCAATCTCCTGTTGACTTCACTGGGAACTGCATTTGCATTTGGGTTGCAAGGTCAGGTTGTTAATTATGCAAACTCACCTGGTCCTCCTGAGCTCAGCACAAATTCAAATGGACATGCCCTGATGAAAATATGTCCTGCCTTGCGCTGCCATAGATTTCAAAATACTATTTTCCCTGGTGGAAACAGCATTTGGTGCTTCTAGAAGACCTTGATGGTGTGTGGCTCCTCTTACTTCTCAGTGACAATCCTGGTGTAAGAACTTCTGTCCCTGCTGTTGTGCTTCTCCTTCAGCAAAGCCGATTTGCTTGCTTGTGGTGCTGGGCTTTACTGTATCAATGACCTGATCCAGGTTCAAATAATACAAAAAGGCAGGGCTGGCTTTACAGTGCAAACAATTTTACCCAGCAATGATGCAGGGATGCAAAAAAGCAGAAAGAAGAGGGGTAAAAATGGTTTAAACTGAAATTTGCCACCACAGTGTTAAATTGCAGTGGGAGTCAAAATTAAACTGCTCATCAGCCACACCAGTGCAGACTAGGAGAAACAGGCATTGTTTCTGTTTCAAATTAAATGCATGTATAGTCCAGGGGTGCCAGTTTAGCTTATATAAAGGAGAAGCCTTCATTATAAACCTGAGAGGCCACTTTAATGAGCTGGTTTAATCTGACGTAGTTCAACTGATCGTGGTGGATTTGGCACAGGCACTGCCGCGCTGCCTGGGGGATGAGATCTGTCAGCGTGCTGTACCCCCCCCACGGCACCCGTGCACCCCTGGGTGCCGGTGTCTTCTGTTGGTGTGTGCCTCACAGCTGCTGCAAGGATGCCTGGATGGGGGGGTTCTCACTTGCCCCATTTGACTTGATCTTTTTCTCTGGTCTCTCCATTCTCCACATTTTCTCCAGCTGGCTGGCTCCAGCTAACAGCTTTGGATAGAGGGGGTTCAGGAGTGGGCAGCTTACTCCTGAAATATAGGAGCTCTAAATTACTACCAACAGGATATTCTTTCACCTGAGTCATGGGTTTTACCTGTTATGATATTCGTAACAGTGTCTTCTTGTGCTACTCTATCATTTAGGGGGACAGTCTTTCTGCTATAAACACACTGCTTTCCCCTTTCCCCAAACACCTTTTAACTCCAACAAGGTTAAAGCACGGCATTCATATTCTTAGTCTGTCAGGCTGGTGCAAACAGCGATAGAAAAAGAAGAAATTTTAGTGCCACCCTAGGCTTTCCGTGTAACTTCAGGATGGTTATTGTAATGGCAGAGCTGATCAAATACAGTAGAAAGGTTTTCAAATATTCATTGCTATTCCAAATGTTGACTACTCAACCACCACTCATATGTTGTTTATTTATTTGTTTGGTATTTGAACATCTACCTAAAGGGACTTTTCTTGCACAAATATTAGGAGAATGGCTTTTCTTTGTACCAATGCCCCTGTTCAGCTGCAAGCAAAAGTATTTGAGAAGAGGCAAGAAATGCATGTTCCTCGTTGTTTGCCAACTGCTCGTCTGCATCTGTTGTTGCTGCTACTGCTATGGAGCCAGAAGGTTTCAGATAGGATATGATCGCTGAATATGTGACCTGGGTCAGAGCCGTTCTGACCTGCCGAGTTAGGTGATGCTCTGAATCAGGGTCTAGAAGGCATTATACAACCATATGGGAAGAAGGATCTGCTGTGAAGATCTCCCAGGTGGGAACTCACCTGCTTTTACAGGTTCCAGCATCAGACCAGGAAAGACACTCAATATCATTTGGTGGGAAGAATACTCTGTAGGGCAGGAAGAGTGTGTACAAGCAATCACAGATACAAAAGTTAAAATCAAGTTGATAAGTCACAATCAGGAAAAAAAACCCTTAAAAATCAGCAATTAATGTAAGCAGTGCTGGGGGTAAAAGAGGCTTGGAGGACAGGGGAAGATGATATATTGAAGGAGAAGGTTAGTGGATGGGAGGACACTCAGAAGGTGATTGGAGACTTTCCAGTGGGATACAAATATTTTTCACTTGTGGGTTGAAGATTCACATAGGTACTGAAATCTGCAGGATGGTCATTAGTTGTTGTCCTAGTGTCTGGTGGTAAATTTATGCCACAAAAAACCCCAAAACATTTGTCCTTCTTTCTCACAGTCTCTGCCATGTTCAGATAGGGAGGCAGGATGGACTTCATGTTTTTCTCCTCTGCCACCTCTCCTGTTCACTGCAAGTTTCTGTCCAGGTTGGGGCATCCTAAGATGCACATCTCTCTCCCTGCCAGGCGTGAGACAGGCATGTTGGTCTTTGTGCTCTGGGCTGCCAGAGCAGTAATAGTTTTTCCAGGAGTGCTAAATTCTTTCCAAAACTATTTAAAACAAACAAGCAAACTATTTCTTTCTAGGCTAGGCACTTTACTGTATTACACAAGACCAGCGTCAACTTTTTAATGACAAATATTTCCTAAGCTTTCTGTTCACGCTTGGACACAGCAATTGCATACAGAAGCCGGATTATGCATACATCGGACCAAACAGAACAGCACCTGCTGATGCTCCTGCTGCTACTAAAGAGAGAGCAACTAATCTCTTTAATTATTGGAGAAGAATTAAGGCTTTGATTTGTATTATTGCAGAAACATAGGTTTTTCCCCCCTGCAGGCTGGGGAGGAGATGATCTTTGCCTTTCCTGTTCTGCTGCAAGAGGGGCTTCAGCCGTTGGGTGGGTGGCCCCCGCCGGCAGCACTCGAAGGAAGAGGGGGGTTGTATGGACACCCACCCCTCCGTTATCTATATGAGAGTTGGCTCCTGTGGGTTTTATCCCGCACTGGCAGCACTACGTGCAAGGCAGAGGGGCCGGCTTGCTCCCTGGAGCTGTGGTAGAAGCGATCCCCTCAGGTCCCATGGGCGGCAGAGGAGGGGGGGCAGGCTGAAGGCAGGGTTATGCTCTCTCTGGGAGCAAGGGGAATGCAAATGGCAGCAGGATTGTCTGGGCGCTGCTGGAGCCCACTCGTCTGCAGGCGCGCCGCACGTTCTGGGCGTGCCAGGGAACAACAGGACCACCGGCGCATCGGCTGTCTCCGGTGAAGAGGTGGGCTTGTCATCAAGCCAGCACATCTGCTTCTTTCGCCTGGGAGGAAGAGGTGGTGAATCGGGAGTTGAAAATAATCATGGGGTAATTGTTGTCTTGATGAGGATTTTGTAGCATGTTATTAGGAGGACCTTGCTGGCCACATGCTGCAAAGCCACTCTCTAAGGGGCATAGGGAGTTAGAGGAGCTCTTGCAGGACTAGGGAGAGTCTGTTGCCAGTCCCCCTTCCCAAGTTAAAGCTGGACCAGGCTGGGCTGTAGTGGTCTTTCTCAAACACTACCAACATTTGGTTAGCCTCCTTTTCTCAATTCCCCTCCCAGTCCCTTTTTTTCCCCCTTCCAGACCCTTGCCTCCTTGTCAGCGTTAAAGCAAGAGGAGTGCAGTCATGGAAAAGAGCAAAAAAGATCCTTTCCATCCTTTCAGCTCCCCGCTGCCCTCCCGTCCCTCCCTCCCTTCCCACAAAGGAGCTGCAAGTATTCCTCTGCACCACAAAAAGGACCTGCCAAACGGTCTAGGACAGAAAGGGTTAAACTCAGATGAGCACTAGCTCCAACACAGTTAATCCATATAAAGCTCATGGATTTCTCTGCAGTGATCTTTGTGGTTGTCATTTGCATTTTTTTCCTTTTGTGAAATCTTTTCTTCTTTCCTTTTACACTCGTATGCATGCAGAAATTAGCATATTGTACCGAGAGTGGGAGATGTAAGAAGCCGACCCCCTGCTGTTCAGCGGATTGTGCAATCTGCAGGCGGCATCAATTTTTCAGCAGTTTTCTCATTTCTCATTACAGTCAGGGCACCACACAGCTCCCGATTCAACACAATCCCTAGTGGTCCTACAGACAGGCATATGGGCTGTCGAATATCCATACTGCTACTTTCATAGCATTAATATCCTTGTTTATGCTTCCACCGTAATTAATCCTGGTATTAATATAGTTTGGGCTTAGCTTTACTAATTATGTATGGGCTAGCAGGATAATTATGTCAGCAGACTCTGGCGCTGATACTTGACAGCAGTTTGCTAACCTTAGGAGCAGCACATACACACTTGGGCCGATCCTGCCTTGGAAACAAGGAAGGCGAAGAGACGAGGAGGAGGGTAGATATGGCGAATCAATGTCTGATAACTAAAAATAGTATTTTTAAAATAAGGAAATTTCACAAGCACAATAAAGTTGTCCTCGGGTATCAAACTCCGTGGTTGTCATAGTGATGTGTGCATTATTAAGAGGGTGTTGTTCACTCTGGCATCTAATCTTATAATGAGGACGGCTCATTATCGGACCAACGAGAGTTCCTTTCCCCACTGACCGCATCACAGCTTGGCGGGTGCTTGGGGCCGAGGGGAACTTTTTCCCCATGCTCCTTCCCTGCCCTCCATCCCACCCTACCCCGAATATCCTTGTCAAGCTCTCGGTGCGGTGTACTGTCATGCGGGGCTAATGGATGGCCAGCGCTAGGCAAGCCATTTCCCAGTTTTCCTCTGGTTTTGAGCATGCCTGTGACTTTAATGGGTACGAAAAATTATATTATGGCCACTTTAGTCTCTTTGGCTCTTCCTGGCCCTTGTGTTCATTAACATTGCAGATTGGGGAGTTTAAAACGAGCCATTGGTTTGCTTTTATTTCTGCACCTGTTTTTGCTGCCTGACCGTTCCCAGCAAATATTCTTCGTGGGGTCAATGATGCCCCTTTGCGCCAGGCACATGGCTTAATGGAACTTCCTTTGCTTATCATTAGCCACTTTGCATTTTTATAGAGCGCTATTAACCGGGATGGAGGCTCGCTTTTTAATTCCCTTCTGAGGTTTGTACACAGCGGTCGCATCCCTCCCCCGCTCCCCAAACAATCCAATTATCACAGTTTGTCACACAAGCGCGGGTGAACCACACGCCACCTGCTCTGCTGGTGGGCCCGATCCTCCAGGATGGCAGCCAGGCACGGGAGTTTGAGTTTTGCCTCAGTGGGACCCTTCAAATGGCTTTAAAAATCATATATCTGCTTTTGTTGGCAAAACCAAACTCAGAACCCGAAATCGGCTGTGAAATTGCATTGTTTGAAGGTCTGGGATATGAAAATGGCTTAAAAGAATTTCATTCTTCCCTCTCCCCCTCTTTTTTTTTTCTTTTTTTTTTTTCAGAAAAAATTTCAGATTTATGTCTAGACAGGCAACCTGTGTATTGCTCCAGCTGAGTTAGGCGACCCTGGCGATGTAAGGATCTGATCAGCCAGAAAGTCTGAAAAGTGGAAGGTAATGGGAGTGCTGCTGTCAGCCTCCTATACAGGTACATGTGTAAGTATGAGGTCAGAATTAAGGATGTGATTAAATGTCATCATCTTCAATTGGATTTATCATGTGCTGATGCATTTTCCTGAAATGGCTCCCAAATCTTAACCCAAAGACATGAATAGAAATATTCCTCGTGTCTTCAGTTAATTTTGGAGCAGTCCCTTTGAGCTGTGCCATTAAACGCCCCTGCCCAGGTTGGACTTTCCTCAGCTCAGCCTTCCCTGCACGATTTCAGCCCCTTCCCAGTAGCTTTTGGCTTTTGCCCGACAGCAGCCCTGGGGAGCCTGGCTCCTGCTCGCCAGTGTCTGGGCCACCATCTTTGAGCACGGTACCATGGGTCCTGCTCCTGGACATATTTTTTTAAGTTAAAGGGTCACTTGCTAAAACACAGAACCAGTCCTAACAGCAGGAACTTCATCCCAGGTCTCCTTCCTCCCAGGCAGAGACTGCAATTGGAGACAACAGAGCCATGCGCTCTCTTTGGCCCCGAACCCTGAAATTTTCTTTGCCCAGCAGCAGGGTTTTGGGAATGGTAGAGCTGAGTCTGAGTGGCAAGTGTGGGGTGTCACGAATGGCATGGCACTGGTCTCATGTACCCTAAGAGATGCTGAATCCACAGCTTGGGTGATCTACCTACAGACTGCCAAGGGTGAGCTCTGATTTGCCGAAAGAAGAGGTAGTCCCTCTGAGTTCTCCACCAAGTGTTAACGAGAGGTCTCTTCTTGTAGAGACTTCTGGATGTTTACACTATGCACCAGGGTTTCTCCACAGCTTCCTTCCAGTTTTATTTTCTTTTTTTCTTTTGGCCATTGTATTTCAACTGAAAGTAGTGGGGTCCCTCCAGTAAGGGTTTCATGCTCTATGTTCTCTTTGTCATACCAAAATCAAAGGGAATTTTGCACGCGACTAAAACAAGGGGCTGGAAGAGGCCCTCAAGGTATATTTAGAAGGTCCTGGATTACTCCACCAGTCCACAGGAGAAATCCTCCTGCCCCGAAGCAGTCATCTCCAAGGAAAATTTATGTGTTTGTGTTTTTAGACTCCAGAGGGAATTTGGATAGACTGTGGAACTGTAGTGAGAGTCGGTAGCAGGGAGCAAAATAAGAGAAATGTTTTAAATATGTGTGACTAGTAAATGGATTGACATTTTGTCTTGTATTTCAAAAGGCTTTTTCTACTGGGAAATTAGTCTCTACTCATAGCGTTGTGATAATCCGCTTATAGTCCAGTTCATCAATATCTTAAGTACCCACATGCTTTTTCTCTACAACAAAGTAACTTTGTCATTTACATGCTGGTTGTCAACCATCTCAAGTAAATTGCCTAGCAGAATATGGGTGAGTTTTAGCCAGCTGTGCATACTTTAGTAACATAGACTAAATAGGCCTATCAGTAATTTTCCAGTTATCAGGAACTTGTTAGACCCCTCAGAGCACAATTACACCACAGACCTTGCAAGCTGACACCAGATGCTGTAGGGGAAGGGGGGGGCACAGAGGAACATGGGCATCAGCATGAGAACGTGGCTGCTCAGCAAAGGTCCATTGGCAGAATAGAGAGGTAACAAATCGACGGGATAAGTAACAAGCATCTTTTGTTTGGCTCATTCTTGATCAGCTACATCAGTCCATAAACTTGGTCCTTTGGGATTCCTTGAAATGGCGGAACAAGTCCCCAGTTTTGCATGCTGGTAACTCACTGACGACAGAAATGGCTCGTGGAGCTATGCCACAGGTTGCGGTGGCAGCCCTAAGTGTGAATGGTTTTAGCAAAGTTTTGGGTAGAAACAGAGAGGATGGATCTACTGGTAACAAAAATACAACCTGAGACCCAGAGAGTGCCTAAACTGCTGACAGGCAGAAGCTGTGAGGGCATATCAGGGAAAGATCTTTGTACGCAAACCCTATTTCTGTTCTTTCTAAACATCAGCTTCTGACTGCTGTCAGAGAGAGGTTACTGGGCTAGACAAACCCTTGTTTTGATGCAATGTGGCCTTTCTTAATCCATTTTAGGGTCTACTGTTGCATGCCTGGTGCTTCTGGCTTTGCAGCATTCCCTCTGCTGCAGGTATCACTGCAGATGCCTGGGCAGAGATCGAGGCCCTTGCTCTCCATCTCTGTGAGTCAAGACGATGAAAATTCATTTCATCCCCCGTGGGGGAAGAATTACTAATGCAGAATGCCACTAAGAGCTTCCCCTGTTGCTCTGGGGTCTTGAAAAGGGAATTCTGGCAGACTGGGGTGGGTATTAGCTTGTTTTCCATCACTGCCCTGGGTTACTACAGGAGAGACACAAGGGAGCAGAAACATAAATGGAGCATGGGATTTTTTATTAGTGCATGAGCACTGAAACTATTACTCATGGCATATAGTTTGAGTCAATGCAGTTTTAGGTTATCTCCTGCACATATATTCACCATACATAAACATCTGACAGCAATTACACTTAGTGATGCTGCTGGAAATCAGAATCATATCTCCTCCCTGAGTTTCTAAAAGGACCTTTTCAACTTTAAGACCCCAAATTAGCAAACCAATTATTCCTATGTGTTATTTTAAGCACATGCTTTAATCCAGGCCTACTCCTCTAAGCGCACCTGAAGCTGAGCAAGTAGGGGAGTGCTTTGCTCAACCGGACCTGGGTGAATTTTCCAAGCATTGTTGGAAATTAAGCAGCTGGAGTTATTTTAATATTTCCAAGACTGTCATGTCTTTGTAAAGAATCCACACTCTATTAAACTGCTGGCTAATGAAGACAGCTGGAGGAGGATAATTCCAATTTTGGAGCAGCCTATGAATTTTGCCATTTGTTTTCATTCTTCCCATCCAACATGGTGACAGCCCAGCTGGGGCACAGAAGGACAGCTGGGTGATTTGGTTATTGACGCCTGTCGAGAGTTGTGGATGACCCTGGGTTTTCCTTCCCAAGGGCATAGCTGAAGGTAAGTGGTGTTGCTCCACACCCGATTTAGGTAATATAGAATTTGCCCTCTTTTGATGTATACTGAATAGGTGAGCTCACCCACTTTTTTTATTCACTGCTACACAACTATCTTTGCCACACACCGGGAGCTAATCTAGTCTGTGACAGCACCCTGGTATTTTCTCTCTCATGAAACTTTTCTCATGGAAGGTAGTTTGCATTTGGACTTTGGCAAAGCAGAGAAGCCACCAAAAATGTCCCTTTGGCAATTTCTACGCTTAGCATCTGGCCCCTTTCCCAGTGATATCAGTAAGGGTAGGGAGGACCTGGGTACCACTTTGTCCTTTGGTCCGTGTGGCATAGAAAGCTCTCGGTGACGAGGTCCCACTCCTGCACAAGCCTCGGGTATGCCAGGGGTGAGCTGAGAGATCTGGTCTTTCACTGCAAATAAAAGAGGTCAGGACAGAAGGAGCGGGTCTCTGATGAATTGCATGCTAAAGGAGATCCACATTCTGCCAGTTGCATGATTATATGCTGGGACATGTTTTTTTAATGGAGACAGAAAACAGACATTTTGACAGGACCGAGTTTTGCTCGGGGCTATGTATGTGCTGGTCTCACTGAAGCTTCTTCGCCAAATTTGTGCCTGGTTTGAGAAGCCACAACTCTGCTGAGGCGTGATGGAGCCGAGTTTGATACTGAGGTGCAGCTGAAGTAAAATATTCCACACTGTCTACTGTCAGGGTAGCGTGAGGAGCCCTGTGAGACCCTAGTTATGAAATCCTACTGCTGCCCTGTCCTTGTTTGGCTGGCAAGCATGCAGATTTAAAGAACAATGTTTTGGTTCTCCAACTTATCTTTAATTCCAACTCTCTTCTTTTAAGCTTGTCTTATTGAACATACTCCCTGTGCATAAACTGTTATTGGGGCTTTCTGTGCATAAACTGTTATTGGGGCTTTACCTGTTCTAAGCATCAGAAAATCTCAAAGAATGTCTAATTTTCATAGGCATAGAGTTGTACTGAAATATAAATAAATAAATGAACAGAGAAAGGAAGGAAAAAATGCTGAAAGGAGTAATGTGTAATAACATTTCTACTCCTCCAGTACAAGAGGAGAAAAACTTTACAAAGTCCTTGGATGTGGATCTTGCCAGAAGGGATCATGTGTCAGTGCAAGGTGATGTTTTCTTCCCTTTGGTGATGGGTACTAGCAAGGCTTTAGAAAGCACTGGTGCTCTAAATACTGCAGCATTATCATTATATAGTTATGGATGGAGTTTCTTTCCCCTTTTGCAAAGGTACGTTTTTTTGAAATGCCTACACTGGTGGTGAATCGTCTCTCTAGAAGACTTCAGGTCAAGGCTAAGACTGTGTTGAAGTGGGCACTGTAGTCAGATGCAGGTGAGCTTGGTTGAACTGCAGGAGGGTAAATATCTCACCCATATTAGCCCTTGGCCCATATTAGATGGAAAGTTAGATTAGGTGATTTGATAATCAAGCCTAAACTAGCTACTACTGTACTAATAGGAGGTAGCAGGCTTGTAAGTTAATTCCAAAATGTAAACAATGACATCTTCCTCAGAAGACCTCAAGAAATACTGGAAAGAGGTTTTAGTTCAGCAAACTAGATTTCACATACTCTACACACGTGAGGCAGTCCCACTGAAGTCGTAGAATTTATTCTTGTCTTTTGGCCCAGACATGTTTAGCTACCTTGGGGGACTATAAGCTTAACTTTATCATGAAGTGGGGTTGGCATGCTGTTTCAAGGAAGAAAAAATGGCCAAGTCCCTTGTGGCCTCAGGGATGGGAAAGGGAATGGTTTGGGAATATGATTGGGCTCTTCCCAATGCAAGAGCTACTGTATAATGGTGCTAGTGATGGCTCTTGTCAGCTCCTTGTGGCAGTCACGGTACTCTGTAGGTAGTCCCACCTAACTGTTTCATTTAACTGACCTGAGCTCAAGGATCCTGCAATAATGGTACTGGAGAATAGCACCATTTATCCATCAAACTCACTGAATGTTGCCAGCTTCACCTTGCCCAGCACGGCTTTGGTAGTGTGTAGAGCTGTATGGGAAGCTCATATTTTGTACGATAGCTCTTGTGAGCTCATATCAAGTTCAGTTGAGTTGTCTCCTGAGAGGTTCAAAAGGCCACCGGGCAATGGCTAATGGTTAGCTGCCAGCTGTGGTAGTTAAAGCTAACTGAAGTCACTCTATCTCTTGCAACAAAACTGATTCTACCACCTAATCCCCTCCACCACTGAGCAGCCAACCACTGAAAATTAATTTAAGCCTCGTCTGTCTCTGCAGGGCCCAAACTGAAGGTGTAGAAGACAAAGCTCTCTGCTACCATTGCATGTAGCAGCCTGTTTCCTCCTTGTTTGTGAAAGAGTGTTTCTTTGAATTTTTTTTCAGGAAAAGTCAAATATGACAAAAGGGTGTAACAAAAAAATGAAATCAAGCTGCCTGCAATGAACGGGGAAGTAATTCTGAGAAACATGGCAATTTAGATATTATAATCTTTCTCTGTGAGAGAAAAACCCGTCCATTAAAATAGTCATAAAACCCTTTAAATCAGGCTCAGGTACCTTTTCAGAAGATGATTGCCAGTTCAGGTTCTGTTCAATGTGGAGAAGTACAAATGTACCATTTTTAATCATGATAAATAACTTCTCTTTTATCAAATCATCTCTGCTGGAAATAGTTTCGCTCCGTGCAGTAACGGTAATTTGCGCAGTTATCATTCGGTACCTTCCCAAGACAAGCAGCCAGCCATGGGATGTAATTTAACAACTTATCAACCACAGGTTCATCCAGCACTCTCCAGCCAAAAGGGCATTTCACGTTATTTAAGAGACTTCACCATATATTGCCATCAATTTAAGATTTCACCAGCCCCTAGTCATTAAAATTTTCTACTCAGCACTTCACTTTATAACCTGGGGATGTGGCTGCTGAATTTTCTGCTCTGTGCACGTGATGGGATAATTACCCAAAGGATGCAATCACCAACTGGCTATCAGAGGGAGTGTCCTGGTTTCAGCTGGGATAGAGTTAACTGTCTTCCTAGTAGCTGGTACAGTGCTATGTTTTGAGTTCAGAGCGAAGAATGTTGATAACACTGATGTTTTCAGTTGTTGCTCAGTAGTGTTTAGACTAATGTCAAGGATTTTTCAGCTTCTCATGCCCAGCCAGTGAGAAAGCTGGAGGGGCACAAGAAGTTGGCACAAAACACAGCCAGGGCAGCTGACCCAAAGTGGCCAACGGTGTATTCCATACCATGTGACGTCCCATCCAGTATAGGAACGGGGAAGTGGGGGGGCGGGGATTCGCCGCTCGGGGACTGGCTGGGTGTCGGTCGGCGGGTGGTGAGCAATTGCACTGCGCATCATTTGTACATTCCAATCCTTTCATTATTGCTGTTGTCATTTTACTAGTGTTATCATTATCATTATTAGTTTCTTCTTTTCTGTTCTATTAAACCGTTCTTATCTCAACCCACGGGTTTTGCTTCTTTTCCCGATTTTCTCCCCCATCCCACTGGGTGGGGGGGAGTGAGTGAGCGGCTGCGTGGTGTTTAGTTGCTGGCTGGGGTTAAACCACGACAGTGAGCAATCATGATTAGCTGTAAGTGCCACGTACTAAAAGTGCCACGTACAGAGGTTGGAAATGCATGGGGGGGGGGGGGGGGAAGGGGGTATCTGTGGCATGCTTATCCCCCTCCTTGTATGTTTTCAGCTGGAGGTCTTTCTGGGGTTGTGTCTGTTGAGCTCTCAGAGGGATGGGGTCTGGCATCTGACTCGGTGCCTTGCATGCCATCTCCATTGATTCTGCAATGGAGAGGCAAGGAAGGTTGGCCAGGTCCCACAGTTCACTCCCCTGCAAACCTGTGTGGCAGGTCCAGGTCTGGAAGAGCCTTCAAGGGCTTCAAGGTCAGAGCACATCTTCATAACCGCTGCAAAGGTGTGCACTATGTTATTAAAGCCAGACACGTAGGAGTTGTGTTCAGGAGGAGCAGGCAGTTGTATTGGTCCTAGTGCGTGAGGCCATTAGTGCACAGGCTTTCCTTCCTTTGGTGCATCTCCCCAGATCCCTGCAGCAGACCAAGAACTGGCTCAGCGGCTCCTTTGCTGCTTTCTCTGGTTGTCCCCTGCCAGAGGTATCTGGAGACCTTGTCTGCTGGTTGGCAAGGCGAGGGGAAAAGACTGTGTGGAATGGCAGACTCTTCCCAGCTAAAGAAATTAATCCTGCTGAGTAACACGGGATGGTGTCTCGTGGCAAAGGCAGGTAGCTGTTGGGGGAGGAGGATGGCAGATGAAGTCTTGGGGATGTCAGCAGGAGTGAGGTCTGGTGGTTCTGCTGATGGATGTTAAGATCTGCTTGTGCTGTGCAGGAGCCGCAGACAGAGGCAGCTCAGAAAGAGCCTGCAGATGATTTACTGATGCAGGAAAGGGGAGATATGGCAGCAGAGAGGTGGCAGTTCTGCCACACTGCAGTTGCTGCAAGGGATGCCTGGGCAACGAAACTGGCTCTTACCTTTACCCCGTGGTCAAAGTCATGAAATGGGATGACTGCGGAAATCCTTTTAAAAGGAGAATTTTTTAATAGGATTTCTTTTTTTTTCTTTGAGGTATTCTTCATTATTTGTAGCCTCTGCAAATGAGGTCTCTGGGGTTGCGGTGCTACTGGCTAGACACGCCGCTGCACGGCTCGGTACGGCTGGCAGACAGCTTGTGTGTAGCTGGGAACTCCCTTTGTAGAAAGCGCTGTTCGGTCCCTCCCTCACGCTTAGGATCACAGCCTGGTTGTGTGCTTGCTCTCCTGCTCTCACGCTTTCTTCCTGGCTGAAGGATGGGGAATTGGCCAGTGCTGCGGAGAGGATTTGCTAAAGGAGCGCTGGGCGCAGGAGAGCGCTTGCTGTGTATTTAGGGTACAGCGCTTTGAGTGAGTTGACCTGGGATTTGGGATCCCCCTCTCTGCTGAAAATACCTCTTATGGGAGTGTAATTTCTTTTTGGATGGCAGACTCAAGTAAAAACAGGTTAGAGGGACTACTGGATGGGACTTATCCACCTGAAGAAGGTTTTCCCCATCCCAGATTTCTGCAGCAGTGACCCTAGGCTTCCAGTACACTCAGCATACACACAACTAACATAGTCTTGGGTCTTCCCCTTCTTGTCCTAAACTGGGTCATGGCACCCTAAACCTGTGTCGTTCCTCCCCTTTTTCTATAAATAGAGACAGGCATGACCAGCTTAGTGGCAGACTTCTGTGTTGCAATGTGAATAGTGAGATGAATCCTACTTGCTCCCATTGGGACAGATTTTATGAGACTGGGGACCATCCCTGGCCTTTGCAGCAGCCCTCTTCTGACTGCCCTACCAGCTCTTACTTGCCCTGTTGTTGTTATCTTAAAAAAAAGCACCAGCACAGTGCTTTCTGGCCTCCTGACAGACACAATCTTGCCCAGTGCTCTCCAGCTGGCTATTGGAGCTGTAGCCGACCCCCCAAAATCCCGCTAAAGCCTCACTCAGCATCGTCAGGTTCCTACCTGTGCCTCCTACCCCTCCCAGGAGGCATGATGCTCCTGGCTGCTTCCTTCCTCTTCCTCCCTGCTCACATCCCCATGTGGATGGGGAGGCTGGAGAAGTAGTGACAGCATTCATAGTTATCAGCATGGTGGATGACTTAACGTGAGGCTTTTCTTCTCTGAGGGCTGCCTTGAAGCTCACAGGAATCTGAGGTGTCTGCCCGTTTGGCAAACCTGGGTGACCCTGACCAGCCAGCCTGAAAGATGTCTGGGGAATCAGTCTGCAAGTGTCATTTCCTTGGGAAACCATCATTTATTTAAAGCTTTGCTTCATTTAAATAGAAGAAGTCTTTCCCTTTCTTTGGCTACTTCTTGCTTTTAAAAGGTCCTTTGGACTGGAAGAAAAAACATATAATCCCTTCCATAAATGGTTCAGCATCCATTTTAAAACCCTAAAAATTTGAAGACGTCATTTGCCTCTATTCCACCTGCTGCTCCCACTTGGGGATTTGAACATAAGACCTACAGCACAGGAACCAGAAGTGAAAGACCTGGACCAGCCCTTTACAGGCTGTGCTGAAATAAAAGAAGAAAGGTGTGATAGGAAAAAAGGAGGGAGTAAGAATAGGATGGAGAGAAAAATATGCACATTAAAATGAATTCTAGATGTATTTTTTCCAATCATTTTTAATGCTGAGATGACTTCTGAGCAGATAGTTGTGCATGGTATTTCAGCTAGACCTGCTATAGCAAAAGCTCACAGTGCAGCACAACGTAATTAAAAAAAGGTTGCAGGATTCCCAAGCGCTCATTAAGCCTCCCACCACCGCTGCGGTGCGGGAAGGCATGCAGAACCGGGGGCTGAGCTGCCTGGTGTCATGCAGCACCCACGTCCCTGGAGTCCTCGGTGCCTGTTTTAGTCATCGCATTGTTTTCTTCCTCTGTGCACCTCACCTCTCTTAAGGCTTTGCTGCTTCACACATCGGCAGTGCCTGGTGTTTTTACAGATGGGTACAAGCTGTAGCAATCAAGGAGGGGGTGACTAAGAGGGCTGGCCATGCTCTAGCTGTTTGCCACTGGCACCACACTAACTTGCTGATTCGGGGACCGTCTGACCATTCCCTGTCCTTGCCCTCTGCGGTGACATTTAGTGCTGGGCGCTGGAAGACGTGTGGGCCAAAGCACAATCTCACAGAGTTCAGTGAGTACCTTTGATATTTTTGCTAGCTAACAAAGTGACCTTGCCATCGATTTGGTAAAATGCCACTCCACTGCTTGGGAAAGGTGGAAAATCCCCACTACCCACTGTAATGAATATATTCCTGGGTTTACTTCTGTGTAAACATGAGGATAATGAGACCAGGCTTGGGGTGACAGTGCCAGGAGAAGAGTTATGGCTGAGAGAAGGCTTTAAAAACATGGTGTTGAAAATAGTGCTTTGCCTCTGCCTTCGCAGCCAGGATCATTATCTCTCATTGCCATAACTTTGGGGTAGGCTGCTTGTGTCTGTGTAGCTGTTCATCTTCCAAATGGCTTACAGGTGCTATACAGGATCGGCATTAAAGTCTGCTTGCATAAGGTATTAGGGAGGGAACATTTACTTGAAAAAAAAACCCCCCAACTTCTCAAAATGCAGGATGACTCTGCTATGCCACATTATTAAAATGCAGAGATCGGTCAGTGGATTTTTGGAGCAAGAATCCAGATTTTCAAATGCTCTTTGCTTGAGAAGGGGGCTAGGCTTTGAGGAGATGTCCCTTCTCGCCTGGGTAAGTATTGGGAGACATTGCTGGAGAGCCTGGGGATAGGCTCTCCCTGAGCACAGCTTCCGCTCTCCAGGCTGCAACCTCAGAGACTCTCCCAATGCTCTTTCTCCGCCCGTGCAAGTGAGGATATTGTTGCACAGACTTTCAGTCTTGGGCTGTATTTCGGATTTGTGGAGGGCGATTCCTGCTGACTACACTGCAGTGTTTGTGTTCAGTATTAAAGACTTTACTGGGGCATGTGTATTTTTTCCAGAAGTCCTGCAGGAAACCTAACCGGTGTATTTTCTTGTAACTCTCAGGCTCCTGGGAGTTGCCTGAGGATGCTGGCTCCTGAGCAAGCATGGCGTGGGATGCTCCCTCCCACCTGCTCTGCGTTTAGTGTCCACTGAACACCTTCGTATGTTGTGTTGATGAGAGACACCCCCCTGCCCGCCCCCGCACAGCCGGCAGCGCTCACCCGCACAGCCTGGGGTAACTCAGCAGAGCAAGTCAGCGCTTCACCGCCTGCGTGAGACCCAGGGCTGGGCCAGCACATTGCCTTTTCTTGGTGGCAGCTGCAGGAGGAAAGGCTGCAATGACAGGGCACGTAAAGACGTCTTCGTTCATTAAAACCTAGCAGTTGTTGGCAATCGGTGGATTAGGGAACTTCACAAGCTAGAGGCTGCAGCCAGATCCCCATGTTTAATAACTGCCAATGGGCCCTGTCTCCATGAATTTGTCTAATCCCTTTTTGAACCCATTTGTAATTCCCGTCTTTGCAACATCCTGTGGTGATGGTTGGGTCTTTATTTGTTTTAAACCTGATGTCTGGACATATCGTTGGATAGCTGTTTCCCTTCCTGCCAAAGCCGCTTGGCTTCACCTTGTTTCTTCAAAGAGAGCTCTGATGCAGCACCATAAATCATTATGGCCAGAAAATATCCTTTGAATCCCACAGTATCATTTCAAAGCTCTGGACTGTGTGTGGTCTTTTAAATACAAAATGTATGCCTAAAAAATTGAAGGGTATTTTTTTCCCCAAGTGGTCTGGAAAGGAGCAGATTGGACTGTTTGCAGAAGCTGGAGGTCAGCAGCTGTTGTTCAGTTGGCTTCTCCCCACCTCCAGGACTGATGATATCCTGGAAGGCAGGAGGGGGACGGGATTCAAAAAGGCTGGGGCAGGTGGAGTGAGGTTTCGAAATTGCTAGCAGTGATGTTTTCACATCCAAAAGATCTCTCTTCTCCCATCTCGTAAATGTATTGTGCTCATTTGTTATTTCCTTTGACCAGAGGCTAACAAGCAGCAAGCAATATGTGTGCATTTTGCAGAAAAAAACCTAAAGAGTGGTTTCCAGTACAGGGCAGATGCAAAGTCTTAGAGCATTATTAAAGTATCTATGTTCGCCCTGCATGCTAGAAGGGGAGGAATCAGTGCTGCAGTCAGTTATGCAGAAACAATCCATTTCCAAAGCTAAAAAAAAAAAAAAAAAAGGCAGGAAAACTTCCACCCTTTAAAAAGGAAAGTGAAAAGGAATCTGAGCAAGTTTAAATTTTCTGAGCATTTTGGAGACATGAAATAAAGTGCTACCAGGAGCTCAGGGTGGAGCAAACCATGGTTCATTGGCCAGAGATTTCAGTAAAAGAGTGAAATTCACTGAACTCTGTGCTCCTGAATGTGTTGAAGGATTAAGAGCCTGATCCTACACTACTTGGAGGTAGTGGGACTTTTGACTTGGTCAAACAAGAGTCAGCCCTCAATAAAGGGCTTAGGTCCCCAACAAAGCAGATGTGCTATCCTATAGGGTATGGGCAAAGCACCTCTGTCTAATGAAGCAGACCTGTTGCCCTGGCAAGAAGTCAGTGCTCATTTCTGCAGGGAATACCCCTTTCCCAGCTCCAGGAGAGCAGTTTCCCAGGAGCTGCAGCTGTACAGTGTATCCCTTTGCAGCAAGCGTGAAAGTCTTATGCTCTTGCAGTGTCACAGAGGAGGTCTGTATCTACTATGACCATCCTAGTACAGAGAATCTGCATTTTATTTCTACCTAAGTCATCTGCTGCACATCCATTTAAACCAATGAAGGGGGCCACAAAATTTGCCCTTGCATGGGTAGAGCACAGCACAGCGAGCAGCTCAGACAAGCCAGGAAGGGAACGCCAGTGCTGTCTGCCTTTTCCAAAAAGGAGCAAATTCTTTTGCTCTGATATGTCGTGCTGGATCCTGACGGTTGTGGGCTATTAATAGCAGCAGGTCACTCTAGGAGAATGCATGAGGAGGGTGAAGCATATAGCATATGGTTTGCATGTCGAGGGATGCAGCTGTTAGTTAGCCAGAGGCTGGCTTCATCTGGGCCTCTCTTTCTGATCTCACAAGCTTTGTCTTCATAAATATGTGTGCTTGGAACAGGCTGTACCAGCAGTTTCGGTCACTTTGGGACTTCAACCTCGAGTTGTGCAAAACTGCAGACAGGAACTGTGCAAAACTGCCTTTAGTGATTTGTTAAACCAAGAAAGAAAAAGGAAAGAAATGTTGCCATCACAACATCTAGCCTGGTGCCTGAGTTTGTCCTGAAGACAGCCTTATGTACACTTGCCTCTAAATCAGAGAATCTGAGTTGATTCAGTTGTTGAGCTGTTCCTTATGCCAGGGATAACAAGCCAAAGGACTTCCCACCCAGCATCAATTTTGTATAGTGGTGTCGTGAATGGGGACTGAGTTTACAGAACCAGATCTTTATTGTGTTTATCCCTTCTCCGGTAATATCTAGATTAACATTTGAGGTGACAGGCCATATAATCCATAGAAGGCAAATGATACAGCACCATAGTCTCACCAAAATGGACTCCCCTGTATAATGGTAGAGTAGCATAGATGGGCATTAAAAGTGAATATGGCTCTCTGATAGGAAGCAAAGCCCTCACTCACCCCCTTTTTAATAGCACTGGCTCTGAAAATGACATTAGTTTTACTGCTGTCCTTAAGGCTAAAAGGAGAGGTGCATGTGACTCTTTGGTCTTTCAATTAAAATGAACTTTACTGCAAAACGTTTGTTCTTTTGTTGTCTTGCCAGCCGGGTGGCTTCAGGAGCTTGAATAATACATGTGCAGCATTGTACAGTAATTGTTCCTCATCCTCTAAAATTCACAGATTATGAAATTGTAGATTGTTTGTGCAGCTGATGGTGGCTTTGAGCTTCTCCATAGTTCAAAAAAGACTGAGCCCAGTGCAGACTGCATGTATACAGCTTCAGTGAATCCAGATTTAATATTTATCTTTAGCCTGAGTTGGCAAAAAAAATACATCAACCCCAAGCCTACCGCAAAGGGTACATCAGGCTGGCAGGGTATGAAGCCCAGATTCATCCTGGCTACCCTGAGACAGAGGGAAATCTAACTGAGGTGCCTGATTCAAGAGCATCACCTAAGCATATAACCAAAGCCGGTGCAAGTGAGACCACTCCAGAAGGTGATGAGAATGGGATGAATCACCCTGCAGGACCTCTTTGTCTGTCTTGGGAGAAGAAAAATAGTGGTCTTAGGGTGACCAGTCAGTAATGCAAAGTTCAGGTAATGCGTTGAGTTGATGTGCACCCAGGCCCGTGTGCCTGAAAGTGTTCAGGTCCTGTCAGGGAGGGCTATAGAGCTAGTGAAGTGTCTGGGTAGCTGCTGTGGTTTTGCTAAGGCTGCTCAGACCTGGGAGGAAGAGTGGCCTCGTAGCTGGAGGTGGGAAGGAAAGAGGGAAAACAGCGAGGTGAAGGCAGAGGAGCAATTGGGAATACTGAAGGTGAGGAAAGGAAGGAGCAAACACAAGAAAAGCTAGAACAAAGAAGCTGAAAAGGACACAGCACTGCTGTAAGAGCACTTTATAATGGTGTACATATCTGCAAACCTGCTCTGAGCAGTGTGTTTGTTCCTCTCTCAGCAGAATGCATTGGTGCTCCAGTTCCTCACCGCTGAGCGGCTCTAATGAACACTCCTCTGTAGTCTCCTAAACACCACCCATGGCTTATGCAGGGTACGCTAACATATTTGTAAAGGTTTGTTTAGCAATGAATAGATCTGCCCTAACTTCAAACTACATCAGTGGCATGTAGCCTCAGGACCCCCTGTATCTTAAATGAATCCCTGCTGGCAAGCCAGATTTAACTGTACACAAAAGCAGTGCTGTTTTCTTTTTTTAGGACACCGCCTTTACATTCAGCTAGAGGAGTTGCAGCCATCTACAGCACATTGCCCTGATGTGAGCCCAAAAGGAACAAAGGCATTTTATTTTCTTCACAGGTGCATTCGTCCCTGTGAATCGTGGGTGCAGGCATCAGCTTCAGCGCTGAAAAGCATTTATATTTGATTACTCTTCTTTTAAAAGAATGTCACTCTCAGAGAGAATTTCAGTGCCTCGAGGCACAAGGAAAGGATTGTTTTGGTTGTTCTAAATTGAGCGTTGGCTCTTTGCATATCAGGGTTCTCCGCTTCAGTTTCCCATTTGTGGGCTCTTTGCTCTCGTACTGGTGTCTTCCAGCAGACCTCCCTGGTAGCAGTGTAATAGTGGAGTGGATTAGTGCTATCTTTCAGAGGGTTTGAAACTTAACAGAGTATTTCTCTGTCTAAAACAATGAAGTTATGCCTGCAGCGGGGTCCTGAAGACCTGGCAGGTATTCATGGTACAAAAACTGTAGAAGTCTCAATCCTAAATCTCATTCTGACCATGGGAACACAAGTGCTCCACGAAGGATTCCTTTAGGATGGACATTGCACCTGAAGGAGTAAATTTTGCAGGGAGAGGCCGATGTCTGCTGCCTCTGAGTACCAGGGATGAGCGAGGCGTGAGAGGGAGTGGTGCTGGAGGACCCACAGCCCATCTGCTCTTGGCTGTTCAACAGCCCTCAAGGGTTACTGCATCCGGAGTGTGGTTTGGAGCAACCTGGGGGTCACATCTAGAGCGAAGGGCTATGGGAATCTCCTCTGCAGTTCCCTCACTTCTCTGGTGCTCAGATCTGAATCCCAGAGGTTTGAGGCTTTGAAGAAACCATCACCCATGTCCAACCACATAAATCCACAAGGTTCCTGAACTTAGGAAGGCTGCTGCTGAGTCTCTGTGATGGGAGGTGGTTGCTTCAGAGTGAGGAATTGCTTATGCAGAGTCCCTGAGGAAAACTTAATCTGAATTAACTAAATGTGTGAACTGAAAGTGGATTAGCAATGCCACATAAACGGATGGATTCCTTAAATTCTTCTTTTCAGAATTAAAATGGTCCTAATTTTTTTCAGCATAATTATGAAAGAGAACGTTATACAGGTCTTTAATGAGATATAACTTACTGACCATAAAAGTTAGTCTGGGCTAATTTTTTTGTGTCTCCCAGCAGGGGTGAGATTGGAATACAGTCCTGAAATTTTTTTAGTGGGAAACTTGTATTGTCTGTACTGGGGATTTTAGTAACTGATTCTGATAATGTAAGAATCTGTTTTTATTATGATTGTACTATTTTTAATCTTAGGATATAAAAGCTCTGAATAAGCAATTAATTAATCCTCACCACGTCCCTGTGAGGTTGGCAAAGGCTTTGTAACAATCGCTTCGTTCATTGCTGTGCTATGTCTGCTTTTAGTGTGGAATACAGCCAGGCAAAGCAGTGCTACAAGATATGGGAGGGAAGATGAATATCGAATCTTATTGAATGCATGGGAGGAATTAAGCAAGAAAAAAAATGTTACTACCCAGATTAGAATTTGGTCAAACTACCATGATGCACTTGCAAGAAAATGTCAGGGGAGCTTTAGCGATCAGGGCGTCTGCTTTATGTGTAACCAAATCCACAGTACATGTAATGGTACCACACACAGTGCCCTGCAGTGGGGATTGGCTTAACAGCAGGGTGTAAGTATCAAGGATTAAAAATAATTTATCTGATTTCCTTTTATTTGGAAATAGGATTCATCTATTTAAATTATATTTCTTAAAAAAAAAAAAATTAAAGAGAAAAACCTCATGACTGCTTTCTGAAGGCTGACTCTCCATTCTCATTGCCTGCTCCAGCAGTGTTGCAGTGCAAAGTGGTACTCCTCACAGTCCCTTCTCTGTACGGGCAGCTTCTTTCTTTTCCTCAGCGGACAATTTATTTTCTACTCAATGCTAAGTCTCGTGTTTGTCTTACTTCTTTAAATGAGATCAAGCACTGCGCTTTTGTTCTGCTCCTTTTCCAGTGCCTTTTTGCTGATCTTCTCTGCATGTATCTGAAAGGTCAGGAAAACAAATCAATATGGAAAAGGACCTCCTGCCCCTTTTAACCTAACCTGTAGGAGGGAGGGAAGGGAAATCGCCAATTACATGAAAGGGAACTTTAAATATACTTGAAAAAAGCACAGTGGGAGTGAGGGTTTGGAAGGACAGGTGTTGACAATACCAGTCTCTGCAGTTCACAGGGTGCCTTTATGAACTCGCGGTCTTTCCCTCCGCGACAGCATATATGGGCAGATCCATGGAGCTGAAAGGCATCCCATGAAAGAGGCACTGTAACAGGGAATGGCCTTCTCGTTTCAGCATCGCTGACTGTGAAGGTCTCTGCAAGGGAGACCTTGGTGCACTGGGAGCTGGACTGATGCTCACCACATGATTTGAGGGCTAGCAAATGCTGACCGCTGTCTTCTACTGGCTGGTTTTGCTTCAGCACTTTCTGGTTACCACTATCTTATTTCCACTACTCCAGGTGACCGGCTCCTTCTTGTGCAGATAACCACTGTGCGCATTGCAGAGCATCAGGAAGCCCCAGAGAGGCTCCATATCTGCACAGCAAGTGGAATCCTGCTGCAATATCACCGGAGCAGTGAGGCCTATAATTGAGTTTTTGTCTATACTCAAGCCTGAATACTTCAGTAAAGTTTCCTAATCATGGCCTCTGTTCCCAACAACTAGCCTCAAGCATTCAGCTGAGAGTCCTCCATTAGGAGACAACTCCTGGGAGCTTCCTCAGCAGCTGATGGAGAGGAGAGAGTTCTCCCTTTCGCTTCGAATGATGAAGACTTCCAGATTGCT
Organism: Harpia harpyja; assembly: GCF_026419915.1. NCBI lineage: Eukaryota > Metazoa > Chordata > Aves > Accipitriformes > Accipitridae > Harpia > Harpia harpyja. Next base: position 53,221,104 of record NC_068940.1, on the reverse strand, counting down.
CATATAGGGTCTTCATGCAAGTGTCTTATGTTAGATGCTAAAAATTCAGGCCTTAATCTCTTAAATTATTTTAGTCTTTAAACATCTGCCTTTGAACTTAGCCTTGATTGATCTATCATCAGCTGCAAGACTCTTGAACACCCTGCTAATGTGCCTTCCTTTCCCCCCAGCCCCACCCCAGGTGCCTTTTTAAGAACTAGTTTTCACTTGCTACTTATTTGGCAAAGACCACAGTGTGGAAAAGCGGCCAATCACTCTGTCCTCCTTCCAGCATCAAGGTCAGCAAAAAGAGAAATGCAGAAAGCAAAGTGAGCCACCCCATTAAATTTCAGGAGTTTCAAACAGTGGCCGCCCAGCCTGGGTAAACACCACCACTTTGCACAGGTATCAGCAGATGTCTTCTGCACCCCCTGCTAGCTGTCTGCTGAATTTCTGGTCTCTTCTTTGCGTTCTGTTTTTCTTACTGAATCAGCAGTAGAGATCAAACTCTCTCTTCTTGCATATATCTATGCATATAACCCTCTTGCAGGGGAAAACAACAGTGACTGTGTTTCTCAGAAAGCTCAGCATTTGTGCTGCTGAGCATAGGATGGTGGTGCTCCTCCTGCACGCCAGCAGAATGTCAGTCACTAGAGCAAAGAGACAGAAGCAGGGGACAGAAACAATAAAGTAAATGTTTTCTCTTCCTGAGGTGGTCTGCTGTACTACTGAGACTGCTTCATTAAAAGCTTTTTAAGAGTAAAGCTCATACCCTGTTTGCAATAAAAGCCTTTTGCAAAAAGCAGCTGTTAGAAAAAAACACGTTCTTTTGCAGATGCTAAACCCAGAAGCCCACATGATAGATGTTTTATAGTCTTCCCTTTTCTTCCTCCTTTGTGCCCTGCCTGAAGCCATTACACCATTACTGCTCTTCAGCTGACTGTGCAACGCTGATGGCAGAGCCAGGCTGAAGACGGATGACGCTGGTGTGTTGCACCCTCCATTTTGAAATGTCTCCTGGAAAGGTCTGTGTGGATAAGCTGCTGACATCTGCAGTAAGGTTGCTGTGCCTCCGGGTACACTGTTTTCATATTTCATTTTCATATTTTCATATTCAAATTGTAGGACTCTGAAAAACCCCACCATTCCGGGTTTTGAGGTTGTTGGGTGAAATTTCTTACACTGAAATGCCCTGTGTTGTCAGAAAAGTGAACCTAAGATTTATATCCTCAGAAATGAAAACAGAAATTGGTCCATTAGACTGAGCAGAGAGCAATTTGCCTGCAGATGCCTTTACTCTAAGTGAGAACATGGATGCTTTACTAGGGAGAAGCAATAGACTTTGAGACAAGATTGGACTGTGAATTTGGCTTCCTGGGCAGCTCCAGGCAACTCTAGTCTTCATTCAGGTCTTTGGAAGGCTTCAAAATGCTGCTAACAAGGATTTATTAACATTAAGGCCTCTTACATTGCTGGATTGTAGATGCCGTAATGGGCCCTCCTTATGGAGGGGGACCAGATTTTGATCCCAGTGGTGTAAACCTGGAGTAGTGGATTTTAGTGGATTTCAATGGAATTCCTCTAGAAAAATCCACATGTAATGGAAATGAAGCATTTTAAAAGCAATATATTTTTTTATGCTGGTTAGCTGCCTCTGTCTTTCAGCCTAAAAAATTGTTTGAGATTCTCATGTTGGTTTGCAATGGCTGGTCAGAAAGATATCTAATCAATCACTATTCACATTGCTATGGGAACTTCCCTCTTGCAGTCCGATGTACCTCAGAAAATGACACTGAACAACTCAGCATCTCTCTGAGGTGACGGCATGGTCACCCATCTGTAACTTGCCTGGGAGCACTTTGCAGACCGTTTGAGGTTTAGTTGCTCAAAACATAATACAATGATGTTTTGTGTGAACTTCTGCTCATCTTTATCTCTCAGCAGAGACAGCAGTGCCGAAGCAGTAATACCCCTGGGGACTCCTCGCCTCATGCACACTGTAAGCAGTCAAGGCGTGCTGCTTACCTTCTCCCCAACCACAAAAAGAGGAGTATGTGGCTTACTAAGACTTGAGCAATGAAAATCAGAGCAATGGGCTGTAATGAAGTAAACTGATGACAGAAGAGCCAGGTAATTAACATGTAAAAGTTAATTGTTGCAGGCATTACACATAGACTGAGCTGTTTTATGCAGAGACAAGCTTGGCTGTTTGCTGGGATAAGGCAGGGTACACTGAGTGCTGTGTGCTTCACACCACAGCTATGTATTTATTCTGACGATCAGGTAACTCTGTGGGCAGTTACCCCCATCGCTCTGGGCTGTTTAACTTGTACCATGTGCTGAAGTGCTTGTGCTATGACACAGCCCTGAGTGCCCCACCACTAAGCTGTAATAGCAAGCATGATGAAAAATCATCTTCACCTTTCCTCTCCTGCTATTTTGACTCAGACTCTGCTGAAAATTTGGCACGAGATTCCAGAAGCTAATCAAGCCCTTGTCTACTGTACTTAACTCACAATTTCCCTTTAGAAAAATTCTATCAAGAGCAACCTGCAAGGCAAAACATTGTAAAATGATGCTGAAATCACATGCGAGGTGAGCCTGCAGAACTGTTATTCTGATGCCTCTGGTGTTTTCATTTAAGGCTTTAGCTTAAGCCACCAACAGAATATTCTGTTCTCTAAAAGAGATGAACTGCAAAGATGCAGAAGAGAAATTACTTAAAAAGGGGATCTCCAGTATTCCCGAAAAAGGCATGAACTAATGGTAGACATTTACTTCGAAATCCTTCTACATGGCAGTTTCTAATCTACAGTATAAGAATCGCACTTGCTTATATCATAACAGAGAATCCTGAAAATTTTATGGGTGTCCAATAAACCTAGTAGGTGAGCCTCAGCCATCTCCTTTTGTGAAGTCCTTGAAATGGCGAGACCCATGCTGCACCATCATGCCTTTGGGTTAGATGGCTCCTTCATGGAACAGAAATGACAAAGCTCTGGGTAGCTTATTGGAGGGTATGGAAAAGGCCTTTCATGGGTGACCTGTCTTTTAAATTCCTAAAAACACCAAAGGTTTCCGAAACACACCTAGTCATTGCTGAGACGCTTGTTCATACATAGCCATGTATTTGCTTACATAGAGGAGGTAAACTTAGACCTCTTTTTGGAGCCCTCTTTCCCTGGCAGACTGTTGGGGTACAGATATGATAGGACCTAGATTTGAGTCATCCGTGGTTTGAGGTTTAATTTTGCAAAATACAAATCTTCCACTTGAACTTTCCAAAGAGCATCTTCCAATGATACCTCATGCCAGATTTCCACTTGTGCTGGCAGGGGTGAGAGCAGCCAAGATGTGCAAAGGGGACCTCCATAACCATGCCACTGCCATCATGCTGGGTGATCTAGTGCTTCAGCCCTGCATCAAGCAGTGCATGGGGGGGAAAGGGAAGGGTGAAGGCTGGAGCAACCGTAGCTCCATCAGCTCTGCTGCTAAGTTTTCACTTGTGGCTAAGCTAGTGTCCTTGGAAAACACTAAAATTCCAAAAGGTAATGCAGGACAGCACTTAGCTTCTCTAATATGTGAGCAATGTTGGGTACCACCTGCATTCTCACTCTGCAGCAGTTGTTGTAGTAGTAGTAGTAGTAGTAGCAGCAGCAGCAGCAGCAGCAGCAATAATAATAATATAACAACAACAACGATAATGATAATGATAATGATGATGATGATGATGATGATAATAATAATAATAATAATAATAATAATGCACTGCAAACCCAGTTGCTGTCCTTCATTCTGCGTTAGAACTATAACAAGCGACATCTAGTTTTTGTGTTTTTCCTGTCCTGGGTTTCCGAGGGCTGTTTGTAAGTCTTCCTGAGGCAGTAGCTTGAATCCCTGAGAGGAGAAATGCCTTTCCTTGTTCTGCTGCAACCTCTCTTGACTAATCCAAGACGTCCCCTAAAATAGCCCTTGGCATACCTTCTGGATGGTGGAGAGTTGGTAAAAGGTGGTGAGGAGTGGAGGAGCTTCTGCAGAAGATGAGTGCTTCAGTCCCAACACCACAAATTGCTTCGTGTGCTCATAGAGGTTCATCCCCCCTGGAAAGGCCAGAGCCTGACAGTGGAGAGGCTCTGTCACTCCAAATTACACCATGGATGCCTCTGCTATCACTACTCCCTACAATCAGTGTCACAGCATGGCCTTGTTGCTAATTTTTCCTCCTTATTTTATTATATAGGCCCCTTTCTGTCTGCAGGCAAGCAGAAGCAACTTGAAGTATCTGGGATAACTGCTCTGGGTTCATAGAGTAGAGAAAACACACTGCTGTGGACGCCAGTGTTGGGGACATACAAAACTTAACAGTGGAAGAAAGCCCAGCAGTTTTGCTGGTCGATGATTTCTTTAGAGCTGGGAGAAAAGCTTGAGTTAGGCTTAGAGATTTTGTTTTCTAACTATAACCTTGATTTGCTCTGACTTCATATGAACAACAGAATTTGTAAGTGTCACTCCTTACAACCTACTTTTTTGGGGGAAAAAGAGTCTTACTCTCAGACGAACAGTGCCGTACAACCTTTAAGGAAAAAAAAAAAAAAAGGTGGTTTGTAAATTAAACTGCTTTGGAGTTTATTTATTAATGGTTATTAATCACTTCACTTGATTTTGGTATCCCCCTTCTTGAAACCTGAACACACGCTTTGGAATGATGGTGATTCTGGCTTTTATAACACCTGCTAGCAGCTTTATTGATAATGCAAATTCCCCGAGCTTAGTCAAGTTGAGACTTTGGCAGTCGCTTTTCATTCACGCTGCCAAATGCAGTAGCAGAATGGGATCCTGATAATTAAAATCCCTGGAAGGTATTCCTTGCCCTCCATGACTTAAGGGAAGGCTGTAAACACTGCATTCAATACCCCTTGTTACACTGGCTCAGAAAAAAAATTGACAGTGTGGGGTGTGAAACCATTAATTTTCAGCTGTGGCACTGAGGACTAAATTTTACTCTGACGCTGGAAAAATGATGCAACTCTGGATTTACATGGGTGAGGTTATGTTCTGTCTGAGACCTTTGTAGTTCAATAAATTGGGGAAGAAGTTGGAAGAATAAATTTTGAGGGGAATGGCATCACCTCACCTTAGTCCTGAAACGGGCTGAGACTGAAAAAGTACGATCGCTTCCTAGTACCACAGAATAGCCTCAGCAGATGAGATGTCCTCATCACTTCTGTACTACACAGAAAAGAAACAAATAAAGGCAGCTCCTGAGAACATTACTTTTTGCCTAAACTTTACAAATCCCTTGAAAAAAGAGGTATAATGAATTGATAAATACAAAGCAAAATTCTTCGGGAAAGAGGAAAGAACTGAAGTTAATGACACCCTTTTCCAGCCCCTAGCTGTACTCAGGCTGGCATTCCAGGAACACTTGGGTTGTGGCATTTCACCGATCAAGTAATATCATCACATGGATGTGGCATGACAGGCCTCTTATCACACCCAAGCTATGTGCGTTGTCCGCATAAACACGGTTATCACGTGTCTCACAATAGATGCTGGCGCAGGGGTGCTGGTTTTTCTCTCCTTAACAGTAAAGCAATATTAATCCCACAAAAGACCTCGCATGAACCTTACGAGTCAGTCAAAACTGGTTTTGTGTGGAGTAGCTACTACTTGTTTTGTTTGACTTGTTTGGGTTTTGTTTTTAATTTTAATTCGTATTCCTGTTCCAACATGACTTGCAGAAGTTGCCTAGAAACCATCTCGCGTCAGCTCACTCATCCAGGACACACGGCTCCCCATATGCAGGCAGAGAGATAAGCTTAACTTCCTAATTTTTTAAAGAAATGCAATTAACCTCCCCCCATCCCCCTCCCATGGATGTGATATCTGAGAACTCAGGGTAAAAAAAAAAAAAAATAAAATACATCACTGAGTCAGAAAAGCCTGGCTTGCGTATTGCTTGGGGGGTGTGCAGATGGAGCAGGCGATCTTGAGGTGGTGGCAGAGTCAGAGCTACATTTGCCCCCATTAGAAGGTCTGGCAGGCTTCTGGTGGACCCTCCACTACTTCTGCCGGCACAAAGTAGCTGTAGACTTAGTTCAACTGAGCTTTACTCTTTTGCCTCCTTGCTTGTGAAAATACCAGTTATTTCCTTTGCCGTGCATCCTGTCCGAAATCTTGTCCCTATCTCCCATAGTAGTTGTGACCCACTGCTCTTCTGTGGCCAGTATGAGGCATACGTGGTGGGCAGTCAGAAAATTGATGGCGTTTCTTGTGTTCTTCCAGGATAAAATCACCTTACTTGTGACAAACCCAGAGAAGCTGGCAGCCCTAAGCACAGATCTGATGGTGGAAACATCCCGTGCAAGTAGAGCTTGGAAAATAAAGGGTTTGTCTGGGCACCGGCTGGGCTAGAAGAATTCGGGTTTTGAATCAAACCCCAAAGGTTTTATTAGGCTCTCCGACAAAATACAAAATCAGAAGAATAATTTTGGTTTGACCTTTAACACTTTATTTGGAAAATATTTACTTTGGGGTGCCTAGCCTTTTTGCTTGTAACTTTGGATGCTTTTTAAATGAAAAATGCCATCTCAGAAAGAAGTGTTGAAAGGAATTAAATGCTGCTTAAATTGAAAATTAATGTTTCACCACTGAAAAAAAATCTGCTCCCTTTGTGGGACTTGAAACAATTAAATTTGGATTGAATTTCCCAATGCTTCTGCTCTTCCCCAAACTGCACTTACTGGCAAGGTTTGCTATGCCTTGGCCATTTTTTTGTGTACGCAGATGAGAAGTAAAGGTTTTAAGGACAAATGTGAACACCTGCACAATAGGACGACCCAGGTTGCAACTTCCAAATGTAATTCACTACCAATTTTAACCAGTCCCTCCTCACTCCTTCCTCCCTTTCTTAACACCTCACTCCTACTGGTGTTGCTTTTTTGACGGGGTACTTTAACTTGTTTCCCCTGCAATGGGCTTTCCCACCAGCACTCGCCAGGGCTGACAGGAGATGTGGCTTGCCCTCCCGAGGCCACACTGGGATGTGGCTTGCATAAAGGAGGTTATTAAAGAAAAAAGAACAAAACTAAAGCTGCGCTGCACTGCCCTGCTGGTGGGCTGGAGGGCTGAGCTCTTCGGGAGGCAGGGGAGAGCCCCTCTCTTGCTGTGCAAGCAGCAGAGGCAGGAGCCTCAAAGTTGACATCTGGACAGCATGGGCCAACGCTGTTCAGAGTAGCAACCTTCTGGTGTAAATGGCTATTGACCGACCAACTGACCTTCATGTTTTAAGCCAGCTTCTCTGCTTGCAGGGCAGGAATCTGAATCTGTTAGCACTGGGATGGTATGCAAAGCTTTCATTTAGAGATGCTGGTTGAGATGGTATGGCTGAGGATTTCTGAAAGCCTTGGAAGCTCAGGTGGTTTGGAGTGGAAGGGGTGAGTGCCTGGGCATGGTTGGGATTTGTTTATATGAGCTCTGATCCTATTCTCCTGAGCATTTTAGCAGGTGCTAGGGTCAGAAGGAAGGGGGACTAGGACAGCTTTAACCATCAGGACTCAGTGTTTACCTGTAACTCTCAGAAACCATGGGTAGATTTTGATCACTGCCAAGTAATAATGTTTACTCGGTCCTCCGAGTGCACCCAAATTGCAAAGGGCTGGCTCCCACCGACTCCAGAGTTCATGGGCAGCCCTTCATGAGGATGGCAGAGAAGGTCTTTCTCGATGGATGCCCTAGGGAACATGCTGTATTGGACTCTCTGGGCGAGTCTGAAGAAATGTAAGGGATCCTTTTTTTATACCTTGCTCTCCCCTGAAAGTGGTAAGAGCTATATGAGTACGTGGCTGAGGCCTCTGAGTCTGTATTTGCGGCTACTGATTGTTCCCACCTTTCACAGGGTGACACGTGAGCTCTGAGAGACACATGGGATTTACTGGCATGGTAAGGGTCAGGCAGCAAGACATTGCTGTTCAGAAGAAGGATGCTAAATCTGCTTACAGTTTTAAATGCACACATTGGTCTTAGCAATGCAAGCCATCCTTTAAGTCTTGAACACTGACCTAAGGAAATATTTCTAATAAAGATAACTAATTTCCTGGAAATTAGAGCACATCACAGGCTTTTATCTGAAATCACGCAGAACATCATTGTTCTGATGATCTAACAGACTGAAGACAACTTCTAATTGCAGGGGCAATGTACTGCTATCACTGAATAAATGTTCAGTTCCTCTGACCTCAAGGAATTCAAAGTCCTTTAAGGTGGAGTGTTTGTTTAATCAATTCAAGGATGAAAAGCATACCGGGGGACATTTGAAAGAAAGCTTTGTGTGTTACTGCAAGAAAGATACAGGTTAAATCTGCCAAAAAATCCTAACTTTGCCCTGCAAAGGAAATTTAAATCTGTAAGCAAAAAATTGTTCTGGAGCAGTAAAAGCTCACGTGCCTTCTTGTATGGTGGTATGGCTCCAGCGTAAGCATACAGTAGCATCTCTGCAAGTTACAGCCAGCAGAAGGGGGGTCTTGCTAGTCTGGGGATTAGGCAACATTTGAAAGGGATGTAATATGTTTTTGAGCACAAGCAGAGCGACTCTTTAGAGATCTCCTAACACTATCAATGCAATGTGTTGCAAATCTTCTTTATTTCACCTGCATAGCCAGTTATTTCTGGCAGTCTGGAATGCTTGCTTCGGACAGGGAATTTGGCAGCAAAGCTGAATGTGGAGGAGGGTACGCCTGGCTTAAAACCATTTTGAGTTACCTGAAAGTTCCTGTTGTATTGGTGGCAATCCCAGGCATGCCTTGTCTAACTAGAGCTAGATAAAAGCAAGACATTCCATTTAGTTGTCTTAAGTAACTCTCTAGTTAGTGCAGATCTATAAGATGAGCTGCCTCCAGAGACAGCTGTCCTAAGGTAAGTCAGAAGGGATGAACTGCCTCTTGGAAGTGTCACGTTCTCCCTCTGTTGCTCCTAGAGAAAACTGAGGCAGCTAATTTAGACTGGGTGCAGGTGGAGCTAATAAGCCACGAGGGACCGAGTGCCCTTTGGTTACCACCAGTGCTCTGACCATAGGCCATGGCACATTATCATTCAGTGTTGCTGAGACAGTGTTGCTGCTGGTAGTTGGTGCACAAACTATCAGGCAGCTGTGGAAATGTTGAGTGGACCCTGCCAGTAGTCTATATAACCTTATATAGACTTGTATAAACTTACATAAATCATTACCAGCTTGGCTTAGTTACAAGCTAATGTCTTCAAATATAGCCTGGGCACACAACAGTTTCATTTTTAACTGTACAGGAATGTTGAACAGAGGACTGGCAGAAGTGCTAAGTATCATAGAGACTCAGTCTTTATTTTTCACAGAAAGCTTTTAGTGGATATTGTTGTAAGTCTCCTGCAAATTCACTTCATACTCAAAATGCTGCAAGTTTTTAAAAGCGTGAATGCATTAATGGTAAGGAAGGAGGTTGAGTTCCAGTTTGCAGCTGAAGGAGGGAGCTGGTATCTGAACATCAAGGTGTGGCTGGTGCTTCCCTAGTACAAATTGCTGTCCATTACGGCTGTTTTCTCTGTGTTCTTCGGTTTCCTTCCAGTTATGCCCTATCTCTCTTTGGTTATCCAGGCTATATTTGTGTCTGCTGTACAAGTTAATCAAGTTTTCAAGGCAGAATTGAGCCCTCATTGAACAGGTTTTCCTTGAGAGGAACCAAGAAACAGAAGAACCACAAAACTAAGATGGGAGGGTAATTGCAGTCATTGAAATTTGGCACTCTCTGCTTTTTTAGAAGTGAGGAAAAGACATTATATTCCAGAAATGTAGTAAAACAAGTGCCATTTTGGTTTTATAGTGCTGTAGTATATTTGTATACCTAAACCAGGCCTCTGCCACCGAATCTTTGGATGCCAAGGCTGTTAGGTCGCGCTGCTATAGTTTCTAAATAAGCAGTCAGCTAATGAAGTTCTTTTTGGTATAAATTCAGATGTGCCTTTTGCTGTGTCTTGCAGCTTCTCCTACAGCAGTAGTTAAAAGACGTAGTGGCTTTATTCTCTTGGTTTGTTTGCATGGAGCACACTGGTCACTATCAAAGTAGTGAAGTTCAGAGGGAGACCACAGTGCAAAATCCAAGTGCTAAAAATAAATAACAGGCCAAATGCTCAAGACATTGGGTGCAATTTCCACTGAAGTCAAATGCAGCTCAGCCTCAGTTCTTGCGCATGTCTATCTGCAGGAATGCTTGTATCCAGCTTAGTGGCCATAAATTGTGCACTCAGATTTGAATTTAATAAACATTCAGGAATGTGCTTCACAAAGCTCTGACTAAACACATCCTCCCACACCATGCTGTTTTGGCAGCTGTCTCCTATGTCTCCCAGCCTCACAAAAGCACCTGAGTAAGGTGTCTGTCTGCTTGGACTTGGCAACCTAGCCATAAATCCCTAGCTGTCATTCCTGTGCTGAAAGCTGTCAAGGGGCTGCTGGAGGAAAAATTATCCCTAGCTTCAGCCTTGCCTTCTGTCTAGACGTATTCTCCTTACCTGGCATGCTGTGGAAGCGAGGAGGCACGCTGGGGTGTTCACTGATGCTGCATCTGGGAATCACGATAAATAGAAAGTGTCTGAGAGCTGAAACTCAACTTACAGCCCCTAAGTGCATGAGAGCAACACAGCACCTGCAGCCTCAGAAGCTGGGCTGAAAGATAAGTGAATTTTTACATATGCTGTTTAAAGTTGTTACCAGCCTCCTCATTACTGGAGATAGTTTAGGTAGTGAAATAAAATGCAGGCAGCCAGGCTCTAACAAACTGTGGGTCAGATACATGGTTGGAGTAAACTGGGGTGGACAGATTGTAGCTGCAGCATCTGGGAGCAGAGGAGGAGATAGCAAATGTACAGCCGTGGACTGAAGCCTGCACCGAGTGAGGTCTGTGCTTAGATGAAACATATTCCTTAGAGGTAACAGGGCTGCTGTTGTGGACTCTAAATGGGATCCTGTGATGAGCCCGATCTTTGATGGTATTGGATTAACGTCACTGCTCATTCCAGCTTATTATGTGTCCTGCAGTACCTGTCATGTCTCTCTGCCGTCTACAGCAAATAATGACTCCGGCAATTATGATGGCTTTGTGCGCCTGCAGATCAGAAATACTGTCTCGCAAAGGGCAGACTTTCCCCATCTCAGCACTGCAAATTCTTCCTTCACTCAGTGATTTGGCCCTTTTCGTCTCCCTTTTCCTCTGCACCTGCTAGTTTGTGAAACAGCAGAAGCTTTACAGAAGAGAAAAAAAACCCGAGAGGCAGCTTCACCTCCTATCTTTCCCATTCTTCTACCCTCCTCCTTCTTTCTGGAGCTGGAGCAGAATTTGGTATCAAACACGCAAGTTCTGCTTTGCTCAGGGTTTGATCGGAAGTCCACTAAAATCAATGGAAAAATTCCCGCGGTCTTTGCTGTTCTCTAGATTATTTCCAGCTCCCATCAGGGTACATCCCTTTGGCTGTACGGGTATGTGGGGCGGCTGTGGGAGCTCAGAGGTGGGGATTTTCAGCAAAGCCACTCACAAAAAGGAGCCTTGTCTCCCTGTGCAAAGTGTGAGGCTCTTGAGTTTTCCACTTCGTCCAAATCTGCAATTCATCTGCTTTCCCATGCTTGCACTCACATCGTAACATGCCACCAGCCAGGCGTGGGGCTGAGTGCAAGGCAGTCAAGAGTATGTTTTTTTCTAGCTCTCCCTTTTTTCTCTCAGCTTTGGTTGGTCCGTGGTCCCCGCCACCCTCCTCACCTCAAGCTTGCCATCCCGGAGCAGTGGCGACCCACTGCCCCGTCTCCAGTACATCCTCCATCCCTGCTGACACCTGAGGTGGCTGTTGGGTGACTGCTCCCTCACATGGTTGTGAAATCCAAATCAGAGCTTGCTTTGCTGTCCTGTCCAGATGCGCCTTCCACCGTCCCTGCAGTACTGCCACATCATTGACTGCATCTTCACAAAATAATCTTGAAACCACATATGGAGGCAGAACAACGGGGGCATATGGGGAGGGTCTGCTCAGAAAGAAAGCATTGGAGGTAATGCTTTACATTTGACACACATGGCTTCGGCATGGGAGCTTTGGTTTGGCAAAAATATGGAAATAATAATAGCACTTTTGATCTTCAAAGTGCTCTTCATTCACTGACTAATGAGTGTAATGTTAGGCTCTACAAATTGGTCATACCCTGAAAATACATTTGGTAGCAAAGACCAAGGGTCAAGCTCTCTGCTACTGTAATGCCTTTGAAACGTCGGCACCAATTTCGTGGTGTGAAAATTAAGGACCAAGTCTGTTCTAAGGGTACAACATCTTGTTTAGTCAATAGGAATTGCATGCCCATTAATGAGAGCAGAATCAGACCCTAATTAATTTCAGGCTTGCAACATATATTCTTCCATTTTAATACACACGATTACTGGCAACATCTGCCCTCACATGTGAACAGACCTGAGCTTTGAAATATATGAATTGGATATCGGTCCTAATACGACACTTAATATACCAACATTTCTCATATTGGTTTCTGTGGGATCCTTTGCCAGGGGAGGGAGAATGACGCAAAAGCACCCAGCCAGTTTCTGTTGCACAATATCATGTGCACACACGCCAACACACACACACACACAGGGTCAGCTGTAGCTTTGCAGATGCCCTGGGGTACCCAGGAGTGAGCCTGGGATGTTGAGTCCTTGGTTCCCCTGTGCAGTTGGGGGTGTAACAAGAGCAAGCTGCACGAGCTTTGCTGTCGATGTATGGATGATGTGGCCGTGGCTCCACTCATTCCATCCAGGTTTATGGGAGGAAGGATCCCAGCCTGAGCACGGTGTGGGAGGGGTGGGGGCTTTCTCCAGGAGCAAGACCAGAGTCGCATCCTTGCAAGGTAGATATGAAACAAGCTAATTTTAAAGGTATCAAATTATTAAGGATTGAATAATTCAGCTCTGCAAAGCGCAAGGTCCCTGTCAGGTATCAGCAACGGAGGTAGGTAAAAGCTGGCCCATGGCAAGCAGGGCCTAGATCTGCTGCATTAAAGAGCTGCAGGCACCGATTCCCTGTTCTTTTGGGTGAGAGACAGATCAGTGTTGTGTTTGTGTTTTGAAGATTAAGTATCTCAAATCATAAATGTCAATAGAATTATGAAGTACATTGAAAGCTTCCAAGTTATTTAAAATTAAATAACAACCCTGTAATGCAGCCAAGCCAAGTATTGCTCAGATCCATTCGACCCTTGCAGGAGGCAAAGGAGGCTTTCAATTTCTTTGTCCAATCACTTCATTAAATTCCAATTCCTCTTAAAAGCTTGGCAGTCCTTGTCCTCTCCCACTTACTTCTGATACAAGTCCCCTTTGTTTGCGCTCAGGTTTCTTATGCTTCCTGTGCTTACCCACCTTCCTACATCCCAGAGCCTTGCTGACCCCCATGGCAGTGCCCCTAGTAAGGACAGCTAGGGCTCTCCAACTTCAGGATGCACCTCTAGATCACGGCAGTGTACCTTTTTGCCTGTACTCTTCCCTCTGAGGACAGGTATGGTGTTAGCTTGTTCTCTAGCAAGATGGCAATACACCCGACAAGCTGCAGCTCAACTTGAGCGTGCACTTTTATGCACAGGATTCATTAGCTTTCCTGTCCCGGTCTCTCACAGGTACTCAGGGAAAGGCAAGAGCAGAAAATGCTGTAGGGCAGAGCCACTGAAATAAACCATGGGTCCTGAAGGATGCCATTTTTCTCTTTCTAAAAGAAGTTCTGGTCGCAGCTGAAGTTGCCTTATGCTTTGAGTTCTGCTTATAGCAGCCTGTACGGGCAGTGGGCTTTACGGTCTCTAATGTGTTCTCACTTCTGCTGGGCCGTCCTACCAGCACATGACTGCGGTGCCTAGGCTTATTGTCTTTTATAATCTCTTTCTAGGCTCTTGCTGAGATTTCCTGTCTTGGGGGATCTTGCTTAGGCTGGATGGATTACTCAAATGTTCTTGGTCCAACTCCAATTCTGGCTTAATTTATCTCTAGCCATTAGGGTTTCTGACTGGAAAAGCTACCCTATAGATTAATGAATTCTTACTGAATGAGGTGCAGGAGCTGACATGCAGCAAAAGAGTCACAATCCCCATGTGCAAGGTTCACCATTAATACTGTTGCAGAAGGACCTTGCTCACAATGTCTGCCTGAAGGGCTCTCGCTACCTGCAGGGACCTCCTATGTTCCTCCTGGGAATGAAGTGTGTAGTTTCGCCCATTCCCTGAAGCAGGCAAGAGGGTGTAGGCTGTGTAGCTCTTTGCCCCTGGGCTTCCACACCACCATACCCATGGGGGAGAAAGGGTCAGTATTATGCCTTGCTTTGGATACCATTAGTGAAGAAAAATCAGATCCAGAGAGAGGAAGTTTTCAAATCCTCAGCATGCAATGTTGGGGGAAAATCTCATGTCTGCAGTACAGGGGAGTTTTCTGGACCGGTGCTGGGTACATCCATCCTTTGCTATGCCAATCCTTGTTAATTCACCTCTGGGTACAATTTCTAGGCAAAACTCCTGGGAAGGTCCTGCAGCAATTGGCATGGGAGGATACACGCACTTCTCCTATAGAAATCACAACACAAATTGCAGGGCTTACAGCTCTCTCCATTAAGACAGGCATTCCTAATGGCTTTGGGCAGCAGTTTTGCAATGGTGAGTGAACTCAGATACCTTGGAAAGGCTGGACATGAGGCTGACTTGGCAAACTGCTCCCAGGACCGGTGCCTGAGGCATGGGGTTTGTCCAGTTCATGTCTCGATGTGGTACCTGGCTTTCAGTAGTTCAGGGCAAGTTGCAGATCCCTCAAAGTTTTTCTGTGCAAGTCCCTAATGTTTTTCAAAAACTAAAGCTCTATGATTTGAACACATACTGAGATTAACCTGAGGTTTCTACCAAACCTTTCACCTCTCCTCCATGTCCTCACATCTGTGCTAAATATGTTTAAAGGTTTGCCAGTGCCAGACAAAAGTTAAATATGACATCAAAGGCTCAACATACTCCTGATACTCCAGAAACTCTATTCCACCATGCCATAGGAGAACATATTTTGTTGGCTTATAATGCGTGGCCCACAACTTACATTTCACTAGCCTAAATTTTCACAGCAGGGGCCAATAGTAAGTAAATCTACCCAGGTTACTGCAGTATTTCTGAGGGGTGATGCTTTAGTTCTCTTTGCACGTCTAGAAAAAGACCTTGTGATTCCCCTGCAGGGAGATTGTGTATGAGCCATGCGAACTGCTGAAAGAAGTGGTCCCAGGACTGTTCCAACTGGCTGATCTAGTGACATGAAAGTGTTGTCGTTTACACGCTCTGGAGAGCTTCAGGATGCAAGGAAGACGGATGGTTATTCTTCTTGTGCCCGCTTAAACAATATATTTGATCCTGTCACCTGCCCTGTGTGAACTGCCTTCTTTAGAAGTCAGTATTAATGATGCAGATCAAATCTAGATGCTGTCACTTATCCCACTTGCTCCAACAGCCTTTGTTAACAAAAAAAAGTCTTTTTGACCTTAAAAAGTGGAGACGACATTACTTTTGTAAAACCGTTAGGAGAGGTTTTAAGGACTAGAAAAGTGCTTCATTGGAAGAATGTATTAATAAATGCTACTTGATCACAGGGATGCCTGTATCCTTGGTAGGAGACAGAAAACAGACCTGTCATCAGCTTATATTCCTCATACATTGGCATCACTTGTTCTCACAGTGATCTGGCCTTGCTACATGGGCTTTAAGGACCCTTAAAAAAAGCACTGCTTGACTGTACAATGAGTGTATCTTCAGCAGAAAGTGCTCAAGGCCCATTACCACCTTCCCCCTCCTCTTCCCACAATCTAGCCCCACATTATTACTACCCAAATGAACAGTCTTTTCACCAGACTTTCTCAGCTGGAACCGAAGCAGAGATTTGAACTAAGCCATGCAGCTCCTCAGGCGCATAAGCTGCCCACCACGTCTGTCTAGCCAGGCATCAAGTATCTCTCTAGTGCCAGACCAAGGGTCCGCCTAGGGCTGTGTCCTGCTTCCAGCAGTGGCCAGATGTGGGTGCCTGGGGAAGACTTCAAGCATGTCAAGCATGCATTTCCCGAGTGCGCTCCCAGACTTCAACTATCTTCAGGGATTTCCTGAATCAAATGCAGTTTCTGTGTATTAGTAACACCCAAGGTATTTCTCTTCCATAAACTTGCCTGCTCTCCCTTTGAATCCCTGTTCCAGCTGTTGACCTTGATGACCTGTTCCAGCTGTTGTTCCAGATTACTTATTCTTTCCTCTCCGTCCTCAGCTGGTTGTCATAACTTTCTTCCCACATCCTTGTCATCAGTTCCTACTGCTATGTAACTTTGCCATATCTGTGCAACTTTCTGTTGATTGTGCAGTGATTAAAGGTCTAGGAAATTTTAAAAAATATTTTTAATAATAGTATGTTCTTAGGTTTATTTTTATTATTATTAAGCTGGAGAGTTTACAGGTTTGAGTTTGGAAGTAATCAAACAAACTGTTTAAACTGAGTAAAAAAGTGAATATGATAACTACCTTAGTGTGGGGAAAGGCTGGGAGAGTGAGGTGTGCTTGGGAGTGGTAACCTTTTCACCTCAATCAGCAGCAACTGGAACAGTTTGCCCTCAGTCTGCCTGTCTCCAGCTTGCAAAATGTTCAAATACTCCATGCAAAGTGGCGCTGCCTGAATTTACGAATAGCTTTGGCCACCCTGAAACTGCTTTTTTTTCCTTTTTTTTTTTTTAATTTCCAGCAAATACAGGATTCACCAGCCAAAAATATCATAAGTACGTATCACAACAGCACCAGTTGCTCCTGTGTGTCTTGGAGTTTACAGCAGACCTGTTAACTGGTAGTCTTACAGTGGAGGAGGTGGTGGATATATGTACATTTGTCCAGGCAGGGTGTGCTTTCCACCAGGGCATTGCTGATCAAGGCTGGGCTACCTACTTCTGCATAGCCCAGAGGGAACTCTTCCTTCTCATGCAGGAACTTGGAGTCCACCACTCTGCAACAGAGCTAATAATAGCAAATGGACACATCTTGCAAACAATTGGGAGGCTGAAATTTGTTTGCCCGGGGTGTTTGCCAAATAGTTATGAATACAGAATAGGTTTGTTTAAAAAAGAACCTTGCTTGCAAACAAACTGTGAATGGTGAAGGCCAAAATCTCTCAAATTATTTGTGACAAATAACTTGGTCACCTCTATGAGCCTCTGTCTAAGTCTTGTAGAGATGGCAGCCACTCCTTTCCAGAGTAAACAGAGCAGCCCAGCATGCTCTCTGGTTACCATGCAGGAAGAATGCAGTATGTTTTCTGTGAGTATTTGCTCTGACTTAAAAATATGCTTGCTTTATCTGTGTTCACACCTCTCTTGCATTCATGAGCTGTGAACACTCAAACAGTCAAGATTTACTCCTCCGGATACCTACTGAAAGCAAAATTAAACCTCATTATTTGCAAATGGAATAATAAGTTTTAACGTGGGATCCTGTTTTCGGAAAGCCCTGCCAGGTCTGTGGAACAAAGGCTATGAAGTGAGCCAGACATGGGTGTGCCAGTCTTCTGTAAATAAAAACATGCATGTACTTAAGTATGTCTAACAAGTACTCAGACAGAATTAACTGTAAGATCCATATCTTGCCAACAAATCTGTTGAGCAGCTTAAGTTTGGCTTGTTTGTTTTTTTTTTTTCCAAAGTAGCAGTGCCTCAGGCAAAGGTCTGTGTGGCCCAGAGAGGAAAAGCTGAAAGTGGTCTGTACAAAACTTGTAGTCATGGTTTATCTGCCTCCTGTCCCTAGGCAGTGAAAGCCACCAAGGGTCTTTGCAAAGCCTTCTCCTGATTACAAGATTTGTGCTTATCCAGGCAGGAAACTAACACTTGCCGTGGGACTTGGGTGGCCTGTTGCTACTGAGAGGACATTTGCAAGAAACAGTTGGCAGTCCTTCCCTAAAAGCGGGAAAAATATCTGTAACTTCAAATAAACCTAGGAGGCTGCAACCTGTTAGAGGGTGATGCATGACAAGTGTCTAGTCTTGTAAGGTAACATGTTTCTGGCCAATGCTACCCTCTCTTTAAGCACACAGAGCAGGAGAGAAAGCTTGTTTGGTCATTACCTGCTAAATCAGTGCATTGATTGAGAGAACATATCTCCTGGTTGGTGGAGAGATAACTGACCCAAACCACTCATTTGGAAATACTTAGGAAGATGGCAGAAGTAAGTGTTGCCGCTTTCTTGTGTCCTGTGTAAGTGTGCTGCCTCTTCCCAGGCCTCCCAGAAAGCAGGCCAGGGCAAAACGATTGATATAGTTGCCTGGGTACCTAACCCCTGGGACTCAGCTGATGGGTGCAGGGCTGCTCTGCCTGGGAGATGGGTTATCTCCCCACTCTGACATTTGCATCTGGGCTTGCACAACCTGCCTGGCTTCCCTGCTCCCAGCAGTGCTCTGCGGCACTAGTGGCGGCCGAAATCTACCTTGTGTGTGTCCATGTATGTGTGTGCATCAACATACTGACGCATACACATCGTAAAAGAGGGTTCCTGGAACTACAAAGTCCGTTGGTCGAAAGTTAGGGAATGCTGTTAAGGGACTGTTCACGTCTGGATTCTGTTCCCCTTTGCCTCCATCTTGGGCTAAAAATCAGGCAGGGCTCCTGCGGAAAAATACAGCACTTCATTGCATGTGTGTATGTGGAAGAAAAGGCGTTCTGGGAAAGCTGGTATTTCCCAAGTCCCAAGTGTTTGACTTCATAACCTTCTTGACATTCCTGCAGGGGAAGTTTTTTGCGTGCAGTTTCCCAATGGCAAACAACAGCCCTCAAGCCAGGCCTGATAACGGCTGCTGTGACAAAGCCCTTGTTCCTCTGCTTCTGTCCTTTGCTTTTGTTTTCCTCCCCCCTTGATTTCCTCTTCCCTTGGCCCCCAGCATCCCCAGTGCAGTATGTGGCACTAGTGTTCGAGCAGCATGTGATCCCAGGGCCTCTAGTAGGGGCACTGGTTTGCTGTGGGGTGTTTTGGCTCAGTGCTAAAAGGTTTCTGAGGCATACTCAGGCAAGGAGGGGGAAGACTAGTGGGGGAGGGAATGAGGGGGAGCAAAATGGTTATACATTTTTAATGCTTTATCTACTGTAACAAAATTGCGATAGCAGCTCGCAAGTCGAGGAAGAGGCATGGCTTTAGCCTGAGGGCTCTACCTGCTGCATTTGAGATCTCCTGCAAATAATAGTCATCTCCAAGCATTTCAAGAAACCTTCACAAATTGTTTATCATGCAAAATGTTAGGCAGCTTAAATACAGGAGTAACGGCCTGAATGATCGTGCCTCAGACTGCTTTTTATACCTGTTTCTTAACAAACACTTATGTGCTCCGAGCAAAAGTGTTCTCCTCCCCCTGCTTTACCTTGGTTGGTTTATCAGCTTCTGGGGATCCTACTTGCCATGTGCACACCATAAAAAAATGTCTAATTTGGTGGTCCCAAGGAAATGTGTCCATCTTTCATGTTCCGTGGTGAGGTAAGATGGCTATCGGGGCAGGAAGTTTTCTTGGAAGTCAATGCTGGCTTGGCATGGCTGAGCATTGGGGTAGCAATGGGCAACCTGCTGTCAAAGCTGGCGCTGGCTGGTAAGAGCCTCGAGTGTCACTGCCTGTGTCCAGCTGGGAGAAGGTGAGCAGGAAAGGTCAGCACTGATGGTGATCTGTGAACCACCTCAAGGAGATGGGACGATGAATAAAATGAGGTGGTGGGCTGGTGCAAGAGGGGAGGGAAGATGCTCTGGAGGAGCTCGGGAGGCAGACAAACTCCTTTGCATTCAATGGTAAATGGTATCAGGAAAAGGTGTTTGCAGAGCCTAAAATGGAGCCTGGGAGGACATGGAGATGAAGTAAATGAAGCATGTGGCTGGCTCTTGTGCCAGGCAGGACCGGCATCTGGACCTCCTCCTTTCCTCACTCTCTCCTCTCTTACCTCTTGGCTTCTGCTGCTCCTTGTCCACAAGTTGTGCCTTTTTCCAGCGGGTAGTACACAGCAGGCTCCATTAGCACCTGGTTGCATCCTCCTGACTGCAGCTCTTCTTTCAAAGGCAGTAGCCAGGCAAGCCTGTGAAAATACCTCATCACAAGGATGAAGATAGCATGTATGTGTGCAGAAAGGGGGTACGGGTGAGAAGAAACTCCGCTGTAAGATATCAGAAGATCGAGACTGTCAGAAAAAATAGTAGCATGGAAATTACTGTATTAGGTAAGTCCAGTGGCCTCTTCCGTCCAGTGTTGTATCTGATGTGAAATGCTCATGGAGGCGGGTGAAAAGACTTTGCAATGGGTAGATACGGAGACTTCTATGAGAGGTGAGTCTTCTCCTCATGTCCATTATTGACATTGGTGTAATCGTGGGACATGTGGCTTTTTATTGCTCCTGAAATTCTCTTGGTATTTAGTTGTGCATATGAAGATTTCATTATATAAGTCATGAGAGTTCTGTGGCCTTGATGGCAGTGAGCTCCACAGTACGTGTATGCTTTCTTGTTCCTGTTCTGCTCCCTGACGGATTCTTTGAATCATGTCTGCATTGTGATATGAGGAGAAATTCAGTATAGCTTTTAAATACTATTCATTTATGTTCTTTACTCTTATTTTTTTCCCTAGGTTGTTGTTTTCTCTTCTGTTGTAATGTGGGTAAATCTTGGTTTCTCCTTCTCTTTCTCTGCCCTCTTTGGGTTCCCCCTGCCTCATCCTTGATTTATTGCTGGCCACCCTGCCTTCCTGAAGTGATGCAGTTTTCTGGTTTGCCTTTTGCATGGATTGTTCCAACATGTGCTTGCTGGCCTGGCCTTTTGACCGCTACTGTGCTGGTCGTCCGCCCTTTTGGCAAGCTGTTGTGAAGTTTTCTTACTCTCTAGATGTTACCAGTGCACTGAATCATCTGCAAAGTTTCCCCCGTTACTGCTTCTTCAGGCAAAAACCCCCACATTCAACTTTTCCTGGTATTTCTGAAGGGTTCTCTACAGATGGAAATGAATGCTGCATGGGAAGCTAGATTGCTACTCTGTCCTAATGTCCTGCATCACCCTTTTCATGTTCCCTAGGAGAAGTTACTCCTCACAAGGCACCCTTGGGCTCTGCGGGTTGACAAACACTGGATCCCTTTACCTGAGTACTCTCCATCCACGCCGCTGGCTCTTAGCTAAGCCACAGTTTGGGCTCTAAGTTTCCAGCTGGAGCTGGCTTTGGGATTACTGCTGGCAAACCAGTCTGTAGCACAATCACACCAGTTCCTCCAGATCCTGGGAGGAAGAACGTGGGCCTGGGCAAGGGCAGTGAGTGCGTAAGCATGGCTCAGAGCTTGGCCTGTATGCATATGGGATTGCAGGCAGAAAACAGGGATAGTGAGCCTGGAGCTGAAAAGATGCTTAGGGGGAATGAGTCCAGCTGTACTCTGTGCACAGATGCAACGAACACACAGGATCTAGGGCAGAGTGACAAAACTATATTTCCACGCTCATTCTCTGTGCCAAGTCCCTCTAGAAGCAGACCTTAACTCTTGTCTTACTGCCCCATACGTAGCATGTGAACCATGGTAAGCCCCTCCTCGCTTTTCTCAGGAAGTGGTTCATGTCCATTTTGAGCCACGTGGGATTACAGCGTATTTCTAGACCTATGATCTCGTCCTATTATATCTGGTCTTTTTCCATCCTTTCACTGACAGGCAGTCCCCACTTCACATCTTGAATTCCAGCTGCCTGGAAAACAATCAGCGAATAAACATTGGAGGAAATATTGGAAAAAAACCCCAACCCGTGTCTAGCAATTGGGCTTGCTGCCTCCAGGCAGGTGCAGGCTGCATGTGAAGAGCAGCAATTCACTCAGCAGTGCTTTTGAAAGCAAGGAGCTGACGGCACTGGGAAAGCTGAGTGATGTGATGGGTCTGGGGCCAGGGAAGCATCGTGTGTGGATGCCAAGTAGACAGCTGACTTTTAGACGTCGCTAATTTTAGTTCAGCATGATTTGCTTCACTGAGCTCTCCTGGTGCTCTGAATACTGTCAAGCAGGTTAATCATAATTCTTTACAAGACTTAAAACTCTTGGATACACAAGAATCTGATCTGAGCTTTTTTTTTTCCTTAAGACGAGGTTTTCCTGTGTGCTCTGACCCTACCATGAATGCATGTTAGACCAATACCAGTAATCATGAACCTGCTGTTCTATATTCCCTTCTCCTCATGATGTTCTTTAACCCATTTTACATGTAAAACATTTCATAATATGCAGCCAAGTGTTTAAGCATTCAATTCCCTTCCTTCACCTGCCCTTCCTGTTCCTGCGGTTGGTTGCAGATCACTGCCTGGAAGCGGGCAGAGAGAGCGGGCAGCAAGGTGAGTTTTGTTCCTCTGAGAATAACTCCTTTCAAGTAATTCTTTATCCAAGGTGACCAGTGTGCACTGATACTGTATCTCGGCTGAAAGCATGGCAATTTCTGACAGTGCAGTCATCTGACCCTACCCTTAAACAAAGCCGTGCTCCCGTCCCCAGGCAGGATTGCTGCAGAGAGCCAGGGGTGGGTACAACTCCACACATCCTCCCTCTGCTTTAAATCCTGTAACTTTTCCTTGTGTTAGTCTGCTGGGCTCAGCTTCCAATGTATTTGCAGTGGTGAGCTGGGAGAGGGTCTGCAGGAAAATTGCTCAGGTGTAAAAATGAGAGAATGGTTGAAAACCAACTTGAAAATAGACCCAGGCTAATAGAGTTTCATTTCATCACCAGGTTGCCGTTCAAGATCCAGTTTGTGTAGGTTGTGATGAAATGTGGTTTCCACCAGATAAGTATTCAGCGCTTTGCATAATGAAAATTGGCACTTTGCAGCAATTTCCAAACAGATGTAACTGCAGCTGCTGTGGGAAGGCTGAGGCCATCTGTTCCTCCCTGCAGCTGCTGGCCCCTTCCCTTGGCCCTCCTCATCCTCATCCCCAGCCCCGCTGTGTGCAGCTGGGAGCACCCATGGGCACAGGGTGGGCAGTGATGGGGTTTGTCACACTTTGGCGGTCGGAGGCAGAACTGCTGCAGGGAACCTGCAGCTGCGGTTGCAGAGGGATTTCTCCCGGCAGCAAGGGCAGCTGAAGCAGTTCCCATGCTTTCTGCTGTCCCAGGCTGCTGCCAGCACCACCACTTATGGGGTCATGCAGCAAAGTGGGGATGATTCCTTTGTATTTCTGGGAAGTCTTACTCCAGAATCATATGTTTTAACTAGGAGCTGATGTACAATAGCAGTGGAGCATAGGAAATTTGTGTCATTGCCTGTCTTCTCTGCTTGCCCCGTGTCCATTCAAAGCTGAGTACTTTGCTTTGTGTTTCTGGTTTCAGTCTATCAGACTTCACCAGCTTGCTTTGATTCAGATTTACAAAGCCATGCCTAGAGAAGGCAATGTCATATTCCTTTTTTTTCTTTTCTTCTAGCAGTAGCTGCTCAGCATACTGCAGCCAGGGTGTCGGCAGGAGTGTAACACTGGTCTTGCCCTGCGAAAGCCTCTTGGGGTCTGGTCGGCGCAGACCAACATTATTCTACATTATTCAGAGTGGTTCCTCTCTGAACGCTTCTGCTCTGGAAGAAGAGCATGTATAAAGGCAGCTTTTCCACAATGGTGAAGGGGCTTTGCATTCAATGCTTGGTTTACTTTGTCATAATTTCCCTGCAAAGACAAATTTTGAACTTGCGGGGAGTTGCAAGATGGATCCTTGGGATCTGATTACAAGCAAGGTTGGGAAAGGATGATGGTGTTTATGCCATACCTCCTGCCATCCCGGTGTGCTCACCTTGCTCCTGGAGCAGTCTCTGCTGCAGGATCAAGGCAAGAAAGGATTTGATTCTCCTCAGAGATACATTCCCAGCTTGTGTTAACATCCAAGTCGCAAGTAAAGATCTGTGGAGATCAGGTGCACAAAGCTGGTAGAGTTTTTGTGCAAATACGAGGCAAATATGAGCCCTAGCCACAGAAGTTTAACAACTATGAATTTCAAGACTGGCCCATTTATCCAAAAAACAGGTCCTGTGGTAAAGTTCTCCTTTCAGTTATGAAAGTCTCCACGTGACATAAATTTGTCTTTCTACCTGGGCAGAATTACCGCTTGTGTCAAGGGGGTTCCTGCCCATGTGGGGAAAGAGAAGGAGGAAAGCGGGGAGCCACCATGCAGTGCAGCAACTAGAGACTTCCTGCAATGCCTTGGTTAATAGCGTGTTTCTGGGAGCTGGTCCAGGGCTATTTCAGAGCACCAGTATAATTTTACTGTTATTTCTTGGGTTGAGTTTTGATCCATGAGGCTTTATCTTTGGAAACAACTGTTTCCCAGAGCCGTGTCCCCATCCTCATGATGAAGGGCTCTGCAGTACATCCTTTGGTTCTCTAAAACATGGCACGCTTCACAGACCTAAGGCATTTCCTAGCTGATTGATGGCAACTCATTTAATGCAACGTGTAGGTCTAAAACTATGAATATATTGAGCTGTGGAACAATATATTTCTTCTTCTCAGGGGTGCTTATCGTACACCGCTCTGCCTTAAAATGGAGGGAGCAATTGCATTTTATCACCTGTTTGCAAAAAGTCATTATCAGAGACTAAAAAATTTACAGGCAGAACCTCTGGAGTCTGATGTCTTGACACACTGTGTTTTTATTGTTTGCTCTATAGCCCTGACGGAGGTGCCACATGTGAGGCTGACCATCCCTCTTTAATCAAAGGGTGGGAGAAGCAGTTGGTCAGAGACAGGCTGCGTGATCCAGGGATGGCTGTGGCAAACAGAGAATGAGAAAAGATACTGGGAGGAGATGTGAGTGTGGGTGCAGGGGAGATATGGCTTCCATGCTCACCTCCTGCGTGCCTCTTGAGTGCGGTCCTCGCACTGACCACGTGCTGTGCCTGCAGCTGAGGCTGGAGCCTCTGTCTTGCAAGCAAAGAAAATAACCGATTATCTGCTTTTCAGCAGTTTATGGGCCAAATGCCTGTCGTGGAAGCTTTGACTTCCATGGGCTTAAATTTGAAAGAGGTTCCAAGCAGTTTGTATCTTCTGTCATATTACACGTAACAGCCACCACGCATTTGGATCCTCATGGTCGTGGAGTCTGAAGGAATGACGTTAGTGCTGTCTGGCTAATCCAGGGCTCCTTTTGAACACCACCTATCTCAAAAGCTGAATTTTATTTATGTTTGCAGGGACTGGGCTGGGCTCAGCTTTGCCACTTTCTGGGGTAAGTGTTAATATTTTTTATCAAAAGTTGACTGACTAGCTGAAGGCCTCTTTTAACTTGTCAGGATTTACAACAAATATGTCACTAATAGGGATTTTTTTTTCTGCATTACCCCATATTTAATAGGGGGTGAATCCTTATTGCAGTACACATGCATAGTTAATAGCTTAATTTATGTTAAACATGTATTGCATTGTTAGCAAATAATGATGAGCTACATGGTGACTACCAATGGTTCTGTGCAACTAAGGATGTTACACATCCTTACCAGGGTTTAGGAAATGGAAATAAGCAAGCAACACAGTGTGTAGTTTTTAGGCAGCCATTGCCAGAAATGACTCCCCCAACAGACTAGGCTTCAACACTGTGCACAGGTTATATTTTCAAAGAGATCAGCTAGCCTATAGCTGCTCATGTTAAACACAGGCCAGTCTTATGCACAGAGGCTCAGTTCCAGCTCCTGTGGCCACTTCAGCATTTGCATTTCCTTTGCTCCCTGTGACCGTAACCATAGAACCTACTACAACACTTGGAAAAATATAATCTTTGGCATTTCATACTTTTTCTCCACCCATATGCATGTGCGCTTTTGCAGAAGCAAACAGAAAATCCACGTAACTCTGGTGTCCATAGCCAGGAAAAGCTATGACCGGAGAGAATAATAATAAAAAAGTAATAGTTATAGAGGCAAAAAGCATTAATTTGGGGAGTTACAGCTCCGCTTCTGGAAGCCAGTGCTGCAGTCTGCCAAGCTGCGTCATGCCATCCAAGGCAGAAACGAGTCAGGGGAACGTGCCCTGCACTAAGGTGCTTGAAACAGCACCCAAGCGGGGTTTCAGCACTGCACAGGGCTTGTACTGGCCATTACAGAAGAGATGAGTTTTAATGGAAAGAAACATAAATAGCTACTACGAATGGCCCGGGGCTAAATGGCTCACCCAGGCTATTTTGGCAAATACTTAGGAATGACAAATATATTCACCCATCAGGGCTGGCTCAGCAAATAGGCAGGATTAATGATAATGATTGCAGTGAATAATTCAACTGGATCTACTGGTAGTCTGAGAGTGAGTTGTACAGGCAGAGAAAATAAAGAAAATCAGATGGGTTGCTTGGGTGCTGGATGGCAGAGAAAGAAAGAGAAGGAGGCCTGTAATGGAGAAAAAACCTACACAACAGCTGGGCCACTCAGCTGGGATGCGAGACACAGATTCACCACGTTCCTGCTTGGAGCTGGGCAGAGTGGCGTTCGAACTGTGGAACTGCTCTGGGGCTCTTCCAGGCAAAACCACATGGAGAAGGAGAGCAAGTGAGACAACTCAGGCAAGACCAGGTGCAGGCAAGGACCTAAGGAAACTTTTGTAGACATGGATGCATTTCCATGGGAAGTCTCAATTTCTTTGAGTCAGACTTTTGAAAAGACAGACCATTTTGTCAAAAGGCCCTTGCCCAGCAGTTCAATGCCATCGCTTTTGCATTTCATCAAGCCCCTATAGCTGGTACCCTTATTTTGTCTGAATGGGCACAGCCTCAGCTGCACCGTGCCCAAATGTTTCCATACCCATTTCCCTTTCCAGCATCTCTGTCCCTTCTGGCCAAGAAGCTGCCACTGTGTTCCTAAAACTGCTCCTTGCAGCAGATTTAGCATTGGCAGCACATCCCTTTTTGCCCCATCCCTCTCTCCACGCTGTGGGGCTGGTTCATGCCACCAGTCTGGAAAGCCCTCCTTTCAGCTTCATCTTTTACTGCTGCTCAAGGAGCTTTTAGATTAATTTTGGTTAATCAGGCCCTTGCACTGCTGTTTCTGGATGCCTAAAATGTGAAAGACTCACAAAAAGATATGTAGGCCACCTCCCATGGTTTCTGCTTTTTCTTCTGGCATCACGTTTTGGGGATCTCCAGGTAGTGTGGCTGTGTAGGGCCCCTTTTAAAAAGGTTTCTGCCTGGAGAGGTTCAGGTCTCTTTTGCTTGCAGACACCTTCCTGGTGGGGTCTACTAGCTAATTGGGATAGATAATGAGGATGGCAGAATGGATTTATGAATGACCAGGTTACCGGTTATGTTACTTTAATCACAGGTCTGAGCCTTGTGTTGAGTGTAGGAGCTCGGCACTTCAGCATGGGCTGCTGCAAGCTTTAAAGATGAAGGTGGCAAACTGTGGCCATTCCCACCTGAGAAAGAGGAACGGGAATGGGAAGAGGGAGCAAGCTGCTCCTTCTTGTGCAGTGCTGTGGGTCTGCATCCACTGATGCTCTCTGCCAGGATGCCCAACCCGGCAGCTGGGGGAGGTTGGGGTGCTCTGCCTCTTTCCATTAAATATCAAGGGAGGAATCAATGCTGCTGAAACTGGCCTCTGAAGGATCCCTCCCAACCTCCCATATCAGAGGGGCTGCCGTGGTGCTTCGATTTTTCTCTAGCAGCACCCAGGAAAGGCAGTTCAGAGATCCTGGGGAGTGTATGAGTCCAAGTTGTTTTCCATCCCCTGCTGCTGGGGACGCAGCTTGGTGGGGACAGCGACAGAGTGAGGTGAACTCCGAGCCTAGGACATGTGGTGTCACTGCTGGAAGGGGCTGAAACCTGCTGGTCCTGGGGCTGAGCAGTCCTGGCGCAGGGGCAGCCAGCGCATAGAGCAATGCCTCTGTGCAGCGCAGGGGAACTGGGAATGAACTCTTGCAAAAATAATAATAATAATAATAACAACAACAACAACAACAACAATAATAATAATAATGATAATAAAATAGTCGCGCCTGTATTTCACATTTCTCTCTGCCCTTCCAGCAACCCTTCCTTGAAAAGTTTATGTCTACATTACAAGAAGCAGTTGCATTTTTAGGCAGCCAAGTCCTCTCCCCGCTGTTTTCCATAGCTGAGCTGGCCTTCGCATAGCCTCAGTGGTGCGGGGGCCTCTTGCGGACAGAGCAGTGTTTGTCTCCGAGGCATGTTGAACTTGGCAGGTACCGTAAGTCTAACTCCAATTTAAACTACCACCTTTCCGAAGGAAGAGACTCTGCAGTATGCAATGGCAGCTGCCACAAGGAAAATCTGCTTGCCTGGCTGGAAAACCCAAGCAGGGTCATTAACAGCAGTTTCTCCATCTTTTCACACAAATTTACTCCACTGCCTCGCAGACACTGACCTAGCTGCCATTTTCTTCCAATTGAAAGAGGCTAAACTGGGGCAGTTTGGTTGCAATCAACTCGAATAGAATATTGTGTGCTAAACCAGGCAGAAATACGACCTTAAAAAACATGGGCCAGGCTCACCCCTCCTCGCAACCAACCATCTGTGGTGCGTGTGGATCCGGGGTTGAGCCTGCTGTGCTCGTCGACAGTCAAATCCTTTCCTGTGGGTTCATTGCTTCCCATGAACTCCAGCAGAATCAATATCTGATGGCACATTTCTTTGGGGCCTGGTATAGGTGGGGTTTTTTACCCCTTTGGCTGGGACGAAGCACAAGTTGGCTGCAGATGAGGAGAAGGTTGGTGGTGGGTCTCCATAGGATGCAGGTCCTGTCCTGCTGGGTCTCAGTTAGCTTGCTGGTGGGAAAGGGGAAAGCTGGTCATCCTGCACTGGGAAGAAACATCTCTCTTTGGAGGGGCGGCTCTCAGGAGGAGCAACTCTGGTCAGAAGTCTCCTTGGGACACACGTCGTGTCTGTGGGCAGTGGGGAAGATGACGTGGAGCATTCTGGGGCACCAAAGCCTGCGTGTGAGCCACTGTGGAGTACAATTGTTCTCCATCGCCGTTTCCACCTCCTCATTAGGTTGCCATCAATAATACAGTGTTTCTAGTGCAGCTGAGAACGCAAAGGGTGGTCACATGGGAGCTGGCTCACGTCTTCTGGGAACACAGGGTCATTTGGGTTAATCTCAGCCTGCTGCATGCCTAGAGACCCCCTGGGAGAGCGAGGGCATCCCCTCCCCACTCTCTGCCCATGTGCGCTATTGTCACCTGCAAAGATGGCTTGTCCTGGGGCAAGGACAAGCCCCTTCTGAGGACTGGGCTGAAGCAATGGATGAGGGAGCCTGGTCTGTGCCACCAATTTTCCTGGTCCTCCACCAAAGCAGCAGTTCCCCCTCTGAAGTGCCAGGAGCCCCATTGCAGTGGGAGTGCTCTGGATGCTCTGGGTGAGGCAGACTGACCCAGAGAGTCAGGTCTCCCTGGGTACTTTGGGGCAGCATCCAGACCAGAGAAATGCAGCTAGGCTCCCTGCACTGCTTTTTCTAGTTTTTTGAACTTGCCCTTTTGGGAACAGCAGACACGCGGGGCAGAACAGGCTCCTAGGGAGCAAAGTTTAGTTTCCTACACTTGATCATTTAATGGTGTGAATTCAGAGGTTGATCTTTGCTCAGGCAGAGCGGAAATTTATTATACTTAATTTCTTAGGAAAGGAGGACTTGGGGGAAGGGAGAGCACAGGAGGGCCTGTCTGGCTCCTGGAGAGTTGAGCGTGCTGTAGTGCTGCTGCACTTTCAACAGGTACAGCCTAGGCTGGGGGCAGCAGCCAGAGAAAGTCAATGTTGATCTTTCTGTGACTCCTAAGATAACACTTTAGCTTGCAGGGATCTTCCCGTTTGTTTTTCTCTTTGCTTTTGTTTCTCTCCCAGAATGAAAGGGTGAATACAGGAGTGTTGATTGAACAGAAAGGTAAAAGATCAAAACCAGCCTGTATTACCAACTTTGTAGCAGGTGCCATGATGCAGAACCATCGGATGGGCATAGCTGGGGTTAGGGGAGGAAGGAGTGTTTTCTGAAATGCTTGTCTCCAGGCAGTCTAGACCCAAATTCAAATTTTCTAGTAAAATAAAAATTAAAAAAAACCCCTTTGACACTGGCAGTCTGCCTAAACATGTTTTTTATAAGAACTGTTAAGTTTTGGAACAGGACAGTGTCGTGGTTTAACCCCAGCCAGCAACTAAGCACCACGCAGCCGCTCACTCACTCCCCCCCACCCAGTGGGATGGGGGAGAAAATCAGGAAAAAAAGAATCAAAACCCGTGGGTTTAGATAAGAACGGTTTAATAGAACAGAAAAGAAGAAACTAATAATGATAATGATAACACTAATAAAATGACAACAGCAATAATGAAAGGATTGGAATGTACAAATGATGCGCAGTGCAATTGCTCACCACCCACCGATCGACACCCAGCTAGTCCCCGAGCGGCGATCCCCCGCCCCCCATTCCCCCCAGTTTATACACTAGATGTGACACCACATGGTATGGAATACCCCGTTGGCCACTTTGGGTCAACTGCCCTGACTGTGTCCCCTCCCAACTTCTTGTGCCTCTCCAGCTTTCTTGCTGGCTGGGCATGAGAAGCTGAAAAATCCTTGACATTAGTCTAAACACTACTGAGCAACAACTGAAAACATCAGTGTGTTATCAACATTCTTCGCATACTGAACTCAAAACATAGCACCGTACCAGCTACTAGGAAGACAATTAACTCTATCCCAGCTGAAACTAGGACAGACAGCAACTGTGATGGAGCAATAAACAAAATGTTAAAGTAAATGAGAATGACTGAGGTTGTCTTTGTGGTTGTATGCTGATGATGTTTTCCAGATCCAGTTACATTTTCGTGTTAGTGGCATGCTCCTCTCTCACCCTCTCCCTCTCTTTTTTTCTGTCTGCCCGCTTCCTATTTTCTATTTGCCCTCTTCCCAATCTATTCCTTCCACCATTGCTCTAAACCTTCATCCATCCCAACTTTTAGTGATGCCCAAAGGTCTTTGCAGTTCATGCAGTCCAAATATCTGTTTTGCAAAACCTCCAAGAGGTTTTCATGCCCTTCTCTGAGGCTGTGGTTTCTTTCCTCCATTCACTCTGCAGGCAGGAGACCACCGCTATCCCAAAGCATGACTAGATCCAGTAGACTAGATCCAGTCTAGGTTTAGCAATGCTCAGGTGCCATCAGTGGCGGTGTAGTGACTGTAAGTCAGAGCTCAAGGAGGGCTGCAAAACCTGTTAGTAATGTGAGCTAACACTTTGACAGTCAGGTCAAAGTGATTGCAGGCTGCCAGAGCTGCGATGCTCTCAGCACCGTGCCCGAAAGATTACCAGGCTGCACCTCTGGATTGGTAGGGAGACACATGATAGATTTACCTGCTGGTCCCTGTCCCAATCCAATATCGGGGAGGGTTCTTAAACAATCCCAAGAGTGAGATTAAGACATAAACGAGGTCAGATGCCGTACAACCTTACAAGTTTTATTTCCTATAACAACTGATAATAGCGATAGGACAGAGGGAAGAAGAAAGGAAAAAGAGGCAGACCTAAGCAAGAAAGCGGAAGAGAGATAGCAAGACTAGTTACCACCACCACGAAGCCAGCAGCGTCCCGTTGACTTGGTCTTGATGCGGGTGATGGAGGGTCCAAGTTCCAGGTTCCAGCCAAAGTCCCAGTCCCAAGCGCTGCAGGTTCTCTTCAGTTGCTTTTCAGGTGCTTTTTCAGGTTTTACAGTTCTTTCCAGTTTACAGTTTTTTGAGAGGGGAGTACGCAGTTCTTTTATTGTCCCGGTCCCCACAATTTCTCCGAAAAGTCCACCCCTTTCCATGGAGCTCATTATCATACGTGCCGCCCCGTGTTCCTCCATGGGCGCATGCCCAGGTGTTCTCGGTGGTTTCTTCACCTTGCTCGTGGGCAAGCACAGCTTGGTAGGCACTGCTAGCTTCAGGCAGATATGGTGGTTTCTTCAGGGACATTTTGTCTCCCTCAGCGCGTTCTCCCCCACAGCAACAGGATGTTGAGGCTGGCAAATGGTTGCTTTGCAGCAGCAATGTCGAGACAAACGTTTCCAGCTAACACAGTCCCCTTCCTATTTATTGAATGTTTGGTTATCACTTTCCATTACCCCACCCCACTGAACTTGAGCAGCAACTCTGAGTCTAGGGCAAGGGAGGGGGGGTCAATAAACCCACAAAGCACAGCAGTAGCACAGCAGTGATAGGACTCTCCAGTGAAAGGTGTGAAGCCTCTGTCTCCCTCATCGCATCTGGATGCCTTGTATGGTACTCAGAAGAAACGTTGCTAACACCAGCCCTTGTGCGTTGTCGTCTTGGATGTGTAGCAAGACCCTGTTATCAAGGTCTCTTCTTTTGGATGGCAACCAAGGCTCTGATGCACAAAATTAAAAATCCTGTAGCAGCTTATTTCCCATTAGGGGAAAAAGAAACCCCAATAGATCCATTGAATTAACCAGATGTGTTAATAATATAAAGTGTGGCTTGTCCTCTGTCTCATCCCTGTCTCAGTGTCCGCTTATGCTGTTTCCCTGCACTTTTGATTTCACGTGCCACAGCTGAAAACCATGTGCTTTTGTTTTTTTCATGTGCAGCCCACGCCGAAGTGCACTGGCAAAGCTGCTGGGGGTAGGCAGGGGGTCCTGGCAGCCGGCAGCTGGGCTCCTCTCGCTGCGGGGATGGGGGGGCAGCTTCAGGCTGGGCAGTGTGAGGAGCCCGGTTCTGCGCAAGCGATCCGCACTTCCATACGTAAGAGCATTGGAAGCCGTAGGATCAAACTCAACTTCGAGGATTAACACTCGGGAGTCTGCCATACTACATGCCTTCGAAATCGATGTGATTAGTCATGTTTTTGTTTGCCTTCTAGTTCTGAAGCTTTTTATGCCAGCACTTTTAAAGCTTTTTCTGAAACCAAGAGGAAGAAACATCATTTTCTCCATAGACATCTGAGCTTGTGTAAAGTTCTGGGGAGTCAGGACTTGGAGAGGAACACGAAGTATTGTCATACTTGCGGTGTAGTTGTGGCACCTTGCAACATTTGTCTCATTGCTTCCTCAGCAGCCTCTTCCAAACTCAGGGAGACAGAGGAGTGTTAGTTGAACTTTTAGAAAGAAACAATATTTCTTTCAGCTACAAAGTCTAAAACTTAAGTCTCCAAATTACTTAGTGAAGTTTTGTAGCAGAAGCTGGATTCAATACCAACCGAATGGTCCCCTAAAAGTCATGGCTCTGCCTTAGCGTATAGATGTGTTTCTACTTTCAGAGAGTAAATATTGCTCTATGGTGCTGCAGTTTGTGCTACTGGGGAGGCTGGCACTAATGCAAATATGCTGTGAAGCTATACGCTTCCTGCTCACTCTGAGCATCAAATTACTCCCACCTTGAAAAAGCTGGTTTCATCGTTATTTACAGAGCTGGTCTTACCAGCAATGTACTTCCCTGGAAACAAAGTTTCTTCCAAGAGTTAAAAATATGCATAACCCCATAAAGGGTTTAAAATATGTCCCAGTACCATTCAGTGAAAGCTGCTTAATTGGAACTCCCACACAGCACTTTGCAATTAACGGTGATGCTGCCGTTTAGACAAAATAAGGGAGAGAGTCTCAAAGTCAGAATACCAAATACAATAAATGTCCTGTCTGAAAACATGGTGCACAGCTACAGACACTGTCAGTTATCTTTCATCTCTGTGTCTCCTGATCACAAATGAGTCCTACTCTTCTCCCAGCCTATTTTTCGCGTGGGGCCCCTGTGCTATAGGGGAGCCTGGGGGCTGTGCAGATGAACTGCAGCACGTGTTCCTCTTCCCTGCACTGAGTGAGGGCTGTGAGATACTAAATGTATGCTAGCTATCTCCCAGGTATTCCTTGCTACACCATTTCAATCCTGGATTCACTGGGCATCTGCTTAAAGGCTTCTGAAAATGAAGATGCTGCTTTGGGCAGAGCGGAGGAGAGGACCGGCTGATGCAGAATCCCTGAGTCATGTCCCAAATTCCCCTCTGCAGCAAGGCTGCAGGATAACCTTGAGCTGCGCTCCTCTTGGCACAGAAAGTACAGCAGGATGCAGCCCTGAACTTCTGCGTGGGAACATCTGTGTGAGGACCACCCCTCAATGCTCCCCAGCTCAGGGCTAGGGAAAAGCCAGCTTCGTAATGTGGTGAGAACCAGCATCCTTCATTAAATCACAGAGGAACACAGCTGTAGGTAAGGACTTATCCTGTGGCAAATAAGGTTTTCCTCCCTCCCTAGTCCTCTAGTTCTCCCTTGTGTTCAGGCCTGCATTTCCTCACTGACCTTCGCGGAGTTTGCTTGGGATACGGATATTGGGGGTCAGTGCAAGTGGGGGGCAATAGTGCCTTTATTTCACTTCTTCACACGTAACTGGCTGATGAATGACATGAAAAAACAAAGACCTAAGGCATGTAGAATTATTAAAAATTATGAAGGGGGGGCATTTGATGCTGGTCACGCTACCCATATCCCAGCAACAGTGTGTTTTTAAGGTCCACTGCTGCTTTTCTGCAGGGCATGCTGGGCTATGGGAGGAGGGGGCCCAGCGTCACCTGGGCTTTGCTTTGTTTGCCCCAAACCCACCCCTAGATTAGACAGACCAGTAAAAAAAAAAAGAATCCCCAAACCCAAGGACAGGAATTTCCTTGTTGATGAGAACAGACTGGCTGCGCAATTCCTGGGGGCTTTCAGCAGACTAACCACAAATTTGCTGTGGAGCCTCATGCTCTGAGCAGTGTGGGTAGAAACTGCTCCCCTTTGATGTTGGACCTTGAACCCATTTCATTTTCAGTGTAACT
Source organism: Harpia harpyja (assembly GCF_026419915.1). Classification (NCBI taxonomy): domain Eukaryota; kingdom Metazoa; phylum Chordata; class Aves; order Accipitriformes; family Accipitridae; genus Harpia; species Harpia harpyja. The sequence goes on along the minus strand of NC_068940.1, from coordinate 53,186,294 downwards.
GGCCTTGTTGCCATGGTTGTTATAGCTTGCAAAGGTGGTGAGTTTGCACCAAGAGAGGCTGGAAGCTGCCCCCCACCCTCTGTCTGACCACACCAAGGTTTGACGCTGGGGAGATGCATTTAGCTTGCACCAAAACAGCCCCACCACATTAAGCCATGCATATCATCCCATTGCTGCAGGATGGGGACAGCCTGGCTCCCCCACCACCTGCCCCTGCAAACCTCATTGCAGCTGCCGGGGTAGGAGTCTTGCAAGAAAGCCAAGTCCTTTGCCTAGCCACCACAGCTCTCATCCTACCAGGAAGGCTCTGTGTGCAGGACTGGTGATGATCAAAGGCCAGCTATGAGTCATCTCAATTCCAATGAATGATCATTAGTTGGGGGAAGAGGTAATTAGACTGGCTTCGCTATCTTGCTGTTATGCTGGGGGAGTAGTGGGGTGGTATTGCTGCCATTGAAGAACTTTGTTTGTTAAGAGTGACTCATTGGGTATGCGTCACAAATTACACACGGGAAAAACTACCAGTGCTCCCTGTTGGCAGTTGAAAGTCCAGTGCCATGTGCCCAGAGGATCCTGGCAGCTGGCTGATAATGATAGCATCACCTGGTAAGCCTTCCCTTCCCTTTCATCTCACCTAGAGGGAAACTATCAAAGTCAGGTCTGCTCTTGCCACCAGTAACTCCATGGGCTACATACCTGCCCCACTGCAGAAGCTGAAGGGGAAATGGCTTTTGACAAAACTAGCAGAGAATCAGAAGAACCAGATGCAGAGCCCTGGTATCCCGGGCTGCAAGATCCTTCAAGGACTTTGTAGCCCTTGAGAAGCAATTTAACCTGCTGATCCGGGTCAAAGCTTCATGACCACTCTGTTTCAATAATAAGCTACAGTGAAGTTTGATTGCAAAGCCAAGACATTTGCAGTATCCAAAATCTGTCCCCAGATCTGAATTTCACTGTTGAGTTGGCCCATCTTTTGGTTTAAAAAGAGATTGAGTGAACTTTTATTCTTATTTGACTGATTTTTATCCTATGGACTTGCAAATAGCAGTTGAACCAGGTCTTCTTAATAAACTTTTTAAAGATACATTTCCTAATGTTTCTGCTTCCAGAACAGCCTGAGGTTTGGAAAGACAGAGGCAATCAACAGTAAAAGGAGACAAAATAATTGCTTGGATCTTTACATTCTTTTTGCACTTTGAAACCTAATTTTAGATTGCAGCTGAGGCTTAAGGTTTTTTCTTAATTTGCCCAAAGTGTTTTTCTTTCTTCCACTAGAACAAACCCAGTCAAACCATATTTGCCCTCCAAAACTTAGTTCTGAGAAGTGCCCAGCGCAGAGTTTCTCAGTTCAACGAATGTAAACACTGGGAAGATTACTTATTTCCTTTCTGCGTGTTCTTTTGAGTTGGAATTTGATTACAGCACTTGAAGAATATCCTCTTACTGTATAAAACCACAGTTATGGAGACCTGATCCTCACCCTCACTTTGGTGGAGGAGTGCTGCTAAGGTGTGTAGCTGTAAAGCACGTGTGTCACGTCTTCTGCTGGGATACTGTGCTCGGAGTCTGTTGGGATTGCTCTGTGGTGTCTGCTTTGAGATGGTGGATCCTGGGCTGGATATTTCTGCTTGTTCATGAAAACAGCCCTTGAGTAGTCTCAGACATCCTGAGTGGGTAATGAATGGCTTGATCCTGAAAAGATGCTGAGAGCTGCAGCACAGCCCAGGGTGGTAGATCTCTGCTGCCCACCCCAGTGACCCCAAAGCAGAACCACATTTCCCGTGAAGGTTCTCATCGCCTCCGGCTCAGTCTGTGCCTCCCGGCTAACATGCAGCCACTGCTTTCCCGCACAGGGACACCCGGACCTGCACCCAGGCAGTATCCAGCTTAGCAATATCCAGCTGGTCCACTGAAGGTGCCATTCAGAGCCACCACAGCCGTCGGGTGTGCCTGGCAACTGCAGACGGTGCCGCGATCGCTGCTGGAGCTGGGTGAATTAAAGCTCCCTGTTTGCTGAACACATGCAAACACATCTCTCTCTCAGACACACACGTGCAAAGCTAGGAAAAAAAAGGGGGCCAGAACTGCAGAGTGTAATGTCATGATTATCCACTGGAAAAAGCTCAATACCTGACCTGCCCAAATTCTTCCATTCTGGTCTCAATGTTCAAGAAAGAGACTGGTGAAACCAGGTGGGCATTTTTCCAGGAGGTTTTGGAAGAAGAGAGACAATGGTTTGGCTGCAGGCTGGTAGGACACTAGGGAAGATCACGGCATGCCGTGCAATACCAGCGCTGTTTTGGGTTAAACCCTGTTCTATTTTCCAGCCTCAAAGAGTTCCCTGGGTTTGAGCTGCACCTTCCTGAAGTGCACACCCCACTCCCAGTTACTGGGGAAGCTGCAGACCGTACAGTGTGCCTGGCAGAGGACTGCCTTACCCAAGCTGGGTTGGCAGTTGGTGAGCTCTCCGGGGCACCGACAGCCTTGCACCACGGACCGGGCACTGTGCAGACACACTGGAACTCTAGTGTCTTCTGGTCAGAGCCCCTGGGTGTTTCTGTGACTCAGTGGGGAATCCTGTCCTGTTTTCTATCTATCTCCAGAATAAAAGCTCATTTTGCTTTTCCCTCCCCCAGCAGTCTGGGTGGCTTTGTTTAGAAGGAATTATACAACTAAAGAAGGCCAAATCTTGAACTGATCTGTGGGCACGGCTGCACTGCGGGTGACATGTGGACAGGCATATCTCTGGGAGGCTAATCTCCCGAGCATGGAAAACAATACGAGGGCAGATGTAGCCGCAGGGCTATGGAGCGAACTGTCAGAGGGACACGCAGAACCAGGGACACACACTGCGTTTTCCAGCTGGTGGGAAGCCCATGCCATGCTGCTGGTATCTCTGTTGACGAAACCATGGCTCAGCCAGATGTCCCTTGTTTTGCTGTGAAGATCTCTCTCTCACGGAGGAAACTCTCTTCTCCCTTCCTTTTTCTTTCACTGCTTTCAAGCCCAGTTCACTAAACCACCCCTGTATCCTCCGCTGGTCAGGTCCCTCTTTTCTGAATTCATGCCAACAGCAAATCTGGGTGGACAGTAGCTAATTCTAAGTAAGCAGAACTGTTCACATCCATAGTGTCAACACCTGGCACCTGCAAGGACCACTGCTCTGATGGGGCCACCACTGCAGAGAGCAGGATGAGGTGCCCCGGTCACTGTCCCACATGGGGTGCAGAGCAAAGGCAGCCTCTTGGGTGGGAGGGGAAGGGGAGATTGGATGCTGCCATGTGTTTTCTGCTAACATCTTGCTGAAAGCTGAATCAGATGTTGGAATTAAAATCACTTCTTCACACCCTTTCATTTTTGCAGCCAGGTTTGCCAGGTTTTTTGTGAAGCCACAAAAGGCAATTAGGGAAGGCAAGGCCAGATCCTGAGCTGGGTACTGCGAGTTACACCAGATCGCCCCGCCGATTTTCTGGCCCATAGCTTTCAGTCAAGCCGGCTGCAAGTACAGCAGACACAAAGTCTGAGTATGCAGAGGGTGCCACTGCAGATCCCCACCAAAATCAGTGGAAATCTTGCTGTCGGAACCAGGACCAGGATTTCACTGAACTTACTCAAAAGATAAAGTTGGTAGTGACAAGGGGAATGGTGTGAACCTAAACTTTCTTGCATTTTTAAGATTGCAGGTTTAGTCTTCCTCTAATCCTTTCTGAAGATTTCTTATCAAGTGTTTCTTTTCCCCTGCCACTAAGCTGCTGCTGCTGGCTGCCAGGGGGGACTGTCAGTCTGTCCCACACCTTTGCCAGGCTTCACATAGTTTCTCTGTCAGGGAGAAGGGAATGGTGATGGAGAGCAGCCTGATCAATAAGTCATCCAGGATCCCTTCCTATGGGCGGATCATTGCTGTCCAAAGCAAACTAAACTCACTGGCAGACAGACACTTCATCTTTGGGGTCTCCTGCAGCCTCAGTGAGCCAGAATTAAATGTCTCCTCTCCCTGCTTCTTTCCCCGACCGTGTAAGACCAGAATGGAGAAACAAGTGGGGTCCAGCTGCCTTGAAGTCTTAAAATGTTTCAGATGGGCTCCGGGGAGAGAGGAGGTCCACAGCAGAGCTGGGTCCTGAAGAGATACAGGATATTTATCATGGTCCAATTTTCTTTGCTTGCCAACTGCAGTTTTTTGCGTTGGTACAGAAGGAAAATTAAAAAACCACTAGTAAGTTGGAGTTTTACACCAATTGTTATACCATTATCATGATGATAAGTGACTATAAAGTACATAAAGGGTCTAGAAACTCAGCTTGTCTTTTTTAGCAAGTTGCTTTTTTAAGTAGAGTTACTTTTATGTTAGCTTGGCACTGCCTGACATACTGCATTATTTTTAATAAGCCAGAAATCTGCTCCAAGATTGTTGTGGCTCAAGAATTAATAAGATAATGTTTCCATTTGGGGAAATCCCCTGAAAACAGAATATAAAAAAGCCTAAAAGCCACCAGTCTGATTTTCAGGGATCCTTATTGCCCAGGGCTCCCATCACTCAGTGAGACTGGAAGCAGCACAGTGTCTCCCAGATGTCAGGTCAACAGTGCTGAGGGGTTTTACTGGTGCGGATGGGAGGAGACCCTGGCTCATAAAATGAGGCAGAGTTTGCCCCAGAAATTCCCATTTCTTTATTACTTTATTATTTCTTTATTACTAACCCTTATACTAGAAAAGCCATTTATCTGTTTCTCCGAAGAGGCAGCCATAGAGACCTAAACCTTCAGAGACTGGGAGGGGAATTTATTAATAACAAGGGAAGACTGCAGGTGTAAGATGTTTGTCATGCTAACACCTGAACAAACATATCACTGTGCCCTTGCTTATCTCCTTCCTACTCACTGCCTTTATTGAGTCCAGTGTCCTGCTAACTGCAGACATATTAATCAGGCAGTTAGACTGAAGTCACTGTCTCTGTACTGCTTATCTAGACCATATAAATGTGTCATTATATAGATCAGGGCCGGGCCAAAGGGGTTTTTCATACCTTTGTGATGACCAAGCTGCTCAGTACTTCCTGTTTCCATGAATTCCCTGTGCCTCAGAGGCAAAGCCAGCCTCCTCAGTGACTGCAGCAAAGTCCTCTCTTGTCCCACCTATATAAATAAGTATATATAAGTATATAGTATTTTTCTCCTATTCTACTTTTATGTCATCATTTGCAGCCTTTTCCCCACAAATGTCCATTTTCTCTTTTGAAAACCAGACCGATGAAGCAAGGTCTCTTTTTGACGCCATACCTTTTGCAGCCCATAGTAGCATTAGGGGCAAATATCTCTCAGTAATTTCTGCTGCTATGCATTTGTTAGCCCTTGGTTTGTTACTGGCTTTCCCATCCTTTGCCCACTTCCCAGAGTTTTGCTATGAAGAGGTTGATGTACTGAGATGTACTGAGCATCTCCCTGTGTGAAGGGAGTGTAATCCTGTTCTCACATGTACTTTGAACCCCAAATCTCTCCATTTCCTTTTCCCTTTTTACATTTTTGATGGCAGTAGATAAAGCTGTATGCAGACAAGAGCTTTGAGAGTGTCACTGCCTGCCTGGTGTGCTAAAAGCAGCATCTTTAGTGGACATTCAAAACACAAGATGCTTCTGTGATAAAATGAGTGGCGGGCACCATGGCAGCAGCATACTGCTGGGCTCTAGCTGGGTTTCCTAGTCCCCAGCTAGCAGAGTACCTCTGGAGAAGCTGCCCTGGTTTTCCGTCACCTCCTTTTTCTGTTCCTTGTTCCGTTTCTGGTTCATTAAAATTAGAGGTGGACTAAAGGTATGTCCTGGGAACTGAATGTCCTCATCCTTTGGCCATCTCTGAGTCACAGCTGAATGCAGGAGTAAATGTCACAGCTGAGTAAAGGGGATGGGGTCACAAATCAATGCAGCAAGTGTCTTACTTTTTATAAACAGCCAAGAGAAACACAGCCAAATGCTCACAGCTTAATGCATGGATTAGTACTCATGTACAACATATACATGGTTATAATATTGATAATAAAGATAAATATGTTTACCCGTTCTGTAAATCTCCATAAATCCTTCTTCTTCTTTTGCATGTAATACAATTCTCCAAAGGCTCGAAAATGTGCGTGGTGAGTCTCTAATGCACATTTTATTTGCTGATTTCCCATGGCTCCGTATAGACATTTTAACTTCAACAGAACATCTCAGCAGGAACTTTCTTATCAGGATTTCTGAGACTCACAACCATATTCAGAACATCTAGTAGAAAGATTCCTAAGTCTCTGGAGACATCCCCACTTAAAACCATATTTGCTTTCCTGGCAGTTTCCTCTGAGAGCCTTTGAATGTGGGGAACAGTGCCATGAGTGTTAAGCTTTTCTCTCCCCATCGCTACAACTCCAGCGGGCGTCAAGTCTCGTGTGCTTGTACTCGCCATGTACATGCCGGGGAATCTGGTGTGCTGCGAAAATAACTGAGATGATTATGACAAAATGTTCCCTCCACCTTTTGTACCAGGAACCTCTTCTGCCATAGGAAATGTTTGTGTTTCTGAAAATGGCTTAGTGGTAATCTTGCTGCAAACTGCTCTCTTAAAGGAGCCTCTCCTGTTCGCAGCACCCTGTGCTGTCAGAGGGAGTGCACTGAAACAGATGGCATCGTGTCTGGCAAATTTTGTGGTGCTAATTTCTACCACAACAGTGATTTTCTTCAAGTGGCTTGCTGGGATAAAATAGGATGAGAATGTAGCACAGAAGCTGTTAAATATAAAGGAAAGATCTGTCCTTGCTGCGGATATGATGTGGGCTCCTTGCTCCTTGGTGTTGCTTTCTCCTCCATAAGAGGAAATCTGATGGTCCCTTACCGTGGTGACTGTCATTCCAGGCAGTCCATGAAGGCTACAGGTGTATGCAGTACGTCACGTTGTATGTACGATAGATAGCCCCCAAATGAGTGGAGACCCAGAACATGCTCGGGAACTGCTAATGGCTCCATAAACTTTGAGAACATAACTCTGAGTGGCTGTAAGTGACAGGCAGGTCCCCAGAGTGATTTTGGTCATGTATTCACTCCAACGCAATGTGTACAATAACTGGTTTTGCTTGTTTGTGTAATAAACCCCTCTCAGAGGTTTTTGCCTTTTAAGTTCCCCTTTGAGTGGCATTTATGAAGGGTGAGATTGTCACTGTCCCTGAGAGAGGGTGATGCTGTCACTACTTCTCTAATGGCTGTGCACTGAAAGCAGGTTTTAATGCCTTCAGAGCAAAGATCTCTTTGTAAGCAGGACACCACGTAGCTTCCGAAACACCAAGTCAAGCAAATCTTAGTTTCCTTCGCAGCTGAGGCAGGGTGATAGAGGGAAACCCTGCACCAGTTTCAGTGAGAGTCAAGCACCAGCACCCAGCCCTCGCAGGCGCCTGTGGAACGGAACTTGGGTTTCTGACCCCAAAGCCTCCATCACTCAAGTAGGAAATCCTTCCCTTCAGGTAGGTGTCTTCTTGTGCTTTCAGCTCTGCGATTTGCATGAAAAGATCTCACCCTGCTGTCAAAGCAGCAAAGCCCTCACACTTTATACTCTGCCACAAACTAGTAAATATGAAATATATTCAAATGCAGAAGGCATTCTGTTGCCTCCTTGCAGAAGCTGATCAATATCTTCTCTCTCAGCTAGTGTTGCCTCAGTTAGCAGCAGACAAGCTGTTGGGTTTAGGCTTCCTGGGCTGACTTTATTTTTAGCTGGGAGTGGCATTTTTCCTCTGGAAGCTTTCCCTGCTTCACATCATGCAATGAAAGCTGCTTGCTGGCATGACACTTTCTCCTCCTTGCTACTATTTTCCCTCTGCTGACTTTGTAGCCTTCAAAACATCAGTTTGCTTATTAAATTATCATGCTGCCCACAGTGAGAGAGAAAAATGACTTAGTGCACAGCTTGCAGCCGAGCATCGCGTCGGGCACCTGCCTGCAAAGGGGCTGACTGGCACCGGGGAGGTGGGCAGCGGGCGCTGGGGACAGGCAGGGCAGGGTCTGTGCGGGGGCTGGCACTGTGGGTTTGCCCACCAGCACCGGGGACCCCTCTCTGTGCCAGGCCAGACGTCTTCCAGTTCAGGTCTGCTGGAGGGAGGCGAAGGTGGACTACGCATGGCTGCAGGCGAAGCATTTCTTTGTTGAATTCACGGGAGAAAAAAACCCAAGGGTTGCTCCTCGTCTGCCTGAGGATCTGGAAGTGCAGTGCAGTCGGCTCTGGTGAGAACTCAGCTGGGTCCTGACAAAGGCAGCATGAGGATGTGCTGGGAGAGACCCCCCCTGGCATCTCTACCACGTGGCTGGGATTTCGGCCAAAGTCCTCAGTGGGAGATGGAGCAGACCCCAGAGCCTGAGCTGATGGAGACAGGAGAGAATAATGGCATTGTCTCATGTGGTTTGCTCTCCATGTTGAGACCACGTGCGTTCTCCAGCAGGGCTCATGCTGTTTTCTGTCACTCCTTGGCTAGAGAGTTTGCCACAGGCTCCACCTCTTGCAATGAGTCATGGTTCAAAATGTACACGTCTATTAAAAAAAAAAAGGGGGGGGGAACATTAAGTCATGAAGGTTATGAAGAAATATTTAACAGTGTGAGGCAGTGCGCACCATTTCAACATCAAATAAATCTTTAGAGAGCCCTGAAAATCTGTAAGAAAGAGGTGGATGAACTCACCTCCATCTCTTAAACCTAATGACAGTTTATATCTCTATGGTGAAATGATTTGTGCACTGACCCATCGGTTCTAAAATGCACGTCCTTCAATCTCAAACCTCCTCCCTGCCCTTAAGAGCTGTATCTCCAAACCTTCCCTGCATAGCCACCAAAATGTCCAGCATCCACCTCTGTGATACAATTATGCGCAGTAAATATTAGCACAAAGGAGTACTGAATACCCAGCTGCTGGGCAGAATTAATGCAGTTCATGCCTTGTCTGCAGTCCAAGCATGTTTCCTGACAAAGCAATGATAACATCCTGAGCAGGCAGGTAATAGCAGGCTTCATACTGAAAAGATGCACAGATGATCCTTTGTCCCTCCCTCCAAACCCTTCCAAATTAGATGCGCAAAACTGGCTGCTGCTGCTGCTGCCTTCTGGAGGAGTATGCTGCAAGACCGAGAGCCTCGGCAAGCAGAGTATAAATTGTCTGTGATATTCGAGCCTGTTTGAACTTTGCACTTTCCTTCCCTCACTAGATAACATTATCGAAATCCCAGCGTTAAAGACCTGCAAGGTTGTAATGCAAAGCTGTAGGGAAAAAATTCTGCACGTCCCTGACAGTCTCTTCTGCTAGGAAGATCTCCAGCTTGGGTCTGCGAACACATGAGCCTGTGTGCCTGTGTGTTTTAAAATCTCTCCATAGTTGTGGCCAGATAAGCTCCTAGGTCCATACTGTTTCCTGCTCCTACTATAGTGCGTGCATGCACATTGGGGTTTTTCTTTATTATTTGCTTATGTGAAATGCACACTCATGAGCCTGAGCTTCCTTTTCAGCTCAGCTCTTCCTAGAGGAGTCTTTAGTCCTGTTATGTCTCTCTAAGACTCATAATCCTTTAGTATTTAGAACAGTAAGAACTGCCTTCTCTGGCACATTGGATGAATCAATGTAATGGTTCTTAATCTCCATGTCAGCGGGCAAGGTACCCAACCACGCTGGTGAAATGGCAGTCACCAAACATGCGAGACACGATGGATTCAGCTATGGTTGTATTTTAGCATCTGTGACAACAGATGTTGCAGGTTAACAAACTCTCTGGCCTGGGCATTTGACTCGGGAAGGACCACTGGAGAGGAAAATTTATTTCCTTTTGTAGTTTTCACGAGCTCACCATTAATTTCCCTTTGTCCTAGTGTCACCGATACTCTTGTCACTTCCTGTGTCACTGATATTCCCAGAGTACTCTGAGAAACACGTGATATTGTGCAAGCACATACTCCTGCTGATTATCCAGACCATGGGCAGCACAAAACATCCAGCCTGCTGCTGTTTGTTGTATTGCTCCTGAGGGGAGAAAAAAGCCCTGCTATACATCATCCACCCCAAAATAATAATAATAATAATAATAATAATAATAATAATAATAATAATAATAATAATAATAAATTAAAATGGTATTAATTTAGCAGCACACCCCATTAGGAGTAAATGCATGCTCTTAGAGGGCTCCATGCTAGAGTATAAATGCCTCATTAATATTGGATATATCAACCTGGGAGCAGGAGCAAAGTCAGAGAGAACAGTGACTGGCAGTACAATGAGTCCACCAGACCCCATGCAGCGACGTTTCCTTTAGTTGCTCAGCCTGCATTCAGATACAGCCTGCTCTCCAAAGACACCATCTGTGCAGGTTTCCAGTGCCTGGGTTCTACCTCTGCAGCACAGCCCTGGCTGGATTCCCTGGGCTTTTCAGGCCTTTTTGACGAGGGAAAGCAGCTGTGGGCAGGCTGGGTACAAGCCAGACCCCGGCTGACCTTGAAACTGCCTCCCACAAGCTATAAATATTGCTTTCTTCTAGGTATGCTGCAGGAAGAGTTGCCCGTTAAGAAACAGCAATTCCTTGGTCTCCGGCTCTTCTGATCTCCAGAAGTAACTGCCGGGAAACTTGTAATACTGTGCTATGAGCCAAGCCTGACAAGAGGACTGTGCCGCTTTGAGGTTTTTTGTCCCAGCACAGAGCTGTGGTAATTCACCCATCTCAGTGCTGCCATTTAATGGCACCTTTTTCAAAGAAGAATAGGAGTTGTCGGAGGGGCAGAGGTGGATAAAGGTCACCCAAGTGGGGCTGGCTCCAGCGAGCACTGTGGGGAGGACAAACCTGTGGAGGGAGCAGAGGTGCTAGATGTCCCAAGTGCAGTCCTTGCTCCCTTCTTGCTCCTCCTGGGTAGTGGGGAGCAGAGTCCTTCGCTCTCCTGCCCAGGGGTTGTACACTAGAGATGCCTTCACCCAGCATTCTTCTGGAAGGACTCAGATGGTGGCAATGGAGGAGATACTGAGATATTGGCAGCTGTTTTTAAAAGCTCTTTCCTTCCAGCACCTGGAGAAATACTTTGCACAGGTCCTATTTCTTTCTTGGGCTCAACTCAAACTTGTACACTTCAGCTTCCTCTGCTCTGGGGTCTCCAAGTTCATTAGTCCACTCTGTGCTGAATGAAGCATATGGGACTATTTCACCCTGTTTCTCCCTACATGCCTTGATCTTTCAGGAGGAAGAATTAGTGGGAATCTCCTTCAGGATGGGTAAATTATGATGCATCTGCATTCAGTTGTTCCAGCTCTCAGACAGGGCACAGAAACATGGACTGCTCAAGGATAAGCACACGTCTGGGACATCTGGCCTGCAGCAGTGATAAATTACCATACAAGCAGTGATGGTTCATGTGGGTGCTCACAGAGTCTAGACACCACTAGCGCCAGTAGGGCTTTCCCACTGGGGTGTGGGGTCTGCTCTGCCCAGACCCTGGGCAGTCACGTTTTCTGCCACAGGGGAGCTCTTCCTGGGCATTGCCACTGCACTTGGCCATGGTCCTCCCCTTGTAGCAAGGCCTCTGAAGGAGAATCGCTATTCCTTGCAAGAAGATTGGCCCCATATGAATATATAACAGGTTACATTTCCTTCTTGAATCTGATATGCCTATCATAACTAAACTTCTGTTGTATATAAATGGGAAAGTTTTAGTGGAAAATAGCATTGCTCATGTCTAACATCCTTCTCTAATTAACAAAGATCATTTTCTGCAATGTATGTGCACCTAATTACCATTCCGAGTGATCATTAAGATGTACATAGAGTTAGCAGGAGCCTTGCTACTCACTCATCTGGAGAGACCTTATACCCCAGGGAGGGAAAGCAGGGTAGAGGAAAGCGTCTGGAAGTCCGGTATCGTGCTCTGAATGTGTTCCCACCCACGAATGAGGTACAGCGTGCTGCTTTACCCTGCCAAGGGGGACACAGCCATGCGTGATCTTGGGGCTCACATTTTAAACCAAGCTATACATTACCAAGTCAGTGATGAGTGCAAGGGCGCCGAATGCGATTTGCCAAGGTGTTTATGTACTTCTCGCGCTGTTTTCTCCGGGGCTTAGTGTGATGTCCGTCAGCACCTACATTCCTCACAAAGCTGGAAATTTCTATTATCAGGCACCCAACAACTCAGTCACAGTCTGTTTCTTCCTCTGCTGAACTGACTGCTGGCTGACAGTCTCACAGTCTCCCCTCTTATTAATTCAGCTCTGGCAGGCAACCGAGCGCTTCTTGCTATGGCTGAGGCACTAAGCCTAGGAAAGGGAATGCATTGTGTTAGCCGTTGCCGTATCTGACCTGTGTCTGGTTTTAATATGGCGATGGGGTGCATGAGAAGGTGACTGCTATGCTGAGAAATGTGGGAAGCATTTGCAGTGAGGAGTGAAACGATGCCAAGACAATAACTGGGAATGGCTTTGTTTCCAGCAGCTTGCGGTGGGTCACAGCACAAATCCGTATGGTTGGGCTTTTCCAGGTACGCCCCATTGGACTGTTGTAGCACCTAGTAAATGCTGACTGACATAACACCTCAGCCACAGAGGAAGGAGAGATTTTAAGGCCAGCAGCAGCAGGTCTGAGCATGGCTCTGAGCCCAAACACGGCACCTCAACCCCAGGGCTACAGAGCAGCTGGCAGCTCGCTCCTGCCCCAGTCACCACTTTTTAACTGGGCCTCTGCTGTGAGTCAGGAATGGTGACCCATGCAAGTTAAAGGTGAAGAACACATTTATTCAGAGTCCTATGAAGCAAAACTGTTTACTTTTGCAGAAGCCTAATTAGGATAGGTACCTTGTTTGCTGGGGCGAGAGAGCGAGCCCCTCCTGCCACTGTCCCCGGGAAGGTATGTGTGCCAGTCCCAGTCCCATTCCCCTTCCAGCAGCCTCACTCTTCGGTTTATTGATGGCTGAAGTGCAATTTTTTTCTTCTTCATTTTCCCCACATTTGTTCCTGTGAGGGAACAAAGTAAAGATTCATCACTTTCTCTCCCTTGCTGGCCAGAAACAACTATCTCCCAGTCTGCCTTTCAAACTGTGTCCTCCTACCACTGAGCTTCCAGAGCATGGTCAGGGAAGGCTGGCTGCAGGGGTGGCCAGAACATCTGCAACGTGATGATTTGGGTTTCTTTTCATTTTTTGACAAAGATGTGCCCTGGCCCAGACTTCTCTAATGGGTTACTTTGACTCAGAAATCAATGTTTCTGGCAAGATGTAATTGCATGTCAAGGTTTAGAAGACTTTTAATTTCATTTCTGTGTACAGTGCAACCACGGCACAAGTTGCATGTTGTACAACCTTGGAAGCCATCGGGAGCAAGAATGGTCGCTTTAATGGGATGACCCAGATGGGCAGAAGTGAACGAAGTCAAGGAAGGAGATGCCTGGGCCATGCTCCTTAGTTCAGAATCTTTGTAGGACAGATGAGTATTTAACCCCAAGAGCAAACAGGGAAAGCGGATTTGCTGACAAGTAAAGATCAGGTGCCATTAGTTATTTTCCAAAGTAAAAGAGACAAACGAACAACTGAGGCTTTTTCCAAAGCATGGTGATACCCAGGAGAGTCTTTCCTCTAGTCTCAGCAGGCATTGGAGCAGGTCCCCCGTACAGTCCAAGGACAAGCTGATCTCAGTTACCTCTCTCTTTCTTTCTTTCTTTCTTTCTGCTCAGGAGGTGCTGAAGACTTTCTGCTGATAACCAGCTCACAGTTTACATGTCTCACACCGTGCTTGTGCGCTGCAGCGAGTGACTTGTGAGGGTTTGCAGCCTCCTCCACCCTCGCGAATGCTGCTGCAAACCCCATGGGGAGCTGCTGGGAGAGGCGCTTGCTCTCTCTCTGTCTCTTCCTCCTCCTCTTCAGCAACACCCAGGCTGCAAATCCCACCCTCAGTGATTCAGATCAACAGACGGCCCTGTTATTTCTCAGACTGAGAACTCTTAACATTTCCTGTTGACAGCTATTTTGGGAATATTAAGCCTGAATGTTTTGGTGGAAAGTGAATTCAAAGGGCCACAAGAGCAGGGGAATGAGTGAATGAACCCAAGCAACTCAACAACACAAAAAATTTTGTAACGCTTTTTTCAAACGCAGAGGGAGCTTTGATACTGCACATGGCAACAAAGACTTTTGTCATGTAGGCTGCTTGGAGTCAATATGAAAACGTCTCCATTGTGCTGGCATTTGGTCGCAGGAAGCAAAGCTTGTAGTAGAACTTGAGATAAAAATATTTTTAAGGCTCATCACTTTTTGACATCTCCACTCCAACACCTCCTTCCCAAAGCAGTCTGTACAGACAGCTCCATTATGGCTGCTACTTCTGATCTTCAGCCTCACCCAGCAAACATGCTTGGAGCACATGTGCTGATGCAAACTATATGAGGAAGTGGAAAAGCTTATGGTGACAGCCTGAAATCAATGGGGACAGCTCATCTGTTTAAGGTGTGCAAGATCTGGCCTCCGGTGAGCAGTCATTATCTTTCACACTGAAGCACAAAGGAGTTGAATCTGTCTATGAAATTACATTATTCTACAGCAGTGGAAAAAATCAACGTCCTGTGGTCATGATTATGCAGGCGTTGGGCCATGCTGGAGACCACTATGTAGGGGTTTTTTTTATTTTAAAGAAGTAGCTGGGCATTCAAGTCATTCAATAAAATAAAAATTCTGATTTTCAGCAGAGGCGGTGCATGCACTGGATTAGGATCTGTGTGCCTAATTTCCAAAGTGTATTTCTTCTGAAAAAAAAAAAAAAAGTCTACATTTTTCTCTTTATGCTACCTACTGCCTCAAGATCTCAAGGCAGAGCAAGATTTGCACAAATTGCAGCTAACTGGGAACATGTAACATTTATTCACACTAAATGCTTTTCCTACAAGAGTTCTTTGGAGCACATTTGCAATATATTGCATAAAAATTTGCATTTTAGAAGAAGATTCAGCCTTTCTATGTTTCTGCAGCAAAGGCCCTGCCCTGCTAAATATTTCCCTGTAGATGTTACAAGCCTCAGTGTGGCCCTGGTGCTATAAGCGTGCACACACTGTCTAATCATCTTGAGATTGGGTAGACGACATCGTTCAGGTGGGGATGTTTGTCCACACTACATAGAAATGCAGTGTGTAGTACAGTTACAGGGAATATAAAGGAAGGTATCAGGACACATGGGGTCTGCTACTACCTAGGAGTTGTAGCATATATACTACGTCTATTTGGAATGCTACAGATTTCCCAAGCTCTCTTTCAGCCTCCAGGCACGTATTTGTGCACACCATATGGCTGGTCCCATCCATCTATACAGTAGATAGTGTGGTTTATGTAGGTAAGCCAAGGACTGGCTTTCAGGTGGACAGAGCGTGGTTTGGTGACGTGCCTGGAGATACTGGAGTCCTGGCTCATGTCCTTTGGGACTGGTATGGAAAGCCCAGCACTGTGGGATACCAGCTCAGGTGTGCTTGGGGCATAGTCTGCAACTCAAGTGTAAAATGAACTAGAGACTGGGCATAAATTTGGTTCAGTCATTCCTGGAAATTGGGCAATGGAATAAGCTTTCCATGCACATAATGCCTAGCCCTGCACAGTGCTGGCTGAGCAATGCTTTCCCTATGAAACTCAGCCCTGCTTGGTTTCATGTCTGCTTGTGTTTTCTAGGCCTACCTCAGCTTTCCAAGCTTTTCCTAGAGCAGGTGTGAGAAAGGGAACTTTTCCAGTGAACCAGTGTCTGATTTCATACTGAAATAATTTGGTTTCAGCAAAAGAGGATGATTTTAAGCAACTGATGGCATCATGGTTTCGGCTGAATTGGGCATTGGATTTTGGAGATCTTTTGATTGTGTAGCTGGAAAAAAAAGGGGGAGAAAGGTTCATGAGACCCTCCTGGAGCTGAAGCTGCTATGTGTAGTTCTTCTTTGCTAGCCAGCAGAGTGGAGTGAGTAGGAAAAGAGAAAAAAAAAAAGGATGCAATAATTTGAATTTGAAAGTGAATTTTGATTTGATTGAGTTCAGCAGTCCTTCTGTGTTTGACTTCTGCATTTGTTTGTATATTCAAGCTCTACAAGCATGAGGGCTTGCCGAGTGAATTTTAAACAGAGATGCGCATGTACTGACCATCAGTGAATTCTGAATACTTTATACTCTTGTAAAATTTACACCATGCTGCTTTGTTACCTACTTCCCCTTACCAGGGAATAGAAAGGGAAATAGGTGGATATGGCACATATTGCATATTATAATTTATAATGGACTGCTCTACAGAGAGGAAGTTATTTGCTGACATTACCATTGAACATAAATAATGAATAAATTAGAGAATGTTGCAATCTGTTTATAAAGAATTCTCAGACAAAGGTGAAATTCATGAAAAAAATATTAGTTGCAAATGATTTGCTCAGCTCTAGTTCTTACTCCTGTGGCTCTGAGGGACCTTGACTAGTCATGAGCTGATAACCTTCAATTCGAGCATGGCAGGCTATAAACTCCTCTACATGACTTATAGAATCAGAAGAATTTTAATTAAAAATATTTACCAATATTCATGCCCTCCTTCATCTCCAGAGTGACCTCAAAACAGAAGGGGGCTTTAGCTGACAAGAAATCTAGGTCATTCTCCTTCCACCTTTCCTGTCACTGAATCTCGTGTGAAGCTTAATTTTGCATTGTGATGGAGTAACAGCAAGGGGCTTAGTCCATGCGAGGTCCTAAATTTTGGATGTTAAGTAGGTGAAGCTTATATGTGCCTCTTGACACTCAGTACAATATGGCTGGGGTGAAAACAATGCTGAAATTTTGTGCCTAACATAAAGTAGTGGTCATTGCCACCTAGGATAAAGGAGACTTAGATCAACGATCACCCAGCCAGGGTAGGAAGAGGAGATGGCGATCTCATGTAAATGCTGATGTGCTTGTTTGTGTTAACGGGCTGCTGTTGGTGTAACCTCTTTTGGGAAAAGTCTTCTGGATAAAGGACATCTCTGCAAATCAGGAAATGAGAGCTTTATTCTCAGTTGTGTCAGAGACTTCTTAAAAAAAAACCATTTTGTCCAGACACTTTAAGATTTAAAGCACTGGTGTAGGTGCTTAGCTGCCTGTGATTTCTCCTCATTATGTTTGTGGCACCTAATTATCATGTGGATATGAATTTTGAAGTGGCCCATGCCCTCTCCCTGCCTATTCGTATTTCAATAAAGTAAAGATTATAATCTCTGCTGATGTCACAGGGATGCTGTGAGGGTCCATTATATGGCTTTTTGTCTTAGAAGAAGCTATAAAAGTTCACAATGTCTTATTAGCGATGCAGATCAGTCTGGAGCATCCACAAAGGCTTTTCAAGACATCTTGGATGAAGTGTTTTGAACCAGGGAGGGCCACCCTGCCATCAACCCCAAAACCCAGGGGATTCATGCAAGAGTGATTGGTTTGTCTTTGAGGCAGTTCCTGTGCCCTGGGTTTTGGCAGCTCTTTCGGAGCAGTGTGGTTTGGGATGGCGAGAATGAGCAGTCCCTGAGCAGGACAGTCAAGACATTGTTTCTCTCTTGCACGCTTGTCTCATGCACAAGAAATTCCCAGAATCGGCTTTCTGAGAGCCTGTGAAACACTTTCCACACCTGCCCCGTGGCTGTGGGTGAAGAATTGGTCCCAGTGACCCATGGCAGCTCCCACCACTGCTCCAGGTTTGGAATAGCCATGTGGATCCTGTCCCCTGAGGTAGTCACAGGCCCACTTGTCTCGTTTCAGGTTCCTCTTCATCCCTGGAGCAGTTCATAAAGGTTATAGAGTACATGGTAATCAGACTCTTTTAGGCTTAATGTTTTTGCATGTTGATACCATGTTTGCTAATTACCCATGCTATTATCTCTAATAGACTCGCCCTTCCTGCCTGATACACATTATGGTGAATTTGCAACAGGTTCAAGCAGAAATAAAAGAGGAAAAAAACTCTACTTCCCAACCCTTCATCAGTTCCATTTCTGTCTTATTTTGGCTTCCTCCTCCTACCTCTGTGGTAGCTTTGCAGTATTTCTGTCTCCCCTCCGTAAGCTCAGGGGCAGCGTCACCAGAAACAGCTCCTCTCCAAATGGGAGGATGACCATGACTTGTGGCTCCCCCCAAAAATCTGCAGTCCTGCAGCTCGATGGGGCTCATCCTGCCTCAAGCACCCTGGGATGGAAGACATGGGATACCGCGGCTTCACAAACTGGCATGGAGAAATAGGGAGAAACAGTCTGTCAAGGGGAAACAAATCAGATCACTATATCTTCTCACTCAGTTACCCTAAACCTGCTTGTCTCCTTGTTCTTTTCAAGGCCTGCATTTTTGTTTTGGTTTATTTTATTTTACTTTATTTTATTTTTAATTTGAAGGATCCCCTCTCTATGAATAGTCTCTAAGGCGGGCACTGGGTTATTGTCCTTTTGGTTTTCCCATTTGAGATTGAGCCAAGATTAGCCAGGGCATAAACTCCTGCCCCGGTTGCAGTGCTTTTGCTTTGATGCATGCATTTCAGCTTTAAAGTCTTCTCTCTCCAGCAGCTGTAAACCACATCCCCACCCTCACAGGGTATTTTGCCCTGAGATTCATGTGTGCAGCATAAACAGACATTTGCTCAGGTTTCTCACATATGGGTTTGGCAAGACCCACCCTGCCGTTCCTTACCCACCTTGGTCTGGTTTGCATTCCCTGCTCTCCCTCAAGTGAATCCTGTTGGGAGAGGTGTCGGAGGGCAGTACCGTAACTGAAACAGCACATCAGGGCCGAGCAAATGTAATAACAAGCTGTTCTGCAAATTGTGGCCTAAAAGAAACATGAAAACAAAATCTGAGGGAGGGTTGCTGTTATTATGTTATAGAGACTGTGATTTTTCTTGCTATGTTTTGCTGCTTTCTTGTTTTTAGCTTTCCACCTCTGTGCTGTATGAGATTACAAGATTTCAAAAGCATCTAACTATTACCCAGAATAAAAAAATCTCAGCATGGACTGCTGGTTCAATCATAATCCACTGTGATATAGTATGTGTCATCTCTTCTCTGGATTAAATCTAACCAGGAAAGGGGACCCTGCAGCATCTCCTCATCCATCCTGCAAACACCAGTCTGGTGGGAGTAACCAGGACCACTGTGGTCACCATCCTACTGCCCGTTACATTCTTGAAAAGGATGTTTGGGAAAGGTGGGACCTAGTACAAGCAGCTGAAGTTCTGGTGGGAAGAAGAAAGGAGCCCTGTTACCTGCTATTTTCTCTCTTTTACTTGCCATGCCGCTTTAAATAACATGATGGCATGCTGCTGAGTAGTGGCCCATTGCAACCACACACCATACAGCTGTGTGTTGTCTGTGAATGTCATCGGGGAGGTGGAGATGAAGCCTTTGTTCTTCCTGCAACACAACATTGTGTTGCTCGGATCTAGCTCCTGGCCCTGCTGAACCAAGCTGATGCCCTCCTTCACTGAGGAGTTTTCTTCCTTTCCCCAAAAGCCAGTTCCAAAAAGGAAAGTTGTTCGATATTTAGTTCTAGTGGGTGTGGAAGTGTGTTTATAGATTACCAACCCACGCAGCATTATAAGGTTCAAAACTCATTTTTTCATGTTTACTGAGAATGGAATATCGTAGTGCCATATCTTGCGGTGTGCAGTTGCAGCCCATTCTCGAGTATGTGGATACTGTCCCTCGGAGCGAGCTTATGGCTTGACCGCGTGGATGAAGAGCTCTGCACGGGCTTTTAGAGAGCAGCCCCATCACCAGCTCCTGCTGCACGTTCCCATGTATAGGCCAACCATATAAGCAACCCACTCCATCACAAACAGAGGGCTGAACTCAGGGCTTCGTGAGGTCTGCAAGAGAGCTTCTGCCAGCTCAGCAGGGGTTTGCCAAAGCACGCCGTGGCAGCAAGGGACCCACGCTTTGCCGGAGCAGCTCTTGGGATGGAGATGGAGTCAGCCCCACGGACACATGTGAGCGCAGCTGCTGGGGGGAGGCAGGCAAGGGAGGATTTGTCTTTTTGCGATTGGCAAAAAAGCTTTTGCAACCAAATAGAAAGGTTTACTACTTTGGAGGGCAGCGTGTGAAGGTACCGAGAGCTGGTAAGGAGCACAGAGGTGGAGTCAGAGTCAACCATGAGTAAAATACAGGCTCTTGGGTGCATAGTATAAGTGGTTCAACACCACTAGTGATATAACAGGTTTGTTTTCTTCCCTCTCACACTTCCACAGCATATTGCATATGAGATACCACTAAAGACATGACATGACACGGTATCAGAGTGGTTTTTTCCTCCTCATAGCAAGAATATATAATAATCTCTCTGGGAAGCACGTCTCAGGCTATCTCCAAGAACAATAGATGCTTGTAAGGCTTCCAGTGAAGTCAGAATAGCTGGAGGCTGCGAGTCACATAATAACTTTTTGTGCTTGCATAGTGTTTCATTTTCAGACTGATCTGAATAGGAGATGGAAAATAACCAGGTTTGTTTTTTTTTTTTAATTGGCAACTTCTCAAGTTGGTGTTTTTTTGAAAACCAGGAATTGCCATCTGAGTTATCACACTGGCAAAAGCAGGATTGTGCCAGGGAAACAGGGGGTTGTCTGTGGATGCTTCTGCTCTTAGGAGCAGACTGTGGGACCAGAAGGAGAGTACTGGGAGTCTGGAGGAGGATTTAAACAACACCACACATGGTGTAAGAAGGACGCAGGCTTCTGGCGTGGTCTAAGTGGTGCCCCAGCTTGTGTGTGGGAGTGGAGCCTGCAGTGGAGCCATTGTGCCTACCGCTGGGCTGCAGGTACCAGCACCTGAGCTGCTGCTGCCTGTGGTGTGCCCTGAAAAGGGATGACATGCACCACATATCCACCAGTGCCGCTGCCGATGAGCAGTGAGCGGCAAGGCTTTGGGTGCAGGCTGTAAAGGTGCTCTAGTTTCCTTATCTAAATATTGCAAGATCACTACCGGTGCTAGCGAAAAAGGAAAAAAGATGGTCACAGAAAGTCATGGGACCCAATTCTTCTTTATCACGACTGGGTTCATTGAAAGGGGGGCCCTGATATTTAAGATAGATACATTTTGCTATGACAGCAAATCCAGGTTTCACTTAGCCTGGCTTGCAAAATGAGGTGGTGTTACTACACATCATTCAGGCTGGGATGAAGTCCCTAACGTACTGTGTTCTTCCCAGTGGTGTGGACAAAATCACAACAGGCTCTAAATCAGTACTATTATATATTGCTCCTAATTATGTGTTGCATAGGCTTGGATTTGAGGAGGATTTTGAGGAGGCTGAGAGCTTATTTGTGTTTGCTTTTCCCCTAAAAACAATTTTTTAGAATTTCATTAAGCTGTATAAAACCAGATTGTAATGTACAAAATCATACTTGCTGGAGAGGGTTTTCAGCATTCCCTAGGAAGGAGTCATTTATGATTGTC
This sequence comes from Harpia harpyja, assembly GCF_026419915.1. Lineage (NCBI taxonomy): Eukaryota > Metazoa > Chordata > Aves > Accipitriformes > Accipitridae > Harpia > Harpia harpyja. The sequence goes on along the minus strand of NC_068940.1, from coordinate 53,164,866 downwards.
TGAATTACCAGGATTCAGTGTGAGGGGGAGGAAATGGACTTTGTTTAATTCCAGGCCCCATTCTCTGCCTGTGCGACTGTCACCCATATTCTGCGCGGCTGCCCTGTGCCACCAGGCAGAGGGGAAGGAGCACAATAAGACACAGCTTTGACTGGAAGGCAGGTAGCTAAAGTTACGGCATTTAAATCAAGACTTGGGTTGTGCTTTTACCTTTACATGTTTTAAATTGCAGCTTTCAACAGAAACTGGGTATCTATGTACATGCTTTGGCACAGGGACACAGATGCTGTATTCTGCTTGGCTGATATATTTAGTTGAAGTATACAGTGCTACTAGTCTCAAGAAAAATTTTTATCAGCAAATCATTTATTTCAGTCTCAGGACAGGAAAAACAATTCAGCAAATATTTTCAGGGAATACAAAAAGAAAAAAGCAGATGCATTCAATGGACTTAGTAGTAGCATTTTCAACCCAGAGATTTTCCTTTTGCGGTTTCTGCGATTTGACAGAATCTTTGAAAATTGGAGTAGTTATTGATAAAGAAAACCCCTTTTACCTCCTTCTTCCCCCTCCCCTCAACTGCATTCTTATATGCATCTTTACATGCATACTTGCCATCCAAGTGTGAGGACACACACTTGCAATAGGGGGGTTGCTGAGCTCCAGTGCATTCTCTGTCCAATTTGTAGTTTTGGAAGGGCCCTACACTATTAAGCTTTAGGATATTTTTGGATATGGACTCTCTTTTCTGTTGAAATTCTTTCACTTAGGTTAAAAATACTTGACTATGCAGAGCAAAAGATACTTGAATTTTTGGACCAAAACCTGACACTCAGCTACCCTTGCTGTATAAGCACCCAATTCTCGCCTTGTCTGAGCTGATGAGTATTTACCCCTTTCAGTCTCAGTTCCTTTTTCATTGTTTGAAATTTCCCCTTTCTCTGTCCTTCCCCCACAACTAATTTACAGCCCCCTGCCAAAAAATAAACAAAAAGCTAAGCATGTCTGCCCACTCTGTCTTGAGTTTTTTAGTTTATCTTGGGTCCACTCCATCCCATAGAGTAACCCCACATTTCCCCCCTACCTCTCTGGAGCCTGACCTTGTTCCAAGCTTCTTGCACAAGAGCTAAGCCATGCCTGAACCTCTTCCCCAGGCTTTCCTTTATGTGGCTTTTAACCCTGTCCTTGGTCAAAAATCAGACACCCAAGGATGCCCGTGCTCTGGATTGCCTCTTCGTAGTGGTACTGACCTTGTTCCCCTGTGCCTCTCTTCACAGAGCTTAGAGCATCTTGCAGAAAGTGTGGATAGGGCTTTTCATGCTTCTCCAGCTCATTTCCCTCACTGTCAGGGTGGTTTGGTACGCTCAACCCATATTGCAGGGGAAGACCTGAGCCACTGCGCTTTGGAGGAGGAAGGGAGCAGCCCTTTGACCACCTGCATCCTCCTCAGTATTGAGAGTAACCCCTGAGCCCAGATGGGAAACTAGTCCTGTATTCCCCTTTTATTCTGATGAAAGATGCGGGGAAACAAAATCTTTTGGGTTGAAGAAAATGTTTCTTTGGCTCAAGACAGTTTATGTTTTCCTTGCTGAAAAAAAGGGAAAAAATGTTTTTGGACAACTCAGACTGATTTTTTTCTCCTTTTTTTTGGTGCTGGCCACCTAACTGAAAATATCAATTATTTCCACGGTCACAGGCACTCTGCCAAACTCTTGATCCTCATGACTAGCGCTCCAGTATAACTTTATGGATTTGTTATCACAGCAGATTCAGCCTCGGCTACTGGCTTCTGTAAACAATGTTTTGCTCTTCTTTATGGTTCCTTACACCTCCTCAGGTCACGGTGCTAACCCCACCGCTCCCTGCACATCTGCTACCTGAGGTTAAAAGCACTTGACCCAGCCACAACCCAGGCACTCCTCTTTCTGTTGGAGCTGCGCCCTTCTCGGCCTTTGTGCTTGTTCTTTGTGTTGTTCAAGGTGTAATTCAGCTATAGCCACCATTCCCCAAAGAGCTAAATTGCTTATATTTCTTACAGCTGACACAGTGGCCAAAGTACTTCATGCTATTAACCGACTCTGTGTTTAGCCTAGTAGGTTGTTATTCTACCCCTGCCATTAACGCTGCCTTTTCATGAAATGCACGGCTGGAGTGTACTTGGCTCAAATTCCTGGTGTGCAAAACTGGGATGGAGTAGCTGGGATTGAGCATGGCATACCCTGTGATAAATTCAGATGTGTTAGCAAACCCTCCTGTCCAGTTTGTTGCTGGTAGGAAAGGCGTGACATGCTAGCAAGGCAGCAGAACACAACGCAGATGCAGGGCACCATCCTCGAATGCTTGAACAACGGATGGATCTTTCAAGACTTAAATTATAACCTCTCTTTCTTTGGGAGCTGAAGGTATGTATTTTCCCCACAGTTCCTTTAAAGAGCTGTAAAGGGAAGACCAAAGCCATCAGGGCAGGTCCCAGCATTTGGAGGTTCTCCAGACTATAAACCTTGTGGATTTTGTGCCTACAGCTGGATTAATGCACAATTCTTTCCTCCCAGAGCAAGGGTGGCCTGACATCTCCAGACCTGACCTTGGTGTTTTGGACTGTTTATGCCATTTTTGATTGCTGAAAGTTCAATTTGCCGTAGGTTTTGGACCTCACGTGAACCACTCAGGATTTGGGAATTGCGTTCCTCAACCACAACCAAGGATCTAGAGCATGATATCCTGATGAAAAAATTATGTTTCCTGACCAGCACATGCTTATTCGTAAAATTCATTGCTTCGGTTGTTTAGAAGTCAAGATGAAGTTTGACTGCAAGCTCAGTAGTATGGTTGCTGACACATCATCCATCCCACAGAAGTCACTAAAAATACCATTTCTGCCACAAGAATTAACCATGAAGTAATGTATGTTTTCCAGGGGTTTTGTTCATACTACACTTTAATGCATAATGCAGGGTTTTATTCATTAGATAATAGATACTTCAGGTAATGAAAATTCATCCTGTGTAGCAGAAATACCAAGAAGAAGTGGCTTCTTATAACTGTTCAAGGGCTCAAAAGTGGATACTTGTATGCTTTCATGTTTGATTCTTGTTCCACATCACTTCAGAAGCATAATTTTTGTTGACAGAAAATTGGCCAGGCTTAATAAAGCAAGGTATTTCTATATCAGCTTCTGGGTTCTTTCTAATGCGTTGTCATTTTAGGAGCTAATTGACTTCACAGGCAAGATACGTTGGGACCAAATTTTCAAAGGCTTATGGCTCTGTGAAAAGATAATCCATAGGAAACTTTTTTTTTTTTTTAAATACTAGCAGAGATTAATCTGTCTTACTTCCCAGCTCTGCAAGAAGCAGAGCACCACTACATGTTATTTCAGGGAGAGAAAGCACTACAGTTAAACTCCCAGCTCATGTCACCCTCCCGGCTGTCACACATGGGTGACACCAGGGCCGTTTTATCATTGTCTGGAGAAGAGGAGCATCTCAGAGCACCTTCTGGTTTGTGTAACAGGAAGCCAGAGAGCTGACCCACTTGACATAGTTCCAGATCCCTTTAGAGGTTTTCCGCCTCCATCTCCATGGCAGCTGTGTAATTTCTGATGCTGCTACCTCCAGAGGAACCAGAGCACCAAGAGCTGCAGTCGCTCAGTCCAATTGAAATAGGTACACTCGTTCCCTTGGATGTTACTGTCTCCCATTTTGTTTTGCAAAGAGAAGCAAATCACCCAAGAAGACTTCAGAGTCAGCTTGTCAGAAGATATTATGTAAATTAGCAAATCACATGGGCTCGTATTTAGAGCAGGCAAGTGAAAAGAGAGAAGTGTTTAGCTGCAACGTAGTCTGAATTAACTGCCTGACTTTGAGGCACAAGATTGTCAAGTGACTTGCGCACTCAGATGAGATGTAAGATTGGAGGAAACCAATTGTATCAAACCTGAACTTTCCAAGATAAGAAATTATGTATATATATACACACATATGTAGGTATAAAAAAATTAGGACATAGATATGTATACACATGCACACACACATAGTTCTCAACTGTACCCTCTTGTGAAGCTATTCTGGTGAAATTCCTGCATACTTCACAAAGTCAGGCATTGTTTCCATTTAAAATCTCTCATGAGCTCCTTCCCTTCTCATAACATTCAAACCTACAGCACTCAAGAGCAGTCTGGCAAAGCCCTGGAAAGGGAATTGGCACCATGTGCTATTGCTTCTGCTTTCAGAAGGACACCCTTTAGGCCTACTGATTTACAGATTCGTGCAACTCACCTTTTGCATTACATTTCTTGCTAATTATCAGAAGCAGCATGAGGTTGATTATTGAAAGGGCAGTCACTACTCCCAGGCCAGCCATTCCTCCTGGCCCTGCAGACAAGAAGGCCACTGCAAACTGTCAAGGTTTGCAGGTAAAACCAGAAATGCATAGAGGTGGCTCCAATCGGAGATCGTCCACGACTCTTCCCAAACTTGCTCAGCAGCTCTGGAAACATGTTTGGACAGAATGGGAGACCCTCTCCGCTCAACCCCTGCTCAGCACTGGCTACGCAGAGAGGCACATTTCTCGGTTTATCAAAAACAGAGGTCCCATTTCCCAAATATTGCAGTGCATGTGTGAAACGTGGATGAAAGGGGCTGAAGAGCAGCTGTCTGAGGTCCAGAGAGATCAGGTTGAGGCATGTGGAAGAAAAGACACAGCAGAGGCAATTGCCAGTGCGGTACAGCAATTTGGGTTCCTGCTGAATTACTGACCACAAACACCACAAAAGCAGGGGCAACTTCTTCTTGCAGCATAACCCTGCTCTGATGAGTATGAGAAAGCCTCCTGTTTCAGGACGTCATCCGAGCAGCAGCTCAGGTTGAGCAGGGTGTCCTGAGCGTGGTGGGTCCTCATCCACTGAGCTCTCCTCTCCCGGACAGTCATACATTTACTGGCTGTCGTGCCTACAGAGCTGGGAACCCTGCTTGTAGCTCTGCAGACTGTCACATCTTGAAGGTGTTGACTTCTAAAGGCTGATACAGAAACAAGATGAAGTAATTGAATAGCGGCAGACTCCAAGAAGGGAGGTAGGTGGGCATGTTTCTTTGAAGCTGAAGCTCCACAGATTCACAGAATAATAATAATAATAGTAGTGGGCTGGAAATACTGAATTTTGTATGTCATCTTTTCCTGAAGATTTCCATACATATATTTCAGTGAATTATAGCTTATTTATATATTCTGTAAATACTCAAGTTCATGGGCAGCACTTGACTTCCTGTGAATGATATAAAACTGCCCACCCCACCCAGTGCAATCTCTGAAATAGCTTGTCAGTGTCTGCAAATGAAAATGGGCAAATACTCCTGAAACTTCCATCACTGTACTCTCCCTCCCATGCTGTGGTCAGCCAGATAGCAAGCATTCCTCAAATGGGTCAAGGAAAATCCCCTTACACAAGTCTTGCACATACCAGTTTCGGTCTGTGACTTCCTCCCACCCTCACCCCCCACCCGCCATTGCCCTCTGTAACCTGGAGTTAAGAAAGCACTTCATCTGATAACACCAGGAAAGGTCAGAGCATTTGGTTTAGCATTTTACTGGAAGAATAAGCAGCCTGGCTCTCTGGAGTGCCAGGGATGGTGATCTAGTGGCCCGCACATAGGACCAGGAGCTATAAATTCCTACATCTTAATCCCAGCACTGACAATTACTTCTCCCGTGACCTTGAGCAAATTGCTTAACCTTTCTGCTTCTGCCTTTCCCCGTTGTGAAACTGGGAATCCTGCCTCGCCAGGATTTTGCGAGGGTTAATTATTTAATGTGTGTGCTGAAGTGTCCTTCTGCTGGGGTCTATTGTATTCTGGGTGTCTGTCGGTGTCCAACACAGCTGATCACTGCCTTGCGTTCAGAGCCTGACGGGGAAACCTCAGGCAGCAGTTTCATCTCAAAAAGAGGTCATCCAGCAGGCTTAGGGCAGGAAGAAAGAGTAAATGCAGGAGGCTACAGGAGACCACTGACCTGGCAGGCTGTCTTTCCTGTGGGAAGTGCTGTAAGAGCTATTCCAGAGTGGAGGGAGAGGAGCATGGACATCACCGTCTGTTGATACTTTAGACCATAAGGAGGTTACATCCCTTTGCTCTGCCCAATTGCCTGCTGCAGGAAGTGGGGCTGTGGCTTGGAGGTGGAATGATGCTGCAGATGAGCAACATGGTGTATGTGCTGCTTCTTGGTCAGGTCTGCAGGCAGAAAGTAGCCCAAAAGCTTTAACTTTAAAGGAGTGTGGAATGAGCCCCTTCATGACAGTTGCACTCTGAAAAGGGAAAGAAAGAGAGGCAGCAGTATAAGCTCTGACTGTTTCACTTCTCTCCACACTTACAGATGAATGTTACTTCATGTGCCATTAATTAGACTTAATAGTCTATACTTCATCTCCCTTGTCACAATAAATTGTGAAAAATTTCAACAGAAAAGCACTCAAGTGATCTCAGCATTAACAAGTTCAGCTTTCCTGAGACCCGAATTCAGCAAAGTGCTTCAGCATCTGCTTAAAGTTCCGCATGGGCTTAGCTGAGCTGCAGCCTGAGACAGTATCAAGGGCAAACCTCCAAGGCTGGGCGGCTCAACCCTCCAAACTGATGTTAGTAGCTCTGCCCTGGGCAAATGATTGCCTCCATCCCAGCAGCATTGCTCACCTAAACAAATAGACGGTGTGTGCCTTTCATTTGTCACTGATCTTCAGCTTAAGGGGAAGTCGTTCATTTAGAACCCAAATTTTCCAGCTCAAGTGGCTACATTTGGCTTCCAAATTTGGCTGTTCATATTTGAATTTTTAGTTAGGCAGGGGATCAGCTCTGAAAACTTTGGCTTCAGGCAGAAACTGCATTTCAAATAAGGTAGCCTGAGCAAACATCACAGAAATGTACTACACTCAGAGCTGGGGAAGGGGAGAGCTCTCAGTGCGGCTACCCAGCCCTTTTCAGTTCCAGCTTGGGTCATATATGCTCAGTTTCACATTCTCAAACTTGAAGGACATGAGCCATGAAAGTAAAAAACCTAAAAGAGGCATCACTGAAGGAAGAGGTCTCCACTCTCCAGGAAGCATCTAAAACTAGATCAATACTAGATTTTGCATCAGGTCAGTTGAGTTGGAGACTCTGTCCCCTCCACTAAAGCCAACAGGATCAAGTTCCCTTTGAAGGTCCCCAGTTCTTACTGAAAGTCCTTAACACCTTGAGGGGTCAAAACTGTACACTAAAAATATTATCTGGAGCTTTTGAATATTTTAGCTTCTGATCCTGGTCCAAATTTGGAAGAACAATTGAGTTCAAAACAGGAAGGAAAAAACCCCAAATGCAGGTGCTTACATTTTCACTGGATCTTAAAGGGTTTGATTTGAATTTTGTTTGAGGGGGGTTTTTCAGCTGTGCTTCTGTTTTTATTCCAAGTGGGTTTGTGCACTCCAAAACGAGCACTAATGCACGAAGTAGCACGGCACAAAATAATCTAAGTTTATGCCTTCAGAGCAAAACCCAGAAATATGTGCTGCTGTAAAGATTCCTGCTTGTGCTGAGGTCCGAGGTCTGCATATATCTTTATTGGTGAACTCCTGCAGGAGCAAATAACAGGCGAAGGCATGACTTGAACCGAGCTGCTTGTTACTCCTGCAACGGGAATTCAGCCCCTGCTGCTGCCAATTAGAAGGCTAATTGAGAAGTGGATCCTTAACCCCTTCAGAAATTGCTATCTCAAGGAAATTTCCTGCCTCTCTCAATGGTGCTGTGACACAAGCCAGGCAAAGGCTGTGCTAATGGTGGCTGGGATAGGCACCATGAAGGAAAGTGTTGTTCAGGAAGAAAAGTATGATGCTTCAGTATTTATGCAAAGTTTAAGGAGCATATGGCATTTGGAGGAAAACATGTGGGCTTGTTTTCTTGAGATTCAGGGGCTCATGTCCCAAAGACCAGAAGCAAGATATGTCTTAAACTGCTGAGTTTGTGTCATTAAAAATCTCCTGGAATATGGCATGCTGGACTTTTCCCATGGCAGAAGCATTTCAGGCTCTCCCCTGATGAGGCCTAAGATAACATTATTTATTTAGAAATTCTTCCAGAGTGTCTGTTTAGTATTCAGCAACCCACCTTTGCCATCTTCCCTCTCCATCTACAGTCTCACCCCAAAACCCAGCTGAGCTGATTGGTTGTTAAGACCTAACACATAGCCAGGACTCTCATGTGAAATCAAAAGATTAAATCTAGATTAAATCTGATTGCCCACTGGTGCAACTTCACTGAAATTGTTTAAGCTTAAACTAGGGATGAATTTGGCTCAGAGTCATTAATTGGTTTGGGTAGCTTGCAGTTCTTTGCCTGAAAGACATTAAATACTCATTTATTTGTTGCAAAAGAGTTTTACGTCACAGCCAGTATCTGGCATGGAAAGAAAGAAAAGCAAACTACCCAAAATTGCCAGGAAGCTGTAATCCTCAGGGAATTTTCTCCTATCTAAATTGGAACTACCTCAGTAGCAGAAGGTTACTCGGGGATACTTTAATAGGAAGGAGCAAACTAGCTCTTCCATTGTGATCAGCCACGCAAGTTGCTCTGGTTTTGGTAGAAGTAGGATTGAATCTCAGGGAAGGAATATATCTGGACTACCACCCAAACCTGAACCATCATTTTGCTCTTCAGAAGGGTTCATTTCTTCCCCAGCTACTTTTCCAAGTTTGTTTGCCAGGCTCTGCACTTTTCAGCTATGACTGGCAACAGAAATGCAGCAGAACAGTATGAAGAAAGAGGATTTTCTCCTAGGATTCCTGACCTGAGCAGAAATAGGCAGTACTGGAAATAGTGCAAAACCCATCTTCCTTGAAAACTTTCCAGTCCATTTTTGCAGACTGTAGGCATTTGGGCAGTCCAGATGAACTCTGGATAACCACCCAAATTTTTGGGTTTGCCCATCACTAAAAATATCACAGACTGGAGGGCACTGTCTTGAACTGAGTCTCCAGGCATTTTGAAATTCACCCAGCCCTGGTTGAAGTGATCATTATAATCTGGCAGGGAATGCAATCTGGGTTCCAAACTGCAGCTATTTTTAAAATCATCTTGCCAAAGCCCTGTTGGAGACTGAAAAGAAAACTATTTTAGGCTGAACAGAATGATCAATAATTTCCTATTTTTGATGTAGCATTTGTTTGTGAGAAGCATATATAAAAGCACATATCTGTAGGTAAATTGCATACAGATAAGCAACTGTTAAGATTTGTAATCTTGCTGTAGAGTCCAAAATAATAGTAATGATGATTTTAAAGCCCTCCAAACTCTGTTACAATTTTTAGTTACCACCTACTCATGGCCTCCCACGCACTCCAGGAAACCAGCTAGCTTTCCCAGCTACTCTGCAGCAAGCTCGTCACAAGCACGAGTACAATTATACTCTAAACAAGGCTAGAGGTTTCCCATGCAGATGACTTTACTGTCTTTTCTTGCAATGCACGAGGCCAGAGATGTCAAGCCATACAGTAGGCACGTGCACCAGCATGGTCAGGTGAAAGGAAGGGAAGGAAGCCTGGTTGCATTTGATGCATTTGGGAATCCCCTTCCCAAAAAAGCTTGTTCTTCCCAGACAGAGAAAAAATGTTAAAGAGCAGCTTGCAAAAGTGGTGGTGGGTAGGTTGTTATCAGGGGCACCCAGCTTGGGAAAGCACTCAGTTAAGATGAGACCTGTGTGTAGAGTGGGAGAGAGTGACAGGAGTGCATGATCAATGCAAAGGGGACCCTAAACAGAAAAAAGTGAGCAAGGCATGAAATCCAGAGAAAGTACAGTGTGAGCCGTAGCACAGTGAAGAAGTTGAGAGTAGAAGATTACAGCAGTATCACCTGTCTTAAAGTGTGCCAAAGAAGGCACTCCAGGACAGGGGTGGATTGCTGGCAAATCTCTTACTATTTTTATCTTCTATCTGTAGGAGACAATGATGGATTATCTACGTTTAATAGGAATTTATGACCCAACAAGCGATATTTAAAGTACTCAATGATGCATTTAATAACTAAACATTCTTCCTGATTAGTGCTCATTTGATCTCTTGAGTATAGAGCTCCCTCTGACTGAGGTTTTAAAAAAATGCCCTTGTCTCCCTATAGCTCATGCCAGAGTTTGGGGAAGCTACAGACCTCAGGAATATCTGAGAAATTCATTTTGCCTGAGAATGTGTGAACTATATAGTTTATACTCTTTTGGTTGCACACTGTCTCTCTCTCTCTCTTAGTATTCTTTTAGAAGGATGCAGAAGTTGGAAGGCAGAAGACCTGCTGATTCTTCATTAAACTGATTTTTTCCTTTCTTTGTCAGATTTATGAGGACTCGTTGAGCATTAATGCAATCGCTTAGCCATTTGCAAAGGTGAACAAAATTGATGTCAAGTAATCTGCATGATTTTAGCAATTTAAATAAAAATGTAAAGGAATGAACTTGTGCCACTTGGCGGAGGCTGTGTTTCTCCTCCTGTTTTTTGGGTTGCATTTTCACAAATAGGCAAGCTCAGATTCTCAGCTCTCCATCTGATGGGCAGAGAAGAATTGGAGACATAGAGAATGGGAAAAGGAGCATTGTTGTTGGCATTGATAATTCACTCCTAGAGAGATTACTCCTTGTCCACTATTTCTGGTCCCGAAGATAATCAGGACTGTGCAGTATCCTAGGAGAAATGCGTTTCTGCGTGTCTCTGCCCACATCCCTTCCTCGGTATCCCTTACACTTTTTGGGATTCACCCTCAGGAGAGGAAATCAGCCTTCACCTTAATCTTTTGAAGGTTTCTCTTTTCCACTCTAAAACCCTCAAAACCTCTTAAATCAGTTTCAGTGAAAGGCTTAGGAGTATACCCTAGTCATCTATCCCACTGCTGTCCTGAACTTACAGGCAAACATAAAATGACTGCTGCAGTCCATGCATTGCATCATTTTTAACCTTCTGTTGTAGGAGCTCTAAAAGCAGGATTTGTATCAGGAGGCCACCAGCTGATGAATGGTGGCTGTTTCCTTCTCGTTTACTCTGTGACAACCTTCCTAAGTTAATCACCATTAGACAGACATGGGCAAACAAATCTTTGCCCAACTCAACAGCCTTATGTTCTCCTATAACATAGGTTACTGTGACACAGCAGATGAGGGAAAACACTGAGGTACTTCTTCAGGGTTTCCTACAAATCACCTCATCGCAGAGAGGGATTTACCACCCACCGCAGAGTAGGAGCCAGTTCCCTCCTGTAGAAGCCTCTTGTCTGCATGCCGGCTTTGCTGCCTTTAGCCGAGCTCCTCAAAGAGGAGTTTTATAGGCGGGTGCATCAACGTCAACCAGATCAGCCTTAATTTAATAACCACTCCTCCACAGTAAGGAGAAAATGCTACCTCCCTATACCCCCCATGCCTGCCCCTGCCATCTCAAGGAGCCCCTCCATCTTCAGTGAGAACCTGCTGCCTGCAGCAGTGTGGGAGCTGTCACCCGTTTCATTCAGCATGGACAGGCCTCCACCATCCACCTTTGCTTTATTTCCCCATAAGAGTCACAAAACTTTTGATGACCTTGCCTTCTGCTCCCGAAGAAAGGTTAACAGCCTTTGGGGCTTTTCATTTTTCCTTCCCCTTCAGAAAGTCAGCTTAGTTCCAATGATAAAAATAAAGGCGGCAATTGAAATGTCCCATGCATCCAAGCCTGGTTTAACTCAGCAGAGGGGCACTTCACCCCCTTTCTTTTGTTGGTTAGCTTGCCACTGAAACCTGTACTTGAATTTCAATGCTTTTTTGTTTGGGCTTGATTTATCTCTAAGTTTATCCTGCTAAGTTTGCTTCTAAAGCTCATTCTTTACTGTGTCACAATAAAAACATTATACAACCCATGGCTCCCTACAAAAAGAGTTTTTTTATAGCAGTTCATATGAGAAGTCATTTATGAATGTTGTTTGTATACTGTGCTATTCTAATGCCCTGTGAATAAAAACCTATATATTCTCCATAGCTCAATCTAAAGCTTTACATAGCAATGCCCATTCACAGAACCAGCCCTGTCTAGTGTGTGACAAATTGACACATACACAAATTCATTCTTATTTGAAATACCAAAATAAAAGTGCCTTCTGTACTTTCTGCAGAATATTCCACCTTGAAATGGGTCTAGGTAGTTTGACTGTAGATGCAGATGAATTTTATTCTGTTCATATTGCCGCAGTTCTTAAATGTATTATTCATTCAGAATGATTGATTTGGTGTTCTGTCCACATTGCTTAAAAGCTACCGTCTGTTCGTCTGTCTGTTAATCTGTTTTGGCATCTTGCAGAGGTGGAGCTGTAGAAAACACTCTTTGTTTCTGTTGAAGTAGTGACCAAAAAAAAAAAAACCCAATCATAAAAAGGAAATGCTTGATCTTTGGATTCATGTACATAAAAAAAATCTGTACCACTGAAATGGCTGAATACTGAAAGGACAGGTTTTTATATTCTGCCAGTGGTGTGCTAGAAGCGCGGTGCATTTGTTTCTGCCTGATTAGTCAGATGCTGGAGCAGGGGAACCAGGAGGAGATGTCGCAGCAGAGGAAGAAGATGCTCTCCGTAAGATCATGACCTCCATCCCAGTGTCATTTCACACCTCAGGCAGTGATCTTGTTACATCTCATAAGCTAAGCAAGGTCAGCCCTGGTCAGGCTAAGCGCTTGAACAGGAAACTTCTAAGGAAAAACTCAGGCGCTGTGGGAAGTGGGGCTGGTGGCTGGGTAGGTGACATTATTCCCTTGGAGTTGGTACAAAAGACGCGGTCTGTTAAGAAGCCTTTGTGCATCTGTGTGACTCTGCTCCGGCAGCTAAAGGCACTGCTGCTCAGGTGAGTCAGACCCAGAGGCTGCAATGGCTGAAGTTATCACCAACATTTCTTCCCGGATCTCCCCACAGAGCAGAGGTGCTAACCCCACCAGCCTGCCCAGGCTCCGCGCTGGGTGAATACATGCGTCCCCAGCATCTCCCCCCTTGCAGTTCCCGTATGAGAGGTCACGCTTTGCTTTAACCTCCTGGCAAGGCAGCATTGCTGGCAGGCTCCATCCCCGAGCACCCTGCAGCTCAGGAGGAGGCAAATTAAACATACATGCCGGGTGAGAAAGGGCATTTGGAAGGGTGTTGATTCAAGAAAGGGAAATAGTGAAAAGCCAAGAAATGCTCACATGAAAATCTCCCTGGCACTCCAGGCTTGCCTGCCCTCTTCCCTTCTGTTCCCAGTCAGAGACTGCCTGCTGCATATGGACCAAGAGAACTCTCCATTGTTTCCTGTGAGTGTGGAAGACATAATATTACCCTCAGCTTTTCTACAAGGATTTCCTTCTCCATCATGAATCACACCAAAGCTGTGGCCTGATTCATGAGCAATTGTAAAAGGCAGTCCAAGGCCTGTATCTTCATTAATGGTCCAACTATGGTATTTGCTGCACATGCTGCTGATAGGTGCAAATCCTAAAGTATCACACGGCTCATTTTTCCAAGAGAAGATATCAAAACCCGTAAGCAAGATGGCATGATCATGGTGCTTTCTATTCTTCCCAACCAGAGCAGATTGCTATTGACAAAAGCCGTTCAGTGACTGGTCTGTAAAAGTCAGAAAAGCAGAAGGCTTTTTCTGCTGTTGGAGGATTCTTCTCGAGAAGTGGATGTATCCTTTTGCTGTAGTTTTTTTGACAGCAATGTGAGGATTTGGGGAAAAGAGGAGGGCAACTCTGCAGGGTACTTTGCTCATTGGATGAGGTGCAGGGTGAGAAAAGCGGGTGAGAGAAAAAACCTCCCCAAACCCACATGTCTAAAGATAACTATACTTGCAAGTATGCAGATACATGGTGCAACGTTTAGAGAGATGACTAATTTGGTATTTAATCAAAACAATACTCCTAGCCTTATTAGTGTGGTCTCCATTTTAATGCTGCACCTCGTGCCTGAAAGTGTTTTGCTTAATGTTTTAATTCTGAATTTTCTGAAGTGGAAGGTATTTCCCACCCCCACTCTCCATCTCTCAGTTGCAAAACAAGTGGTGAGATGAACGCTCAGGCAAAGTGCTAAGGATAAACCAATCCAGGCCAGCAAAACTGGACCCAGTTGAAAAGTTTTGCTTGGTCTTCAGATTAAAGGCTGGTTGCCTTCACTGAGAGCAAATGAGTCTTTCAGAAGACAGCAGCTCATCGCTATCCCTTGTCGGCATGGTGACTCCTCTGCCAGTTTGTACTGTCATTGCGGGTGCCCCTGTCTGAGCACTCGTGCACAGCTGCGGGTGCCCATGTTTTCACATGCAGCACGGATGGCAATATTGCTGTAACGAACCCAAAGTCTGAAACCTTTGACTTCATGAGCGTTTCATACCTCGTGTTTGCTCCTTGGCTAGTGGCTAGAGGTGTTCTTCACAGCCCCGTCCCCAGCAAAACAAATGGCCAAACCCAACCCAAAATTCTACTTGAGGGTCTTTAAAAATATTCTTTGTATTTGGTACTTGCTTTCCTGGTTATCTATAAAATGCCGTGCCCCAAAATGGCGTTAGGTGAACAATAGTCATTTTCTGAAATAGGCGGTCTCTCAAATCCCCTTCATTTGTGTTTGTTGCTGTTGTGATTCTTCACCTACTGGCCTTTATCTAGCAAAGCAAGGTGAGTTCAAAGACAGCTCTGGAGGTCTGTAATGATTTTAATGATGAGGTGAAGTTGGAAGGTCTTGTGTATTATGAACTTAATGGGGCATTCTTCTCATTTACGCTGACATCCTTTACATGGAGTTGTGAAAAGGAAAAGGTATGGACAAGTGATCACAAGCGATTGATTTATTAAGAGATAACTGCCCCTTAGCTGTAAGTGAAGGCCCAGTGAGGCAAACAAATACTTAATAAACCCATGTAATCCTACTAGAGTGACAATGGGCTTAAGTCTCCATTGTCTTCTCCCACTTGTTTTACTTTGCTATATGAAGCCATCAGATAAAGAACAATGACAAGAATCAATAACAGAGCTGTGTGAATAACTGAGATTTTTATTTTTCCTGGCTATGCTGAAAAATCATAAGAGAAATTCATTTGCAGTTGACCTGTAATGAATTCCTTCCAACATTTTTGGCAATCACTTTAACTGTAGCATTTTCTTCAGCCTCAGGTTAAATATTTTTTCTCTGACTTCAACATCTACAAGTTTTTAAATTAAAAAATAAATTGAAAGAAATATCAGAAGTGGCAGAAGTTAGTGGAGCAGAAGTGGCACTAATTTTTTTTTCAATACCAGAATGAAAGATTTAGATTCTTATTACTGGATTTTGTTTGCAGTAGCACAAACAATCCACTGAAATTTTCAAACCATCTTATTGTCACCAAATCACATGTTTTCTCTGAGGAAAAAATATTGCTATGAAGGGATTTGCCAGGGCTCTACTCAGTAGCCACATTTCCAGTGTTGATGCTGAAGCTGTTTATTCCAGGCACTTCATGCTCCTGTAGAAAACCCAGAGTGATACGCATGAGACTGTTATAGGCACACAGCAGGGAATTTTATTATGGAGCATTCTAGGGAGGTACAGCTCTTCCTTTTGGAGTTTTGGGGTGATTCTGTAGAGATAAAACTAATGTCAGAAGGACCAAAAAAAAATTCCTTTTGATGAAGTTTTTCTGGTTTTAAGATTAAAGTGTCACACAACTTCCATCACAAATATTTTCTGCAACAATTCCGAAGAGCTAAACATTTTCAAGGTAAGTGTGTAAATCTATCCGTGCTTGCTTTCCCAGAGGCTGGGATAGACTATTTTAAGATTGTGCTAGAAAACAGACAATACATTGGGGTCGGTCAGGAAACAGAGTCAAACCAAGAGCTCAAGTTAGCATTGCCAGCCAAAAATAAGTAGCTGAGTAACTACAAGTTATAGAGGAAATACTTAGTTTAATACATTCATTTTGTTCCAGGAAGTGATGTCAAGCTATTGTCAAAGGGAAGCGGTGAAACCCAACGGGTAGTGCAACAGCCGGAAAGTCTGTAAACGTTTGCAAGACCTCCCCAGTGCCTTCTGGATGAACTTGGCCACTCACCTCCCCACGGCTTCCACCCTCCCCTATTTATTCCCACAACACCCTGTCATGTGGGGGGACCTAAGATGCTGAGAAGCAAAACAACTTTGTGAAAGTTATGCAGAAAACGAGGAATACAGCCATCCCCTGGGCTTTCTCATCATAGGCTGGTGTGCAACCAGGAGACCTATGCTTTTCAGCAAGGTTTTGGGTCTGCCACACTGAATAAATAAGATTATTTTGGACTGCCTGCTTATTTGTCCTATTTACAAACAAGTAGGAAAAAAAAAGTTTGTGTTTTTCTTTTCAGAAGGTGCTTCCTGCACTGAGAGCCACCAGGTCTTTGTCTTTACTTACGTACTCCCACTTGTAGTAGGAAGGCTGCGCCATTTTTTTTGGTAAAGCAAACATCAAGTTCAGGAAAGGCAGGCAGGCAAGTAAACTGAAGGGTTGGTGCCTCCACAGCTGTTTGATAACATTAATGCACCATGACTGCAATAGAGTAACCTTTGAAGAGAGTCCTCAAGAGCACAGCCACATAGCAAAGCACACAGCTGGACTTGGCACACAGTACCAATCAAGCTGGAAATGTCTGAAACAACAGTTACCAAAGGAGAAGAGGGAGGCAATGGGAGAATGGGGCTGCTTCTGTAGGGAAGACCCCAGCAGCTCTCCTGGAGTAAGAGCTGAGCCACTCCAGGGCTAAGCAGACACCCGTGCAAGGAGAGCAGCTGTGATAAAGTGGCTAGACCAGAAACTGTTCACTTTTGTCACAAAATAGGCAGATTTGCAAAAAACGTTGAGTCTGCTTTCCTGGACACCAGACTTCAGACAGACAGACATGTGTTTCTGAACCTGAGGAAGAAGCAGAGCCCTGCGACAAAGTGATGGCAGCACCATGAAAATAATATTTCCCTTCCCTATGGTCACATTTTTAGATGCGTTACCAGGCAAGAAAACCTGACAGGCAGGCGTGCACTGAAATTCACCATAACTTTGTTCACAGTGGGGGGGACACTCACGCTGACCATCCACTGACAGATCCACCTCTTGGTGCGCCTGAAACAGAGCTTTTCATGTTCAAAGGGGACGGGAGGTTTGAAGGCTTGGAGGCTGGCGCAGGGTATGAAGGTGCCTGCCTCTGATCTTCATATGCCTCAGTTCTTCCAGGAGAACCTGAGCTAATTGCGGTTTTAAAAGACTATTTAATTTTTAAACCTTCTCCCCCTCCCCATTACTAAGCCGGCATGGCTTTCATCACGGAAAAGGTATGTGCCGTGTGAGGAGAAAGTAAGGAAATGTGAGAGAGGCTCTTGCACGTACTAAAAATGGTGCATGTGGGGGAACAGCCAAGGAAGTCACTTCACAGGAGATAGGGATTGAGTGGCTTCCACTCTATGGGGCTTTGCTGAGCCCAACTAATTAATGTTTGTAAAGCACTTTGAAGATGAAAAGCAGCAATTTATCACTAAGTTTAATTATGTGCATCATGTTACTTAAGACTTTCACTAGCTACCTTCAAACACCACCAAACTCTTCCCTCTAAATGGTGAGCAAGCCGAAGACTTCAAGGCAGGCTTTCAGAAGGTGGTGCGAGGACTCTGGGATGGGAGCAAAGACACAGCAGTACATTGCGCTGATGCCTCTTGGTCTACGGCTGGAGGGTGAGCTCAACATACACACCTTGACTTTGACTTTACTGGACCTGGGGTTTTCAGAGACACTTAAAGAAAGGTTCCTATTGAGTTCCTAATGAATTCCAGCCCCCTCTAAATTTACAGTCTGTCATTAGGGCTCTTTTGTGATGGCAATTAAAAGGAAAACAATTTTGGAGAGGATCGCATTTACACTGCACAATCATGTTTCTAACACATGTGATTAGCACCAGTGATAGAACATGAACTTTTGCTGCTAATGGTGTGCATGCTAATTGGCAATCCTGTTAGCTAACACATGTTAAAAACATGAATGCAAACTCAGATGTAAATGTACCAATAGGAGGAAATGTAAGTGAAGTAATCTCTTAAACAGCAATCTCCATTCTTTGGAAGAGAAAGGCTTTAAACAGATAGACTAAATTCACTGGGCAGCTCATCAGGTGAGATAGATCAATGTGATGCCATAGACTGCAAACTTGATTTTGAAATGGACCAATATTGTTCACATTGATATAGACAATATTCTCTCTTTTTTTCAGATGAAGTAGTTAAAAGATCCCTCATCACATTATTACACCTGTCTTTGCAAGTGAGGCATTTTACTTCTTCAAATAGCATCCCTAGGGGACACTTAATTCTGAATGATTTTCTCATTAAAAAGTATGGTTCTGCTCATGAGAAACAGAATGTCCTAGTAAAATAGGACATGACAGGGCCGGAGATTTATGGGTTCAAAGCGAAGGATTGAAATCTTGATTACTGAATAGAAGTGTCTGCAGAATAAATGATAACTTTGGGTTCTCTGCTCATCTCAGTGGGATGCTGCTCATCATTTTCTGATGACTGAAAAGGGAAGTGTTCCTTAGCATTTGTAAACTCCAATCAGAAACACAGCATTAGCTTTAAGGATGAAAAAGCATCATCAGACAGAGATAACTCAGTTTTTTGCCCAAACCAAACTTGGAATTAGTTCATAGAATCATAGAATCATTTCGGTTGGTGTCCTGGTTTCAGCTGGGATAGAGTTAACTGTCTTCCTAGTAGCTGGTACAGTGCTATGTTTTGAGTTCAGTATGCAAAGAATGTTGATAACACTGATGTTTTCAGTTGTTGCTCAGTAGTGTTTAGGCTAAAGTCAAGGATTTTTCAGCTTCTCATGCCCAGCCAGCGAGAAAAGCTGGAGGGGCACAAGAAGTTGGCACAGGACACAGCCAGGGCACCTGACCCAAACTGGCCAATGGTGTATTCCATACCGTGTGATGTCCCATCTAGTATAGGAACGGGGAAGTGGGGGCGGGGAATCGCCGCTCGGGGACTGGCTGGGTGTCGGTCAGCGGGTGGTGAGCAATTGCACTGCGTATCATTTGTACATTCCAATCCTTTCATTATTGCTGTTGTCATTTTATTAGTGTTATCATTATCATTATTAGTTTCTTTTCTGTTCTATTAAACCGTTCTTATCTCAACCCATGAGTTTTGCTTCTTTTCCCGATTTTCTCCCCCATCCCACTGGGTGGGGGGGAGTGAGTGAGCGGCTGCGTGGTGTTTAGTTGCTGGCTGGGGTTAAACCACGACAGTTGGAAAAGACCTTCAAGATCATCTAGTCCAACCATTAACCATGCCCCCTAAACCATGCCCTGGAGTACCCTGTCCACTCGCTTTTTGAATACCTCCAGGGATGGTGACTCAACCACTTCCCTGGGCAGCCCATTCCAATGTTTGACAACCCTCTCAGTAAAAAAATTTTCCCTAATATCTAACCTAAATCTCCCTTGCCTCAACTTGAGGCCATTTCCTCTTGTCCTATCTCCAGCCACCTGACAGAAGAGACCAACACCCACCTCACTACAACCCCCTTTCAGGTAGTTGTAGAGAGCGATAAGATCTCCCCTCAGCCTCCTCTTTTCTAGACTGAACAACCCCAGATCCCTCAGCCGCTCCTCATAAGACTTGTGCTCAAGTTCTGTGAAACTCAGTTTGCTGCACCCTCTCTACACCTCCTGATTTAGCTGCAGACTAGAAAACTGAAACATGGAGGGCATCTCCAAATCCAACATTTTCTCACAAATCTCCTGAGAGACTTTGTGAGATTTCCAAGCTAGCATTTAGCTCAGCGAGATTTGCACACACCCAATACAGAAGCTCTGGAAATTTTGGGCACCTTCTCCTGCTATTTGCAATAGGCAGGGTCCAAGAGTGTTTGCTGTGGAAGGGGCTGGAGGGGTAAAAGCTGCTTGCCCCCACAGCACTCGCCTCGGAGAAGCTGCTCATCGGTAATTGGCAGTCAGATCTGCCCCTCTGCTTTTAGGAAGAGATTTAAAGGACCTGGCAGGGAAGGCTCCCTGTAACAAAGAAGTAAACTTGTGTACAGGAGTGAATATTTGTACTTTTCCTTCTTTAAGGAAGATTCACTTCTGCAGCACCACGGAGTGTGTTCTTAGGTAGTGTAGTGTGTTTTTAGGTAGAGAACTGAGACTGGATCTTTTTTTTTTAATGCATACAGAAGGAAACTGGGGTCCACTCCAGCAGTGGTACACTTCTGTGATGGGCAATGAATCCATACATGTACAATTTTTTTTCTCCTTTTCGTCTGCAGTGCAGATTTACATTACACATTCTGCACTTGTTTCATACACACGATTCCTGCAGAAATCAATGGAAGTCCTATGTGCAGAAACAAGCACAAAAAGTGCAACAGAGGTTTGCACCACGGATTAAGAGATTCTCAGTGCTGATCAAAGAAGAAATTTGTCCAAGGTTTGTAAAGCACTTTTGAATCCTTCTTGATTAAAGGCTCTATAAAAATGTAAAGCTGCTGTTGTTGTTAATGTTCCCTTGGTACACAACAGGAGAAAAGATGCTGAAATTAAAGTCACATATATTAATATTGATTAAGAAATAAGCAAAATCTTCTAGAATGTGATCTGCCTTTCATTATGTGCACTTGATCTTCCATTTTCAAACAGGGCATAGTTATGTCCTGGAAAATCACAGCCTTGAACTCCACCAAACCACAACTACAGATTATATATTATTATATATAATTTTGGAAATCTGTCTGGAATACACCATAAAGCAAGAATAAAAGAAAAACTGTAAGGACATTTGTATTTGTCAGCGTCTCCCCAGACAGAGCCCTGAGGATATGATATTCTTAGAATAAAGCTTTCATTTCACAGCGCATCAGTGGGAAAATTAACAAGCTCTCCTCGTACTGTTCCATAATTCATTTTCTTTGTTTTAGATATTGAGCTGAGCTGGTACAGTAACTTAAATAGATAGGGGAGATTTTAAACACAGATTTGGATTCTGACTGGTTTGGATTGTTTAGTTTTGTTTTGCTTTTTCCTCCCTTATCCTGCAACTTCCTAGTATCTAAATAAGAAGTTGCCTCAATTTATTTTAGCACTTGCCTTTTAAATGGAAAGTGCCAGATACTGTTATAATGATTTCAGATACATCAGAGCAGGCTTACTTCAGTTAGTGCAAGAGATGTAAACCGCATCTCCTACAGCACCAGCAGCGATGTTCATTCCACAGAGGAAGGAGTCTGCTCACCTCCAGCAGTGGCAATTGGAGACCAAGATACCAGAAAGCTCAGCGAGAAGTTGCTTGGGGTGAGATCAGCCACCACCAGTGCTCCAACTGAACTTCAGTTAACAACAGGCAATTATCTTAAAAAGACAGCAATTTTTGCCATTGGTTTCTGGAAATACAAAGTTACATTTTTGCACAAAATCACACAAAAGCAAAAGTAATATTCTTGACTCTATTTTCTATCAAGCAGTTCCCTCTGTCCTTAGAAGTCCTGGGACTCCAGAAACAGAAAAAAGAGGCCATAGCAAAGCTAACTTTTCTGAGAACACTCCTGCCTGAACAGCAAAAACATCAAAACTTTGAGAAAAATGTAATCTATCTCCTCCAGTTCTGCTTATTCAGGTGTTGGGCAAAAAACAACACTCCAGCAAAAAGCAACAGTTTGGATGTGTAAATATGTGTGTATAATAGCTGGACCATGCCAAAGGTGCTGTGCTCCTTGAAGCCCAACAGCCAGCTCTGACACTGCTTCAGTGACGTTGCTCCTTACAACCCCCCCACCTGCAGAATGTCTAGTAGCAGAGACCAGTATGTGGCTTCTCTCAAATACCCCCAGCAAAGTGCTTGCCCAACTACCAACGAAAACTCTCCTTGTCTGATTGGGAAAAGATTGCCTATGTCCTTCCCTCAACAAAAAATTAAATTCTGGGGGGAAAAATGTGGTATGCCTGGTACAAAGTAGTGTACTGGGGACTTGGGCAACTTTGGCTTGCTTCCACCTGACCATTTCCTTTGGCTACGCCTGTACAGTGTTCAAGAAAATTTAATCCCTCAAAAGTCCCATTCTGTCTGTCTCAGGCAGGGACAGCAGTGCTGAGCCAGAAGGAGGACACAGTCATAAATAATGAGAGTCCAAAACAAAAATATAATTTCATGCTTTTAAATGGTCTGGCAGCTGAGGAGAGTTGGTTGATCTAGATGCCTTCATCACCCTTATGCAAAATATTGTTAGTAGCAGTGAAGACTGGGGCCAAATGTATAGAAAATCTCCTTGTTATGAACAAAAAGTGGAGTTGCAATTGAGACAGCTGGCAAAATTAAATATGTTCTTTGGGCATCTGTAGTAGGAAAGCCATCTCTGTTCCCCACAGATAACCTTAAAGACTTCCTTGTCGCATCCATTTTTCCATCTGTTTGCAGTCAGTACCTCCCAGTGTCAGGCCACTGTGTTTATATCGGAATCTGAAACTGGACGAAGCTGGTGTCACCATGATGTGGGAAAATGCATTCAGCTGGCAGTTTTGAATAAGAAGTGATGCTATCTGGACCAGAGATACGTCTTGCCATGTGCCCATCTACACAGTGGCTGGCGCACTGTGGTGTTATGGCAACACAAATAATAGTTGGGGCAGTGCATAGTGAAAATGTATTCTTCCCTAGAATAAGCTTCCTCCTTATTGCGGCCAGTAATAGCACTGTATTATTCTGCCTTTTGAAAGAGATGAGCCTGGTTTTGCAAAAGTGCAAGGGCCCTCAGTTCCCATTGACTTCTGGCATCAGCTAGCATTGTTCAATGCTCTGTAAGAATGAAGGTCTCTGGGAGCACTACTAAGGGAGTATGAGGATGCTCTGATGATGTTAACCCTCTTAGATGTATGGCTACAATACTGCTTGTCCAGAGGGTCACTACCACAATTGTGACCCCCATCTGTGATGGGGTCTGCTGTCAGGTGGAAGATCTGGTTCTTCCTCATCCTATCTACAACCAATAAGGATGCCTGCATCAGTCTATAGTAGACATTTCCTACCCTATAGCAGAGTATAGCAGGAGAGACACTATCCTCTACAGTTCGGTACCTGTGCTTATATAACTGTGCATACTTTGAATATTTGTATAAATGTCTCAGAACCCTATAAAACTACTAAAAACAATGGGCTCCAAAAGTTAAAGAAAGATTAAGAAAAAATACGGTACTGCAATTTTCTAGTTCAATGAATCTGCTTTGTGCCACAATCGCAACTAGCCATGAACCAGCCCCAGCATTTCCTTTGATGTGTGTAAAATATATTTTTAATTTCACTAGGCTGCTGCTCACTCTCATTTGAAAGGGTATTTGAAAGGGTAACTGGGAATGGCTAGGTTGCCTTCTCTGCACTTTTCATTGTTTTACTACCTCTGTCATGTCAACTCTTATTT
This sequence comes from Harpia harpyja, assembly GCF_026419915.1. Classification (NCBI taxonomy): domain Eukaryota; kingdom Metazoa; phylum Chordata; class Aves; order Accipitriformes; family Accipitridae; genus Harpia; species Harpia harpyja. The sequence continues at coordinate 53,141,427 of NC_068940.1, read as the reverse complement.
TTCTCTTGTGTAAAATAAAGTCTGAACCTCCTGAATCCTTCCTCACAGAGACATTTCTGTGTCTCTGAACATTACCATCATCTTCTAGACCTCTCTCTGGCTGCCTTTTTTACATTGCAGGAATGAGTGTAGCCAGACCTGAACAAGGCTGTCGAAGCTAGGCATGTCCCTGCATTTACAAACGCCATTATAGTGTTTCTGATTACAAAGTATTTATTGCAACCTCTACTGCATGGACATGCGACAAAGCCACTTTTCTGCCTGTACTGGGAAAGCTTCATGCTCTACCAGCAACCTTGTTTAAACAGGGGCTATTGGGACTGCCAGCTATTTCCAAGCAGAAGAGATGACAGCACTGCAAGGCATCCATGAGCTGCTTGCTGGGTCTCCCCTGTTAGTGAGTGGATCTTGCTTGGTGCTGGCTTCTCACTCAGGGCTTTGTGTTCCCTCCACCAGATGGACGTTGGCAGATGGAAACACCATTTTGCTGTTTAATTATTTAAAATGTTGCATGCAAATCAACCTTTGGCATTCAATGATAGAACAGGGTGTTTGTGGTCCATATCCCATCTTTGATACTAGAGGTGTACTTCTCCGGTGTGGACTTATCCTTGGACCACAATCCTTTCAGAGGTATATCTGCTGCGGCACAAACATAACCATGGCTGCAGATGCTTCGAGATGTACCTGGTTTGGTGTGGACTTATTCACAGCCACAGACTCTTCAGGGTGTCCTGCTCCCACATGGACTCATCCACAGGTCACAGTCCCTTCAACTTGAGTTCACACCGGAGTTCCAGCCTGTCCAGTATGGCAGCACAGAAACAGCAGCGATGCCCTGGCCATCTGCCAGCCCAGGCGCATCGCCATTGCTGTTATCAAAATGTTCCCAGGCACAGCAGAGTCAGATGATAAGCAGTACAGCAGTACAGCAAGCAGTGAAATCAAAAAAACAGCCACTAACGAGCACTAGACTAATAAATAGCAAGGCAAGCAAGCTCCATGGCAAGCACAGGAGCCTGTCAATTAATAGCTAAACAGCAATAACAGCTATAAATTTGATTTGGCACATTCCAATCAAGCCTGTCGTTATCTCGAACCCTTCGAGCCCCACATTGGGTGACAAAAAGGACTGTCGTGGTTTAACCCCAGCCAGCAACGCAGCCCCATGCAGACACTCGCTCAGTCCCCCCCCGGTGGGATGGGAGAGAGAATCAGAAGGATAAAAGTGAGAAAACTCGTGGGTTGAGATAAAGACAGTTTAATAGGAAAAGCAAAAGCCGCGCATGCAAGCAAAGCAAAACAAGGAATTCACACACCACTTCCCATGGGCAGGCAGGTGTTCAGCCCTCTCCAGAAAAGCAGGGCTCCATCACACGTAACAGTGACTTGGGAAGACAAACGCCGTCACTCCAAACGTCACCCTGTTCCTCCTTCTTCCCCCAGCTTTATATGCTGAGCATGATGCCATATGGTCTGGAATATCCCTTTGGTCAGTTGGGGTCAGCTGTCCCGGCTGTGTCCCTTCCCAACTTCTTGTGCCCCCCCAGCCTGCTTGCTGGTGGGGTGGGGTGAGAAGCAGAAAAGACCTTGACTCTGTGTAAGCACTGCTCAGCAGCAGCTAAAACATCCCTGTGTTATCAACACTGTTTCCAGCACAAATCCAAAACCTAGACCCATACTAGCTACTATGAAGAAAATTAACTCTATCTCAGCCAAAACCAGCACAGCTGTAGAGCTGATTCTGGTTTGCAGTACTTACACCTGTACCCTGTTCTTTCTGTGGGTCTCCCATGCGGGAGGGTTGCACGCTCGCTGTTGTGCACAGGTACTACCTGACAGAGAGTATCTAGCTATAAACGAAAGGGGCATTCCACAACCTTCACTCATGTGAATGGTCCCTTTGACTTCAACAACCAAAGAATGGAAATCTGTCTTTTCAAGGAAAGCGGGAAACAATTTTTAGTAGTAGAGCTTATTAAAAATGGTTGATGTTTGAAGCTGTTGGAAGAGTTGGAAATGGTGCCAACTTGACTGAGGACTGGGGGTTGTCCATCCTGGCTTTCAGGACCAGCTTCAGTAGAACTGGAGGGACAAGTCTGGGCTGTAACACAGTACCAACCTCTAGCAGGACAGAAGGAGTTTGTTTGTCATCGATGCTGGTGGTGACATGCTTTGATTTTCTCAGTGCTCTGAATCAAGTTATTATTTTTACAAACTTTTTGGAAGAGTTACCCTCATTTCCATCTAGTCACCAGCTACTAGAGTTAAGTTTTTGCCAGTTATAAAGTTATTATAAGCCATTTGTCTGCTTGGGTTGAGGACTTTGTGAGATGGCAGAATGCCAACAGAGCCCATAAAACATCAGTTCACAAATTGTTCCACCATCTACGACAGTCCACAGGGTCATGACCCAACCCAAATCAAACCTTGATCTCACATAGCCCCTAAACTGCCAACTGCAGGATCCTGCTCAGGTGTGTGTCCCATTTCTTTTGCTGTTGGCCGTGAGATGAGCTGCTCCCAGCAGCCAGGTCTTGGCACATGGGTCTGTGCAGAGGTGGCTCTGCATGGAAGGGCTCAGATCCTCAGGGTGAAGGACCAGCTGTCCTCAGGGTCTTTGGGTTCAGGGAAGCAAGAGTGACTGGGCAAATGGGAGGGGAGAAGCATTTCAGAGCACCGCATCCTGCTAATCGGCCAACTGTCCAGTGAGGAATAAGAAGTAAGGAGACAATTATGTGCTACTGTGAGGGATTAGAGTTGTGAAAGGAACCCCACAAAACAGCTTTTATGACAAACAAACCATAAGTTAAACAGCAGAACCCAAGTCAACCTGTAGATTAGTTTAAAAGGAAAAGCAGCAACAACAAACACATTAATACAACTTAGTGAGATAATAGCTACCCCAAGCTGCACTGATTGGAAACAATTGTCAGAGCCTGGGATATAAGAAATCACTTCCTGCAGCAATTTCCTTTTATTAAAAAAGCATTTAGAGCATTTATAAGCTTTTCATTTCTCAAGGGTCTTATTTTTAACTCTGTGCTCTCCTTAAAGACACTGTTCAGTCTGGCTGAATGCTTGGCCAGGCCAGGAGGAATTTGGTCAGAATACAGACGTTTGCCACCCCAGAGTCACTGCAGAGGCTATTACCCAGAAGATGTTACTGAAATTTTCTTGAAGTGAGAAAATTAATACAGCCATTTGGCAAACCACTTAGCTTTCCAACCTAGGCACAGCAAGAGCAATTGAAATCCCTATGTATGAACGTGCAGTCCTTCACAAATATAGCTAAATAAATGTAGCACCCTCATTTCCAACACAATTGGAAATAGTTAAATCTCCAAGATCCATAGAAATCCAAAACATCACTGAAGTCAAAGTGAAAACGACCTTAAACGAAGGCCTGGTATTCCTTCCCTGTTGGGGCTATCATTGGTGACTGTGAGTTTGCATCTCTGTTTGTTTGTTTGTTTCATAGTACACTGGTCCAACAAAGGGATTAAAAAAAAGATTTTGTTTCTGAAATACCTGAAATAAATTTCTAGTTCTGTTTTGTTTTCTCATGTGGGAAAAAAAAAAAGAAAAAATGTGATTTGGGTCAAAATTTGGGTCAAATGTTTAGCTCAACTAAAAATTAAACATTTTCATGGTAGCAACAGCAGATTACATTTATTTTGATTTAAGTAGCCTTCTAACCTAAGCATGAAACAAAAAAGATTAAATATTCTCTTTTGCCAATATGGAGGAAAGACTGATGTTTTTCTGGTTTCCCCCCCTTTTTCAGAGAGGGAGGAACTGAAACACCTTGACACATGACACAGTTGCCCAAATGCTTTTGCCCAAGCTTTGATTTTTTTGTTATCCTGGAATAAAGTGAAAAGAAATGTTTACCCAGGTCTGACCTCGAGACTTTGGCAGAGAACTCAGGCCCATCCTCCCTCTATCCTGCACCGATCGTCTCCTGTGGGATCTCTCTCCAAAACCCAAGCCTTTGGAGAGCGATGCTGGCACAGGATGAGGTGTGCAATCCTCTGCAAAAGGGACTCCTTTCTAACTCCCTACCTGCCCCAAACTGCCGGCTGGGCCCTGCCTGAGGGGGGAGGCTTGGGCAGAAAGAAAGGGGTGCCGGGACAAGGCAGTAGCGCTCCTCCATAGCTCTGGAACAGCATTACCAAGTCACTCTTTTAGGATGTGTGTTTTTCCCAAGAAAAGCTGATTTTTTTTATAGTCAAAGACAACCTTTTCTTTGTCATAGCTTTAAAAAAAAAAGTTGATTTGGTATCTTAAAAAAAAATTGATTTGTTATCTATTAGGACAGACAATTTTTAGCTAGCCTACTTTAGCTCTAACTGCCTCTCCTACCTCTCAGATCAGTGTCATTTAGAGGGGGAATTTATACGTGCAGTGAAGAAGGGAATGAGGAGTCTAGTAACTCGTTTATTTTAATGGCAGCTGCATGAAACTGGTCCCGTCTTTGCAATCATAACTGGTCTGCTTTTCCAATGTATGTGCCCAATTATAACTTGCAAGAAGCCATGTACCTCATAAAGAATTTAGTTAATTTTCAATATTTTCCAAAGTCCTGTAAATGAACAATGCACTTTTTACAGGTCTTTCATCAAGGAGTTAATAACCAGATGAAGGTTCTCTTTTCATCAGTTCTTAAGTGATGCTCCATTTGATTGAAGAAGATCAAAAATGACGATCAGAAAATAAAAAGGAAGTTTTAAAGGCAGCCTTTGTACAATACTTTAACTGTCTCACTCCTGTTATTTCAGAAGTATCACTGTGTTTCTTTCAGGCTTGGAAAAAAAAAGTATAAAATTCTTGTGAATTGCCAGTACATGCCTTCCTCTTACTTTAATTTTAGAAACCCTTGTGTTAATGGTGGGCAATATACCTCTTCCAGATAGTGCCATGGTCCTAAGTGAAAGCAACACCAACCGTAGCAAAACTGTTAGATTCTGATATTATCTGTTACAGTGTATGTGGTCCTAATCTTGCATCGTACCCCATGCCAGCCTGCATGTGCAGAAGATCTTTTGTCTTTAGTGTAGGGGAAGAAGAAGAGGCTGTTTTGCCCCACTGCCTCTACCGTGGGATGAAACCTGTAGCAACAGGTCCTCCTCTGTCATTTCAACACATTGGCTAAAAGGTCCAGGGAGGGGAGAGACCCTTTTCTCAGCCCCTCAAACCCCAGTAGCCCTAACCAAAAGGTCCAACAGGACTGAGATATCCTTGGTGTCATGGTAGCATTTTGGCATCGGTAGCACCAAAGCGTCAAGCCACATGGCGTGGGGCTACGCTGTTTTCATGTTCATTGCTTGTGGTGATCAGGGCATTTGTTGTCCTGCTGCATCTAGTTTTACCTGAAAATGTCCTCTTTTCTTTAATAGTCTCTTGACTATTTATACAGACAGCCTTCTGTATAAATTTTCTCTCCCCAGCTTATTTCACCTTTTTCCATTTGCTGAGCCCTGATTTACTGCTTTTAATTAGGAATAGGCAAATTCTTTGTGAAGGTGTGAGATGCTTCTTCCCCAAACCCAGCTCAAAGATGTAACTGCGCTCTGCCAAGCTCTTCACAAAACAACTTCATCCTTCTTGTCCCTCCTGCCCCTGTCTGCTCTCTCTTGTGACCCAGCTGCCTTGTGCATGTAATCACCTCTCCCCTTCATCTGGCTAACCAGGGTTCACCCCCTTTCTGTTCCCCTCCCTTAGTGCAGCATCCGTAGAAAAAGTATAATCCTCCTGTTACCTCCAAAAGAAGTTCCCTCTCTGAAATTTCCTGCAGCAGTTAACGGTTGGTCCCCTGTCCCTTGGCAGGGTTTTGCTTCAGAGTGGATTGTTAATGCATGGCTGTTACTAGTAAGTGTACGATGCAAGCTGCCGTAGCTCATTGAGATGCTGGACACTGTCATCCAAACATCCAAATGATATTTTCTATACTGACAGAGACATAGCCCTGCCTCTCTCTTGCAGAGAGGGAAACTGAGGCACAGCAGGACCAAAGACATGTCACCATCCTGAGCTATTCCATCCTGTGGTTTGAATCGTTCCCCTGAAGTGAGCTCTCACATTTAAGTCCAGGAGCAATTTGGGTTTCCAGTACTCAGTACTTCACAGCTTCTAATCATCCTGCATAGTGAAGCCTGTAGAGAATTAGAAAATGTTACATTTAATTTTGGACTGAGTTTAATGAAGCACTGGTCTTTAGGAGAAGCACTGTATTTTCAGACAAGCTCAGAACACTCAAAAAAGGGCACATATCATTGCAGGTGCTTTGCACAACCTTCATCCAGATTAAATATGATGGGAAGGGGATAGCTAAATATGGATTGATACTACCACACTTTTTACAAAATGCTTGATCCTACAGTTCTGAGGACCAGTTATCGTAAGATCTGATTCTTAAAATCAGTTATCTTTTCAGCAGGATGTATAAATCAATCAGCAAAGAGCCAGTTAATGACTCACTGTTGTAAATTAAATGGAATTTGTTATGAATATGATTCATTGAAACTTTCCTAACAAATCAAGTTTTTTCAATCACACTGTAATTCAATAATAATATTTAGCATTTATATGGTGCTTTCAATAACTCATGAAACTTTCCAAGCATTAATTGTCTGTGTTCCACAATAATATTATAAGCTGCTGAGTTGGGCTGCCTCTCCCTTACAGGTGAGAATGCTGACACCCAAAATGCTTAGGGAAACATTTCAACCTCTTGAAAGTGTTAGCATTTCTGTTTTACGTTTTTTGGTACCTGCCCTCAGACATGGCTCACAGCAGTGACTCATAGCTGTGAGCGTCTGTGGCGGCAGGACAGTGCTGGAGAGGGTTTAGTATCTCATGATAGAGGCGACATTTAAACATCACAGCCTGTTGCCAAGCTTGACATCCACTGTTTGGAAGCTTTGCTCCCCACTGTGATGCCTTCCCAGTATGATCCTTCTTTCTGCCTTTCTCCCCATTCAAAGGCTGGGCTCCAGAAACCCTGTGTCCTTGTGTCTGCACCCAGGGACCCTCTCCCTTCCTACACCCCACAGACAAGGCTTGCTCTGGCCCTTACCCATCCTCCTTGGCCCCACTTCAAGGATCAGTTCATATATTCTTTTGGCAGCTCACATCTGTCCAGCTGCTGTGAACTTCAGCTTGAGCTGCTCATAAAATGGATCCTACAGAAAAATGAAGCATTACAAACCACGTAAAAGCAGTTCAGAATAAGGGCTTAGCTTTCAGGTAGTCTGTGCCTAAAAGATGGAGGTGGATGTCATATAGGATTTTTAAAAGCACAGAAACAGAGTAGGCACCTCATTGCTACTAATGTCAGCAGGACATAGCCTAATTCAGCAATCTGAAAATCCCACAAGGAACATCGGCTTCTCTAGGATCTACTAAACTCTGCTTTAATCAAGGTGACATAATCTTAGAGTGAGCTACTCTTGGACGTGGAGGCAGGATTGAGACACACTTTATCTTACTCCCATCTTCCATGTTCACCTATGAGATGGTGTTATGAGAGGTGGCTACCGGAGTGTTAGCTGCTTACCTCTGTTTAAAGCTGCTTATGGATCTCTACATCCCACAGTACCGTATGAAGAAGAACATATGGAGACAGGTATATAGGCAACTGTAGGGATCTGTCATTCTGGGTTTCTGTCTAGTACTGTGCAGCACTGTAAGCCTAGAAGGTCTGTAATGCTCCAGCTACCATATCCTGAAAGTACCTGATCTCATCTATTCTTTGAAATTAATCAGGATGTGGTCTTGTGCAAAGCACACTATTATATTGTGAGCTCAGGATGCTGTGGAGGCTGAAAGCAAAACCATCTCTATAAGCAATTAAAAAATTCATGGAAGAAAGGACCACCAAAGACCCTTAAACACAATGACGTGGATATGGTCTGTAGCTCAGGAACTCACTAAATGACAGACTTCCAGAAGCTGGAGCTTGCTAGGGGGAGGAGATCCCTTATAGATGCCCATTTATTTATTATATTCTTTCTTTAGGTGCTTGCTAGCTGTTGCTGTCAGAGACAGGATGCTGGGGCAGACACACCTCGGGTCTGGCCCAGAACAGCTATTCTTATGTTCCTGTAAGGATTTGGGTGGAATACCACCTCAAATGGGGCTGTGGCTCTAAGAAGCTGATCGTCATGATGTCTGTGGAGTGGAAGAAAGAAAGTTGTCAGCACCCAAATAAAAAATGATGAATCATTACCCGCCACGTCACATGACAGAAAAAAAAAAAAAGGCTGTCATGGTTTCTTATTGCCCAGTTTAATTTCTTTTTCAACCACCTCCCTAGTCCTCTGCGAGTGCGTATGATAGTCTGCAGTCGACAGGGTTAGTCTTTCCATACACAGGAAAGGGCAAACCTCTTCCTAGCGCCGAGACAAATACTCCCCTTGTGCCGAGACGAGGAAATGCTGAGAGAGAGAGTATTCATTAATTTACACCTTGTTACTGTGGCTGCCCTGCTGCCAGTGCCCTGGGGCCTTTGTCGGACCTTGCACTCTCCCTGGTACTGGGCTATAGCTGCCCAGAGCAACCCACTGACCGTGACTGCCCCACTGCTCCAGACACAGCAGCACCTTTTCTGTGACTGTGCTTCCATCTAGCCCTCAGCTACGATGCCCAAGGCTCCTCCTGCCAGCGCCCAAGGCTCCTCCTGCCATCACCCAAGGACCAAGACTCACATACAAGTCTGGATGACTGGCTTTCCCTCCTTGCTCTGTATCTACCATTTTGAGTTGCAGATGCACAGCATTGCTGGCTGCCCTTGGTCTTTTGCCTTCTTGCTTGCATCCTCTGCACTGAACACAGTATCGCTTAGAGTAGAAAATAAATGTTTCTCTCCCTGCTTATGGCAAAACACTGAACTGATGTCTGGTGCTCCCTGCTGAGGACCTTTTTGCTACGGGCTTCACAGGCAAATAAGTCACCTTGATGCCAATATTTGTCCCTGTTCCCTGATGGAATGCATAAATCATATTGCTGTTCCTTATCAGCTCATAACGCTTGCTTAATGGGTAGCTCTGCTGCTTCAGCAGGGAATTAGCTAGAACAACATTACAGTGATAAAGTAAGAGTAAGAGTAAGCATCCATCAGTGGGTCAATAAGTAATGTTAAAAAAGAAGCTCTGAAGTAACTCAAACAGTAATACATTAGTTCTTGTGCACATGTTCAGAACTGTCGCTTGGCGAGTATGAAATGAGAGAAAGAACAAATAATTAGGGATATGTTCTCTTTTAGATGTGTGCCAAAACCTCCCTTTAATAACAGTATCTCTCATGGCCTTAGCAGCTTTTATCTCTAAACTCTTTAGATGATATCTGCAGTCACTTTTAGTGAAGCTGGATTTGAAGCCAGCCCTCAGTTCTTATCAACCGCGGACAAAGCTTGGCGTATTGGCACCAAATAGGTAGGCCTTTGAGTTCAAACACCCAGCCGTAAGACACTTCTCACACACTTGCCAAAGAGAAGTAAGACTCCATTTGCACCCCTTGCACCAGCGAGAGGCTTCCCTAGCCCTGGGACTTTGCAGGGCTACGGCAGGGGAGCCAGGGACAGCCCTTCACAGAGCTGCTGAGAGCCCATCAGCCCCTGGCACGCTGCAAACTGGCCTGTGTTCAAAGCCTGTGAAACAATGCCAGCTCCTATTTCATACGAATCTGGCTAGAGAGCTCTAAATCTGCCTAAACGGTATTTTATAGTCACTGCTGAGGATTTCTTTTCTATGGAACCTTCATCATTTCGTTACATGGATTTTGAGTGACAATTTTATTCCAAAGGTACAGGTGACAGCATGTTCTGTCAGTCAGTGTCATGGTGCTGGAAGGCAAGTGAATGGTCACCCAAGAACAGTGACATCCCCTGGAAATGCACTGCCCACCCCCAGCTTTGCTGCAAGGGCAACAGAAGAAGTGAGGACATCAACGCAAAGCATAGCCTGCCCGTATTGGCAGCTGTGGAGAGGGGGGGATCGGTGACATGGTTCAGGTTAGAATATACCTTCTGGGGAAAAAAGAGGTGACTTAAATTTAAAACACAAAAATTCAGCCGTCGCATTGTCACCAGAGGTGCAGGTGAGCAGGGAGCTCCTTAGACTTTCTCCAGCACCAAAGCCATTGCAATTGCCCCATTGCTGTCCAGAGTTGTTTTTCTCAACACTGTTTCTTAATGTTTTAAGTCGGAACCCTCTACACTCCCAGACCCTTTGGGTATTTAAATGACCTGAAATTTAATTGCTAATCCAGTAGACTGTAAGAATAAAATCAGGAGTTTAATTTCCAAGCTACCCCGTGATTATTATTCATTGTCCAAAAGCATCGTTAACACAGCATCAAGACTGACACAGCAATGCCTTGTACCCTCCCCAAATGTCAAAGGCACTTACATTTAAATGGCTGAAAACCAGGAAATAAAGAGTTATGGTAAAATCAATGCATGCTCTGGAAGTGAGCTAGATCCACAACTGCTGTAAATTAGCATGGCTCCAGTGACCATAACAGAGTTACCCCAGTGTATGCCAGCTGGGGAGCTGATGTCTGTTTTTCCATTGCTGGGCATCTGTATATATGAAAAATACTTAAAACACTGTAGTCTTTAAATGCCTAGAAACTTTAAAATAAAATTAATCAAGTTGTTGGTTAGATCATAGTGACAATTACATGGAGAAAGTAAAGTATACAAAGAGGTTTGGGATCAGGTCCTTGTCAGCAATAGTGAAAATGAGCAAACAAAAGTGTCAAGTACTCCTATAAATAGCTTCAGAAGGAAGCATACAGTATCCATGTTGAGGCATTAACCTTGGAAATATTTATGAATTGTCAATATTGCTTCCAAAGATGCAAAATGCACCAAAGATTGAGTCAAGCATCATAAGTCACCTAGAAAAAAAACAAATAGGAAACTAATCTGAGTAAATCTAGGCAGCCCCTCTGCAGATACAGTGTGCACTATATATCACTGATGGCTGCAAAAGAAAAATTAAATAGGCATTTATTGCTGAGGAGTTCAAATAAGCATATTTATTCAGTCATTCTGGACACACAGGCAACAATTTTACAGTGATGTCTACTCTGGTGAGTTACTTGAGTTGGGCTGTGAAGATCCAGGTCTATCCCCACAGACCTCCTCATGGCAGCAGGGCTATCATGGCCACTAACCTCACAGGTCACACAGCAGCATGCTACCTGCGCTGCCAGTGGTCCACAATAAGATGCAAACTAGTCTTCCCAGGAACTCGGTAAGTTCGTCAAAGACCTGCTTATTCCCACATGCTCAGAAATGCCTTAGCATTATCTGGTATTTTAATTCATTTTCTTAATATAATTGCAGGTGGTTTACTGCAGCGCAGTGCTTGAGAAACGTTTCCTAACAAAGCCATGAGGAAATGATAGGGAAGCCGCGCTTTCTCCCTTGTTTTGAATATGTGCATCCATTTTTATTGCAAAGCTTCCTGGTATGGTTTCAAAACTGCTCTTTAAGTGGCAGTTTTGGGCCCTATCAGCATTTTCCTCCCGCTGTTTCCCCTCTGTCTCTGCTGAGATGAGCACTTTTGAGCCAAGGGCTGGGTCTGGCCGGAGGCTGTGAGGATGGGGAAGGGGCTGTGGGGAGCCCTGGGGGCCCTGAGGAGATGAGTTCACGTGGCCCTTGCAAGGGCTCCTTTCACTCCCAGCTCGATCTGGGACAAGCTAGACAACTCCTAGCTATCAAATGCGGAAAAAATTGTCCTTTCTCATTCTACAGGCTCTCTCTTCTCCCCACTGTCCCCCTGCCATTTAAATCACTATTTTCTACAATTTCCTTTTGGTGAGCCTTTAATCTTAATTTTAAACGCCAGCTTTCCTAACTCCTCCTAACTTCCCCCCCCATCCAACTCCTCACTTTATAATATTCCCAAGTCAGTAGCAGTCAAAATCTAATGAATTCCTGAAGGTCGGATGGAGACCCATAGTTTGTGATGTAAATCGAGGGCCCGAGAATAGCTTCCATGCTACAGCCACCACTGCAGTTGGCACTAATCAGCAAACATCTAATCAATGGGAACAGTAGCACATTCATGGGCAAGAGATATTATCTTGGCATATAAATAATGAAAGCCTCTAAAGCACTCCCAGATGTTGGAAACAAGATTCCTTCTGGGCATGTGAAGAATTTGCTTAGGGGAAAACAGAGCAGCCACACAAAAATAGAGAGCTGTTTTAGTCTGATGAAGTTCTGTTTATGAGAAAGTATTCCTAAAAAAAGAAAAGAAATACCTATATGGTTTGAATCAGCCAAAGCTGACCTCTCATCTGCCAGATACCTGTAAAGCAGACAATTGATTTTATCTGGGGTATTCGAGTGATATTGCTGCTTGATTGTCTTTCAGACAAAAGAGGCCCTGCTTTCTTACTATTGCCAAATATCCAGTTTACAATCAGGTTTTCAATATGTCCTGGAATCTAGGCTTCCCTGAGAAAAATGAGCTTTTTGATCTCTTATAATGACAACTTATTCCATGAGATAAGGCTAAAAAAAGGAGAAAGAACAATTAACAATTAATTATTTCTCATGAGAAAATTATTTAATTCACAGTCCAAGCAAGTAAAATTTTTAACTCTATCAGTTAATGTTTGGACTTTTTAAAGAAAAGCAAAATTTACAGAAAATTTACAGAGTTATGGCAGGTTTTCTTAGCCTTTTGGCAATCTAGATATAATTCATTTACACAGCTTAGTCTTGCTTAAACTCTTTATTCTTGCTGAGGACACTAGTCTTGCTGATCCAATACAGCTACTCACTTGAGTATATTATTCATGGGAGTATGGACCAACAGTCTATGAATAGGCTGACAACAAGTAATCCTTGCTGACACAATCCTTATGTTACCAACCAAGTAGTTTTAACAGAGCTTACTTCACCTGAAAATGTAGAAAATGTTATCGGTGCAAACCCAGCTCAAGGTATCAGTGACAAAAAATAAGCTGTTGTTTAACCTTGCTGTACAACATAAAAATAAATACCAGGGATGTCTCTCCAGGCCCTAATAGGTACAGCTTGCCTCAAACACCTTACCAAGGCAATTATCATTATTTTACCAATACCTGCTCAATATCATGTGCCAGGATGGGGACAATCCTCAAGCAATGTGATTTAGCTTTAAAAGCCTCTTCATGTTTATCTCTCAAAAAGCACCATAGCTTTCAGGTATATAGTGGCTGGGATTTGTTAAAGCACAAACTTTCTTTCTATAAACCAACAGACAGCATTGAATATATGAAGTTGTTGATTTTTGTCAGTCTCTTTCCATACTGGAGGGCAACGGAACAAATAAATGGGAGTTGTCTCTTTTTCTCCCAAAGCCATAGAGGAAGGGTTCATCTGCCAGATGAAAGAGCAGAATTGTAACAGAAAAACAGGCTGGCAGACCGTTGAAGGTGGGATGGGGTAAGACTCAGACTGGCAAAGTGCAATACCTACCATGATGGGGACTGGATCCCTGATGGACACCAGATCTCTAGGCACTGTTACCATAATGGGCATATTCCTAGTGCCACATTTGGGAGAACCAACCAGAGTCTTAGCAGTTTTTGGAGGTCACTGATTCTTGCACTTCCAGCAGTTGGGGCGTTACAAGACACACCCTCAAACAGAGACTGTGACTGGACCCTGCAGGGATGTATGCACATACTTTATGCCTTCTGGAAACTTCACTGACTCCGGTGAGGCAAAATTTATCATTTTGAAAGACTTAGTTGCATCAGGGCTTGATTTGTAATGGCAACTCCATTTTGTCGCCTCTTAATGTCAATCTCTCATACATTTCACTGTAACTAAGGAATCATTAGTTACTACCAAATCCTTGCTTTCTCCCAAGCAGCAGATACCTAGTGCAGCAAAAATAATACACTTCTGTCAAATATAAATAAATCCCGAGCATTCTTCTGAAAATTCAAGCCATTGTGAACAGATGGTTATAGCACAAGTCTTATTTCTATGGTAACCTCTGACAGTGCCTTCTTGTAGGGCTTCGGGCAAGTTACTTAAACCTCTCTGCCCTTGTTTTCTGACTTTCAAAGTCATAATACTTGTCTCACAGAAGAGGTATGTGCTCTAAACAGTATTTGGAAAGTGCCAGGAGGCTCTCTGAAGGAAGATTGTAAATTAACGAGTGTATTGTCAGCACCTCCTCCAAAATTCCCTGGATCTAAGTCAAGCTTTATATACCCCATCACAGGAGTCTCAATGCGCACTGCCCCATGGAAGAAATGACTGTCATCAGTACGCTGTGCCAATTACCTGACATGCAGAAGAATAAATACTAGGTAATGGTGTAATGCTTGGGAAAGTGTCACAAGCATGTTTCCTTTGCTGGAATAATCTGTAGGTGGCAAGAGGACCTCAAAAATGGTTCAAAGACACTCAGGCACAAGACTTGGTATTGTGGTTTGTATTTTTCTCAGCCTGAACTCTCATGACCTAGTGTGCAGAGGACGACCTCTGACAGCAGTGTGTGGAGCGCCTGGCCATGAGGCTATACACAGCAGACGTGAGGGGATTAGATATTGCCTCGTTCTTGTCCTTTAGCCTCCATCGGCACATCTGGGGCTCTGCTCAGGCATCTGGATGCAGAGACAAGCCATATCCTTGCTGCATATCAGTCTGAGTTTTGGGCTTTGCCTTAGCCACCATGTACCCTGGTTTCAGTGGAAAAGAAAGGGAGATGCGGGCTGGGCAGGAGATATGCTGTCTTTCCAAGGGGCATTCATCCTGGGAGCAGGACCCTCTGGTCAGCTTGGCAAGCTGACAAGATATTCCCCAACTCCCTATCTAATGCTGAAACAATGGCACTTCTCTACCACACAGAAAAATGAAACAAAACAAATTAAGAAACTCAACAGATTGATTTAGCTACATCAGCCAGTAATTTATTCACTAGAGAAACTGCTATAAGCCATATTGCAAATGAACTTTTGGCTTCGGTAGAAGAATTTCATTGTACAGCTATACCAGAAGTTCTTTTCCCAGACCTGTGATACATAGACATTTTGTGAAGCTGGGGACATGTTATGGATCTGAATTGAAAGGACACCTAAACTGTGGTTCTGCATGTAGTTTTGACATAAAAATTGGTCATTTTGAAGGAATTTTGTCTGAAGAGTCTGTTCAGTCTATCTCTGCCCCCCACCCAGCACACTGTGTTTGGAAGGAGAAGAGATACAGGTGAAACCATTTTAGAAAAAAACCCTGACTTTTGTGTACTTCTGTTTCTTTTATATTGCTGGATAACTTAATGTGACGCATGGAAAAAAATATAGCGTTTTATCAGCTCTTTGTTCACACAGGTGGTGCTGTATTTTGTATAAAGGACAGTGCTTAATTTAAGATTTCTACCATAGCTGCAATTCTAAATGACAGCATTTGTATTAAAAGAGCTGCTCTTCCCAGCAGCACTGTTATAAAAATACTGAAACAGTAGTGATATTATTATAGATCTGCTCCAGTAACAAAAGTTCTACTGTAAGAAAATCTCTAATTTAGAAAATCCTTGCCATCTTTCGTCAGTGATAAATGTTCCCTTGGTTTCCATACTGGTGCGATTTAATCCTCACAATTTGAAATGCTCGCAGGAAAGCAGCTGCATACAGTAAAAGCGCAACATGTTGTAATAGCTTCAGTGGGAGCAAAGGTAGCAAAATCGGGCTGGGAGCAGTATTCCGGGTAACAGTGCAGAGAAACCAGCTGGGAGCTAGGCTGTGCTTTCCAAAAGCCCTTTGGGCACTATGTGTGGGCACATGTGCGTGTGCGTGCAGGGGCAGGAGGGACATCCCCTTGCTCCCTCCGAACTCCTGGGCAGGGGCTGCACTGCCCCACTGCAGGGCAGGTCCCCCTTTGCTTGGGGGAAGAGTTCAATTCGCTGCTTGCGTGAATCAGGAGGAGCACAAACATGTTATTAGTCTGCACCCGAAGCTGACGGCTTTCCCATCGCCAGTGATTCAGCAGTAAGGAGCGGCGTGGCTTCTTCCCTTCTCCCTCATCCACTCCACCCTGCAAGTGGCAGGGTCAAGGATGGGGCTGGCATCGACCTCTCTCCAGCAAGATGGCTTGAGATGTCCTCTACCCACACACTGCATGGGTTTGTGTTTCAGAAAACCATCCATTTCTCATCTGCGATGAGGAATGATTGACCTCAGTCCCATTGATGTTAACATTTTCAGTGCAATTGGAAGCCACAGCCTAGAAGAGTTGTTTCCACTTTCCTCGGTTTTGTGGTAGGACTTAGAGTGGTTCAAACCAACACAACCGTAGAAGACCAAGCACATGTTCTGGTGGGCTGGGCGAGGGGCTGGGAAAGGCATTTTGTGCCAAAATTTATTCATCCTTTCTCCTCCTGTTGCATCTAAGTGATTTTTTAATTACATTAATGTTTTTGTTTCATGACATTGTCCCACAGGTCACCTCACTCTCCAATTACTGCTTGTGTAAGGAAGTGCTTCTTGACACTGCCCTCAATTTCTTTTTACTTTATTTCCATTTGTGCTTATCTGTGATGGAATGAAAGTATGACCCACAGCTGAAATTAGCCATTAGGATTTATTAGTAGTCTCTCACTTTTTTTTTTCTGGTCCATATATAACCAGTTCTTTTTACCTTCACAAGCTTCACGTCTTAGTTTTCAAATTAACCTTCCCAATTCTTTTCTGAATCTTTCTGGTGCCATAGTAATTTCCTTATAATATGGTGACCAGGAATTAATGAGTAATTTATTTCGTCTTCCTCTGACGATATTTTGAGCACCAGCCTGTACAGGAAACAGTCTTTCTTTTGAATTAAGTGCTGCTGTGGCCTACCTGAGATCTGCTGTGGCTGAGAGCTAAGTTTAGCTACACACTGCAGGGTGGTGAGGAAAAAATTTAAACACAGGCTGCGTGACCAGACTCAGAAGTGGGTGCAGGATGCCACAGGTCACTCTGCTCGTCTCATCCATCACCTCGCTCGGTGTTTGCCCCGTGCTTGAGGGGGACTTCATGGGGGAAACGATTGAAATGAATTTAACAGAGTTTAGTCCTGTGGGGTTTTCATACCTGTCCTATCCCAGAAATTTTATGTCCCATATTTCCTGGTGACCCCAGAGCTCACATGGGAAGGCAGGTCCGAAGGAGGTGAGGGTCAGGGGAGGGTGCAGAAGTGGTTGCCATCCATAGGTTTGGTTTTGTCCAGGTCGCTCTGCCTCCCCACACCTCAGGGATGAGAAGGTGGGGAGGAAGGAGAAAGGCTTTCTGTCCCAACTCAGGCCACCTGGGGTTATTCCCAGAAGGGCAGTCCCTCGGTTGATTCATCAAATGGCATTCCAAGGAGTTCTCTTACCCTCTTGCTGACTGCTGTGGTGCAGAGCAGGTTAGACTTGCTTCAGCACGGGGCGGAATTGGCCAACAGTAATTAAAAGTGAGTGTCAGCTCACACCGAGGCTCCACATTATTAGTTTAAATGAAGATACTTTCCATGGACAGTGAGCCTTGCATACCACAGCATGAGCTATTGCATGCAATTACCTTGCAGAAAAACCCATGATGTGCCAAAGGAAATATCAGGCAGGAAAACACCAACGTCCATGCCCTCCGTCAATAGGAAGAGGTGTATCCTGCGAACCGGGCTGGCTTTCTGCTGACACAGGAATTGTATGCAGGACCTGGGGACACTCTGAGCCCAGGCCAGCCTGGACGTATGCAATGGATGTATGTAACCCCAGCTTGCCCCTCAGAAGCTCACTTCTTGCTGAAATACTGAAATCACAGCCTTTTTATTACAAATCACTCGGCTCCTTCCCAGCTGAATGGTCAGCTTCATTTGCAGTCAGTCTGGCTTCTTCAAGGCTGGGTTAGCTATGTCAATGTCATTTCAGATGCATGTTTGTCCAAGTTGCTCATAAGCACCTTCCACGCTGAGGACTGCACCACCTGCCCAGACAATCTACTCCAGCACTTACAGCAGCCCTGCTATTACAAAATGCTTTCTAATATCTAGCCTAAACTGTTCTTGGTGCAATTTAAACCCATTTCTTCTTGTTCTACCTGCCACAGCAGTCGAGTACAGTGGTTTTTCCAGCTTCTTCTCACAAGTCATGTTTTCAAGACCTTTGATTATTAAGACTGTCCTCTCTCTCCATTTTTTTCACATCTTTCTTGAAGGCCAGTGCTCAAACCTGGACATGGCATTCCTTTAGTACTGAGGGGAAACAAAACTTCCATTTATTTCATTTAATCTAATTTACTGCCTATGTTTTGATTTGGAGAAATGTCTCATTCATGATTTTTTTAAACCTTGGACTGGATAATGCTGATATCAGTGCCAAAAGAGTACAAGCAAGTGTCTGGCAGCTGTGAGGAAGAGGCAAGACCTGGGAAGAACAAAACTATATCCCATCCACCCATTATCATCCATCTTCTGCAATGACCAGCTTCTACCCCAAACTTACTGAGCACAAAGCTTGCTCCTTCCCGCAGGGACAACCAACCATGCAAAAGGGAATAAGAAGCAAGCCATAGTCTGCATTAATTTGCCTAATGCAAATCAGTGCTGTGAGGTCTAAGTAAGTAGTGTTTGTACCATACTACTGCCTGTCCTGTACAAGAGATTTACGTGTAGCTACAGTGGCTGTAACTCTCCCCTGGCGATATGTAGGTACATAGAAATCATAGTAAAGGGGAGTGTATGAACCCATGGACCTCCCATTCAGCCAAACGCTACCTCTAAGACCCTCTCTAGGTGGATGGTACTGCTAGAGTGAGTCCACAGGGAGAAGGGGAAAATAGCAATTCCAGTTCTGCACTAGGCTCTTATACATACATTCACACAGCTACGTATTGTACCCTTCCTAAACATCCCAACATTAGAAGATGGTATTTCTCCTCCAGTTCAAAGACTATTACTGCCAATTTATGTGTCTCTGTGCAGGGATGTATCTGACCTAGGATGTTTCCAGCAAACTTCCCAACATTAATAACAAATGGGGCTCCTATCCAGTCTTATCGCACATACAATAACATCAATGTTAAGCTACCTAGATGAAACGTATTACAGGTGACATAAACCAAATACCTTGCCATTTATATATCATGAAGTAGATGCCAAGGATTTGCTCACCAGTGAAGCTGCGTGCCGTTAAGTTTGTGGTACTTTCCACAAAAAAAGACCAAACCCAAACAGTCAAGACAATAGTTTCAAATAATTTCCATGTTGAGTACAAATGAGACATATCCAGGTCTTTACATCCTTTCTCTCTGTTTTACATGCCAGTGCAATCTAGGGATATAGTCTACAGCAATGACTAAGGGCATTAGAACAGCTGCTTTATAGTAGTGGGTGGTTTATGAGTACTTGTGCAAATAAAATGAGTATGCTGCTAGACTGTCAGATTATCCTCGTAACTGGTTAGAGCAAGGTGACCCGGGCAGGTTACCGCGATCAATACAGAAATCTTACGGTGAAGTTATGTATGTATAGCAGCTCCCACATAAAACAAATTCTTCCCATGGTGCCCATGTAATTCAGCTGCCTTTAATTCTAAATTGCCACTTTCAAGAACAAAATGGAGCAGCATTTCTGTGGGTAGTGGATGTTTTTCTGCTTCTTCATTGCAAATACAACAACAGGCCACTGTTTTTGCTGAGCTAGCTGTTTCCTTGCATAGCCAAGTCTCTATGTTTTTGTTGGCAGGGCTATATTGCAGATTTTAGGAGCCACAAGGAGCAAATCATGCTTTGGATTCTGTAACATAAGCGTTCAATAGTTCTGCACTGAAATACACTTTGGGTGCAATTAGATGTCTTTGCCATACCCCCAAAAAGTAAACACAGATCTTGGCTGTTCACCTAAGCCCATGAGCAAGCCCGCACAGTGTGGAGTTATTCATGTGGGGCAGCCCTGGAGCATAAGCCAAGCCAGGAGCAATTCAGGGTCTCACACAGATTTGGCAGGGCAGTAGATAGGTCAGCCCTGCTCCATTCTCTCCCAACAACAAGAGCAGCAGCAGCTCATGGCCTCATTTCCCAGCCTGACAGAGGGCTCTGTGCTTGGCTGGAGCGGTGCAAACCCACATGCTGGTGCAGAACACGGGACCACGGCTCCTGGGATCGCAGTGGGGACGCGAGAAGTTTGCAGAGATGTAACAGTGGCACCTGCAAAATGAAACATATGACACACTGCAGATGTCCTTGCTATCACTTCAGTCAGCCTTCCCTGCTTTCTTGCAGGTGCGCCACATGGTTTGATGAATTTGGTTTTTGGTCTATTTCAGAGCCAGCTCTGATGGGGATTATAAAAATTTCCAGAAATGTCCCAATTTAGAGACAGTATTTCATGGGCTCTAACTTACTGCCACTGAAATGACAGTTGCCTGTAATTTCAAATGTAAATTCATGTTTTGAGGATCCTCAGGTTCTTGTGTTCCTGAATGAGACCTGTTTTCCAGTTTTGAACACCCTTCCTCC
This sequence comes from Harpia harpyja, assembly GCF_026419915.1. Lineage (NCBI taxonomy): Eukaryota > Metazoa > Chordata > Aves > Accipitriformes > Accipitridae > Harpia > Harpia harpyja. The sequence continues at coordinate 53,120,937 of NC_068940.1, read as the reverse complement.
AGAAAGGAGCCCTGCTGCAGCTTGGCGATCCAAAGACTTCAGGCACCCTAAAACTACTTGTGGACATTTTAGCTACAATGTTGCTTTTCCTGGGGAGGTATCTACAAGGAGCAGGGTTTTCTCTAGACCCCCCACCCCTCATTCAGGCACTGCCTTCTTTTTAGGTATGCTTCATTTTAGAATGAAACATTCAACAAATGTTTTAGGACCGTTGTCATAGTTATTCTTATCTCCTTCCTTAGCAGAGGGAAATCACTTATAAACATTTCCAGTTTCACTCCCCTTTGCTTGGATTAACGAACTGACCAGTACGTCAGTGCTGTCGGTGATAAGCTTCACTGCAGTTCAGTGCAGAGTAAAACACTCCTTCCATGAGAGTATTATCAAGACTGAAAGCCTGGCAGTGTATTACACAGTTTCTTTGTCTCACCGTAATGCTGTTTCAACATGAGTCAGTTTCTGGCACTGAATCACCTACAAGCGGTGAAGAGTCCTATCAAAAAATATACATATATTTTGCTTAACACTGGAAGCTATGCCATCGACTCTTGAGATTTTGTCCCCAGCCTCACATGATCTGGGTTGGTTTCAGATTTTTTGAAAGGGACAGTTAACTCAATTTCTTTTCTTTAGAGCTTGTGACATTTCACGAGTCCAAATAGGCAGTCACCTCCCATTGCTTCTGAGGAGGTGGAAGAGACCTTCTGCTGGAGGAGCTGCCTGCCGTGTCACTGCAAGCTGTACACAAATGATACTGCCTGTGGCAGGGAAGCTGGGCATCTCCCTCCATGGCTTTCTGTGGGTACCTCCTTGCTGGCCTGCTCAATGTTGTGTCTCTTGCTTCAGTATCATCGTTAAAGAGGTCTGCTTCACTCCCAGCTGCCACTTCTCTCTTTCCTATAATTTTGTGCCACAAATTCAGACTTTGAGCCCAACTGTGCATTAAAGAGTGTTGTTTATCATTGTCCACAGAAGAATGTGTTCTGCTCTGCACAAGAAAAGCTCACACGGAAACAGAAATAGGAACAGAAATCTATTGCGTCAGATTATCATACAGTGCTCTTCTGCTGGCTTTGATGTCCAGAAGCTCTTCACCCCCTTATCCACCATTACCAGCCTAGACCAACCTGCACCCTACATTCAGGACTTCATTGGATGTTTCCCCTTTCATGTCATCCCCGTATTTACATACTTATCTCTTTGCACATCCCATGGGCATCATCTCATCGAGCCAGTCAGCAGTTTGTCCCTTGGGAATACCCAGCAGTCACTGTACAGCCATAGGGGAAGCGGGACACACGTGAATGTCACTCAAGTGGGTGACTATACTGCTCAGCTCCTAGTGTCATTCATTACCCTTTTCGTCATGTTTCCAAAAAAGACAATTGAACAGGGTCAGATATTCCTCATGACTCTTTAATTTCCTGAGCATGGGTGCCCAGATGTCTTTCCAGAAGACCCCCTTCCTTGAGCAGGGAGATCTCTCCATGCATTCAGTATCACAGCCTCACTCCTGCAAGACCTCTGTGAATAACTCACCCTCTCCCCACTCTCACTTGAGACTTTCAGTGGGTGCTGAGCCCAGGCAAGGTCAGCCCTATCCCACAGAGCCCATGACAAAGCCCATGGTTTCCACCACATCCAAACGAGGGCCACAGCCTGCAGCAGCCTGGGGACCAGTGTCAACCTGGTGAAGATGGTGTGCAAAGATTATCTCCCATCTTACGGGCAGTGCCATCTGGCACGGATGCACACGTGGGAGATTAAACATGTAAAAGCCAGCAGCAGCAACAGCAACAACAAACATTTCCACAATAGTTCTCTTTCTTTTCTTTCTTTTTTTTTTTTTTTTGAAGGAAAATGCGTTGACCGTCTAATTTGGATTCATAAAGGAAACCTATTAATGAAAGGCTTCAAAGAACCGTCTCAGAACTTTTAATCAGTAGTTGCGTTTTAGCATGGAAAAAAAAGCAGAGGGGGCTGGGTGGTGGGCTTTGTTGTTGTTGTTGTTTTTTGTAGTTTTTGTTTAAAGCACCAGAATATTTGAAAGCGGGCTGGGCAAGGGAGCCTGGCGGGGAGCCTCTTCTCGCCCACCTGGAGAAGAGGCCCCCTGAATGCATGTTTTCATTAGCATGGGCCTCTCTGGCTCTTCAAAACCCTTTCCACCCGTTGCCAAGGCAACCCAGAGCCGTATTGCGGCACACGGGTGTTGCGCATCAACTGGTGTGTTGCACTTAACTGAAATAAATAAGCAAATAAACATGGAAAATGGCCACAGGCCAAATAAGGCCACTGTCTTTTATCATGGACATCTAACATTTATAGGGATTTCAAACACTCTACTAGGCGTATCAGCAAAGAGGTATTTGATCAAAAAGTGAAAATGCATGTGCACGCACAGCCAGTTCTTTTAATTTTAATGGGTCTTCTTGCTTGAATAAGGTGAAAGGAATTGGGTCTAGAACGTGCAATCCCACTTGCGAGCCTTGAGTTACATTCTCATGCCATTTGATGGCTCTCAAGTGGGCCTGGCTTTTCGGCAGAGCTTGGCTCCTGCTTCAGCATCGGCATCAGCATTGACGTCGGCGTCGGCATCAGCAGCTATGTTTTCCCACCAGGCCTGGACACCACCCAGGCTACAGGTGAAGCTGCTGGGTGCTGAAAAAATAACCTTCACAGTCAGTGCTGTAAATCTGACTTTTGGAATCCAGCTTCTCCTGGACTCTCACCTGAGTCATTTATACCGCAATGATACACACCACAGTTGTGGGGATGAGAGTAAAGACCATGGGCCTGAGGCTTTGGTCTCCAGGCCTTGTGAGAAACCAATCTTGTGGAGAAGGAGGCTGTCTGGGGAGATACCACAGGCTGCATCTGTGGTTGAGGATCAGCACCTGCAGCCATGCTAGTGAGGGGGTGTGAGGGGAACGGTCTCCACCACTGCCTGCACGAGGTCCCTGGCATCAAGGGGCAACAGCAGCAACACCCCTTCAGATTATCGGAGAGCAGCCAAGGAAAAACTTAACATCCCTGGGAATATTTGTAGCAAGTCCAGCTAAGTATGGCTGCAAAAATAGTTTCCTTTAGACTCAGGAAGGGAGGTGCTGGCTGCAACTGCTGGCAGCGGAAGAGAGAAGGGAGTGGGGTGGGAAGCTCTGCAAGGAGCAGCATCCATTGCTCTGTACTATGCCGTGCCGTACCATGCCATGCTGTGCTGTGCTAGCAGTCATCAGAGCAGGAGCTGGCAGCAGGAGCTTGGCATAGGCAAGGCAGGGAGCTGCATGCAAATCCTACGTGCTGTTGAGTGAAGGTGCAAGGCAGGCAAGGCCAGCAGGGAGGAGACACGAGGGCTGTCTTTCCTCAGCGGGGATCACAACGGGCTCCCATTGGCTTCAGTGGAGCTCGTGCTTCCCTCAGGGCGATGGAGAGGTGAAGAACTGCAGCCTTTGCAGGAGTTAATGGAATGATTTCTGAACATGGTGCTGGCTACCGAATGCAGACCCAGAGCCGGATGGCTCGCGTGCCCAGCGTCAGTGCTTGACTGAGTCCTGTCTTTAGCTAACACCTTCTGCCTTGAAGTTTAGAAACAAAACCGAGAACGTGGCGTGATGCCATACCAGCCATCTCCCTTCTCCTAGCTTCACCTCGTAAGCCCTGCTTGCAGCTTTGCCAGAGTGAGCCCTTCTTTGCCAGCACGCAGCCCCCTCCACAGGACCCAAATGCCTGCGGGCACCCTTGCCCAGCTCCCTGAACACCTCTGTCCCTTTGCTCCTTGGGAGCCTTGTGGTGCAAAAAGCAGTGTGCCGGCTCTTTGTCCCTCCTGAGGTACGCGTTTCAAGCACGTGCGGAGGCCATACTATCAAATTGTGGTTGTTTTGACTGTATGCGTGTGTGCAGTGTTTGCACACCAGCTAAAGCTATTGGCTCTCAGTGCGTCACCAAGTGCCCTCAGCACTCCCATCCATCATGCGGTGAATGGCAACGTACACCAAAGGACTTTCTCTAGCCCCTCAGCGCAGCCCATGGGTTTCTCTGTTGCTCTCTCAGCTCCCTTTTCTGAGAGCACTTGCCGTGCTAGCAGCTCCTCCAGCATGCCCTAGCATGGCAGCTATGTTATTTTAAGCTCCCAAGTGTTATTGTAACATGGACCTTCCAGATGCAAGGATTCAAAAGTATTATGGTACCAAATGTATGGACATGCATGCATATGCCTGTGCTTGCACATGTGGTTATAGACAGGTGTGTATTGTTGTGTGTTGCATTATATATTTTTATATCCAATAGACAAACACATATTTATATTTGTTTTACATACCTATACTCAAATATCTAATGCCTTTAAAATATATATGTACCTATCAGATGTACAAAACATGTCAGGTATTTGTTAAGGGCTAAGTCTTCAGATGATCCATCTGATTCTAGTTTATATTTTCATTTCATTTTACTTCTTATGTGAGCTGTAACCTGTTTATTTAGGACTTTCAAATATGTAGCTATATATAACTATGATTGCTGAAATGAGTGTAAACATCATTAAAAAATGTATCTTCTTGTGCAAGCTCTGTAACTGTCACAGTCATAAATACACAAATGGAGATGGTGATCAATCATGGATGTACTACAAAAAATATTTATTTATACAGCTATGAGAAACTGACTTGCCCAGAAGTACCTGAAGCTGATCATGGCAAATGCATCTCATGTAAGCCAAAGACTGAAAAATGGTTTTGTAAGGAGGAATTCAAAATTCTTACAAAAAGTTCTCATCACATTTAAAACCTAAGACCTCAGAAACAGAAGGAGCAGAAGGAAAGTGCTGTGGAAGGAGCAACAGCATGCACCCTATTTAGGGTCCATGTTGGGTTTGGGTTTGGTACCTGTGTTTTGCCTGCATTGCCTGTATTAGTTCAAAAGTGTGTTAGGACACAAAGGGAAAACCTTGTCTCTCACTGACATGTATGATGAGACCTACCTGGGATTGATACCGCATCCACCCATTTGTGATAACTTCAGGTCACACGTAGTGCCCATGATTGAGTGGCATATTTGTATCATAGTCTCTCATGCAGTCCGATTTTCAGGATTTGGCACTGAGTTGCTGAGGGTTTCCTAGCTGTTCATGCTTGAAGACAGGGAGCAGCCTGCAGACAGGGCTGTATCTTGGGAGGTGGGGATGTAGACCTGACCCCACGTAAGAAGGGGAGCCTGAGTCACAGGGGAATTGCTCACAGTCACACAGGAAGAGCAGAGAATTAAACCCCATAGGCATTGTTAAAAACAAAAGACCAAACCTTCTGGGCTGCCGCAATAAACATGATTGTCCAGATCCTCAAATGGTGAAAACTAGCACAAACCCCATTCACTGCACCAGATGTCCTCTGATCTGCATCAACTGAGGACACGGCGCAGTGAAAGAGGATAGGCTTATAGCATATGTAATAGAGTACACCTTGTCCTCCTCCCTGGCTAACATCTATCAGGTTCACTAAGGCTGTAATGATACATATTAGAGGATGTCCAGCATGATCTATGGAGTGGTTTAAATTGCATCAGGCTTAGGGTGGCTTCCCACATTGCCCTGAATGGGGAAACTCAATAATTCTGAGCTACCACAGCTCTGAAAAATTGTGCCCGTAAATCTCTTTTTCGTCTGGCTCATTGCATTTCGAAGGATGATCGTGGTGCGGCTGCATTGAATATGCACCCTACAAAGTGTGTGGTTCAAAGAAGCAGACTGTTTTTACACGCGGTCGATAAGTGTTTCAGTTCACCTTTAAGGAACAAGTCCCATTTCACCAATCTGTGCTTCTGGTAGTACATCTGTTAGGAAGAAAAAGGCATATGGGTTTGCTCTGAGAAAAAGCAAGCTCCTCTTGGTAAGATCAGGTCCTTGAGCCAGATAGCACCAAATCTTTCCCATGTGAGATGAAACCCAGCCCAGCAGCGAAGAAGAGCAGAAGTCCTATGCACCACTTCAGCCCTATTAAAACTCAAGTGTGGGAAGGGGCAGGGGGAGAGGGGGAAACCATATGTCAGCTGTCTGTAAAAGCATCAAATTAAGCTAATAAGTAATCTTTGCTCAGCGAGGAGTATGCTGTTGGTCTTAATCAGCCTCCTTTCGAGATTAGGTACAAGAGTGAAGAATTGCAGGGCTTGGTGGTTTATTTGTTGATCATTCCCTGGTCATGTTTTCCAGGCATTTTATGGAGGTTAGGACACGTAGTCTCCACTTCACATGGCTGAGGTAGTATATCCCTGGAATGGGGAAGATATGGATTTACCCAAATTAGAAGGGAAAAAAACTCCAGCAAAAACCCAAACCCACCAAAACAAAACCAAACCACAGCCTCTGTGGCTCTGGAGAGGGTCCTGGTGTCTGAGGGGTAAAAAATAGCTTCCTATGATTTCAACAAGCCGTGGTTGCAGTCCTGCTGCCCTCGGCCTCCTGACATCACCCTGTGCCGGTGGCCCTGCAAAAATCAATGGCACAGTTTAAGGATCAGGATTCTCTGATCAGCAATGCACTTAAATATGCACTCAACTTAAACATCCAAACAATCCCTTTGAATTCAATGGCTGCGCTCATGGAGTTAAAAATAAGCCTGCTGTTAAGTGCCTTCATCAGATCAAGGTCTAATTATTTACTCTCCATGAGTAGTTCCAGAGGAACTCGGGTCTTTGCTGTTTGGATTAGTAAACTTAAGAAAAATAGCCTACACTTCTGATTTATGTAGTGGCAAAATGAAGTATACTTTGAAGAGGTAAGTGCTCTTAAAATCTTTTTGTGCAGTGAAACCTATGTCAAACAGATTAGAATAAAGAAGCAAAGATAGGTTTCCTAAAAAAAAAAATTAATCTTCTGTAGACAAAGAAATTTTGCCAGAGATCTTATGGATACTTTCAAGTGATGTCTTAAGACAAGGCTTGTCTTTTGGGGACTTTTATTTGCAATGTATTTTTGAAAGTAAGTGGCTGCTTCTGGATGGATTTGAGGGGGATTTCTATAAGGGGGAAGCATAAATGAATAAAAAACAAAATGCAGAGTCTCCACATTAATTTCTGAATATTGCTTCTGCTGTCCAAGGACAATTTGTCACCATGCATGAAGCCTCTGCAAAGCCTTATGCTGCATATTATGTCCCTAAAGTAAGGTTTATTTAAAGCACACTTTAAGGGATATGATGCCTTTATACTCCCCCATTGCATCTGGTCACCTCTGGCCCAAGCTGGCAATCCTGGTAGTGAAAAATCTTAGCTGAACAAGTGGGTTAAAATGCCTCTTTGACTGTTTAGATCAAGACCCCCGAGTCTGGTCCTGGCTGGATGTTTTCCAGAATCTTTTGTAGCCTGCAAAATCTGAGGAGAAAACCTATGGAAGAGTCAAGCTCCTCCAGTACTGCTTGCTTCTGGTTGAACTGGAAATGCCATAAGGACAGGGTCTTACCTAATGAACGGTGCTTCCAGTAATGGTCCCAAGTGTGTGCCTGAAAGGGAAGGGTGGAGGCAAGAGTGAAATATCTTTAAAAGTTAATGAAATCTTTAATTTCAGTAATTGAGATGAGCGTTTGATTTATGTTTGGTTCTTTCCTGGCTGGAGGCTCTCAATCAGAGCCAGTTTGTCCCATCCTCACACGTCAAGGCCAGGACTCATCTCACGGCACATCAGGCGTTTGGTTTCCAACAGCTGGGGTGAAACACTGGCTCTCCCGAGGGTGATTCACATCATAGGTGGGCAGAGTTGCCCTTAGGAGGTGCCTGTTTTTCTCTGCCTTGACTATAATGGGAACCAAGTGCTGACAGCACTCCAAACTTAGCCACCTCGAACTACGCGCCTACAGCACGATAGGATGAATCTGGGTTTATACATATTTTTTTCCTCCCTCAAGGTAAAATTTCACTTTGCATTGACCTTCTGCACTGTTCCTCTCTCAAAAGCAGTCTCCAGGGGAGCATCAGGATTCACAGAGCAAATGGGCACTGTGTTGACCCTGTAGACTTTTGCCATTGATGTCCTTCCCTTGGGTGTTTCAGAGATGTCTGCCAGGGTTTGCATCCTTTCCATGAGATGCCGGCGCTATTAATATTCCTGATCATAAACTCCAGAGAACTACAAGCAAAGCTCCCGCACTCTGAGAATAGCTCCAGTGCTAAATATAGGGGATTTTTATGAATCTATTTGCCACTTCCATTAGTCAGGGCAGAAATACGTTATTGTAAGATGTCTAAGCATTTTGTCATTGCTCACTGGCTGTATCAAAATGCAGTCTACGCAGTTTCTGTATTTCTCATTAATATTATAACAACCACCGGCTAATCACAGAGTCAGCAGTGAAAGCTGCTCTAATCGTTATCTTTCTGGCTAAGTAACTTCCCCGTTATTTGTTGTGTACGGCAGATTTTGGCGCATGGGGGTTCTTTTTTCTTCTAATGTTAAATGTGAGATTTTATCCTCAAAGGAGTGATTATCTCAGAGCAAAATTGGCAAGGTTAAACACTATCTATAAAAAAACATTCAGCAGTGTGCCATGAAATGAATTACATAATATATCAGTCATCTACCTGGCTTTTGAAAAAGTGCAAATATGTGTTTGTTCAGTCTGGGTGAGTATTTTATATTAGGCTGCTTTTTCCATGAAGGTAAAAATGACCTTGGTTATTAGAAAGCGAAGATATATTGAACTAGGTAGAATCAACAGAGTTCCATTTCATTTAGTTCCCACTAAAATTGAAAGAAGATAAAATATAGATTGAATTTTGTTTACTATATATTGCTTCATTTGAACTTCAGTAAAGCATTAGCCACTAAGGAAACCCCTTCTCCCACCTCCCTTCCATAATCTCTTACAGATGGCATGTTAAGGAAATTGCCTTGACTTTATTGATTCTTTGCTATGAGGTTCAACTAACAGCCAGTGTGTTACTGGGGAAATGGATGCTGTACTCTAGTTACAGGAAGGTAGCACTTTGACCTGGCAGCTCTGTGTACCTATACAAAAAAGTCCCTGACACTTTAAAATCACAAATTGGTATATTTTGTTCCCCTTAGACATTAGAAGATCTTCTCTTTAGGACCTCATTTTAAAAAGCTGTATTGTACCAATCTGAGTATTTTACAGAATGAAGGAAAACAGTATCCTGCCAAGATGGAAGGGCACAGGCTGAACACTAGCTGCTATATTCTGCCAGGTCACCGTAATTTTCTATTAGTTCCTTTCCAGAAATACTTCCCTTGCAATTATTATAAAATGACCAGTGTGTGATGCTGCATGCTACTGGCCTCTCACAGCTCAATCAATCATCAGGTGGAACTTCAGACATCTCCAAATTTAAATTTCCTGTTAAAGTGAAGGGATCAATGTGCACTCTTTCTTCTCTTTATTTTGATTTTAAGATTAATTGGTGTCTTAAAAATTCTGGGGAGCATTTTCATCTGGCATGAACCAGTCTAGCTCTAGTGGAGTCCACAGAGGTACACCCATTTCCACCAGTTTAGCAGCTGGCTCTCTGAATGTGAAAATCTACATTATCACCTATTTTATAGGTGATAATTGCTGCCTAAGTACTGCAAGCCCAGGATATTAGCACTAGTTCTGAGAAACTTCACAGTGGGTCAAATTCATCCCTACACTGAGGAGCTGGTGGCCCATCTTCCAACAGATTTCATCTCAGCCCCACAACTCCCCTCCCTTCTTTGTCTCCTCACTGGAAAGGTCCTTTTCCTGCTTCCTGAGGGGCTGCATGCTGCATGGCAGAAGATGAGATCCCACCTGGGAGGCTAAAGACGGAGCAGAATGAAAGCATGAAGCACCCAATCTGCAACTCCCACGAGACTTTTGGGAATCAGTATAAATTTTTTGCCTCTTTTGGTCAAAATATTTCAGACTTTTTTTTTTTTTTTAAGTGGTGACAAGTATAGAATTGCATACAATTCTTCATTAACCTTTTCTATGTAATATAGCCTTAAAATATTGCTGGTTTTCATGATGTTACACTGTCCCCCACAATATTTGCTGGTGCTCTAGAAACACCCGATCATGGGATACCTCAGTTCCCATTTAAAAAAAATACGTTGTTATCTTTCATAACCGAAGGGCTCAAAGGCCCAAATCTCTAACCTTCCTTCTCATTTATGCTGCTTCTGCTTCTCTATAATACATTCCTTTTTAAGCTAAGTTCATCTTCCTGTGGGTGCTTATTTTAGCTTATAGTTTTTTGACACTTTGGCATAACAACACTGTGCCTAAACTTTAAGAAGAGTGCTTAATTGGGATTGATAGAGTGCACAGGGCTTCTAGTGAGATGGGCTGGAGGAGAAGCGGGAAGCAACAGACAATGTGAGCCACGCTCCTTTATGTTAGTTGTCTGATATTTGTCATATCCTATTTTGGGGTCTGAACTTACTCCCTGGATGGACTTCAGTGGGATGAATTACAGTTCAACATTGCATAGGTATACTTCATTTGACATGTCTCTGCAAAATAAATATAATATATTAGTGGTATAAAATCTCCAAAGGACCTGATATGAAATTCTTCCATTCATCAGTCAAATTATGCTACTAGTAAGAAGTGTGGCCGACCTAGCCTACTGTCAGGGCCAAACTCAAAGCCAGTATGTACAGCAATGTAATTTAGACCTCTTGGCCTCATTCCTCACCTCTGCTGCAGAGCTCAGCACTGCAGAGCTCACTAGCACTAGCAGGGATGGGCTTCCCCTTTTGACTATAAAGCCATTTTCACCCCCATTAATTCCCTCCATCATGCACTAAGTCTAGGCTGAGAAAAAATTTTGCATCCATTTGATCAGGTGCTCCCTTGCTACTCCAAGGCAAATATTGGGTATTTCCCAAGCACAATCTGTACTCTGTGACCTTCAGCCATACCTGAAGTTTAAGTCCCCAGAGAGAACTTTTCTTGGCTCTGCTGATTTCACTAGCAAAATCCAAGACAAGAAGGAAAACTTTCAAGGCCACTATGTGCGTCTTTTCACTCAGTGACTTCCTTTCCTTTCTACCCACCTTTCATCTTTGCCCTCCCCAATCGCTCTAAGGTTTGAGTGCCTCACACTGATGCAGGTTTCTCTTCATCCCTTCCCACTGAGCAAAATGTTACTGTTTTAATTCTGCTCCTTGAGGAACTGATCCACAGAGAGATTAAACAACTCCCTGCAAGCCCTCTAATAAGTCAGTAGCAGAGCAGGTATTGTCCAAGGCCCCAGCCTGCAGACTTGGCTCCCGCACTGTCCCTCCCTCCCCTCCTTTCCTACGGACCACACTTCTCCTGATCACTAGCTACATACAGCCCGACCAGCCGGCTCCAGCAGAGCTTCATGTCGCTGAAATCTCTGCATATGAGGGCATACCCCAATTAATTCCCTTTTGCCTCTGCCTGCACCAGTGGAAGCCTCTCCATACCGTTATAAAAGGAAGGATTATTTTACAACACTTTTTAAAGCTGCCTCAGACAATGCGGTGCAGCCTGGAGGTAGGAGAAGGATTCACAATTTGGTCACCTGGTGTGCCCTGGCACCGCAGCTGGCGTGGCACCATCATGTCACCCTACTGAGAGACCTCTGCGGTACCTCTCAGCCTGGCGGGATGACAGCCAAATGGCAGGAGGCTGGCTGGCTGGCTCTTGTTAAAATCCATTTTGCCTTCCACTGTTGCTTTAACGCTGCCTATTTGCGATGTTTAAATGAGACGTGACATTGCACCAAAACTGTCCCCGCATGGCTTCGTTCCCCTCCTTCCCCAAACCCCGGATGACTTTGAAGAACAAGGAACCCGACTCCGAGAGCTGGGCCTGCTGTGGGCTGCGATATTCATGCAGCATTAGATCATGTTAACGTTAGGTATAATCCAGTACAAATCCTCTTAGTGTCACTGGCACTGTAAGGGTTGTTATAATTGCTCATAGCTTAAAACAATTTTGCAGCTTTTCTTCACCTCTGCGAGTCGGTTCCAATTAGAGGAAGGGAACTTTCCAAACCTGCAGAGTTTCTATTTAGGACACAGCCCTGTCCTGACAACATGCTGTCAGCCCTGCTGAGCAGCTGGGAAAATGTCCACCGTATTACAGAGACGTGACAAAAACAGAGGGAGAAGAGGAACATGTGTGCTCCAGTTTCTTTCAAAGTCTCTCGGAAGCACCTCCTCAGGCGTTTATTTTGTTCTGCCTGACACCACATTTGCAGGGCCACGCGGCCTCCTTCTGCGTCACCCGTTTTTCAAATCACGTTCCCATTTCAGAAAGTTGGAGGAAAGAGAGAGCAGAGGAAGGAGAACAAATCAAGTGGCGGCGAGCCTGCAAACATGCCTGGAGCTGGTGGGGAGGCAGGGTTCCATCCGGCATGGACAACCCCCATCACCCAAAGGCAGAGGCTTGTGGGATGGAGGAGTTGGTGCTCAGCCAGAGCCGACGGCCAGCAGCTGGGGCCGGCCCCGGCTGTGCGATCGGGGCAACATGGCTCTGGGTTTGTGCTGCCCCATGCAGTGGGGTGATATGGGGTGTCTCTAGGGTGAGCCAAGCACCAGGACACCCCATGGCCGGGAAGGTGGTTGGGGGTGTGATGCACATGCTGGGCAGCAAAACCACAATGACCGGGATACGGATTTGTCCCCTCAACTCCGCTGGCAGCAGACCCCTCTGTCCCACCCCTCTTGTCCCCAGCGCTCACAGGCACACGTGCCCTGCATCCACGGGCAAGCGATGGCAGGAGCAGGGTGGCTTGCCTGCTCCGTGCTCGCAAGAAACCAGGTGCCTGGGCACTGTGAGCAAAACGATGCTCCCTACCAGGCTGTTTAGCTGCCAGGCTTTCTGACACCATCTGTGTTTTCCCAGGAGCGAGTGGATACCAGCACTGGCTTTATGCTGAAGGACCAGGCAACCAGAGAGAGCACCTGCGATATCTGGGTCTGCCTCTAGGATAACAAGGGAAACCGTCTGTTGCCACGTCCTTGTTTTCCAAGGGGTTCATCATAACAGCCTAGCATGCTGTAAAAAATTTTGGCAGAAGGAATGACCATAAATGTGACCGCAGCACTGGCCAGATATGCTCTGTCAGAGTTCAATTTGAGGCCAGCTTTGCAGTGGAAAGCTAGAAGTACATGGGAGCTGAAGCTTTATTCCAAGCTGAAGGCGTGATGTTTGAAATGGAGGTGCCTCCTGAGAGCACAGAACGCAACAGTGTGCCAAGATATCAGCTGGTGATTAAGTTACACACAAGAGTGGGAACCAATACAGCAGGTCACCAAAGACAAACAAGAAAACTTTGTCCTCCAAAGCTCTCCCCGTTTCTTGCTGCAAGCGCCTACTCTCTGTCTCTGCCGTGCCTGTCTGAACTAGCTCTGTACCAGTTCAACTCACTAACCCAGCAAAAGAAGGTTTCTGCCAAGTGAGTGAGCCGATTCAGTTTGGTGAAAGGTCCAGTGATGCCGGGATGGGGGTGACGGAGGAGCTCGTGCACCTGGCAGCAGGGATAGACAAAGTGAGGAAGAGGATGGGAGACAGTGGAGCAAAACTCCCCCTCCAGCAGAAGCAAGGGCTTAGAGTGGCTCATCCATAACACATATGCAGGACAAACAATGCACAAGTGAGCAGGTACAAAGTAAACAAATAAAGACTCAGGGGTGTGAGATCCAAGAATAAAACAAAGATTTTTGCTTTCTTTTCTTCCTTCCTTCCTCTCTATCCGCCCACCCGTAATAAAAGAAACACATAGGAGGAAATAAATTTCAGGAACCGGGTCTGGAGAGGAAGACGCCCTCCTTGCTCCCTCCTGTTATGCTTGGCTCGAATCGGACGGACACACCTGGCCCTCCAAACAGGCACTATTTATACACCTCCTTCCCCACAGTGGTGTGATCCTCTCCCCACTTCTTCTCCTGCCTTGTCTGCTGGCAACCTGCCAGGGCACAGTGGAGAAGAGACCCTGATGTCGTCTGGCACAGGCAGGGGCTGGCCTCAGAGAGGCCGCCTTCTGCTGCCATTACACTAAGCAGCCAATCCATCACCTCCTAGCACTGATTTCGCCTTTCCTCCTCCAGCTTTGCTTGGTGCACGGATGTGGCCGATGTAGCTAAGCTGCATCTTCCTTCCCCTCTGTCGACCACTGCGGGAGCACAGGAGGGGACCTGTTTTGTGGGTGCTCCCTGCTTGCTGCAGCTCTCCCAAAGCTCCTATTCCCTTAGCTCCCCTGTGCTGGTGCTGCTCCCCAGCCCATGGCGCTTTCCACCCTCAGGCAACTTACAGCCAAGCTAACCCCCTCCCCAGATGAGGATGCTTTGGGGGTATCATGCTGGTTTCAATGCTGTGCAGCAAAAATGGAGCAGGTAACTCCATGCAAGAAAAAGAGGGAGTTAGATGTGGAAATACAGCTAAAAGTGGACTGTGGGATAGGAGCAGAAGAGAAGCAAATCCCTAGGCATGGTCAGCTTCATTTCTCCCCACAAAATAAACTGGCCAAGTGGAAGTAAAATCTAATTTACCTATACCACTAAATCTACTTTCCTGATGTTAATGTAAGCCAGGCTTAGAGGGTTTTTGTGACCAGCAACTGCAGTGAAGACATTCATCAAGAAATGGAGCCAGGCCACCTTATCGGCTGTGTGCCCCGTGCTCAGCTTCTCTAAGACTTCAGAACGAAGGTCGCTAAAGCTGGTTCAGCCTCTGCATTGCAGCTGGTCCAGAATCAGGACCTAGCTGGTGGATCTGCAAATCCTGCTTGATATAGCAACCAAGGAAATTACCATGGGGGAAATTAGAGTGTAAACCTGCAGAGCCAGCAGCTAGTCAGCAGTATGTGCCTGTTCCTACCCTCTGGTACCTGCAAGGTGACCTCCCCATCAGTGGCGGAGAGCAGTTCAGTTTAATAAACCAAACTGGATGTTTCAATCACCTTGCTGCCTTCTTGCAGTGATAGCTGGCACTAAAATGAGAGTATAAAGAATAAGCCAGTAAATTAAAATGACCCAGCTCTATAATGTTGAGAAAATCTGCAGAGAAGCTCTGACTTGCTAAGATACAGACTGCCCTCAGTTCCCAGTAGCTTCTGTGGGACCTGAAAGCATGCCATGATAGACAACAAATTACTGGCTTTTTTTGCACATCTCTGGAGATTTTCCAAGAATTCCTGCAGGACTTTGTTGACTTTGCAACAGAAAAGTTCACTGTTCAGGAAAACAGTGATTCGTTCTGGGAAGAGTTTGCTTTCCTAAGATTTGTTAGAAGGGAGGTTGAAGATGACCGTGTAGGGAGACAGATACTTGCGTCTGCACCACGTCTGTTTACACGCACAGGCAGAGTGCCAAGCAAGGATGTCCTCTTATTCTCCTGCGACTGAATCTTTTCCTCGTGAAATGCATCCTTCCCTCCCGGCTCCCAGCACGTTCCCAGCCATCGGTCATTGGATGACGTTTGCCCAGAGGATACTCCCTCCCCTGGTTCCTCACAATCTTGGCTCCGTCCTCAGATCCTTTCATCATATTTTACACAAGGCAAAGTCATACATTAAAAACATTTTTTTTAAATGACTCTGTCATTTATACCAAAACAGACACACTGATAAATGAGGAATGATCCTTTCCCTGTGATGTCATGGCGACTTGCATTCAAATTCATTTGATAGAAACAAATGTGCTTAAACTTCCACAAATGGGAGAAGGCTGCCTCTGAAATTATTTCCATTTTCAAGGTCAGTAAGCAAAGAGTCGGTCCACGTTCCTTGGAGACAGCCTCCAATCAGAGGAAACGGTTCCCCTGTCAGCCAGCTGTTATCTGCATAGTCCTCCTCTGCTATTTGATGTGCCACGGGCTTCTTGTGACTTGACTGTGAGGTATTTTCATCATTCCTGTAGCTGACACCCTTTGCGTTCCCTGTTCCCTGGTGCAGAATTCCCCACATTTAATAGCAGCAAGGGGTTAGGATGTGTCTAAGCCAGCTCGGGCTCTTTCTCATACTGTTACCACAATGCCATTTTTCCAGGACACATTTCATATACATCTTACAACCTCTTTAGCACTCTTCCTGGCAAATAAATACATTGATTTTAATAGCCACTTGAATTCCACCCAGAGGAGAGTGATTAGGCTCTTAATGAGCTATGCAGTGCACATTCTCTATTGGCTAAATCTTGAGGTGCTTACTCAGGCAAATTGCCACAGAGGCTGAGGCTGTGTAAAGCGCTTCCAGATGTGGCCCTCTTCAAATTAACTAAAAGACTAAGCATCATTCATTTCAGCACCAAGAAAGGAATACCAACATAGCTCACTGGCTGATGGGCAGCCTCTGATCTCCTTCCCTTATGTCCTAAATGTGCTTCTCCCTGCCCTAACTATGAAGGGAAAGGTGAGGAAGCACAGACAGGGAAGCTGGCATGATGTTCCCTCAGCTTAACTCCATGCAGCCTTGGAGAAGATGTGAAATAGTTTCAAGGAAGGAAATATCTCCCCATGCATCCCTTGGAAAACCCACAGTGAGCCGTCTGCCCATGCCAGCCCATCCTGGCAAGGGTTGCAGAACACCCACTTGGCTGGGAACCAAAAGCAGCATGAACTCCCTGGCCCTGCTGTGGAGCAGTGCATGTGCATGGGGGTGTGTGTGTAGGTTAGCCTGGGGATCCCATGGGGATGAGACTGTAACTTCCCAAGGATTACTCAGTGACTGCAGTGCTTTGCAATTCTCTTATGTTTCCTTTGTCACAGCAAAGGCAGCCTTGATCTCCCAAGGAGAATAGGATGGTCAGTGACAAGCGTGCCTGGGATGAACCCTAGACTGACTTCATGTCTCCCCACAGGAATACTCCTCTCCCACCTTGCGTCAGTGACACAAAAGCTGCTGGATACCTAGTCTCAGTTCCTTCCATAGCCAGTGGTGGAAGGTCACAGCTTCAGGGGACAGTTTATCTTCCCTGCCATCCTTTTAATCACCTGCTTTGTAACGAGATGGATTGATCCCAGGAGATGCCTCCCTCTCGCTCCATTGGTTATAAAGGGAGGCTACAGAAGTAGTGTAGACTAGATGATCAGCAGGATGGAACACCTCTCCTATGAGGAAAGGCTGAGAGAGTTGGGGTTGCTCAGCCTGGAGAAGAGAAGCTTCCAGCAAGACCTTAGTGCAGCCTTTCAGTACTTAAAGGGAGCTTACAAGAAAGATGGGGACAGACTTTTTAGTAGGGCCTTGTGCGATAGGACAATGGATAATGGTTTTAAACTAAAGGAGGATAGATTCAGACTAGATATAAGGAAGAAATTTTTTATGCCGAGGGTGGTGAAATACTGGCACAGGCTGCCCAGAGAGGCGGTGGATGCCCCATCCCTGGAAACATTCAAGGCCAGGTTGGACAGGGCTTTGAGCAACTTGATCAAGTTGAAGATGTCCCTACTTGTTGCAGGGGGGGTTGGACTAGATGACCTGTAAAGGTCCCTTCCAACCCAAACCATTCTATGATTCTATTCTATGATTCTTTCAGACTGCTAAAGTAGTGCAAGGGGAATCCTGCTGCCCCTTCACTCTGCTGCAGATAGTTTGCCAACACTTGGTTCTGTTTCCTCCACGCAAGCAGAAGGCTGGATAACAGGGTGGCTCTTACGCTTTTCAGGGCATGATTACACCACACATTTTCAGTGTATTAGAGGCAAACCTGTGATGTGCTTGTTTAGCCCTGGGTCCCCTGCCAGTTTCTGTATACAGCAGCGAGAATCATCTCCAAACCCACCAATGCCATGAAGAGATTCATCAAAGGCATCTGTCTTCCATCAGATTACCTTGTGCATGTCTGACATGGCACTGCTGGCACACTGCACATGTTGACAGCAATGCATAGCCTGAAGGCCCTCATCCTTTGGCTGACCATTACTGCTCCCAAAAAGCACATAGGTTTGACCAGCAGTGCTGCCATTGCCTGGTGTGTGGAGTGCGAGTCATGGGGAGGGCAGCAAGCTGAATGCCATGAAGTGCTGTAAGATGAATTGCTTTATGCTGAACACACATGGGGAAGAAGTTTACACACTACAGTCTCTGTGAACAGCAAATTGCTTCAAAATGCTAAAAGGCAGAAAAGTCTTAAAGTTATATGGCCAAAACCCTTGGTTTTGTACGCAATAGTAATAGGTTTGCTTCATTTAAAATGAGAAAATGTTATTTACATAATATGAAGACAAGAGAGCAGAACAGAATGAATCACTGGTTTTAGCAAAACCAGAAGCAATTACTGCAAAAGCTCAACTTTTTCACATGGGATCCTTTACAGTATTGCAAGGGATTCTGTCTCAAGACCTGATGGGAAAGGCACCTTTTTGTATTGACAGGCCTGCAAAGGTCTGCAATCATGGAAACAGACTGGAATATCTCACTCTTCTTCTGCTACACTTACAGATACCAAGAAGAAATTATTTCTCTTAAGTTTAGATCACATCATATTTCTATTAATGTCATAATATATTTCTGCATTATATATATGTGCACGCATAGCATGCACATATAGCAGAAGTAACCTCTCCATATATCATAACTCTACATGTGATATAAACATGACAGATGTACTATAAAACAGTACAAAATATTCTGCATATTATTCTGTAATACACTGCGTATCAGTTTAACACCATATATAGCTTATGTTTTATTGTCAGATACAGCAAGATGTAATCTTTCACAGTTCACACAAGTAAAAGTTACAGGAAAGAAAATTATGAATAAAGAAAGAGGACAAATATTCAGTAGCATGGACATAGGGCATTCAAGACAATTACCCATGCAGGTGTCACCAAAGGCAAGGCAGGGGCAAGGGTATTTTTAAACAGGGGGTTGGGGGAGCTTTTGCTAGGCAGAGTCTGATCTACATGGACCTTTGCAGATTCTTTTATGAATTTCAAAAGGACCTTGCAAAGCACACAGGATCAACACCTGTGACCCAGCTGCAGCACTGGAATCGTACGCAGGTGCTGGCTCTCTGCTGATCGTGCCAAAGTGGCCTTGCCACTCCTTGAAGCTGATGGGGGTTACGTACATAGAGCAGCCCTGACGCTGTGGCTAAGGAATGCACAAGAAACTAGAAGTTATTAATATATTGTAATACAACTATGGCCACAAGCATTGATCTGAATAGCAGTGATCTTATGTAATTAATAATGTCCCAAAGAGAAAAAGAAAAAGGAGAGAGAAAGCTTTCTCCTGTCTGTTTCTTTCACTGAACAAGAAGCGATAGCTGGTCTAAAAAGTGATGATGAGACTGGTTTGTCTTATCCCTTGAACGCTGCAAGTTCCAAAGAGTGACTGCAAAGTCAGAGATGTGCTTTGCAATTTGTTGTTGTAACAAAACAACACTAGTTTCCTCACGTACTTATTTTCCTCTGTTATTTTACCACTTTGACCAAATCCTGCATTACTGAAAATTCAGATGAGTTCTGGTCAAATAGTAAAAACAAATAAATGTGTATATAAATACTACTGTGAATAAAGGAACTAAATTTATCTCTCTTGGACTTCTAGGAAGTC
Organism: Harpia harpyja; assembly: GCF_026419915.1. Lineage (NCBI taxonomy): Eukaryota > Metazoa > Chordata > Aves > Accipitriformes > Accipitridae > Harpia > Harpia harpyja. The sequence continues at coordinate 53,101,440 of NC_068940.1, read as the reverse complement.
ATGTTTATCACTGTTTTTGAATAGTCAGAAACCTGTTAGCATTGATGGGAATGTTCACGAATCCTGATCATCTTGTTGATTTTTGCAGGAGTGCCTGTGGTGTTTGGTGAATAAACACATTCTTAAAATGCTCAGTCATCCATCCAGTACCAAAAATGGGACTCTGACTTGTATGCTCACTCATGGGCTCAGACTAAGAGTACCATACTTTAGCTCAGCTGTTGAGGGTTTGATGCAAGTGCTCTGCTGAGGGCTTGATGCATATGCTTATGTGCAAGCAAGCTACATCTTTGGCTGTTATAGGTGCAACATCAGTTGCTTCAGCTGCTATGGGTGCAATACTGATGTAATCAATGACAATTCAAACAAGTGGAGGAATTAATCCAGCCTGTCTCATGACTGAAATCATGACTGGCTCACAAAGGATTATGTGCCAAAATGGCTAAATTCACACTCAACCTTAACTAAAATAATCAGCACTGCTAGAATTCAAAATGAGTTCCTGCTTTTCAGACTCCTGCAATAAATTAGCCCCCTTCTCCCACCTCAGAAAGACCTGTCTATTTCCATGATTCTTCATTTTAAAGAGTTTGACTCATGAACTAATGTGACTTCAGGAAAAAGATGAAGAATATATAGCTATTCTTGGTTTTCTCTAGAAAAATTTCTGTGGGTCATTGCAGCTTTAATTCAGAATTGTATTGACTGATTTCTTTCTGCATCCTAAGGAGTTGCTAAGCAACATGGATTCTCTCTCACCATGCATTTGTCAAGACAGAAAAAATGGGAAGAAATAAAAAAAGATTCACTTTCTCTAATATATCTATCAAGCCACAGAGTATCACTTATTTCAGTCTCACCTAAAGTTATGCTATTGATATATTATTTACTTCCTCAGTACTGTAGCTGGCTCTAGAGTCTAAGTTCAAAACCAATGAAGGTCTCATTTTTGCTCTCATTGATGAGGCACCATTGGATGATGACTTTCACCCACGAGTCCACCCTTAGCCAATGGCTCATAAATCATAAATGGGCAGTGGCCCATTGTGCCAAATTCTTAGGCTGTTGTTCTTATGAGGAGCAAAGGGTTGGGGAACGAGGGCTCGGCTGTCCTCAGCCTGGAGCAATCTGAGGCGAGTCATTCCAGGCAGCTAGTACAGCTTGAATGCTATCATTTGGGCCTTAGAGACACCACACTTCTGGCTTGTTGGCCGCTAGAATAACATGATCAATCAGAGAGGGTATGGCAATGCTGTGGTGATTACTGTGGTATGCACTGTAGCCTATACATTCAACATATGCAGACTATGGTTTCAAGGCAATGTCTGTCAGAAGCCTGCATGTGGTCACCAAGCGTATTTTAAAAAACGTATATTTCATTTTAACTTCTAATACACCATCCAAGGCAGTGGCCACCAAATTTTATGGATTTTCTTCTTTTCTTTGCTCTTTGGCAAAATGATTCTTTGCTGGGTGATTCCCCATTACACTGCAGGTTTTGTGTCCCTCTCTCCTCAGAAAGGAGAACTGGTATTTGCCACCTAGTTAGTAGTTCTCTTGCTCTCCCAGAGTTGTACTGCAAATAGATTTGTACAAGCAATAAAGATACACTTTTTTGGTTTTGCTGAAAGATTCAGGTAGAACTTGGAATACAGAGAGCTGAAGCCAAATTTTGCAGTCCACTGCACTAAGGAAACTAGGAAAAAATCTATTGACATTAATGTCTTGATGCTATGTATAGTCAGTGGAGACATTCCTGACTCACTATGGTATAAGTAAAAACAGAATTTGGACCTCTTTGCTGCACTATAAAGCCAGATTTTTTTGTCCTCAGAAACATCTATTTGTAACTTCAGTTGACAACATGTATCTGAGGGCTCTCAAACTGAAGGGCAGAAAAGTGTTACTGATTGACTTTCCTCCTGTTGTTCATAAAGTATGGTAGGTTCTGCTTCTCCTAAACAGCCTTTTGAGGGCCAAAGCCAGCATCTTCATTTGCTCATTCTGAAAGAAAAATCAGAGTAAGCTTGTATGGAAAATTGTAACACTCTGTATTTCAGAAATATTGTCAAATGGTGGATGTGGTCCACTGTGTTTAATGTCACAGTTTAACTGCAAGCTCTAGAATATAGCTTCAGAAATGCATTCATATTGTTAAATTAGTTTATTTTGAATGTATTTATAGCCCTTAATATCCATTTCCTGTTGCTATTCTCACATAGAGTTTTATTGTCAGACACATTGGTAAAAAACATTGGTTTTAATTATATACTAGGAGGTTGATGGTGTATATATAATGTATAATCAGAAATATGTACACTGAGGCCCAAACTATAGAACTCAACGTAAAACAAGTCAGGAAAGGGAAGCATTACATGTGACCCCATGCACGGGATCGAAGGAACTTGAAGTTCATCCACCATTCCGCCCCACAGTGGGGTGGATAAGACAGAGGTCCAGTTTCCTTTGGGCAGTCCAGTGAGTATTTCCAAATTCTCTGGAATTCTTCAAGGTACAGGAAACCTCCCCAAATTCCTCAGTCTCAGTTCAAGGACTGTAGATGAATTGAATAGGTGTATAGTCCAAATGCAATCACTCTGCACACTGGGAAATTCCCCCCCCAATCAATAAATAAAACTTTTCAGGTCTCAAAATTTGAATACAATTTCTGCAATCTCTGTCCCTTTTCTTACCTTGAAAAATCAATATGATATGCAACTCCAAGCCCCGCTGACTACACAGCTCAATTTACAGGTCTAGCGCAAATTTCTGTGCTTATGAGCCACTCTATTCTCAGTAGGTCTGAATACTTACATGAACGAAGCCTATTACAGTGATTTTGGGATCAGGCTCTATTTATTAAAAATATTGAACTCTCTTTTTTCCCTTCTTTTTTTTCAGTTATACTGACTTGGGTTATAGCGTGCTGGTAATGTGTCTGAGTCACAGTCTCTGTGTGTGTATGTATGTATGCGTATTTATATATAGCTTGCTCTATTTATAGCTGTGAATCTTGAGTCTGGTACAGCAACCTGGTGAACAAAGCAAATTGGAAAAGCACCTTTCTAAAGCAATAAGAAGACATGCTATCGGTGCCTTTCTGCACAATTACTGCCTGCCCCAGGCACTGCTCTAAGGCACAGAGTCAAAGGTTGGCTTTCTCAACCACTCAATAAATACTTTAAATCTCATTCTTATTGCTACTTTGAAATGAAAAGGGGAGTGGGAGAAGATTAATAGGTATGCATTCATTAGGAGTTGTCACCGAAATTCTTTACCTGCTCAGATCATCTTCCATTTGAGAACCTCAGAGATCTTTACAAACATTACTGAATCATGTCTCACCACACCTGGGAGACACATAAGCCCGATCTTGAAGTCAACAGTTGTCTTTCGGTGAATGTGCCTGGAGTTTGGCTCAGTCACGCATTTTTAAAAGCATCTGCATTTTTACAGACAAAAAATTAATATGGAGGTTAATTGACTTTGCCAGGCTCACACAGCAGGTTGTGGCAGCTGGGAACAGAGCAAAAGTCTCCCGACTCCTGGCCTGGACTTCATGCCCAGGGTGGCATTTGCCACCTCTCCTGAGGAGAATAGACTAGGAAAATAATCTGGATCTCAAATCATACTAAAACTCCCTCTTTCCCAAGCTAATCCTTTGAGACCCCCTACCTGCTGATGCATTTGAAAGGAACCAACCTTTCTGTGCTGAAGTTTAAACACATTAGTGGAGATACCTGTCAGCACGCCCTATTTCTTAAGACACAAGCCACTCTTATGAGGAGCTGTCACCAGCCAGTAAGAAAAATGCTCCGTTCAGTCCTCCTAAGTCAAATTTGAAAGCTGAAGTGATTTTGCTGATACTTTGAAACAAACAAAACCAGCAAAACTTGGGAGACATAGGATGGAAAAGTTCAGCTTAATGGGAAAGAAATGGACAAAAACGTTCCCTTTGACAGCAAAACAGGAAAAGAGAAACTGCTTTGCAACTTTATTGGTAATATCTGGTAGCATCTGCACACTAGAAACTGTTATTAGATAGTACATCACAATGAAAAAAAAATCATTAAAACATTTAACATACCCTAGTCTTTGCACATCATGTTTACTGTCTTCTTTTTCCCTCTCTTCATAAGTTCCAAAATGTGCGATGATGCAATGCACATATCTCATTCCCTAAGATTGCACTGTAATGCAGACCTAAACCCCAACCTCATATTTTCCCCCAAGGAGAACAACTCTGCATAAAGGTCCCTGGTGCACGGCTATATACCAGACAAGTGTTTTGATATACCATGGTTTCGCGTCAGAGTGAGAGAGTGAAAGGGGGACTGGTTTTTAACATTTGTTTCTTTTTCTACTTGCCAGTGACCAATATGCCCTCTAAAAGTTCCCTGAAAACTCAAAGAGAACTTTCTATCCTGAAAATAAATAGACAAATAAATTAAAAAATGAATCTATTGCATTTTGGCTCCACCAGGATGCTAAGCCAAATTCCTCAGTGTAAAACCTGCTACGGAGTTACTGCCACCTCTTCCATAACAGAGTCAGAATGAACATATCTCCAAGTTTACTTTAATTCTTCCCTTTTGAACTGCTAAAAAATCATAAATGTGTTATGTAGCTGATGAATGCATACTATTTTTTATCTTTTGCAAAGGGGCTCACAGCATTTGTAGGATGCAATGCCCTTCACTGTCACACAGCAGCTTTCCTGCATGGGATATACCCTCCAGGCTGAGTTATAGCCAAATCAAGAGGGAAGGGCCCCATGCCAGTCCCTTTGCTGGACAGCAGAGCCTGTACCATCAGTTAGCATACAGTCATGCGACTCCATGGCTTTCCGGGCTGCTTGCACAGGGGCAGGGTCTGCTTCTGAGTCGCTCACTTGCTGTGACACTTCTCATTGCCTCTGCATCAGGTTGTCATTCCACCACCTTCTCTGAGGGATGCCACTGTGAAAATATTATCATGAAGATCCTTTGCCAGGCACAATAACTGCTTTAAACCTGTATTTTGGTAATAAGATATGAACCATATGATTTACATTGTAGATTATTTTAAATGCCCCAAGACGTATGTACATGTATGTATATGTATATTTCTATGCATATGTGTATCTGAATGTGCAACGTGTGCACCCATGCAGGTAATTCGTTTGGTGGCACACAGACTCATCAGCATATGAGGAACCCACTGATACTGTGTTTTGCTGTTTGGATCTCTCCTCAGCTGATGGGTGCATAGCAGTACAAGTGAGCAGACAGTTTCCAATTGCCTCTGGAGGCAAGGAGGCTCTTGCTGGTTAGTTATCCCAGTTTGAGCCTGGAATAAACCTTTTGGTAAGCAGGCCCTGGCAGAATAGGTTCACATAAGAGGATGCTGTGAAGGACTAAAACCTTCACATTCAAAAAACCCCCAACGTTGCATTGTTTGGGGCAATCTGAGCCCAAATGCATTAGGCATGTGTCTCTGCTGTCTTTATGTGTGCCTACAGCTGCAGCCATGAACAATAGTTGCTTTGGTTGCCCCGGCATGTCTAGCGTTTGACCACTCTGTGAGGCTCCATCCAAAGTCTTTTGAAGTCAGTGGGAGTATTTTCACGGAAGCTGCTGGTCTTTGGGTTTGCTTGATGTGGTATTGCAATCAGAACTGAGCTGGAGAAGGGGAGGGCCGCACCACTGCCACCAGGATGGATGTCACCTCAAACCATGGCCAACAGCACGGGGAAACTGAAGGAATGATTGTCATGGAAATTTCCCAAGAGGCAGAGTGGGTTTTTTTCCAAAGTTTTGGTCTTAGGGATTTACTGTAACAACAACCAGAAAAAAAGACAAAACAGCTCCTGCATTTGTGGAGGTAGGATAAGCTGAGGAAGGAAATGTTGGCTCCTCTTCACCTCTCTCTGTGATAGAAATAATGTCTGATTTTGCTCTGCGACCTTCCCATACACTTCCTTTGGAAATCATAATTCACCTAGTATCTACAGTGACTGCTGCCTTCCATCTCCAGCCACCCAAGAGGGGAGAGATGTCAAATTTTTCCTACCTCTTGGCCTTTTTAGGGACTGTTGGGTGTTCCTCACCCAAAATTTCTGTGCGGCTGGAGCAGCTGGTGAAGATTGAGGGAGAAGAAGGAAGACCCATGTGAACCACAGGAGCATTGCACATCTGGGGTGCAGTCCCACTGCAAGCTGACCCCACCTTCCCAGAGCTTCTTGTCTGGGGGAGCACCAGGAAGTCGCCAGCAAAACTCGGTGCAGGTGGTCCTGGGTTCTGCCCAATGTTTGACAACGAAATATACAGTCTTTCTGTCAGCACTGGTGAGCAAAGGCTGCAAACTGAAAAAGCACATCGTTATCATAGATACTTTTAGTTTAAATGACTACCTTTGTGCCTGGTCCAACAGAGAGCTGTTAGTGCCCACTGGGCACTGGAAGAGGTACAGAAGTGAGCACTTCTCCTCTGACTATGGGAATTTCCCTTTGCTGTTCTCCAAAATCACTGTAATAAATTTGAAGTTGGAGGGAGGTGGATTTTCAGCTCATGCAAATCTGCCTTGTCCTTTGGCTTCAGTGAAGTGGCAAGAGTTCACATCAGCTGAGGACACTGATTGAGCTTGACTCATCTTATAGCCAGAGCTGATCCCCTGACACAGTGGGTGAAAGAGCCTCTTTTAATGGCTGTCGTGGATGAGCTGCCATGCCTCTCCATCTGGGCACAAGCTGAAGAAGGCGATGTCCATGCACTTCACCTCTGACATCAGGGAAGCAGAGAGGGATTATGTGCAGTAAAACTTTGCTCTGCAAATGCGTATTTCTTGGCTTATTACACTGCGTTACGCTTGTGACTTGGTGTCACAACCTACACTCTTTGCTTTCAGATTGCCTTTAAATGCTTCAGTCTTTTAATTAACAGCAACAACAAAAGACCTCTCAATGTTTGTGGCATTCAGCTGCCATTCTGATGCCAACTGCTGTGTGCAGATCTCAGTGAGAAGGCAGTGTTCTCGGCACTTCACCTTCCCCAAGAAGGTGTTGGTATATCATGATAAGTGATACGTCACAATATCATGCTAGGTGGCATTAGCAGCCATAACTGACTACTGTCACTAACAATGCAATGGACGATAATGATGGTGATAAGCTGTGTCCTTAGGAGAAGTTTGAGTTTAAGGGACGTAACCTAGGTAAATTGTTAGGTGCATAAACTAAGGTCATAGTAGATGAGTGAAACATTTCAGAAAAGAAAAAATAAACCCGATAGGAGACTTTGCTCAGCTCCTCCCTTGGCTGCTTTAGGAGCTGGAGAATTTCCACCTGTCCCGGTCTGCCTTCACAGGGTGTAAAACAGGACCGCTTGGTAACACAGCGGTCTTACAATAAAAACAAGTACAGATCGATCAACACGGTCCTCTGTATTTTTACTCTATATATCCCCTGTATTTTTTAACTCTGCTGTACTACTGATTTAGCAATGGATCCAGAAAATTACTTTGGTAACTCATGTCACCTCCCTGCCCTTACCAGACTGGCAATTCAGGTCGCATGCACCCTGGCTTTTGATTTGCGCCCATCGCTCTGCCAAGCACTTCTGGAGGAAGGGGGTGCCCATGCTGCACCGGGGGTCCCCGACAGGCACTGAGTCTGCAGAACCTGCTCATGCCAGGACTCTCACTGCCCTCAGTGTGCTCACTCCCATGAGTAATTGCAGCTCACTTTGTAAGGATTTAGCCTCATCACCAAATTTACTCCAATTCCAGAGGGACAATGACTGAGCCGATTGCTTTGTTTTGTGGGCGGCTTCAGTAATGCTAAGTACTGGCCCCAGAGACTCTGGCTATTAAGATCTGGCCCTACCTGGTTTGTAATGGATGGGTGGAAGAAGGCAGCCTGAACTAACTAACTCCCAGGGTGCATTTAGTCCACCGCACCACATTATCTCCCATTTTCAGCCATTTGTTCTTTAAACCTTTTCTCAGGTAATTCATAAAATATTAATGTGAGTGGTCCCAGAAATCTCTCTTCTCCTTTGCTGTAAAAAAAAAAAAATTACAAAAGTGCTTCTCTTCAACCAGTGCTTTCTTTTGTAAGAGGAATATTTTATCTAGCCACTGAGACAATAATTTCTGTTTTCAAAAACAGGAAGAAAAGTATAAACAATGTGCAGCCAGAACAAATAACAGAGGAGGTTTGCCAACCACATTCCTAAATGCACATATACAACATCTGTGAACAGAACTGCCACAGCCCATGATTCCTGACATTCAGAGCTGTCACACCATTTATTTTAGGCTTAAGATTTATGAAAGATTAATGATGATAAAGACCTACTGCTAGTTCTAAGCAATCTGGGGATCTCTTGCAATTTAGAAACTGTCCCCAGTGATTGCTGCAGAAGACCAAAAGAAGTCAGAGCAGTGGATGCAGGTCACGGGGAGGATGCAGCCTTTCAGGCAAAGCTCTCCTCTCCATCCTTGCAGGTCTCTGGCACACTTCCCATGCTGGGAGCCTCTCTCTATAGGAGTGGAAGTTTTGCACATGCAGTGCAGAGTCTGCAGCAGAAAAAGACAGGAGGATTCGCCTGAAGAAGAGCACCACAGGGCTCTGATGGACAGGCTTTAGCAGATTGTGCTGCAGGGATGTGTGATGTCCCAGCCCCTGGCTGTCCCCACCCCTCTGCAAGGAGGTACCAACCCCAACACAGTGTCTGCACATCAGCTTCTGCACCTGCATTGCAGCCGCCCAGGTTCAGCCCTAGCATGTTAAGTGCAAACTCCTGAGGAGGGTGAGTTTGCGCTAAGACACCAAGCTGAGAGCGAGAGCACCAGTGGGACTGGTGCTGACAGTCTCAGGGCAGTAATGCTGGCAGAAGGGCAGGCACAAGCTGCAGGGTTGCAGACATTGCTATCCGAACTGTCTGATCAGTGAATGCAAGTCCAAGCCCTCATGCACCCTTCCTTCTGCTGAATTTGGCTCTAGCAGAAGGTTTCTATTCAGACAGGGCTGCCTACATTTTCTGGGGTATGGCACACTTAGTTTTTAGGAAAGGGTCACATGCAGGAGGACAGGCATGCAAAGTCTATGATGTGTAAATCAGGCACTCTCTGCCCAGTCTCACCAGTGGTGCATGTTGCAGCCTGTAAGGACCCTCTCTGTTCACAGCAAACTGCTTTGTAAGTGATGTGCTCTCACTAGCCCTTCCACGTGCCCTGTACATGGAGTTTTTACCACATTTACTACATCGGAGTGAAACCTACTGAGCTGTAACGGGGCTTGGCATCAAAGGGCATCCCAGTAGTATTGGCATTGGTTAGACCCCAGCCAGAAAAGAAAATCACAGCTCCAAATGAAATGGGTCAGTGCAAAAATGGTGTGAGGATTTGGGCTAAGAACACATTCCCATCTTTTCAGTGAATATTTTAATTTTCTTCTTTATTCCTGTTTACCTGCCCCAGGTATGACTAGGTTGTCCCAGCAAACCTTGGCCCCCCTGGGAGGATGGCAGATGTGGCTCTGCCCCGGAGAGCACTTTGGTGCCTGCTGCCACCACTCAACGTGCAGCCCGTTGCCGAGGGTGCATCTGCCCTTCCACTGAGTGGGGATGTTTGCGCTGGTTTAGGTACATCTTGTACGGAGTTTCCTGGCAGGCGGTGCTAAAGGTGGCATGGCGGTCAGCTCCTGGGAAGGAGATGGAGGGGTGACCATCGCAGGCACACAAGGTTATTCAGCGAGTCAGAGCTCAGGGGAAAAATCAGAGCAATTCATTTGAGATGGAGAGGTTTTGGTTTGGTTTAAATGCCAGAGAAGGATATTTTGAAGTAACTAAGAATTAAAAAATAAAAAGTGAGGAAAGAATCCTCATCTGATGATTGTTTAAAGCTGCTTAAGCAGTCCTGGAGGCATGAAAACTAAGAAAAGGTGAGCAAGCACTCCTCCAACGCTCACTGGAAAATTGATCCTTGTTCTCAGCTATCATTTATGTATCCATAATAAATATTGACTCCTGCCCTATCGCAGGACTTACATAAGTGCTCCAGACACATCTGTTTGCAGACATTATGATCTGTGTCTTTGACTCTCTGTACTAGCCTCGTTATAAATGATGAGCCAACAAACACTTTTGGAAAAGTTTTTACGATGTTTTAGTTGACATTTGGGAGCTTCAAAGGATCACATAGAGCTGCCTTCAATCTATATGCACTGTTCATCATTGATTAGGTGAGCTCATTGATTTCTAGCAAGATCAAAGGTAGAAGACAACTGGTGGTTAGGTTAAATATGGAGAAGACCTACTAGACCCATTTGCTAGTTACCTGCTATAGTAGAAGTTGCTTTTACCATACAACAGCCAACAGAATACCACTTCCACTTTTATATGATTCCAGAAATGATCTAGACATGCAGGGACAGGGTTTCTTCCTGCAGCCCTGCCAGCTCCCAGTGTCAGGAATTTTCTTCTGTAATTTGGCCTGCTGTTGGTCACAGATTATTTCATCCACATGCTTCCACTCATCTCTGGTGCTGCTCCCCCCTTGTGCTGGGCTGCCCAGCTGAGCATCATTTTACTGATTCCCATTGAGGAGGGACCTTCAGCTTGCAGGAAACAGGGATGTCCACAGGAAAATACAAGAAGTCATACTGGACTAAACTATAAAGGGTCATATGATGGTGTCCCTAACAATGGCCAGCAGTAGATGATTTGAGGAAGCACATAAAAAGAGAGAGGAAAGAAATAAGAGCCTTCCCTGGTGGCATCTGGCAGTCTGCAGACACCTCCTGAGCTGGTGCTTGTGTCAGAAGCTTTGAGTATGAAAGCCTTTGATGGACCTTTTTCCCATGAGTTTGTCTTACTTCTTTTTGAAGTAATTTGTAGTAACTGTTCAGCCCCAACAGGTGAGATACATTTTGCCTTTACATTGTGCTCCAGGCGCCTTTCCAGTTTGCAGCCACCCAGTACCCAGTATTTTTCTGAACACCATTGCTGAGTATTTCTCTTTAGCTAACATCTGCATTTTGGGCTATTTTCTCCAGCTCTATTAACTAGCATTTTCTGAAATGAACATCCTTAATTGGATCAATTTGAAAGGATATTAATTTTCTGTCCATTTATTCAATCTCCCATTCTCCCCACTGGGGTTCACAACCCCTCTGAATCTGAGTGGCATCAATGAATACAATTAATATAGAGTACACATACGCTCTCAGATCATTAGCGAGAATGTTAAATAAGATCAGGTCTAATATCTGGAGCACCTAACTTTCCAGCTATTTCCCATCTAACCATGTTGATGACTAATGATGCTTTCTACAGCTAGGCAAATGAGGTTTTGGCTTACTGCCAGTCCCAAAAATCAGGAGAAAGCAAGAGAGGAGTTGGTTTCAATTATGCTGAAAAAGAAAAAAATTCAACACTTTCTGGTGAATCATAAAATCACATGTATTCAGTTTGGATCAGATGGGGTTTCTCCTGACTTGACATGGTAGTTTCAGTTTTGTTTAGAACACCGTCAAGTGTTTAAAAACTTGCTTAGCTGCACATTAAAGCAAAATTTCTAAATGAAAAATAGTTTTGAATGAGAAAATACAAATGCTGCTTCCTAAACAGTCCAGTGGGATGTTTGATTTTTTTAGGGTGGTTACTTTTTCAAGACCAAACAATTTAGGAAAACTCAGTCAGTAAGTACAAAGCGTAACTTTGTAACTGGCAAATCTACATTTTTCATCCCTTCCTTTAACCATGGACCACTAGAAAAATAAATTTTTAATTGAAAAATGTTATCCATTTCTGATCAGCTTACACCAGGTTTTCATTTCTTTTTCACTTAATTTCATTTTTAGTATTTGCAGCATGTAAATGAGACAGCTAATTATGGTGATTTTTCTGAGTTAGGAAGCATTATTGCTTGCTTTTACAAGAAATGATATTTACTGCAGCAACGCCTAAGAGTACTTAACTGTGGCTCTGGGCTCAGAAGGAGCATGGGAGAGTGGGCAGATCCTTCTGCCAAAAGAGTGAAGCTAGACACCGACTATAGCAGGCTGCAACACACACAAAGTTGAGCACTGGTGTCACGTCTGGTGCCCTTCCTCCATTTTACTGCCTTATGGTTTGTACCGGGTTTAGTTAGAAAGGGATAAACTAGTTGGGAAAAAAAAGAATAAAGGACGGTTAAGGAGTCTATGTCAAGGAAAAGGTTGCTGAGAGGTGTAGGTAGGAATTGAAGATGAGCTTAAAAAGCTTGAAGTGCTCTAAGTCTGCGTTCATTTTTCTCTTTATGTCTAGCGATATACAAATATGCTATATTACTACTGATTCTATATTTTATATGAATCATATAATTTAAAAAAAAAAAGGCTAACATTTATTCACTTTCTGCCGATTCTGTAGATTGATTTTGACTGTGTCTCTAGGCTAATGTCCTCTCCTGCACTGGTGTTACACAGCTTTGTTTTAGCTCAGAGCTTTTGGTCCTTGTTCTTAGTGATGGCCTAATACTCAGAGCTAAATGAGCTTTCCTCAGCTCAATGGGAGTTGGCCATGGGATCAAGAAAATAGCTGTGGCTGTACACCAGCTCCATGCTCCTCATTATGAAGCACAGCCAAGCAGAGAGCAGCCCCAAGGCTGCTCTACCCTCTTTGAGGCATATAATGGCCCTGAGTCCCTTCAAGATGAGGTGTGGCATGAACTGCTACCACCTCTCACCCTCCTTTTCCTGTCAAAGTCCCTTTTCTGCCAGCAGTGCAGGACAGCCCTTCTACACAGGTAGGGCAGCTTACAAACTTGCGATCTCCAAGCCTCTTGCAAACAAAATCTGGGACACCTATGTCTCCATGTAAACTCATTCCTTCCTCAACAGGTGTCAGTGGACCCAGACTTCCCAATTGCTCATCGCCTCACATATGCCTGCTTCTCTCTACAAAGTTTCCTCCTTGTTTTTCACTGATGCCCCAGTTAAGAGCTAATGGGGTATAAAGCTTCAGGCAGAAAAAAAGTAGATAAGGATGCTGGACCACTGTTCCAAAGGGCAGACCAGAGCCTGCTGATCTATATCCAGAATAAGAGTCCTCGGTATGTGCACATGGAAGAAGGGGAGAAGGGAGATGCTTATTAGACCGAATGGGAGTTCTGTGCACGGGAGAGGAGCGCTCTGCGGCCCTGAGGATGTAAGGAAGATTTGCTAACTTTGCTTTATACTATTCATGCAGATAAGGAAGACTCTCAGTCTCCAATCATAAATCGGTATTATACAGTATACTCCCAAAGGCCATAATTACTTCCAGAAGCAGAAATTTGAATGACCCAGATAATTAGTTCAGTGCAGCTGGTCCAAAAATTATTTACATAAAAGCCAGTTTTACTTGAGGGAGAAGAAAAACAACCTTGCTACCAAAAGCAAATGACCCAGTTAGCTTCATGCAATGAGTCTGAGGAAGCAGAGCATGAGTGGCAACACGGTGGCCTGTGCCATCACTTCTTCCCTCTTGTTTTCAGAGGGCAAACGCGAGACTGCCAGTCTGACAAACGAGCCCCTCTATAGACAAACATGCAGGAAGGCAGTGAAGAAACAGGAAAACTGCATGAATTTGACCTTGTGCTCTCTGCAAGAGTCGCTCTCGGGGAGATGCGAGGGTCCGCCGCCTCCAGAGGAAGACATTCCACTTGCAAAGGCGCAGGCACCTGGGGAGCAGCGAGAGGGGTGAGGAGCAGCACAGCTCTGCTCCAGCCTCTGAGGGAGCCGGCATCAGTTCTTCCACGCAGGGGACTGATGCAGCTAGAAACTAATCATTGTGGTTATCTGGATTAATTTTTAACCAAACCCAGTTCCTCTGTCCAGCTTAGCATGTAGCTGGGCAGCAGCTGGGGCACCCAGGAGGGGAATGCCCAGCGGCTCTGTGGTTAAGGTCTCAAGGGGCCAGTACTGATGTTTCCGAGGCTGCCCTCTAAACTGCTAGGTTAAAAAGGAAAGAAAGGATATGTTCTCAGAAAGCATTTAATTTTAAAAGCGTTTGAGTGATTCAACCCTTTGCTGGTGACTCTGTGCACTTTTAGTGAGCACTAATGGGCACGCTAACCACCGCCAGGTTAACCACCACCGTTTATTGACAGCTGCATCCTGTGTGGACAAGCCCTGAGTCTCAGCTCTGCGGTGCTCTGACCTCATCCCCAGGGCCAGCTCCTCCATCCCCGCCAGTGCTTTTACCCTGCAGGCAATGAGGATGGTGGCTCAACCCATTTAGGGCTGTCCTATTGTCCCACCATGGGGTCACCCCCCACGAACACTTTGGGGATGCACTGGTTCTTGCTTCTCATAGACTGGGGCATCCTGTCCCCTGCGCATCAGTGGACCAAGACATGCTGCCGCAAGCATAGCAAGTCACAAGACACAGAGCTACGGGCCATGGTAAGTGTGAGGAAGAAGGAAGCCTGAGCTGTATATCCCCGTTTATTTTGTCCTTACATCTTTGCCAAGTATCCTGAAGGCCACCCGTTTTCATTCAGGCTGTGGTCACCGCAGAATCAGACCGATGCTCCGCAACAAAAATATGCCAGGAAAGGTATCTGTTGTCCCCAGTGTGCCACAGGCATCACCACTCTTTAGCACTCCCTCAAGGCATAAGTGTTTTTGTGCTGCTGCTTCTCAAAAAGCTCACTCACTCTCAGAACAGACCTCTCGTCCCCCAAAAGGAACTAGAAGACAAACAAAATCTGTGAGAAACAAAACAGGGTAACAGTGATCTTTTGTATTTGTAAAAAAACTAAATTGTCCTCCTAAAATGTTGTAAAATGTACAAATAATAACAGTAAATTGCTGTGTATCTCACCAGCACCACATTACTGTTTGCTGTTAAGTTTGCTATGGATAGCACTTGTTACTTAACAGCACAGTAAATAATCAGATAACATCCCCATAAAGAGACTGGATCTGATTCGCCTCCCACTTATGCTGCTTTTATCCTAGTATGTGCCCATTGACTTAATGGAGTTAATCTTGATTTACAACAGTGTAAATGGAAAGGTGAATTAAAGACCATAGAAGGCAAGTTGGAGAGGATGCGATTTGCAGTGGGCTGGATCCTGACTGCAGTAACACACCCCTAGATGGGGGGGGTAGCTCCACCAAGCTAAAGAGCTGCACAGTTGCCAGGGCAGAGAAAATGGAAATTCTGCAGTCCTTTGTTTCCAGAGAACGTGCACATCTTGCACAGCACAACCTGCCAGCAGGTTCCTTTGCCTTTCCCTCACCCCACCCTCTCTCCATGTGTCTCAGGGGCATGAAAAGCATTTCTCTTGCATGGCCTGAACCCATGGGAGTCTTCGTGATGTGCACGCTGGGGATATTTTGCTCTGCCCTTTGCCTAAAGCCAATGCACACCAAGTCCTAGGGGCATGTATTGCATGCACAGAGGCCTGTGAGATGGAAATGAGCTGACTTTTTGAGGTGGGCATTCAGAAACCGGTTGACTTAAAGGTTGGTGCGAACTCTGGTGCATCCATTTTTACATGTGGAGCAAAGTCAAAAAGAGATCAGCCTTGTCCGTCAAACTGGAGCTTGCTCAGGTTCATGACTTTCACGTTCCTGCCCCTGAAAACTGAGCACAAGCCACCAGCGTGGGCACCTTGCAGATGTTGCTGGTCAGGCAGAAGTATGTCTCTACAAAGGGCTTGGGGCCAGTGGATGGCAGGTCCTGCAGGAAAAACATTAGTGGGCAGAAGAGAGAGCAGCTTCTTGCAGCATCAAGGAGTGGATGAGGGAGGGGGTCCTCGGGGGCATTTGGGCAATGCCATTCTCCGCAGGCCATCCTAATTTCCCACTTGCTGTTTGGGGGGGTTCTGTTGGTGGAGATCTGCTGGGGTGAGTGCATTTGTATCTGTCTGTCTCTTTCAACATGTGAGAACCAGCTCCTCAGATGCTACCGGGCAACAGTGACCGAGCGCAGCAGAACTGCGGCAGAGCTGGTCCTCCAGGACACCTCCCTCGGAGGAATAGCACAGCCTGGGTGTTTGGAGACAGCGCTGTTGGTAAATATACCCTTGTTTACATTTGCTGTTACGTAAAGGGGATTGTTTCCTCTCCTGGCTCCTTGTCGCCCCGTGCAGCATGGGATGCTCGCAGCAGGAGAGGGTGCCCGGGAGAGGAAGCAGGATGTGTTCCCGTACCGCGCTCCCACCACACCCTCGCCCCGCGCCAGGGCCGCTGACGGAAACCGCTTCTCTCTGTGGTCTAACCCTGCTCCCGGTCAGGGCAGCAATTACGCCGCTGTTAATGGGTACTCTCGAAATGTATCGGTCAATTAGAATCGCAGGGTAAGCGGGTGCTGAAAGCCGTGGCGGGTTTGATGATTGCTCTGCGCCAGGACCACAGCTGTAGGCTGGCAAATGCAAGGAGCGCACAGGCGGATGCGAGGAGTGGATCTTGACGTTGCATTTACTCCATTGCAGAAACAGAGAGCAGTGGGTGCTTCGGGGCAGCTGCTTCCCTGATAAAACTCCTTCTGTCTTGCAGCAGAAATGAATTTGCCCCTCCGGGCCAGCTGCTCCCTACATGGGAAGTTCAGGAACCTCCCTGAGGTGCAAACAGACATTTCCAGCAGCAACAAAATGTACATAAACATTTGAAAAGATCACTTTAAAATTCCAGCTCTCCCCCTCAGCTGCTTGCCACCGTCCGATTCCTAAATGAGCATGATTTCTCCTGCGTTCAGCTTCATACATATATATACACACATAAGCACGCCCACCCTGTACACAAAGTATTCCCCATCTTCAAGTCACAGTCTCAGCAGAGTACAGAATTAGATCCTGTCTCCACTTCATAAGCTCACCCTCTCTGTTAGTTTATATAAAGCCATTTCAACCCTGAAGGAGCTGGCATCTCGCATCCCTGCCTTCTGAATGTACAGAGCAGAGGAGTAAAGAACAAAATAGTGGGGGTGAGGAGGGGATGTTCTGTTTCTGCTCAGTAACATGAAACGTCCCGGAGTTAAATACCAACAAAATATTCAGTGTTAATGTTTAATATTGCTGGGAACTTGTCACCTCCACTTACCGTCTTGGAGCTGCCATTCTCTCGCAGACTCCCACATCTCAGCTCTGGGCCTAACATGCTTTCCCATTATATACTAGAAGAAAAAAAAAGAAAACCCAAGAAGTAGGGAGAGACAGTGGCTGTCTCAACTACAAAGCTAGGTAGGGCTTTTTTCCCCTTTCTGTTTGCAGAAATAAAATGACTCGCAGGGTAGAAGTCCTGAACTGCTGCTTTTCAGGGGTTACCTTTTTGAAGCACCCCTTCTCTAACCTCTGTGAGATGCTCTTGGATGTATGGAGATGTGCTTTGCTGTGCTGGGTAACCAGCCTCATCACCCCTCTTCTCCCCCGTCCCCAGCCAGAGCCTGCATGGCCGTTCTGCAAACAGACTCAGGAGCGCAGAATTTGGGTGACCCAGGGACAGAACACTACCTAAATAACACAAGTTAAGACTTTGCCTGCCACACTTTAAAATTGACTCGAGGCTGATTTGCTGCTGTGAGGGTCCTCTTGAAAAATGGATGGACGCCATTTCACAGGAGCTCGCTTGTAAACTGGGGAGTATTTCTCGGTGCAGCTTGGTGCCATCCCGAATGTCTCCCTTTCACTGATGGAAACTCAGGTACCAAAAAAATAAGAAGTCGAATCTCCTTGCAATCAGTGAAAACACTGTGCATCATGCTGCAAACAGAATTGGGCCATCCTGCCTGTCTCTCTGGTTTCTGTAAAATGCCTTATTATCCCTCTAGGCTGAGTGGTTAATGAAAATTCAAACACTTCTAGCTTATTCCAGATAGGAGAAATGGGTGATGCAATCAGGTATCTCTGCAGCAATTCTGTTTATTTGGAAGGCTGTACAAAACCCTGCTTCTTTAAGCACAAGAGGAACCAGAAAAAAAAAATAAAAGCTCATTTCCCTACCCTTTACTCCAAACGTCCTTTGGTCAACACCCCGACCCAAAACTGATGCCAGTATTTTGCCAAAACCACATAATCATCAGACTCTGTTCAAACTTTCTTCTGCTTCTGTGAGCTCTGTTATTCCCTCTACACCTTAGCTTTTTTTTTTTTCCCTACAGCAACAAACATGCTCACCACACCCCTGAAACAACATTCAGCCCAGGCGTTGTGGTGCAGAGCAGCTGAATCCCTAAAAAAATACCCAGTCTGCCTTTTGCGGGGAGGGGGGTGGAGGACAATGACACATGCTTAATGCCCCTTACAGGCTTTTGAAATGAAAGATGCCTCTAAACTATCTTTTTCACAAAAGTTTAGCCCAGCTGTAGCGACACTCGCCACTTTTGTATAATTCTTGCAGCTAAAACTTTCAATTAAAAAAACCCCAAAACAGGTAAACTGAGATTTTTGCGGTGTTCAGTGACCAGATCCATTAGGCCTGTAACACACACAGATATGTGCTGCCATCCCTCCGAGCCCGCAAACAAGTCGTGGCTGCAAGAGGATTGTAAACTACCTCTGTTTTTTTCCCTGCCTTTCAGCATCGCTTCTGTTTTGAGGATGATCCAAATGCCACTTTACTACTGATCATTTGGATACAAACCTACAAAACATCCAGAGGGGTCAGAGCACATCGCCCAGAAAGCTGTCTCTGGCAGCCGGTGAGAGCAGATGCTTCAGGAAACGTGTGAGAAAAGGGCAAATTCAGATTCATCCTTCCTCTGGTGTAGGCTTCCAGCTTCTGACAAGCTGAGCTGAAGGATGTCTTCATATTGTTGTATTTAACATCCCTCAAGAGTCTTTTCTGATCTCAATCTGTCCGATCACTTTTTGATTGCATTTCGGTTTTGGCCTTCCTGGCATCCTCTAGCAATCAGCTCCACAGCTTAATTACATGTGTTTGTTAGAAATTTACTGCCTGGTCAACCAAAAAAAACCCCTGAGCTACTGGACACCAAGTAAAATGCTGACAAATAGTAAATACCCATTCTTTGTTCATCTTCTCCCTGACTTTCATGGTTGTATTTATGTTTATCATGTTTAATGAATCTTTAATCCCCCGAATTTATGCAATAAACTTTTGAACCTGTTTATACCTTTGCCATCTAAATATCCTGTGGCAATGACTTCCCAGCCTAAGACTCTCCTGGTGACTTTTTTCGATTTATTTTAAATCCACTCCTTGATTAACTCACTGGGTATCCCATTTTCACTGTCAAAAATAGTAAATAATCCTTCTGTTTATACCTTCTCCAGCCATTTCTGGTTTTATAGCACACTGCTGTAGTCCACCTTGGCCCCAGTCATCTCTCTCTAGACTGAAGTGTCCTGGTCTGTTTAATAATAGATTGCTGCTAAACTTAACCATTGCGGCTGGAAGAAGTGGTGAGTGTAAAGGCAGTTTCTGTGGCTGCTCTCAGGGTTTCATTTTCCTCTTTCATTGACCTTAGACATAGTTGCCTTTCTGGAGAGTATGTAGGTCATAGGAATGTAAGGTAGTGGAAAAAATGTAAAAGCCTATGTAAAGAAAGTATATCCTAAAACATTTTGGGGAGGGGAGGAAGTGAACTTTATTTGCATCTTTAACAAACAAGGTATGAGAAATGTATTCTTAATTATGTGCAAAAGTAGCACATACAAGGTATTGTCAGGCTCTCATCTGAAATAATCACAAACCTTTATTTTTTATTAATGACCTTGGATCAGAGCTGGAGCTGCACTATACATTAAGGGAGCTGACTTTTCTCTGTTGACATAACTTTAAAACAAGGAAAAAGATAGAAAATGGAAAACGTCAATGATGTCACTGATTTGCAAACAAAAAAGGAAGGTTAAGATGGAAAAGTTTGAACTGAAACATACACAGAGACACAGTGTGCAGTGTAGATACAGAAGTTACTTGTGTTTCCAGAGAACGTGCTTACTAGGTAGATAGACAGAGATATTATATATTAAATATTACACAGTGACACAAAATAGTTCTATATTCACCCACATTAAATTGGAAGGAGAATTACATACTACTATGAGTTTTGAAATAAATGAACTTCCATGGAAATGTTTATGGAAATCTTACTTCTGGAAGGGTTATGTGCCGCATCAAGAGCATTTTGAATGGAATTCTAAAATTCTTTCACTCTTTATTCCTACAGAGAGTATTTCACTGCAATATCTTTTCACTTTTTGCCAAAATTTTCAGTGTGTATGCATTAGGTCTTGAGGTAAAATGGAGACAAATCTTGTTCTGAAAATTTCCAGGGCTCATCTAGGCTAATACATCCTAAGGTATGCTAACACATTAGAGAAATTGATGGTGTTTATGGCTATTTCTAAATCAGTGGTGAAAAACCAACATTAAGGTTGTACTTAGGAGACTGAATGAGCAAGCAAATTTCTGCCTTGTTACAGCCCTATAATTTGGTTACAACATGATCAACACGATTGCCTTGAATTTCTTGGTTCGTAGTTGCCAGCTTCACAGTTTTCATTAACATCCGTGAGTTCCTGTTTTCTTCATGAGTTGCTCACAGTCATGTTATCTTGAGTAATTGATCATTCAATATTTAGTGCCTGTATTCCTGTGCAGCACTGGGTATGGCTTCCTGGCTGTGTGATGCAATCTTTAGACAAAGAAATAGAGACTTGAAGAAATCACCTAAGCTCCCTCAACAGGGAGAGAGATCTCCAGCAGCCACGTTGTCCCACCGTAAACCCCTGTACCTGTGGAAAGTGGCCTAAAGTGCTGTGGGGCTTTGCTTCACCCTCCCCACTGCAGCTGGACCCTGTTTAGCTCAGGCAAAACTACCTCATCATTTCACATATGAGCTGCGAAGTAGATTTCTCATGTAGATAGTCCCCAAGGGCGTGGTTTTAAGCAGATTTATTTAAAAGAGTGCAAAGTGCCGTATGTTTCCTATTTAGCTTGTACTGGTTAGCTGATGATGGTTGGGACTTGACTTATGGTTGGGATTCTCCTACTTCAGTTCCTTGAGGGCACAGAGGCGTGGCTGCTGCTCTCAGAACAAAGCATGTTAATGGAAGATGTTTAAGTAGGTGGGTTTTGTCTGGCATTTATGATGGTCCATGCTGGTTACTGCAACAGGGCTGGCGCAAGATAACTTGGGCTGTAAGTGTGATGGGTGCGTGGGTTGGGCAGTACCTTACACTAAATGAAAATACACCACTCTTCAACGTGAGCAGCAGTGTTTGACCTCAGATATGTTAGCACTGATTTGACAAAACTGGTAGGAATAGAAGCACAGGTCGGGCCTTAAAACACTTATTTAAGCTGTGCAGATATTCTTATTTCAAACTGGGAGGCACTCACTTCATCTTAGCTCTGACCCCTATATTTTCTTTCCCCCTTGAGAAACAGTGAATATTGTCTATAGAAAGCAGACATTCTGGAGTTTGAGACCTGTGTGTATTTGATAGCCCACTTCCTACTAAAAAAAAAAAAAAGTTTTGAGCAACCCTAATTGGAGGCCTGAAGAGAAAGCTAAAAGAGATGAAAAGAGGCCTTACTGAACATTAATACTGTCCAGGAGGAAAGCTCTGGTGCACTCGTGTTTGTAGGCAGTTACAGCCCCTATCTGTCAACGTTAATATGCCATGTGGAGAGAAATGTCTCCCGTTACACCTCTGAATGTGTCAGTGATGTATTTGAAATACACCCATCACCAGAGGACACAAGTATGAGAAGCATTTTCTTTTGCAGCAACAGGAAAGACAAAACTTTGCAAAAGGGTGCCAACAAAGCAAGATCTGTGGTGAACCATAGCCGCTCTGTGGAAGATCTGGAAAAGATACGGAAACCTTAAAAAAAGAAAGCAAAGGGGAAAAACCCCTGCCAGAAGGAATTACTAGTAATTTTGGAAGCAAATGCTCCAGAGGGGAATAGCCAAAGGAGGATGAGGAAGGGGTTTCTGAGGCCATTGAGCAAGCAGGGAGGACGATGCAATGAAGGAAGGATGTGCTAGAGATCCATGGCTTTGCCTCCTGCCTCTCCGGCGGATCATGGGGTGTCCCTGGGGCAGGCCAGAGGCCATGTACACCTTCCTGCACACAAGGAAGTGTGCTGGTGTGGTTTGGGGATGGGATGGGGAAAGTGCATGCCATGGCAGCTCTTCTCTTCCTCCTCCTCTAGGGTATGCTATGGTTGCTCCTGCACACATGGTTCAAGGATTATTGATTCATTTTTAGGCCACTTCCCTATACAAATTAGGCTCATGCAGCCCGCCTGAGCGCCCGTCCGTTAGTCTCCCCTGGTAACTCTTGAAGCCTTTTGTCTTCAGGCACATTGACAGAGGGGTGAAGTTTCAGAAATACCTCATCCCTATGGGTTTTGTGAAAATAAAGGACTAAGTAGAGAAGAGAGACCCTCTTCGCTTCTCTGCTGAAGGACTGACTACAAGAGCTGGGCTGTTATTAGGCATCAGAAACCCACACAGATGAGTCCCTCCCTGGGCTTCATTGCTTCTGCTCCACAGGAAATCACTCATGTATTAACTGAATTTTCTCATCCTTCCCTTTATAAAGCTAGTGCTCTACTGTAACAGAGATAATGACGTATTTCACCTGAAATAGGATGCTTATGAGAACCTAGCTTGAAATAAAGATTATAAAAATGTAATGTCTAGCAATTGTAATATCATCCACGAAGTAGGAGAGCGAGAGACAAACAGATACATAGGTAGACAGACAGATAGATAGATTTCTTAATTGAACTCTGCTTGGCTGTATTTCCTTTAGGCAAGTACCATAGGTGACTAGCAATAAAGGACCGTAAGGAAGAACATGTAGGGTTTTTTAACAAATTTGGCTTATCATAGGCAAACTTTTACACTTGCATCAGCCTATACTGAAGATCCCTAAATAATTCAAAGCATTCAAATGGTCTAACATCTGCGAAGTAGTATTCTCCCCACAGGTGCTTAAAAGTAGAAAACAAGATGGCAATATTTCCTCTTTTAAAATACTAATAATATTCATTCCCCTGCTCCAGAGCATTTAATATCCTATATAAATCAATACCCACTTCACTATCTATCGATAAATGAATAATTACATTTCTGCCTATCCCCAGACACTCTGAAACCATTTATTCTAGTCATTTAATCACAAAGCTGTTATTGCAAGGGAAATTCAAGCACACGTGAATACATAAAGCCAAAACCAGAGAGCTAAGCTGAGAACTTCACTATAATAACTGCCTCTTCCGAAGCAAGCTGCTTCTCACTTTCCCAGGAGATGCAGTAGGTATCTCTTCACTTTTCAAAACAATAACTGGTATGGTAAAGCTCAGTCAAGCAAAGCAGAACTTCACTCACTTCACTTTTCACAGTCAACATCTGAATGCAACAGGGAGTCCTTGCTGGTCTGATTGGGAACTCTCTTTCTCCCACTCAAAGGACCTGGGGTCCCAAAATGTTCACACTGGAGCCTCCGTTTGAACAGGAATCGTATAACAAGACCCATCTGTCTCTATAGAAAAACTTGTTATCTCAAATGAACACTCTTCTTTTGTGCTTTTTTGAATGGACCTACATCTGGGAAAACTGAAAATATTCATCTTCACCCCATGGAAGCCTTAGTTTACCCGCAGCAACAGCATTCCCCTTCCCATTTTGTTCACTGTCCTTTTCATGCCATGTGCCTGCTGTTAGGAGACCAGATACATATGCATTAGAGAGTGTGTGTGTGTGTGTGTTTGTCTGTGTGTATACACCTACAGACAACACATAAGATTCAGAGGAAGAGTCTAGATTTGATGTGAGAGTACTAGTCTCCCATTCACTGACATTAACGCAATCTTCCTCCTGCACCTTGGTGAAAGCCTCGGAGATGACTGAATTAGGCTATGTCTAAGTCAAAATACTTAACAAATATTAATTATATAAACCTCCCTCCCATCTCAATTAGATATATGCTTTCCGTCTGTAAGAAGGATGGAAACTCAGATGACTTGCCAGGGTTCAGAGAGCAGAATGGTGATATGTTCTCCCAGCTCCCCATCTTATGCAAACCTGTTCTTCCTTCCAGACAGGCTGGGTATGTTTACCATGTCTCTACCTTTGTTTTTGCTCACCTTCCATCCCCACAGGGAGCCCTCAAGCACGTATTTATTTGCACTTCGAACCTGTGCTTGCTTGCACAGCTATGCTTTAGCTCAAGCTGGGACCTGATTGCTTTAGGGGAG
The DNA here is from genome assembly GCF_026419915.1 of Harpia harpyja. NCBI lineage: Eukaryota > Metazoa > Chordata > Aves > Accipitriformes > Accipitridae > Harpia > Harpia harpyja. The sequence continues at coordinate 53,077,253 of NC_068940.1, read as the reverse complement.
GCAGAGATGAGATTGCCTGAGTGCCAGTAAAGCTTCAGTGCCTTCGTCTGCAATTCCCCCCGTTCACCCCAGCACTCCAAGTTCTCCTGCTGTTGATACCACCAAGTGGGAAAGAATCCTACAGCAGTTCAGAGCAAAGCGTGTGCAGCACAAACACCCACGGGTGAGTGCAAAATAGTGTGATCAGACTAATGGGGACTGAACTTCACTTTCAACATCATAAATAGCAAAAGCCTTTATGCCTATTTTGATGTATACCATAGATGGTTTATTATGTCAGATTTAACTGTGGGAGGTGTCTTGCATCCTATAAATGCTAGGTTACAAAAAATGCTGACATATATAAGTATGTATGTGTATAAATACATATGTCTGGGTCTTTGTGAAAAATAACAGCCTAGGATGGCTGGACAGATAGCTGACTAACTAGCTTGCTATACACATCCTTAAACTGGGAAAAAAAAAAAAAAGCCTTTACGCTACATGCATCTTTCAACACTGACTTGACTTGTAAACCCGTAAGTACGCTGAGAGGGCTGCAGCCATCTCAGGTTCCATCAAGTTGCCTTTTCACTGAGTGCATGGCCCCCAATCCTGCTCTGCAGGTCTCAAGAGCCCCAGCAGAACAGGGAGACATAGTGGGTCAATCGGGTAGCTTGGTCCTTCATTATTCAGCTTTAATCTGAGTAGCAACAGCAAAGCTTTGGTGGGTATGATTTGAACAGCAGCCAGGCAGAGGACCATGATAATGCAAGAGCCAGGAAAGGCCCTGGCAAAGTCTTTTTCTAGTCTCTGTGGTATCCAAATTAACAAGTATTTTTCAGGAGTGAATAGGAACACTTCTCATTTCTGCCATTCAGCATCCTGCCCGTGGCAGAGGTGGGCCAGGCAGCCCTCACCCCCCACGGCTCGCAGGCAGGCGTGCAGCAGCCCTTGTGTCCCGACACAGACCATTCAAACCTGCTCTCCCTTTGAAGTTAGCCCTGCCTTGAGCAAGGGACTGGACAAGAAGGTCTTTTCTGACCTAAATTATTCTCCAGTGCCAAGTTCAAAACCTGGTTTAAGCGGACATTTGGTTGGGACGGAGCTTGCCCTGCTCGTTTTGAATCATGGTGGGCTACCTGTCACTCTGCAGCAGCAGAGAAATAACACCTGATTTGCAAGGAAAGAACACTCCTGATGCGAGAAGACTCCCAAGTACCTCAAGCCAGCTCTCTTCCCTACCACCACCGCCCACACAGACAGAAACAGAGTAAAGAAAATTTCAGGCACAACTGCAACTTCACTACTCCTGTTCCTTGGGAGGATGCAGCAGCTCCCACCTGTGCTGGGTCCAGGCTGCAAGACCAGGAGAACCTCTGTGGCTTTGCGAGACCACGGTGCTGCTCCGGCCACAGAGGGCAGTTTGGCAGGGGAGGCACACCTGGCCCGTTGTCAGGAGCAGGGAGTTGATCGCAGTCCAAATCTGCTGTTGAGATAGCAGATCAAGACTAAGTCTACTCAGAAATTGCCACACTGCACAGATCTGTCTGCTTTTGGGATTTGTGCTAGCTTGATGAAAGGGTTGGCTCCTATCCTCAGCTGAACTCTCATGGTTCAAAGTTGTGCTGGCTTTTTTCTGTGTCCTTTGGGGTGAAAAATGTCTTGCAGCTGCTGCTTATAATTATTTCCCCTATGTTTCAACATTCTCCAGATGAATGTCACCCGAAGCAGTGCTCTGAGAGACTGCAATCATGATTGCCAATAGCCAACATCCAGACTAAAAATAAAAAGCCACAGCATGGGACTGAGAGACGAGCAATACATCCTCTGGCAAAAATCACCGATCACTGGAAAGAAAAGGCCTCACCCCTCCAGTCCTGTCTTCTCCATGCTGAAAGAAGCTTCCATCTAACAGCATCCTCTCTGCTGTCATCAAGAAATCAAGATGGCTTGTAGAAAGCACTAGGTGAGCTGACCTTTCCTTTTCATATGTGTCTGTGTTTAATAGCTGTGAAATTTTGGCTGGGCAGTAAATACAGTGGAGGGAAAGGTTTGTCAGCAGAGCATTTATTTGCCCCTTGGAGGAATCTGGGGAGCTGTTACCAAATACTTATTTTTGGCCTCAGAGCTAACACATCATCATTTTTTTCTTCCCTATGGTTTCAACAGCCACTTTTTGCAGAGGTGGATTAGGCTGAAAGGATCCCACCTGCAGAAGGGAAAGAAACCTAAGAAAAACATTTTCTGGGAGAGAACCATAGTCCCTGCCTTGCTTCCTCCTGGCTGTCACAGCCCAGGAGGGAGGGAGAACTGCTGAGGACGATGTTTCCAGGAGTATTGGGGTGTGGATAGGGAAAGGGGGCAAGCAGCAGAGCCACGGGTCTGCCTTTTCCCCGCGTGGGTGCTCGGTGCAGAGGGTAGAGGGTGCACAGCACAACCGTGCTGCAGAGATGGGACCCACTGGGCTGCACACCTTGGTACCAGGTAACATCAGCTCTTTGGACCGAGCCTTCAGGTTGACCTGCCTTGTACCACATGTGGCACATGGCCAGCCTGGCAGGAAGAAAATATGACAAGCTTGCAAGCCTTCTCAATTAGTTCTCCACTACAGCTCAGGAACTGAGACCTCAGAGTTTTGCCTAGTGTATCAATTTTTGCATATTATACCTGAGATGGGCTGAAATATTTATTTCCCTTCCTTTTAGTTAGTATTTTACACGCAAGGAGAATCTGTTCATTTGTCAGGCTGACCTTGCTCAGAATGGGGTCTAGAGACCAATCCTTTATGTGCTGCTAGTAGCACATATACTCAAGCTAAGTAGAAGTATTTTGTGACAGCTGATCCAACAGTTCACTGCAGTGTTAGGGCTGATCCTAGCCCTGCAACAAAAGCCTTCCTGAGTTTTGCACGCAGTAACCTCGTAAGATGATGACACTTGAAAAATAACGTGACACTCTGCCCTTGTGAAAATAAATAAAAGGCCACATCTTCGAACAGCAGTGGTGAGATGTTTTATTTGCACTCATTTACCCCATGCCTGGGAGACATGAATTCTTAATCACTATTGCTACACAGTCTTAAATGCAAAATAAAGTGCTTCATGTGAATGATCATAATTGTTTCAAATCAGACTCTAAACACCCAGTTGAGAAAGGACAGTACCGCCTTTGGAACAAAAACGTGGGTCAAGAGGGAAGGAGAGAGATTCTAGCTCTTGTTTTCCATTTTCACAAGTCTCCTGAGCTTTCCCTCCCAGTCTGTGCAGTCCTGGGCAGATCATTTCCCTGGCCTCTTGCTCCTTGGGAGGACCACAAATCCTGGTGCATCCTCATTTAACTGAAATGATCCCCAGTTAAAACCACAGCACTCGGGCTGATTCAATAACTTGTTTGGCCCACTGTTTTTTAAGAGGTTGCAGAGCTATAAACACGTTGTTTCAGGGGAGGACTTAACTGCCAAGAACAAGCAGGTGATATTATTATATTCAGGGCTAGAAAGAATGGAGTCTAGACGTTCCCTTATTAAAAAATAAGACTATTTACTTAACATTACCTCTCCGTGCTGTGAAGTGATAAATATGATCAGTAAGTGTCTGATAACTCAAGCCGAGACTCAGTCCCAACTTCGGCCTTCTGCTCCCTTAGAGGTTTTATATGGGTCCATGCATTTGATGACATGCCTCCTGGAAAAAAAGCTTAAGATGGTAACATTTACAAAGTTTATACGTGTTTTACAAGGGGCTCCCTTTTCACTTGTGATAAGACACAGGAATTTCAGGCACAGGCCGGAGAAGAAAAAAAGTGTCATAGCTAAGTTAGGGAAGGAGGAGAAAAACTTTTCTTCTTTAGCTGATCTAGTAAAAACACCTCTTCTTCTTGGTCATTCATGCACAGTACCTACAAAAATCTTTCCCTGCGTATAAATCTGCCTGCATCTATTGCAAGAAGCACTGGGATTACAAGCTTGCAGGCTGGTGGGGGCTGCAAGAATCACAGGAATCAGCAGGCTTACCTTTTGGTTAAAAAAATTCATGGTGATTTTCCTGAAGACATGGGGACTCCCGTTCATTTTGCTGGTCAGATCAATGCCCTTGCAAGGAGGTAGAGGGGAACTGCCGAGTCCTTCCCCACCTGCTCTCGTTGGAGGCAACATCTGCAAAACCCTTCCCTCCCAAGCACAGCACACGCAGGATTTGGGAAGATCCCATTTCGAAAGAAATGAAAATCAATGAAAAGCAAAAGCAAAAATATCCAAGATACACTTCTGACAGGTATTGCAGGCCCAGACCCAACAGAACATTTAAACTCTTATCTCCTATTAGTGCACAAGTAGAAAGAAATAGGAGCCTTTCTGAGCCAAGAACACGTGGAACAAACTTAGATGAAGAAAAATGCTCCTTAATGTCCCTAGGCCTGCTTATTTAATGACACCAGAGCCATACACATTGTTATTCCAACAACCATAAACACAGCATTGGAGCCCATCACCCTGCTAAGCGCATGCCCCGACCCTCATGAAACGGTGGCATCACACTGTGAACATCAGTGCTCCAGTGACCAAGGAAGCAGCATTAAACAGACCCTTTCACCTCCAGCACAGCTTTCGGTGGGTTTGAGAAATCCACCCCTGCTGAAATTTCAAACAAAAACCTTTGGATGGGCCATCACTCGAGGTGGGGAAGCACCTCGCATGGCTCATGGGAGTCCTGGCAGACCGTTCAGCTGTGTGGGAAGCTCCTCACCTCTAAGAAGTGAGATCTCCAACAGCATACTTCTGAGTTAAAATGGGACAGCTGTATTTCAGACAAGCTTGCTGCTTAACTTGGGTTTTCTTCAGCTATTCTGATGGAAATCAGAGGATAACACATCCTAAAGAATCAGATTTGGGCGCATTGTTTTCATGACCAAGAGTATGTCGCTCCACAAAAACAGCTTACTACCTTTGTAAGTAGCCCAAACGTAAGGGTCTGTTCAAGATAAGTCTGCTGCTAGTACTTTAGGCAGGTTGACTATGTCCTAATTCACGCTTGCTAGACTACGTGATTATCAAATCTTAAAGCAACCAGTGTTTCTAGTCATATTTTATCCTAGAACGTGGTTATCAGCTCACATCTATGCCTTATTTACACTAGAATTTAACATCATGTATGCAAACATATGCTAAATCCCTCAGCTAAAAACCAAGGATCAGCATACATTAAAACACCTTCATCTTGTCCAGAATATTCTGCAGCATTTTAACTGTATGATGATGCCATGGCAGTTTCTGACCTAAGAGAGATGAGTGCTGAAGCAGCACGGGTGAGACGTGTTTCACATGACGGCAGGAGGTTTCCCCAGGGAGCACTACGGCACATCTTCCAGTTTTTTCCCCCATAAAGGTACAATGGAGGGGACAGGCTGTGCTAGTGTCTGCTTTTGGCGTGCCAGATGAAGTGCTGAGGCTCTCATGGCAAGAGGAGGAGCTGCCGGAGTAGCAGGAAATTCCACTTTCCCGAGTGTTTCCTAATTAGCACCGTTTCTGGAGGCAGAGTACCTAATCCCAGGGTGCAGGACTGACCTGGTTACTGAAGGAGAGCATTGTCTAACCCCGGTTGTCCACTGTTTTTCCCTGCTCTGGAACATAGTTATTATATGCTCACATAACCAGGCTCTGTGCTTCTCACTCAGAAGTGAGCCAGCTGGGACTCAGAGAAGCACCCCTGCCCAGCCGGTGATGTTACATAGGGTATTTGTGCGCAAGTATCATAGTTTCTTATAAATACAAATACAGGCGCCAAAGGGGAGCACAGTGCTCTGCCTACAAAGTACACCCCTGCAAGCGCTCCAAAAGCCAGGACTTGCTTGTGATGTATCTACAGCCAGCAATTCAGCCAAGCTGAATATATCTTAACGCTTGTGATTATCACATCTCAGAGATCACGTTTGCCTCCCTAGGCCAGGGATTATCAGCCCAGCAAGCCCGTGGTTCCCACACTTTTAGGGGACTATTCCCTTTTCTCGCAGATCACCCACGGTCTCACCCAAATGCTATAAAACCTGCAGCTGCAGGTGGGGCAGCAGAAGGTGCTTCCCATTGCCCTGTACCCACAGCAGGACCTGGGCCACAGCTTGGAAACACCCTTGTCTTCACCAGGCTGCTGCTCACCCCTCGTAGCTCCCTAACATAGCCCTTGTCATGCCTGTCTGTGCTGCGCTGAGCAAAGCAACCCTCCAGCCCGACTGTGATTTTGTCAGACCCATCACACCCCACCAACAGCATCTCCTGGAAAGGTGTTTTCAGCAACACCTTCATATAAGGAAAAGCACCACATAAGCCCTTCTGCCCAGCAGAAAAAGGCTCGTGAGGCTGAAAACGTAATCAGAGGAGGCCATATACATCTTATCTGGGATGCCAGAATGCCACCTTTATAAGCAGAGCCCTGTATTATCAGAAAAGAGGCTATTTTCGGCTTCTTAGATCACCATCTGGAGCGGTGGGTGACCGGTGATGCAGGAGCTCATTTAGGAGTCACTAGATAGAGAGCCGCAGCAAAGCAGCTGGGGATTTCTGGGAACACGGGGTCACCCTGCATCCACACCAGCCTCTCTGCACGCTTCCAGCAGCGGAGCAGAACAGGCTTGGTGGAATAAGGCAGGTGTCATTAAATTACATAAGTTGGAAGCATTTTTTGCCTAACCTGCTAAGCTTCTGACTTATCTTTTTTTATCCCCCACACCAGAGAAGAGAGGGAATGCAGTGGGGACAAATAGACATAGATGATATTTTAATACCAGGAATATTTCAATACATGTAATAAAATTCAGTTATGCTCAAAAAGCTAAATAATTTACTGTGTTTCTCTGCACAGTGCACTAAAAAATACACGGTTAAAGCAATAATTTATTATTTGACAACAGGAAACAGCTGATAAAAGAAAACCTCTGTTGTTTTGGATTTACAGACCATTTCCCATGTGTTATGTTTGCTTTGGCTGTCTCTCTGGCATCCGCTGGTAGAGATGAGAAGGAGGGGAAGGCAAGGGTGTTGCTCAAAATACAAGACCTCCAAATGCTGTTGCTCCTGTTGTCTTCTGCATAAAGGTAGCAAGGATCCTCCTGAACCCTTTTCCTCAACCCCAGAGCTTTTTTAAGGTAACTGTGTGAGGCTACTGTCCTAGCAGAGCTCCAGAAACTCTCTGGAAACACATCACAAACTTCCTGGGAATAGACAGGCTAGGAAGTCCATAGTCAGGAGATGGAGGAAAAAAAAAGGAATAGCCTAAATAAACCAGTATGCAATTGCTCCCATGTGTTACTCTGCAATCCTTTTGTGCTTGGCTGGTGGTTTTATTTCCTAAAGGAAGCACTCCTTAATGACTGTCACACTCGTGTCACTGGCTGTCTAGCTGCCTTTTCCCCACCTGAAGAGTGAGCCTCCACGTATTTCGGTTTGCGCCCATCCCTGCTTTGCTGCATGGCCTTGCAGTTACCCCTTCACAGCACCTCGGGTAAGAAACCTCTCACCACGTGCTGAAGTTGTACCTGTGCTGCCTGCTCCCAGCATTGGGCAAATGAGGCAGCGCAGTGCCTGAGGAGCCTGGAGACCATCGCCTCAGTCAGGGCTCATGAAGGAAGGGAAAAAAGATTTCTTGTCTTTTCTTAATTATGCACAAAGAGGCTTTGAGATTGCTTGCTGTCTGGTTCTTACCTGAGGAACAGCAGGACTGCTAAGTCTTGTGTTGGTGGTTTTGTTCTTTCTTTTCCCCTGAAGAACCCCCCAGAGCTCTCAAAGATGGGAAAAAGCAGGATATTGAATCTTTTCTACCCAGCAGTCCCTACAGCCTGAAGAAGGGCTTGTGAACCCTAAGCTTGTCCGTGCTTCCTGGCTCTAATGCAGGTCTTGCAAAAGCTATGACCTTTATGTGCAGGAGGAACCACCAAAAAGTTCTGTTAAAACATGTTTATTTTCCAAGCTTCGGGGATTTTGAACATCGTGATGCAGTGATAAAGTAACTGCACCATATATTTAAAATTGTCTGAGATTTCCACTGTAGACCTTAAACACAGTGCTAAATAGGGCAAACAAAAATAGCTGTTACTTTGACAAGTGCTTATTTAAAGCCTGTTTTGTCAGCATTGCTGCCCTGGTTATGACAGGGAAGTTGCTTAGAAATTGCATAATTACCAATATTAAACGCAAAAGCAACACAGCACCGCACAATTCAATAATGGAGCAGGTCACGTTTGCCATGGCTGTTGCAGCCTCTATTAAGGCTGCAGCAGCTCCGTCTCAAACCATGGCCTCAGGAAAATGCCGCGCTGCTGCTGCTCCTCATTTCCTGTCAGTCCAGGAGGTTGCTTTGCTCGCGGCATTCCGATTGCTGCACCAGGAGAGGCGATAAGGACACTATTTTCTCGCTCGCCCGCACGCTGCTGAGAGAAGGGAGCGTTACTGCCTTTGTGGCTCATTCTCCAAACGTCCGGCACTTGTCACTGGACTCTTAATGGACTTCAATATGATAGGGGTGGGGCCTGGAGACCGAGGGGAGAAACAGTCCGAAAAGATTAGGAGCTCCTTTTTGCACATAATAAAATTTGTAACAAGTTCAGCACCTGAGCTTCTGTGGTATAAAAGAAAATATTCAGTGCTCTTTCCCTCCTTCCCCTTCCTCTTGTCTTGCCCTTTCTCATAGTGGAGAGGAGGTGAGAGAAGATGACCAGCTGAGAGATGTTTTTTTAATGGTTTGGTTTCACAGACTTTGTGTTGCTCATGTACCACCTTCCTTCTGATCTCCAGGGGCACTTTCAGGTGGCTTGTCCTCCTATTTTCTATCAGCTCAGCAGGTCACTCGAAGGGCCTATCCACGTGATTGGTTTTTTCGGTCAAAGCATAGAAGGAAGCATTGCAGCAAGCTCCACACCACCTTTCTCCCCACCTCTTTCCCTCTCAAGGTTTATTGCATGCACCAGGGCAGGTTTCTACCCACAAACACTTGTTACACGTCAGACTTACCTGAATGCAAGCTCGGTATCGATCTGCCCCCTGCACTTTAGTCTAGCTCATTTACTTTCAGGAAAAAAAACCCACAGGGAAAGTGAGGAGGGAGCTCTGGCCTGCTGCTGAAGATCCTCTCTCACAGTGCTGCTTAGCCAGTGTCTCGCCTGGGGAAAGCAGCAGCAGGGTCAGGACCCTCTGGGTGCCGAGGCAGCTGCACTGGAAGTGATAGATTTGCATTTAGCATCCAGCAGTGAAAAACCTGCTTTAAGTGCCTTGGTCAGCATCACGTATGGATGCAGTGGCGGGAGCAGGTATGCCATCCCATAGTCGAATTCCTAAGGCACCATGTAATCTTCTCCCGTCTTGTAACCTGCTGCCTCATGGGCTGCATATCTTCCAGCTACAGGAGCACTTGAGATGAGGACCCTACAACCAAGGGCTTTCTTCGTAATACAGTCTTCATTAATTTTAACAGCGGAATCATCCTGTGCACTACACGAGGATGGGGACTTAGGGAAAAAATTAGCATCATCATTTAATTAAAGATGGATCATAATAATAAAATCTGCACAAAGGGACTGGTGTGGGATTACAAAGAGAACCTTAATTGTGGAATTCTTACTATTTGACTTTGAGTCTCTGATTTTTCCATCTCAACACAATCTTCTTAACAGCTTTGGCATGTAATTTACAGTTTTTTAAAAAAAGGAAAAAATTAGGAAAGACTGAAGTGTTATCATTCAGCTTCACACTGACACCTGTATGTGTCATCAGCAAAGCTGGAATCTCTTCTGTCTGAGACTCTTCTCACTTGACCTAAAGGATTAACTGATAGCAATAATAGGTTGCACGCTAGCCTGCTCACTGCAGGCTGAATATGAGGGGAGTTTGGCTAAAACACTCTCCTCCGTGGCGAGCATGTGCAAACTGCAATTTTGCAGAGGCCTAGAAGTTAGGTAAATTTTCTGTGACAGTATAGTGACATTAGACTTTCAGTCTCTGCTTCAAATGAGGGGTACTGCCAATGCTTTCTAAAGATAAAGTTGCCAGCCTTTTCTTTTTCCATGGGTGAAACCCCTTTTTTCATTACCTTTGGGAGAGCTGAAATGTTTCAGGTGAAACTACCTATCAAAAAAGAAAAACAAAAAACCAACCAGAAAGCAACAAACCATGCTTCAGAGGACATCTGAAGACAATCTCACGCTGAACAGCCAAAGTTTGACAGAAGTTACACAAAGCTGAAAATGGGACCTTCTCATCCAAAACACTGGCTGCCTTTAATAACCAACAGCTCTCCCCAGTCGCTCAGGTTTCCCTTGGCAGGCAGAGGATAATTATCCTCACTTCTTTCAGCAAAGCCTTTTAGACCTATGGGTGAAAATGAAGAAACTGTCATTGTCACCAATCCCATCTACAGTGATTATTAATATTATCTGGAAGAAAAGCAGGGCTTTGTTCACACACAGGATTTCCTAACAATGAACCTACATACGACATAGAATCATAGAATCATAGAATCATTTCGGTTGGAAAAGACCTTCAAGATCATCGAGTCCAACCATTAACCATGCCCCCTAAACCATGCCCTGGAGTACCCTGTCCACTCGCTTTTTTAATATCTCCAGGGGTGGTGAATCAACCACTTCCCTGGGCAGCCCATTCCAATGTTTGACAACCCTCTCAGTAAAAAAATTTTTCCTAATATCTAACCTAAATCTCCCTTGCCTCAACTTGAGGCCATTTCCTCTTGTCCTATCTCCAGACACCTGACAGAAGAGACCAACACCCACCTCACTACAGCCCCCTTTCAGGTAGCTGTAGAGAGCTATTAGGTCTCCCCTCAGCCTCCTCTTTTCTAGACTGAACAACCCCAGATCCCTCAGCCGCTCCTCATAAAACATCCCATACATAAGAGCAGAGCTTCCCTTTTCAGCTGGCCTGACAACCACATCACAGCCCAGGCTCTGCCCCATGGGCAGCACTTGCAAAGCAGCTGAAGATGCTGGAAAACACACTCCGGTGCAGATGTGCAGGGCACGTACGCAGGGCTCAGCCCGTCCTGCTGCCGGGTGCTTTCAGCACCCCTTCGTGCTGCTGCGAACGGCCGTGCTGGGTGTAGACAGTAGTCAACCATGCCCCTCTGCCTCTGCCGGCACCCTAAATAGAGACTGGTGAAGATGGAAAATGCTGCCACTTGCATTTCTCTTGTAAAGAAATGTAAAAGTGGGTGCAAATAACACAGCGGCACAAAGCACCTTGAGAGCAATCAATCATTTGCGTGTAAATTATTAACAAACATGTCTAACTCTGTTTCCAACCAAGATGATTCAAATATTTTTATTTTTGTGGCTACACAGATCCCTTGCTTTCTTTACGGTGCTTTTAAATTCAACAAAACAGAGGAAAACTACTCAAGTTCAAACTTCTTGACGTTATTGTCAGTTTATTTCCACGAAGCTGAGCGCTGAATATTATGAAACAGCTCAGGAATGCTGGACATAAAGGGAGATTTCCTTTTTTTCCCCTTCAGCTGAAATATCTTTTGGCAATAAATCCCTGCCGGAAATGTGCTTTCCCTGATTCCCCAGCTTAATTAGCTCAAACAATGTAAGATATGTAACACTGACCACCATGGGAAACCTGATAACAAAGAACAGTGATACAATGCAAGCCTTTCAAACAGATGCAGCCAGTACCCTGCTAAGACAAAAGTGGATTCAGTGCAGTGTCAAGCCTTTTCTTCCTTCGCTGCTGCAGGAGACACTAGCACTACCGTGAGACAAGTTAATCTTTGCCATGCTTTTCCCCAGTAATGATCTAAAATTGCCAATTCCTCTGTAGCATGCAGGTCGCACATTAGTATTTTTGTCAAGGAAGAGACAGCGACTAATGCTGCAGCTCCTCAGCACTCAGGATGCACTCACTGCTATTGCCATAGGGAAAACTAGGAGAAAACTGACCCCAAAACTGGCTGCTTATGCGGAAATGAGCAGCGCTCCTCGTTGGCAAGACTGCATGCCCTCACACGCTCATTTCTGAGAGAGCTGAGGCTGCAGTTTCCTCAGGATTTCTTTCCTGGGCTATATCCTGAGAAGCCCTACCCCCTGCCCTCGCTGAGCAGCTGATCCCATCCCTGCCTCATCCTTCAGCAACGGTTTGTGCAGATGGAGGGTAAGCAAGAAGGATGTGCTGACTCGGGTTGTGAATATCCTTTTTCTTCTTGCCTTTCCTTGGTGCATTACTGCGAGCAGGGCAAGTTCTCCAGTGCCAGCCCCTGCTCGGTGCTGGGGTACTGCAGTAGCTGCAAAGCTGAAGGAAGGGTGGAGGATCGGGAGCATGAGCAGTGGGTGAGCATGGGCGATGGTACTGCAAGAGCCGTAACATCACCGGTGGTGGTTGCAGCGAGAAATACAGCCTCTCCTGCAGGCGAGCAGAATTGGGACCCTACTTAGGTCAGAACAAAATTAGTGTGCAGTTGGGGGCTGGATTGGTGCCCACAGCGTGTATAGTCCCAGTGTACATTAAAGCTGCTCTCCCCCAGTATTGTTAAAAATGCCAGAGGAGAAAAGATGCAATAGGCTTTTGCCTATTTGTCCATTTAGAGTTTATAATTTTTAAGTTCAGACTTATTTATAGATTTCCTTTTACTTGCATTAGAAGCTTGAGTCTTACCACTTCTGTTCCCCAAAATACTCTGTGGACACCAGAGAACTGGCAGGATTATAATGTCACAGGGACACAGGCAGGGAAGTGCAAGTAAATATGGGAACAGGGATTTCTTAGTCAGAGCGTTTATAGTTTGCTGCTGCTTCTGGTTTTGTCATTACCTGTGTAACTCACATGCCTTGCAGGAGAACAGTGAAATGACTTTGGCCAGGTCCACCCGGCAGAGCTCTGTTGACTCAGCAGTGTCCGTCGGGGACATGAAACTGGTCGGAGAGCTGACCTCCATCCTCATCCTGATGTGCTGGGGCCAGACACACCAGCAGGGCTGTGCTTTACTGGCTCAACTTGTTTCACTGGCACACAGGTCCTGAAGCGCACCGCTGCTGAAAGCGTATGCCCTACTAGCAAAGTCCTTCCCATGTACACCTGACCCTTCAGAAAAGGTGAGAAAGCTCTAAATCCAGAAGAATTCCTCCAGTAGGGCGTCTAGACAAAACAGAAAAACAGCAAATCCAACCAGTTCGAGGTCTAATGACTTGCGTATTCTTAATATAATATCAAATCGAGTTAAGAAAGCCCAACAGCCGTCTCTTGGGCTTCTTTGTTCGTTGTGAAGAACCAAAGGTCATGAGCTCACTTTTCTTCTGTGGGTTGCCTTTGAAGCACGGGTGTCATCGGTGCACAGCAGGGCCCCACGCAGAAGGTCCCATTTGATCTGAGTCCGTAGGTGGCTAGCTCTTTTTGGTATCTCTGGTTATCACCTTTGTATTACAAGGCCCGTTGCGATCTGACTGATCTGTTAAACAAATTAGATTCATCCCTCTGGCTCTGCTAAAACTCAAGTGTAGCCTTCAGTTGGGTAAAGCACAGACACTCCAGCTTGATTTATATTAATGTAATTATAGATAGACCAATATTGAAATGGCCAACTTGCACTGTAGGCAAAATAAACAAATGTTTCTTTGGTGATCAGCGCATCATGGGGTTTTTTTTTAATTATAGCCTGCATGCTAACTCTAGACCATACCTAGAAAACGTGGCAGTCTTAGTTCTCAGAGACAGTAAATGTTGCTCTTTTTCCAATATATCAAAGTGAGACAGTCTACAGAGTATGAAATTATTTTATACACGAGGTATGAAAGTATGTCATACACCAGGTATTAAATCTCAGTCCCGCAGAAGTCATTGGCAAAATTGCCACTAACCAGCAGAGACAGCACTTCAGTCTAGGAGGGTATGTGTGCATATGCAGTGAACAAATGTAAGAAGCCTGAGGAAAGAAAAAGATATCAGGAAAGTAGAGGAGATTACAAAATCGACCATGTCTATCATGAGTGCTGGGCAGCCACACGTGTCCTGCATCTGGTTCTCCAAATTAGTCCCATACATGGCTGCAGCATCACTTACAAGAAGATTCCAATTCATGGAGTCTTATAGAGCTGTTATTAAATACTGTTTACTAGGCACAGCTGTGCTTAATTCCTGCCTATATAGTCCTTGGTTCCAGCAGAGATTTTGAAGATGTTCCTATTATCACCACAATTCTGGAAACAAAACTTGCATGAGAAAACAAAGATGCAGAGCTCCCTCTTCATCTATGTTTTCCAGCCAGGCAACCAACTACACTGCCAGTAGAACACCACCAAACCCCTGGTTTTATGCAGAATTGCTGGTGTGAACATTTTCTTTGGTTTGCCTCCAGAGGGGATAACAGTCTTCTTGGGATTTGGGTCTGATTGTTCACTGTTTTCTCAAAAAGAGCTCCCCCAGGGCTCTGGCAGAGTTTGGTTTGTAACTTCTGAGGCTCTGCATCTGGAGATCTGCCAAGCCTCTGCCTTTGGGTGATACACACTCCCATTTAATGGGAATCTACCACCCCCGCCCCACACACGCACATGGTTTCAGGCAGGAGGTCCTACTTTTTCTGGGAAAATTACGGCTACGCAGGCACACCACAGTTGCGTACGAGCAGTCACACAGCTGTGGGATGCATCAGATCTGTTGGGCACGCGGCAGACGGTTGGACGCCTCTTGCACAGCAAAACCTCGGCATCCTATTGCTCACATAGGGGTGGCTCTGTACCTCAAGTTCAGTGAGTTCATCTGGGCCTGGTGTGCCTGGAGCTGGTGAAACAGCTAACCCTCCAAATCACTGCACAGCACTCTGTCATTGTCACCAGGCTTCCCGTGTACTTGGCATGATGACTCAATTAAACCAAGATTTTCAGTCTGTTGCCTGGTGTTTCATTGGCTCCAGTTCACTTAAACAGACGTCTCCAGAAGGTCAGCTCAGGAAGGTAATGAAACACGAGCCAGAAAAATGTGCGCTTGCTTAGGGCACTTTCGCCAATGTAACAGAAATGTGCGCAGGGCAACTTCAGCCCGGCCCAGTTCAGGTGGTTGCACAAAATGGAGAAATGTCAAGGAAGACTTTGGATACCTGTAGAGCTTATGGTAAAAAAAAGTGCAAGAAATAGGTTCCTAAACTAATAAACGTATATCAGTATTTAGCCACTAAATTACATGATGTGATTTTGCATTCAGAGGAATTCCAGTTGTTTTCTTCTTGAAGTTTGCAGCTGGCTAAAGGAAGACAAACTCACTGAATCATTTTAACGGACTTGTGTTATTGAGTGTCGTGGTTTAACCCCAGCCAGCAACTAAACACCACGCAGCCGCTCACTCACTCCCCCCCACCCAGTGGGATGGGGGAGAAAATCGGGAGAAGAAGCAAAACCCGTGGGTTGAGATAAGAACGGTTTAATAGAACAGAAAAGAAGAAACTAATAATGATAATGATAACACTAATAAAATGACAACAGCAATAATGAAAGGATTGGAATGTACAAATGATACGCAGTGCAATTGCTCACCACCCGCCGACCGACACCCAGCCAGTCCCCCGAGCGGCGAATCCCTGCCCCCCACTTCCCCGTTTCTGTACTGGATGGGACGTCACATGGTATGGAATACACCGTTGGCCAGTTTGGGTCAGGTGCCCTGGCTGTGTCCTGTGCCAACTTCTTGTGCCCCTCCAGCTTTCTCACTGGCTGGGCATGAGAAGCTGAAAAATCCCTGACATTAGTCCAAACACTACTGAGCAACAACTGAAAACATCAGTGTTATCAACATTCTTCGCTCTGAACTCAAAACATAGCACTGTACCAGCTACTAGGAAGACAGTTAACTCTATCCCAGCTGAAACCAGGACATTGAGGAAACTAGAATATTACAGTACTTCAGTACTTACAAACTTAAATTTATAGAGAACGGTCAAAATGAAGATCTGTTACAGACTTACAAATAGTCTCCCTGGAGATACACACAATTGTCTCCACCTGGTATACTTCTGATCGTTATTTACCATGCAGCCAGAAAAAACATTCGGCTTGCTGGAAAAGTGCAGACAGCACTAAACTTACTCAGTAGCTGCTTCTCTGGTTACAGTACTATAGCACTGGTGCCGAAGGAGGCAGTGGTTGGTGTAGCTAGGAAAGAAGGCCTCTCTAAAACCAAAGTGCCTAGCTGAATTTTTTCTTTCCCTCTCATTCATGCCAAAGGGAAACCTAAGGTTTCATGCTAGCTATGGTTATGGATATAAAATAGCTTGGCCTCTTCTCCATGTGCAGAAAGCCTTATCCTGTCCCTATAAGATTATGGTCTATCCCTAGGTAATTGCTGAGCCCAGGCTCAAGAGATGGCCAAACAGGACTGCCACAACATCAAGGAACGGGCTCCACTGACATCCCAGGGAGTCAGTCCAAAGTCTCTGAGCTGAACACCCCAATCTTTCCAAACATCAGGGCTATAAATTATATGGTTCTTGTCTGTCCTATACATACATACATACATGTATAGCTATTTTCTGTTACTGCTAGCCTCCATGTCTTTTAATAACTAAGTCTTCCACTCTGAAGGACAATTGATTGTCACAGAAATTATTTTTAATGCATTCACTTTGTATGTACCTGTCTCCAGGTAACTCCAGGACTCCATCCACATTGCCAACCATCATATTTTCAAAATTAAGTCTTTTCTCATGAACATTGCATAAGGACAAAATCAATCTGCTTCCCACCACACTATGTGAATAAAACTGAGGCTGTAGGATGATGCCAAGCCACACATTCATGGAAACTTTTAAGCATTTTCTCAGCTCCCTTGGACTGTCTTGAAATTCAGGCATGTGCTTAAAATCCTTTGCACTATTGCATTCTTGGAGGTCAAAGTATTAATAGGGAAACTGGCCAGAGAGCAGTACTGATCTAACAGGTCTTAAACGCTACACTAAAAATGTTGGTAGATCACAAAGCCCTTTACTGATTAATTTTAAATGATGAACCAAATCTTGGTCTCCTTTTTGTCAGCTGACATTTTGAGCAACTCATGGTTCCCAGACACTGACGAGAAAAAAATGAAGAATACAGTTGATGAGATTCAGGACCCCGAGCCTGTAAGGTGCCCTCTGCAAGCAAGACGTTAAACCCCAATGCCATCTCAGCATGGACTGAAAGGTGGACCTGTGCGAGCTCCACTTCCCCAAATCAGATCTGAAAACAATGCAGTAGTCACTGCCTTATGGCATTGTACTGATGTCAGCAGACAGCAACTTTAAATAAAGTAGGGCTCTCATTCACATTCATTGAGTAAATGTTGTTATTGCCTCGCAGCTGTTTGTTACCACCCGTCTGCTGGGCTAGGATCTCCTGACAACAAAGTCAACAGGAGAGAAATGGTGTCTGAGCCTCAGCCATTGTAATTGAGACACTGCACAGTCTGGCACCTTAGCACGAACCCTCCCTTCTTGGTAGCTCGAACTAAATACACGATGAGGTACAACCTGGACCGGCTGAGGTGTAGGTACATGCTCCCCACTATTACTTCTGTCCCAGAGGGGCAATTGTCTAATGCCAAAGTTCCCTGCTTGTGTAAGGGAACAAAACATGTATAAAAGGCAAATGAAAAAGTTCACAGTAATTTACACCCAGCCACTGCCACTTCCCAATAAATAAAAGTGAGTGTGATGTGGGCTCTACAGCAGCACTCAGCAGATAGCCTCCCACTCCTCCCGGCTGGGCACCCAGCCCAGCCCATGGCAGTGGGACAAGCTCCTGCAGGCTCCCAGTAGGCTGCTATGAGCCACAGCACCAACTGGTGAAGGCACAGCCAAACCCACACCTGCAGTGGAGGCTGCATCTGCAGGCTACTGTCCCTGTTCTGCAAGGTCCCACCACCCACCATGGTTTTACTCCAAATCACTCCAGTTGGGATGTGTTGGTTCCTATCCTCTGTCAGACCCTTCTCCCAGGCACTCCCATCCGCGATGTCCACAGTAGCACTGCCCTGTGTTTCCAAGCAGCAGGCTTGCTCTTCAAGGAGACTTTTGACAACTACTTTAAAAAATGCAAACTCAGGCCAAGTACTCCATGCTTTTGGATGCTGCCATACCTTTTAGAGCTGTTATTACAGAGTGGCATAGAGTACTTTTATTACGGAACTCACATTTGGCTTTTAAATGTTCTTTCCATTTCCCCAGACCAAGCTTGGATTTTTATTTTATTATTACAGTTTGATTATTGCAATATATTTTTTATTATTGCTGTTAATTATTACTTAGCTCTATTGGTTATTAGGTTCATCACTGCTTGGAAAATTCTGTGTTAGATCTGGTCTAGATAAATGTCAGAAGATTCGGATACTTTTCCAAAAGTTTTGAATATGCAAAATTGTCTATATTCCTGGAAAGGAATGGAAATTAGCATATGAAAGAGGAAGAATCAGACAAAGTAGGGCAAATTAAAGGACAGACTCTAGTACCTCCCATCTCTGGGAGAATTTTCTTAAAACTGAGACACAGCATCCTAGTGAGGCTGTTTCTGCATAGCTTGTGTTAATTTAAAGTGTTTGTGTTGTATCATTACCCTTTATTATCAGGCTTTCTGTAATGGTCAGCGTTACATATCTCAAGCCATGAGAGCTAATTAAGTCAGGAACTGCAATTTTTGGAGTGATATAATAGATCGTTCCCACAATAGCATTCCCACAGTATTTCATCATCTCAGACTCTGGCAGTACTTAGAGAAAAAAAAAAGTAAATTCATTTTTGAAACTGGGTCTAGTTTAAGTCTTCACCCAGACATCTGTGCGAGGCCTCCTCTATAGAAAGAACTAGGGAAGGGGGAAGCCCTTTGTTGGGAATCTTAGAATAAAATACCTGTTGATGGTCAACTCTTTTCAGCACAGTCTCATTTAACTCTCCTGGGAAGAAAGCTAACTGACAATGTTGAAAGTGCTGTAGACAACGGCCAAGTGTGTATCCCTCCACGGCCAATGAGTGCGCGGGTGCCTCCACCCCCTCTGTGGTGGTCCCCAACACGGTTGCACAGGGCACCCACCCAGGGCAGCTGGGACAAGGGAGCAGCTCTCCTCTTACCACCCTGCTTCGGCCTGGATTGGACTTGAGTTGGGTTCGATCGTACCATGGTCACACCAGGTCCAGCCAAACGCAGTGCTGTCATGGCAGACTGGACCCCAGCAGAGCACTTGGCTGAGGATTTGGGGATGCCCCACGAAACGCTGAAGACGCTTGAGGCAAAGAACACTAAGTCTGAGGGTATCCTTACATGTTTGGTCTTGAGTTTGTGCTAAGGATGGGGGTGTGAGACGCTGGATCTACGAAGAAAGGTAGATTTGTCTTGAACAATGAAAACTCTTACAGTCAAATCTCCCTGTCCATCTGGGGAATACTGCCTTTAGCAACAGCCAAAGAAGGAAGGGACATGCCTCCATGTCATGGAGACAGAGTAGCGCCCTGGAGATTCCCCATTACAGTTGTTGAAGTTACACAGAGCTGTTTTGAGGAAATTTATGCCCAATTCTTGCTGCTCACTATGGCTACTGAAGAACATTTGGACTTGAATCAACTTTTTGAAGAGCCGCTTTTGGATGCATTCAGATTTTGTATCAGTTTTGCTTTCTGTAGAACAAAAAGGCCCATGAAAGCTGGCAATTTAAAATCATTTCACACAAAATCACATTTTTTGGTCAATAAGTTTGCACCAAAAATTCACCAAGGTCTAGTACAACCTAAGTGTAACTATGCAATTTCCTTGAAAATTCTGGATTTATTTTAGTTATTTCTGCATAGGAATGCCAAGTAATTAACAGCACCACCCACTAAAGTATAAATGTTTATTTCACAAAATGCTCAAGCAGATCTGACATCAAATGATCATTTCAAATATCCCATAGCTTTTCTAGCTCCCCCCCCTCCCCCCTCCATTTGATTCTTAATGCTGGGGAATGCTCCATACTGGGCGATGTGTGCACAGAAATTATAAACTGTCACGGTGGGGTTTGCTTGCTGATACACAGTTAATTCAGTTGTCTCCTTCAAGTGAATTTACATCCTTCCATCTTCATGTAATGCCTTTGCACAGGAATTTAGGACATGTATCAGTTTTTGATTACATGAGAAAAGGCAATCCAATCCGATGAATTAATCTGACGTAGAAGAAATTTTGGTGCCAGGAACATCTCTACCTTCTAAAATGGAGTTGAAACATGGATTATTTGTGTTTCAATATATCCAGGCAAACCAGCAAACTCTGTTCAACTTCACAAGGGCAACTTTAATGACTTTTCCCTCTAGGTACAAACGAGTGGGAAATTTTCCCTGTGTGAGATGCTTTCTTTTTCTGCAGTGCTTTTGTAACCAACAATAGCTGTGTACCTTACTTCAACTTTTGCAAGAATTGGACAAAATTGTTTCACCCATTAGAGAAGGTATAACTCAATTGGATTCATCTTTCAGTTTACATCAGTGGTAAATTTAGTTTAAAATACATTACATATAGCATAGCCAAATATAGCATCCTGAATTGAGAATGAATTGCAATTACTAGACTACAGTTTTCTCCCAGTCAATCCTACACCCATCCTAAAGACTATTCCCATACTTGTTTACCTTGAGACTTAATTATTGTACACCCTAAATATGCCATCTTCTACTTCTCATTTGTCTATGAATAAAGGTTTGAAGGATCTCTTTTCTGGATTATTAAGCAGAAGATTTTCAATTTCTAAGCTGTAAATATTTGTGAAAATATTTGATCTGAAATAACATATTGTACATTAAGCTGTACTGAATAAAATTCCCATTATTTCTTCTGTTGATGGCAGAGGGATGGAATTTAAATTCAGACATGTTGGTAATTGTTAATTCCTTCCTCCCCTTTGAAAATCAATGAAAACGAAATCCATAACTTAGAATCCACATTTAGAATTGTGCTTAATAGCTGATGACATGATATGACCTATGGGGAGAAAATAACAGGAGGACTCTCAACTTGGAGAAATTCAAGCCTAGACATCTAGGGAAAATAATCCAAAACTCAGTTATTCCTCAGAAGGGAAAATGAGGAAAGTAATGCTGAAAGAAGCCTGAGGGTGATAGTAGAGAGTGCATTAAATGTGACTGAGCAAAAAAAGAGAAAGGGAAATTTTTGGCTGCAGATTCAAAGACATCACCTCCTGGAAAAGGGAAGAAAAGATTCCACTCCATATGGCTTTGGTGTGACCACACTAGGAATACTAAATTCACTCCTGGGTACCTTATTAGCATCTAAAAAGGCAGGTTCAGTGGAGAGCAACAATAGTGTCTAAGGGGTTGTCTGGGCTGACTTTTAAGGGAAGATTAAAATAGTTTAGGGGTGGATTGGGGCACCTTTTATTCCCGTGGAGTAGCACTTTAATTCTTATTCCATCCTTTTCCCCTACATTTTAACAGGCCTACTTACAAAGCAAAATATTATGGGCAAGTGTGTAAAAGTCTGTCCCTAAAGATATATGTATCGGCTAAGCAATGAACAGGGGAAGTTCCAATAGACATCTATGTATGTCGGAAGGGTTGTTAACACCAGTGGGCATAACTTGCAACAGGATGATATTTTTAAAGGCAAAAATGTAAAAGAAAATGAAAACTTATTGACAGGTCTGTTAGGTGTTGATTACTCTCATAAATGAAGCGATGCATCCCTTGATACATTTAAAACTATGCTTGCAAAGCACAAGCGACTATACTCAAGAGAGCAATCCTGCACAGGACAGAAGATGGACTAGATGGCTTAGTGGGTCTCTCTTACTTCTACTTGCACTGACACAGAAACTTTAATGAGAGACAGGGAGTTACAAGCCAACCTGGTAATAAATATGCACCACTGTCTAATGTATTATTTGGCCAAAGCCCAGATAATTCCTGAAGTACACCTCAGGGCCTCATAATGACTCCAGTGCTAAATATCTTACAGTCCCACCTCTGCCTGGCTGGGGCAGTGAAACATTACACAGTGTAAATAAGAAATCAGTCAGTAATCCTGAGCTGTAGTCTCTAATGGTAGTGCTGGGGAGACTCTTTGGATCTGCTAGAAATACTGTTTAGATCAGTTTGTACTGGGTTTAAGTCTATTAAAACCTCCCTGGGACTGTTGCTTTCTCAGAGTTTCTCTGCCGTGCCCTCTTCAAGTAGCACCTTCCTCTTCCTCCTTACCCAGGCCCAGGGCTTCCATCAGGAGGTGGATCATCACCACTTCGGTCAGGGGAAAAAAGTTCAGATCTTCTGACAGACGGGTCTGCCACCCTTTGATACTGCAGACGTTCAGTAGGAATGGGCCAAGCGGGGCTCCTGGGCTGACCCCCCACAATCCAATTGCACCCCACCACCTCCCCCAGGATGCCCTCTCTTCCCCAGTGCTCAAGCAGGCTTTGTTAGCACCTTCTGCCTTTTGGCAGAATGGTTTATTTTCCCTTCATAGGTCATTAAATCTCTATTGATTTCAAGCAATGGGTTCTCCACACTGTGCAGGCTTTGTTATAAATTACTGATAGGGGACGTGAGTTGGTTTGGCTCCCCGTCCAGTGTATTTAGCAGTGAGTTTTAAGTGTACGTTTCTCCCTTTGCTCTTGTTGTGATCCCCACACAATGACAGCAGCAGTCCTGCTTTTCTCCAGAGCTAAGCATAGGTAATTTCCTTAGCCTGGGCTCCCAAGGAGAAGCCATTTCATATTTATTCATTCTCCCTCCTCTCAGTGCAAATTTACTCTCCTCTCTCCCCTTCCCCCAAAAAACACATCCATATTAAATTACTGCCTTCCAAAAATAAGCTAGGAAAAAAAGGCGATAGATCCTCTCACTTATTTTTTAACCGCTTTAAGGCAACATGATAGCGTCTCTCAGCTGTGAAATTACCTATACTGGGAAACTTTGCCCTCTCTGTGAAATGGAAACAGCGCAGTGAGCTTTTTTTGGTTTTCCACAGTCCTTTCTGTAGCAAATATCATGTTGTCACTGTAGCCTTTCAGACGCTTGGAAAGCGCTAGCCCCGGGGAGAGTCAGGCCTAGCAGCCAGCATCCTTCAGGGCTTACTGCAAAGATCAGCTTTATGGAGGGATCTGAACTGAGATCTACACAAGTTTGGATCAAGTTTGGGTCAATCAACCTGCAGCAATCTGACAAGAAGTGTTTCCATGCTCTGGTTCTCCTTCAGGGACATCTGCAAACGTTTGTGTTCTTGTTAGCAAACACATATTGAGTATGAGAGGTACTAACAACTTCACCAGTATCCATCCTTAACTATTTCTGTCAAATTTTCTCTCCCTTTCATCATCTTCCCAATATAAAATATTCTTACTGTTTATTTTTAAAAAGTCAAGAACGGACAAGTTGATTTACAAACAGCAATGAAGAAAACTGTTTTTCCTCAACAATGTATATTTCTGCCATATTCATTTTACCACTCTCCTTTCTCATATTCTTCTTACCCTTGCTCACCAAACACAGTTTACATGATAGTAGCAGACAGTGCGGAGAAAACAGGATAAGCATGGAGAAGAAAAATGAGCAACAGACAGAGAAAAACCCCAGGAACTTTCTTCTGAGATATTTAATAAAGTAAGGATTGTGGGAAGTTAAACATAGTGCACTGATTCCATTTGAAAAAAGTAGATCTTCCTTTCAAAGCAACCACAGCCAAACCAAAGACAGACAGGAATTTCTGTAGCAGGAATTCTGGCATCTCTGAAGATCTCTGCAGATACAGAAATACAGAGAATCAGGAGGAGAAGGAAGAATAAAATTTAGATTAACAGTGAATCTTCAGAGCTTGAAGACCCACAGTGGAAGGCAGAGGTGAGCTTCCAAGCTGGTCCATTGACAGGGTAAGGAGGTGCAGTTGCCATTTTGCAGGCAGGAATAGATCTCTTGTTATCTTGGAAGTTAGACTCTTTCATAGAGACACTGGTGCCGAGTGCAATGGGCTGTTCTTGAAAAAGAGCGTGCTTTTCCCTGGAGCTCCCTCGGCATCTGATCACCCCTTCAGAGAGGTCCACTGGGAATTTTCATTACCATTTGGACAGAAACCAAAATCAAGCAGACTGGACCTTAGTTTAATATTGTATTAAAGTAAGCGCATTGGCATCATCCTGTGACAAACGTTACATCATCCTTTTAACTAGTAATGTTTTTAATGTATATATTTCACTAGGCAACAGACTGATAGAGTTTTTGACCTTTTAAAGTCACACAAAATATTTACCTGCTTTGCTATCTGAGAGCGCTACAAAGGCAGTCAGCCCCACGAACGTGAGATGGGAAAGGTTCACGTTCACGTCAAGTGGTATTCTGTTTATCTGTTATACACACACACACGTATAGATATATAGATAAAATTACACACACAGGCCTGCTATAGAGAGGGACTGTATATATATATAAAATGATTATAAGTACTTGTCTCTCACACCCATCTTCAGTGTGTGAGTGCCAGGAACTAGACATGACGTTCCAGACTGGAATGATGCAAGGAAGAAATATATTGCATTTATGGAAATCATTAATTTTCCTTGTCTGGGAACCTCTTGAATATAAATAATATTTTCATTTATAAATTTCAAAGTCCCGTCCTAAGAATGGGTAAGAATCATTATCTTCATTTGACAGTTGGAGAAACAAAGAGCAGACTGTTTTAAGCAGCCGTCTAAGGTCACATGGAGTAAATGAAGTCAAACCTCATCTCCCGAGCCTGACTTTCCCTTGAGAGAGCGTACCAGAGAGCACACCACTCACAACTTTATCAGTTGAAACTCCTCAGTGCATATGTTAATAGTATTGGCAACCCTGAGCCTTCAAAGATCAGGACTGACGTTTCAAATGATCAGTGGATTTGCTTTAAACGCATACGATTAAAACCCCCAAATAAATACACTTGTGTTTCTTCTATTTGCCTTCTGTTATCTGAGACTTTGGAGTACGCTAAGGTAGTGGTTTCCAGGTATTTCCACCACCAAAAGATCCAGGCATCTTTCCTTAAATAAAGGGGGAGTGGGAGGGAGGGCAGTACTAAACAAACAGCACTAAATACTGTAAATAAAATCTGGAGTGTTGGGAAAAAAATGCAGAGACCATACCTATTTCTGGCACATGCTGAAGACTGCTCTCTTTCTAAAATGGTCTCCCCACCCTACTCCAAAAGCAGATCTTACTTTCAGAGCCGCAGCAGTTCCCAGTGATGACTCCTGAGACTGGTAAACGTCCATCGCCACCTCGGTTTGGGTTATCCAGACCTTTCTGAAGGCACGACAGCTCGGTGCAGAGCTCAGACTACACCACGGGAGTTGTGGGTCTTGCTGAGCTGTTTGAACCCAGAAGCTGATGTGGCCAGAGCACAACAATTTAGAGTAGGGCACACCCCAGGTTGCTTTTGCAATCAGAACTGTTCTTCCCCCAGTATAAGCCAATTCCTCCTATTCAGGTTGGTGATGTGGGATCAAAGCCACCACGGGCACATGAAGCAGGGTGCTGGTCCAGCCCAAGCTCATTCCTCCCGCTCAAATTTGCTGGTGGGTTAACTCTGTGCCGTGAAGCTTTACATCAGATACTGTTTATCTGCACCCTTCTTCATTCATGCCAGCTGAAATTCACAACTCTGAAGCGGTGGTGTTCAGTTTAGGGCTTTTTTTTCCCTCTTAAGACCTGTCTTTTTCAAATGTCTCCAAATTAGACAATCGCTAGGGGCACTGGTAGTTGTTTTCCTTTTAAGTCAGAGGCACTATTTGCTTTTTCAGTTCCTCAGTTGTTTTATCTCTTATTATGTTGAATCATTTTGAAAGCTGTATCTTCCATTTAAAAGTCATATCCCATTATCTAGGAGGGAACTTGAAAAGGTCGGTGTTGAAAGAAAACACAAGCTAAAACAACCCCAACACTCAAGCCTTCAACACTAACTAACCCATGCAATATTGAAGGTTGATTAGACTTTAAGAAAATGCACACGAAACATGTGGCATGCTACTGATAAAATGACATTGCTTATAATAAATTAAATTATAGTAGAACTTCACTGAGGCACTAACCATGGGCAAACCACTGAAAAAAATTAATGTTTACTCAGGCTGGGATCTCTTTAAGTTAATAAACAAAAGAATACAGTGTATTCTGGTGTGTGGCCTTCAACAATTACAGTTCAGTTTTACTCAATCTTAAAGCATTTGCATATAAGTTGCAAAAATAATGGTTGTAGCTGTATGACAGCACTGGAAATATCTGGGTGGTCTCTAAAGAGTGTGAATCGGCAGTATGTTATTTAATAAACTTTTTTACAGGAAGCACAAGATATCTCAATGGTTTCTCCTTGCTCTGCCATGTCTGTTAGCATTTAGGTGTTGGAACAGACTTAGTATGTACTGGGGAGAAGCACATATGGACATTCAAAAAACTGAAATAAATAAACATGTTATCCAGCTTTCATTTCTCTCTCAAAGTCATAAAATTGCATGCTGGTGCACACTTGCTGGAGTGTGAAAAATAAAGTATATGTTGTTACTGAATCTCATTTTTAGCAGAAAAGACTTGAGTGTGTGCCCTGTATATTATATGGGCATGTAATATGCTATGGTAATAAATAAATCAATCATCTGATCTGAGAACCCGCTTCTTGTTTTTCAGATAACTTGTTGACAGACTCTGGTAAATGCAATTGCTCAGATTTCTTCATGCTGTAACCCTTGAAGATGTTACAAACGCTTTTACAACAGTAAGCCTGAAGACGCAGCACCACACAGAATCCATATTGCTAACACATGAATGGCCTTTAATGTCTGCAGAGCCTTCAATCAGCTCCATTATATTCCTCTCAAAGACATACATGAAATGCATTTGACACTATCACAGTTTCATTAGCTAAAACTTCTACTGGTGTTAGCCATATGTGATACGGCAGGCAACCCTCACCTTCAGAGGAAAATGCAGATCTCACCTATTTGACTTTGCTTTTTCTGAGAATTCAGAAGCCCAGACAAATAAAAATCCCATGTTTGAAAGAAGTGGAAGGAGAAGAACTCAAAAAAATAAACAATAGTTAGTTCTACAAACTTTGGTTTGATAGCACTTGGATATGTCAAGAAGACATATTCTTCCTGAGAACATGCTGGGGGGCAATGATAGCACTTGGATATGTCAAGAAGACATATTCTTCTTGAGAACATGCTGGGGGGCAAAAGTCATAGATACTCCCAGATATGTAATCTCAACATGAACATGGTTCTGCAAAATGCTTAATAGGAAGGGGCAGGCAACATGGAGTCATCACAATTTTAATTCAAGCTCTGAAAGATAAGGCATTAAAATGTCTCAAAGCAGATAATGTTGGTTCCCATTTCAGTTGATCATTAAACTTATTCCATCTGTTTGGGGTTGCAGCCCTGCCTGACTCCCTCTGAATAGCATCTGATGCACGAAAGCATCACAGAGGCAGATCTGTCCGTACCATGATGAAAACACACACACAGATATCTGTTTGGACTGTTACACAAAATAAAAATGCATTTTCTTCCTTTGCATTCCTTCAAAACACATCCCTCTTTTAACCCAAACCTTTAAAAGGGTGTCCTTGTCACTACAAAACTGAAGAAAACACTGGAAGCTGGAGCACATCTTTTAATGGCTTCTAGGCAGCCTGTGTCAGCCTGGAGCAAAGGAGGGTCTGGTAAGCTGCCTTCCATCTTCTCAACTATTCTTATCTCTAGTTCTGTTTCTAAGGTCAGTAAAACATACAGAAGTGATTATGCAGGAACTAGCTCTGAGGGATCATGCTATTTGTCAAAGTAATAACAGTGAATTCAATATGCGTAAATCTCTTCTCCCTGTGCAGTAGAGCTGTGCTCTGGAATACCAGCGGGATATTGATAGGAGTCATTTCCTAGGCAGCTTACCTTTGGGGAGAGTTTGTGGTTGACATAATAAGAAACCCGAATTTTTTAAGAACCCACAAGTTGCAAGGGACAGTCCCACGGACCCTTTCTGCTAACAAAACCAGCTGAGTTACTTTGCATTTTTATCAGTGATCTGGAAGAAAATGTAACATCCTTGCTGATAAAGTTGGCAGATGACACAAAGACTGGGGGTGAACAAAGAAGAGAAGTCACTGATGGGGGGTGAGCTATTAGTAAGCAAACAGCATGTTTTCTGATACACGCCGATATAAAGGTGTAAAGAAGCTATGACTGTAGGAGGTCATTACAGAATCAGGGACCCTGTCCTGGAAAGCAATGACAGCCTGGTCATGGCAAATAACCAGGTGAGTACCAATCCCTGAGAAGATGCAGTGGCCAAAAGACCAAGTCTCTAAGACAAGGGTGGGAGAACCTTGGGATACAGAGGCTGTGTTTAATATTTTGGCACTGGTTCATCCAGTGAAGGCCTAAGCCCATCTGTGAATCCTAACAACCTTGCCGCCTCATTTTATGAAGCCACCTTGTCTATCAGGTGTGAGTCCACTTCTGGGGAACTGCCAGGGAGCAGAAACCTTGGGTCTATACAACTCTTTGGTGGGGATCTAACTTGCATCTGTGTGGGTGAGCCATACAGATATGCCGCATTCAGCCATGACCAGCCATGCCATGTGCCTTGGCCTTTGCCTCCTGGGATCTCCAGTGGGATGTGGTTTCCCAGTGAGGAACACCAGCCTCCCATGCCATGGTGTCCCAGAGGCTGCCATGTGGATGCGTGGAGCTGGCCAACAAGCCCAACAGCTTTAGCCCACCACATCAACTTGTGTGTATCTATCTCAGGCACAGCCTAGATGCAGCCACTTCATCCCATCCTGGTGTCTGTGGTCCAGAAGGGTGTTAAGCTGTGAAGCAGAGTCAGTGTGGAAAATTTGCCTTGTATAGTAAAAGGTTGACACTTTATCACAGAGAACATGAAGGACTGGATTTGATCAGTCTGTAGGAACAGAGCTTCATACTGGGCTGTGTGGTACAGTAGACGGAGGTGTAACACCACCCAGAAGCTGCAAGCTGAAACTGGACAAGTTCAGACTAGACTTTAGAAGTGCTGATGCTTGACTACCAGAAGAACCTCCCAAAGGTTTTGCTGGGTTCCCTGGCCCTGGCAATTTTTACATCGAGATTAGGTTCCTTCCGGAAGCGGATCAGATGAGTTAAGCACAGCAGTACCTCTGGCCTCTTAGTCTGTAACTCCATGAATCCCACTCTGAGCTTTCCTTTCTCTTCCCCCATTCCAGAAAATTTGATTAAGTGGGGGCACCCCCACAGGAGCATCAGAGATGCTTTTGTTGATTTTCCTTCCAAACTGAACGTTTCAGAGGACAGTCATAGGCTATACCAGGTGGGATGCCAAAGGAATTCACCTCCTGTGTGATACTATATTGCCAGGCATGATAAGTACTTAAGGCAGGCCTAAATGGAGAAATCAAGCCAGCTCTTTTCCGTCATACAGACCAGGAAGAAATCTGGCACTTCCCACTTGAACAAAGATTTATCTCTTGCAAATCTTGTTTGGAGGAGAGCCAGAGAGCAAAGATGCAACTATCTGAGGACCCCTCTAGAATGGGAAGTGTCATCTGGGGATGGGGATCCAACAGAGGCTCACCTAATAAAATCGGCTGGGGATGGCAGTGTACGCAGGAATTTGGTTGTCAGTATATGAGGCTATAAACAGGCTTTTGGAAAGCCTGGAAGCTCACACAGTTATTGCTCATTATTTTAAAATGTTAATGTGGATTTCAAGCTCAGGAAGGACATGAGATAGCTGGCGAAGACCTGTCTAGCCACACATAGGATCAGCAAGAAATTCAGGTTCTTCCATCCCACTCAGCCTTGCCATGGAGGAAAGACCAGCTCCTGGTAAGTTTTGGTCTTTATGAACAATTTAGCCCCCGGGGCGCTCTGATGGCCTATGCCAACTCTGATGCCTGCTTTGTGATACAGATATATGTTACCTGGAAACCAGACTGGTATTGGCCACTTCTTTCTTTTTCCTTGTTTTCCTCCTTATTGTTTAGAGAAAAAAAAAAAAAAAAAAAAAGCTGTAGCACCACAAGAAAAGGAACAGAGATTGTCTAATGCTCACAGGGACATTCACAGGATCTCCCACCATGCCTCTAGTTATTCCATCTTAGTAGAACAGCTCAAAATGGATACTTTGGCAAAACATGCCTTGTCAACAGTGCCCCTATGCATTGGATGGCGAGATCATCACTTTAGGGCTGATGGTTTCTAAAGAATTTGACTTGTGTCTTGACTCCTACCAGGTTCACCCACCATTTGGTGCCCCCTCCCAGCAGCACACATCTAGAGCCCAAATAGTTACAGCCTGGCTATTTGCAGATTCTGCTGCTTACTGTGAGATTTGTTCACATTAATTCCAGTTAGGAGGAAAAATCAAGTTGTTTGGGGAAATATTTTTTATTTTATCTTTTAGTTTAGCTTTTATCATTAGGAACCAACATGAGTTGGTTTCTGGGCTGGATGAGTCAGATGGAGCTGATGACCACCAGCAGTGCATTAAAACACTGTGTTAAAAAAAAAACAACAAAACAAAAACAAAACAAAACTTCTTGTAAACATCTGATTTAAAAAAAAACCAAAACACTAATCGGCTAGAAGCTGACAGAAATTATTTGCAATAAGCTCTTTTGCATAGAAATAGGCTTATTACCATGCATTTGCAGCAGCTGGCATGGGCCTGGCATGGTGCCAGCAAACCATGTCCTGCAACCACCACCTCTCCACCTGATCCTAGGAAGAACACCAGCAAGACAGGGTTGTATTCTCTTCTCAATCCCTGCATAATATACTCCCATTGACCCCTGCAGGAGTTCTGTGCATGTGCATGTGTGTAAAGAGTATGGCCCAAAAAGGAAAAATAAAGTCAGTCTTGCCCTTTCAGCTGGCAGACCTGCAAGCAAGGACTGCGGGCTGCTTTTAAAAGATGGGGGTAGAAGGGTAGGGGGATGTGTTTTGCTACATCACTGAAAGCTGGTAGAGGCCACCCAGAAAGGAAAGAATAAATTAATCACAAATCAGAGCCACGTGAAGATCTTAGGTCAAATCAGATTTGTTAGAGGGTGTGGTGGTTTTGGTTTTGTTTTTTTTTTTTAAATCAGCAGAAAATTACCCTCTGCATGATGCATGGCACAGACTTCAGCTCCTAGGTCTGCCCACACTCAGATCTCAAAGCACATTTGTGGTTTGCTGAGATCTGGTGGTGTTTGCTTGCTTTTTTTGGCCAAGGACTTTTCCGTATGATTACACTCGAAAAGTGTGCCATAGATTACACGGTCCATAACCAGGTTACAAGGAGAGAACACAGGTCTGCATTTAGGAAACCATCTTTAATCCCAATAGGAACAGCTCTAAACATTCAGCCTTCAAACATTTTTGTTATTGACCTGGTTAAATGTAGGGACAGATCCTGCAAATGTCAGGGATATTCACTTTGCTGGGGGAGAAAAATGCTCATAATTAAAATTAAAACTGAAGCAAAAGAACCTGAAACACTTTGTAGGATTGGGCTTCCGATATGGAAAGCACAATGTTAACAACTTGGTGCTGTAACGCAAATCCAGTGATTTTTGCATTTATTCTAAAAGGCCAAATTATGTAAGATTTTGTCACCTCTTTAGTTTAATAGGGGTGAAAAATACTGACTATAAAGGAGGTGAATGAAATGGCCTGTGAGGCTTTATGGGTAACACAAAAATCACTATTGAAACAATGATCCCCTTACAGTTGACAACATCGACCTTGCTGAAGAAATTCAGAAGTCTCAAACACAGTGCTCGCTGCTTAATCCAATTTCAAGTCAATCGAAGGAAGCAAAATACAAAGGGAAAGGTCATATTGACTTAGTATAACAATCTTAATGAATCTTGGTCCTCTGTTTTGCATTTCCAGTGGAAACATGAATTCAGTGGCTCATTCCCTTCCTCTTTGTGCTGCTTCCAAGCACACAGGTAGAGGGAATAAGCTTTTGCTCAGCTTGATCCCCAACCAGCACTGTGTCTCTGTTTAAACAGAGCCTGGAAAACAGCCTTTTTATTTTTAGAAACAGCATTTACTAAAAGGAGCTGTTGTTGACAAGAAAAGCCACTCATATTTGAATACGAAATATTTCCAGCACTTTAAGTGTGAGGGGAAAGGTAAGAAATTCAAGAGTCACAATCAATAAGGAAGAGACTGTGAAGGATTTCTGGACAGGGAATATTTCTTTGCCTCCCAAAAGCATTTGTCCTGTGCAAAACCAGAGCATTTTTTGGCACCGCTGTAGCTTATAGGTGTACCAGCCATGGACCAGCACCCGGCTGTGTAAGTTACCATACAAATGCAGAACAGAAAGACAAATCTAAGGCAAGAGCTCACAGATGGATGCAGACAGACAGCTGCGGGAATACAAGGAAACAGGGTGACATTATAATATCTGAGTCCCTATTTCAGATAAACAGTGAAAGGCACAACGATAAAATTTCTTTGTATTTTTTTAAAGCTGCTGCTCCCTCCGTCAGCCCCAACCCTGCCATCCCCCAAGCCTAAATGAAATAAATCAGCCTGTTAATAACAACTGAGCAGCACTGGCAGCCAAGGACGGAAGTCTAGTGAAAGACAAATGGTTAAAGTTTACTAAGTAGTTACAAACCACCAAAAACAGGTCTTAAAATGGGAAGTGTCAGGCAAGCCCTTAATAACAGGTAATACTACCAGCCCCACCTATAATTACGGTACTTGTCTCCCCACCCTCTGAATGTCACTCGTTTCCATCAGTTGCAGGCTTTTCAGAGCACCGACAGTGCCTTGGCAATGTCTGCATGCTGCCTTACAAAAATGAGGTGACGTTTTTTATCTGAACTTCTGAGGAGCTGCTGCAATATACATATTAAATAATAACAGCACAAATAATAGCAATAATAACGAAACAGGAGGTTCAGCTCTGCCCACATCTAGCTACACCGATGCTATCATATCTTCGGTACAGTTTGAGGCAACCTTGAAAGACTGCGTGTAGATGTATTGAAAGGAATAAATTTACCGTACATCACATAGTCCCATTAGGAGATTTTTATGATCACATTATTATGTGCTTTGTCTTCAGATGGAGACTTCACTGGCTTTTCCACCCATAAGCAAGAAAAAATACTTGCCACACTCATTATCAGTCTCTTGGTTCAGATTTTCTCTCTGATGTACAGCTGCTTCATTTTGGTTCTCAGTTCCACAAGACTGTCACCTTTATTGTCACCTTTTCTGTAAGAATTTCCTTATATACTCCTGAAACTAGATGACAGTCAAGGATGTTACTATGAGCCTGAGACTGGTACGTACTTAGAAATGTTTTAGATGTGTAGAGATGGTTGAATATTTTTGTTTAGTCATTATTTTACACATTTACTACCATTTGGGTTAGAGGATTTTTTAAATTGTATCAGTGCTTACTAACCAGCCTCATATGCTCTTTTTCAAACTGTTTCCTCCGACTATTTAGGGGGGCTCGATGACTGTACAAATCATATGGAAATTTTTACACTTGCTGATTTGATATGGGGTGCTTTTCAAACATCTGATTTAACATGCAAGAAAGAATAAAAAATAATAAAAGTATGGGATGAATTTTTGAATAAATAAAGGTTTGTGAAACAAATTAGGGAAGATTTTGAGAGACAGTGCCTCAGTGAACAAGCTCCTCTGTACTTGTAATAATATAACCCCCAAATCACAGTTAACCAAGCACGGTGCTTTGATTTGTGAAAATATGCAAGAATATCCTTTTAACTATCTGATCAGCGCTATACTGAGCCCTCACACTATCAAAAGGTCAGAATCCAAAAGGGTTAAGTATTGACTGACAAGAGGATGAAAGAAAAAGCAACAGAATGTAGGTGTATAAAGGTCTTGAGGGACATTCCTAAAAGTCAGTATCAGTTTTTATGCTTCTTGCACAGGACCAGATATGAATTTCAAATAATGAATAGATTCGGATCATCTGTACTTTTCAAAAATGTGAAACTCACATTTAACTGTGTCCATGCCAAAAGCTTTTCTTCTTTTTTCTTGCTCAAGCCTTCATTAATTTGAAAATTCATGCCAAAAATTCGTTATTTTTACTTTCTCACCCATTTTCACCTGTTTAGAAAAGCAGCCCCCTCCCATCTTTGACCCTGTGGTTTGTACAGTCACTCACTGAATAATGCAGCCTGAGAGTTTACCAAACAGCATACATGAGTGAAACTTGCTAGTTACCCAGGCGTGACAGTATGTTAGAAACAAGTGGGTTTGAAAGCGAATCAAACCCCAGGTGTGGGCTATTTCCAGTACCACCAACAAAAAAAAAATGCTTTGCGTCCTAAATGCAGCGGGTAAACGCAGCAGGTTAGCAAGTTACATGGACAGGTCACGTGGTAAAGCCACGGCAGGGACTATTGCCCTGTCACAGGACCCTCCGTGCTGGCGGTGGCAGGATGGGAGACTTGCAACGGTGAGGGGGTGACTAGAAAAGGCCCTTGGCAATCTGTGCTCCACTCTCCTTTTTTTAGGGGCAGGATGTTTTGGGAAGAGAGAGTTTGCTGGCAACCTGATCCTCCCTCCGGTTGCGGAGATCTTCAAAGGAGATGGTGCTGGCAGCTGACATCCCCCCTTCTCCTGTTGGGTTTTTCCCGTTCACACTGCAGATCCCTCCCCTGACAAACCTTCCTTCCGCAGCACAAGCTCAGCCACGTTCGAGTCCCTTCGTACCGTGCACTGCAGCAGGAGGCCTCACGCCATTGTTTATGGGGGAGAGCGGCTTCACGGTGCAGTGGCATTCATCAGCTTCAAAAAAATAACAACTTGAGAAGTTGCGTGGCTTCTGAATGGGAGCAGGAACGTGATGGTTGAGAAAGGCAATGGCAAACACGGCAACACTGGGAAAGCAAAGGAAGAAGTTTATGAGAAGGAAATAGCTGCCAACCCAGCCCTCTCACCTAGGGCTTCCCCAGAAACCCTGGTAACTTCATCTCTGCCCCACAGTATTTCACATGCAGCAGGACCCTGCACAGGGATAAGTAAATGTGTTGGCAAATCCCTTTCCCGACTTCTGCTTCTTGAGGTGCCCAGAGTGAAGGCCTTCGCCCAAAGACAGTTTGCAAGCCATCCCTCTGTGCAGGAGGTAATCTGGTGCAAGGAGAGACAAGTCTGACTTGTCTAGCCCTGCAGAGGGGCAAAAGAAGAGCTCAGAAATTGTGAACCCATGCCCTGGCCCCAAAACCCTCCAGCCATACAATGCCCATGCCCTGAGATGTGGCACAGCCCTCTCCTGCCTGGCGAGTGGGCTGGTGGGGATGGGCTGCAGGGACCCTCCGGGTACGCACAGCATTTCACCCACGTGCTGCCTCCTCTCCAGCCCCGTGGACATTGCCCGACAAGTTATACCCAGTGACACTGCTGCAAATGGCAATATCTCTTGGAATGGTTTCAGTCAAACCACACTTCTCTGGCAGCACACATGAGGAGAAAGGTGGGTGGAAGGAAAAAGGCAGAGCCAGTGCAGTAGCAAATATTGGCACAAAACAATAACAAAACATTATTGTAAAACCCACACAGATGAACGGGTGAGTCTGTGGATGAGCACAGCCTGGGAAAGTGCTTCAGACTCATGCATTCATGTTCACATTTCCAGTGCTAAAGAACACACTTGCAGAAACATAACCTGTGTAAGCACAGGTTGCAGAAACTGAGATGAGGCAAATAAAAAAAAAGTCATTTATAATTATGCAGAAGGGCAGATATTACCAGATATAATAAAGTGCTAACACAATCACTCTGTTTGGGTTTTTGTTGGTTTTGGTTTTGTGGGGGTTTTTTTGTTTAATGTGGGTAGTCCCGCTGGCCTTCCTTAACTCTCAACAAATGCTTTCTGGATTGGGTGCTCAGCACCTGACAGGATTAGGCCTATATGCAACATTCACAATAAAGCTTAATCCTGAGTCACATTAGCCCATGAAAAAAAAAATACTCTCTGCTTTGTTACAGTCATACACACAGCAATAAAAAGTTGCCAGTCACACTGCCTGCATTGTACAGGTTGTCTTACACTTAACTATCTGCTTTTCTCCAGAGCCAGCTATCCAGATCTCTTCTTCCTTCTTGTTCTTTAGTGAGGGAAGAGTGGTTTATAATGAAAAAATAAACAGGTGCTTGTATCTACTTTTTCCTCCCCATTAAATTAATCAGGTGGTGTAATACCTCCCAAAGTATTTGCATATGTTTTCTTAATGAAGCCACCCATGACTCCCACCACGTAATGCTTTCTTGTGTAAAGGCACTGCTCTCCAACACATGCACTTCTCTCTCCTGTGTAGGCCTACATCAACCATGGTTTCTCTCCCAGTTTTCCTGCTGAATGCTGAGCAAATCATTTTGCTTGGCAGACAGCAAATTTCCAAAAGCACCTGCTAGCAGGAGCAAGGGATAGTATGGAGTACTCCACTAGCTGCCTAAATAACCTGAAAACCTGCCCCTCAGTCCTGCTTTGGCTCTCCAGTTTTGATTTGTATTTTCCTACCCTGTGTGATGTGGTCTTGATAACCAGAGCCAGGCAGGTGCTTGGGTACTTCAGTAGCAGTTAGATGGATGAACAAGTTATGAAATGTTGACCCAACTCCCCTATCCTTTGAGAACACGAATAGCACCCTGCCTCTTTAGGGCATGATACTGAGGGTCTGAGGGACAGAGCCTAAAGCACCACTCAGTTGTAGCATCAGCTTTACTTCAGCAGAAAGGAGACATGGGGCTGTGAAAATACCTGCACAGAAGTTTGCGAAAGTGCATTTTCACCCTGTGCTTCATATGCAGAAATGCTATACTATTTACTCACTTGGATGATGACTGGGAGACACATTACCATGAAACATTATGGAGATGAATGCCTCAATTTTAGGAATTCATGTCCCAGTTGTTACTCTGAGAAAATAGCAACTAATAACTTAAAAATCAGATCTTTGGAGTAGACATGGAGAAGCCGCAGAAAACAAAACAAGAGTTTGATACAAAAGCAGCATTAAAACCAAAACCATTTTCACTAGCACAGTAGTACGTCTTTGCTTAATTGATTATACGTTTTCTGCTTCTGGTAAAAGGGATTTGAGACATGCAAATTCTAGCTTAGGGACAAGTTGTGCAACATCGCACTCGCTCATGAGTAATCCAGTTGACCTCCCCAGGCCGACTCATGTGAGCAAGCACTCATCACCACCACCGAGGGTTGCACAATCGGTGGGGTTTCAGTGCACCTCTCTATCTGCACCCTCCCAGACAGCACTGCATCCGCCGTGCCTCAGCACAAGTGGGCCGTCGAGCTTCTCTGATTGCTACAAAGCTACGCCAAAACACAGAGGAAATGTGTCCTGTGCGAGGAATTAGTTTGATTAGTTCTCTTAGGATACACATGATACTTTTTTTTTTTAAGATCACAGAAAGAACATTTCAAGGTTACTCCATGAGAATAATCTGTCTTTTAAAACACACAAGTTCTCTAATTACATTTGCAAAGAAAAAAAAAAAAAGCTGTGTGTGCTGTGGCAATGAAAAAGCTAGTAAAGTCAGCACGACTGAGCCCTTAATTTTGCCTTTTCACCAGGTTTCAGACAATTAGGTTTGTGAGCAGTAAAAAAAGACAGGAAAAAAAAAGAGAAAGAAAAAAGCACATGGTTAATTTTTACATTATGGTGCCCAAATGAAAAGAGATCACTTGGCTTCATCTAACTTCCTGTCTTTGTAGTCTGAAGAATGCTGCAACATGCTACTGGTGCATGCCTGTAAGGTAACTAGTAACTGGCTTCCATAAACACTATATTTACCAGAAAAAAACAGTAAAAATCCCTGCTTAGTTCACTGCACATTATACAAGCCAAATTGCAAAAAGCAGGTTTTTTTCTCTGCAATGAAGTAAATGGAAGCGCCAACACATACAAATATGCATCTGTTACTAATGAGATGTTTACAGCCCCTGCCTTTCCAATTGCACGTATGTAATACCTCGGTGCGTCGTTACCTATAGAGCTCTGGTTAAGAGACAATAGGTCCAAATTAATATATAAACAGACATTCTCTCTTCAAGCCTGGACATGACTTGAAGCCTCTTTAAATATTTTTAAATGCTACAGCTTTCTACTAAGGTTTTAAAATCCTTTCTTCCACTCTTTGCTGGTGGTGAAAATGTTCAGGGGACAGGACAAGATATTTATAATAACAGGATATTTCACTCTGCACTTTGTTTTAGCGTGTGGGGGGAATAATAATTGTATTCAGACTTGAAATGGCTTGGGTTACGCAGTTCAGAGCACAAGCACCTGCAGCAAATTAATTTGTTGTAGCACATTTATTATCTCATAGCTTCTATTTAGGCTGCAGCTGTTGCTATTATGTTAATAATGTTTTTTATCACCACTGTATACAACAGGTTATGGTAATACAGAAATTTTGGGGTGTGGGGTGTTGGTTTGGGTTTTTTTAAATTTTACTTCTCAGAAAGAAAAAGATCAGGAGAATATAACACATAAGCATTGATCAAGCATTTAGCCTTCTGTTTATTAGCTGATTTGAAAGAGAATGGGCAAGAGAAATTAGAAAAGAGTAACAATAGACAAAGATGGCGCGTGCAGAATTTGTGAAAGCAAAAAAGAAGAAGAAGAGGTGGAAAAAAAGAAAGAAAGAAAGAAACACCGAACACCGCAGTGCTGGGGTGGTGAGTGTTCGGGTGGGGGCGGGGAAAATGCTGCAGTTTTCGTGAAATAATAAGGTGGAAAAAAAGGCATACAAAGAGTAGGTTTTTCATTGTCTGTAAAATATAAACACAGATGAATTCTGTCTTTGGTTTGTTCATGCTTTTCACTCTGCACAGCAGGGATGTTCTTAAGAAGTTGCCCTCTGCGAAATTTCACTAAATGGAAACCGTGGACCCTGCATGATGCGATTATAATCACACCAGCCATTCTTTTTACATAATTTTTTGTTTAAAATCCAGTAATGCTTCTTGTTTTTAAAACATATATCTATATCTATACATGCATCTAAAACGGTGCTGGTTTACATCCCCCCAGCAAAGTGCAAGCTGAAGCTATAACTGGCTGTATCCCATCCACAAATCTCCATGGACTCAAAAACAATATGAAAATTTTTAGCTGACAAGAACATGTCTGCTGCCTGCAGTCACTGCAATAGCTCACCATGTTGCCTACTAACCAAAAGATCAAAAATTATCGATTTCATGGCGCTGCGTGCTTGGGATAGAAAGGCTACTTTAAAATTTGCATTATTTAAGAAATGAACTAAGAGAAAAGACTCATGTTTTAGAGCACTTTGGAACATAAAAATGGCTTTATGTTTTAATCTTATCAATGATTTACTATAATTCTATTATTTTTAGCAGCTGGGGTCTGGAAATGATTTTTTTTTTGCCGATGAATTTAGGATTTTGCCGCAGTATACATCTGCAGTCCCAGAATCCTCTGGTAAGATAATCCCTCCTGCGATAGGGAAACGCCTTTAACCTTTTCGTGAATGAAAAATATGCAACCATTTTGAAATAAAAAGGGGGAAAGAATGATGATTTCTAAGAGCTGGAATGAAATTTACTGTGAATTGAAAGAACAAGGAAAGGAAAACATACTGTAATCGCATTGTGGCGTTGGAGTTTCTAGCTGTTGTCTCCATCGCTCCAACCCTTTCTTCAATGGTGTCCGTAAATATGCCTGGAGTATGGTGTTACCCATATTTCATGCAGGTGAGAAATTGAGAACCAAGACGTTAAGAAATACAGTGTTTCCTTGCCATAACTGCAGAAATGCTACAACTACTACCTCCATGCTGCAGGCTTTAAGGAAAATTTTGATTACCAGTCACTGAAATTCATTTGACCAGTGGATTCTTAAGATGACTGGACTGCGTTAAGGGAGCCAAGCCTCCAGATAGCAAGATGTGTTTACAGCTGCTCAGGGTTTTCAGCTAGGAAGGGAAGAGGAAATTTTTCTGTGGCGTAAGGAAAATCCAACGCCCTAGCCCATGCACAGCCTGTTTAGAGATTTGTTCAAATGAAACTCCTATCCTGATACTCTCATATTTTCAGACTGCACAGTAATTAAGAAAGAGTGGTCTGAACAGAAAAATCAAGTCTTAATAATTTACTGTCTTATGTTTTAAGATTACATGTTAGAATCAATTACTCAGAATAAGGAAATCTGGCCTAAAACTATTGAAAGAAAAAGGCAAAATGTATATATCGACTACCTTTTTAAAAACAGCTGTCTATACGAGTACAGCTATATATTTAGAGAATTGACAATTAAAGGGTTACAACTGTGAGAAATCAGGGGTTTCATGTGGATGGAGTTTGATTAGGGAAGAAGGTGGCAGGTGTCACACCTCTGTGACTGTTACTGTTTTCGCCTGTGTTTCTGGCTGGTTTTTCTGCCAGGGTGCCTGAACACAACCATTGCAGTTGTTTTAAATGAGGAGTATGAGACCCATAATCATTAAGAGACAAGCACACAGAGAAATTTTAAAGGCAAACTTAAGTGCTGTGGTTTACTTGATAATGACAACATTTTGAAAAGGATCAATATTGTGGATTTCTATTTACATGATCATGCAAAAAATTTTGAATATAAAGCCACCTTGGTATTTGTTTGGTTAGTAGTAATTAAACTATATGTGTTGGGGGATGCAATGCTTCATGTTTATTCTGTTCCACTGCTTAATATGCCAGTAATCAGATATTCTGATGAGTAATGCCTCAGCTGCTAAATCAGCTGGAGACTTTTTTCAGTTTCTGAAACATACCTGATAAATAAAGTTAAACCGAGGTAGGCATTCATGTGTACTGAATTAAAGAGGGAAACATTAAGGCACATTGCTTATATCCAAAACAGGAACACTGAGGAAAAGAATAACTTTTTTTTTTTTAAAACAAATTAGTAGCCAATGACAATTCTATTTCCAATGCTTGAAGCAACATTTATAGACTACTACGTCATTCCAACCAGTTAACAACATGTTTTGATCAGTATCTTCTATGCTAATTTATTAACATTTTGTAGGGTCTCTCCTTCAAAATGACCCAGAGTTACACACATAATTTTTTGTATAATTTCTGAGAAAAGTGAAATCTCACCAGAATTTTGAGTTTGGCCAATTCTCTTCCTCTTTGTCCATAAAGAACATTTTTTTTTTTTCTGAAATGGCACAGGTATTTGCTTTAACATAGCAAAGATTCTGATGTGTATTAAAAAACTGTAGGTCTCCAATATGAGGCAGAAGTTACATTGATTAGTCCTGTATCTCAAAGAGTGCTTAAATATTGCAAGCATCTCCTCTCTTTTCCCCTTCACTCCTGTATGAAAGTGAAAATATGTGACTTTTTTAATACACTACAACTTCCCTTCGCTGGAAGAAGATTCCTTTTATTTTTTTTCTTTTTTTTAAGAGCATCAGAATGATGTATTTTTTTTTGCTGACAAGTGGATATATATTTAGTCAATGTCTGAAAAAATATCTGTAGTTGATTCTTGAATATGTTCGTAGAGTATGCACGGTTAGAAGCCAATTATGCATACATTTTTAAGATCCATATGGGAAATCAAAGATTCAGGCCCAGAGCCCTAGATGTTTCTGTAATTGGTAATTTTGCTTTGTCCTTATATTAGTGCCATAGCTACTCATTCAATACTATGTTCCTTACAAACATAGCTAAATCACAGGATTTCAGAAGGAAAGGTGACCAACTAAGTTTAGCTTTAGCTGTTTGGTATTTTTAATTAATGGGCTTCCTGCTTTCTACCGTGTTAAAAGTTGACTCTCCAAAAGCAGTACTAAGGATGTAAAAAAAGAGGCTAACAAAAAGATTTAAATCATTATCTTTTAAAATTTAACCATGAAGCTCTCCTTTGCACTGAGGATTTCTTACTGCAGTGATACACAATGGACATGTTAGGAGACTGCTTGACCTTTTGAGAAAAATATGTCTGCAGCATACTCGTCTAGCAAACAGCCACCAAAACAAACCTATTAAAGTATAAAAGAGCTCTAAGGAAACTTCTGAAGCCGCATATACACACTTAGTGCTTCTTACGGGGGGAAAGAAAAAAAGTAGAAGAGGAAGAATAACCGGACTGTTTGTGAATTTACTCACGAAGCCCCGCATTGTAATATCCGATATAGCATTTACTCTTCTTGTTTTGATAGTGGACCATAACACACTGTATTTTAGAAAAATTAGAAACACAAAATGTATTTTAGAAACATTTTTATAATTGAAAGAACAGTATTACGAGTTAATCATAATTGCAACACTTCCAGCTATTAAGATATCAGTTTTCCTGGGGTAGTTTTATTTTTAAAAAATGTGAAATTTTAGAAAATGTTTAGCTGCCTAATAGCTAAAAATTGCAAAGCTAACATGAACCAAATTTCTTTTAGCAATGCGTCTAGATCCAAAAGCATCCTAACCACTTTGCAGTGAAACAGACAGATTAAAATGACAACAAACCATGCAAGAGTAAAGCAACCAAAAATCAACAAGTTTAGCATTATGTACTAAAGGTTTTATGAAATTTTTTTTTATATATATATATATAAGTTGTATGTTTTAAACCTGTTTTTAAAAGGGCTAGCTCCAGTTGTCCTCCTCAGGTCAAAAAGAAAAGCGGTCCATAGTTCAGGGGCCAGAAGCAAAGACACAGACTGTACCCCTCCTGCTCCTGCAAAATCCAGGCTCCAAAAGCCCCATCCCTGCAGACCTCAGGGGGTGGGATGGCACACAAAGAGGCTCTGAAAGGTATCTGGGACCATGCAACACATCAAGGGCGTTTGACTGATTCTACTGTTGTTATCAAGTACCCAATGGAATCGCTTATAGGGAATTTGGCAATAATGTCCTATGGAAACAGCACTTTGAACTTATATAGTACCTTTGATCCAGCGATCTAAAAGGAAGGGTCTGTCAGTATTACTATTCCCATTTTACAGAGGGTGAAACCAAGGCAGAGCAGATTTTCCCAAGGTTGTTGAGGAAGGCAGCTGGTAAAGGGAGGTGGACAAAGAAATTAACTCTTCCCCACACACCCTTGCCTTTTTTTTTTTAATGCCTAAACCAGTCTCCAGGAATACTTTCTCTGACTCTTATCGTAAATTGGAATCAAACTTCTGGTGTCAAGAACGGCAATGTCCTTCTGCTCACAGCTGCACCAAGTAATTCCCCTGGAAGGTGATGAGCATTCACAGCCCGCTGGCCCTGATCCAGCAGGATTTGCTTTGCTGACTCTTGCCGATGGTTGCCCTTGTTCTCGCCCTCCTTTTGGCCAGCATTGTTACAATGGGCAACTGTCCTAAGAGAAAAGAGCACGACAAGGAAAGCTGTATTTCCTGAACCTCCGACTTCAGGGTTGTCCAGGCCGCATTTCGTTTCCTTACTAGCGGGGACTGGAGGTTGCCCACTGCACAGGGAGGCTGGTGGGTGGACAATTGCTGCGTGCCCTGCAACGGCAGGGGAGAGCGGGGAGGAAACAAGGATTTTTTTAATCACCACTGCCTTCCCAGAGCCATTTTAGTAGTGACAGCTAACCTGCAGACTAAGGACCCCTCTCCTGCACTCGTTCCACTGGGTTATGGCCCCCTGCCACCCATGCCAGGTCCACCTGTGAGGGTTAGGGTGCCTCTGTGTGCAGCAAGCCCTACAATGTTCCCCCCCTCCCCAGGGACAAATCCCCTGTTTTAAAAAGCACCGATTAAAAAAAAAAAAAAGCAGCTGATGTGAAAATCAAGTAGCACTGTAGAAGAGGCTCCTTTAGTCTAACACATTACTCAATAAATCAACAGCAAAAAAAAAATAAAAAAAATCTTTAAGTGTAACTTCCTGAGTAGAAACTCAGAGCCTGTTTAAAACGGTATTATCAGTGGAAAAACAGGTATAAAGGTGGCCCCTCCGTGAACTGCCCATCTCCCCGCTTCAAGAACCACAGAAGCTGGAGGCTGGTGGGGAATGAGGGGCTGCACGAAGCCCTCCAGCCTAGGACCAAGAATTCAACCCCCAACAGCCACTAGTGCCAAAGCAAATTTATACTGGAGGAAAAAAAAAAAAAATCCATCTTTCACTAGCAATGGATGTTTTACATAAACATGTTAGGATACACGGTCCTTGTTCCTTGTAGAGGGGGGTATGTGTGTGGATTTTCCCCCCCGTCGGTATGTTAAAGACACTTTGCCATGCAAGACGGTACACGCAGAAAGTCTGTAAAACATTTTGCTGTGCAAGCCCGTGCACGCCGAGG
Source organism: Harpia harpyja (assembly GCF_026419915.1). Taxonomy (NCBI): domain Eukaryota; kingdom Metazoa; phylum Chordata; class Aves; order Accipitriformes; family Accipitridae; genus Harpia; species Harpia harpyja. The sequence goes on along the minus strand of NC_068940.1, from coordinate 53,032,979 downwards.
AAGAGGCTGCCACATACGTGCCTTCACAGGGCTCTGCACGCCGCGAAAAACCTTGTGCAATTCATAATATTTTCCTGTTTTTACGACTCGCTGAAGAGGCGAGGGGCGGGCGAGGAGGAGGAGGTGTTGGGGGGGGGGGAAGCTCGCTTCTTCCATAAAAAAATAAATAAATTGCATAACGAGATACTTTCTTTGGCAACTGCTTCCTGACAAATATTTACAAGGGCAGAGCGGAGCGCGTTTCCGCCGACGTGAGCGGGCCCCGCCGCCACCTTCCCCGGCTGCCCCGGCCTCCCCGCCGGACCGGGCTGGGGCGGCAGCTGGGCGGGCTGCTGCCCCAGCCCGGGGCCGGGGCCGTTTTTCCTCAAAGCAGCCCGGGAGCGTCCCCGCTCTTGGCGACACAAGCGTTTGAGAGGACGGAGTTTCGCTACAGTTGGTGGCGTGCGTTTAAAAAAAACGCCCAACACCCCCCACCGCCAAACAACCCAAAACAAACAAACAAAAAATCCCCAGGCAACGAAACGCCAAATTAAAGGGGGGGGTGGGAGGATGTCACGCTGGCGTATCGCCCCCGTCCTCCCCCCAAAAAAGCGGGACCCCGGGCTAATCCCCTCAGCTGCACCCCCTCCCCCGCCGCCTCTACTCCACCCTCAGCCAGCAACTTCTCTCCCAGCCGGGAACTCGGATCCTTTTTCCCCACCTCCGGAACAAGGTGTCTCCGCTGTCCTCCCCCAGCCCCTCGCACCGCCACCCCGCCGGCTCGGCTCGGCTCGACTCGACTCGGCCCGCCCTGCCTCCCCCCACCGCGCCACCACCGCCACGGCCTTCCCCCCGCTCGCAGCCGCTTTCCCGCCGCTGCTGCTCTCTATCTCCCTCCGCCCTGGGAGCCGGGCACTATTTCTCCTCCCCCTGCCCTGTGCGTTGGGTGCCTGTGGAATGCTGCGCGCTGCGCCCGGCCGCGGCGGCAGGATACAGACGAATCCGACGCTCACTATAAGAACCTCCTTGTGAGCGGCGCCATTTTAAGCCTCTCGCTCGGTTCGGCGGTGGGAGCAGCAGCGGTGCTCGGGGCAAGGGGACTAACACCGCCGCCTCGTACGGTCGCCATCCGGGAGGAGAGCGGCGGGGGCACCGCCGTAAGCAAAGAGCCGAGCGAGGAGGAGGCGGGGGGGGGGGACAAGGAAGGAAAGACGGACCGGACCGGGATCGCCCGGGCGGCAGCAGCAGCAGCCGGAGCCCGGGAGACCCTGCGCTCTCGCTTCCCTGCAACGTTAGTGCCACGTTATCTGGCGGGAACTCGGGGCGAGCCTGGGCCGGGTCCCCCCTTCCCCTTCCCTCAGCGGCCGCCGGTGCCCCGGGGCGGGCGCTGGCGCTGCGTCCCGCGGCCGTTGGGGGGGTCCAGGGTGTGCCCGGCGCCGAGGCGGGAAGGACGGGGGGGGGGCTGGGAGAGAGGCGGGGGGATGGTGGTGGCTGTGGGAGCAGGAAAGGAGGGCTCTTGTTTTGGGAGGTCCGGACAGCTGCGTGGTTGCAGGAGGCGGCAGCTGCAGCTCCCGAGGTGCCTCTTGGGAAGCTCGTCCTGGGGCCAAGGGCTGGTTGCTCGGGTCTGCAGGAGAAGGCGAGTCTCCGCCGCCCGTGTCCCCCTGGGTCTCTGCTCCCGGCTGCGTTTGCGGCCGAGGCCGGAGTACTTTGGTGCCTTTTTTTTTTTTTTTTTAAAGGGCGGGAGGAGGTACTGAGTCGCCGGTGGGCTACAGACCACCGTTGGTGATAGGAGGGGGAAGAGAGCGGGGGACGGGTTTATTTGTACCGAATATAATTAACTCATCACGGTCACCGCAGTCAGCGGGAGATAACTAATCTGTTGCCTTGTGGGTTTTCGGTCTCAGTTGCATGCATATTTGCTGGAGAGGTTATGCTTTTTTTGGGTGTCACCTAAATGAAGCTCCCCAGAGCTGGGAGCAATCAAATTAAGTTTTTAACACCCACGTTACCAGAGTCTTGTAGCGAATGACTTGGGACTTGGGCAGTGTGGGGGCTCGCATGCTGCAAGGGGAAGTGCCTGCTGCTTTCTGTGGCCGACTGGGGGGGGCGACGGCGGCTCCAGCCTCCCAAACTAACGCACTTCTGAGGTGTGTGAAGCAACTTGCTGTTACTCCCAGTAGGATATAGGGCACTTGTTTCTGATTTCCCGTGGAACAGGGAGCTCCATATGTGGTGTGGTTTTGTCTTGTTTTTTTTTTTTCTTTTCCCCCTGAAAAGCTCAGTTCACCTCTCTTTTGTGCATGATTGGCTGTTCCTGGAACAGTGAGGTTTCTTAAATGTAGAAAAACCTTAAATTCTTCCCTAGCTAAAACTTGATGTAGGACGTCGGGCTGCTTCTTTTTGAATCTCTTCCTGAAAACATCTACTGGAGATTTATCTCTTCTGGGAAGATAGGACAGGCTGTGAAGGTACTACGGGAAACTTGTGGCTTTAGGAACAGCAGTGTTGATCTTTGTAATCAGCTACTTCTCGATCTCTTTCTCATGGAGCAGCCATTGTTCTGACATTCTGTATATTCCAGACATCTGTGGTCCTCCCATCCCCCAAAGTATGCAAGTGGTGAATGGAAAGAGGCTGGGCTGGTATGCTGAGGTCGATGGACGGAAATCAAGGAGGGGTTTTAGTAAAACAGGATCTTTATGTGCTGAGACTATAGTAAAGGCAAAGATGAGAAAACTACCTGAAAGAGTATTGGGGTTTTCTTGATAGTAAGTTTGGACACACCAGAGAGCAATTTACCAATTTTGATTTTGCTTCTGAATGATAAAAAGGTACTACTGCAAGGCTTTAAAACGGCACAAAGGGCAAAACTTACTGGTGTTTATTGGGCTAAGTTATAATGTGAATTTCAAGTGACTGACAGTCCAGGAACCTAATGTTAATTTTGCACTTTGAATAAAAAGGTGCTGACAGCTGCAGGTATGTGGCTACTGTGTTGATTGCCTAATGTCTGGTACTGTTGAAAATTAGGCTACTTCGGTGTTAAGATCAGGCTTTAAGGGTCTCTAAATTCAGCCATTTGGTATAAAATCATGTCGAGTGTCTTGCCGTTCTGGGGTTGTTCTAAAGAAATGTCATATTTGCTTGGCTGTTAGTTCACGTATTTTCTGTTTAGGTATAAACTGATTGGTGTGGGAATGTTCATGTTGGTCTGCATGGCTGATCATTTCAAAGAGTCTAGGGGAGAAATAAGTAAAAACATGTTGATGGAAAGGACAATGCAATGCACAATAGCTTCTAAAAGCAAGGATTTAGTACCAAGTAAAGCTTGATTGAGAAAGTTCTTCAAATGTTGTTACAGCCGTAGTAAACCAAGCTTCCTTTTTCTTGCCTAAGCAATAAATAGGCTGGGCTGCTTGCTTGATACATAGTCTACTATGAACTAGTGTTCTGCTTTGACTACGTGGTGTGTCAGTAACTGGCTTATCAAATCTTGGCCGTGAAACCTGGTTGCCCTTCAGACATATGGTTTCTTTGTGAAATGGATGTTGGTTTTTCATCACCAGAAACTTGAGTTTAACTCTTCAGAACACAATACCTTAGAAAGTTAATTCAGATGTAAAGATAAGCTAGTACCAGTGGCCACCTTAACTAATTTTGCAGGGTGGAAAGGGAAGTAGCAAGCTTCAGTCTTATAAACTGAAATCTGAATGTGCAGTCTGAAACTCCTGGATAAGGATGTTTCTGCAAAATATTGTCTAGTGGGCAGACTACTGTGCAAATACAGCAGTAGTCAAAATCACTCATGTTAATTCATAGCTAAAGCTGGTAATGCAGGGCTTGTAGTGATCATGCAGTTGCTTGCAGCAAAACTTGTTCTGGGACTCTGGCAAGCTTCATACCATGGCAGGAAAATCAGGACTGGCCTTGCTTATCTTGAACATCGTACTTCATGAAGCCTGATAAAACTTTGAGAAACTGTGCAGGCAGTTGGGACTTGTCTTTAGGTGCTCACAGCATGCATTTGCAAGCTCTGAGCCCCCTGCCTTGTTGGGTGACTGTGTGGTAACTTAGAAACGGCACTGCATTAACTTTGCAAAATTCCGCAAACTACTTGGCAGTAAGTATTGCATGTGACTTTTCTTGTCTCTTTAGATAAAATTATTATCCTGGTCAGATGGGCAGAGCGGTATTGCTGACTTTCTAGTTAAGCATTGGAAGACTCATTTTGGGGGTGCTGTGATGTTATGCACCAATGGCATTGGTTAGACTTGCCAACATAAAGTAGCCTGACAGTGGTTAACTTTTAATATCCATTTCTGGCACTTGATTCCAAGGTAAAACTTGCTGTAGTCTGTGATCAGGCTTTAGCCCAAGAGGGTAATGTCTTAATACGCTAGCGTTGTGTGGCCTGTGTTGCCTCTCGGAGAAGAAAGGAGCCAGAAAAGTTTTTTGCACTGAAAGGTAACTTTGAGTGTAAGAGAGAACTAATGGAAGTCTTATTTGGGTGTTTTTGTCTGTATGGAACACCAAATTGATAAGGTGAGCAGGTGAAATGTATACCTGTAACTCAGCCTGCCCTCCTGAATCTGTTCACTCTGATTTGATGTGAAAGCAAATGTGTCCTATGCTTTTGCTGCCTTGGGAAGTATGGGTGCAGATGTTGCTTTACAGCTTCCATTACAAAAGAACTTCTTGTTGATGTTCCAAGTTGCTTTAGGAAACAATGTACACTGACTGGATTAGTACTGCAGAAGTAAAGTACTTACTGTATTACTTAATACTAAATCAACTCTGGAGCCTTGTTTAATAATTAACTCCCTTAAAGGTTGAAAGAGTTAATTTAGTGTTCTAGGTTGCTGCTTTTAAAAAGGCAGTATGAGCTAGCTGGATCTTAGTAGAGTTGGCAAATGCACAGTGTGCACTGTAAGTATATTTGCTGGAACTAGCATTTCTAGGCTGGCTCACTGTGCTAAATAGACTTCTATAAATTGGAGAAGTTTGCCAGCTCTGCACCAACTGTAGCAAGTAATTCTGTATTGTCCTGGCAACAATTCAGGTGCCCTCCAGTGGCCAGAAATCTTAACATCCTAAAGGTGCTGATAAATGCTGTTGCCTTGTCAGGTTGCCTTAATTAAAAGTGAGTTGAAGAAACATCTTAAAATGTCAGACTTCATTAGCATGTTTGTTGCTTAAACAGTACTTTTTGGAGTGTCAGTATGTCTTACTGTAAATACATAGTTATTCCAACAGACAAGCAAAGGCAGCCACTTACAGATTCGTAAGTATTTCGTGAGTGTCAGTGCAATTATGACTAATCATCCTGGTTTCTTAAACCGTGGAGATTCATGTTTAACATCCATGTTCAGGGCTGGCTACATGGCTGCAGCCTAAGAAGAAACTAGATTATGGTTAGATACTTATTGGTTTGGAAGGGAGATTGCTAAATTTTTGTATTAGAGTGGAAATGAATGGTTTTAAGTTCTACACAGACAGGATGGAAAGATACTTATGTAATGCAGTGGCTGTCAACCTTCTTGTTAGTGATGTAGGCAATCATGATAAACGACTGCAGAACCATTAAGTATCTTTTTGACACTCAAAGCTAAGTGGGCAGGAAGCTTGAGTGCTGACAGTGGTTTGTTGCTGAACTTTATTAGTGTTAAATGAAGTGTAATATAATATTTTAAGTTCTCTAAATGGTCATGATGGCAGCTTTTTTTGTATGTGGCTAGGTAAGACTAAAGAATGATACTTGACCCTGGCTACTGCCATCTCTACTGTGGATATCTTACTGAAAGTAGGAGCACATGGACCAAAAGCTGCAAATCAGTGCAAGTTTATTAGGTGGGTACTGCTGGCAAACTAAGCCTTAGCTTCAAACACTTGCTTATGCCTAACTGAGAAAGGCAGGAGTATGCATAATATAGATACCTAACTGTGTCCCACAGATAAGAGGTGGTAACTCTAAGCTGTGATAATAAAGCTGTTCTTAATGTTTTGCCCAGCCATGAAGAAACTCAAACATAATGCTGCATGAAACCCTAATTGGAAATGCTTGCTGGTGACCAAAAGATCTCAAAGTAAATCCATTGCTGAACAGAATTGACTTAGTAACTGTTTTGAGGTTACTTGCATGAGTTGGTGGTGCTTAGTTGGTCAAAACAATTAAGACATAAGAGTAATTGGGTTGATAATCTTGAACTTAATGCAAGTTCATAAACTTGAAACTGTCATACCAGTCCTTTTAATACTGAGCTGCAAACTGCTGTCAAAGGATTGATATGTACATTATGTGGAGAAGATTATTGCTTCTCAAGCTGGATGTGGAACACCTGATTAGTAGTTGAAGCAGTTCCTCACATATTGTCTTAAAATTTAAGATTTTCATCAGCTCCTCGCTTGGATAGTGAAGAAAGATATGTAGGTACTTGGAGCCAATCTTGTCTACAAATAAAGTGATAGATTTTGCTAGTGTTGCAGTATACTTGCCAGTGAAAAGCTCTCTTGAACCATTACTTTCAAACATGACCTGATAATTTCTCTGTCAGCTTGAGCACAGCTGCTGCTTATAGCTCTTGGAAACAACCAGAGATTTCTGTAGAGGACAAATGAATAGCCAGTGCAGAAAGTAGCTCTCTTTCAGAAGGTAACTTTGTTTTGTTTCCAGATCTTGTTAGAAGCTGCTGGTATACTTGCCCATGATTTTGAATACAAAGGATTGTGTTGACAGACCTCTTGCAACTCCTGAATGTTTCTTAAGGTAAAGGGCAAAATAATTGTGCTGTGGATCCAAACACTAACTTCTCTGAAGTGACAAGATCCAGTGTTGTAAGGTTTTAGCTGCTACAGTATAAGTATGGTTTTAAGTAGCAAAGAGTATGGGACTATGTGAAAAGGTGTGGTCTTCACACTGCATGGTATGCCCAGCCATGTGACTCTGGCAGCCTTAGGCTGTGGCTAGCATCAAACAAAATTCTGTAGGGCACCACTGATAGTTGTAAGAAATTACAGTGGTAGGCTAACTGCTACCAAGTACCTTCTGACCTCTCTAGGTGTCCTATCAATATGTAATTTCCACCAAAGTTGCTCTAAAATGTCCTAAAGAGTAAAGTAGTGTGCATCAAAGGTATTAGAGAACCTTTATATGATATGCCAGCTTCATTTTTGGGGAGGCTTCCTGGCAGGTTCTAAAATTTGAAAGTTCATCTCTTAGAATGATTGTGCAGATCAGTGCCCAGGTGAACTTTATTACTTTTTTAGTAACTTACCTGATGTGAGTGTTCTGAATTCTCCCACAGGTTCTCATCATTTTATAATTAGTTATCTCAGGTATTTGTTGGCTGACCATGGCTCTCAGACCAATGTTAACTGTTGCTTTATTGAAACTTCTAATGGGTTGTTTTTTAAAAGGGTACTTAAACCTTAGTACCTGTGAAGACCCTGACTAATTGCACAAGCTGTTAGTGCCTAAATGCTGTGTTAGTTGCTCAAAGTGCCATATTTCAGTGACACTCGATGCCAGCAGCTGAAAGAGATCCCATCTGGCAATGAAAACTCACCAAATCCATTTCTGATACATTTTGTTACCTGAACTTTTGGTTAGTGGCTAAAGTTGCTCTTTGGTGAACAATTAAAACTATGTATGTTCTGGGTGGCATTCTGTACTAAGGATGAGCAAAACAAAATGTGGATCTTATTACCCTTATGTTAGTCTCAAGTGCACTTGAAACTTAATGAGTTGTCACACTTGATCATTTGGCAAGCTGGCTAGGAAGTGTGATTCTTTACTAGCCTGCTGTCCCTTTTGGGAAGAAGGGGCCAGGTGAGTGTCCTGTAGTATCAGAACACTCTGTAGTGCTCCAGTCCTAAATGGAAGTGAAGTGTGGTAGAATGGAGCCTTACAGCTGTGTTGTAAAGTTCTTGTGGCCTGTTTCCCTGCCCTCTGCACGTGTGCTTAAGGCTGCATGGATTCAAAGATGAGCCTCAAGTTTTCAGACCTATAACCGGAGTCTTTCCTTCACTAGACATTTTTTGAGGAATAAATCCTTTTAATACAGCTAACCCAGTGTTTGAGTCTTGACTAGACTACCAGATGCCTGCACTTCAGTTCCATTAAGTAGTTGTAATCAACTTGGAGAAGTCTAGCAAGAACAGAAATATTTGCATGCTGTTTGCTTTAGGTAATGAGCATGTGAATAGAAACTCTACTCTGTGCTCTTAATTGGTCTTAGATTGCTGAGATGACTGAAAATAGACAGGCATTAACACTTTATTTTGTGATGTGGCATCAAAGGAACTCTTATTAAAAAAAAAAAAACAACTTACAAAAGCTAGGGTACAGAAGCTCTTCTGCCTTTATGTTATGGAAAGGAGTTCTTAGATAATTTCTAAGGCAGAAGACAAAGGCTGGAAAGCCAGAACAATTGATGTAATAGCAAACTGGGATGCCTGAAGGAAAAAAGAAATAATGATGTGGAAATGAAGCAGCAAAAAAACAGTGGCTGAAAGCAGAGGTCACTTGTTGTGAGCATTGGCATATCTGTGTGTGTGCTGTGAAATACCCTTTTTCCACTTTAATTCTGTGGATTATCTGAGCTAGCTTGTTGCCTCTTTCAGGATATATTAAGGATATTTAAAGCTTGGAAGCTGCAACCTGTTAACCTTTGAGGTCAGTAAAGCAGATAGTATTCAGGTTTCTTAATTTCCTAATGTTTGATAGGAGAAACATCTTAGACTTTCGGGTCTTATTATTTTTAAAGAACAACTTTAAATTGTTAAACTGTTGTATATTCTGGGTTCAGAGTCAAACTTGCTGTGATCTGATTAGCTAAATCTAAAATAGAACGTATTGCTGTTTGCAAGGCATCTTCTACCTTTCTGCAGGCATCAGTAGAATGCATTGCCTGAAGTATACTAGCTTGGATAAATTCAAGCTGGATGGATTACATAGGATACTGAGTTTATCACTGGTGTGAAGTATTATTGCTTAGTGGTTGGAGGGAATGATGTTAAGCAAATGTTGCTTGAGGAAATGACCGGAGCAGTTTTGTCATGAGTGAAAGTTTGAGTTTGTTCTGTTGCAGTCTAGAATCAGTAAGCTGGATTTCACTGTGGGCATGTGCCGTGGCATGCAGGTTAAGATTATTGGTAGCTCTTAGTTTTCAACAGAACTACTGAAATAGTTGAGGTTGCTACATCTTGGCATAACACTTAAATATAGTAATGCTGCTCTACCTCTTGCCATGGCATTTCTTCTGAGGTGGTAGTGAAGGCTACAGATGAGTGTTTCTATCATCTAACCCAAAAGAAGATAGAAATGTTTTAGAGCTGTAAGAACCCATGGTGGGTTGGTTTTTTCCTTTTAGAGTTGGCTGTATGGTTTGACTTGTTTCCTTTTGATGTTACATATTGTATAAATTACTTCCATTTACTTAGGATATCTTCAACTGGCCTATGACATGATATTTTTACCCAGTATTAAATATCAGCCTGCTGAAAGCAGAAGGAAGCCTGACATTAATAGGAAAAATGTGAAGTTTTATTTTCTGATTCCTGGTAGAGATAATAAGGTAAACCTGAACTTTACTGTCTCCAAAAATATCCAAGTTGTCCATTGCTTTGTTTAGTGTGATAATTTATAGCCCTGAACCATTATTTGAGAGCCATTTTTCAATGAGTTTCATAGTAGTTCTTGTCCATCCAGGTCCTTAAAACTGCTGGTGTGGGGAAGGATTTGAAAAATTGAATTTCTTAATCCAGAAGTCAGTACTGGTGAGCGACAAATTTCACAATAATCAAGCCCTCTAATGCTTGCATATAACTTCAAAATAATCTGCACTCACTGCATACAGCTATTCCTTTCAGAGTGGACAAGGTGACTGAGGACTGCAAATGCTGCTACTTTAGACAGAATATGGGAATGCTGTTCAGTACTTGTTTTGTGGATATAGAATGTATTTAAGGAAAACTGTTGTATTTAATCCTGTGTGGTACCTTTGCACAAGAATTAAATTTTTTTAAATGCATATCTTCAGAGTGAAACTCAAGCATTCTATCTGTTCCTACTTTGAAATAAAGTATCTTCTGTTCATTGTGTAGAAAAATTGTAAAACCCAACTGTCACTCCAACAGCAAGCTTCTGAAATCCCTTAAAACACACAACACAAACTGTACTTTCAGGACTTCTTACCAATCTTAGATGATACATGAAGGGCTGCCAAAATTACCTACAGTGCATACTTTACCCCAGAGCTCGATAGAAGCCAGATAAAAATCCTCAAAGTTAAGTTTTGTTTAGAATATCTGGGAGGATATGGGAGAGAGGTCTCTATCCCCATTTGGATAAGGAGTAATTAGAAGTTTACAACAGATCTCTGGTGGTAAAAATTCTTGAACTTGTTTAACCTTTGAAGATAGAAAATGAGTTTCCTAAATTGATACCTACAAGGCAAATGACATTCCTTTTAACTTCCCAGGTTACCTTGCTGCTTAATCCAAAACTAGAATTTTCTAAGTTAGAAACTGAATGCAAATACCCTGAATCATTACTTTCCACAAGTACCATCCTTGCCCATCATCTGTGGATAGGCAATCTGTAAATTGGGTTTTACAGGTCACCTGTAACTGCTCCCTCCTTCACTCCCTCTCAAATTGTAGCTGCCATGTTTTCTTCAGCTAGACAAAGATTTTGGCTTTTTTTTTTTTTAAAGTTAGTAGGCAGGTATAAACTGATTATAGGCCTCCCTGTTTGAAGGAAGAAAAATAACTTCTTTTGGGCTTCCTGTTCATCAGTTTAGTGCTATTCCTAATGAATATTAAAGTGACTATCTCAGTTGGATCATGTCTTTATAAGAATTAGGTTTGCCTGTTGCGAGAGTGCTTATAGCTGTGGGGTAGGTTAGACCAAAAATTGCTTAAGGAGACAGGTCAGCCACTTGTGCCGGGAAAGCTTCTCTGATGTTTCTACTATCAGTGTTGTCTTAAATAATTTCCCCCTGCCCTGCTTCCTTTTCTAGAAAACAGCAACAACTTCCAGAATAAGATCAAAGGATTTTTTATTTAAAAATCATTAATTGAATGTATTTCCCGCATCCTCCACTTGAAAACTAAGGTTATTAGGAAGCTTCTGCTGCATTAAGTTCTTAGATTTCTGTTCTTGGGTCATAGGAGTGAGTGCTGTAGTCATCTGGTGTTACTAGTTGTACAACCAATGTTGCCTGTATATTTTGGCTACTGACTTTCTGTAAAGCGCATAACACGGGCAACATCACTGGCAGGCAGCTGCCTGAAACAAGATCAGTTATAAAATTAGACCCAACAAATGCTTCCAGTAACACCTTGATAATGGTTGCAATAACTTCGGAGCACTTGGAGAAAAACTACTTTCCAGTGCAGGTACTTCTCACTTCTGCGTAGATGACACATGTGTTTAACTGCTGTAACTGTCACAGGAAGATTAAGATATGCTTGTTCAATGTAAGAAAATGCATCATTCAGCACTGATGGCTAATTTACAGATGCAGTTGCTTGGCCTGTCCTAGATGAGACATAGAGATGTATGAGAACATGGTTAGTAGATGTGTTCCCTGTAAATAGATTGTGGTGATCGGATGTATCAGTCTTGATTTCTCATACAAGGTTTAATAACATGGTGCTCTCAAGCAAAAGATTTCTGGAAGACTTGCAAACTTTTAAGTTTGACTTGCTTTACAAAGGGAAGGAGTCTGCTTATCAGATCAGTCAGGTATAATCTGAGTCAATCTTAGTGAAGAGATTCTATTAAGATTAAAGCAGTAACCTTGAAAGAAGATGGACACGTTTTTATTTAATACAAGCTGCAAATATGAGCTGTTTTGTAGGCTAACAAACTGGTTTAGCTGACAGTGAAAATAGGTTTATGTTAGATAAACTGCAGCAGAGGTGCAAATGTACCGTAGTCTTGATATACCAGGCAGGTAAATGTCAGGCTGATACTCCCTCCCCTAGATAGGCTATTCTCATAGTTCTTGTCCTCTTTAAGACAGAGTAGAAGTAAACAGTTCACTGTGGTCTGTGTCCTAATGGAGTTTAACAGCTTTAGAAAGAAAATTATCTAGGTTTTACTGAAGCTGTTCAGAATTATTGTTCAGAATTATTGTTCAGATTTGAGAAATGCTATGGGCTTGTTGACTTCCTTGGCATGTGCCTAACTCTTCTCCAAAATCTAAAGTTAATACCTAAGTTCTATTCATCATCAAAATACTCTTTCATTCCTGTGAAAACCAAGAAATTTGAATAGTCTTCTGTAGTAACTTGAAACTATTAGCTCATAAGCCTGCTAAGCTTGCAGAACTCTTTTTCTCAGTTTTTTAGAATTCAAATGCAAGGTTGGGACTGATGGTACACAATACAGTCTAGTGCAATGTCTTGCATTGCTCTTCAGATATGTTTAAAAAAAAACAACCCAACCTCCATTTAAACCCAAAGCTGATGCTTGCTAGTGTCATGGGGGAGGAGGTGGTTTTTAAGAAGTTAACAGCCTGTAAATCCTGGCAGTACCTCTGTATGAACTTCTCTATAACATGACATTTTTCAGAATTCAGACTTGACTTCTGAGTACCAGGTAGTCTTTAGAAATAGTGAGGTTTACAGAAGCTTGCTGTTATGATAAAGTTTGTAAAGTATACCGATTCCTTCTGTCTCTTCTTGATGGTTAAGATCTGTATTACTGACCTTGACAATGTAATGTCACTAGTCATGTGTCCTCCAATCAATTTGAATAGCTCGATGTAAAGGAGCTGGTATATGCTTCATGGTTGAAGACTACAACCTTAGTTATCTTTGCAGGAGTGCTTTTTTGTCTTTTGTTTCTACTCTCCCACCACCTCACCCCCACCCTGCATGTATTGATCCAGTTTGTCAGGAAGATGAACACGAACATTTGTACTTAGTCTGGGGTTGCTGCTCCTTTTGTAATTGTAGTGGTTAACCTTGTCAGTGACACGGAGGAAGACAAAGTCAGCAGCTTGTTTGGACTTGGTTTATCCCCTTGTAAAATGAGAAGAGAATGGGAAGGAAAATATGGGAGAATATTCAGTTATAGAAACCCTAAAACCAAACAGCATGTACCCCTTTTCCCTGGCTACCTTTGGTTTGTGGTTATTTTGAACTCTAAGGATTAAAACCAATTTCCCATCTATGTAAAAAAAATGCTACCTGGAATTGTTGGGTGGTTACAGGTGTATGAAATGCAGATTAGGATGTTAGAAACTAAGGTGCAGCTAGCAGGCTGATCTAAGGTCAGCATTTCAAAGACTGAATATCTGATTGATAATGCACTTATGGACACTTAAATCAGCATTCTTCATTGCTATTTTGTAGATGTTCTTCAGCTTTATTTTGGAATAGTGTTGCAGTCCAGTGGCTAGTCTGGTCTGTTGGATTGCACCTAATGGTACAGCTACTCTTTTGATCTCTTCAGGCTGCTGAAATTGAAACAACCATTTCAGAATGCAGTTGCTGTAAGGCATCTTCCTTCATTTGTGCAGAATTCAACAGTGGAAGGAAATTATAAATGTTGTTCCCAAGCATATTTGAATCTGAGGTGGTAGTAAATATCTCAAGACATAGTCAATGCTCTTGACTGGTTCATCTACCAGTATGTTAACTTCAAAACTAGTTTGGTGATCATTTTTATTAGCAGCTTCCTGATAGGAGGAAACAGGAACAGTTAGAATAAAAATAGATCTTCTTTTGTGCCAAGCATATTGCAAATTGCCTATAGCAGCTAGATCTTGCCCAGTTTTCTATTGGAAATGTCACATCTGACTTACAGTGAGGACTACGGGGAACAAAGATACACTTTTTACTTTTAGTGCTGTCCCACTTCTTTCTGTTTGGAAGGTGTTAGTGGGGTTGACAATGCATAAGACCTGCAGGGAGCTATCAAGCTTTTGTTCAGGCACTTCTTCCAACTTAGCGACTCAGGAGAATTTTTGTATTAATGGTGAACTGACAGCATGACTTAAGTTTTTCCTTCCCCTTACCACTGCTACTCCCAAACTCCTAACAGTGTGTTGGAAGAATCCAGCGTTTAAGGAACTGGAAAAAAATGGTTGTATTGTCACTGCATCCTCCATGCAGATTGTGAGGAGTAGGCTCTGAGTTGGCTAGTTTCTTCCAGGCTGTGGAGTAGGGACGGTTTAGGAACCTAAGTGTTTCCAACTGCATAGTGCAGGGTACTTACAGTATGTTGTGTTACATCTTAAATCAGCTCAATGCTGCTTATCTGCTGCAGATGCAGATCTACTGTCCATTTTGAAAGAGTCAGGGAAGGGTTGCTGCCAAAAGTTGTGGGAGTGCAGAGTCAGGACAAACAGCACTGGCATTTGTACAGCAAAGTAACGAGATTCCTCAGGAGCTGCTGGAGTATCCTGCAGCTGGCTCAGAGACAGTGAAATATAAGCTTGCCTCAGAGTTGCCTAACCTATTCAGTGAGACTTTTAAAACTGCAGGCCTGTCTTCTGTTTAATTATGATTTTCTAAAAAGTACTCCTGGAGGAAACTCTTAAACTGGGAAATCTGTCTTTACACAAATACATCGTCAAATGGACTTTGTTCTCCTGACACAGTACTGCAAACCTGTCCTTTAAAGAGATTAGTGGCTTGCCTTTACTTCATTGTCTAGGAATGTTTTGATCAGCATAGCTCTAACACCTAACTGCATATTGAAAGCTGATTGCTGGAAGAGATGGTTTTGCTCACTGTACTAGTTACCACTACAAATGTTTCTGCTTGGCTAGCTCGCAGAACAGGCTGTCACCAGCTCTGTGTCTGTGCTGGAAACAGTGTTGGACTGTGGGGGGAAGGGGAGCAAATGAAATAGAAGTATGACAGCTTTGAGTGACCTGTTGTGAAGCTGTAGCCTTGAATTTCTCTTTCTGGGTTAGTGAAGAGACAGCTACAGATTTATGGTACAAGTACTTCGTACTGCTTGGTGATATCAAATGGAGGTGCATACTGAAGATTTTGATAGGGCATTTGATAATATTTCAGCCTCCTGCCCCCAATTATCTTGGCTTTTTGGGGGGGGGGGGGGGGAAGCGAGTTTGGTGACTTCGTGTGTGCAACTAAAGGAGAGCATTTGTTTATAAGGCATGTTCAATTTTCAGTTTAACTTCAAGGAAGAGTATTTTTGCATAGGAAGAAACCTTTCTTCTTGTGGTACAGGAAAGGCATAAAGGAAGAGGTTCAATTATAACTCTTTAGGTAGTCTTTGTACCACTGAATAATAGCAGCTTGCCTTAAATGGTCATTTCAGCTTTCCCTGTGAAAATCCATGTTGTAGCCCTGTATCAAGTGGTTTTGCTAGTATCTTAAGAGTAGTTGTTTTTGAGGGAAAGGAGGAAGAATGACATGTAGCCCATGTCTTTGCGGCATGTCCAAGCTGTGGAATTTAATGTCTGGACTTCTTATGCAAGGATAGAGAAGTAAAAAATGGCTCTATCACGGTCAGTCTTCAATTCTTTTTCTCTTCCAGCTTTAAGAGGAGAATATATCTTACATATAGTCTGCCAGAAAAAGTCTGGGTGACATATCTCATTCTTTTGGATCTCTGTCCATGGGGGTTTGCTAATTAGCATTTAAATATACTTACTGTAGTAATGAAATGGCAAGATGTGCGAAGTCTTAGTTTGCAATTCTAGTGTTCTAATATGAAATCCTGTCTTACTAGCTCTGATTAGTGTTTAATAAGTTCTCACCTTGCTCTTTTTTAGGGTCTCTGAAAGGTAGCAGGAAGGAGTTCTGGGAGCACAACAAGGAACATGGCAACCCAAGGTATATAATGCATTACAATTTCTGTTATTAGAATCTAGCAGTTCTAATAAAGAGCAGTTAAACTGGCTACTTGCTTTGCTTTTTTTTAACTTTTTAAAGTCACTTGGGTTGAATAATGTCTGCACTACTACAGTAGTTAATACCTTACACTGGAACTCAAACCTGCAGACAAGTTTGTCATCGTAAGCATTTTGGGTCCCTTAAGTACAGTCAAGTACATCATCATGGTATGTGGAAAAAGGAACCTTTAAGCAGTAGACAAACAATAGCAGTGATTGCTCTGCCTGTTAGTTGGGCTTATAGATGTCTGCACTGGTTTGACATAAAGCCTCAGTTTAAAAGTGCTGTCTTGCTTGCAGTGCTACCTCAGCTGGGTTGAGGTATTTGTTTATAACAGTTTATTTTTGTTTAAAACCTGTGTGATCTCTTGAAGGATTAATACATGCTGGAGTAATTGAACTAAACTTAATTGTTTAACAATGATTTCTTACAGCTGACTTGATGGAGTTGGATATGGCAATGGAGCCAGACAGAAAAGCAGCAGTCAGTCACTGGCAGCAACAATCATATCTGGACTCTGGTATCCATTCCGGTGCCACAACAACTGCTCCCTCCTTGAGTGGCAAGGGAAATCCTGAAGAAGAAGATGTGGACACAACACAAGTGCTGTATGAGTGGGAGCAGGGATTCTCACAGTCCTTTACCCAGGAGCAAGTTGCTGGTAAGGCCTTTTCCATTACACTGGTTTGCTTAGACACACAGCTTAACAATACAGAAACCGAAATACCAAATTATTACCTATCTAGAAGATGAGCTTTTTATTCCTAGTTTTGAGGTAACGACTTGCCTTGTTTTTCAGATATTGATGGCCAGTATGCAATGACTAGAGCTCAGAGAGTGCGTGCAGCTATGTTCCCTGAAACACTGGATGAAGGAATGCAAATCCCATCCACGCAATTTGATGCTGCTCATCCAACTAATGTGCAACGCCTGGCTGAGCCATCCCAGATGTTAAAACATGCTGTTGTTAATTTGATAAACTACCAAGATGATGCAGAACTTGCAACTCGTGCAATCCCAGAACTGACCAAACTGTTGAATGATGAGGACCAGGTAAGCATTTTCTTTGCCTCAGTGTAGCTTGCTTTGTGGGGCTGCTTCAATGACCTTAAAACTAAAAGCTTTCTTCAAATATTTCTGTAGGTGGTGGTGAACAAGGCTGCAGTTATGGTTCATCAGTTATCCAAAAAGGAAGCGTCTCGCCATGCTATTATGAGATCTCCTCAAATGGTGTCTGCTATTGTACGTACGATGCAAAATACAAATGATGTGGAAACAGCCCGTTGTACTGCAGGTACACTACACAACCTCTCACATCACCGTGAAGGCTTGTTGGCAATCTTCAAATCAGGAGGCATCCCTGCTTTGGTTAAAATGCTTGGGTATGTGGACTGCTAAGATGGTACTTGTGTTTTTTAGTTGGTACTGGTAGGTGCAGTTACGAGTTTTTTTTTTTTCCTTCTGTAGGTCTCCAGTGGACTCTGTGCTATTCTATGCCATTACAACTCTTCACAATCTCCTGTTACATCAGGAAGGAGCCAAAATGGCGGTCCGTCTAGCTGGTGGGCTGCAGAAAATGGTTGCCTTGCTTAACAAGACAAATGTCAAATTCTTGGCCATCACAACGGACTGCCTTCAGATTTTAGCATATGGCAATCAAGAAAGTAAGGTAAGTGCCTCTGCTATTGAAGCACTTAAGCAAGCTTGCTGTGAATGGCCTAACAGTTCCTGTGTACCGACCTCCTTATTCTGAATCTTCAGCCATGTTGGGCTTTTGCCAGTCAGTCTTGACATTGCAAGAGGTGAGAGATGTAGGAATTATTTTGCGGAAATGCAGTTGTGCTATAGTGAGACTGCAAAACTTATGGACCACACCAGCAGATGTGAATAGTTTTTTAGAGATCTGTAACCTATGGTGGGTGTAAGCCAGCAACAATTACTACCTACTGACATGCACAGGAAGTGACAGATAAATGTTGTTTTTGCTGTCTTTCAGCTGATTATTCTGGCAAGTGGTGGACCCCAGGCTCTAGTAAACATAATGAGGACCTATACTTATGAGAAACTATTGTGGACCACAAGTAGGGTGCTGAAGGTGTTGTCAGTCTGCTCCAGCAACAAACCTGCTATTGTTGAGGCTGGTAAGTACCTTGTACCCACAGTAACTTAAAAAGCCGTACAGTACTTCAAGATCAGTACGTTCCACACAAGAATAGAAACTGCTAGCATTGAAAATTGGACTTGGATTGGTCCTTCAGTCCATAACTAGTTTTGGAGGCCTTTAGTATAGAGAAGTATAAAAGGCAGTCTGTTTTAAGTAAGTCTGTGATGATGTTAGCTGGGTGGCTGAGCACTGTCAGAATGGTCCCCTTAGAATATGCATACATTTAAAAGACCCAGTGTCACAAAGAGAATATCAGGGTTTTTCCTCTAATGAAGAGTTAGGGCCTAGCCATATTACGTTACTAATGCCAAGAAGGATCTAGAAGCTTGTGAGATACGCACTCAGACTTCAAGGAAGAGAAGGACCTGACTGTTCACAAGATGAGCACCTGAGTAATGGTGTCAAATCTGTACCATCTTCTAGGTGGGATGCAAGCTTTGGGACTCCACCTCACAGATCCAAGCCAGCGTCTTGTCCAGAACTGTCTCTGGACTCTGAGGAATCTGTCAGATGCTGCAACAAAGCAGGTAAATGGCTCTTCTAAGGGATCGGGATCAAAAGCCAACATAGTGGAAGAGGAGAGAGACTAAATTTTTCTTCCCCCTTTTTTTGCAGGAGGGCATGGAAGGCCTTCTAGGAACTCTGGTTCAGCTTTTAGGATCAGATGATATTAATGTTGTGACTTGTGCTGCTGGCATTCTTTCTAATCTTACCTGCAACAATTACAAGAACAAGATGATGGTGTGCCAGGTTGGTGGCATTGAGGCTCTTGTGCGCACAGTTCTCCGGGCTGGAGACAGGGAAGACATCACAGAACCTGCTATTTGTGCGCTCCGTCACCTCACGAGCAGACATCAAGAAGCTGAGATGGCTCAAAATGCAGTACGTCTCCATTATGGACTCCCAGTGGTGGTTAAACTGTTGCACCCACCATCACACTGGCCTTTGATCAAGGTAAATAATGGTTAGCAGCTTTCAGCGTAGAAACTGGTGCGCTTTTTTATGTAACTTTAACTGTGAAAAATACTTTGTTTCCAAGGTGTTGGGGAATGTAATTTGTCTGATGGGAAAGTTGCTCCAATTGAGCAACTTAGTGTTGTCTCCTAGAGGTTTAAGCATTTGGGATCAACTGATGAAAAAAAAAAAAAAATCTCTTAACAGCAAGTGCACCAGTCATGCTCTTTTATTCCCCGCCCCCTTTCTTAATTGTAGGCTACTGTTGGTTTGATCCGCAATCTGGCGCTCTGTCCTGCAAACCATGCCCCACTGCGTGAGCAAGGTGCTATTCCAAGGCTAGTTCAGTTGCTGGTTAGAGCACATCAAGATACCCAGCGACGTACTTCTATGGGTGGGACACAACAGCAGTTTGTGGTAAGTGGCCACTGCTAACTGAAGTTATGTGTAAAACTTGTCTCCAAAACTTCTCATTTGTCAGCGTGCCTCGGCCATGTATTGGTCTAAATAGCTGTTGTCTTATCACTTGCTCTAATTCATGTTACTCTCTTGGTGTGCTGATAATTCTGTCTGGGCAGACCTGAAGTTTTTCTTAAACAAGAATACCAAAACCTAGGTTCTTGGTTTACTAAGAACCTCTTAAGCATTTAATTCTGGATGCTATAGATCACAGAAATACTGGTTTTGCCTACTCTGGCAAGGCAAGTAGCCTCTCTGGCAAGGAAACCAGAACTGTCTCATCCTTCTCAGAAGTATGGGTTTAAGAATGCTATCACACCTTATTGTGTATTTTCAAGGGTGCTTGGAGTTGTAAAAGTTGTACAGGCTCCATACTTGTTACCTGTTTGGGTACCAGGTCAGTGTGGCAAGATCAGTCTTGATTCCCCCCCTCTGCCACCATTAAACACATTAACAAAGGGAAAGTTGCCTTAGCATGGGCAAATGGAAGCAGTACCTACTAGTACAGGAGTGCAGTTAATACTTGTAGAGGCAGGAGGGGGCCTCTTTGTTACTGATAACCAGTTTCAAACTCAGTAAACTGCCAAGCTAATCCAGCTTGGGGGGAAAAAGAGACAGTGTTGTCAGATGTGAAGTTCATAATGAACTGAAATAAAAATGAGACCACTGGGAGGAGTTCCACTGAGATGCTTCACTTGCTGAATTTAGTTGGATAAACTGGGCCAACTCCTAGCAGGATTGGATGTTAAGTTTGAAGGCCAGCAGTAGATAGCGGATATGAGCCCTGTTGTGGGAAGGGGTTATGTGCAGGGGACAAGTTTGGTTGGGTTGTTGACAGGCTGATCAGCTTTTTATCAGTCATTTTAGAAGATAGCATGCAATATCTCAATTTCAAAAAACGCCTTTTCTTTCCTTAACTAGGAGGGTGTGCGTATGGAAGAAATTGTCGAGGGCTGCACTGGAGCCCTGCATATTCTTGCACGTGATGTTCATAATCGAATCGTAATCAGGGGTCTAAATACAATTCCACTATTTGTGCAGGTAAGCAAGAGCTCAAGACAATGCTATAGCACATACTAGGAAAACTGGTAAAATGGCTCTTACGCTTCCTTGGTAGGACTACTAAGTCAGATTGTGCTGAGGAGCTCGTTTCAAGTAGAAGAGCTAAAGAACCCCTTGTGTTTTGGTTGCAGTTGTTGTACTCTCCCATTGAGAATATCCAGAGAGTAGCTGCTGGTGTACTTTGTGAACTGGCTCAAGACAAGGAAGCAGCTGAAGCAATTGAAGCTGAAGGTGCAACTGCCCCTTTAACAGAACTGCTTCATTCTAGGAATGAGGGTGTTGGTAAGTGAACTTGAAAGATAGGTTTCATACTTGTGTTAGAAAAGTTGCTAGAAGACTCGACCTCTACTAAAATCACTCTTGCTTTCAAAAGCAACATATGCAGCTGCAGTGCTGTTCAGAATGTCTGAGGACAAACCACAAGACTATAAGAAGCGACTTTCAGTTGAATTGACAAGCTCTCTGTTCCGGACTGAGCCAATGGCTTGGAACGAGGTGAGTCGTGTCTTTTGTATTAATGGTTCCTTGAGGAGACTTTATGTTCAGGTCCTCCCTTCTTCCAGTAGTGAAGCGTAGATGCCATCAGTGATACAGGCCCAGCTTTGCACATGGCTGTACCTTCTTTACTCTTGCTACATATTCAGGTTCAGTGAACCTGTGGCAAGCAGCCTTAGAGCTGCTTCTTCCCTTGCAGATAGGAAGAGTCCATTCTTGACTGCTGCTAAAATTTGTAATTTTCATTATGTTAGCATGCAAAGCTCTATAGAAGAACCTTGTATGCTTCTTTGTTGCTTGTCAGAACCTAATGAACTCTGAATGCAAAAACTGAGGCATGAATGATAGGACGGAATCATAAACATTAAACATATCTTGTAAGGCTTCCATCAAGCAAATGGTGTAGGGCTAGTAATCTTGGGGTGGGAATGCAACTTGTGTTCTCCTTAGAACTGAGCTTTCAGGCTTGAATATGTTTGCAGGCTGATTATCACACTGCCTTTTTTTGTGCTTAAAGGGCTATACAGTGCATTGAGACTGAAAACAAACTGTGTACATGGGGTAGAGGGAAGGTTTCATGAAGTCTCTGTCTTCCCCCAGATTCTTAAGATTCAGGAGCCTAGCTTGTCTTACCATGTATGTATTTACTAAATAAAGGAACAGTAGCCTTTGATTTGTACTATTTCAGTGCTTGCTTTTCTGTTTTCCTAAAATCTCTATCTACCACAGTAATGTGAAAAAAAAAAAAAGCTAAAATGGAGGATCTCTTTGAGATTGGAGTTATGTAGTTGCACTACAGACACAATTTATTCTGTAATTGTGCAAACTGGGAGATGTCCCTTCAGAACTCTTAAAAGCTCTATTGCTGGCTCAGGAACTTCTGAACAGCTGACTTGCAGGAGCTGGGGCAGGTGTACCTGAGGGTGAGTGTTCCTAGAGCTGCCCCATCTCTTTCATTCCCAAACA
Organism: Harpia harpyja; assembly: GCF_026419915.1. NCBI lineage: Eukaryota > Metazoa > Chordata > Aves > Accipitriformes > Accipitridae > Harpia > Harpia harpyja. The sequence goes on along the minus strand of NC_068940.1, from coordinate 53,011,021 downwards.
GAACTCTCTTTCCAGTGATCTATGGATTCCTATGCGTAAATCTGGCTGTTGTATATTGGATGCAGATGCTTAGATAAAAAAGGTGTTCCATGTTCGCGAAAGTAACACGCTGCAGTGCTCACTGCAGAAGAGTTGCTAAAAAGGGATCTGGGGCAAGCTTCAGAACTTTTTAAACTCAGAATTACTAGTGCTGGCCCCAAAACCTGATGTTAAAACTGTTTAACTTTTTGTCTACATCTAGACAGCAGATCTTGGACTTGATATTGGTGCCCAGGGAGAACCTCTTGGATACCGCCCAGATGGTATGTCTCTTCTGTTCCCCTTGACTAAACCCAAGTTGGATGAAGTCAAGTCATAGATTTTTAAAGGAGAACTGCAAATGAGCAAAGAGTGAATTAACTCTTCAGCAATGTATTGCAAACTCACAGGCAGATGGGGAACTGCCAGTTCAAATAACCAGTTTCTGCAACACCACTGGCAGCACTGAAGTGGGAGCTGTATGAACGTGCAAAACTGGTGTCTCTTGTCTGAGTCTTGTGGGAGAATGTCCTGCTGAGCTGTTGTTTCCAGAAATCTTCTACATTCTTTACAAATGGACTTGACAATTCCAATAGTGCAGTTTTTCTTTAAAACAAAAAAGCTGGTATTGAATGTGTTAGTCTGTAAGTGTCTATAGACTTGAATGCAAGCCTATCCCTAAGGATTCTAAGCTATTTTTGACTAGTCTTTCAGAAGCCAGTCCACAGTCTTGGAGCCTGGTTTTGCTGCAGTATTGTTGAATTTTAGTACTGTTGATTGTGCAGACTAATGGCTTGGCTGGAATCTGCTCGTGCTTCTGCCTGCAGTGTGCTTTGTCTGCAGAATCGTACTGGAAGGCTGTTTCGAACAATGGAATAGCCATTAAGGGCAGGCCACAGATTGTTTTGAACTTGGCTGAACTAGAAAAAAATTAGATGGCTACAAAGATCTTCTCACACACTGATACTTGCAGCTTCTGATGCATCTAACATCTGTTAACATTATGCTTTTTTTCCCTCTGCCACCTTTAACTTTCTTAGATCCTAGCTACCGTTCTTTCCACTCTGGCGGATACGGTCAGGATGCCTTGGGTATGGACCCTATGATGGAACATGAAATGGGTGGCCACCACCCTGGTGCTGACTACCCAGTTGATGGTCTGCCAGATCTTGGCCATGCCCAGGACCTTATGGATGGGCTGCCTCCAGGTGACAGTAATCAGTTGGCCTGGTTCGATACTGACCTGTAAATCATCCTTTAGGTAAGAAGCTCCAACCTTGAATTTAAAAACAAAACAAAAAGAGAAAAACAGATGACTGGACTGAGGACTTGGTTGGCAGGGAGGGATTGGCTCAACTGGGTGCCACAATAATGAATAAGCGCTCTGGAAACACATGATCAGTACACTCCAAACTGACTTCTGCCATGAAGTGTGGAAGTAATTAACTGTAATAATGTCTTGTGCACTGGCTTCATGCAGTCTTGATGTGTTAAAACAGGCATTTACTTGGGAGCACTGACACCTGTTTTTTTTTCCTCTTTGCAGCTGTATCATCTGAATGAACTTGCATTGATTGGCCTGTAGAGTTGCTGAGAGGGCTCGAGGGGTGGGCTAGTATCTCAGAAAGTGCCTGACACACTAACCAAGCTGAGTTTCCTATGGGAACAATTGAAGTAAACTTTTTGTTCTGGTCCTTTTTGGTCGAGGAGTAATAATACAAATGGATTTTGGGAGTGATTCAAGAAACGAAGAATGCACAAGAATGAATTGCAAGATGGAATTTATCAAACCCTAGCCTTGCTTGTTAAAAATTTATTATTTTTTTTAAATCTCTGTAATGGTACTGACCTTGCTTGCTTTGGAAGTAGCCTTTCTTTTTGCAGTAATTGTTGTTAGTTTTTTTTAAAGTCTCTCGTAGTATTAAGTTATAGTGAATATGCTACAGCAGTTTCTAATTTTTAAGGATTGAGTAAAGGTGTAGAACACTAATTCATAATCGCTCTAACTGTATTCTGAATAAAGCGTAACATTGTGTAGCCTTTTTGTATAAAAAACTAGACAAATAGAAATGGTCCAATTAGTTTCCTTTTTAATATGCTTAAAATAAGCAGGTGGATCTATTTCATGTTTTTGATCAAAAACTTTATCTGGGATATGTCTGGGTAGGGGCCAGTAAGAACTGTTTATTTGGAACCTTGTATTGGACAGTTTACCAGTTGCCTTTTATCCCAAAGTTATTGTAGCCTGCTGTGATACAGATGCTTCATGAGAAAAATGCAGTTATAAAATGGTTCAAAATTAAAGTAAACTTTTAATTGACTCTGTGTCAAATTATTTCAGATCAGAAAGTGTATTTGTCTCTTAAGTTCTCTGAAACTTGTTCTGGACTTGCACACCACCTTCAGTATGTCAGATGAGGAAGCCAGAACTGTTGCCCTTTCATCCTGGTAAGGAGCAATTACCCTTCAGAGAGCCTCAGCTCCAATGACAAGGCTTTCCTACTGGGGTCCTCTGAGGGGGCATTCTTCCCCTTGCCCTGCTGCTGCTTTGCTTTGGCCCCTTCCTCAGCATGGGGCAGGTCTAGCCAGAGGTGAGGTAACTACCCTTTGTGCCTGGCCTGCCAGCCATGTGCTCACTTCTGGGCTTCAAAAAATGAAAACAGCATATTGCTTCAGCTCACTTCAGATGCGTGCTGTCACTAGGGTCAAATGAAGAGCCTTTGCTCAAACTGTGAGCTGGTTCAGTAGCTGAAACCCAGTTACAGTGCCTGAAGACTGAGGACACCTGAGTGAGGTAGAGAGATAGGAGCTGTGTGTGACTGACTTCTCTGGAGGCAGCACCTGTGTGGGTGGAAGGAGGGAAAGGGGATCTTAAACTGCTGGCTAATTCATAGACTCTGCACGGTGCAGCTGTCAGTAGCCTCTGCTGAGTGCAAATGCTCCCAGACACCACTTCCTTAGTGCAGCAGTTTGCCAGCAGAAGATCAGAGGGGGTCTTGGCTGCAAAGGATCATAGCTCAAGTTAGGATCCCAAGATGATGAGAGCTGAACAAAACTACAGAATGGACTGCCCCCCCCGTTTGGCTTGCAGAGCAAAGGCACTGCAGCAGCAGAGGGGCAAGTCTCACCCACGCTCATGCTAGAAGACCATTACTATAAAATATTACCAAGTAATAGCCCCCACTTAGCTATTCCCCATTTCTAGTAACTCCAGCTCTAATTCCAGCTGTTAACCTTATGAAAAATAGATAATGATATTTAAAGTAATGTAAGAAAACAATTTCTGTAAAACATACAAGGTGAAATCAGTTTTTTTACCTAGGGGTGGCTGCTTGCCTCCACCTACCCTGGAGGACTGGGCTGTCCAAGAGCAGTCTTGTAGCTGCAATTCTCAGTAAGGCAGGTGCCTGTGTGTGTTCGGCAGGTGCAGCAGGAACTTGCAGTGGCTGCTTTGAAAGATGAACATTATGGAAGAAATGGTTGGAGTACCGGACTTAGCCATGCTATGCTCCTCGCTCAGGGCACATGGGGAGAAGAATAATTTAATTCTTTACACACTGTGGTATCTGCTAGCTCTAGAGCACCCTTCCCAGAGTATCGACTTTTACTGGGGACAAATGACAAACTGCCAGGCTCGTTGTCTCACCTGTTTTCAAAGAGCAGCTCCAGCCATGAGCCTTGGCAGCTGAGAAGGACACTCCACCAGTGCAGTTTAAGCTCTGCAGTGCTAGGCAACAGAGGGGCATGCAGTCTCACAACAAAAGCCCATGCTACTGGGTAAAAACCTGGTAAAATCTATCATCTCTACATGCCACATATACACACAGCCTCTCTGATCGCAGGGATTGGTTCTGGTTGCGAGGTGATGAATAGTGTCTTGATAAAAAGGTCTTGTCTAGTGCCAGTCATAGGCATGAGGTGACCCCTTAAGATAAACAGCCAAGGCATTCACCTGGTCCAAAAAGAAATGTTCATTTATCAACAGCAGCTTAAAATAGTGAAACACTTCATGTCTATACTGTGAAATAACTATACTATTTATTTAAGTTAAACTTTTCAAATTTGCTGTCAAATACTTCAGCTACATCACGTAATGCCAGCAAGGTAAAGGAGTAACCAAGAATTCATCCTTACAGGGGTTTACAAAAAACAACCAACACCCCAAAACCAGTTTCCCTCCCTTCTTGAAGCTTCCCAAATTCCACACGTATGCCCATACATGGCTACAGCTCTGCTTGCTAAATTAGTTAGGTCTGCTCTGCTGGTTTGAAGATGTTCCTGCGGGACTGTGGTGCTGAGCAGCATACACAATGTGCGTGTTTTGGTAGGCTGGTCAAAAATGCTTCACTTGGTAGTCTTGATGTTGTCATGTCCCACCATTCTCAGAATTTCAAATGCCAAGGAAGCAACAGCAACATCAGCGTGAGAGCTAGGAATTAAAAACAGTAACATCTATTGGACAGTCTCAGGGGAAAACTTTTTGTTCAAATTCTACATTTGCCTTTATGCTGGAAAATTCTCAATAGCCATTAACTGCACTGTATACCCCACTTTTCTGTTAAGCAGTAACATGCAACTAGGGAGTCTGCCCTGTAGAACAGTTTGTGTAAAAACAAATTTCAGCTCAAATTCACAGTAACTGCTGCCTCACTCAATCTCCTCTGTAAAAAGAAGATATAATTTATCATGCCCCCATGAATCTACACTCAGACACTTCTAGCTTGACAGAAAGATGCATTTTCACACACACAGCCCTCTCACTACAGCGCTGCTCCACGCAGGGAGGCAGTTCTACTCAAGGTGTTGTCCACCTCCTGCAAGGAGGACTGACTGCCCCACCACACAGAGCTCTGCAGGTTTGAGATTGCATAGTGGGGCCCTTTGCTTCCTCACCTAAGTTTTTATTATATGTATTTTGCCTAATTTCTCCTGGAAACACGTGTTTTTTCTAGCATTGGAACAGAGGCTCTAAGACATTGCTGCTAGTCCACAGAAACAAGTCTTTATTTTTATATAAACTACCATCCCTTACCTTTAGCTTAGAAAGGACACTAGTAGATCAATCTGTAACTTCCTCTGTTGCTGCTAATGTTGAACACCTACTGACAGTCCATGCTTTGGGGAACGCAGAGCTAGCCAGGAAATCCAAATGATCAGTCCACACTAGGTAAGCCAATGTCTTAATGAGCAGCAGTTTAAACCAGAAAATTTAGTTATCTGAAACAAATTCATCTTGGCAGCTGTCTTCACTGAAAAATAAATGGCTATGATCCCACATTTTAAAGCATAGATTTGATTCCACGTAGCTACTAAGCAGAATGGGTTGGTTATGTGTCACTCACTCTTAAAACTGCCTGCTCTGACTAGCCGAGGATGTATCAGAGATCGAGTCTGGCAATCCATGGCTGCTACACGGCAGCCGGAGAGCACTGAAAGCAGCTCGCAATCCAGGCAGTGCCCCTCTCTTGGCACGTGGCTGCTTGGCTGGTATCTTCCTCCTGCCACACAGGCAGAGCGAAAGATGAGAAACCTGTCTGTAAAAACTGAGCAAAGCAAAACCACTGCTCTATCACTTCAACCCAGTGATAATATGTGGGTAGAAGGGCCTGGGAGTTTAGACTACTCAGAGGATGGCTTAGCTCCAGGATCTCAGTTGTGGCCTTCTCTAAAAGGTTTCCAGTTCTGCGTAAGACACAGAGAGGCTTCTTAACCAGCTTCAAAGCACAGGTGAGGAGACCAAGTTTATTAGGTCACAAGGCATATTCTGGGAAAGATGCCGCATAAGGGAGTCTGGGGAGATGGCAGAATATCTATAACCTCCATGAACAAAATGGCCATTCAGCTAAACCTGATAAAGCTTGCTAGGCTTCTCCTGGCTGCCTGTTGCCAATTTACCCATGTCCGAGTCCATTACAGCCCCAAGATGCAGGCTGAATCCCTCTCAGTTTCCTCTGGAGGCAAATGGATATGGGCACATGTTCCCTAAAGATAGGGAGGAGGGGAAATGCAACCTGTGAGCTCTCAGGGGCTCCCCTGTTGCTGCTGCAGTGCGAGAACTCGGCACAGTGGAGGAACTTGGCTTACCCTAATGTATCAAAACACTCATCACTGGCATCAGCTAGAATTTGGTCTGCTGAGCATCTAGTGTCAAATAAGAGCAAGTGCTGTTTATTTGGGGCTCTGTGTTATGTGGTTTTCTGAGGACAGAAATGTATAGATAACAATTAGAGGAAGCGACTGCGCTGTCTAGTGCATCTAATGCTGAAGTGCTACAAAATATAGTGAAAACTAGTTCTAAAAGAAGAAAACCCCGTCCTTCCTCACTATCATCTTCAGTGGTGATGCCTGTGTCTCCCCTGGGGAGAGCAGATGTTCTACTTTGATAATTTAATGTGTCATACAAAAACCTGTGAGTCAGCAGCTGAATATGCCAGAGGGATGCAGACTGTTCTTGACAGGTTTGGTTAGTCCTCGATGTGCATCTCCTTGCACACACCATGTCCCAACATTTCCTCTCCACATCTGCCCACATCCCCCCTTCCTTCCAACACAGGGTTCACCCTGCCATAATACTGAGGAGCCAATTTTACTAAACAGCTGACACATATTTGGGAGCACAAAGAGCACTGAAAAGATTATCTTAGTGTTTCAAAAACTGATCTATAAACTACAATTTCTCTGAATTTTAGTTCAGCCAGGAATGAAATGCAGCCTAGCAGCCCATGGCAGGAGTGTAAGAATTGTTTTGAGGGGCAGAGAACAGTCATTCATTCATTCATCCAAGGGGGATTAGATGAGGGAAAGTCTATGGGAGTTGAGCTGAGGTTTGGCCAACTTGTTGGGACTAGCACCTCTGCTCTCACAGAGGATGCCACGGCATTCCCCTAAGTGTCACGCCTTCTCAGAGAAGCCACAGGTATTCTTAAACAAAAGCAGTTCTGTTCTTTGGTTGCGCATTTGAAAGTAATCAGCTTGCAAAGTGCACCAAACACAACTACTTTAAAACAGGGTGCATCTAGCCCACTCTGCCAAGAACCACTGACCAGTATCCGGTTATACAGACCAAGTGTTTGGAATAATATAATATATTAAAAAAAAAAAAAAAACCAAAACAACAACCAACCAAAACTGACACTTGCACAGACATTGAGCCAGACTGTGCAGCACACTGCGGCTCGCCGCAGCTGGGGATCAAAGCATGACGATGACGTGGCAGGAACTCCAGCAAGCTCTGAATGAGAGGAGTTTGGAGGAGAGCAGTGGGGAGGGGGGCCAGGGACAGAAACCTGAGAAGCTTATACTGCACAGAAGGCGATTACAGGAGAAGACTCTCAGCCCTGGAAATTCTTGGAAGCCTGAGGGAACTCACCTGGCAGTTTGGGCCAGGCTCTCTAGAGTTTGGATAAGAGCATCACCATCATTTTTCAGGCTCTCCGAGTGCTTCTCGTTTGAAGTTACCTGGAACAAAAAGAAAGAACCATTATCAAAGGCTTAGCAAGAAATTCCTCTCTGTCATTTTTTGTGGGATAGGGGAGAGGGAAACAAGTTATAGTATTTATTACAATTGTAAATGGAATGTGACGCTAAAGAGACCCAAGAGAAAGCGCCTTTTACCGAACAGGACTCAATTTTAGGCACAGACCATCTAAAATGTCTTGACTTAATTAATGAGATTCACTCTTGTTCCGAGTCCCTGTATGCGTGCACATTCACACATCACAGTCTGCCAATCCTGATTTCACCCTTAGTACCAATGCATATACAAGCCCATTTAGTCTGAATCTTGGGGAGGCAGTCACTTTCATTTCTCACTTCAGGGAAAAAATAACAAAGCTTGTATCAGCCTTCAGATCAGGACATGTGGGGTTTCTCTGAGAGGAGCCAGGTTAAAACCACTGCAATGGTAGCAGTTGCATATTGAAATTTTTCTTGCCCCTCATCAGTCATTAGGAATATTACCTGCACAGGACTGTCACCTACAGAGCAGGGGACTGAGAGACCAAAGATATATGCCCTTTTGTATCAAGTGAATCCTGATTATAGCTGATTTTGCTGCTGGTGTGTTTTATCACACTAATCTGTAATGACTGGTTTATTGTTTCTCCAGCCTTAAGTAGTATAACTACGCAGCTCCAAGCGGCTGCACATTTCCTGACCAGTTAAGCAGGTGGATGGGAAGGTCACGGGGGACATGACATGAAGTTGCACAGCAGTGTAGCACAATCAGACACTGAATACTTGGCAACTTGCTGAAGAAGCTCTTGTAGCTCAAAAAATTACTGAAAAGAAGGCTTGTGTGTCAGTTCCTGCTTGCAAAGGTAAATAAATCTCAGCCAAAGAGAAAGGAAAAGCGGAGGACCAGAGCAGCCGATTATTTTGATACTGGAGGAGTTAATGCTTGAAAAGATGACTTCTAATCCCAAAACCTGGCAAGGACTTTTAAGCTTTAGCATGCCGTGGCTGGCCCTATTTACCATTGATCAAGCATCTGGGCGATATGCCTTCACATCTCCCTCTTAAATCACAAGAAAAACTGTATTTACAGCTGCCACCCCACCACAATTTATCAGCGATTCTGCAACAGCAGTGTCTCTACATCTATAATCACAACATCCTGTAGTTAAGCAGTAACAGGGAACAGGGACTTGTCTGAAGTAAACTAAAATGTGTCCCATGTGTTGGAAAAAAACCAGTGATGCCATTACCCAAGTACGAATCACTGGTAAATCCTGATTACAGGTCATTAAACCTTTTCACTCTCTTGAGGTTTGTATCTGACCCTTTCAGTTTATATTTCAATAATCCATTCACCTGTTAGGCATGGAAGACACGTTTTAATCTGGGTTCTGAATGTGAGAACACCACCACACATAACAGTAGCAATACAGTTGCAATACAGGGAGAAAAGTGCTTTCACTACAAGACAGTGCTTTCTCTTCCTAAAGAGTGCTCATGCCTCTACCCAACACTTCCCCATAAGCTGCTGTCACGTCCTCTGCACTTGCCACATTTGTGCCCCTTGTTCATCCTGCATGCTTCAAAGAGGCAGAGGTCATGGGGGGAGGAAGGTCATTAGGACTGGGTCATGCTTCATTAAACTACAAGGTCAAATAAAGGTTACAGATCTCGAATTCTAATACAGCCTAACTCTTGGATGCTGACATCTGTACAACCCTCATAGTCTTTTAACAAATTAGCCTTTGTGCATTATACGTAGAAAGAACATTCAAAATATGCTCAACTACAAAATCTGGTAGCAACAATAAGTTATAATTCTAAAATGCTCTATTATTTCAGACAATAACTTCAGCCAGCTGAGTCATAGGGTCTGACTATAAGCTTGCCTGTGTTGCAACATGCCTTGTGTCTTTATTAAGAATACATCTCTGTGGATCCAATGCAATTGAATGGAAAGGATTAAAACGTCTTTATATGCACAAAAATCGTAACGGACAGGAACAGAAAGACCCATGAGATCATGTCCCCCATCTCCCTATTATACGTCCCTGTTCACAGCAGCTTTCGGCCAGAAGCAATGGGGCTTCTGCGCTACCTATCCATAGGGGCTACTCCCCTATCTAATAAAATGCTTCAATAAGATCCTTTCGGCAGTAAAAGTGGTACCACAAGGAGGGAAAGGATCAGGCCTTTAACATCATGAGCAGCCTGCAGACTGTTTCAATGAAGTCTAAAATGAATTTAGGAGACATTTTCTCTAGAGCATCAGCTAACAGTTTCACACAAGCCAAGGGGTGTTGGTGAAGAACAGACCCATCCAGCTGGCAGTGCCACCTGCACACACAAATGGAGAACTTGCACAGACAAAACATGGCTGTACGGATTTACACAGGCAGCTGGGGTTTCCCCACCCTGCTCTCCATCACCGGTGTCCAGAAAACTGCTTTCTGTCTACCACCAGGCATCCACACCACGGGCCTGGGAGAAGATCGACGCTGTGGTAGGAGGAGAGCTGCAGGTTGAATATCGGGTTAGCTGCCAGTGCCCTGTCCTCGACCGCAGCTGCCTACGTTTTTTTTTTTGTCAGTACTCCCATGCTGCTGCTGCTCTGACCGCTAGCATTTATTTGCCCTTTCTGTCAGGCTGCATAGCGGATCTGATTGCTGCCTGAGTGATCAGAAGATCTCTCGCATATGGCAGATTACATCTGCTTCACATAAAGCTCATGAGAAATATTGTCTGAATCACTGTTCACTTTCAAGACCCAAGATAAAACTTTGCCCAAGTTTCTTATTTAAAAATTGTTCCCGTTTTGTCTTTGTTTTGTTCCATAGATAAATTATGACAGGACATAAAACCATCAGTAACCAAAATTTTATAAATTAATGTATTTTTCACTTAGTTTGTTATTTTTTAATTCTATCCGGCATTGCTGTGCCTTTTATCCACACCAGTTCTAGTTCTCATTCACTTGGAATTTTAACAACTAGTTTAATGATCTCTTGTAGTATTGCTATTTGTTAGGGCTGGCTACAACACATATTCAATGACATAATCAATAGCTATTCCTTTAATTAAAAATGTAATTAAACCTCAGTTCAGTTTTATACTCACTGCAATTTAACAAGAATTTCAAAATTACTTTTGTTTGTGAAGCCAATACCCATCCAGCAGCTTTCCTTCCTTCAATTCTATTAAACAAGGATGAGCCATAAGGATTACCATAATTGATATGTAAAGATCAGTATTTCCTAAAATTTAGGATAGTTGTTCAGGTATTATGGTGCTGCTAAAGGTGACTGCAGGAAAAGATATAATATAAAACATTCTTGGTCTAAGAAGTTATTTTTACAATTCAAGTTTCACAAAAGCATGGAAACTTAAGGGACGATTACTTTTCTTAGTTCATAATACTGAACTGCTTTCTCTGATTAGTCATAACTCACATTTTGTAATTTATGACCAAGTTAAATGACCTAAGTAGTGAACTACTCTCTCACCATTTTGAAGAGAAAGAAATTCTCCTGCTTTGGTGAGGTTTCCAGTAAACTGTAAGCTTGATGTCTGTGAAGTAAACTGCGAAATAATGCAAAATATTGATTGGGTAAAAATAAGGATCTTTTTATATGAAACTTTTTTTTGGTTGAAGAAAGGCCTCAGGAGCATATTTAGCTGTACCTTCAAGTGTTATCTTCTCAAATAAACAACCACTGGCGATGTTTAACATTTCCACGCTCAATGGCTGCTTTTCTACAAGCCATCACCGTGCCTCTATATACAGATAGAGCATTTATGAAATGCCTTGCTTGTTTCTCACAAAGTGGCTTTTTGTCTTTCCCAAACACACATATTTTAACCTCATAAAGTGATGCTCCCTTACTTTTTCCTCAAAATTTAATACAATTAAGCTAATTACCTTTGCAGGATTAGTTAGCTCAAATTCTCGCTCAACTTTACCGACACTGGCTGAAAGCAGCCTCGCAGGTAACATGGGAGCTGCCGTGGGCTGGTTTATCAGAACCACCAGATACCTGTAGGTCCAACATTAGCATCACTCAAATATCGACACATGCTGTGAATAAAGAACCACTTATCCCCAGCTGGAGCCTTTTCTGTAAATGGGAGTTGCATCTTCAGCTAACACAGCAGTAAAACCAACCAGCAACATATTTTTTTCTGTGCACTAACTGGGACCCCATGTAGGACATGAAATATATTTAAAAAAATTAAGTTTTCAGAATAAAAAAAATTAAAGAATTAAGCACACTCCTATTGCCATCTAGATGCTACTTCAAATAATGTCTTCATAGTAAGTGCTGTCCCTGCAATTTTAAATGTGCATCTCAGACTTCTCATTCCTGCTTCCACCTGTGACTGGCTGAAGGCACCATCAGTAGGACACAGAGCCTTTCGTCCCCACCCAGAGCTGCTGCTTCAAATGCCACCCCGGCTACTAGTGATTGAAAGTTGATGGCTATTCACCGCTGCTTAGTGTGACTTTATTCCCATTTTTTAAGGAACAAATGTCACAAAATATAGTGGTGTCAAAAACATTGCTATAGCTGACATGACAGCCCAGCAAATAAGTCAATGGGACAGTAACTTCAGAAATGAGGCACAATGCCTGGGCTGGAGGAGAAAACCTTCCAGCGCTGCAGCCCATCTTATGCCTCTTGCAAGGCATTTAATGGTACTTTTCCTCCCAGGCTGTCAGCACCGAGCTATTCACAAGCACAGCAGCAATCAAATAAAACACGCCACTTGGTTTGTCATTCACAACTCATGATGACATGGCCAGAAATATGCAGCCATTCCTTCTTAACAGAGGAGCATGATAGCCAAGAATACACTGCAAACACAGACTTGTTCAGGTGAGCATCTATATGAAATAAACCCCACAGATCCATTGATTGTGTTCAAACTTACTAAATAAAAATATTTCTTTCACTATAAGTCCCTCTCCAAGCATATACATTAAGCTGGCAGTGCCCAGAGGAGGTATAACAAACGAATCCATCACTTCCCATGACGGATCAAACAGATCCGTCGCTTCTGTAGGCCTGCACACTTACTTACCCTTACAAAGTAATGTAACCCTACCTTTGCGTAATGAAGGGCCAGACCCAATAAAGCATTTGGAACCTATAAAGTACAGGCTGTAACGATTACATTTTAGGTGTCAGCTGCCAAAGAGGAATCCCAAGCAGAGACTGAAATACCTGCATGGTGCATGGGGAGCACGTAGTTGCTGAAGGGCATGGAAACCTGCATGTTGAGCACAAAGTTATCTGAATTCCCTCTCCTCCCTGGAGCTCAGACTGCCAACATGGCAAACAAAAACTCACGGTCTAACAGCTGAGACCACAACTCCAACCCTTTTCTCAGTGACCTCACAGCAGGCTACAGACTCCCATGCTCTCTTGCAGTCCTCTCCCCTTTCCTAGGCAAGTGAAGGTCACATTTTTGTCGCTGCGGCAGTTTCCACTGGATGGGGAGAGGCAGGGAGGTTTGGATGGTTCCATGCAGTGAGTGAATAACACCACAGCACAGGGACTTGGCAGGGAGGCAAGAGGCAGCATGGCTCTCCAGGTCGGAGAAGTTAAGCATGAACTCCCATTTACCAGGGGAGCACTCTAGCTATTAGGCCAATTTTATATCTGTGGCAGGAATTTTTTAAAAAATAAAACCAAAACAACTAAAACCAGCAACAAAAATCCCAGATATATACAGTGGGTTTTTGTGAGATGTTTAATCTGGCATTTGCTAGACGTGCTCTCAGCAGGTACCTGGGATTGGACCCTTCAACACGCTAAGGTGCAACCAATTTACAGGTGGTTTAATGAAAATTAATGGTAACTCTTGCCAGGCTCTGCAAGTGTAGCAGAGGAACACACAAGGACAGCGTGCTTGCAGAGACACTGCGTGCTCACGAGGATGGCCATGAGTTATTTTTGCTCTCCGTAATGTATGAGAGCTCATTCTAAAAGGGTAAAAACCTTCCTGGCATTTCCCCCCCATCACAGCATGCTTCCTTGCTGCTCTTCCCTCTACACATGGTTCAGCTGGAAAGAGACAGACACAGAACGTGTGTGGGAAGAACAAATCAAGTCGGACAAGTTATATTTATGTTACTAATTACCAACTCATTTGAACAGGCCTGAGCAATGTTGCTGGACCATAAAAACAAGAAATGAAAGTTACAAAAGCATGAGTGTTCCAGGTGTGCTTTGGCAAGCATATTGCAGTCAGGGATTGCAGACACACAATTACAAAGACTTTGTGGCCTTCAGATCCTGCAAATACATGTGAAAACAAGCAGGTATCTGTGACAAAAAAACCCTACATCAGACAGCTTAGCTCTGATTTGAGAGTTCAAAAATCTTTTTTTTTTTTCCTCTTTATGGATAAAATTTTTGTTCCACTGAAGTCAGCAGCAAACTCCTTTTGACTTTGATAAGGCCAAGATTTCATTTGATGTGTTTTGTTTTCTTCTAATTTGTATGTGCGCGCAGGTTTATTCTAAGTTCAAAGCAATTTCCACTGGTAACTTGGAAACGTACCAGTTTCCTGGCAGTCTGAAAGCTACGCTGTCTCAAGGACTCTTCACAGAGAGACAAGGAATGTCTCCCACATGCTATATAATGGTTAATTGATTTTGGACGTTTCTTGACACCTTCCACTTTGAGGCTATTCTCTGCCCTTCAGCATATACCTAACGCACACAAAGGCATGCTCCGTGGTTGTTGTAAAGTTGTAAAATTACCAACTCTAAGGAGCATTGTTTAAGCATAAGAGAAGATTCGTAAAACCATGGGGTAATTATTGAATGGAAGACTGCTGTCTTGTTTGATTTTTTTGATTTGGTTTTTATTGAGAGCAGTGTCCTTAGCTCGCTTTCAGGAAATACAAGATGTCTTTATAACCCAGAAAATATCCATTATCACAGCTTCCATCCTCTGTAACTAGTGAGTTTAAAATATTTGACTTAACAGAACTGGATAGGGCAACCTCTTCACATCCTTTAGAACCAGCTGTCCACAGCAACTTCATTAGCAAAAGTAAACGACAGTCCTGTCTGGCAAAAGGTGTCTCAAGGTGCTACAGGAGACTTCCACATAGTGTTGCAGTGTTGACAAGTTACGCATGCTCATAAGCCAGCCCAACATCAATATGACATTAAAAATAAACACTTGCCACCCCGTTGATGGTGATCTCATCTGCAAACACGGGTTCATCTGTCACCTGCATGCCAACGACTGCCTGAGGTACCCCTTCAGACTAGTTTCACTCTGTCTAAACAATGATCCCAGCCGGCCTCAAACATCAGGTTCAGCAAAATAGGAGCACATCCTGAGCTTACACAAACCTTGCAAGCCCCTCAGATCCCTCTTCCCGCAGCTCCTAGGCAGCTGCCTGTCCTCACCTTGCTGGATCTGCTGAGACCACCACCTCCCAGGTACGCCTCACCCTGATGGTCTCTTATGACTTCCCCCCTTACAAAAGGAACAGGGAAATCCACTGGAATAATTTTTCACTACCACAGCAGGTCCAATTTAGGCTTAGATCCTATGTTTATGTTCCTTTAGGATCTATTACAGAGGCTCCTGGTTGTCTTTTAGACCAAAAACCCTAAAAGCAGTTATGAACCCACACTAAAACAACACACAGATTCTCTGCATATCTAGATTTCCCCTCAAGTTCATCATTCCCTGGATCTCTCTTATGCAAATGTCCTTCATAGTCTCTCTTTCTCCTCATCAGCTTTTCTCCCAAAATAGCTTCTGACAATGAGCTCCCAATCCCTCTTAAATGTTGATTCCTCTTCTTTCCAGTGCCTCTGTCTTTTATTGCCTAATAATTCAAGTCATGAATAAGATCCCTGAATTTCAGCATCTGTCATCCCTTATATCTCCCCGAAAATCATGAAATAGTCTGACTGCAAAGTTTTTTTGGACTTATATCTGACTTTCATCGATATGCTCCATGGGTGAGGGATGGCCACCTTTTCTTTTCACGTACATGTTCTTTTCATGTTCATCTAGTACACCTGAACCTAGCTCTTTCACTGACATATTTCGTGCTATGACAATTCAAATAACTGCAAATATTTATACATGTCTAAGGGTAAGAATCATTACTACAGATAACTCATCTTCTCACTATTAGGAAAACCAGTGACACCCAGAACATACTGGAAAGTGCTGACCTTTAAATGGCAATTACCGCACAGGAGAAGTATGCAAGCAACCAAGCAATTACCAATTTCATAAATGCTTTTATATCCAAGGACACAAACCCTTGAGCAGCCATGCCTGTGATGCTCAGGTGAACTGGCCAAACCCCTAGGAACCTCCAAGAAGTTGCAATTTACTGAGGAATTTGAGTTTTAATGCATATAGTCTCCAAAAAATAATACCTCCAACTTAACATTGTCCCTTGTCCTGCTCTAAAATGCTTCTCATAAAGATAAAAGACTACTATGCCTTGACAAAGGCAGTGTGATGTGAAGAGATGCTGTCAAAGTTGTCCTTCTACATATCTATCAGTGCAATTCAAATCTGATCTAGTATACAAAATCCCTAGCTTCCCCTGAGCAGAATCTTTATATGACATTGATTAACTTTCATGGAGGATGAAACAAAATTGGAAAGCTCATGGTCACTTTGGTCATAATCTGGACTTGAACACAAGACTCCAACAACTAAAAATCTGTACAACTTGACTTAATGTGTTAGATTTTACCATTCCAAGAAAAGCAGGAATATGATGAGTTAAATTAAGAACTAATACAGATTATGAAAAATGCATACTTAAAGAATAAAAAGAGTAGCAAAATCTTGTTAGAAAATCATTATGAACTATGATTTTGAGCTAAATATTAAAGCATTAAACATTTGTTCCTTTGTAGCCCCTATAGACTCAGTTTCTATGGACACATAAAACTTGGACATAGAACCCTCGAAGTTTTCCTTAAATATCAAACATGGATAGTCTTTCATATACTGAAAAAAAGACAAAACAAAAGCTCTGAGGATTTTTTATTAGGGGAAAAAAGCATCATTATATTTATGCTTTATGTAAAAAGCAACTAGGAATGTAAATGACTGAACAGGGATGTAAGTCTATAAAACACCAATTTCTGAGGAAAATTATGCTTTATGTAATGGTTCAATTTCCATAAAATTGTAAAAACTGTCATAAAACCAAATGGACTTCTGAAATCAATGCTTGCTTATTGTCATGTGACAGATGGCTCTGACTGCCTGGCAGAGAGCAAACAGCTACCTAGTTGGTCCTCACTGACCTCAGAGAGAATCATTTTGGTCTATTCACATCTTTTTTTTAACAAGCCCAGTTGCATTTAAGTATCTTTACGGCAGCTAGTAAGTCATCCATGCACAATTACAGAGAGGAGGTCAAAAGGAAGTAATAGTGATGAGCCCAACAGATGACACAGCTAGGCAATCTCAACAGTATTGCACTATGTAAAATTACAGTGTACTGAAACACCAAATGAGTCCAGCAATTCTTTTGTGCCCACAGAAACAATGAATTAGGACTCCATAACGAAAACAACAGTGATAGTCACTGGGAATTACACTGGCCTTGAATTATGAATCGAATAAACAGGTTGCAGGTTTCAGAACTGCCAGTTTCACTGTACAACCCGAAGGAAAACATCTGTCCGTGTGAAAAGAGAGCAGATTTCTCATTGTTGACCACAGCAGCATTCCTTTTCAGACAGCTCCTGTATCTATTCATAATCATACTGGGTTCCCAGTACCCAAATATTAGCACAGTGCTAATCGTTGCGGGGGTGGGGGGTGGATGTCTCGGAAAGCAAACACGTTCCAAACAAGGGGGTAACTAACTTCCCCCAGGAACATGAGTACGCAGTATACCAGCCACTGGAATAAAGAATAAAGACTTGTCATTCTTGCTGCTCTCTGAAATTAAGAGCAGGTCCCATATTTGATTCTCCCTCCACCCCGTCAGCATCATTAAAGAGCAGCTATTGCAGATTGACTGAATACTTTAATGGCAGTTGTGAAAACAACCATCAACCAAAATGTCAGCCCAAATCTGCACTTAGCACAGACGCACATATACTTCCAGACTTACACTGCTTATTCTAAATAAACACAGTAAGATTTAATTCAGAATGAAGAGTTCAATAGGCCAGGTTGCGAGTAAGCGCTCACAGTTACTTCAGAGGTTGTCCCCCCTCACCACGTCTTGCACTGCAGGTAACCACAAGTCCTCAGCACATTCATGGTCTGGTTTTTGTCAACACTTGCCATTTCATTAAGTTGTGTTTGGTCTCCACATACTTCACACTTTATGAGCCCTGCCTGTTCTAGTGACATCAAGAAACTAGTGATTTGAGAATTTCATATTGATTTTCCTCTCCCTACCTCAACTCACATACACCCACACTTGGCTGACTATCGCAGTTTCAGCAGCGACTGGCAGGAACAGGTTCCTCAGTAGCTTTCCTCTGCTCTTATCAATTCATTGAGTTCCAGCTCCTGGCCACCTGTGCATAAGAGAAACTCCTACAGCTACCCCCAACATAACACCATTTTACTGTTCTTTATAATAATATTTCAAAATACAGATGAATATAAAGACAGCGGAGTTTCTTTGCTGCAACTGCAAAAACAAACAGGCTCTAAGACAAGGTTAAATGATTTACAGCAGAAACTTGCAAAGAGAAGATAAATCACCTTCTTCTCTCAATACAGTGCTGTACAGTCATCTTCATCTTTTCTTATCAGCAGCCATTTCCAACAGATGCAAGAAGTGCTCTTATTATGCTAGGGAGCATGAAGGATCAAGCTCTCCAACCTGGCAGTCTTCTATCAACAATAAAAGAAAAAGATACAAAGACCGTGAGTCCAACATGATGTCACTAACCAGTGACATGAATGGCAATGTACTGCTTTACTGTTAATAAAAGAAGTCAGGGAAGACCAAGGTTCATTTTATTTAAGGATAAACTCAAGTAGCTGGTAACTCATCCCTGACAGTATAAAAAGAAGGGCAACGCATGACAACTCTGTGTAGTCCTTCACGGCAGACGGAGCGAGGGGAATGAGACTAGCTGTTTGTGCAGGTGGTGGGCATGGGAACGACAATTTTGTCCTACTGCAACTGCCCAGTTGTGATCACCAAACTGGGACAAGGCAAGGAGGAATATATCACAGTGTCAAGAAATGAATGTAGAAGTTACAAAATATCTGCTTAAATTGTTCAACCTCTCCACGTAGAAGGCTGTGTCTGGCACTGTTACCACAGATACTCCAGCTTATCTTCTCCTTTGCGTAGTTAAACAAATTTTAGCTAAATTAAAATCATGCAATTAAGTAAAGAGTCAAACAATCACAAGTATTTGAGTTAAAGCAGTTTAAGAAATTACCAACCACTTCGCTAGAATGTGAAATCTAGGTATATATGCACTCACTAAAGGGCAATGTTAAGTGGGCTGGCTTGAACCACCACTGTTCGTGATTTACACTAACCTATTTTACTCCACGCTGTAAAAGACTGGGGTGCCCATAGTCAGCTGTGTTATCTCAGGCAGGGCAGTATTAATTTCCAACTGAGCAGGCAACAGGTCCCTCAACTCCTCTGCCTTGATAGCACCGTGATGGATGCCCTTATTTTAAAAGCTCACTAAATGTTAAAATTCTGAGCAAGAAATTGCTATCAACAGAGGAAAGATGCTAGCACAATTGTTTGTAATGCATCCTTACTTTTATAAAACATATTTGAATTGAAATTAGTTATGTCATCCGTTAGCTATGCTGTCCAAAGGGGTTTTGTTGGGTTCAGTTGCCATGGTTTTGAAAAAAAAGAAAAAAAAAATTTTTTAAAAATCACTGCTCCATTTCATTGCTAGGGGTTCCTGTCCCCAGAGCAGGAAGGATAAGATCCCTGTTCCTGTCTCACTTGCTCTGGCTCACAACTTGCCCTGTTAGCTTGAACAGCTGATGAAGGTGGGCCCACACTAACACGGGGCTGGGACACATTGCCAGGTCCATTGAGTCAGGACAGCAGAGAGGCAGGAGAGCGAAGCAGGGTGCAGTGCAGCCAGCACGTCAGAGCCTTGAGCATGAGCTCACGGACTTTTGTCATTAAAAGGTGGAGATGAAGAGGTGGAAAGCTGAAAAGATGAAACTTTCAGCGAAGAAGTAAGTCCACAACAAAGGGAGAGTCTGTACTTCTGTAAACACAAAATCCACTGAGTTCCCAAAGAAGAAATCTTTTTTCCTATAGGAAGTAAACAGTTTAATTTGGATAGGAAAACATTCTCTGGAAGACAAACCGACTGTTTCTCTTTGTAACTCTGTAATACAGCAGAGACTGACCTTTGCATCCTCATTTTGATGCTTATCTTGAACAAACAGCCTAGAAGTCAATGTCTACTGAGAAAAAATTAGGGAAGTGACTTTTCTCTAAAAGTGCAGAGAAAGTCCTAGGGAAAATTTTAATAAATATGAGTCCAGCTGCTGTGGCTGAATGTTAACCAGCTTTGTGATGCAGTGTTTATTTGGCCTTGAAGTGCTTGCTAAGACAAGTTAAACTTCAATCTTGAATTATACGATTAAATCTTTCAGGGAGAAAGTGATCCTTTGTAGCTTTTGTTATCTCAAAATACGTTATATTTCAGTATCAGCAGAACAACAAACATTTTCTTATTTTATACATGCATCGGCTTTTTGCTTTTATCTCATGGGTGAATTTAGGGTTCAAGGAATGGATACCACTGACTAAAGGCAATCTTAATGCAAGGGTTCTGACAAACTTCTCCCACGCAGATTGGGCAGTGAACCTTACACCCAGCTTACAGCACTGCCACTTCGGCAGTCTTGGCTTCAGTTGAATAGACAATCGTATCAAACTGTGTACAAAATGGCTACCGACACCCCAGCTTTCAGCTATGTTCTAATCGGGATATGAACTGAATATTTTTTCCTCTCGTTTTCTTTTTGACTGTGGGGAAAAAACTATAAAGTACTATTATCACATGGTAATACTCATAATAAATATGCACAGATTAAAAATAAAGCATTTTTAACTTAATAAAGCAGTTTGTTTTCTCTTAGAGGTTTCAAGCTGAAAATCCTCAGACATTTTTGCTCATCAGCAGCTAATTGCATCATTGTTTTGCATTTGCTATTGCACAACTACCATGAACAAGGTGTGCCTTAAAATTAGATGTTGCAGCCCATACACTTAACCTGATTAGGTCAATAATTTAAATATTAACACAGTTACAGAACTGAAAGCAGACAGATTCTTGTTAAAAAAGAAGTCATTACATACTCTTACATTGTATTCTTCTGAGAACACGGGACTTAATGTTTTCAGATGCAGAATGAGCAGCTCCTATACCCACCGTGGCCGTCAATCTTGTAACTCTGTCCTCCAGGACGAGGTAACTGAGTCACAGTGCAAACTTAATCACATCACAACACAAAGCTGATGTGATGATATCATTACTGTTCCAGGAAAAGGAATAAACTCCATTCCTATTTACACCAGCAAATCTAGCTTTCAGCAAAGACCTACAAAGGCCCTGACCACATAACACAGAGAACAAGTAACACGAGTGGCACCCTATTAAGGAAACTACTAACGTACCCGAGATAGTGACATTGAGACTTTTAAAGAAAGTCTCAGTGCTTTGTCAGAGGATTTTTGAATTTGAAAGGAGTTTTGAAGTTTAACCAAATCTATGATCCTTTTTGGTAAGGTTAAGGTACCTGGAAGTTGCCTTTATGTCAAGTTAAAAATAATTTTGTACATTAAAGAAGAGATTTATTGCACTATTTCAAGCACTCAACCCAATCTAAATTGTCTAGGAGGTTCGTTTTGAAGCTCTTCACCCTTTTTAAAATACTGTCTTTGGATTATTTTCTAGCATAGTATCAGACATGCAGAAACAAAATCTAAAATGACTAAATCTGACTTAAAAAGAATACCTGTCTGATCAAAGCCTCTAGCTCACCTGTGTTGGTTTTGGTTGTTTTTTTTTTAAAAAAACTAACTAGCAGGAAAAGTCTTATCTTCTAAGAGTTGCACTTAAAACCGATTGCTTATAAAGATTTGAAGAATGATTGGGATTATCATTCTAAAACAGCACCCAGGGGAACTGGGTGGATCAAGAGATTGCTAATGAGATATCGAGTCTTTCACATCTAAACTGCTGATGTAAATTCAATCCAAGACAAAGATCCCCCAACTGGTGGACATCTGGTGATCTGTAAGAAATGAGGTGATGTTTTCACTCTATTCTTAGAAGGTACATATTTTAAGAGCACTGAACTGCCAGCAAAATTGGCACTCTTTGCAGTGAAACCAAGGAATGAATTGACAATGAAACAATTTAAATTAACTTTTATCCCTCAATACAGTAATATAAAACAAGGCTTTGGCTTTCTGGATCAGGTTTAGATCACAATTACTTTCCCCAACCCACTCAAAATAAAAGTTTCAGCCTCTAAGACTGTTACAGTAAATTCAAATGAAACATTTTAGTAAGGTAAAAATTACTATTTAAGTTCCAGAGTAGCTATATTGGGCTTTAATGACTTATAATTTACAGAAAGGCCAGTGGTAGATGTTAATGAGTGACTCAGACAACTTTCTATTACACTTTTCTGCAGGAGCAGTCATTATCACGTCAGTTGCTCCGAACATAGCACTGTAGTCCTCCCTCTTATTTAATAAAAGCAAATAAATAATTTCCAATAATTGATGTACTCAGTGCATTTAGACCCTAGTTTCACTCATAAATTACAGTAAGTGTATCATTTTAATTAACTTACTAGTCATAGCTGTTCTACAGATGTTTTGTTTGTGAACTATTTGCATCTCTTATTACTGTGATTCTTGATTTACTAATGGGATTTGTGACAGATCAACTGTATGACATATTACTGTTTCTGTTTGCTGACTACTGGGTCAGACTGAGAGTCCACCTCCTAGGACTAAAACTCTTTGCTCTTGGTACATGACATGGCTATCTACCTCGAATGGCTACCATGCAAACCAAGCCCACAGCCAGTGCAGGGAGATGGACTGACCTTACCTGCATATGAATCAGTGGGTTGGGCACACACTAATTGCCACAGCAGGAGCAGAGCCTGTTCCCCTTACTCAGCTTTCTTCCCTCTTTCCTTCCTTCCCCCGAAGTACTCCTTCCACCCCATAAGCCAAGTCCCTTCTCCCTGCAGGAACCTCCCTCACAGCCCCATAGCAATTACCACCCATACACAGGAGGGGAACGCACCAGAGCTACCAGAGCAAGACCCAGTCGTGTGCTGGTGGCATTGCATGGAATGGGGGAAGCTAGAGGAGCCCTTGG
The DNA here is from genome assembly GCF_026419915.1 of Harpia harpyja. Classification (NCBI taxonomy): domain Eukaryota; kingdom Metazoa; phylum Chordata; class Aves; order Accipitriformes; family Accipitridae; genus Harpia; species Harpia harpyja. Next base: position 52,988,172 of record NC_068940.1, on the reverse strand, counting down.
TTGTGCCTTTCAAAGGATCCCTCTACTGAGGTCATTGCTCTACCAGGGGAAAGCTTCTTCCCGTGTTAGGTCCCAGGGCAAATCCAGAGAGATTGTCCCTTGGACCAGGAAGAAGGAATATGATCCCTTTAAGTAATGGAAGGTGTTGACCATCCACAGATGTTTCTCTCCCTCCAAGGCACCATCAAAAATCTCATGTAGGTTCTAAGATGCCCCCTTATAGCAGGCATTGACAGCTGGCCACAGCCACCAAACACAAGACAGGTTCCTTAGTGAAGGGTGAAGAGGGACACCACAATGTGTAGAAAAGGGCACCTTGAGAGAAGATACAATTTCTTCTCCTGCTAATCCTTTCCTACTCTCTTCCCCTTATGCACTGCCTCCCGGATCCTGCTCACTCCAAGCCCAGTTTTGCTAGCCAGCCCTCCACAGACACTCATGAGCACGTGCTGGAAATTAGTCCTAGGGTAACAAAACCAGCAATCTTAATTCAAGGTGGGGGGCAGGGCTCCTTCACATCATTAGAGGAGGTCACTGATGCATCCACAGCCCCATCTCCTGAGACAGCCTGTGTGTAGAAATAGTCATATAAAGGAGTAACGCCACCATCATCAGTCCTCTCACAGAGTTCTTGAGGAAGCCTTGAATATGGTCCTCTGGGATATGGTTGGTGAGAAGGAAGAAACTGCCTTAGTGGATGCCAGGCAAAAGTCCATTCTGAAGATACAAGTACTTGGCTACCACCTTTCCAGAAAATCAAGGTCTTGGGTCTGACTTCTGTCACCTGAGGAAGGGATGATCCCTTGCCTTCCCATTAGGTCTTCATCTAGGTGCTGAGACAACACCAGCACTTGGTCTTATCTTCCCTGCCTAAACCTCCTCCTACAGCTCCAGCTGTCCCCAGTCTCCATGCTGACTACTGGTGGCCAATCCCACAAGGCTTGGCAAGTGCCAGAATGACTAGAATCCAGAGAGAAAACGTGTATGTAGAGAGCCCTTTCTTCTTGCATTTCCTGTGGATCTGTAAGAGGGGTGTCATCCTCTGCCAGGAGGCTGTCAACATGCTTCTTGGTACCCTTTTGCTTTTCCAATGAGTAGATGTATGCACATGCTCCAATTCCCCTGCCAAAGGAGTTGGATGTGTGATCAGAGAAATGTGCCTCAGACCCAGTGGTCTTTCTGGACCCAGACTTTACACTCTTTCTCCTATCATTCAATACACTAGGGTGGGTAAGGCAGGTGCCTTTAGGCTCTAAAATATCTTGTACCAGACGCCAGCTTGCCACAGCCCTCCACCAACTAGCCCTTTTCAAGTTGCTGCAGCACAAGGACTGGCACATACCTTCTCTACATCCCAGCACCTTTACAATGAGGAAAAGATATTATTTCCTTCTTATCAAGCAAGCTCAAACCTCCAAAAGGCCTCTACAAAGCCTATGTCCTCTGACAGGCTATTGTAAGAATGACCATAGGTTGACCTTGGCCAAAATTAAGAGCTCGTGACCATTACAGACACCAGGTAGCAGTCCATGAAAGGGGTTGACCAGCCACAGGGGAGCTCCTTACTCATTTGTGGCCCCATGGACATTTTTCTTGGACCAATGCTCTGCAAGCCCCAAGGCCTGTATAGTTAGGATGGTTTTTCCATCTATACATTATTCAGTATTTATCATTACTGAATGTTATCTGCAATTCTGTCATCCGTTCAATCAATATTTCAAGTTGTCTGCAACTCTTCACAATCAGCCTTAGTTTTGAATAATTCTGTATCATCAAAAATCTTTGTCATAGCGCTCTTCATGTCTTTTTCCAGGCAATATATGAGTGCATTGCAGAGAAAAGATCCCGGTAGGCTTATGATAATGATCTACACTTGCGGTGCAACACCAGCCATTTATTATTTCTTATCGTTTAAGCTGTTATTAATCTGTGAGAAGAACTTTCCTCTTTCTCATGGCAGCTTAGTTGCTTTAGGAAGTTCTACTGAGAAACCTTAAGAAATGCCTTTTCAAAATCCAAGTCCACTATATCAAATGGATTACAATTCTTCACGCACTATTGACTCACTCAGAGGAACTGGAGAAATATGACTTCCCTCTACAGACATCATATTGACTCTTACGTAATGTGCTATATTTATCTTTCTCTTTACCCATTCTTTCCTTATTATCATACCTAACAGTTCCGCCTTACAGAAGTCAGAGTTAATTGTTTGCAGTTCTCAGAATGATCCCTAGAGCCCTTTTAACAATTTTAGTATAGGTACTGATTTACGTGATAGGTTGCATATCACAATTACAGGCTCAGCAATTTCTTGGACAATCACCATTGCGACCAGCTGACCTGTTACTATTAACTTGATCAAATTGGTCCAAAATCTCTTTTTGTGACACCTTGATTTTTTTTGGACAATTCTATATACATAACAAACAGATTGAGATGACCAAACTGTGTAACTTCCAGTAGCAAAAATCAAAAGTCTGAAAAGTGACTTTTGTGGTCTAAGTACAAGACTTGCCCTCCTCTTGTCTTTAGAGGAATACTTCATGTGTCGGTCTACAAAATGAAGTCTGATGCAAAGATACAGTAGTTTCTCAAAACCTTTGTAAACAGTGATGAATGACTACCTTCATTGCACATGATGTATTTTTTCATTTGATGAACTGATAAGCTATTAATGAGGACTACCTATGACTATGAAGAGTGGCATCTTTGTCTCTGTTTTGAGATAATTTTTTGAAAAATATACACCTCAGAATATAACCTAGATGACTGACCTTGCTAAGTAACACATACTCGTCAACTTGGTAGAACTACACAAACATAATCTAAATTACCACTACAGACTTCCAGCAACCTTTTAAGTCTTAGCACATGTTTATGGACATAAACATTCCAAAACAGATAGAAAACTGCAGATGTTTGGAAGTCTTCTGATGGACACCTCACCTGGAGGTAGGCTATCTCATCACCTTGAAATGATTTCTTATGATTTCCGTTGAAACATCTCCTGGACAAAGCTCCTGGAGATAAGACACTTCTTAACTGATTGTGTCTGTCCCTGTCACATTTCCATCCAAAAATTTCACACATGAGGGGGACTCTCCTCAAAACTGACACTCAGAGTGACACTTCTTGTATGGGGCAGTTTCTGAATTTGCTCATGAAAACAGAAATGAGAAAAGTTTTTGAAGAGCATGTTCCCATGTATTTGTAGCATATATATGACAAATATAATATATCATAATAACATATCTAGCTTTTGACTCTGAAAACAAATTGTGGGTGTATTAGTTCTTGCTTAATGTGAGGACCAGTGGGAAGTACTTTCTAAAAGGATAATAAGGCAGTGCAAAGGACTAAGATTCACAAAACTATGAGAAGAGGATAATTTTGTGATGGGTGTGGACTGTGGGAGTTTTCTGAATCGATGCTCAGAGCCAAGAAAAGCTAAACCTTTCTTCTTTTTCTAAATGAAAGAAAAACTTCTAATAAAGACATCAGATAAATGGAATAATATTATTGCCATAGGACATGCAAGTGCAGTAAAGCTAGGATATGACAGCATTTCAATGATAAGCAGAAATCACAGGTTTAGAGTTTAGAGTATAATAAAATATAGGAAGCTAAAATTAGAAAATGTTGCAAACATATCTGAGAACATAACCAAAGTCGTCTTGAGAACAGTGTGCTTACCATGTTAGTGGAGGAAAATCTGCATAATTAAAAGGCATTGATAATTTATGTAATGCAGGTAAAGGAGTAAGAACACCATTGCGTTGTAATTACAAGAAATATTTGTCAGTATCAGAAACTTCAGACACGTCAGTGGCATTTATATGAGTAAAAGTTACTGGAATAATATTTAAAACACATTAGGGCAACAAACTTTTAGTTTATCAGTAAACCAAAGACCATCGAGTATGCCGCCAACCAACATTGGGGGCCAAAAAAGAGGGTAAGTTCTCTAGACAGTCTTGGAGGGTGTGGGACAGAAAGTACTAAATGAGGGGAAATGTCAAAGAGTGGTTAGGGTATGGAAATAGGCAGCTGATGGGTACGTAACAAGAAGTGCAAATACCAGATCGTTAACAAGGAAGTCTCAAGGGTGAGACTGCCCTAAGAACAAGCTGGAAGCTGGCAATGGGGAGGGCACAGAGAGATAAGCAAAGGCGGGTTATGGCCTTTATCTTCCTAGATCACAGAAGAGGATGTGATTAGTGGCTAGGGTTATCCACAGAGCAGCCTCTCCCATGGAGAGCAGGGCGATTTTAAAATAGGACGACGGCATTTTATTATGGCCCAACAGCTGAGAAAGGGTTCTCCAGTGGATAGGGAGCACTGGTTCACAGCTTCTCCTCTTCCTCCTTATTTTGAATGAACTCAGATCTTGGAAACTGAGCCACTGCCTAAATTCAAGTTTGTTTACACGGCTGACTGACAGGAGAGAATATTTCTTTACATTTCTCTTCACAAAAGCCTGCAGCAACAGATGGATTTTGCAGCATAACCTAAAGGTCAACAACTTCTGACCAGCAAACTAATGGAGAACAGACCAGACTGCAGCAAGTTCAGCACTGGGGAAACCTAATTAAAAATTATGTGCATATTTAACCAGTGTTTCAGTATTGCACAAGGACAGAGGGAGTACCTGGTGTACCTAAGATATGTTCAAATCAATAAATGCTTTTTCTAAAAAGGAAGGCTATCATAAATGTAAATCACATGCCAAATTCACTATTTGCAAGGCACAATATGTAACAGCCAGTTTTCTCCATCAATTAAAAGTGTTTGTATTGGTTTTGTGTGGCAAGGTTTTGGTAGCGGGTGGGGTTACAGGGGTGGCTTCTGTAAGAAGCTGCTGGAAGCTTCCCCTGTGTTCGACAGAGCCCATACCAGCCGGCTCTAAGACAGACCCGCCGCCGGCCAAGGCCGAGCCAATCAGCGGTAGTGGTAACGCCTCTGTGATAACATTTTTAAGAAGGAAAAAAGTTGGGACGGCGGTATTCGGCAGCCGGAGAGAGGAGTCAGAACATGTAAGAGAAACAACCCTGCGGACACCAAGGTCAGTGAAGAAGGAGGGGGAGGAGATGCTCCAGGCGCCGGAGCAGAGATTCCCCTGCAGCCCGTGGTGAAGACCATGGTGAGGCAGGCTGTCCCCCTGCAGTCCATGGAGGTCCACGGTGGAGCAGATATCCACCTGCAGCCCGTGGAGGACCCCACGCCGGAGCAGGTGGGTTCCCGAAGGAGGCTGTGACCCCGTGGGAACCCCGCGCTGGAGCAGGCTCCTGGCAGGACCTGCGGATCTGTGGAGAGAGGAGCCCACAGAGCAGATTTTCTGGCAGGACTTGTGACCCCGTGGGGGGCCCACGCTGGAGCAGTCTGTGCCTGAAGGACTGCACACCGTGGAAAGTACCCATGCTGGAGCAGTTCATGAAGAACTGCAGCCCGTGGGAAGGACCCACGTTGGAGAAGTTCGTGGAGGACTGTCTCCCGTGGGTGGGACCCCACGCTGGAGCAGGGGAAGAGTGTGATGAGTCCTCCCCCTGAGGAGGATGAAGCGGCAGAAAATAACGTGTGATGAACTGACCGTAAACCCCATCCCCGTCCCCCTGTGCCGCTGGGGGGTTGGTGGAGAATCCGGGAGTGAAGTTGTGCCCGGGAAGAAGGGAGGGGTGGAGGGAAGGTGTTCTGAGATTTGGTTTTATTTCTCATTACCCTACTCCGGTTGATTTGTAATAAATCAAGTTAATTTTTCCCCAAACTGAGTCTGTTTTGCCCGTGACGGTAATTGGTGTGTGATCTCTCCTATCCTTATCTCAACCCACAAGCCCTTTGTTATATTTTCTCTCCCCTGTCCAGTTGAGAAGGAGGGGGAGTGATAGAACAGCTCTGGTGGGCACCTGGCATCCAGCCAGGGTTAACCCATCACAGTGTTTTAGAAGCCTTTAAGCATGTCGAAGTATTCTGAGCTCAACGTGACAAAGGGGGGGATTTTGTAGTGATGTGCGTGAAACAGCTGAGAATTATTTTCACGAGTTATAGATTTGAGGGGGGGGCAGACCCCAAAAGACTGCCACATGGACATTCAGAAGCACTTATGATTAATCAAGACCCTCAAGCCGCAAACTTGAAATGCCCTACTTCTCTTCAGCTAAGAAAACTGGTTCAACCCTGCCATACTGCTCAGCTGCCCACCCTTTCACCAAAATTTCTTCAATTGCCCTAGGGTGTATCCCTCAGCTATTCAATATCCTTCAAACTCAGAAGGACTAAACAAACATGACCTATGCTTAACAGTAATGCATACAACTACAGCACCCCATCCAGAATAAATAAAAGATTGGTCAGATACCATTTTGTATAGCCTTTCAATAAGAAATCATTCCAGTCCGGCAGTTTGTAACATGGGCAACTCATCAGTAAAACCAGTTATTCTCATTCCACAGCAGGGATCATCGAGCAATGAAACCAGTGCAGCCTCTGAAGCACTGCATGGCCTCTAAATTGATAGGCAGAGGTGAAAGATCTCTGAAAACCAGTATTTTCTATTTGATTTTATCAGTCAGCTTGAGGAGAGTTAGTGTCCTTGACAGTAATATTTTATCATTGAACTCAACACAAGCACTGACTTTTAGATATGAATTCTACACATACACAGATGCAGTCATAAATTAGCAAAGCCCCAATCACTGGTTACCACAACACTAGTAGTAATTTCAGCTGTTATGTAATTAATAATTAATTCTGTAGTTTAAGTTGCCAAACTATTATTGGATTATAATTCCCCTCTCTTGCACACACTCTTCTGAATATGCCTTATAGGAAGAAGCATTCCCTATTTTAAAGAAATGTCTGAGAGTTTTTACGACTGCTGAAAGTATTTAGCTAAGTTTTCAGCTGCAGACTTTTAAACAGGAGCACAGAAAATATACATGCAGAAAGGAAGTGCACATTTTAAAGAGCTGGCTGAAAGACAGCTTCTTTGATTTTTCCCCCCGTTCTTGATTTGATTCCATGAGACCATGAAGAAGACCAACCAGTGGGAATTAAACATTAGATCACAATAAATCAACAGACATGAAAACATTAGCTCAGGCATTAAATTTACATTTTCCAAACCATTGGCTTTTGTGACCCAGAACATATTGGGAAATTTGAAGTTCTGCTGTCAGTTCTGTAGCTCTGTTTCACTTTAGCCCAAAGCAACAATTGCGAAGTGCAGGCTCTTGCTTCACTCTCTTCCCCTACACTGGAACATCCTTGTTTTCAGGCACGGCATACTTACAATCTTATTACACACAAGAGCAGGGAAGATAAGGTCCATGCTCAGTCTGAGACTGGGATGATGAATGCACTGTTTAAATGGAAATAGCAGCTGTTGGGGGACCATACAGTCAGCCGCATAGCTGCAAGAAGCTAGAGCGTACTCAGGGGGAACAGAATTTTCAGATATTTCTGTTTCTAATATGGAAGAAATCTTTACTGAGCATATAACAAGCTGCCACTTTTTTAGGGGTTGTAAGCTTTTAAAAAACATTTCAAGAAAAGATTTCAAGGGATGGCAAAAGCCACATTGTCAAAATAGAAGTCAAACTCTTGCCACAGGCAGTAACTTTTCAGAAAAGCAGAGTTAAAAAAGAAGTCATCAGAATATTTAAAACTATGACCGGATAATAATAATAACATAATATATCTTAGTAATATTCCAGGAAACTGTGGAAATTTCATCAAGAATAGACTAGGAAAATTTCAACCTGAGGCCAACACCTATTATGAAAAATCAGAGCCAAAACATCCCAAAGTTACAGGCAACTGTTATACAATGGAACAAGTCAGAAAACCCCAATAATATGCAACCACACACGCCATATTAAGCCCTGTTTATGTCACAATGGAAAAGAAAAAAAAAATATTTTGCTGTCTTTTGGTTACCATGCTTTTAGCATGCTCTCTCTCACTAGTATCACCACAGTGTTTCTCCTAAACATCGTGCTGCAGTAAATGACTTCCCAGAATAGCTTTCTCTTCCTTGTCTCCATATTATTTTAGAAATCACACTAGAATAACACTGGTGACAGATGTTTAAATATGTTTGTTGCTACCACAGTTTCAATAGCAGTGCACAAAGGCTGTGATGACCACATCCTGCCCACTACCCCAATGGGACACACATGGAAATGTTCCCCTTTTGATATCCCAGTTGAACAAGGGTTCTCCAGGACTTCTAACTTTACCTCCCTTGTAGGAAATTCAGATAAATAAAAATCAACATAATAACATAATGAGCAAGCTTCTGATGGGAATATTGCCCAGGTACTAAAGAATATTTCATATTCTCAAGCAGTACCAAATCAGTTACAGTATATGTGTAGTAATATAAGCAGAACACAATAAAAAACCAGTTGGTTTTTTTTTTTAAGTTTTCCCATAATAAATTACCAACTATATGTGATCAAACATCTCTAATGCAAAAATATTCTACAGATAAATCCACTCACACCTCCTTATTTCAACTGGCCCTGCCATGATGAGGCTATGCCTCATAAATGATGGAGGAACCAGATACCAATGCCCTATAGATAGTGCACGTGCCCTTTATGTGACATACAGTGAAGGTTTATGGGACTTCTGATAAACAGGGACTTTTTGGAGAGGGTATAAGGCCATGACCTATAAATATGGACGAGTTGAAGCCCGTAATACTTTTCCTCATTTTTCATCAAGGACAGTGCCGGATCCAGACTCTTAGGGGCTCTGTGCACTGAGGCTAACCCCTGGCTACTAGAAGTAGGACATGGGGAAACCAATGTACATCAAACCGATCACTCAGGTGAACACAAACTACATCCTTACCTTGCTCCCTCTAACAGAAGTCATGGCTGGGTTAAGTAGCACAGTGCAGGGGTAAAAATATCCCCTTTGAAAGAGAGCAAGAAATGTCCCTCTCCTGATGGAAAGTCAGAAGAAAGCCTGGTTGCCTCTAGCCTGAGCTACATCTGCACCCTTCCATGAGGCTACTCCAAGACTCTGAGCTCTGAAAGCATCACAGGGCACAATTTGCTGATACTGTGTTACTAAGAGTTTCTCCCTTCTAGCTTCAGCTTAGCTGGGACTAAGCAGCAGAAGCGCCTGTTATTGATGTACGCCCCGAGCGGCTATCCCTCACCAATGTGTCCAAGCAAAACTCAGACGTACAAGGTTCAGTCTTCACAAGTCTCTCGAACTGAATTGTTTTCCTTTTGAATGAAGTTACTCATCTATTTGGTAATAGTGGGTTTGTCAAAGTCATTTTAAACAAAAAATAGTTATTACAGTTACTGGGATATTGGATAAGTTTTAAGGTCATAGAATAAGCTGGAATTAACATAGAAACTTTGTAACTTTCTGCAAGGGATTTACTTATTTTTAGAAATAACTAAATCCACAGGGATCTTATCAAGTCAATAGAAACTTGTCCTGGTTTCAGCTGGGATAGAGTTAACTGTCTTCCTAGTAGCTGGTACAGTGCTATGTTTTGAGTTCAGAGCGAAGAATGTTGATAACACTGATGTTTTCAGTTGTTGCTCAGTAGTGTTTAGACTAATGTCAAGGATTTTTCAGCTTCTCATGCCCAGCCAGTGAGAAAGCTGGAGGGGCACAAGAAGTTGGCACAGGACACAGCCAGGGCACCTGACCCAAACTGGCCAACGGGGTATTCCATACCATGTGACGTCCCATCCAGTACAGAAACGGGGAAGTGGGGGGCAGGGATTCGCCGCTCGGGGGACTGGCTGGGTGTCGGTCGGCGGGTGGTGAGCAATTGCACTGCGTATCATTTGTACATTCCAATCCTTTCATTATTACTGTTGTCATTTTATTAGTGTTATCATTATCATTATTAGTTTCTTCTTTTCTGTTCTATTAAACCGTTCTTATCTCAACCCACGGGTTTTGCTTCTTCTCCCGATTTTCTCCCCCATCCCACTGGGTGGGGGGGAGTGAGTGAGCGGCTGCGTGGTGTTTAGTTGCTGGCTGGGGTTAAACCACGACAAAACTTTTTTCTCCTCTGAAATCATATCCATTAATACTACTATCACATACAGGAGAACTGAGTAAGTCGAATAATAACTTTGGTCAAGGATTTACACCTATACTGGGCAGGAAAAATCTACCCATGTCAGTGGCTTGTTTTACAGTATGTAAATTACCCTAACAATTTTCTTTAGTCATTCATTCATTCATTCTCCTAGACAACAACTTTGCAATTTACCAAGATAAATGAAGGAGCTGAGCTACAATTCTTAAGGGAAAATTTAATAACCCCTTTTAGTAAATTTTGATTTTGAACTGCAGTGCCATACAACATAGACTCTGGCATTCTGCACCATGTCAAAACGAGTTCCAATTACTGCAGGCTGTGATTTATTTTCTGATTCTAAAGCTGAGGAGGTAGATGCTAACTAGCCCTCTTTTATACCTGCTTACAATAATTTTACTGTGACTGAAGAAAAGTAATTAAAATAACTTTCCACCTTCTGCCACTGGGATACACAGTTTTTGTCACTTTACCGCAATGGATTGTTTCTAACACTACTGTCAAATTGCTTAGGGTAAATTCTTTATATATTCATTAGAAATTAAGTTTTTATTTTTGCCCTGTCAAGGACTCTTAACTAAGGATGACAGATCGTAAAAGAGAACATTCTGAAAGGTATCATTTTCTTTGCCTGTGTTTTTCAGGAAGACTTCTAAGACACCAAAGACCTCACATATTAAAACCTTCAGGTATAACTAGTAAAGGTGATACTTTCCAAAGCATCGTCTTCACAGTAAGAAACCAGTTTACCTTTTCTCATACTTATGGTAATGGGAAAGAAAAAAAAAAAAAGGTTTTATTGTGCAGCTAAACCACCTAAACACTGCACTAGTAAAAGCAGAAACTGGGCAGATGTGATGCTTAGGGACATGGTTTAGCTGTGGACTTGGCAGTGTTAGGTCAATGGTTGGACTCGATGATCTTAGGGGTCTTTTCCAACCTATGATTCACAGATACAACAGTCACTGATATTCTTTATTTGTACTCTTGACAGTGGTCAAATGTCTGACTTACTTACAAGAACGGGGCCACAGCATGCAAGGTGAGGTATAGATATGGCAAGTTTTTCTGTAGACCTTAGACCAGGCACAAAGTATGGAGGGAAAAAACAACCAAACCAACCAGTTATGGAGAGGAGAAGCAAAATGCTGGCTTACTGTATCAAAATAACATTTGTAATTAGGCTAACAACATATTCAAATTATCAATGGCACAGATAGACTAAGTCAGGGCAATTAAATGTTGCGCTTTGCACAGTGGCGAAACTTCCATTGTTTTTGTGCATGGGCCTATTGCTACCACACGAGATACAGCGATATGTAATTGCACCTTGGCACTTTTACTGGAAAGAGTGTACTCCTGACTGTCCTTTACATCAGCTTTGACATCAGCAGAATGATTCTTAGTTTGCTCTAGTCAAAAGAGGGGCAAAATTTATGTAATGTTACATTTTAAATGTTCTCATTTCATCAGTAACTTGTTTTAATAAATAAGTAAATAAAGTGTTGGAAGATCAGATGACTTCAGGTGCATGGAAGGTTATACTGTAGGTTGTTTCATCTCCAGGACAATATCGATGGTGACATGAATATGAACAGGCATCCTTGATACATTGCTATCTGTTAGCCACCCAGTTCTCAATCATTTTAGCATCAAGTCAAAAGCAAGTATCTAATAGATGTTTTCTGAGCCAAAAAAGGTTTCAGAGTTGAGGGAAAGCAGGTGTTTGCATGATAAGATTGCCAACATTAGCTTTAAATATTAAAAGCCTTAAACTGCAAAAGTACTGAAAAACCACCAGAGATAGTACTTCTTAAAATACCCAATAACAGTTTCCTTCTCTGAGCAAGAATGAAGCATTGTAGAGCTGGAAATTGGATGCTGGGTATAGGCATACTACAAAATGCAGAGCAGAAATATCTGAGATAGAAATGCAGACTCCTAACAAGCAAAGAGCACTAAACCCAGCAGAATCATGTCACTCTCTTGTGCTGCTGTAATTCTCACAGCTTACACCTCTCCATCAATGAACTGAAAATGACTCGCTGTTAAGACCTGATCTAACTCCTAGCAAAATCACCTGCCCATAAACAAGATGAAAGTAACTACTAATTTCATTTAAAATTAACTGTTCATTCTGAAATTTCAAGGGTTCAAATATGAAGCTAAAAATGATTCTTTCCTAAGATACATGAAAAAAACCTCACAAAATGGATTTCAGATAAAGGTATACAGAAAATGAGGCATTCTCACGAACCTTTTTCCCACATATATGAGTAGTCACTTTAGAGTTGGGCCTCAGACTAGGACAACTTCACCATTTTTAGACAGAGTAGGCTGGTGAGCCATTGAGGAAAGTTATTTCTGTAATGGCTTTGTGTGGCAAGGTTTTGGTAGCGGGGGGGGGGGTTACAGGGGTGGCTTCTGTGAGAAGCTGCTGGAAGCTTCCCCTGTGTTCGACAGAGCCCATACCAGCCGGCTCTAAGACAGACCCGCCGCTGGCCAAGGCCGAGCCAATCAGCGGTAGTGGTAACGCCTCTGTGATAACATTTTTAAGAAGGAAAAAAAGTTGGGACAGACAGTATTCGGCAGCCGGAGAGAGGAGTCAGAACATGTAAGAGAAACAACCCTGCGGACACCAAGGTCAGTGAAGAAGGAGGGGAGGCGCCGGAGCAGAGATTCCCCTGCAGCCCGTGGTGAAGACCATGGTGAGGCAGGCTGTCCCCCTGCAGTCCATGGAGGTCCACGGTGGAGCAGATATCCACCTGCAGCCCGTGGAGGACCCCACGCCGGAGCAGGTGGGTTCCCGAAGGAGGCTGTGACCCCGTGGGAACCCCGTGCTGGAGCAGGCTCCTGGCAGGACCTGCGGATCTGTGGAGAGAGGAGCCCACGGAGCAGGTTTTCTGGCAGGACTTGTGACCCCGTGGGGGGCCCACGCTGGAGCAGTGTGCTCCTGAAGGACTGCACGCCGTGGAAGGGACCCATGCTGGAGCAGTTCATGAAGAACTGCAGCCCGTGGGAAGGACCCACGTTGGAGAAGTTCATGGAGGACTGTCTCCCGTGGGTGGGACCCCACGCTGGAGCAGGGGAAGAGTGTGATGAGTCCTCCCCCTGAGGAGGATGAAGCGGCAGAAAATAACGTGTGATGAACTGACCGTAAACCCCATCCCCGTCCCCCTGTGCCGCTGGGGGGTTGGTAGAGAATCCGGGAGTGAAGTTGTGCCCGGGAAGAAGGGAGGGGTGGAGGGAAGGTGTTCTGAGATTTGGTTTTATTTCTCATTACCCTACTCCGGTTGATTTGTAATAAATCGAGTTAATTTTCCCCAAACTGAGTCTGTTTTGCCTGTGACGGTAATTGGTGAGTGATCTCTCCTGTCCTTATCTCGACCCACAAGCTCTTTGTTATATTTTCTCTCCCCTGTCCAGCTGAGAAGGAGGGGGAGTGATAGAACGGCTCTGGTGGGCACCTGGCATCCAGCCAGGGTTAACCCATCACAGTCCTTTTTGGTGGAGAATGCGGGCAAAGTGAGGAATTTGAGATAAGGATAGTAACTGAGAGAGGTAACGGGCAAAACATGGACTGAACGCAGCTAGAGAGTTAAGAGCTGCATGACGAGCAGGGAATTTTTATTGTTGTAATTGTGGTGAAGGGACGAGGGGTGGATTGTGTGTAAATTGTCCACTTTTTGTCAGTTTTGTGATGATATTATTTTGATTTCGGTGTGGGGAATTCTTTTTTGTTGATGTGAGTGAAGATTTTGTGTGATGAATGTAGATTTTAATGATAGTTCTTAAAAATGTGATGCACAGAGGCGAGGGGCGCCAAAAAGGACTGTAGTGGGTTGACCCTGGCTAGATGCCAGGTGCCCACCAAAGCCGCTCTATCACTCCCCCTTCTCAGCTGGACAGGGGGGAGAAAATATAACAAATATAACAAAAGGCTCGTGGGTCAAGATAAGGACAGTTTAATAAAGTGAAAGCCAAGGTCGCACGCGAAAGCAAAGAAAAACAAATGATATTATTCTCTACTTCCCATCAGCAGGCAATGTCTAGCCACTTCCCGGGAAGCAGGGCTTCAGTACGCGTAGTGGTTGCTCTGGAAGACAAAAATGCCCCCCTTCCGTCTCCCTTTACTTAGCTTTTATATCTGAGCTGACGTCATATGGTATGGAATATCTGTTTGGTTAGTTTACGTCAGCTGTCCTGGTTATGTCCCCTCCCGAGATCTTGCCCTGCCCCAGCCTGCCATTGAGGGGGGGGCAAAAATGTTGGGGAGACAGCCTTGATGCTGTGCCAGCACTGCTCAGCAGTAGCCAAAACACTGGTGTGTTATCAACACCTTTCTAGCTACTGATGCAGAGCACAGTGCTATGAGGGCTGCTATGGGGAGAATTAACTCCATCTCAGCCAGACCCAATACAATTTCAAATAACTTTCAGCTGTACTCAGTGACAAAAAGATGAACTTCATCTTTGCAGTAGACACAAGAAGATGGAAAAAAGCTCCATCATGATGTGCTGTCTGACACTTCTTTCTTCTATGTTTTTAAGGCAGTGGCAGACATTTGGTTGGGAAGATACGTACTCTGAGAAGTTGCACTACACTGTGGGAAGTATGCTGCTTCCAAGCAGTGAGGGGGAAAGTGCAAATGCAGTACTGAAGTCCTCAGGTTGTTTGCTCTTCCATGAATAAACACGCAAGATGAGGAAAAGGATCAGGGAAACCAGGCTCTGCACAGGAAGCAGAAGTGATTGGAAACAAGTGGTTGGTTTTTTTTTCATTTTCTGACATGCCACCCCTACCCATTGCCAAGCAAAAGCGGTGGGTCCAATTTAAGTATATTTGTGACACAACTTGCCCCTGACTTGCAATAGCTGTGCTTTACAGTGTTGGACAGAGACCCACAGCAAGGGACTAATGGCCCAGCAAACATGGACCGGCTGTTTCCACAGCCAAATAACCACAACCCCTGGCTGCTACCTGTGAAGCAGATGCAACAAATGGGGGAGTTTCAAAGGTAGGAGTAGTTCTGCAGTTTTGGCTACTTCTTTGAGATGTGCTTGCTCACTTTGAGTTACGCAGTGGGTTGATTCTTCATAATTTAGATTTTAATTTACTTTAAAACTTTTCCCTTCAATATATTTAATGAGTGCAATAACACTACAAAATGTGTATTAGTCAGCTAATACACCCACACCCTGGGTGTGTTATAGCCCTCAGCAACACTACTGGCCCAGTACATCCAAGATGTATGCATACTGGCTGACAAAAACACACCTTGTTTTGTGTTATTGCTTACATAAGACAGGACTTAGCATATGTAACTGTATATTACTGACACGCCTTGATACATTGTTAAACTGGAAACTATGGTTGTACTCCATCAGAGGCTTAGGTGTGTGCTGCATTACACAGAGCAAAATTAATTAAGTAATCCTGCGTTCTTGCTGGCAGTAGCTGTAGCGATATGCTGGGAACAAGAGACCACACTCCTCACT
Organism: Harpia harpyja; assembly: GCF_026419915.1. Lineage (NCBI taxonomy): Eukaryota > Metazoa > Chordata > Aves > Accipitriformes > Accipitridae > Harpia > Harpia harpyja. Next base: position 52,972,596 of record NC_068940.1, on the reverse strand, counting down.
GACCTACATGCAGCAAGATCCGGGCCAACCTCCTAAGTGCCAAATGCCTCTCAGACAGAATCTCTATCCTGAAATGTGGTTTAGGATGATATGATTCATTTAGAATGAAAAAAAAAAAAAAACCACCAAAAAACATTCCCCCCCCCAGGCTGCGGGTTCTCCATCCCTGTAAAACAGGCTGAATCAGAGCTGCTGCCAAAGGGGCCTTTCCCCTCCACGCCCCCCCCAAGTCTCCCCAGCCCTCCTCTGCGCCAGTGCTGGCATTTGTGCAATCAGATGGTGAGAAATCAGGGATGCGATCTGGCCAACCCCTCCCATGCTTTTTTTTCCCTTGGTTAGTTTTACAGTTTACCACTCACGCTCATACTGGCACCAGAGAGGCGGCAGAAACACATGGCTAGGACCTCCCTTTTCGACGCCAGCCCACACACAGGCTGGTTTAAAGCAATCGCAAAACCGTATCGTTAACAACGTTGGCAAAAAACCTTCCCATATACACAGTTATCCTGACAAAAAGTTGCCTTGCCCCAGCAACTTTTTTCATTTGAACATCAAGTTGAGGTGGCTCTCTGCTGTGGAGCTGAGAGGGCGGTTTCCCCAAATAGCTCGGCTGGCAAACCTCCTTCAAGCCTGCAGTGTGGCAGTACTGACTTCAGCAAAGCAATGCCAAGCGATACCAGCAGTGATCCAGCCACTGGTGTTTTAATACTGATTTTTAGTCATTGCCCTATTTTCAACAACTTATACTTCTTCCTGTAAGGACATGAACGAAACTCTTTCCTTATGATTTTTTCTCCCCTTTAACGCTTCAAGCCTACTCACCAGGGAAGTTTTACCTCCAGCTGCCACAGCTCCCTTAGCTCTCCTACCAGGTCCATTTGAAAGTGGTAAGGTGTTAATTAGGGTGTTAATGGCTATTAAACACCTTTTTTTTTTTTTTTTCATTTCAAGGAAGAAACTGCTGGAAACTCAGCATTCCTTACAGAAGTGTTAGACAGCATAAAAAATTTAACAAACAAAAATGCCTTTATTGGGCACACAGCATAGATAGTCTTTGGCTCCCAACAGCTTCAAACTACAATTCTGTTTATTCTCTTTCACCTTTGATTTGGAGCCATTTCATTGTGGAAAAAGGGTATATCTTTCCTTGGTATCTTTGAGTGCCAGAATATTATTTTTAAAAAAAAATCTTTAAAATTAATTCCATACCGGAGTGCACCTTCACAACCAGAAAACGGTTGTGTTAATGTTGGGAGTAATGTGTGGTTTCACAAGCCAGCTGAGCCAACCTCGCATCCCTGTGCTGCTGAAAGAAGCTGCCCCCCTCTCTCCTTCCCTGCTGAGCCCTCCCAGTGCCAGTCCACAGTTGCACTGGCTCTGGCACTTGTCTGATACCTCTGGGAGTTCAGTTAACTCACTAAACTGACATAAAGCTGTTCACTTTTTTTTTTGCTGGGCTCATTTTCTGCCAGTTGAGTGAGCTGAACCAGCTGAAAGGGGGCAGGGCTGAGCAGTGGGAAACACGTACCTGGGGGATTCTTCTGACTGCAGCAAGCTGCTAAAATGGCTCAGCCATCTTGTGAAACCTCACCCTAATGGCACAGCTTTACTAAATCACCTGATACAAATAAAGAGTTTGCCATTACAGAAAGAGACAGGTCCTAGTAGTCATCCAATCGCACGTTAAACTAATTCAGCTTGCTAAAGTGGCAGAAAACTACCGAGGGTGGCAGTTGCTCTTTGCCAGGTCAGCAAGTGGAACTGGCACATCTTTGGGTCCAATGAGCACGGAAGATGCCATGAGGCAAAGGCAGAACTGCGCAGCAGGGATGGGAAGGAGAAGAGCCAGGGAGAAGAGCGAGCCCACTCCCTTTCAGCTGTGGTGAGAACTGAAACCTTGTGAAATCACACCCCACTTTATGAAAACTCCTAGCAGAAGAAAAAAACCCCTTATTTCTCCACTCCTGTTAACGGATAACTGTGAACCTACTGTTCCCCCAAATTCTCTATATAAACTTGTTGACTTATGTAGAAGCTAAAAACTGCATTTCTTTTTTTATCAAAACTTTCATTTCATGTAATATCCCAGTCTAACAGTCAGTGCAAAAATAGATACAGTGATTTCAGATACTGCCGTACACCAGACTGCGTGTTACCATTCTCCCAGCTTGACAAGTTAATCATGGCTGTTCTTCATTCACTGCAGTGCAAAATCAGCATGGCTAGTTCAAATTACCCTCAGCAGCAATTTATATTAAGCAAAGGAAGAAATTCTGGTTGTAATCTGAAAATAATTTTTGGAGATATCAGATGGATAGGAAACCTTACTTCCAACACTGCAGTTGGAACTGGGAGGACAGACCCCCTCAAAGGCATGGCATCACACCAACACTCTTCCAGGTATAAAACACAGTTTGTCTTTTTAAACCAGCACCTTTCTAAATGCTGGTTGTTTTCAGCTTTCACTAGCTGCTGTTTTTAAAACATTTGTGTCTCTTGGGTGGGGGTTTTGTTTGCTTGTTTTTCAGTGGAGCAGGTTATTTGGATCCTTATGCTTTATGTTACAGCTAGACCAAGATGAAAGTGCATTTGTCAGGTGGCTTGTGTCACTCAGATTTGAGACAGCTGGTACCTTTGCCAACAAAAAAAGCTTCTTCTCTCAGCATATGCTACATCAGTACCAGGGAGGTTTGCACCACAACTGTGCCAACCCAGTTACAGTGGCACATTTGTAAGTGTGGCACGACAAGACCTCAGAGTAGTGATCTTTATAACCTGCTCTGACATGAATTTTGCTCATGTGGCAGAGGGATATTTTTCCATTACTTCTATTCAAACATCTTTGGCTTTTGGTTACTCATATCTATTTTATGATCTGTTCTGATAAAAGCCTATTAGAAAAGATATTATACAGAAACTTCAGATCCAATTTGCAGAAATATCTGGAGTGATAAATAAACAATGGAGTTCATGAAATCTGATCCATTAAAAATACAATCTTGTGACCTGTTTCTGGCTCTGGCAGATGACTTCTCCTAAGAAACACTGTTGAAATTCTGAACATTCACATCTGAACTCCACTCCAAACTTAATTTAAACTTCAGCTTTAATAAACCTGGATCATTACCTCATCCTTACTTTTAACTACTAATAGCAAGTAACTTTATGGATTGCTACACCTGACAAATTATTAAATATTTCAGCTATTTTCTAAGTGAAATGAAATCTACATGCATTTCTTCAGTCCCCAACTCCTTTCAGAGAAATGAATGTATCTCCCTGTACTGATCTTACTTTATTTAAATAACCTGATAACTCATCCTTTCTCATCTTCTCAGGATTCAAAATAAATCAGTACAGTCTCTTAGTCTACTCTTTCCTAAGGAATAGAGTTCTCACAGATCTAATCCTTCTGAGTAACTAAAATCCTCAGGTCTTTGTATCATTCTGGTTTTGTAATACTTTTCTGTAATAAGAAAATCAGGATGCAGGCACTACCTCCCCTAACTCACATTCTGACATCTGTATTGGTGCAGGAAAGCCTGCGGTATTGTGTTTGGACTAGATTGTTCACAGACATGCAAATATTTCACTTCTGAAGTTACAGAATTGTTGAACTTTTTAAAGAAATTATTGTTCACTGAAACACTAAGAAAAAATACTGAAAGGAAAGGAATGAAAATAAATTATTTCTCCAGAGAAAGTAATTACATAGCTAAGCATTATCTACGGAGAGAAAGAAAATCCTAAGAAGCAATGGGGCATGTCAGAGTTACTTTAATATGCCTGATTTTTTACAAACACTAACCTACAATTTCCTGACATCTTAAATTATATGTTTCTGAGAAGAGTACAGTTTGGCTACAGGGTGTCATACATACAAAGTCCTTGCTGACTGAACAGAAGGACATTTTTGGATACTATTATGACAGGCTGGAAAAATCCTGACAAAATAAGTTGTCAAAAAAAAAATCCCAAAGTTAGCTTACTGGTCTACAGAAAGTATTCAGTGCAATCTCAGCTGAGATTCAAACTTAGTTCCCAGTCTCCATTATTAACTTCACCAGAAAGGCCTGAATTATCAGTAAAACAAAGGAAGAACAGGGGAAAATCTTCTGGATCCCAAAGGCCTGCAAAAGATCCGACTGCAATCCAAGAGGATGGAAAATAACCAACCCAAATATTTTGACCAGAATTAAGTATTAATGCTTCAGTGCCTTCCAGAAAGAAATATGATTAAATGGAGTTTAAAACCAAATATTAGAGAAGGAAAATAGATTTCAAGTTATTATGCAAACCAGACATTTTCTATGCAAATTCAGGCACTGAACTTCTATAATCTGAATTTTAAAACATAAGTTGATGTCTTGATTGTAAATGTGTTTTTTTTCTTTCTGAATGTCATGCTAAATTACTGTGTGCATATGCAGGGTGCATGGGTGGAAGGGATTGGCAGAAGGAGGAATTCATTCTTGTAAAAAAAAAAAAGTTTTTCTAAGGGCATAAGAATATAACACTTCCAATAAAAATGGAACTAACCACTGTTTGTAAACACATCAATGTGCAAATGAAGAAGCATTACTCATTAAGTACTGACAATATTTGATTCAGCCCATGCATATACCAGTAAGCTGGTCTCAGTCTCAACCTCCTCATCTCTCTAAGTGGTTATATTCTGTCCATGGGGATACCAGGGTGCCTCACAAGCCAATATGGACAATGTTCAGATTGGTCTTCTGAACACATCTCCACTATTAATTCCTACATGTATTCCATTATTAAAGTGCAACTTAGATGTACTGATCGAAATGCTCAGCTTCTGTAATTCCCATCATCAACCAGAGTAGCACGACAGCTGTTAAAAGCCTTTTATATTTGAAACACTATTCTAGACCTACTATATATTTTCAGTTTACAAACCTGTGATACAGAATAATGAGAGGTAGATGGAAAGTCACAATGGAATTCTAAATACAGCAAACTCTACTGGAACCTGTCTTTATATATGCAGCCATAGCCTTCTCCCATTATTACGAAGTAGCAGTTTGTCTGTATATCTGAAAATTAGGAATGCTGAGCTTGTGGGCCTAATCAGGCAAGGCAGTGAGTAAGCCCAAAGTCTACTAACTTCAATAGGATGTAGAAGTTCCCCACTTCTGACATTTTTGGACTAATACAACAGAACTTTTTAGCTTGTACAAACCGGTGCAGCTCTGCTGTGTCACCAACTCTTTGCTAATTGACACGACTTTAGCCCTTCTTAGTCTAGTAAATGTGGGAGCTGCTTAAATAAATAAGAAAGCTGCATTTCATGCTGCAACTGTATCTTGGAAGATTGTTACATGGTGAATAGTACCAAAGAACAACAGAGCTGTGCTACCAAAAAAAATGAACAAATTTCTCATTTATGCAACAACATCTCAAAATACAAATTAATCTCTAGTTTGCATCTCAATTGTCAGACTAAGATGAAGGTATCTCAGCATTAAATCTATTTGTAAGACATAACAACATTATTGTTCCATAGTGCATATAATTCAATCAATGCCTTTTCTGGTTTTTAACTCTTCATCATCATTCATCATTCATAGTTTTTAACTCTTCATCCCATCAGAATACACACAAACCTGTCCCCTGTAACAGTCATATACCATTCTGCAGAAAGATGCCAAAAATGGTACAACTGGAAGAGAGTACGGAGGACTGTGTTAAACATTTGCTGACCTTTTCAGGTTTATTGAAACCACGTTATTTCAATTTCCTTGAGATAATAGTACTTTGGATCAATATGTGTGTTTGATCTCAATGGTTATTTATAATTTCCTATTGAAAATACACAAAATGTTAGTCCTGCTAAGTTTCATCTCCTTGCATGCCAATAGTCTTCCAATAATTGAACTGAGAACACTTGCTGTCCAACAGCATCTGTAAAGAATAGTACTCTATATACACCAGTTCAACACCTTCTTGTATGTCTCTCTCCTCCCCCCCCCCCCCCCCCCCCCCCCAGTCTAAATTGCTCTAAATTTCTTTTAATAGAGCATTATCTTCTGTGGTCACATTACAGGATTAGGAATCAGGAATTTTATTTCCCATTCTATCACTAGCCATCTTGGCTAAAACAACCAAAACCGACAGAGTAAAATATTGACATTATCAGAACAATTGACAGAAGCCTCAGTATGTAACATTAGTTTTAAATTATTTTGTTGCTTCAAATTGGCAGTGTCTTTTGAAAAACACAGGGCTCTAAAGGTAAGAATAAAGTAAAAAATGCTTGGAAGAGACATTAACAGAAACCAAATCAGTTTCAATTTTTCTGAGCAGAAAATGGAGCAGTTTAAAGTTATCAAGGCCAAAAATAACCTTTCAGATTAGCATGCTTTCAACAGACAAGACTGGCTGCTTCTAACAAAGAAGAATAAAACTGGGATGGGTCAGAAGCCAATGATGGTTTGGGACTTACCCAATATGAACTCTTACAGATAAAAATCTGAAATCTTGAATTAGACTCCATTTGTCACCCAAAAGCAATACAGGATGAATCAGCAGGCAGTCATCATTTTCTGTCTTCTCCACACACTAATCAAGCTGCCTCCTTCTGCTTGAGTGACAGCCCATCACTAAGGCATTAGAAACTGAAACATCTGGATAGAGTCTTTTCTTAGGACTGTGGTAAGATTTGGAATTGTACTGGTCTCTGTCTCTATCAGTATTAGGAAGCCTAAGGAAAGGCTGCACAACTGAAGGCATGCCTTCTCATGTGTACATGGTGAACAAGCAACAGGATGCTCATACACACAATTTGATCCCACTATTCCTAAGGATGTGCTGTTTTCACAGTTTTCTGTGTCTGCAGGCAAAGACTAGAACTGGCTCACATATTCCCATAATAGTTGTCTTGACCAAGTCTAGAAAAGATTCTTTGTTACCGCTTTCCTCAAAGCTGAGAAAATGTAATATTTTGTCATAATGCGTAGTTTCTGCTACTCGGGATAACACCTCTAGAATTTAATCAGGCAAATACCCAAGCTGCAGCAGTCCGAAAAAAGCTCTGTGGTAACAACAGGCCAGCTGTGAGCCACAGACAGCTCTAAAAGGTCGCTACTCCAAGAAATACGTCATGTGCAAGCTGGTGGTCCCAGAGGAGGGCTGAGCACACTCCACACTGAGCAGTGGATCACCATCTATTATTAGGATTAGTCTGCACTCGGGTAAGAGTTTGAAGATGTTTAAGGCTATGATAAATACTTTGGTATTTTATGTTTAAAGGCAAGAAGAAACCTTCTTTGCTGATTTACAAAAGGGTGAAATAGCTGAATGAACAAGTCTGCTTATAACCTTGAATGGGGCAGACAGGTGGTTTCAAATGATTAACTCCATTAAATACAGATATTTTACAGGGATGTTTCTCTGATAAATGGAGAAATGATACCATGGGGAAATTTCATCCTGCCAGAAACCCAATGACCTCTACAGTTTCTACTTGCAGTAATATCACCACATACACAATACCACATTTTGCTTAGAATCTGCTAGTTAAAGCCCCCAAAAGTTCATACAGAAATAAGTGACTTTTTTTTGACTAACAATAGAAATAGGGGAAGGAGTTTGAAAGTCATTGAAGATCCACCTAATTATTAACATAGATTAATCAGTAAGGTGTGTTCTCCTTGATATAAGAACCGCAATAATACTAATGAAACAAAACCAACCAAGAACCAAGCTGAAAGCATCCAACAGTCTTTTGCACCTTATGTACAAGGCATCTTCGTGTATCGTTTCTAAACAACGTTTTTGTTTAAAATTTGACTGAATTTCATGAAGGACAAATGTTTAAAATAAATATAAAAATGAAACAAAATTTTAATTTAGGATTAAAACTTTCTCTTTTCTGCTGAAACTCTTTCCCTCCAATTATATTTCATTTGGCCTGATCCCTTTCCCTCCCCAGTCTTTTTCTTTGATTGATAAATCAGTGCTAGTTAAACATACATAAAAATCAGGGTCATTAAGTTAGGAAGGCAGACTTGCCAAATTCAAACATGTACACTGAATATTTTCTTTCCATAAATGTGTTCAGCTTTACAGCTAAGTCAAGGCTGACAGCTTCAGCAGTAAGGTACCTATATTAGGTATGTAAAGGGAACATTTTTTGTCTTAAATATTTTCAAAGTACAGATTACAGCACTACAACTACTATTCTGCTATTCAAAATTAAAAAGGAAGCAAACTGCTAAAAATATAAGCTGTCACAAAACCATTGATTTCCTTTCTTGAAACTTTTCATACTTGCATGAAAACAGTTTGCCTAATAGACATCAGCTTCAGTAAAGAGAAACACTATTTGTTTTATAAATGGCCACTGCAAAAGATTTATTTGACTCGCATTATGTTCTATCAATATTCATTGTTGTTTCTACAAGAGTTGTAAGAAAATAAACATTGGCTTTGAGTTCCATTGCCAGTTCCCAAGTTTGAACCAAAGTCTACTTACCTGCATCTTCAGTAAGCCTAAACATTTTAAGATAGTATCTGACTTTTGCTTTGATATGATTGCTCATCCAGGCCAAAAAGTAAGAAATTGAGTGGATTGAAATGATGTGAACCAGGATAAACACGCAAACCAAAATGTTTGCATAGACTCCCTCTTCAGTGACGCTGCAAACATGCACATAACCAAGGCTGACTTTCTTAGGAGATGTGCATGAAACTTCTCATAACCATATCACTTTGCTCTCTCATCTGTACTTCTAGTACACTTGAGTGCAAGCACACCAATCAACATCAGCTACATTTGAGAGCAGAGGTACATTTTGAAAATAAGTCACTGTAATAGAATAAAAATATAAAAGAAAATATATTAATTCAACTGAGACGTAAAAGATAGTAGATCACATTTTAATTAACACTATTTACAATTTAAGCTTTCAAGAACTATGTCTAATTCTCCCTGGGTTTCAATGACACTATCTAGTTGGTTTTCTTCTTTTGAAAATTGTAGGGTGCAACTGCACTTTTTGAGTATCATACCTGTCTCATTTCTATGTGCTGAAGGGATAGCAAAAATCCCTCCCAAGTTAATTCTGCTATCCAAGGTTAAGCTCAGATGCTCTTGCATAGTGATAGTTCTATCTGTTCTTTTCTTGCCTCTCCTCTTCCTTCTTTCTTTGCTTTAGATCACAGTCAGTTTTAACCCTATGATTAAACTGTCATTAGTGAGCAATTTCTACAGTGTTAAAACTATGGGGTTTTTTTAAACCTCAGTTTTCCAATGTGAGAACATCAAAACATTTGTGGCTTTTTTTCTCTGTGACTTCAGAGGAGTGTATAATGATCATTATGAGCTGTTCCACATTTTAAAATTAATAACCAGATTTGAGCAAAAGCTGCAAAGGTAAAAACACGATCAGAGGGCAAACTGCAAACAGTGTCACTCAGGAGTTTCTGCCCACATATTCAGCCCGATGGTTTTGAGACTAGAGATGAATTAGGAAAGTACTATAAGGAGATGATTGTGTATTATGTGGTATAATTCTAGAAAATTATTGACACCTGTAATTACTTAACTAGAAATGACATAATTTTTGCATTAGACCATCAAGCTATTCTTACATAAATTATTTTATGTATATGAAATAATAATTTATGAGAACATAACCCATTTAAATCAATGTCAATGATAACACATTTAGGTAAAAAAAAAAGCAGAAATGTGTTGTTAAAATCAGAAATGATGAATCTAGGCCACAGTTTTAAGTGCTGCTTGGCATTTAAAATGAATTTAAATGTTCATATGGGGCAGTGAGACTTTATGGTACATTGGCAACTTTTCTCCAAAGGAAATCACAGCAGAAGTAACAGAAAGCAAAGAGTTATCCCTTTCCTCATCAACTCCCGAACAAAAAAATATACTAGTAATTTAAACAGTGCATACTGAAGGTAGCAGGAAGCATTCCATTGCTGTACATGCTGGGCTGACTACTATCATAGCTCCAGTAGTATCTGAACACTTCCCAAACAAGTAAGAGAGTGCTGCTTTTCCAGCTGTAGCAAAAGTAACAAGCAGGGTGGTGGGGATGTAAAGGACCTTTTTACAGACACTAGCAAGCTGAAGAAAGGAAATTTTCCTTCCCATCAGGAAAGTCAAAAGAAACCACTTAAGCACAGTTCTTTCTGTTCACGTTAATGAACCTGAAGCATATGCTTAAGGTCTTAATTTTGATAGCAACCAAAGTCCTTTTCATTCATTCATCCCGCTTCTGCTCCAGAAAACCAGACTAAGATTCAGTTCAAAGTCACGGGCTATGACTCTACGTCTATGCACAGTGCTGAGTATGAGAAATACAACCCTCTAGACAGAAATACGACGACAGCTAGAAAAGACATGCAGCCAGCACGAAAGCTGTGCAAGTCGATACCTATCTTCTCAGAAAGTTCACATGATAGCTAGACTTGCACATAGCGACTGCAAAAAAATACATGAAATTAATAGAATCAGTATTTTCTCTGACCGTTTTGGAGAACAACGTGAACCATCTTAGCACAAGTTAATAGTGCTGATACGTCCCTTAGGCACACTGAAGACATGATGGCCCTATTTTACTCCCAAAAGCACAAACCCTTTCAGTTTAGAAAGCTGCAGGAAGGTTCCCAGAACTTTCTTTTACAATGTCTTATTGGAACTTGCTAACGGCTCCTCTATGCTTGATCACACCTCTGTGCCAGACAGAACTAAGGGCCCTGAATCTTGCCTTGTTTTCCTTCAGATGCTGTGTATCAGCAGGGCACTACTGACAGAGGAAACTTTGCTTTCCTCTTTGTAGGCTCTGAAATACTGCCCATACAGCTACAGGAGCCAGAAAAGGGTGCAGGTATTTCACTGTGACCTCCCCCCATAGTTTATCTATGCCAAGGAACATAAAGAAGCTGACCCTCTTAATAACAGGACTACGAGTCCCAAAGACCCGTAAATACATAAACTAACACCAACTATTATGATACAGAAATCACTTTGTATAATGACAGAATTAGGAAAAAAAAAAATGCACGTGCTTTTTTTTCTGACAGGTCTCAAGTTGTTTATTTGTAGATGCACTGAAGTTGTCCAAATAAAACAGCAAAATGATTTGCATAAATCACCTTAGGTGCTATGCATAAACAACACTTACTGCAAGGAATAAAAAAAAAAAAAAAACCACCACCACCCCAAAACAATAGAGATGAGACAAGAAGGTCTTTTTTTTTTTTTTTTTTTTTGTTGGTATATAATCTTACTTCCAGATCTAGTTCTTTAACAAAGATTATATCAGATATATTTTTAATTTTTATATTGTGTAATCAAGCTGGTTTAAACATCTCCAATAATGAAGACATTGCTACTATAATTATAAAGTCATATAAAAGTAGGTGAGCAACTGTAGCCTAATAGACACACAGCTGAACAAAGGAAACTGCTGACAAGCTGGAATCTTGTTTTAATGTAAATTCTCATGTGTTCGCATCATATTTTAATTGTATACAACAATAAATAAGCTTCTGTCACTAGCAGTTTCTCATAAATGGGCTAATACTAATTATCCCTCTATTTTCAACCACATGCTTTTAGTGAAAAGATTAATGTCAGGAAAATAATATGAAAATAATGAGCTTTGCAAGCCATTTGAGTGGCAGAAAATATTATAGTTTTCTTTATTTGATTTTTCTAGTTTTATATGAAAGCTGTGACAACTCTCTCATAAGACATCTCAATATTTCAAGCATTAGATCTAGCAATATATTAATTATGTAAGAAATATAGAACCTGTTTCCCTAAAGTTTTCTTCAGGATTGTTGTCCTGGTGAACCAAAAGCCAAAATGTGCAACTCCAGCACCATCACTGAATTTAAGGGCTGGTCTTTCTTACACCTGGAAATATATAATTAAAAATGGGCAACAAGTTTCCGTTCTCTTCTGTCCTTTGTTCTACAGCCGGCATTAGGAAACATTTGTTCAGTCCAAAATCATTTGTACTAGTACAAAAGGTACAACTTAAGACACAAAGGTGATGCTTGCATTATGTGGTGGCCCCTAGATCAGACATACATACTTTGTGTACTGCAAGCGCAGCATCAGGTCCGCTTTGGCATTTGGGATGCCAAATCAGAGAAACTTTTTATAGGCCTGATATTCAGGAGTAAGTAATTAGTACTTTCAGGAAATTAGATTTCCTTTGGAAGCTCTGCAACTAAATTTGGAAAATTAAGGTATTTCAAATCCTAGCCATTTTAAAAACTTTCTGCCATTATGTAGATGGAAATGTTAAAAAATAAGAGAAGTTATAATTTAATGAGAAAATTTTAAAGGATTACAGAACAGTATATAAGCCTAATAGGTGTACACACACAAGCACATAACAGTATGCTAATGTAATTATGTACTCTTGAGATCATAAATAGTTATGCAAAATAGAAGTATGAAGCTGCAAGAAGAGGAAGAGGATCTTGTTGAAACCTGCAGTGGTCAAAATGTAAGATGAGAGTAGGCATTTTAACATTCTCGCTCCTCCAGATTTCAACATCAATTCCCACAAAGCTTTCAGCTTCATTTAAAAGAAAAAAAAGTAAGTTTCAAGAAAAAATCAGGAGCATTTGGTTTGGGAACTGAGCAAAGAAGCAAAAACATGTAAGTAGACGTGGAAATGTAGAATAAAAGACATGTCAAGAAAAGAATCCTAACAAATAGAATGGTGAAGGTGATATAGAGACTAGAAGAGTCTATAAAATAATTCATTATTAAAGAACATCACCTTCAAAATGTAATATATATTCCATCATTGAACTACAATTACATGAATAAATTGCATGAGCATCTCTCTGATGTCATCAGAGCTCTTCAGTGGAGCAACAGTCCACTTGAGCAATCCTGAGGGCATATTATTTAAGTCTTTCAATGACAGCTGTAATTTGCTTTTCAGCAATAAGAATTTTCCTCACCAAACCAAAAGAAATATTGTTATATTAGCAGAGCCAGGGCCACACATAACTGACTGATATATGGGGCAGAAATTACTCTTAGCCATCTTATAGTTATGGACTTTGAAAATAAATATTGTGTGCCATTTTGTGAATATACCCCCTTTTATATTGCAAATATATAAACTGTACTAACAGTTTAAAATGACAAAAGAAGGCCCTGATCTTTTTAAACAAAAAATCCTTTTATGCTTTACGTAAACTTGTTATTTTATCACGTATGCTAAAAATTACCTTTTATAGTATTTAAGTACTGGTAGTACTTTGAAGAAAAGTAGCAGTATGAAGATGTGTTCATATACTCATTTCCATGGGAATTGCTCGATTGTAGAAGATTAACGTGTTTTTCTGTTTAACTAATCTGCTTTGTGTAGAATTCTGCTCTAATGAGAATAAGTAACACACAGCTACTCACTGAGGGGCCTTAGTTAAAATTTTAGGGCTGACTAAATGCTGCTTTGCCAGTAAGCTCTGCAGAGCTTTTCTGCTCCAGCACTCAGGACCAGCAGCACTGGGCCTAGCTCCCTTGGGAAATCCTGCCTTTCCATCTCCCCAAGCCCACTGTGGGGAAAACCTCTGCCTGGGGGACACACAGAGAGCCCTGCGCCAGCGCTTCCCTGGAACCACTGGCCTCTTGCATGAAAAGCCACAAAGGAAGCATTCAGTCAGAATGAGCACAAGGTATTCTACCTCGATTCTTTCTTCTTTTTTTCAGTGACAAAATGGGACAATAGTAAATTGCAGTTACAAATAATGTAATTGGTTTCAATTATTAGTCTGGTGGACTCCACTGTTTAGCATACACACCTCACATCACATATACATACCTCACGTCATGTATACATGGCAGATTTTTATACACACATTTTGTTTAGCACAGAGGGGCAGGTTTTGATATAAATTATCTTTTTCTGATGCTATTCTAATATGCAGTAAGTCTATTAATGGCAATTAACAAGGATTTACAGCACAAAGATCAGATTTTCATCCACAAGGTACAATACTATGCACTGTGGAACATACCATTTTGACTTTTCAACGTATACTGGGGTTATGCTCTACAACAGTTCTCTTGCAATTAAGTACACCAACATATTTCCTTAAAAAATGAATTTTAAATCATTGGAGCTATTCGAGACTATAAAATTACATGCATCTGTTGATCCATTTCTAAATGAACACTACATATCTCTGGAAGAAGTACGCTTTTATTGATACTAAAGGATTTAAGTAATCATCTGTTTTTGACAAGACTAAGGATTGCATGTCAACTTCATTGCTCTTAAAATGCTCCTTGAACGGTCTAAAAAAGCAAGCTGTATAAGCAGAGTAGAGCTGGTATGCAAATTATGAGATATTCTTATGCTGCATCATATGAACTCATCAACTAGGCACTGCATCCCAGAGAAAGCATCTGCTGTGAGAAATTAAGGACAGTAATTCACAGCCCATAGATCACTGCATCACCACAAATTACATTTGTTATAAATTTATAATGATGTTCATATAAAAACATTATGTTTTAATAGTTTAAATAAGTGACAGCACTAGGCGTTTTATAAATGTTTAACTAGTAGAGTCTTCATAATTTAAAGCGTGGAGGTTTCATCACTGAAGACACCAGATTGAACCACTGTTTGAACTTGGGGAGGGGCGTCAGTTACTGTAGAAATCTACTGAAAGCCTAACCTCAATGCACACAAATGCTATTTTTAAACATAACCTTGTTTCAGACCACTTACATGAATCATGGAGTCATCTGAAATTGTGCAGCACCATGTTCATAAAGCCCAGATATGGTTATCATTGCCAGGGCATGGGCCCTTTGTTGGGCTGGGGAACTTTAAAAGTATGCACTTATTGTTAATGAATACTTCAACCAACCATTAGATGCATGAGAGATCCAGGGAAAACCTTTAAAAGTTTTGTTTTCTTTCATTGTATGTATGTTTTCACCAGTACTTCTAAAATAATTTTAATCCTTGCTCTTTCCAACAATCTCTAACTCCTTAGACACTGCCTTTCTTTTGCTTCATATGGTCATATTGCTTTGTATCATCATCACAACCAGCATACTTTCATCATATCTATGTCATATTTTTACTCACAATTTCCATCTGACAGACAACCCGTATCTGAAATGCCCTATCAGTCTATTTGTCTCCTTTGCCTAATCCATGTGCCTCAGAGTCCCGCATACTCACAGCTTGCGGGCCACGGACTGTCTCCCTCTACAATATACCCCTTTAAGCACTCAATTATATACCCTGTTTATCTGCAGCCATACACTGGCTATTAAATCGAGCTCTGTGTGACCTGCAGATATGCTCATAGCAAGATTTTTGAAAACACCAGCTTCTCAGCAGCACGCCAGCCTTATAAGATGAAGAGGGTAAGAATCTAGACAAAGTGAAACACAGCTAATGTTTGTCAGATGCCATATTAAAGTGCAGAAATTGAAACATATTCAAAAATCAACAGATAGAAACATTGGCAAGGAAAGTAAGGGAGCACCGAGGATTAATTAATAGGGTATGTCAAGACTTTTTACTCTGACTGTCCAGTAGTAGGTGATTTTGAAGTCAAAGGAAGGACCACTTCTTTCCAGTAGGGAAACTTAATTCCTACATTAGATTTACTCCTGGTACATGGTAGTTAAAATTTTACTTACACACTGAAATGTAACTGTCTATTTCACCCTCAGTAAACTTGTCAGCAAGGAGACCGAGTTTAAGAGAATAGATGTAATAAAAAAGGGAGGTTTTGTTGAAGAGTTTGCAATATGAGTTTGCAAAAAGTCACAGTAAACCTGGTTTCTATGCGTACCTGCATCTCATCTTTAACATGGGCAACGAAAATCTTTCAAAGGTCTTTTAGTTTCTGGTAATGGCCTCACATGAAGACTATGGATTTTTAAATACTCCTGTGACCGTAAGAATTTAAATTTGGAATGAAATGAAGATAATTTTGTGTTAATAATCAGGAGTGACTAGCTAAATTCCCATTCCTGCTTGCACAGAACTGAACATTGCCGAAGGATCTGTTTTATCCAGGATGGTCATTTTTGTGTCAAATTATTTCCTATTAGGGAGAGTCACTTTCAGGCAATTCCTTGATCTTATTTTGAATACAGGAAACAAGCTGGATTGTTCTCTGGAGGAAGAAATGACTTTTTACTGTGCTTGCATTGAGCTTACCACAATGAAATCCCAGTCTACAGGCACTAATGCAATTCAGTTATAACAATAATGAAAGCAGCAACTACTGCTCATACGCTCCCATTAATGCTATAGAACCTGAAAATATGTGCAACCTGGTATTAACATTCAAGCTGAGAAACTATTTTTAATAATTTAATCCTATTTAATTGGTGTTGATAGATCCTCTTAAGAAATTGTTGTTGATATTTACTACTCCTTATCTGAGGACCATAAAATATTTTGCAAACATTAAACATGACAGTGGCTTATGAGGGTAGGTGAGTAATTTTAAACATAAAGCTACTAGAACAAAGCAGAAAGCAGCAAAAGTAGGAGCCATCCAGCTATATATGAGAAAGTTGTCAGCATCAAACAAACCCTAAAGAAAAATGAAGGAAAGCCATTAAAATAGGCCTCTGTTTTAACTTCTGGGTTGGGAGTGGGAGAATTCAATATATGATTTGCTAGCAATGTAGGTGTTTGTCTATGTGGTGGAAATACCAGACGAAGGATAGCATGCTCTCCGATACAGAGAAAGCGCTTCACAGTTGCAGTAAAAACACTGACAGCAAATTAGTCATTGCAGATGTGTAAATGTGTAAAACAAAACTGCACCTCTGGATTAAGATAACCATGGATATTCCAGACCTATCACCAGCTGCAAAAAGGTGGGACCTAAATCACATAAAAAATTTGAAGTTCCAGTAAATATTTCCTTAACCAAAAGCTTCCAAGCTTTACAAACTCCTATATAACCCCCAAAATGGTAAGCTAATTGCATAAAAAATTCCTCACCATCTGACTTAATATATCACTACTTCATGTTCTGATTTTACCACAGGTTATATGAAGCCTAGTATTTTGAACAGAACAAGCTTGTGGACTCCAGTGATCAGCTAAAAAAAAAAAAATCTCAGCTTAGATCCAATTAAAATAAAATTTTAATTCTCACAGTTGTTAAGAATTTCTTGACACATTGAGTTAAGACTACCTAAAGTCACATACAAAAAGAAAATACACTGTGTTTACGGTTATACATATACAGGGATACGAACTACACCAACAAAGTGAATTACAGCAAGTGTAGTCAGAGAAGTACAAAATTTACACAGCAGAAGAGGATTCTGACACAGCCAGAAATAAGTGATCCTATAAGCCTGGAAAATCTTATAGAGATTTAAATATTTGCCTTTTCTATGAGAAGAAATAAGCAGAGCATTCCTGTACCATCTAGTGCTTTGGGTCAAAAAATAGCAAAGTTTTCTGCAATCTGGTATCAGCCACAGAACTTCTGGACAGGATCAAAAGCGACAAGATAGGGGAAAATAAGAATTCCAGGACTACATATCTGTGACTGAGACTTACCCATGGATACTTGTTCTGTTTCATTTCGTAAGACAGAAGGATAGATACTGGAAAAAACCCATCAGTATATAACTTCAGAATGCTGCGCTTGAGAATTTTTGCCAACTGAAAGGAGGATATTGTAAAATTCAAAGAGGTAAATGAAAAGAAAGGCTAATCAGAAACAGAAAAGGCGTATTAAAATTCTTTCAGTGCTGTAACCAAACGTGTAAATCTAAATACCAAAATACTCTCTCTTCCCTCTCTTCCAGTAGAAACCATAGAGTGCAAATCTCAAAGAAAGAGAAAGTCAAGGACAGTGCTAACATATTGTACTACTACTCAGCATCCTGAAAACACTGCATGAGTTACACAAAGTGTAAATGAGCCTGAATTTAGCCCTTCACAAGCTACATAAGCCAGGCACACAGGGCATAAACATGCCTCCAAGGTGAAACAGTATCTAACCATTTCAGATTAAAAATGAAAATTCTTATCAGACCTATACAGTGAAAATTTGTGTCCGGGATTTCAGTACACAGAATGTAATGAGTCAAGTTAAAATTAACCATGTATACTACTATAAAGAATGCCATGGGATCTCAAATGATTATCAACTACAGTATCCCTCTCACATCTGGATATCGTAAGTACTACCAGACATACAAATAACATTTTCATACAGTACTTTAAAAAAAGTGCTTTTTGAAAAGCTATGTTATTCTTATTATAAACTAAATCCATATTTTAGGACTTGGTATTGCTTGTAGAATGTCTGAGAACAAATTGGAATATTATTAAGTTTTGACTATTCAAAAATTACACTTTCATTGACTAAATGTTTTCCTTCTTAGTGCTACTGAAAATGCTTTACTAAGCTTAAAAAAAAAATCTTCCATCAGAGTCTAAATAATGAAAGTACAATATTTCCTTTCCATGCGAATTTGGTAGAGCCCATATGAAATTACAAACTGAACACAAAGATCAAAATACAGCCTTAGTGAGATTTAAAAAAAAAAAAAAAAATCCAAATTACTCAGGGAAATTAATCAATATTGGCTCAATTCTCTGTTCAGTAAACAACAAAGTACAGCAAAGGGGTTGTGCCACAGGAGCACTATGCCCACCAAATGCTGAATTTCTTTAAATTACACTATACTAGCTCTATTTAAATAATTGTTTAAATTGTATTAGAGTAGTTGTGATTAGCTGCATTCATCTTCTCAGTAATTTAAGCCAGTTTTTCTTAACTCTTCACTGTAAACTCAGTATATTGCTTCTTGACCAACAGCAACGGCCTGGCCCAGCAATTCCAACTCACAAATATCCCTGCGGACTTAATATTCATCAGGGACATTGTAACTTTTTTTATAAAAAGGAGTGCCATTAGATTGTATTTCAATCACACCATATGCAAAATTCAGAAGACTATACTTAAAAACTTACTTTGTGACTAGATTAAAACCCAGAAGTGGAGGAGAAGGAGGAGGAAAGTCACTCCCCTCGCCCCTGGGGATGGGGCAATTCCCCCAGCCCACTTTCTTTCCGTCTGCCAGGGTATGGCAGGGCCTGGAAGTGCCATGGCGGAAGGCTGGCAAGCAACAGCGGGCGCTGGAAGCCTCCCCATCTCTCATCTCCAGAGACTCTCTCCAACTGCATTCAAACCCTAAACCAAAGGCCTGTCCAAGTGTGCAAACAGAGGGAGCTTCCCCACACGGCGGCAAGGGTGAAGAGGCGTCATCCTTCCCGTGTATTTGCTTCAAAGCATTTTGAGAAACCCATCCTGTTTATGATCTGCATGATGTATCTTAATGCTCATTAGCTTTTTCTTCTTGGGGGATCTTAAGTTGTTTGTGTCTAATGAAATGCTCCATCCTACCTGAGGACATTATTCTATTAGACTGAAGCCAACAAAAGATGGTCTATAAAAAAGGGGTGCAGGCTTGGTAACAACTTGAAAATAAAAGATTAACACTAATGAAGGATAGAAATTGTTCATATAAGAGTCATCCTGATTTTAAAAAGATGCATAATTTAAGGAAAACACATATAACAACTGTGCATTTACAGTGAGTATACCTATACATGTCAGCAACCCACAAGCGAGTATTGTATTCACAGTCTAACAAGCATCTCTGTTATAAAATTATTTCTTTGAGCAATGGACTACTATGGATTACCTTAGTAATTAATGAAATTAATTAAAGGCACACTTAAAAGATTCACATTAGGAGAAAGAAGTCTGGGAAAGCAGACTCTGCTGGCAATTGCTGCACAAGCACCTCCCTGTGGCTCTGAATTCTCGGAGCTGAAGCCATAAAAGGGATGCTGTCGGAAAATCTCTTGGGATTTTGGCTCACCTTCTTTGAGGGAAGCTCCCTGTAGATGTACTTGTGGGAATCTATTGAGGAGCAAATCTCCAGCAAGAATTTTGACTTACAGGCGGATTGCAGAACTGCTACCCTAAATCAAACATTTGTGCTACTCGGACTGTGTATCTCTTCAAGCTCTAAATGTCTTTCCCCATAATGTATGATCAATGATTAATATAATGAGGACCTAATCTGGGAACTATCACAGTAAAAATATATACATATATTTTAATATACAAACACACAGCTGTCAATTCAAGAGATATGAACTCAGCACATCTCTGTATAAAACTCAGGATGATATAATTACTAATCTACATGACAGAAATCCTTAGGGACACATGACTTGAATGGTATTTCAGCCATAGTGACCAGTGGTTCCCCAGGCTTTGGTTCATTGGAAACAGGGTAGTAAATCTGCTCGCAGGTACACAGTGATACCACTGCTGTGGCCCAAACTGGCAGGGAAAGCAAATTAGCGTTCAATAGTCCTGCAATGAAATTAATGAAAGTTATGGACCTTTGCCACAGCTCAAGTATTGTCATTCTACCCTTAACATCTTTACTATGCAGCCTAATACAATTTGAGAAATCCTTATATGTATCCCCACAGGGTATATGACATGCAGATGACATCCTAAATGTCTTGGTTGATCACAAATAAAGGATGAACAACTTTTTTGACAGTTATGATAAGCAAACTAGTGAAAATGAGGTTCTAGAAAGACTATCAGAAGAAAAAAAGTGTAATTTAGGTAGAATTCAAATATACTTTCTGACAAGTACTTAAGGGAAAAGTCACAGAACAAAAGTTCACTCTCCACAGTGAGTGCAGAATTGCCTGTTAAAGCCTGACGCTTACTCATTTTTCTCAGAGGAATTTTTCCTTATTACTAGATGGAATAAAAAAGAGTCTCCTCTTGATTTGAAAGCTGAAACATTTTATTTGTGAGTACCCAGCTGTAACCCCACAGTGATTATGTGTCCGGTGGAAAGATATGGGCTAGCTCTATAAAAATTATGGTGATAATCACTTGCCTTTACATTACATACTAGATGATAAATTGAGATGGCAGGTAGATTTCTTTCCTCTGGGGAAAAAGAGAAATGAAAAACTTCTCAGTAAAGCAGGCAAAAATTGAACTATTTGCTTCCCAAATGAAAATTTCTTCCACTTCATAAAGAAATACTTCAATCTAGATGATTTAATGGGCTGTAATAAGACGCACTATATCTTCCCAGAATAGATGAAGTGATAAGATAGTGATTTCCATGAAGAGTGGTAGGAGAAGCTTCCAGAACCCCAAAATGGGACAAGATCACTCTCCTGACATCACTGATTGGTTACACAAATGCTGCTAAAAAAGATTAATAATATCCGAATAGCAGTATTGTCTAACCCAAGACAAAAAAACCAGAACAAGAGAGTCAATAAAAGGGCTGAAGGGGAAAAAAACCACACAGCCCCCTGCCCCAAACCAAACCCTGTTTCTTTGATTCAGTAATTTTATTTAGTTTCTGTCCATTATATCAATGCCAGTGAGAGAATATTCTTGAAAAAGACTGGTTAACCTGGGCTTGACAGAGCCAAAAGCTTTGAAAGCTAAGAGGTGATTATAAAAAACCAGAAAGACGACAGTCAATGCTGCCTCTTTAAAGCTTTTAAATGATCCTTACACAGTTACAAAAGTTAGCTCAAAGCATATTTTTTCTGATTTTCACTCCTAATGATTTCTTTTAACAGCAAAATAAAGCCTGTAAAAAGGGCTGTTCATGGTGATTCCATTAATAAGTCTGTACAAAGATTCCCCCCCCCCCCCCCCCAGTCTGGCCTATATCTTTATTTCTGTTTAATAAATGAATACAACAAAACTGTAGGGCAAAAAACAGTGAAGAAAGTGCTGCAAGAAGTTTATATTGCCCTGCAGTCAATTTGCTGGTCAAAGTTGACAATGACCATTTAAAAAAAAGAAACTCAAAACAAACCTCCAACTTTGTCCAAAAAACCCCTCCACCCACTGGAGATAAAACTTAATGAATACTATTAAATTAAAACAAGACATAGATATAAGTTTCCACTTCATCAAGGTAAGGTCATCTTGTACATCAACAATTCTCTGACATGCCTTAAACTGAAGACTAAAATCAAGACATCTGTCTGCATTGGCTCACTGGAGTCATATGAAACACTTGGACAAAACTAACTAGTCATACTGCTATGCCTTTTCCTTATTTCCAGAAATACATGCTATAAAGGCATCTATAGCATAAACACATTGAATTCTTTTTGTACATTCCTGTCTTGCGTAAGCAATACCTGTGCCTGTAACAACGAAGTTAATGTAACCACAGATTGGAAAGTTTCTC
The DNA here is from genome assembly GCF_026419915.1 of Harpia harpyja. Classification (NCBI taxonomy): domain Eukaryota; kingdom Metazoa; phylum Chordata; class Aves; order Accipitriformes; family Accipitridae; genus Harpia; species Harpia harpyja. The sequence goes on along the minus strand of NC_068940.1, from coordinate 52,950,299 downwards.
TGTACAAGCACTGATTGGCAAGAATGGAAATTGGTGCATTTAATGATCCCTCTATTATAATATTGCTCAGATATTAAAAAAAGAAAAACACTGCTCTAGGCTTCAAAATTCAGCATGAACAGCTGATGTGGGCTGAATCCTTCTTAAATAGATATGATTATATTTCAATGTCTTTTGTGATTACGACAATTTTGACAAGATAATCATCTCCTTTGAACAGGACTTTTTAAGATTTCGAGAAATAATGTAAGATTTATTAAATAATCTGTCAAATTATCTATGAACCCTGCTTTCAAAAGAGATCCTATGATCTCATTAAAATAATTACAGAAAATCTATGCCTGATATTATAAATAACAAGTACCAGTATCACTGGTATACGAAGGAGAGATCTAAAAGTACAGGAACTTGCAGGATTCAAAAGGTGATAGCATAGCTTTGTTCTCTTAAGATAGTCAACAGAAGTTTCTGTGTTAAATATCCTGCACACTGAGTCAACTTTTGAACCATAGTCTTCAAAATGGAGGGAAAGGAAACAAGTCTGTAGCTAATGCTAAAATTAAATAAGCTGGATATGTATATTGCAGCCTCATTTCTCTTTCCTCACACTGTTGCCTCTTTTCTCTCACTGCTTTTGGGGAGAAGCAAAAGCCAGTTCTACACAGCAGAACAGTTACACAGAAAGAGAAGCACAGGAACAAGCAAAAATCAATAGGAAGTGTCTTTAAAAAAATCTTTGCTAGAATTCTCTTTTCAGGAAGAGCATGAGAAAATAAAGGAGTGAAACCTGAGATGATGTCAAGAATGAGCAAAATTATGAATTTTAAACATCATATCAATTTTAATTTTATGTATTTGTGCTTCTTTTAGGGAAAGACAGGACTGAGAATAACTGGGAAAAAGGGTATGGTGTTTACTTTCCTGTGATGTAAATACAGTAGGCAGGAAAAAGAGGATAGGAACAGCTCTGAGAGCTACACAAAAGAGTTACTTCCTCTTAACTCCTGCTGCCATTGATTATAGCCTTACCCTAGTAGACAGCACTGCACTTGCAAAATTCAAGTGTCTTCTGCCTCTTACACTGGGGAAGTTACTCTCTTTTAATTGAAAACTCTTGCTCTTGGAGAGTAAAGGGTGAAGCAATCAACCAACACAAGGTGATAATGCAGGCAAACTTCTTATCAAGACGCTTAAAGATAAAAAACTTCGTATTATCCGAGAGAATGTTACTGATACAGAAGGTTTTCCACCTAAGCTACTTGAAAGACATAATGCTGCTCTCATGCCACCATGTCAGAGCATGACAGAACTGAAACTGCTACCTGTCAATAATATCACCAGACTAAGTCCCTGCACGACTCCCACTGATTGGCATTCTACAGTACAACCACTCCAGCAGAAGTGGTCCCTATCGCTCAGTGAGAATGAGGAGTCAATAGTCTACGCACAAACCTGTTTCGAGTACAAAATGGCATTTTATTTACCGTGAAATCAAGCACTGTGTTTCTGAACAGCTATTTAACACTACAAGGTTAGTTATTTCAGAAGGCATTAAGAATATTGTTCCAATACTTCATAAAGCTGAAGTACTAAACAAATATATAAATAACATGAGTTATTTAAATAACTGAATGGTTAACTGAAATAGGAGAAATCCAACAATCATTTTGTAAGGGGTTTTAAGTGTAGAAGGCTATCTTCTCCAGAGAAATTAACTGAAATTTAAAGCCATGAAATTTAACTTCACATACTTTGTTTTCAAAATTCTTTTATACTCTTTTTTACTTTAAGAGGAAAAGACCAGCCAAAAAGTTATCCAATGATGCTAAAGAAACACATGGACTTTTAAAATGTTTAGAAGCCAACTCACCAGTCTCTTTACAATTCTCAACAAAAGCTTCAGTTGTTGTGTATCTTTTTTGGACTTCAGTACTTCAGCAAAACTGTCCATGTTTTCTGGAGACATACTCTCCTGACCGTTCCCTCCATACAGCTGAACGAGCAATGATAAGCACTGTGAGGCACTCACAAATATTTCAGTATCTTCACTGGGAAGCTAAAAATGAACAAAAACCGAACAAACAAAAATCAAATTCCAATTTCAGAAAAAATGCATATCACTGGGGATTTGGAAGAGTATTAACATCTGCATTGTGCCAGGAAAGAATCATTTCTAGTTGATTGACTCAAAATTCCATTACACTAATAAAGTGATGAAAATATAATTAAAATATATCTGTTCTTAAGCAGCAGTATAACAATGTCTCTGCTATGATTCTATCAAATAGCCTATCTATAGCGACATCATAAAAGCACTGAAAATGTTGCTCCCAACTCTGTTATTCAGAGAGTATATTTTGCTTTAAATAGAAGTAGTAATAGCAGAAAGTATCATTATAGCCATGATGTCTAATCTTCTACATAATGCACACCATAAAACTTCATCTAATTATTTCTAAATCAAGTCTATGGCTTCTGGTTGAGGCAGAGTACAGGCTATCTAGCTATTGAATGGGTTTTAAGTAGTCACATTAGGAGGTACATTTTGTAGATTTTAAATATTTTTCCTGAATTCCAGCTTTTCTGCACTCCTCTGAAGAGCAGACCCTGGAGCAGGCCCTACCAATGGGATGGAAAAACTCTTTCCCGGGAAGCAAAATTATGGAAAAGATTTGGCAGCATGGCTAATAATCATCTTTAAATGAGCTTCTGATAGTATGACACCACTATCAAAATGATTTATATCTTTCTTGAAAGTACAATCTGGAAACACGAGTAGAGATATTCTATTATACTTGTATTTGGCACTGTTGGAATGACAACAGGAATGCAATGCCTAGTTTTAGCGCAGACAGTTCACGAAAGCTAGTGAAAAAAATCATAGAGGTTTCTTTGGAACAGGCAAGAGGATGACAGATTAGAAACCATAACAGCAAAGGACTGAAGGAATTCAATGTCTATAGCTTATCAAAGGGAGGGTTAAAGGGCACTTGATCATATTCTCTTGGCTACATCTGAGAAAATGCAGGCTGAGGATATGTTAATTCCTTTACCTGAAAAAGGACCAGTAAGAGATGATAGCTCAAAACTTTAGATAAAGGAATTCAGATTAAAAGGAAGATAATACTTTGATTTCCTTTTTTCTTTCTTTCTTTAATAAGAGTGATTAACCACTGAAACAACTTTCTTAGAACTGAGACAGATTCTCCATAACAGGCAATTTATAAATCACAAAAATATTTTTTTTCTTAAAAAATAACAAAACCCTTTTCTACAATGAGGAATTAATTTAGGAAAGTCCTATGTCTTGTGTTATATAAGATCCTAGACTAAACAATTACAATAGCCTTTTGTCGCCTTACAATCTATGAACTGAACAAAAGATACCAGTGGTGGTCTTAACCAATAAGGTATAGAAGTGTAAAAACACCTCATCACTCCTACTCAGTTTTTAATTCCAAAAGTACTATTTAAATACAAAGAAGCTAGATTAAAGTACAGTTAACAGACTATCCTTACTGGCAATAAAAAAGAAACAATTTTTATTATCTGTCCAACCATTTATATAATACATCCAACCATTTCAATAATGATTACTTATTTAACCTGCAGTATGAACTTCCCAAGTTTTTTCATTTTAAGGAAAACCCATACAGTTACTTTAAAGCAATCTGTGAACATATCATCAGACACATACTCCTCAGATATTCGAGCAGCAATTCCCCAGGGATCTGCATGCAAATACAATCCTGTTTTCCATTAGTTTCATAGAGCTGGCTGTTTAAAACAGACTGAACTGAGATGTAAGCTCTGAATACATAGCCCCAAGACATATCACATTCTATTTGACCTAATGCTATGCAAGTGATAGGACCACAGCAGCTATTTCTTCCACAGTTTTGCTGTATGGTTTTTCTTCATTCCAATCTAAACACCACCTACTTGATTGTTTCCTTTCCAACATCCATAATTATCTAATAACATCATCAACATAAATAGCAAGGCTAAAAAGGAGGAAAAGCTATAAATAGTAACAAGCTTATAGCTCCATTTATATCTTCAATCCTTATCAAGTTAAAAAAAAAATCCAGTGATCTCACTGGGGGCTTTGAGCCAACTTGTATTTCCTTCACTGGAAAAAAAAAAAAAAGGCTATTAGATAAAGGAAGGAAGAATTAAACTACTTTAACATATCTCTCTCATCCCTTTCAAAAGCAGTACTTCAGCTTACAGCTTCTTACTAGATTAGTGTAGACAGGTGTATCGACCACTCCCTGAAGAAAATCACACTACAAGAACTATATTCAATTTTCAAACGTTGTTTGTTGGCTAACCAAAAATACAAAATAAAAAAAATCAGTGAACATTTGGACAGACACGTCCTTGCCCTGGCATTGCAGTGGAGGCTAGTTCCCTGGGCTCCATAAGCACAAAATCCCATGTATGATCAGTAATCACAACAGCCATACTTGGAAATGAGACTGTTCCCAAGGTCTTTTTCCGAGATATTCACTAAATACCAGAGGAGCAGAAAGGTGTCAGTTTCTGTAGAGGATTGTCCCTACAGCAACCTCACATGAAGAAATACAGAAAGCACCATGTCCTTGGCAGTACTTCCTGACACCAGGAGGGTACATGGCTTTCAAGGAAGCAAATAAGTGTTATTCCCAAGGTAGGCTGTCTTCAGCAGGAGTCCCCAGTTAAGCAAGACAGTGGAACATTTTGCTCTAGGTGAAGAGGGCCAATGGCTTTGCTTATCTCCTCCTGGCATGCCCAACCTTTTATCACTGTTGCTGCTGTTCTTTGTCACCCAACAAGAGAAAGGAAGATCCTGAAACTCTCCGTCCAATGTCTTGGCATCAGATAGGCTCGCTCTTCACAGGATATCAAGCTTTCAGCAACCATCCTCCAAACCTAGCCACTAGTATAGGTGGTGGAACCACTCCAGAGTTCATGGTACTTGCCAGCCATGACATCGTCCTATTCAATCACAAATGCCAATGAAGTCCTTCAACCCCTGCTGTACTTCAGGCTCTTCTGCTACTCTGCTTCACCAGAGACCCTTTGAGCTTCAGCGTTATCTAGAGTTTGGGGGGCAAGTTGCTGTCGTCCTGGAAAATTGCAGGGTGAAACAATAACAGCATAGGTCTTGGATGAATAAGAAAACAAGCTGGGGATAGGAAAGACCATATTTACTCTGGAGGGGATGAGAATCATTGGCCTACAGTCTAATCCATCAATGATTAAGGTGGAAGAAGAACTCTCAGCAATGTCCCTATTTAAGTATGTCCACATCAGCATTTTTCTATAACTCTCACCATTTTGCTGTTTCACTACTGACAAGTAGTGATTTAGATGTCAAAAGTCGTAAGTTGGTAACCTGAAATTTAACACTAGCTGCCAGTCAGTGTTAGTACTGGTTATGAAGAGTAGGGGATCTGAAGAAAATTATTGGTATGAACAAAAGCAATGACTGAAAATATAGTAAATATCTGTAAATACAGAAAACCAAGGAATGAAAATTCAGCTTTCAAGTAAATAGTATCGCATGTATAATAAAAACAGCAAAGCTTGATTCATGTTGCTAAGCAATGAATATAGCTGGACGGTTCATCTCTTAATCAGCTGGAACAATGTTCTGATTATTTTTCTAATCATAACAATTCCATTTGACATGAAGTAGTATATTTCAAGTCTTTGAAATGCATTTATAGTTTTTCATGACAGCAGCTCCTTAAGTTTTTGTTCTTTCGGGGAGGAGAAACCCATGAAAAACTAGAGTTCTAACACTTTAAGAAAATATCTGCCCCTTAATATTTCATAATTACATGAAAATACTCTAGTGGCCTTTCATTTCTTTTTGCTTTATCAGTCTTAGAGGGGATTATGGATTTAGCCCTTCAGCAAGGTAGGAATGTTAGTAGTCCTTCTCCTTGCAGCTGTTAATATTCTGGACTAGTGCACAGTTGGAAGAAAATCCAGCACCTTAAAATAAATTACTGAACAGCTAAAGTAATAATTTTTGCCATTCTCTAACTCAGAACTGTAGATTTATTTTTCACTTCAAAATTCTAAAATAATGCCTCGTGACACGACTTTTGTGCAGTGAAGATTGTGTATTACTTTTTACTTAATTTTTATGGCCATGTTATAACTTCCTGTAAACAGACTCATAACATAAAATTCTACTTCTCTTCCTTTCTAGATGGAACCTGCTCTGTGTATTTTAAGGTTAATGTGGTTAAGAGCAGAAAGTTTCTTGTTATTATTTATCTATATTTCTGCAGTCTGTTGTCAAAAATGCCTTCATTTTGAACCTAGTTGCAGTGTGTTCCTGAACTGCAAACCATTGCAAGAAACATGTGATCGTCTGAGCTGAAGTGGCAGTTTTCACACTGTTGGAGTTGCTACAGCATCTAATTTTAGAGCTACAATGAAACTGTCTGGATTACCCAGAGGGGACACTGTTTCAGTACATTAATGAGGTTATACACAAAGAGAGTTTATTACAATAACAGGTAGATGTTCATTAGATCACTAATGTGATTACAGAATGTGCTGTAAATGAAACACCATTGGGAACTATAGGGAAGATGATTTTGCAAACATTAAACAAAATGTAAAAGCAAAACATCATTATTAAAGGTCCCAACTTTATTATGCTAGTCTTATTAGTAAATATGCACAGTTTTAATTGAAAAAATAAAATATTATATTTTGGCTTAGGGCAAAATTGTCATCATCCTACCTAAGGGAAAATATTTTAAAAAACAATATATTTTCAGTTCATTTTAATCTAGCCTAATTGCTGAGAAACTAAATCCCCATTCTGAAATTCTGTGCTTGTGACAATATACTCTTATTTCCTCTGGTGCACTTTTGTTTGGGGTTTTTTTGTGGTTTAGTTTGTTTGGTTTTTTAGGGTAGCTCTGTAGAAGAGAATTCTTCAAATATAATTCGTAGGTAACATTTCAAATACAGTAACAGCAATACATTATACAATACAGGAAATATACATATGTCTTTCCACTCTGACCACAGAACTGTCTGTATCCCTAAGAAATGTGAAATAAAATTCTGCAGTCTATAGGGTTATCATTCTTCTGCAGTCATTTTCATTATTCAGTGGCAAATACCTTCATGTGTTCTGAAACCAAAGTCAGGGCACAGCCTTACAGCCAGAGCAATGTAGAGACAGAAAGGACCCAGAATAGGTCAACTCATTCATCCGTGTGCACTGAGGCTTCCTATTTGTCTTCTTCAGGTTTGCCCATGATTAACTGGTCTTTCAACAGTAATATACAGAGCACGGTAATCAACTGCAAATTTTACTAGTAATACTATAATGAAGAAGCTTACCACCAGAAGACAAGAAAAGTTCTCTCCCAGCAATCTGGTAGGCTGCAGAAAAGACTGGAAGATCTACACCTAGGATCTAAATCCAGGATCTACAGAGAAATGAAACTCCTTTTTATAGGTACTGCCAGGGTTACTGACAGTTTCTGAAAAGTTTCTGAAAAGCCACACTGAAGTGATTTCAAAAGCAAGTAAACATTAATTTTTTTTTCAGTATAACGTACATCAAAAAGTAGAAGGTATTTTAGGTCTTCTATAATTGCTGCAAGTTGCAGTATAATAATCAAATTACATTTATGTTCAAGCGGAGAAACATTACACAAAAAAGCTAAGTGTAATTAACTTTTAAACACAAAGCTGCCAAGCAGAAAACTAAATGCTCAATTTATTTTCCTTTTATTGATCAATTAAGGGCAGACTGATCATGGGATTAAATACTGAATTCTCCATATTTGCAGCGTTTCCTGCATGACAGGATTTGTAATTATTTCTTCTTCCACGTTCTTAAAAACTCTGAAGTTTCATTTACATGCAATCCAGGTTTCCTATACTTGCTGTGCTATGCCCTAAGTGATAGACTAAATCACCATTACAGAAGGGAAAAATTGATTCTAAGTTTTTGACATTTTCAAGTTTAACTCACATTGATTTTTGAGGGATTATTAAGAGAGATAAGCATGTAGAACTTGAGGAAAATAAATAGACTAGTCAATGGGGCATGGAACAATCATCTACTTGAGGGATATACATATCAATGAGGCAAAGCAATTATTCAAAGTGACATAAGAAACTATAAATACGGTAAGATAGGTAGAAATAGCAAACCAGAGAAAAAACTTCTGACTCAGTATCTTAAAGTGATGGTTAGTTCAGAATTTACAACCTCCATTATCTCCAGAAAATAAAGTTCACAAAGAACTGAATGCCTCCAAACAGTAGTAAAGGATTTTGTAGCCACACAGCTCAATGAATACCGAGAACTACTGTTGGCAGCTCCACAGAACTTAAGCTTAGGCAGGCCTGAGTCTTCCTGAAGGGCAGGGAGCATATACATCTTGAGACACCCACTAGGGTTCACAAAGGATCTAGTCCTATTTAAAGAGATTAGAGCATAAAACATTTTAAACAAGTGGAACCTAAATGTTAAAATTATTATTCCATTTTCAAACTCTTCCAACCTTGACAGGAAATGTTTAATGCAGCAATGAACAAAGGATATAAAATTTAACAAACCTTGCTGAAATGACTTTCATATATCCAATCAAGTGCATGTATGTAAAGAACAACACACACATTAGAAGAGAAAATCCCTCACTTTTACAAAATCTTTAACAAAATTCAAAACCAAACAACAAAAGAAGCAGCACTAATGGTCTTTACTCTTTACCCGTATGCTAGAATCAGCAGATTTTAAATAAGCATTTTAAACAAACCAGAATCTGTAGAAATACAGAACAAAGCAAAACCTAGCGGTAATTTGCAGCCATGCTTCTGAAATACAAGGGCAAGTCAGAATCTAATCAGTACATGCTAACTATACAATTATCCTATCCTTTAATTAAAAACTTATAAAAGACTTCCAGGTGGTATAGGCTGAGTAAAGCTTGGCCTCTAATTTTCTGTTCTGTAGAGTTAATGGAATTTAAATTTATGACTAGTTTCACTTTAAAGGAACATTTGCATCTCTTCATGTCTTACTATTTATCATATATAGTGATTTAAAAAAATTAATAGAAAATAAATTAAAATAATTTATAAAGATGAAATATTATATAGTTGAAATTCAGTCACTTTGGTTTAGGTCATTCAGTGAACATTTCCAAAAAGTCTTTGTCAATAGCTGGTTAAAATAAATCCATCAAAAGAGGACTTTGCAAGAAGTATAATGCCAAAAATCAATAAAAAAGGAATCACACTCTTCCCCAAAATAGAAGATGACAGACAGTGCTAAACATAGTAAAAGGACCACAGGTATTCATACCACAATACATCTGAAAACCTATATTTAAATGAAAAACAAAAAAAATTTGAGTCTAGAAAAGAACACAGCGAATCTGAAATGCCTCTAAGTGAAATAACCTGGAAAGGATAGTGTGATATGTCACAAGGAAATTCTCACATGCCATTTTTATGGGTTTATGTTGAATAAAAGGCTGAGGCAGCCTCTAAAAACCCTGTCTGGCTCAAGAAGCATTCCTCTACTACAAGCTATTACACACAGAGCCGACACAAATCTCTTGCACAATATGATGGAGGTTGAGCTGATGGGATGCGTCAGGGCCACAATACAGCACTCTGTGGAGATCTCAACGCAGCGCTGTGACATCTAGTAAACCCTGGAAAAGACTGACTTCAGACAGACAGACTTCAAAGATGTTTACAGATCACCAGGGATCATTCCCACTCAGAAATCCCTCAGGTTCATGTTAAAATAAAACTAACCCCTTGAGAAAAACTCAGAAGGCTCAAACCCAAGAAAATAATATTAAAAGGCATCACTCACTGCAAACTAATTTTAGATTTGCTGAATTTTCTAATGGTAGCAGTACTTGTTTCAAATTTTGAATAACATCCTTTCCCTATGCAGTGATCACTAGTCCATTCTAAAGGGCTAAAATTTGGCTGTACATATGTATCTGAATTGAGAATCTGCAGCCTGCCCCTCGTCCCACTTCTATGCTTGGGACAGACTTTGACATCACTGGTAACCTGCAAGTCACTGTGACCTGCAATTTCTTAAAATTTGTTAGAGTCTTTCCTTTGTACTAGGTGGGAGCTCATAAACAATGGAAAACTAGCAAACAGAGCTCTAACATCTTGAATTCAGTTGAATAATTCTAACTTCAGCAACATTCCAAAAGGCTTACAAACAAGCAAATTCTCACCAGTTGAATAAGCAGGCTAATTAGGTCCATCAGGGGTTTATTGATAAGCAGAAGGTCTTCAGCAGCCTGTGTGTCCCCTCCTGTGCCAGACTTCTGTGCCTTAATGAGATGAGAAAAAATAAAAAGCAACCTTGGTGACTGTTCCGCTATGAGAAACAAATTGGGTCCATTAGTTGGTCGAAGTTTGAAGGAGACTTACATACACTCTTTTCTAGTTAAGTATTCCTGGGCTCCCAATGAGCACTTATGCTCCCTGTGTCTGTAACAATAAGCACAAAGCAAAAGGGACTCATGCTGTCATGGCCATTCTGCACAGGCTGAATATACTGACCTACGTGACATTTCTTCAGCAAAATGCTATAACCTGTATACGCAAAAGATATCTCTAAAGCCATAAATGTTTTATGTATTTGTGTTCTCTTTCAACACAATGTGCCTATTTTAACATTAAAGTTCAACTATTTTTTTTTCCTTTATCAGGAACAATTTTAAGTGCAACTCAAAACAAGAAAATCAAGGTGACCAAAAAGTTAGGATTCTCAGCAATAATGTCCAATTTTGCCCTTCTGACTCACTTTGTATCCTGAAATAGGAATAATAAAATCTTCAAGTGACCAAAGTCTGTGATAAGATCTATTACTACTTATAATTCTGACCATTGTCATACCCCCTCATCAAAACACACTGCCATCCTAGGCAGTGCTATTTATGACCCATCCCTGCCCCAGGACACCAGAAGGGTCTGCTTGCAAGATTTTTCATTTAACTTCATTATCTTGCACCAGCTTTGGACCATGACCCTATACAGTCAAGCCGCTAGAGGAAAACGTAAACATTTTGTCTAAAGAACACATTTAAAAATCATTTTTTATTCTGTTTCATTTAAAGCTCAATCCTAAAACCATCACCCAAGTGTAATACCTGAGGATTTTGGTTTGGTTAAGTGAGCACAGGAGCAAGGAGGAGAACGTCTTCATTGGAGGAGGAAGTCCTACCAATGCTGTGATTTGCAGTGGTTCAAACAGGAACTTGGAAGGCAAATTGAGCAGCATAAGAGAGGAAATGCTTTTGTCGGTGCACATGCAAAGGTTACATATGCTCTTTGTGTATAGTAATCACATGTGATTTATAATAAAAAGATTATGTTTTTTATGGAATAATCTTTCTTCTTTTAAAATGAATGGAAGAAAAATGCTTTGAACTATCATCAAGCAAATGTTGAATTAAGCCACTTATGGAGTACAGAAATAAAACAGTCAGCTGGGATCTGTGTTTCCAGCACACAGTGAGGCTAGTATATATAGTCTAGCCAGGTAACTACATGAAACAGTGACATGAAGTTGAAAAATACGTGCTTTTCTCTTTGCACCACACTAAAAAAATCAATAAAACCAGAATAGTGGGCATTTCATTATTTAGGATAACAGGAAGTTATCTAAAAAATTGTTTAAGATGGTGATGACCCCAGCAAATAAATTCCATACCTGTAATGTCTGGCGCACAATATTTGCTGTATACATCAGCATGCAGTGCAAAATGTCAAGCAAGGACAGAAGCAGTGCATTTCCTGTCTTGGTGCTGCTTTTATCATCTGCCTCCAAGTACAGAGCTACGGTTTCTATTAGGAGATTACAGATATGATGAGCCAGTCCTACACAGAAAGTGAGACAAAAAAAAGAAATAGACTGTCAGGAAAAGAACAATGTGGAAGGTTGTTAAAAATAATAGATTAGGATAAAAACAAAATTTCATATACATTATGAATATTTATTAAATTTCCTCTTTTTCTCCATTATAATAATTACCTCCTCTCCTATTCTGTTTGGAGCAGCTCATAATGAGAGTTAAACTGATACAATCAAGTTTGCTAACTGCATGGAAAATTATGTAACATTCATTAAATAAAGACATACTTTGAATCCTAAACTTTTCTGGAGCATGCTGGTACACAAGTCTCCTTCACAACACTCCCGATCACAAGAATTAAGCAATTTCTCCAGGCTGTTACCAAATGACACATCAAGGTTGGAGACTAAAGTTTTCTTTCTTAACTGGTCTACCAATTGCAACCTTCCTATATGCTTTAATTGTAGAACTGAACAGTGTTATGCTTAACATAGAATATATTCAGAAGAGCATTATAAATGAAATATCAAATACAACACCTAAAATGTTATTAAGATTTGTTTGACTGATGGTAGTAAAAAAGTTTCCTAAAAATACCTTCTTGTTTTGAAGCATTTTTTTAAGCTCCTTTGGAATTTTATAACATCAGCTCCTGTGGCTTGCTTAACCCACAGATCAATTGACATATCAGAAAAAATACAATCCCTTTCAAGGCAACACCGATTCAATCCAGAATCTTTCTGTCTTTCAAATACAAAGTGACTGAGTTCATTACATTTGATCTTAATCTTTTTCTTTCAGAGTTTCATAAGGAATGAAAGATACTTTGTTCCCCACCAAGAACATAATTATGTTTGTAAACTACCTGCTTTTAAGCTGGCAATTAGCCATACTGTGACTTGGGTGCACATATGTAGTAACACTGTAGTATATCAGTATATTAGCTTCTAGTCCCCATGACTGTCAAAAACAACTGAAGTATTTCACTGATTTCACAGAAATAAAAAGACTGCTTTTATAAGTTCTCCTTTAAAAGTAATTGTATATATTTTTACAAACAAGAGTACAAGATTAAAATGAGACATTGTAGAATACAATATGTAATTACACCATTCAGCTTTTGAGAGTAGTCAAATCTGTAGGGTGTTGAACTATTTTGGCTTTGAAAGATGCCCCAGCAATTAACTAAACTTCTATGAAATATTTTCCTCCCCTATTCATCACCCTTAATACTTTCTTCAGGAAATTAAATACAAAAACATTCATTTAGAATAGAGTTACAGGTCAGGATCAGTAAGACCTGCACTCTTCTTATATCTCACATCTTTTGTGTTTTTATGATTACTAGCATTATTCTTTCACAACAGTTTGATTGATGGACTACAGCTCAGTCTGAGCTTTGAATTTCCTGGAGTTTTGTCTGCATAAACCAAATTCTCAAAATTATATCAGTCTAATCTCACACATTTAATTTCCTTCTCCTTTTTTAAAGTACAATTTCTGCTGCAGTTCTGAACACTTCATACAAAATGGATAGCATGCAGAGACACATTTAAGTGATACCACCAATACCCACCAAGAAGAAAATAACAGACATAATTCTATGTCTACCCGATACAAAACTTGTGGTTATTCTATGCCTTTTTTCACTAGGCTAAATTAGAATAAACCTAAGAAAACAGTCCAGTAAGAGCTGGTGCCTATCAAAGCAATGTCTGCAAAATTGCCTGCAGGCATATGTCCAAGTACACTCTGTTTCTCCCTGTATATGACCACAAAACCCACAGCCACATCAAAATGAATGAGTCACCTGATTATTTCTAGATGGCTTAGATAGAACTCTTAAGACAGTGACTTGGAGAGCAATGCTGAGAAGGCCACTTTCAAATGAAGGCATTGTATGGGTCAACAGCAAGAATTTTTTCGGCAGTAGTCCTCTCTGCATTTATAGGACTAAGTAGGGAATGACTGGTAGTGAATGAAACCAAAGGATCTGTGTCTCTGATAGGCATTCCTTTCCTGTTCAACTTTGAAGAGATTATTCCTTTGGCTGTACCAGCCTGAGTCTCACAACTGCCTCATTTCTGCTGTTTGCTGAACATGGAGGTAAACCGAATGCTCAACCTTCTCCTCACCCATTGAGACATGAATAATACAATCACCTAGATTTTATTCTCTTGAAGTATTTACATCCTAAGGGTAAGTGTATTAGCAACCCTGCCTCCAAACACCTGAAATACACCAGAATATTCACATTTACTTAGTTAACTAAAACATCAGAATTAGTGGATTTTATATAGGGAGATACATGGTCACACAGAGTTATATGTACAAAGATATGAATGTTAAAGTTGGAAATTCTGGGGAAAAAACCCACTTTTTCTGGACCTAAAATACCTTTGCAAAATTTAACACATCAAATCTTTATTATAAAGACATCTAAAATTAAACACCGGTGCAAAATGTTCCGTAACTCTCTGCATGATTCATACAGAAACCTGATAAACACTTGGTTCCACAGATAAGAAAATAAAACAGACTGACCTCTTGGCCAAGTAAATACAGTTCCAGACATGCTCTTTAAAACAGTGTATTGTGTCACAACAAAATGAAAATTGGAGGCCACAATTGTAGACATGGAAATACACTCCTTGCTTATACCACAAGACAAAATACACATTCTTTGTCCTCAGAAGAGAAAGTTGGGAAGCAGCTGTAACTTACAGTGACCATGACAAAATGCAACAGAAGTTTAACTGTAAATGCACTGTAAGAAGTTTACAGTGCCTTGGCCAATGGCACTGTAACCAGTTTACTCAAAAGGTAGCTATTAAGATCAAGACCAACATGTCTTAGCATTCCAAAAATTGAATACCAAAACAGACAGTCTGAAAAAAGAGGGTGCAATTGTTAAAAAAAAAAAAAAAAGAAACTGTATTCATAATTCAGTAAATCATAATATAAAAATCGCATATAGATCTCTAAGTTTCAGAAGATACATTGAAGGTTTTCTCCCAGATTTTACAACTGATTCAAGAACCACATTCTTCTTAATTTCCAGTAAAGCCTAAACCAATATTTATCTTTAAAAACTTCAGACAATATATTTCTGAGTCATATTTAACAGACATAACAGTAATTCTCAACTCTTCATTAGGAAGCAAAATACGCTCTGATTCAAAACTCACACCCTATGCACTCCTGAACTTTGGAAGTGGTGGATCTGAATCTGAATTCTGTATCATAGAGGAGAGGTAAACGCAATTAAATCGAGGAAGATTGTTCTACTGAGAAAAGCTACATATTTTTAAGTATTCTGGTACTTCCAAGTATGTTGGCAATAGTCCACCTTCTCAAGAGAAAAGTGTTAGAGATGGTTTACATGGGTTAAAGTAATGCATCATATTTTCTTTTAGCTAGGCATTTCTTATTAAGAGAATTAAGTAAAAACTTACTATTTAACTTATTATAGATTTTTTATTACTCAATTTGCAAATTTCAGCAAACAATTAAAATATATCACATCATATCATTTATACCTATAGTTATAGTTTAAATTTATTACAATACTTCACAGTGCACTAGTCATGCCTTATATTTATTTGTAAAAGGAGGATCTTCAAAATATCAAGCCTCAGTGCAGTTCTCTGCTATTCAAATTTTGCAGAAAAACAAGGCAAAACTTGGATTTTGTATTAGAATTATTGTGTTTATAAATTAATATAACTACAATTAAACAAAGAACCTGTTCTAATTGCAGTCCAAGATGCATAATATGTATTAAAAGGACTGCATCCAAAATTCCTAGCCACAGTTTTACAGCATTTGACAAACCTAGTGCTCACAGCAGAGTATTTCTCCTGCCCAGAGACCCCTGCAATGAACTGAACACGTTGCTAATAGTGCTTTATGAATGTGGACTGTGATGACTATGCTTGTGTTTTACAAATCTTTTCAAAAGATAAAAGGAGTCTTTTGGCCCGTGATACAGCTAATCGGACAGAATGTGCCATGATACCTTCTGGAATGAAAGCTGAGAGGAGATATTTTATTCTCACCTATTAGCAAGATGGATAAAGGAAAAGAAATCTTCGCTTCCAAATCATACGAAACATCAAAGGACAGCCTAGGAAGCAATCTTCTAGGCAATCCTTTCATGCCTACCAGCAATTAGAGCATTCAACAGACCTGTCTGCTTCCAGCTGAAGAAAACGTTAGAGCAGGTGCACTTTCTCCAAACAACGCCACCGTGCAGCCAAGAAGCCAGCAGCAAAACCCTCAGCCCGGCAAAAAGGTTTCGCTTTGTTCCTTTCTACATGCTGCTCTCTGGAGAGCTGTTTTTTCCATTTGTATCACACCTACACAAGTGACTCCCCAGGGATATTAACAAATATATATTCACTAGACTTTTCTTCTTTCTTTTACTTACAGAGTGGACCTGCTTGGGTTTTTTGCTCCGCCCGCCCGCCCGCCCCCCCCCCCCCCCCCAAAAAAAAAGGACTCAAAATAATAACATATCAGGAACTAGAAATTATATCGCCAGACTAACTGGAAAACATATTTCATAATCTTTTTAACGTTAATGATAAAACTCAAAATATTGCTAAGAAGAAACACAGGACTGTAGTCTGATAGATTTTTTCACACAGGAATTAGTTCCTCAGTACCTGAGCACCTAAGATAATCCATCATGTCATAAAGATTCTTCATTAAACCCTATTTACCTACATAAACCTGGGATTTAATTTGCATTCTTTGCATCACAGCCCTACTACTCAAGGTATCCTGTTTTGAACAACTGAAAATAGGCAACGTAAAGCAAATGGTGTCTTTAGGGTAATGGCATTTTTAAAAGAGGTTCATTGCTTTTATGGCTATTTTTGTTTATTATTTGTTACTGGTTATGTTTTAGGAACTATTTGTCTTAGTACTGTAATATTATTGAGGGAAGAATAAACTAGGATAGAAAATTAGATCACCACTGATTTCAAGATTTGGTGAGTTATGAATGTTAGACCAAGTGGAAAGAAAATGATAGGGCTGTTGAACACATCAATTCCATGACTGCTGCCCTGAAAATTATTCTCTATTCTGATCTTAAAAATGAAGAGCATCTAAAAAAGAAAATTTTGCACATATTGGATAGTCTATTCCTAGTATTGGGACAGCGACTGGACATTTTGTGACTGAATAAAGAATCACTAGGTTTGAGGAACAAAAATCTTATTTGAATTTGTCACAGTGCAGCGGTCAAGGATCTCCACAGCTTCCCTTTGCGGGAAGGGTCTGTGGCTCAGCTTTTCCTACCCACGTGGCAGGTAGGGCACTCACCAATGGTGCCCAAGCAGGCAGTCCTGCCCTCACATGCAAGAAAATGGATGTGGTAAGGATTATGACAACCAGGGAAGAAAAGCCAGTTATCACCTTGGCTACCTGGGAAGTACTATATTATCTTGAGTGTGGATGCCTGAGAGGAACACAGACCTGACATTCTCAGTGGCGAGATTTTTCTGCTTTGAGTCAGTCAAAGTACGACATAGCTCTACTTCACTTTTTCAGGACTGGCAACGTTTAGCGGTTATTGTTAGAAGGCATTTTATAGGTGGCATCTTTCACTTGTGAAGAAAGAGTGCAGAACTGATGACTCCCCAGGGAACCATGTCAAACTCTTCTCAGCCAAAGAGAATCCTGTCAACACAGAAATTTACTTTCTTCTAAAATGTAATCTATGGAACAAACATGTAGGTGATTAAGACCAACAGGGGTATAGAACAGCAAACTAGAAGACAGAAAACCAAGTGGATTCTCTCATAAAAAAAAATAATTATCTAAGTGTGATAAAAGATAGTAAAAATGCCACTTGAACAATTTAGGAATAATAAAATCACATACTGTTGAATATGCTTGACTGGTCAATACAAAAATACTAAAATATAACAAATTATAGCAACTAGGCTAGACTGTGGTTGTTCTATATGAAAAGATGTGGTTAGAATGACATACACAGAAGAGGAATATTTCTGAAAGTATAATCACTAATCCCTTGGGAGTTCCTGATTTGCTGCTGCTTTTGAAAATGAAAAAAGAAAAAAAAAAGAGGAAAAACAAAAGAAAAAAACCCGAGTTTCCCATCTTAGAATCTTGTTAATGTTTCTGTGACAAAATTTCAAGTGAATTCAAGTCTTTGTGTCAGATTGACTCAACCACACTGTAATTAATTCAGAAAAGATATCCAAGCTGTTTGAAGCTAAGTTCACCGCACAGGTGGGTACGTGGCATCAAAGTTTTGAAGGCAGGGCATTTTGTTCTAGCCAAGATTTACTGAGATGGTCCTTGTTCCTAGGAGTGTAACTCATTGAACATGAACACAAACTTGTTCAACAGGGATAGAATGAAGGATCAGAAGGTAACTTTCTTTGGAAAACAGTTTTAAGAACATCCAAATGCTTTCTAGTTCTATCAGAAAAAAAAAAATCCACAATTTTTATGAGCGAATACTACATAACTATGGACTGTAATGATGTTCAGGGGATCTGTTCACAGTGTTGATAAGACATTAATAGTGTCTCATTTCAGCAGTCAGGTTTGATTTGTTTGGATGCCATGCTGTTGGTACCACAGCCTCTAGAAATTCTATCTGCTTCTTACATTCTGTAAGTAGCTGAGAATAATTGGACATTTACTACAAAAAGATAAGTGAAAAACATAACAGAAAGGTAGGATCCACTGAAAAGCTACACACAAACTTTAAATGCTCATATCAGGCAGCTTGTGAGACTGGACATAAAAGAAACATTTCTTTTTAAATTATTTATTCAAATTAAACTTTTGCTCTTCAGAGATGAAATTTAACACCCAGCAGTGTCATAAGACTTGCTGCCAGTTCTGTCACTAATGCATATGTTATGTACATCACAAATAAGCTGCTTTTTTGTTAATTGGGGAGCATAAGGCCCTTGATGCATGTAAAATCAAGTGCTATCATCCCAAGAGGTAACTGACCATACAGTAGAGTACAATGCTAAGGCTGCCTGACAGACATTGATTTTGTAAACAGCTTTGTTGACGGCAAACACTAGTTCTTCCCAGGTGTTTGCTAGTGATCAATTGTTGGAGGTTATCACCCCTACAATTGTGTGTGAGAGTCCATGCGTGAGACAGAGAGGATGCAAGTACTCCCTCGTCTCCCCTGACAAGCCGTGCTAGGCTGCTTTAAACCGTTCAAAGGGGTAGCCTGCATTAACCCATCTGATTTTGCTTGAAGCACATTCACACACTCAAATGACCCTTCTGGCTGGAAGACCTGGGGAGTGATGGAGGTAATAGAGTGACTTCATGGGGTATGCATTTCAAACATTTCTGTCCCCAGTTGTGCATATATTAAACACCTAACTTGCATTCTTTTCATATGGATTTAAGCATTTTTGTTGATACAGTCTTTCAATATGTCAACTGTGCACTACTTGCAAGCACAAACTTCCATCACAAAAAAAAAGTATTAAATAAACCAAGACTGTAATAAGATAAAATCACATTATCTGGATTGACTATTATTAAGCAAACTCTACAGCAGCTTTTCAGTTAGATATTTTTCCCCATATTTCCCCCCCCAGAGAGACGTTAGAGCTTGTAGTCCATTTTATAAAGCATAGTAATTCTGCAGCATGCTATACTTCAAGTCACATCCCAATACACCCTATTTCATCCCTTACAAGGTGTCAACTAAAACAAAATCTCTTGGTTTTGTCAGACAGAAGTTAGATGATGCTGAGGAGATTTTGCAAACAGCAGGTTTTAATGATCTGCATGAGGAACAAGAATATCTAACACGACACCTTACTTTTTGAGAGACAACAGTCTTTAAAACCTCCTTTAAAACTAGCCTGAGATATCAGCGGTTGTTGCTTCACAATAACATGGAAGAAATTCTGCTTGCATGTTGTGAATTAATATATAGTGTATGCTTTTTCAAAAAACAAAGACTGCATGAAGTCCTCAAATTAATGGCAAAAACTAGACAAAAAGTTCTTCACCGGATCAAAATCTGTTATTTTTGTTAGATGAGGAATTCTTTGCATTCAGCAAGATTCAGTCAGTAAAGATTCAATAAAGACATTTGACTTACTGCTCAGAAAGATCAAGCCTGCAACAATTACCATGTGACAAAATACAGGGGGAATTTATATCCTGGGCCTAATTTAGAACTAGAAATTCCTCTAAAGAGATTGCTATTTTAATAATAGACTTCCTGTCACACAAGATTAAACCCTGTTTATCTACTTCAACTATCTTAACGAGCTTCTGCTTTGGCATCAACTTTTCCTTCTACCAAAATCCTTGGGAGACCACATTCAAACTTTGAGAGCTGCCTTTTTGACAAAACCTGTACAGACCAGATATGAACAGCCTCAGAATGCAGATACAGCCCTAAACTGTTGTCACAAATTGACAGCATTCAACAGCTTTGAATGATGTTACCAGCACTAATTGCTCTAGCTAGGCCTTCAAGAGTCCCTGGACTGAAAGTGATAAGGACCAATGAACCTTGGCTTCAGAAAATTCTCTGAAGTTTTCAGTTTTAAACTGCAGAAAAAAAAAAACCCCACAGTTGACTCTTGTTCCCACATATATTCAGCAAAAAAATAAGGGTAAAAACTCTATACATTTCCCTGTTGAAGAGTTATGCTCTGTAAGAAAAGATATTCAACATTTATTCCCACTCCTCTTGGTCTATTCACATCAGTCTTCCATAGGATGAAAACTGACAGAGTAAAAATGCTTGGATTTTCAAGTGACAGTCTTTTACAATTGTTACAACTAGACCAGAGAAGAAAAGCAAAGGCTAGAATATCCACTAAGCGGCACTTGCTGCTGGTTATTACAACAAAACTGAATCTATGCCACAGTTTCCTGTAACAGCCTGTGTTATTCATCAATTAAGTTCACAACAGAAATGAAAGCTGGCAACTAGTAATTGCAACTGTCCAAGGTGGTCTTGCTATATTTACACTTACATGATCAAAGGGCTTAAACAGAGGTCAGGATGTTACATGATAGTACATCTGGTTTTGCAGCTATGACCAGATTAAATTCTGGTGCCTTAAACCTACTCTGCTAGGTCAACTGTCTTCTGAATAAGTGTTAGGATAACTTTGACCAGCAGACTCTAATTTGCTATCATCTGGCCACACCAATAATGCCACATCTGATTAAATCTCTAAAATCTAACCACAGACTTTTCACCTCAGGTGTTGTTATCCTTCTTATTAAGTGGCTCAGGCATATGTCTTGTTTTGTTTGCATTGAAGCTTGTTCTACTTTGACCTATTCATGATTTTCAACCTTACCACTGGGAAGTTGGAGCTGGAACCCATCACACTGTGATCATGCTGTCACCTCAGGCTGTACCAAAAGCACATTACCCAATACTCATCACTAGACCAACAGAGCCTTCATCTTCTGTCAGCACAGCTACCTGATCCCAACTATCTTGGCTTCAAATGACTGCACTGAGCTAAGTCAGCTGGTACTACAGCTCAGCTTATTTAATCAAGAGGCAGTCCTGGCTCTGAAAGAATTGAAGGGCTGCGTGTGTTTGAATACTGTGTTCCCTACCCTGTCTCCCCTATCTCAACAGGACCTATGCGATAGGAGCATGGGTCTACTGACACTGGCTTGTGGACAGCCTGTACATTTTCTATGCAGGTAGCTGCTGCTGAGAGTAGTGGAGCCTGTGTATACAGTAACAGACTGGCTGAGACTCTTGGGGAAACTTCTGCATAAGCACTGGAAAGAGATCACATAGAATGGTTTGGTCTACTAGGCTATCTTGGTCCAAGCCACCCAGTTTTGAAACAAAACCAGTGAACTATACCACCCTCCTCAACAACAAGCTGAACTGGATCCTGCTGCAGATCTGATGCTTTCACTGAGAATCTGGATTCTTCTTTGCTCAAGGGCAACCAATTTCTTCAGAAGTGAAAAAGATGTTAAGAACATTGATACAACTACAGTGAGAGAGGTGGCCACCATGGAACAGACAAGAGGGATTTGGAGAGCCAGGATTTTTTTAAGTGGGTGCCCTGTGAAAACGTGCAACAGAACAGCAAAAGAAACAGTACGCAAGCCCTGTTTTAGTACCTGTGCTGGTTTTGGCTGGGATAGAGTTAAATTTCTTCATAGCAGCTAGTCTGGGGCTATGTTTTTGATTTGTGCTGAAAATAGTGTTGATAGCACACTGATGTTTTAACTACTGCTGAACACTGCTTACACAGCATCAAGGCCTTTTCTGTCCTCACACCACTCCACCAGCGAGCAGGCTGAGGGTGCACAAGAAGTTGGGAGGGGACACAGCTGGGACAGCTGGCCCCAACTGACCAAAGGGATATTCCAGACCATATGGCATCATGCTCAGCAATGAAATTGGAGGGGAGGTTGGCAGGGGGGGCCGTTGGTCCCAGACTGGCTGGGCATTGGTTGGTTGGTGGTGAGCAATTGTTTTCATTTGCATCACTTGTCCTTCTTGTTTTGTTTTTTTTTTCTTCCTTTTTTTCTTACAATTTTATTTTATTCTTCTTATTATCTCTTTTTAATTATTAAACTCTTTTTACCTCAGCCCACGAGTTTCTTTCTCACTTTTACCCTTCCAATTCTCCCCCCTTCCCACTGGGGCAGGGGGGAGTAAGCAAGCGGCTGTGTTGTGCTTAGTTGCCAGCCAGGGTTAAAACTTGACAGTACCTTTTTCTTTTTCTCTACCATGCCTGCTCTGCTGAGCATAGGTGTTTATTAGGCATTAATGTACTATGGGGTCCCAGTAACTTTACCAACTTGTTCCAACACAGGCAGCCTCCACCATCCTATCCCAGGGTGTGCTTCACGTGTTCCTTCTTATGTGCCTTGGGCACTACCGCTACGCACCTACATTTCTCTTCTAGCCTGCTTATGCCCAGACCAGTGATTCTAGAAAGCAAGTTCAGGCAAAGAAATTAAGTTCAAACTTTTTGTTTGACAAGATAAACAATGGGGGGGGGCAGGAAGGAGGAGCTTGCAATGAAGGGCTCATGTTCCTTTGTTCCTCCCCCATGTTATCTCAAGTGAAGAAAGAAACATTAAGGATGATAAAGTTTAACAGTAGCTTGAAACAACAAAATAATAACCCCAGCATTTTCTAAGATAATGTGCTCTGCAACAGATTCCATACAGGTCACTGCTTCCATCTAGGACTCAGGATTGCAATAGATATCGTACAGAATGGTGGCATCAGGGCATATTTGATAGGGCTTCCCTCTGTTTATGTGAAGAAACACTTCTTCTGGTTCAGAGAGAAAGCTAGTATGTCAAACGGCTTTAGGGATGCCCAATGAGTTTCAGTACAGGAGCACACACTTTTCCAGATGGAACTAACATGCAGTTGCTACCTGTAAATAGCTGAGATCTGCTCAAAATTTTGGCTCTGCTCTGTTTGAACTGGGGTTGTTCTTTACCTTTGTTCATCAACATTTTTAGAAAGAGAGAACTGACCAGGCTTAATGAAGATTGTGCTTTAAGGCAGAGGGACTTTGGAAGCAGGCTACAAAAAGTGAAGTCTGGATCTAGTGAATCTGGATCTATGCCACATAAAAGCAGCTCTGATGGGAAGGCCAGAGGAATTAAGATCTGTGAAACTGAACTGTCAACAAATTATGTGAGAACTGAAGAGAAGCTGCAACAAGTAGACACCAGAAATGAGAAATGTATATAATTAAGTTTTCAAGAGAAACAACTTCACAGCAAGTAGAGTTCAAGCATTTTGCCCAACTTCGCCTGCCAGAATACTGCACTGAACTGGGATAGTGGGCTACAATTCAGCCTGGGAGACCGGGCATCACATGCAGCACCAACACTGGTCAGCGTGATGGATCTGAATTAGGAGGTTATTGCCAAGAGTTGTCAGTTACTGCCTTCTAGATGTGTTACTGTAGC
This sequence comes from Harpia harpyja, assembly GCF_026419915.1. Classification (NCBI taxonomy): domain Eukaryota; kingdom Metazoa; phylum Chordata; class Aves; order Accipitriformes; family Accipitridae; genus Harpia; species Harpia harpyja. Next base: position 52,926,471 of record NC_068940.1, on the reverse strand, counting down.
TGGTTACAAGCATGACCATATGCACACCTCTCATGACTACAGGTTTTCTTGCAGGGGGCTAGGCAGAGCCCCCAGTCAGTTCTCGCACTCAGTCCTGACTGCGTATCTCTGTATCCAGGCTGATCCCGTAATGCACGGACCCAGTCTGAGTGACTGCCTGACCCATAGCCTAGGCAGGCAAAATCTTGTTCTTTCCGTATCTTCCGTCAAAACCCCTAAACCTGCCTTGATAATCTGTTCCTTTGGGTATTGTATCTGCCTTTTCCTTATCTCGCTTACGACTTTTCCTCACAGTATAGGCAAAATACTGCCTCTAAATTAATCTTCTTGTATTGCTGTTTGAATGCTCTCTGAACTCAACAACATTCAATGTAATTTCTGAAGAAAATGCATAGTAAGTAACAGTTCGAGCATGTTTGTCTTGTAAGATAAGTAACAGCATAAACCCACACTTCATGTCATTCTGGGTTGGGTGGTGGGATCAAAATATACAATATCTGTGTTTATTCAGCAAAAACGTGTATTGGAAAGACTGTTGAGCCATCATGGATAATTTTACTGTTTTTTCAATCTTTATATAATACATATAGTAGCAGTAGTTTTGTTGTTATCCAGGGAAATAAGTCATATTTCATGGCTGTATCATTGGCTAAAAAGCTATATGTCACAATCTGGGCATGTTAGCTAGGAAACATGATCTTTTAAAAGTGTGAATAAATCCATTAACAACACTTTACTGGATTTTTGCCAAGTCTCACAGGAATAGGGATGAGAGATTTTGAGTAAGCAACCTGCAATATGATAAGCAAAGAAAGAATAGCCCTCAGGAAAGATAAGACAATTTGAAACTAAATGGATGCAGGTGAACAATAAGTTTCCACTCTTTTTTTCCTTATCTTTTCAAAAGGTGGGTGGTAAGGGGGGGGGGGGCGGAAATCTTCCCAGTTTTTACAATCTCCTAAAAGACAGAAAAGAGCTTTAGACTTTATAAAGATATCCTATTTCTTCCCCTATTCATCTTAAAAATTCAAAGGGAAGCACATATCTTTTTCCTCAACCAAAAAGGCGGCACAGCCAGCTGATGCAATATCTTCTAACAATGTGGAGACATCTATGGAAACCTTTAAATCCTATTTATGAAACAAAAAACCCCCAACATTTATCAAGTTACAGGCTCTTTAAATGAAATGTTACACTGATTTGCTTAAAACTCACATCTGAAATCCACCACATGTGCTCAAGTACATGTCTTTGCTGGCACACTTGTCTTCGTAAACCCTTCTTACATAAATATAATCTTGGGCCAATTAGAAAAAAGCTTAAGCTAAAATGAGACAAAATAATTCATTTTTTTTTAAAGGGTGGATAGACAAGTTTGTACCACATTTATGAAATGTATTTTAAAACAAATAAACAAACAAACAAATTTTATCATCAGGTAAGCATCTACATTTTTGTCAGAGGAGCTTAAATAACCACTGTCCCTCAGCTGGAGGTTTCAACTGCACATCAGTCAGGTTCCCCCAACAGCTGACTTACAAAAACTCACTATGTGCAGATACATTGCTATAAAATGTAAATACCCACGGATACAAATAAACACATAATTAGTTGCCATACCAAATCTACAAGGCATTGACCAAATGCGGTAGGAAAAACCCACCAGTTAAGGAGTGGTAACTTGCCTAAATAACTTGAACAAGAACACACTCACCTGAATATATACTGCCTTAAGGTGGTAGAAAATCCATGTGTAGACATGGATCTATGGCTTTAGACTTCAAAAGAAATTTGCCTATAGAAATGAATTCTTAAATACGTAATGCACATAAAAATATAACTTATGGTGTTTGGAAAAATTAAGCTAAACAATACTACAAAATTAGATCCTGAATAGCAAAAGAAAAAGTCAAACTATAAAGACTACACACAAATGTTTTATTTTAGGGTAAAATTTGAAAAAAAAAATTTAGGTAGAAAAACAAGAACATCACAGGAAAAGTCTCAAGTAATACAGACTACTATTTCGTATTTGTGTAGAAATTGAGCTTTCAAAAGGCTTTAAAAATGCAAATAACTTCAGTTTCTCCATTATGATATACTACCCTTTCCGCTTTAAAGAGAAAATTATTTTAAAGTTTAATTGTCCAGAAATGGTTTAAACAGATTATTTTGTGAGATGAACACATTTGTTCAGTCCACAATTTTCCTGAAAATAACTTAGAAGACGAAAATATCTGGATGGCAGGGAGCTACAACAACTATTGAAAACATCTAAAACAAACAAAAAAAAAATCCAAACCATTCTTTAAACCAGTGAAAAACCTCAGATTTCATTTATCTGTCCACTACATAGATCTGGTCCTGCCAAAACTGGTGCTTGTTTTTAGCAATTGACAAAATGAACTTCTTTCAGCAGGATCAAATAAGTGCATCTGAAGATGACCGTTATCCCTATGGGAGAGTAATGATTGATATAGTTTAATTTTGTGTATAGTACTTTGTACGTTTGCAACTTTACACTTAGCCCAAATTGGCAGTGATACATTGCTTTCATACTGAGACTGTTCTAACAGCTAGAATAGAAAATATATGATAGCTTTACAACCTATGGCATAGTAACCACATTCAAACCGGGTCTCTTCAAACATAGTTACATTTTTAATTTCATCCCTTAATATCATCTTTTAGCTTACTAATTATATGTGAGAAGCTACACAGGGACATCGTCATAATTAGATTTTAACTTATTATCTGTAACAAATAGTTTGTGTCATCAATAGTTAACTTGTAGCTAATATGATAGTTATACATTTACCAAGTTACTCAAATCCACTAGTGCTAATATATATGATTTGAGTTGCATTTCATGGGAGTACTAGCATAATGTCTAATAATGCAGGAAAAGCAGCACCTAGAGTGAATGCAAAGACAACAATCTCTAGAGGGGAAGAAAAAAAATATCATTTTTATGGCTAAGTGGGCAAGAAGGAGCATAAGGCTTTGAAGACTTTTTCCTTTTTCACAATCCTGAGTTTGTCATCAGAAAACCTTCAGATATCCCCATCCTCAGATGGAAAAATCGATGCCTTACATTTTAACATAAAAATTCCATTTTTCAAATGAGTTTTCTGCTTCCAAACATTATCAGAGTAATCACTCAGCCCAAACCTTAAGTCTTAGTTTTTGTCTAGGAATTGGATAGCCATAAAAAATGTCTGCTATGGTTGGCATATTAGAAATATGAAGACAGTCTAAGTTTTGAAATTGCTATATTTATTGAACTAACTTTGCACCATTGAACTAAGCTGATCATTTATATCATCAGATTTCTGCATAGGGTGTCTCAGACTAGAACATCATGGAATTAAAAGATTTTGAACATTTTTTTTTATTACTCCTTTCTCTTCCACCTGTTAGATGTTAAAATGAGGTATCTTAGGTAGTTTCAGCAGGCAGCTATGCTGCAAGATGATCTGCTTGGCTGGCCACAGGGATAGTACCAGGAAGCCTACTCCGACCACAGAAAAGGCCAGTCCTCTTCTACAGTACAGCACTAGCGAGACAAGATGTAACAACCTGTTGAGCCTTTATTAACTTATTTTATCCTTTGAAGTCTTAGCAAGCATGCTGTGACATTTTGCACCTTATGGGTACAGCTCTCGACAACAACAGGCTTGGTTCTACTTGAATGGCATAACTGTTTCTCACAGCAATTACCGTTTCTATTTTCATCCTTTTCAAATGGCTGTATTGTTGAATATCGCAGGATGACACAGGTTATTTTTTCCTCAAAGACTTCACTACTACCATGCTATTTTGACATGATTCCCACTTATCTTTTATGATACCAGACTTCTAAGTTTAGCCATGTGATGTTATACACTTCCAACTGAGTGACTGGCATTTTGGGTCAGAAAAACATGCCTTAATACTGTTAAAAAACATTCTGAACTTCATAACATCATAGAATAGACTTCTTCAGGCTCCACCACCACTGACTTCTCATATAAGCTGTAACTCCAGTGAACATAGTGACACATGACTACTATCTTTAGATGTTCAGAGAGACATCTGTGTGCTCAAGAGCTGAACTAACTACTACAATACTGGCAGGGAGCTGTGAAAGGCTTACGTTCTGCATGGCAGCGGCTATAAGGTGTACACCTCCTAACTGAGGGACTTCCCTTGTCATGTCCAAATGATATAGAAGCAACATCTGCAACTACTCAGACAGGATGATACAAGTCTGTCCGCACTTATTCTCTGTATTTTAAAATAATTTCTTACTTTACATTTATTTAACTGAGAGCATTTTGTTTCTAAACATTAAATACAGAAAAATTGTTTTTAGGTTCTTACTCATATTGATTTCCCTAACTTATTCTCCCTACCAATCTTTCCATCCAGAATCACAACATGTTGCATATGAACTAAGCTTTATATTTGCTTAGGGTGATGTACAATAAGTGTGTATAAGTACTGCCATGAAACAACACATTTTCTATCTTCAGTCACTGAAGAAATATTCCTATATTGTATCCTGTAGAAGTTTTGCAGAAGACTCCTGCCTCCTAGGAATAAACAGGGGCTACTAAGGAATGAGCAAATGGCTTCAGAACCAGTCTGAATGTGCATCTGATTTCTTCACAGACTAAGTCTGTGGGTTTTGTTTGTTTGGTTTTTTGGTTAGTTTTTTTTTTAAGGGCATATTAGTTTAAGTAAGGTATTCTACAGGATTTTATAACTACTGCCTTTCCCTTGCAAGTAGGCTTCTCCTGTATGACTAATCCATGGTCCTCTTCTTGATCACTGTCTTAGGAGTTAGTTAGTTCCTCCCATCTTAGAAGAAAATCCTGCAACTTTGAAGTCAGCTACTCCAACAACTCACTTGTATTCCTAAAATCAAAGTCCCATACAATGTCACACCAACGCCTTCTCAGTGTTGTACAGTAGGTCAGACTACTGTATAGGTGGGTGCAGCAGGGAGAAAGATCTGAGTTGCCAAGTTAGTGCTGTCTACTGCCTAATTTCATGAACACTGATGATTTAGCAGGTGAGAGAGAGCTGGCAGATGAGAGAGAGCTGGCTAGGAAGCTAGAAGCTGTTCTTAAAAAGTGTGCTATGGGCAGTATAATCAAATGTTTTTTGGAGACTGAAGCTGAAGTACAATTGTCTGTGAGGAAGTGAAAGGTAGAAAAATATCCTCCAAAGATCTAGGCAAGTTAGAAACCTTTGGGGTCTATCTAGAGAGCTCAGAATTCATTGTAATTTACCTATCATTATGTTAAAGATCTGTGTATGTAAAAGAGTGACACACTTTTTTTTCTTTTTAAAAATTTTTTTTCAAGAAAAAGGTTAAAGTTGGATGTTGGTCTCATGAGTACCACTTTTTGGATATGCAATATTTAACAGACTTTAACAATACGACACACGAAGACATCTGAAATCTAATTAATCTTTTGACATTTGACTAAAGTCAAAGCAGTGGACCACAAGATGAATAAGGATACCTCACCCATGAAGGGTGATCTTTCTTTCATGAGGTGCAAATGAGTTACAATGATCTGACTACAAAGTTTTTTGCAGATCTGTTCCTTTTTAATAGTTGTCCCTGCTGTAAGCACCTAGCATGCTTTCTTAATAGGATATTGAATATAACAACTGCTGCAGCTGACATTCTACATTTCCACCAAAAGTCCTTCCTTAGTTACTTCAGTTTTTACACAAACTGCTTGAAGCACCACGTACTACTAATAGTTGTTGCATTTTTACACAACTCAAAGACTATTTTTATTGTTCTAAACCCCACAATTTCACTTTTAATTTAGTTCCCGAGATGCAACAGTGTTAACACATAAGGATTAGTTTAGGATTTGCTGTACTTTATAATGGAAACTTTTCAAACACTCAGACAAACATCTTTGCTTACACTGCTAGTGGTGGTTAATTCAGGATAGTAGCCAAATACAGGATCACAGCAGCAGAGCCTGGAAAAGGTCATTCTGTTCAACATGACTGTACTGAACTTTATACATAAATCACCTCCTTGTAAGACCATCATGAAAAAAATTTGATAAACCATTTATGGAGTATAATGAGATTCCAAAAAAGCTAAAAAAGTAAACTCATTCATAAGTAATACTAGGCTGCAAACAATTTACTAGATTGGCTTTGAATTACAGTGGAAAACTTTCCTAAAGACAGAGTTACTTGGAGTTATGTTTTATACATAATTAAAATGGCTGTTTATATAAACATAATAAATTTGAAGCATTATCAGGAAAAAATAGCTGCAGACAGACTATCAGAAGTTATCTACTGCATCCTGTAAGACCTATTTTCCAGTAACCTGTTTTGTTCATTTCTTCAGAATGAGGATCCCGATGAAGCAGCTAAAGCCTGTGAAACACATTTCTCTACACTCTAATATACTACGTCCTACACTCTAATACACTATGTCCAAACACTTCCTATAAGCAAAATACACATGATGCAACAGTTAGAATGAAGAATTGCCTTGCCTTTGAATATGACCTGGGGAGAAACGGGACTCAAAGTTTGAAAGCACTACTAACTACAGACAATTAAAATGATTTAACATTCTCTATTCTTAATTTGTACAAACTACTTAAAAAACAAAAAAACCCAGAAACACAACAAGAAAAGAAACAAAAGTAACAAAAAGACGGAATTGAAGGCAAAATAAAGAGCCAATATATCCATGAATTGTACTGAGTATAAGACTTTTACTACATTAAGTGCTGTGATGCACTTGGCTATTTATTACCCATCACGTTCCACATAATTAAGCAGTCTTGCACACTAACATCACTGACTTATCAAGCAGCCAAACCTTTGTGGTTCATCTCATCGTCAGTATGTCAATGCTTGTCAATAGACACAACATGCCTAAGACAGTATGTCTTTTCAGTAGACTGCCCTCATGCCTGTCTAGAGAAACAGATGTTCATCTACTGTACTCCTACAACACCTCCTTAAGAGCTGATGATTCTAGCATCTAGAACCAGGTGTTCATTTTGTAGCCAACAAATATTAACCCTTTTAATACAACAAGCACAAAGTAATATATAGCTGGTTGTTTCATGACCAGTAGAACTAACAATACCCCATTTCCTACAGGTTTGCATCCTGTATCCCTGCCTACCTCCATGGCAATAACTCACCATCCTTATCACTGATGACTCCCTTTCCCTATTTCCGAAACCTTGGCACTGCTTCGTCCTATGTCACCCAACTATAAGCATGTGCTATAGTGGGAGTTGCTCCCATACACTGACTGATCCTGTGGGATCATCACACAGGTACCCTCCTCAGGCATTGACCAACACACTGTTGAACTTGCTGGTTACAATCCTGAAACAGAGAACTGCAGATATCCTAAAAAGCAAATGGGAAGTGAATACAGAAAAGACCAGGGGGGTATACTAATTAATAGATCTTTACAGGCCTATTAGTAGACCTCAGGATACTATAAAAGAGTATAAGTTTTAAGCTTTATAATTTTAAGTTAATTTAATAAATGCTAATGGAAATAGAATTCACAGATGGGAAGGTTTCACCTCCATCAGGAAGAACTATTATAATCCAGGATATAAACTCAAACCAGTTAGCTCCACTTTGATCATGTCACAACTTTATGATAAAAGAAGGAAAACTGTTCAAGAATTATGTTCCTCTCCCATTTACATTCTTTAGTTCCGACCTGAAGGTGAAATAACATCTTTTGGGTTTTTGCAACCTAATTTCCATAGGGATGGTCCAAGATAATAGATTACAAACAATGTTTTTTAAAATTTTGTAATTTGGAAACTTCAGGTATTAAAATTCCTTTCTTTCTGTAAATATATAAGTACATACATATATATATATATTTTGCATGTCATGTATTGCACTACTCTGCTGTACATTAGCCAGGAACATTTAATTGATAAGCTCATACTATTGCCTTTCCCTAAGCTATGGCACTAATGTGTGTCTCTCCTTTCCTCAGATATTATTAGAGAACAAATATATACTTTGTATATGCAGACCTCTATGCTCTCTCAAGTTAACTTAAAATTGTCCAATGAGTTCAAAAGATGGGGAAAGGGAGGAAGGAAAGAGACTGGCAGACAGAAGCCAAGACAGAGGGAAAGAGAGTAAGTCTCACATTCTTAGAAGACCATGCTAAAAACGACCACTATTGTCTTGGCTTTTTAGCATCTCCCCTTAACTATTCACAAGAGACCCTACGTTAATCCCAGTCTCCTTACTGAATTCCAGTCTCAGTAATGAAACTGAATCATATTATTCCCCCCGATTATTAAGTGGAAATTGTCATTAATGTTAACAGAACATTATTTAATAGCTGATAACACAAGCACAGGCCATTTTAAATTCCCTGTGTGACTTTAGTTGCATATGTTATTCTCCATTTCACCTTTAAACATTACGAGTGGTTATTACATGTCTGATGTATTGTCACACAAAAGGACACAGGTCAGGGGAGAGAGAAATTAATGCTAGGCAATCCACACTGTACACAAGTTGCTGAAATGCACAACCTTATCATTGTTATTAATATGAAATCACAGAAGTAGTAATGAAGCAAGTGCCATCATGCAAGATTTCCTTGAGAAAGGAGGAAGTTCAACATGTAAGCCACAACCCATTAAAAAAAAATCTCCTAATACAACTCCTTTGAGCAGGAGAGAGTTCTGAAGGCTAACAGGCGCAAAAGGAAACAGTGACAAGGGTCTCTGAATGATCTATCTGCAAAAATATTGCTTCTTCGCAGCTGAAGAAAGGAATACACAGAATCACAAAGAAATCCTGATTGCTAACTTCTGGACTCCTGGAAACAAAAAAACGTGACAGGACTGATCCCCTAACCTGAGTTCCTTATAACATTTTTTTAGGGTATTTAGGGTTTTTAATTTCTAAAGCTCCATATATACATGAATTAATTATCACACTGTAATGGGGAAATAAGGGAAATTGATGACCCATAATAACCTGTCTTCAGCCTTTTTTTTTTTTTTTAAGACAGCAGAAGAGCTCATGAATGTTGAATGCCTTCATTAACAGCATGGATACAGAGTATTAATAGGATGGAATAACATGCACCTTCAGCAAGTTTGCAGATGACATTGAAATGAGGCAAGCAGTTGATGTGATGAAGGGCTGAGCTAACATTCAGAAAGAGGTCAGGAAGCTGAAGAGCTCAAAAAATGGGCTGCCAGAAACCTCTTAAAGTTTAACAAAGGCAAATACAAAGTTCTGCACTTGGGAAGGAATAAATTCATGTAATATAACAGGCAGAGGCTGGAAATACACACACCATGTGGTCCACTCTCCTAAACATCTTGATTGTCCTCCTCCGGACTGGCTCCTGTCTGTCCATGTCTGTCTTATAGTTTGGAGCTCAAAAGTAGACACTGTATTCTAGATGAAATCTCACGAGTGCCAAATAGAGGAGAATAATCACTTCCCTCAACCTTCCAGTTATTCTTATCGCAGCCCTCTTTTGCCTTTATTGCTGCAAGGGCACACTGCTGACTCACGTTCAACTTTTCTATTTGGACTCCAGGATCGTTTTCTGCAAGAGGGAGCTTAGTTTCCATTTTGCTAGATCATGTTGTTCTCCGTCACACAAAAATAATTCAAAAATTACAAGTTGAATATCAAAGATAGTGGCAGAGGAAGTTTAAGGTATTTCCCTGTAGTGAACACTATATATTTACAGTTGGTAATGAAAAGGATAAAAAGCCCTCCATTTTGTATGGAATAACTTTTCTCTCTTTTTCATTCAAAGAAAATCTTACAGTTTACAATTACAAGATCAATACCTTCATAACATTCTTGCAAACCAAATTTCAGAAGTTCTTTACTCAACAATTAGGCCCTCAATCAATAAAGCACTGGCCAAACCCCAGGTTTTCAGTACTCTGAAGATTAGCCAGTGGGGAAAAGGGATGAGAGAAGATGGGGACGTTTTACTTGAGATAAATTATTTTTGGCTGCTGTGCTGTTTTTCATACTCAGGATGAAGTTCAGTGAGTCCAAGTTAGTGTTATCCAATTACTAATAATCTGAAAATATTACTGGAGTCATATATGACATAGCACAAGGAAAAGATAAAAGACTTTAATAATGTTTCTATTCCACTTCCTTAATTTGGAAACTAGCATGATGGAAGAGATGCGTTTTATTTTTGGAGCAGATGAGAAGTGAAAGAGCACTGATATACTACCAGCAGCATAAAAAGTACATGGGAGTTTGCTCTGTGAGACAATGAAGAGGAGATATTTAGGGAATGGATGCAGTTTTGCTATGTTGTTAAATAGTTTTGCACCTAATTTGCCATGCAGAAAGGCAGAGCATATTACTTTGACTAAGGCATGCCAATTACGTGGTTACAGTGCTTGTGGGACTTGAGCTAACTTCTCTGCATATCGTTATGCAGTTTTAACAAGTTATCCTGTTGCAGCTCAGGTCAGTGCTAGCTTAGGATTTTGCCCGACAGAGAGCAGATGCGCCCACAGATAGTAAAAGCAGTACATACATCTAAACCCCAAGAAACCCCAAGCAGCTCTAAGTGTGATAGGCAGTTTGCTGAGAAATAACCAAAGAATCAGAAGCCTATGAACCATCCCTCTCCAATTCAGTCATATTTTCCTCTTCTTTCTTTTCTTCTGGCCCTATTCTCACACCACTAACTTCAGAGTGGATCTGTTTGAAACAGAGGAGAGGAGCATGTTATTAGCTACAATGTCAAGTTCCAGTTCGTCTCCTGAATGATGGCATTGTCCATTCAATCCCTTCAGAGTAAAAAGGACCAGGAATTCAGCTCTCCCACTTTCTGGGTGAGTGCTTTAACTGCTAAGGTAATTACAAAAACGAGGGCATGACCACTACTACCAATCTTGATGGAGTTTTAGGCTGGTATGTGTTCTGATTTTTTTTTTTTTTTAATCGCATATATAAGGCAGATCCAATTCTTCAAATTTGCTCATCACCATCAGTGTTTATCCTTAAACCATTAAACACACTATGCCTCATCTGGCTCCTTCTCTGATGTGATGACTACAGAAAAGCTACACTCTGATGAAGTTTCCCCCTCACACCCCACCCAATCTTTTCCTAGAGACTTTTAAAAGGTTTTCTCTCAACTCTTGGCTTCACAAGAGACCTAGCTGTCTCTTCACTGTCTCTCTATGCAAATTTCTTCCTTTTCCTTCTGCAGGATGTTATATACTGCTATGCCAGTAGTCTAGGTCTTTGATTTATTCTATACAAACAGTAATGTAGATCTGTATTGCTGGATGTCACTCACTCATTAATGATCAATAAAAGTAATACTATCAATGTGAATATTTCTAAACAAGTTTTTAAATTTATATAGATTTCCAACAGCAGAAACTTTTTCTTCATTTTGTAAGCAAGAACCAATTTCTAAATAAAAGGAGCTTCGATAATAAAACATAGTGAAATGAAGACATGGAATGGTTTTTAGACTAAGACTTTGATTCAGTGTCAGACATTCAATGTCAGATTCAACGTCAGACATTGGAATAGGCTGCCCAGGGAAGTGGTTGAGTCACCATCCCTGGAGGTACTCAAAAAGCGTGTAGACAGGGTACTCCATAACATGGTTTAGTGTGCATGGATGACGGTTGGACTCGATCTTGAAGGTCTTTTCCAACCTAAATGATTCCATGATTCTATGACTTCATAGTCAGTTTGGGCCCCACCCTGTTAGTCTACATCACTGGACTGGAACAGAAGCTAGTTTTTTAGAAAGTGCAGTAATATTGTACAACTTATCCTTTCACAGGTTTGAGCAGTGAGAAAAGGAAGAACTGGCAGAGGCTCGCTCTGCCTGCATTCTGCACTGTTCTGGTCAGAGCTCTAGCCCACTCCTTTCCAAAGCCATTCTTCATGGGCATAACATAACTTTCAGTCAGTAATTCTTTTGTAATAGCATTTTCTTGGAGGAACAGCTTTCTAAAAGTTAAATTTATAATGAAATCAGTAAGGGAGGTAGATGAAGTGATGAGGAGTACCAGCCAGTTACAATGCAATCATCTAACAACCACTATAGAATATAAATACATAGAGGTCTACAGTTTCACACAGTGCCAGATATTACAACAGACTGGGAAACATCTATGGTAAGGAGAATAACAAAAGATAAAGATGACATACCTTCTTCAAAGAGTAGCATCATGTTCGTGCTTTTGTTAGCAACCATGTTATTCAGTAAGGCAATTACAGTTTGCATTGTATTCCCAAGTATACTGTGTTGGTGTTCCTGTAAAAACAACAACAAAAAAACCCAAATAAAATAATCTAGTTTTCCTTTTGCAAGGTTAGAAGAAGACTATTCCCTTCCAAAAATGTAGTAATACAAAAGCAATACTCTCTCAGTCCCTTAGTTCAACATTTAAAATACTAGAAAACCAGCCAAATATCTTAGCAGGTAACATCAATTTCAGGGAGTCAAATCTAAAAACTTGGACCAAAATTTCTCCCATGTTCTTTTGAACTGAAAGAGTTCCTAATTAGGTCTAAAATTTTAGGACTTTTAAAAATGACATAGAGCTTTATCAACCTAATCTCTGTATATCCAGAACCAGGAACATTTCCCTTTGTATGGTATTTCTTTTGTTAATGGTATTAATTTTACTGTTTTCAGTTTCAGCTTGATAACCCACAGTAAGTCGTAAAAGCTATTTGGTTTTGTTTGTATACTTTCATAAGTATAAAATTAATTTCATGTGCACATTAAAGACCTATTTCTGTATTGAACTGCATCACCTATGATGTCTTTCTCATGCTTGATGATTGCTTCAGTGATTTTTCACAATTTTCTGAGACTACGCTGGTAAAAGGAAGGCATCAGGGTTTATAAAGAAATTTATTTTCCTCTTGTACAGTTAAGACACTTGCACATGCAACCTGAAAAGGGTGAATAAGGCAGTGCAATCAAAGCATTTGTTTATTCATGCTAGTGACAATAACAACTCAGGTAACTTCCAAGAAGCCAAAACAGGACAAGCTTTTCCAAATCTGAGTCTAGATATAAATATAAGCCTGAATACATTTCAAATCTCCCTAGAAATTTCAGGAAATATTTTGTCTGATTTTTCAGACTCAAAGCCAGATAGAAACATACATCCAAAGTGAAAATAACAACATTAAGAAAAAACGGTCATATTTCATATATTGTAGACTTTTCACATGCACCTAGGTGACTTCCATGCTTCCCTTTCCCATCAAATCTCTCAATATACTGATACCACTCAACTACTTCATTGCCACAGAATATGCCATCTATTCTGACCCATCTCCTGTCTGACAGTAGACCTTTGAAAAAAGTTAAAATTTAAGCTGGACAAGATGAAAGATTATTGGTCTGAAGTTAAGTATTTCAAATGACAAAAATTACTTCAGCCCTTGAATACAAAGGAACACCCTCCCTGAAAGTTCTTTCAGGAGACGAGTGCCGGTGGCCAAGAACAATTTATTTTCTACATCTCTTCGCTCAGGTATTTATGACCTTCTGTCTCAGATGTATGCTTGAAAACAGCAGTAATCTATCCCTCTTTCGGGTAATCTTATTGACCATCTAAATACCATACCTGGTGCAGAATTAGGCTGCTTGAGTGTTACCCAGCAGCAATCACAAAGAACATATTTTATGATTCTTCCAAGAATTCACTTCAAGTCACCCTATGAACGCCATTCAGAGTGATAACTCTAGTTTATAAGTCACTTTTTGGGTTGGGACAGGACTAAGTCAGCAGCACTGCATTTAGGATAAACCACACTATTTGAATCCCTGCCTGGAAACTTCATATAACTGGTTGAAAGAAATTCTGAAGTGAGACACTCCTGATTTTTATTTCTTGACCATTCTGATAAAATTCGGAATACTGTGAAATGCAACTTCGATGCCACTTCAGAAAGTCCTCTGTTACAGTGGTTAAAAAGGGTCATGCTATGTGAAGAACAAATGTTTTCCTTTAAACATTTAACTACTGAAGGAAAGATTTTGACAGGCAGAGGCTCAGATGGTTGCTTTGAAGGCATTAATTTCTGTTTCTGCACTCAAAACCTAAAACTAAATGCTATTATTTCCTGTAAATACCATGAAATATACACGATAAGGCATAACACATTAACAGATAAAGAAATATATAAACATACACAGCCTACTATTCAACTTCAGGCTGTATGAATTTTCTATTCGTACTAGAGCACTTTACACTGGATCATAAGGAGAAGAGATAAGGAAGAGTGGCTCTCGGCCTTTTGAAGGACTGTAGTTTCCTACCAAACCCTAAAAAAATATATATCCAAAAGCCCCAAAGTTCTATTTACTTTACATAGCAATTTGAGATGTCATTTATGATTTCTATAAAGAGTACAATAAATATTTGTTCCTCTGAAGGTTTAAAATACAGCCTGATAAATTTAAAAGCAATGTTGGAAAGTATAAACACTACATTCTTCAAAAGACAAGGTAACCAGTACAGAAAAAAGATACCATAAAGCCATGGTACTAAAAATAAATTTGAAGTTATTTCCTACAGATAGCTTAAGGGTAAGAAAAACATTTTTTCAAAAGATCAGCAATGTGTTTATCTCGTAGTCTATCATCACAATATCTTATTTATTCTCCTAAAGAACATTTAGAAAACAATACATCAGATAGTAAGAATGACTATTTGTGTTATTGAAGTTAGATACATACTCTGAGAATACAAAATTAATAAAAGCAAAAAAAAAAAGTGCCAAAATGAGAGCTGACTCAAATATTTTCTTTGCAAGTACAATATTTCTATTACTGCCCCATATATGTGAAGTAAACATCTTCTAGTAAAATTCCCTTTTGAGATATGCAATTACAAGAGAAGCTGGTAGTTGCTTATGATAGCAATCTTTTGCATTCACCAGGTTAGGAACATTAAAATGAACCATCTTTGCTTTTAACGGAGATCAATTATACTATACAATCCCCTACTGAAGGACTAGCACTGATGCTTTTACTTATATCAAAGCACGTGTAACAGAACTTATCTTACCCTAAACACATATAAACCAGAATTCAAGATACAATGTAGATATCTTGAGGAAGGAAAATGGTCTCTTAATGATTAAAATAATCTTACAAATGGTATACTCAGCTGTACTACTAGACTTTTAACGTATGTATCATAGATAGTTTTTGACAAGATACTAGGTTTCAAGAAGCTACAGGTATGCTTTACTTAGATAAGTCATCATTGATTGCTGTTATACTTGATTTTAGAGGTTTATATAAAAATATTTAACTTCTTCATAATCTATCAAGGAGCAAAGCTGATCTAATTTGTGTGCACAGCACCACACACTGTGGACATTTAACGAACAGTGCATTTGACAGCTTTAATAAAACATAGCATTTGCCAGCAGAGATAATTAGAATTGAAGCAGCAAAAATTCTAGTGTTTGGCAACACAGATGAAACAACTTCATTAAAATGTACAGCTTCGGTGAATTAAAGGCAGGAAAGCACTGGACCCTGAAGAATCAGTCTTCTCAAAACTAATTGCTTCAGTGCTTAAAAAGGACAGCTATGAAATACCAAGGGCATAACAAGGAAATACTAGCATAAAAAAAAGGAACCACAGAAGATAAATCAGGCTTTTCAAATAGGACTGCACTGTATTTAGGCCATTAAACTTTTCATTCTAATTTTGAAGGGTTGTATGTTAACAAAAGAAATCAGTTGAACTATTTTTTTTTAAAGCCAGTTAGGTAAGAGGGTGTGAATTAGCAAAGTGGGAGTATGAATCTTGGCAAGATACTATGACTAAAGCTGCCATTTCTCTTCCTTTAAGTGGATTAGAACTTCGAACAGCATAGGCAAACTACAGTATTTTAATTACAATTTAGATACTGAAAGAGATGGCAATTGTGATAAGAGGTTACCAGTTTGGGAGACTTCACATACATGCCTCCTACTGATGTATCTAAGAATCCAGAAGAAAATGCACTAAATGCTATGTTTACAGATATGCTGTAATTAAATCTAAGGACCACTATAAACAACAGCACTACTGCTCATTCAATACAATCAGAGTGATTAAACTTTAACTATAAAGGGACTCTCCTTCTCAAGATTACATATGACCAATGAAAGCAAGTTAGGTAAATAAGGGGATGTAACAAGATGGAGGCTTGATTTTTCATGCACTAAATCCACTGAAAGAAGAAAATTATAGAAATGAACTATATCCAAATTACATTTACTAAAAGATGCCATTTTTATGTGATGATTCTTTGGCACAGTATAGTTGAGATAAAATAAACCAAAGCATTGATGCTAACAAGGACCTCTAACAAGAGCACAGTTTAATATTGCATTCAACCTAGCTTATTTTGATATACTGTATTACTTTGAATATATGAAATAGAGGATCAGAAACTTTTCTGGACATAACAGTAGAACCCTTCTGTATGAAATGGTATTATTAGCATACAGCCTGCAAGGGACATTCACAACAGCATATGCAGCATTCTTCAATCACAAGAGGAAGCCCACTCAAACAAATTTAATCCAGCTATATACGTAGTTGGCTGATCTGGTCTTTAACATTTTGTGGCTTTTGATGCATAAGACCAGTTATGCATAAACTGGAAGCATATAAGTATGGATCTCTAACATTAAGGTAATACTGTTTTCCTTATTGATGATCTAAGTCACAAGTAAGCATAGCCATGTCTCTTGCTACTCTGCTTTTCAAAAATCAGCCTTTTTCAAAAGCACAGTTCTAACAGAGCTAATACTTCCAAATATTTTCCTCTAGGTATGGTAATACAATAAGGAGCAACTACTAATCTGGTAACCCATTTCTGAAATAATCATGCTTCTCAGATGTATCACAACAGTGATATATTCAGTCCACACATGAAGATCAGAAGTCTTGCAACTTTCACAGAAATTCCTGTTGGAATATTAAAAAAAAAAAAAAAAGAATCTGTATTCTTAGTCACCAAGTGCTTAGGCAAAGTCAATTGAGGACAGGGAAACAGTAGTAATTTTGAAGGACTGATGAAGGAGAAAGGATACTATTAATAAAAACCTAGTATGTCAAGTACCAACCAACAGAAAGCAGTAGTGTTAGTCTTAGGTTTTGCTTTCCTACCCACTGCAGCAGGCAATGCAAAATTTCACAAGATACTTTTTGAGAAGTACATCCATTTTTTAGAAGTATATCAATTTACAAGTGTGTTCTCTTGCCATACCAAAGTTCAGATTTTCAGACATCTAACAATCTTGTCTTTTTATTCTGGAACTCATTTGTTACTCCCTTTTCATTTCACCAAATTCCTTGTTATCTTGGAGACAAGCATGTAATTTTATCTGTGTTGATGGTCAGAATCTCAGGAGGCATAAGGAGGAAAGGTGACATTTACAACAAACAGAGCTCTAAAGAACATAGCCTCTCTAGAATGAAAAGATAAAATTTTTTACTTTTAGAAAACCAGCTTCTGTCAAGATCATACAAGAACTTCTTTTGCACAACAAACATTAAGGACTGAAAATATAAATAAGGCCTGTGCCCTTTCTCTTCTCATTTTATTCCCAAATCCCATGAGAATACAACTTCAAAGAATGGACATGTGAACAAGAACAGTATTTTTAACACCACCTATTAATAGGGTAACTACTTTTCCTCCTTTAAGAAGACCACTTCATGTTTCAAACTTGAGGAAGTTGAATAAACGATGCTAATCCAAGCAGGAACATTTAAGCAGCGAGTTAGGGATTACGAAAATGTCCTATGTCAGCAAGCATGAAATTTATAAACTATAAGAAGAGAAGAATACTTAAATCTGTTCGGAATTAGAGGTAGACAATCTTCAAGGTTATTAAGAGGGAAGGTATGAAGGTTTGTCATCAATACTACTTTATACATGATGAAAAGAGAAAGATTCCAGGATATCAGCACACTTTTAAAATTAACATATAATTTTTGTAGTATAAACTACCAAAGTCCCAAATCTTGAGTAAGAATTCCTTTTTGTCCTTGCTTTTGTTTTGTACTTATCTGACAAAAGAAACCCAGCTATTGACATGAAAGTTTCTGTTAGTCAGTTTTCAGTGAATTAGACAGTCATCTTGGGGAAAAAAAAAAAACAAACCAACAACAGGAAACTAATGGTCCGATTCAGTGAAATTCACGTACCATTTTTTGTCTAATTTTTGGACAAAGACAGGATAATTTTTTTTGCAGCACAACACAGAAAACAATAACCAGCCATGCAATCTTACACTCACTGTTACAGATGAAGTGCAAAGCAACTCAGCAGCAAATCTCTAAATGCAATGTCGTTTCTTCTTCCTACGGAATTGCACCTAAATTTCTGGCACCAACAAAACCTTAAAGCTTCTCCTTTTGCTCCTGAGAACCTTAGCGAAAGAACTCATTCTCAAGGGAAATTTTCTTTCCTGTCAACAGAGGGAGCCTGAGAAAACTCCTCTCTCACATAGTCAGGCTCCTTCACAGGGAAGACACTCTGAAGCAATTTCCTATAAAAACATAATTTTCCCCATTACCTAGAAAGAAGTATCCATGCAATTAGCTTCCCAAGTATTAAAGCTATTCATTGTGATAACACTCAGAAACTCCCTTAAAAGAAAAATTTTCTCACGACTGAAGAGAGAGTATGAAAAAGAAGCTATATAGATATCTTACTCTGGAGAATTAAACTTCCTCATATCAAGGAAGATCCCAGCACCCTTGAAGCATTCATGCTGGTATGTTCTGAAGAAATGAAGCTCTAGAAGTAATTGATACCACCACAGCAGTAACTTCATATTCACTATCATAAATCTGTAGATGGTTTGGAAAGCCTCAAGTATAAGTGAAACATTTGAACTGCAAAGTGACCTGGGACCTGCAATCAACCATTACACCAAGACACCTCCTTACCAAAATATTCACTTCTCAGGCTTGCGTTTTCAGCATTAATTAAAAGCTAGTTCTTGAACGGCTTCAGAATGACAGATACCAATCAACTCACATCTCTTTTTCTGCATGGATTTTGCTTTAATGTAAAAGACACTTTGCCACCACAAGGAAAGAAGTTTAGATGAGTTTGGGGAATTTGCTGGTGACATGTTTAATTTAGAGAACATAGATTCATTAGACTTATCCGAAGGACCATATTAACATTTTTGACTGGAAAAGGTTTGAAGGTTTCAAAATGGAATTTCTGCTTAAAATCATAAAGAGAGACATATGCTGAATAGGGTGCTAAGTTAGCGTACTCACCTAGGATACTGAAAATTTAGTTTCAAGTCTCTGCTGGAATTGTGCTGTGCAGGGATTTGAATATTGATCTCCTACACCCTGCATTCCTTAATCCATCATCAGCTGTTAAGGAATGGGTCTCTCTCTCTTTTCCCCAGAACCTGCTTGCTTCTCTACAGCTAACTAGTTGCTCAATCAGTAGTTAAAAGCAAAACCTGATACAGACTCAGTTTACACCACCTACTGAGGTGTGCAAGATCGACATTGAAATACCTTTCCCAACACTTTCCCTATCAACTGAAAACCTAACTGTGGAAAAACTAGACTTCTCTGAGGAAGTAAAAGGGATAGTAAAAATATCCACTGCCTCTCTCAATCTCAAATTGAATGTTTTATTCTTCATACTCACAGACTATCTTAAAACTCAGTGGTGCTGGTGAAAAAGGTATTGAATGAGAAGCCATGGGCTGACAAAGCAGCACAAAATACTATTTAGTTTGAAACACACTGTTTTTTCACACATTCACCTTTACTCAGTCTGTAAATGCAACAGAGAATGTTGATAATTCATTTATTCAAATTACATTAAACTTGAAAACAATGAAGGGCTGTTAAATCAAAAGGAAGCATCTGCTGAATCTTCTGTTACTAGATTCATGGTACAGTCTCATTACCTTTGGCACCTTCAAAATAATTTTATTATTTCTTAATTTCTACTATTAGTTTTTTTTAGGGATTATTTAAGTAGTTAATTACTAGTCTGAAAGACATTAGGAAATTCTCACTTTTTTGTATCTTTTTTTAAGGCAGCCTGTTAATCTCAGTCTTGGACACCTGTTCGTAGAGATTTTGCATTTTCCCAGAGACATGCATTTAGAAAACAAACATACTCAACAATCAGACTGTATCAGCTATGAACACTTCACTCAGCTCAGAGTACACATACTACTGTGTATGGATGCCCTAGCAAATTCATGTCCCAGCCCTTCCCCACTCAAGTTATTCCTCTAGCAGCAAGCTACATCTTCTTTCATGTTCCTGTCCTGGGCTTAGACAGACAAGCAATTATGCTCTAACAAACTATACTCCTCCTATGACACTAGGCAGACAAAGCAAGAGAAATTATGAACTGATAAGTGAAAACTCTACCTAGCAAAACACTGTTTATTAATGTAAGTAAAAAATTGTTAAATTACTCATCATCACAGTGCTTTTTTGTGGTGTTATACTCAATAAACATTAACTCTCAACAGTAGTTATTTGCTTAAGAGTGAAATTCATATATACTTTAAAGAAATATTATAGGGAGATTTTATTTGGCATCATTTTTCTTTGCTTAACATTCATGGTCAAGACAAGACAATCCATGATTGGCCCAACACTTAAATTATAAGAACTCCCTTTCAAATCACCAGCCTCCTCCCTTCCTTCTGACATTGCAGAAGGTTACAGAATTGAGTATCTCCTCCATTTTAGCACTATTGCTTCCAGAAGACTGAACACTGGAAAAAAAAAAAAAGTATAATGGATGATAGACTCACATATGCATTGGGTTTGTTGTGGGTTTTGGGTTTTTTTTTTGTTTGTTTTTCAATCAGTTAATTAAGGACCATGAACATTAGCAAACCTTTACTATAATCACATTATTAAATACTTACAAATCCAGGAAATGAAAAATATTTTACGTATATTACAATATCTTTGTGAAATATAGGAATAGGGTTTATGGGTAAACTATGTCTGTAAAGTTTCTTCCTCTATAAATTAGTGGTATATAATCTCTACTCTCAACTCTATCTCAAGTTAATGTTCCCTGATAAACAGTATGTATATTACACAAACACACTTTCATACCCCATGTATTGCAGTGTTAGCTTGGCACTTATTCAAGAACTCAAGGATGAATGCATTTTCTTCTTATGCCAAGCTGTGTATATGAAGTCCGAGAATAAAAGGAGCTGGGATGAAAGTGAAAATCAATGGTCTGAACAGAACTGAACTATGATACTGGGGCAAAGATTCAGAATTTGAAGGCAAGATTAGAATTCATAGTAGTCCTAACTGTGTGTGCCACAGTGACTAAAACTCTCCTGAGTATACGTAGATTTAATACACATATTTAAGCTAAATAAGACTTGAAGTATTTGCTACCTCTCTTAATGTCAGTTTACAAAAAGAAGTATTTGTGAAATCCAGGCCTAAAAAATGTAGCGTTCGTAGCAACCAAAAATCTCCCTGCTTTCAGAGGAACAAGCCTGGTATTAAGAGCAACATTTGGGAATATTTGGAAGGAGCAGTTTGGATTCATAGCCAGATGACTTTGGAACTGGAACAAAAAAAAAAAAAACAACCAAAAAAAGAAGCAATTAGAGTTTCTTTTTCAGAAAGAAACTTTTCTTTCATTTCTTATTCTATGTCAATACTAGAATCACACTTTCTCTTGTAGACACAACAGGAAGGAAGCTTACTGTTATCCAAAAAACTCCCACAAAGATACAAATCACCCATCAGCCTAACTTGGTGTCTAACAAACAAGCCACCAACCCCATTCTTCAATCAAATTCTGTGCGAGGTTAACATGATTTTGTTTTATTAGTGTTTACCAGAAGGAACAGCACGTAGTTGGGATAAAAAATTAAATAGAATAAATAAATCTAGAGACTAAAAAGACAGAACTCCAAGGTTAAATGACAGTACCTTCTCCCTGCTTAAATTGTTCTAGGATGATGCTGCAGTTTCCAGACTCCACAGAGTTTGCTTTTAAATTAGTTCTGCCTGTGGCAGCAGAACCAAAGATGGCATATGTATCTTGGTTATGTTGGTCTGAGACAGACATAACATTTTTTCCCTTCATCATGATCTTTATTTATTCTTTTATTTGTTTTCTTCCTGCTTTGCATTTAATACTTACTCTGTCTCTACCTGTGACCCTAGAAAAAGTGAACATGATGAAGTTCACTTTAGTAGCTCATATTTCAGGTACGTATTTCAGCAAAATACTTATGAAATGACAGCCCCATTTTAGCTCTATAAAATACTGACAGCATGAATGCAACATCAGTCACAGGAATTATATCCTCCAGCCACTGGAATTCACTGATATTGGAAGACAACTGTTTCCTTAGCTGGCAATGGTCTGCCAGTGATGCTAGACTACAAAGCAGCATCTGAACCAGAACTGATGGGAAGAAAGTAAAATGGAGAAAGAAATGACAGCTAACAAGAAGGCAAAGGCACAACTTTAGATTTAAAAGCTGGTCTTAACTCAGATCTACAAGAATACAAGGGAAGGACACCAATTCTGCTTCTCATAAGCATTTGCAAAGCAGTATCAGATGCTATGACTTAAAAGAAAGTATACCTCTTGCTGCTACATATGATCTCACGCATAATTTATTCCATTTTTATAGGAGGTTAACAGATGGATCAGACAGAATCAAGAATGACTAACATCAGCAAAATAGGAAGCTCTTCTAAACAAGCCCTACTTCTTTCTCAGAGGAAGTTATTCTGCACTTTATTAGTAGTATTCTTAACAATATGTTGAACGCTATTTTTTAATTTGCACATCTTTCCAGGGTAATTTCCAACTGATTTATTATAGTTTTCTTCATAGTCTCGCCTCACCTCTTCCTCCAAAGTAATTTCTATTTAGGTGCCTACATACTGATTCAAGAAATGAACTTTAGGAATACAGGTTTGAAAATTGGTATAGGTTACAAAACCAAATTCTAGTTATTAACAACAGAGATATATTCCAGTCACCAATTTGTGTTTTCTTCTGAGCACAGGTTCAATTCAAACCTTCCTGCTTTCCATGACTGTTAAGGAAGTTATCGCCTAGAAACCTAAGAGATACACTATGAAGGCACTGCAAACATAGTGCCTTCAACCCCCAAAAGAGTGACCTTTATTTCTTTTCCCCCTCATGTAGCTCATTTCAGTAGTAAATAGATACTACATGTTTATATGAGAATTTATGTCTATTGCTTTAAAATGACAGGATACATTAAATATATATATACACACACATAAATATAGATATACACACACATTTTCTCCTAAATTATTTTAACTATGACATACAAAATTCAAATGAAACCATTCTACCAACACTGAAAAATTAATGACTTGAGACTCTATGTTGTTTCAAAACAGAGCTGGATTTTCCATTCCTTCAAATATGCAAGACTTCAAAAAAGTGTTCCCAGTCTGCACTGACGCACTCCCTAGGTATATCCCACAGTGGTTCACTATCTCCCACGAAGTGTAGTGGACTGAAGTTCTTCTATTTCTCCTCATTTTAAGTGAAAGTCCAGGTCACCAGAAGCCTCTGCTATAAGGAAAATGTAATGTATACAAACTGAAGCAACTTCAGTAGGACATGGTGAGATGCTAGTGAAACATCTTGCCTAGTACTCAAAATACTTATTTTGAGCTTCACACACCCAGTGTCAGCCATTCTGTCTGGGTGATTCTGAACTTGGGATCTGCACTTGGCCCCTTCCCCTAGGGCATTCCTGATTAACAACTACTGGCTGCCCTGAGGTCTGCCTTTCTCCTCTGCTTTCCATGCCACTTTGTGCAGAAATTTCACCCTGAACACAAGAAGCCTTTCTCAGTGAAACCTACATTCAAATTGGAATAACATAATGAAACACTGAAACAACCCAAATATTTCCTTCCTCAAACAACACACTCAAGTCCTGAAAACCATGGAGCCATCACCAGTTCCTGTCAGCAAGGTTCTGCTGCTCTGGCCAAGTTGTCTACCAACAAAGAGTAGTTTTATTCTCATACAAACTCATAGCCTGAAAAGGAGCTGGAGACTTTTAAATCAAAGTACCATTTTGATGCTAAGAGAAAGGCATAAAATATCATTGAGAACTAAATTTATTATCACTAGAGGCCAGACAGAAATTTTAGCCCATATACAATGTCACACAATGTATCATTGCACTGTAAAAGGAAAGAATAAGGAAAAAACCACCACCAAAACAAAAACCCCCAAATAATTGGACCACTGGATTAAGATAGCATAAAAATGTGTTTTATATGAACTGATCAAAATATTAACTTTGTTAGAACACAGGGTCCTAGTAATAACTGAAGCAGTTAATTTTCTAATTAGTCATAATGAGCCATCTTACAGTTATTAAGGTAACTATAGTAGTATTTTACTTTGTTTCATTCAACCTTTCCTCCCTCAATAGTTATTCATACTGAAATTGCATACAATAAATGTGAGAGGGAATAAAAGGATGAAAGAGGAAAACAGCTAAAATATATCTGAAAAGCTAGTAACAGAAATTTTACAAAAGCCAGGGAGAGAAGAGTAGGGTATCATTAGCCATTTTCATATCCTAATGGAACATGCAAGTTTTAGTCTGTTACTAAGAGCGAGTCTGTGGCAAAGAGCCCAAATGAGGTCTGAGAAAGGATAATGTACCTTTAATGACTGAAATAGCAAGAAAATTAAATCCAATCATGTTTCATTAAGCATACTCTAGCTCCCATTTTTACTAAATTATTTTATTATGATTTCCCAACTGTCTGTTGAAATAACCTTTTACAGCAATTTAATTCACCATCATAAACAAGTCTCATTTCTCACAATGAAGTCCCCTGGGATTAGTGAGAGGAGATGGATAACCTAAACCTTGCCAATCCTGCAGCCACTGAGGTAACAACTCAGGGAGGCAAAGATTTTTGTCTTCCTATTTGTGGCTGAGATCATTAAGATATAATTAGAAACATATTCATGAGTAATAGAGCGTCTGTTATGGAGATACCATTCGCCCAACAAGCATCTTCTGTACCACCCTTTAATAAGAAGGGCAGCAGGCATAATCCCCACTTCACTCTCTGGAGAGTTCTGCATTAAATGGACTGCATTAGACATCCCTCTCACTCCCCCCTTTTTAATGGAATCTTATTCAAGCATCCAGTGTTTTCTCAGACTCCATTGTTAGCATCAGAACTGCTAGTCTGTTTGCTTTCAGCAATATGCTCCTGCAGTGCCATCCAGATGTGAGCCCTAAAGTTAGCTACGTGCAGTGAATTTAAATCCTGCTCCAGAACTTGTTACAGGGCAAGCAAATGTAGAACTTCACAATATACAGTAACAAATGAATTGAAATGTTTACAGAATAATCCTTCACTCTCTGCAGTAGTGAAAGGAGCTATCGACCCTTGTACACGTCCTTTCTGCTTTAGTCAAATGAATAAAGTATGCACCAAGTAGAAAGGATTCACCAGGAAGAAAGGATACTTTACTCAAATCAGTAAAGTAACTGAAAAAAATCTGTTTTGTCCTTGCACACAACCTAGTTTATTGCCAAACTCCATACCAAATCACATGACATAGCAACAGAAAATTAAAAGCGATGTCACCCACCAAACAGCGATTAAGTACCTGCCACAGGGATAAATTTATGGCCGTCACTTAAACTGCAGAGTGAAAGCTGTCAGCCACCATATTTAGTTTCACCATGTTTGAACAGGTTATTATTTTATTTGGTAGGTGGGAGTTTGAAAGGAATGAGGTACATGAAAAAGAAAGAAAATGGTTCTAGGGCACAATTTTGCTTCCGGTAGCCATATGAGCAGTAAAGAACTACTTGCGCAAAGCAAGCAAGGGGCAGAAACTGAACCTAGTAATACAAACAGGGGACTTGAAAGACAAACCTAAGAGAAAAAAAGAGACCACAAAATTTCAGCTGAGTCTTTGAGACGATGCTACTGTTATAATTGTAATTAGAAAGTTGCAGGGGGTAAACTAAAGATTAGATCATGGTAGGCTTAATCTTTTTGCATATATTTGATTATAAATCTACTTCAGCAAAGCAATGATTTTTAAGCTTGCCTATAAAAACATTTTATAAAACAAAATATATTTAGAAACCAAGCACATAAGACAATGAGTAAATGACTACAGTTAAAAACAGAAAGTCAAAAGCAGAATATTAAGATTTAAATTGTTTTGCTTTGTGGAAGACTGACATTCTAAAATCTAATTATCATCCCGCCATATGAACTCTTCAGGAAGACATTAACATAAGGAATGCATTATACATGACTGAAGCCAAACCAGACAAATTTCTAGATAAATGATCAGAGTTCAGAAGCATAATGTGGAACCCTCTGTCAGCCAGAAACCATTCACGGACATTCAATATTCTTTTACATGCTCTATTGTAAAGCACACAATAGCTTATTACCTTAGTCATCAGAATACGGCTGGTCAATAAACATATAGTCAGCAACTGCCACATTCCTACACCAATATTTATTTAGATGAGAGCAGGAGATATGCCTCAGTTGTTTGTCAGAACAGTAATAATATCACAGTAAAATTCTGGTCACAAGATCAATAACTCTTGCTCCGAAAAGCATGCATCCCAGCTTTACTTCAGTATGTATTTTTCATTAAATGCTTTCTCTTTGCCTTGATATTTGCATTAGCAGGAACAGTAAAGTAGCAGATTGGTCTTAATTAGCCTGACAAACACAAAGTTTGGAAGGAATGAGATTTTACTTTAATATTTCTTCTACAGCAATAATAAATAAATATTTAAATGTAGAATTTGTTCACCTTGGGTGAACATTTTCATTGATGGTGATTTGTTTCTTTATGACCTGTTTAAAATTTCTCAAAAAATACACATCAACTGTGGAAAGGTCAGGATTTCTCCCTATAACTTCTAATTCTTAGAGGACAT
This sequence comes from Harpia harpyja, assembly GCF_026419915.1. Classification (NCBI taxonomy): domain Eukaryota; kingdom Metazoa; phylum Chordata; class Aves; order Accipitriformes; family Accipitridae; genus Harpia; species Harpia harpyja. The sequence continues at coordinate 52,899,440 of NC_068940.1, read as the reverse complement.
AATTTGGTACTAGACTTGTGAAGCCTCATGTCAGGAAGAATCATCACTCTCAGTCTTTCTGCACCACCTGCGTTTCACATGCATGCAGCATGGTGCTGCAGCCCCTCCTCTTCACGAGGTCTCCAGGAGCCCTTTGGCTCAATCTGTGATAAGGGACTGGCCAAGTTGGGGTGGGAGCGAGGGAAGGCCGCAGGGTTGCATGCCAGCCAGCCCTGGGGCATGCAGGACTTACAGACAAGAGCAGCCCTGTCAGCTTCCCAAAACTGTTCTCCCCCCTCCCTCTTCCCCTGCTTACCATCAACTGACATGTAACTCCTGGCACCAGGCACATTTCTTCTTTTTTGTGTTACACCATCCAGTATGAAGGGCACTTATGAGATCACAAAGATGTTGAGACTTCTAACATAAACAATGTCACAAATATATATATGTTTATTTTATATATATACACATATATATATACGAATATTACAAAATGACAATCTGATTGTAGGAGAACTAGTAAATAAAATGAAATGTGTCCAAGCTGTGGGCACTGCAGGACTGTGAGACTGAGAAAAAAAACTCTAAAACAACAGGAGGCAAGATTTACCAGCTACCGATAAAAGTGGGGGAGGATGGATGATGAAAGATAAAGAATTTAATTTGTTTGATTTTATTCACAGCAGAACCAGCTACCAATCCAGAAGATTAACTACTTTTGCTGCATTATTTAAATTAAAACATAGGAGAAAGGCAGAAAATGCCAAGGAACATTTGGAGGAAAGGGGTGTGACGGAAGTAATGTGCTTTCTGAGCATGATACCAGTTAAATCTCTAATTAAAAAGGAGCGCAATTATCCCTTTACCCATCCCCAACCACCTCCCAAGTATTTTTTCTCTAATAAGTGTGAAAATTGTCCAATTATAATGACTGAGTGAAAAGAGCTTTAATGTCATACAAATCCTGTGGAAATGTGCTATGTTAAACATCGAGAGCTCTGAAACTTGTTCATAGATAGGGAATCTGTGTAAATGGAGGGAGAAACATTGTATCTATCTAAAGGTACATTTGAAATTTAAGGTACATAAAGCGATGTACCTGGTGGGGAAAAAATACTAACTTCATATATGAACTAATAACCTCAGGTTAGGAGAGACAGTTTCACACAAATGACAGCTCAATGATAGCAGGCAAAAAACCAAAGTGAAATGTAAGGAAAAGAAGGAAGAATAAAAAAAGAGAACACCGCTATGCCACTGTATAAACCCACAGCTCATCTACCCTTTGAACACTCCGCTCTGGTCCTACATCTCAAAAATTATATATGAAGGTGGAAAATATTCTGAGAAAGCAGCGAGAATGATCAAAAGTGTGGAACAGCTTCCATTTAAAAACACCTAAGTAATGATGGCTTTGTAGTCCAGCAAACTGTTTTAGTCAACTGAGGGGGGAATATTGTCATTTATAAAATCAAGGGTTTCATAAGTGGATGAAGATCCATTGTTTGCTGATTTCTTGAATACAGAACCAAGAAATAATCAATTAATCTGATAGGAGCCATGTTCAAAACAGAAAAAAGGAGCTGTTTTTTCACACTATGCAAAGCCAGGCTGTGCAGCGCCTTACCACAGTGTTGGGAACTTGAGCAGTTTATTATGAGCCCTCAAGGGGAGCTAGGTTGGACAAGGCCATGGAAAGGATGTCCATTGCGAATACTAAATCCGCAGTAACTACAGCCAGCTCAGGGGGGTCTTGAGTTGAAAGTGGTTGGATGTAGAGAAAGTACTTGGTGGACACATCAGATAGGATTAGTCTTTCTGATAACTTTTTTCTAGACATCCACTTGTGGCCACTGTCAGATACAAAACTAGCAGGCTAGCCAAGACCATTGATCTGACCCAGTCCAGCCTTTTTTTATGCCCTTTCTAGTTGCCTGTACAAAAAAGTAACGTGATCACGACCATACTTCAAAAAAGACCTAAAGGAAATAAGGTATGACAAAAATCAGATTTCATATGGAGTCCAAGTAACCCACAATAGCCAAAGAAAGCATGAAAAACCCTCAAAGATGTCTATTCAAACAGAAGAATTTCCAACGTTTTTCATGCAAACAAGAGCCCCTAGATGAATCAAACTCCCATTAAAATAAACAAACATGAGTTAACCTGGGAAGTAGATTAGGTACCACCTGATTTTTAGACATAACTGCAATGACTTAAGTACATGGCAAAATAGATACATATTTACACACACAAATACTCAATCTCCAATTGTAATTTAGATATTTGACTTTTTTATAAATGACATTTCTAAGTAGAAAAGATTATTTTACTTATTTGTGAATGACATACTATTTGAAACATACCAGCCTTCAGAATCATTTTAGCATAATAAATTAATTAATATTATACCAGCACCATTAACCCCATAGTTTTATCATAGATACTAAATATTCAGTTAAAAATGTAAAAGGACTTGTAAGTCTTATAACCTGTCAATAATTCTCCTTGAACTGAAAATGAGAAAAAAAAAATCATACATCATTTTTAGCATGAAAACTCCTAAGAGTATATATTCCATTTTGTGGCCACAGTTTCCAGCAAGTTTCTCTATAGTGAAAAACACATACACACACTCTGAAAAAAACCCCAACATTACACCAAATCACAGAACCTAATTACTTTTGGTATTCTAAAAAAGCATTCGTGAGTAAGTGAAAAATACCTTTTTGCATATGCTGTTTAAGGATACATATTTCATAACATATAAACAAGACAATATAAATTCTAATTAGAAATACTTAGGACAAAACTTATGTTAGGAAATTATGATAAAAATTCAGGATATGCCTACTGAATAACTCACACTGAGATGGAGCAGGATGCAACTTAAAAATAGGAATAGATTTTTGTTATTATTACTACCTTCCTTAATCAAGAAGAAATTTCCAAAACATTTCTTAAGTCAGGTACAATTAGAGATACAGGCAGACACCTACATTCACACAAGTAAACCCTGCTGGAGTTAAAGGACTGAAACAGAGCTTGATATTAAATACTATATATTTTGTAATTCATACAACTAAAAATAAAAGCTTAAATACAAACTTTATGTCCAAATTTGTTTCTGAATTCTCAAAATTACTGTATATTTTTAACCCATGTACTCATTAATACCAACATATTTGCATCCAACCAAATAAACAGCACAGACTGAAAATTAAGCTCATAACTCAAAGCTAATACTATGTATTTTAATTTGCTAATTTCTCAAAGAAATAGCTTGTTGCTTCAGAAGACAAGTAATTTTGTTTAAATCATAAAAAATAATCTGGTTTCTCATACAAAAGGAGGAGTGGCAAGACAAACTTCTACAGCTAATAACTAAAAACTTAAAATACAGAAAGTTTCCCATGTATGCATTTTCAGTATATAAAGCAGAACCTGACTCAGTTTAAACTAAAAGTCTACCTACCCCAACAACCTATCTAAAACACTTGCGACAGAAGAAGCCCTGCAAGTACAAGCCAGGTATACAGAACACTTTCCCCAGCCTCTAGGAATTCACAGCCCAAGGACTTTGAGCCAGAAGCAGATCTTTTGAATATAATAGCTCTCAATGGATTTTTCTTCCATGACTTTGTCCAGTCTCTTTTTTAATTCAAGTAAACTGCGGACCCTATGGGACAGAGTTCACAGCTGAGCTTAACCCTGGAAGAAGCAGTATCACCTTTTGTCGGTCTTTAAGATCCCAGCTGCAAATATTCTTTAGTTCTTGTAATACAGGTGTTATATTAGAAGATACAGTGAACAGCAATACTGTTCCCTATTCACCTTGTATGTGCCACTCATGACTGTATGCTATGTATATGTCATACTTCCCTCTCAATCATCACCTTCCAGACTAAAGTGTATGGAAGAGTAATCTCTTCCACAGCAGCCATTCCAGACCTTTGATCATCTGTGCCTCTTTCCTTTGCATTTTTTGCAGTTCTACTACAACCTTTTTGAGATGGGAAACCCAAAATCCACACATGGATTAACACGGCACAATGTTTTTCTGCTTACCACTGTAATACTTCCTCTTACAATCTGTAACATTCAGATTGCTTTTCTGACCAGGACTAAGGATTAAGCAGATGTTTTTATTAGACTGTGTTTTTATCTAACCACGATCTCTCATTCCCGAGTGATAATGGCAACACGTCTTGCATCGCTGCGTATGTAGAGTCGGGACTGTTGACAGCAGGCACATTGTGCAATACTTCAGAACACATACAGATTTCAGGGTTGCTTTGAAAAGAAGTGCAAATTAAACTGAAAGTGAGTAGTATTAGGTGTCAAAAAAACTTGAGAGGATTTTAATTACACAAATACTCACAAGATTCTGAAGGTTATGTACAAAACTTCTATCAAAAAAGGCTCAAATCAAGTGTGATGAAAGAATATGTGAATGCTTGTATTGGCTTTGTGTGGCAAGGTTTTGGTAGCCGGGGGGGTTACAGGGGTGGCTTCTGTGAGAAGCTGCTGGAAGCTTCCCGTGTCCGACAGAGCCAATATCAGCCGGCTCTAAGACAGACCCGCCGCTGGCCAAGGCCGAGCCAATCAGCGATACTGGTAACGCCTCTGTGTGAACATTTTTAAGAAGGAAAAAAAAAAGTTGCTGGGACAGAAACAGCAGCCAGAGAGAGGAGTCAGAACATGTGAGAGAAACAACCCTGCAGACACCAAGGTCAGTGAAGAAGGAGGGAGAGGAGATGCTCCAGGCACCGGAGCAGAGATTCCCCTGCAGCCCGTGGTGAAGACCATGGTGAGGCAGGTTGTCCCCCTGCAGTCCATGGAGGTCCACGGTGGAGCAGATATCTACATGCAGCCCGTGGAGGACCCCACGCCGCAGCAGGTGGGTTCCCGAAGGAGGCTGTGACCCCGTGGGAACCCCGCGCTGGAGCAGGCTCCTGGCAGGACCTGTGGATCTGTGGAGAGAGGAGCCCACAGAGCAGGTTTTCTGGCAGGACTTGTGACCCTGTGGGGAACCCACGCTGGAGCAGTGTGCTCCTGAAGGACTGCACGCCGTGGAAGGGACCCATGCTGGAGCAGTTCGTGAAGAACTGCAGCCCGTGGGAAGGACCCACGTTGGAGAAGTTCATGGAGGACTGTCTCCCGTGGGCTGGAGCAGGGGAAGAGTGTGATGAGTCCTCCCCCTGAGGAGGATGAAGCGGCAGAAAATAACATGTGATGAACTGACCGTAAACCCCATCCCCGTCCCCCTGTGCCGCTGGGGGGGGTTGGTAGAGAATCTGGGAGTGAAGTTGTGCCCGGGAAGAAGGGAGGGGTGGAGGGAAGGTGTTCTGAGATTTGGTTTTATTTCTCATTACCCTACTCCGGTTGATTTGTAATAAATTGATTTAATTTTCCCCAAGCTGAGTCTGTTTTGCCCGTGATGGTAATTGGTGACTGATCTCTCCTGTCCTTATCTCGACCCACAAGCCCTTTGTTATATTTTTCTCTCCCCTGTCCAGCTGAGGAGGGGGAGTGATAGAACGGCTTTGGTGGGCACCTGGCGTTCAGCCAGGGTCAACCCACCACAATGCTAAACAGCTTTACGACTACCAAAAAAAAAAAAAAACCAACCCAAAACTGTTGAAGAGGGGGAAAAACCCTTGATCCAGAAATTCTGCACTGTAAACTTTGTAAGACCTTAAAACACTTTGTGTTTGCAGAAAAACTGGGAGGGGAGAGAACCTGACTACCAATTGGCATGCCTATCCAAGTCTTAGGGCGGTCTGTGGTGATGGTCAGTCCTGCTGTCTCACTCCTGCTGCTGGTGACATCCATCATTAAGGAATATAAGCTCAATACCCTTCTGTCTTGAGTTCCCAAGACTGACGGACTGATCTGATGACTGAACTGAAATTCCTGGTACAATGTTCAGTGACCACAGAAAAAGGTCATAAACTCCTCTCATTCAGACTAAACTGGGGGAACACTAACAGAATTATTCCTGATGGAATGGGCTAGACAGAAGAACACACTATGAAATGAAATACTGGACACTATTATTTAAAGCTATATATCAATATAAAATGACAAATGAAAGAAATACGATTTCCCTTTCAGGGCAAAAATTCATGTCTTTTCCTTTTTTTTTTTTAAAGTCTTTTGAACTATGCATGGATTCAAGCCATCTTTACCTAGTGTGAGAAAACAACAGGTTTTTATAGGATGTCTGAATTGCAGAGAAAAACAATGAAAATACTTAACACCATAGTTTAAACTACAATAGAGTACTTATTAATCAATCCTTAATTTTTCTTTTTCTTTTTTTTTTTTACATATAATTCTCCTAAACACTATAGAAGTCTTCTTTCTTGGTACATATTTCAAATATTCTACAAATCTTAACAGTTCCAAAGGTGACAGAATTAAAAAGAAAGGTGTTAGTTAACATCTAAGTACACTTGTTTTCCATTTAGTATTAGAGGAAACTCTTCCCATTTTCTAAGAAAAATCTAATAGCATCAACTTTAGCTGTCAGGTGCAAAGCTGAAGTTGGCATGCTCCCTTAAAGGTCAGAGCTGCACTGTTTTTAAGTAAAAATATAATCATTAGGAAAATATTACCTTTTTTGCCCTAAATTCTCCACAGCAATATCCAAATTACCCAATCACAAAAGTCTCATATATACCACTTAATTAAAAAATTCGTTCAGAACACTGTTCAAAACCCACAAAAGCAAGACTCATATTTAAGGTACCTTGCATAATGTCCAAGAGTATTGCCAGAGAAAACAAGTTGGCAGGAACACTCACTGACTTTTTACATCCACCCACCCAACTCTGATCTACAGTCTGTCTTGGATTTGGTTCATAAAAGAACACCCTCGTGCAGTATAAAATGTAGCTGGCTCAGATAAGGGAGAAATGGGAGCGGAACCAAGCCACCTGAATAAGCATTGCCACTTCAGGCCATCCACCTTGCTTACTTAAAGGTCAAAGCACACATGGAATTAGGAAGCAGGAAATAGATGAAGAGCTAGGAAACCCAAACTTGCCTGCGAGATTACTGACTTGGATCCTAATCTAGAGGAGTTAACATATCTAACCACAGGTACAGACACAGTGAATGGTGGCTACCATGCTAGGAGATAACCTGTGGGGTAGTTTTTGGTTGGTGGGTTGGTTGGTTTTTAAGAAGATGGACTGGATTGGGCCAATCACAGAATGACATATGGTTGAAGGCACCTTTGGAACTCTTTCGTCCAATCCCTTGCTCAGGGCTGCATCCACCTAAGTTTTAAGAGTCTCCAAGGATGGAGATGCTACAACCCCTCTGGACCCTTGTTCCAGTGTTTGACCACCCTCCCCACAGCAAAAAGTTTCTTCCTATATCAAGCTGGAATTTCCCATCTTCCAACTTGCATTCATCCTCTTGTCCTTCCATTGTGCACTGCTGAGACAAGTCAGGCTTCATCTTCTCTGTACTGTCCCATGAGGTAGCTACAAACAGGAATAAGATCCCTCCAAGCCTTCTTTGCAAAGGTTGTATGAAACCTGTTCTCTCAGCAACTCTCAACTATGTATTCCTAGCCAGTTTAGCCTTCCAAGAAAACCTAACTTTTAAAAATTGTTCAGAATAAGCACTATTACAGCCTTTGTAATTGGAGAAGATTAAGGGAAGTGCCAACTACCAGGGTCCAGCAAGGTCCAAAGGACAACAGGCAATCCTCTAGACATAGTAGAGACCTAGAGGATTTTGAGCAACACCCAAGGGCCAGCACACAATAATAAGCAGATGCTCTACCCTTTGCAGGGGTGGAGACTTTTGGACAACTGTTGTGTCAGATCCCAAATCAATCCCTGAAGGGATCACAGGAGTTCTGTATTCTGTAACATAACACTGGACAAATATTAGGGTTATAGTTATTTGTTAATTGTTTTGAGGAGAGTTTAAACTGTGTCATTGCCATGCACCCCTGTAACATTGGGCTGTTTGTCCCAACCAACAGAAGAAGCAAAAAGACCAGAAGCCTCAGCTGGGCTGTAAGTCACTGTGAAGCAACATTGTGAAATGTTCTTGGGACAGGCAGAGCAACGAAGTCATAAAGACAGGGATCTGCCCATGCAAGGCACAACAGGGACTGTTACTCCACAACAACTTTTTCTTTGAAATGCATTGTAAAAATATTTTCTTTCAAAAGACAACTTGTAAGACATTATACCATAATACACAAAACAACCATCCACTTTTGACTAGTTTAGAAACATTCTATAAAAAAAAAAAAACACCAACCCTCCACAAAACCAGTATGCTTGCCTGCTTATTGAAGACCAGTAAAATAAAACATGAATGGTGAGATCAAAGAGATGGAAAACAGTCACAACATCATAAAACTTAGAAATATGTTCTAGTACCAGCAGTAATCACGGTCACTATTTCTGCAAAGCACAGACCTACCACTTCACTACTTGTTTGTGATTTTCTTTTCCAGTATGTTATAGCTAGCTTTAAAACCTTATTAAAGTCTTTTAGACTCATGTTTATTATCTGTAAAATTTTTTGACTTCTGGGACAGGATAAAAAAACCTACCAAGAAACACATAAGAATATTGTTTATACATGAGTCTTCTTATGTCCTTTAGCACTGAATATAAAATAAAAAAATAGGTATGTAGCATACACACTAAAATATTAGTGTCTAGCAATAGAAAGCAATTCCTTTAAGATGTAAATAGCTGAATTTCCTTCCTATAAAAGAACATAATGCTGTCACAAATGCTGTGGACTCGATTTTTCTCTCAGAATTGGAGCTTCAGGTGATTTTGTAAATAATATTATTCCCTCCCCTAACACGAGCACTGGCTCAAAATAATTTTCCAGATAAGAAAGCGTGATAGAAGGATATGCTTTAGTAATTTTTCCTTTTAAAAAGCCATTTTATTATGGAAAATATCAATTTATAATATTAAATTTATTTAAAGGATGGCTCTGCTTCCCCTCACATATTTTTATTTTTGCACCAGCAATTGTACTAGTGATAGATCTACACAGACATATAGTCATAAAATAGGCTGTTCACATTTATTTAGAATTTGTACAATGCTTCCCATAACAAAATCTGAATACCTTCTAAATCCTAATGAATTTATCATCCCTACATTCCTGTGATGTACATTTATAGTTTAGATACTACCTTACCATAAGGAAAATTCATTAAAGAATTATGCTTAAATAAGGTCCAGCTGGGACCTTAAACAGGCCTAGTTGTAGAATGATGAGCACCAATTTCTGATAGTTTTGTAAATACGTTTATCAGACACACGAAGTATAGAAGCACAGTAACCACATCTGAAAAAGAAACCTTATACAATTTGCCCAGTGTCAAGAAGAAACATGGATCATCAGCAGGAATAGGAACCAGCTCCCTTAATTCTCTCAGTACTCTGCCAACAAGCCCATTCTTCATTCCACGAATCATGTACTTCAGGTAAATGAAAAAACCTGAAAACCTGTTCTTCTCAAATTCTATCATCTGTAACAAACACACATTGAACTACTACCATTATGATCTCTCAATATTAGAAAGTTCAATTAAAACCAGTCAAAACTATTTGACTGAAGCAACTCTACAAGAACAGCTGAATATCAGCTACTAATACCACTTGGAGAAACAACATAAACCCCCCACCAACAATAATTTTCTCAAGGTTATGGAGGGAAAGTAAATCATTCCAGGTCTGTTTAAAGCTAGCAGCTGTTAAGAGGAACTTTCTAGGAAGTTCTAGAATTTTTACATGCAAAAGTTTTAATTATACAGTATTTCCTTCATTATCTCAAGCTCATGATATTCATAAAAAGGACACAAAGGAAGTGGTACACCACCTCGGAGGTATATGGCATCCCTCCAAATGAGCAGCGTGTGGTTGCCATGTGGTCCCTAAGTCCCCAGAACATGTTCCCATCACTTCCGACACTCCAGTTCCAGTCCTTTCCATGACATTTCTTCAAACTACATTGGTCTCTTGCACACATGGGAGGACATCCATACATTAATTGCAAAGACATCCTCCGCTTTGAACTTGCTAGGTGACCCAAAGCAGGGTGGCTGCAGCAGCTAACTGCCCAAGTATTTATTAAGCTTCATAGAAGGCTTTGCACTTTCTAAGCCCTCAGTTGCTGCATCCACATTTCTAATGTTAGCTAAGCTACTAGCTCAAAGTTAGGTGGAGACATCTTTGTGAATTGCTGCCACACACCGCCTGCAGCACAGACAAGCCTTAAGCTTTGTGGTTATAGCAAACATGTTGAAAGTCTAGCATAAGTTACAATGATACTGAAAAAGTAAAATCTTTTTCCTAATAATGTTTGTAGCAAAATGCCTATGCAAAGGAAGCTTTTGTTGACCTTTTTATTGGGGGATGAGAGGCTGGAAAGCAGCCCTGCAGAAAGAGATCTGGGGGTTTGGGTTGATGGCAAGTTGAATATGAGTCAACAGTGTGCCCTGGCAGCCAAAAAGGCCAACCATGTCCTGGGGTGCATCAAGAATAGCACAGCTAGCTGGTTGAGGGAGGTGATTGTCCCACTCTACACTGCACTGGTGTGGCTCCACCTCAAGTACTGTGTGCAGTTTTTGGCGCCACAATATAAGGACATCAAACTATTAGAGTGTGTCCAGAGCAGGGCGACTAAGATGGTGAAAGGTTTCAAGGACAAGACTTACGAGGAGCAGCTGAGGTCACTTGGTTTGTCCAGCTTGCAGAAGAGAAGGCTCAGGGGTGAACTCATCACAGCCTACAACTTCCTCACGGGGGGCAGTGGAGGGGGAGGTGCTGATATCCTCTCTCTGCTGACCAGCAATAGGACATGAAAATGGAATGAAGCTGTGTCAGGGGAAGTTCAGATTGGACATTAGGAAAAGGTTGTTCACTGAGAGGGTGGTCTGTCACTGGAACAGGCTCCCCAGGGAAGTGGTCATAGCACCAAGGCTGTCAGAGTTCAAGGAGCATCTGGATGATGCTCTTATAGTCATATGGTTTAGTTTTAGGTAACCCTTCGAGTAGCAGGGAGTTGGACTCGGTGATCCTTAAGGGTCCCTTCCAACTTGAGATATTGTATGATTCTGTGTTTGCTTCATCCATATGCAAAACCACTGCACATCCTCTAATAATATCTGGAGAAACAAATCATATACCATGGGTTCTCATTATTAACCACAATCAGAAATGGCTTTTATATGATGCATTGTAGCTTCTAATAGTTTCGTTGCCATCAGGTAAGAAGATGATAGTTACACATCAATAAAACAAAACTGTTAATAGTTCATTCTGTGTACAGTGTTAATACTTAGAGAGAACAATTGACCATAACAGATTAACAACCTGATTCAACACTAATCATTTATAAATGTATAGATATATAAACACTTCCCAGAAACTCCTGACTGAAATATTACTGACAAAAAAATAAAATCTAAACTGTTTCTGGAAAAAAACCCAACCTTCTTTTAGTAAGATTCTGCTTCCTGCTAAAAAATTCTCAAGAAAGTTCCACTTACACATGTTTTCCAAGAGTACGCATTCTGATATGCAGGCTTATCCTTTTTAAAGTATACACTATTTTCAAGTCAGCAATTTAAAAGAGATAAGTAGTCTCAGGCATCAAGTGTTTAAGCAAATTAACAGCATAATGAAAAAAATAACATTTCTACCAGAGGAGCCATATTTTATTCCTTGAAAATTGGAAATTAACATACTGTACCCTACTGCCTTTTACAATACCTTCTTCAATCTTTAGGAACACTCCTATTCATTTGATTTAACATTAAAAAGAGAATAAATGTAATACCTTACGAATGGTGACACAAGACTTCAATGCATTGGTAAGAAATTTGTCAGTTTGGAAAAGATTTAGACCATACTCATTGTTAAAGTGTTCTTCTACTCATACTAATTTTTACATTAGCATTACATTTATCTTCTTTAAAGGGTATCTCATAATTTTTTATAATTTCGAACATATAAATTCTAAGATAGTCTAACACTTTTTCACTAGTTTCTCCTTAACCAATCTTTGAATATTAAATCTCTTTCAAAACAAGCAATTATTTTGCTTTATAAACCACCCATTAAAATAGGATTTTGGCATTTTCACTTTCAGACATCCACATAGATTACATTCCTAATCTGTTGCAGCAGTTTTACATACACTGCCACAGCATACAGTTTGGCTATTAAATCTAGTAGATTTTAGGAAATAGGCATATTTCACAAATAGAAGAAAATACAGATATTCATTATGGATAAATTTAAGGTTCCTAACTATAACTAATGCCCATCCTGTAAAAGCCACAAAAATCACTCTTAGAATGTATTTCAGACACCTTCTAAATGCAGATTTTCCCTAAAAGCAGTAATGAGCAGACGAAATAGACCAAAACGAGCCATTGCATTTAACTTTTTTATAACAGCATTGAATATACAGACAGGAACAGGAATACCACACACAAAGCTATTAAAATAAATACTGTTTCCTGTTCTTTAAAACATATGTTGCCTAACCATTCCCAGATATCTTTGTGTTGATTTTTTTAATAGAGGGCTGAGGTTAAATTAAGTATTGAGTATGCCCACAGACTGGAGTGAAATGTCGATAGCTATCAGTTTCTACCAGTATCAATCTTCTCATGCAACCACAGAGCTTAAAGAGGGACCTTAGCTCAAAGGTCATTCACAGCATAGAGGACCAACTGCCTATTTCACACTAAGTGCTAGAGCTTATATTATTTGCCATAATCACTGTCCTAAATTTCTCCAGCAGATGAGTTTGGCAGCATAAACTTGTACTCTCTACAGAATATATGAGTCTCCTACTCTACTGTTTCAAGTAACCACCCAGGATGATCTACAACTACTTTCAAGAGTTAGAAAAATGCTCCCCATTCTTCTAGACAACCAACAAGGTGTGCACCACGCTGGACTAAAAGGTGCTTAGTTTAGCAGACACAAGTAAACTAATGCTTCAACTGTTGCAATAACCTCTGATACATGTTCCTCTATACCTATCACCCATGTGGCTGCTAAACAGAAAAATACCTCTACCTCTTCCCTTAAATGATATTTGACTGCAGTCTCTCAGTAGAAAACAGAAACCAAGTAAAATAGGAATGATGAGGCTCCTGCTTTCCCTCTCCACTGTTTTTTTCCTTTTTTATAGTATTTTCACTCGAAAGGCTTGTCAGAAAACAAGTACTATTTTTAAACTGTTCTAAGTGGGTGGCTTCGTTGCTTTAACTGGATCACAAGGAGTGGAATCTGACTGTAATCATCTCCTGTAGCCTGATTTTTTCCTCCAATTAAAATTCAAAATGAAATATAAAATCCAACCACTGCTTCCACTTGGCTGCTACACAACTTCTTTTTCACAACTTTTTTTTTTAAATTGAAGGACTTTGGTTAAAATTATTTTTAATTTAAAAAAACCCCAAAGCAATCTAGTTATACACGGCTATGTATCTCCTACTTATTGACAAAATTTCCTGAAATTATTAGCTTTCTTGAAAAGAAGGTGTTACCCAAATAAAAGTGGAGTGGGTTGTTTCTTCTTTTAAAGTATGAATATGTTTAACTGATTTTGACCTAACTGTCACAATTTTTCTGATAATCCTGCCTAGCTCATACTCTCTTCCTTAGCACTCAATGGAATAATGAACTTGATTTTCAACTGCAATTACAACAAAGTGAGCAAAGCACACCTTCCAAGAGGATCAGTGTCTGCCAGCATGACAATGATTCTGAAGCATTTTTTGAGCATTCAAGCACAGGTTTACTGCAGTCTAACAAAAACATGAACAGTATATGATCCTTTAGTTTAAGACATCCAGTTCTGTAATTAAACTTTTTAACAAGGACTCATATAGCAGTCCCAAAATACACAGGGACAGTATAAAACCTCAAACCTAGACACAACTAGGAAAACCAGACAAAAATATATGAATATGACTACAAAAAGACACATATTTTGTGTTTTCATAGTAACAGCTTTCCATGGTATTTAAAGGCAAATAAATTAAAATTTGTAATTTTAGAATTAAATTATTTCAAAAAATGTAAAGAAAAGATGTGGACTTGCTTGTGTCAAGGATAGATCAACAGTATAAATAAAATAATCATTATATTTGTACCTTTAAATTAGATTGTACACTAAGATACTACCTACCATTGGTTTACGGTATTTAATAATAAGATATCATTTATAAATACACTAACTTCCATTCTTACTATAAAGCAATTTTTATTAAAAGGATATGCCTTTACATCTATGTTGCCACATTTTTCATGTGATCACTGTCAAAATACAGAATGTTGCAAAACAAATCTGACAGCAAAAACTGAAGTCTGTGAGATGCTGGTGTGATTGAAAGTTACGCTAGAGATTTTAATAGGATAAAGACACAACTGAATACTGAGCTTTAAAAAGAGGATAGCACTGACCTCCTAATCACAAACATCATTAGCTTTAGTTTTAAAACTTATTGGCAGAAAAACAGAATTTCACCAACTACACAGAATTTCTTTTCTATGCAATAGCTTAGATTCATATAACCCTAAAGGAAGGCCAGGTAATATTTATGATGCGTGGAGAGTCCCCGTCCTACCTCCTCTAAAATTAACATAGCACAGAAAGTAACACATATGCCAACTTCATTGCTAGCCACTCAGCAAAATCTCGGTAGCAATCTAAAATACAAATAGCCATAATTTATAAATATGGGAGTAAAACACTTCCAATTCCTTTATCAACCTCACTCCAGCATTATAACATAATAGTACATAATATACTGATATTGCAGACAGATCACAAGTTTGACATAGCAAAATATATTAGAAACAGAATGGTAAGGATGTAGCAGAAGGCGGCAGCAAGAAAGTAAAACAAGAAACATATCCCACAGTAACTTTTCCTGCTACAATCCCTTCTACTTCATCAACAGCAGCATTTCATATGTATACCTTATATCAACCCAACTTTTGGCATCATTTATGTCATCATGGAGTTTGGCTCATTATTTTTAATCTTGTTGCCAAGGGGAGTTTGCACCTTCTAAATTTTGCACTTTATGATGCTAGCTTTCCTTGTGTTTTTCCATCACTTACTGTCCTGAATATACTCATGTATTGTCAATACGTCTCCCTTTTTCCACACACGCACATCACTACGTCTTTACTGATCTCATTAGACATTATAGGAAGATAAGTATTTCCTCATATTGCAGTCATACCTTCATATTGCTTTGTAGAACTACTCATAATCTATGCAACCGCTAGGACTAAGATCTGGGATCAGGGTACTGATGAAATTAATTTGCGTTCAAGTGTAATGTGAAATTCCCCTCTGAAGTTTTGCAACGAAGAACTGTATCCAGGTCTTTCCCATATTCACAAAGTACACTATTAACATGCATTTCCTAAATGTAACTAAGCATTGAGTGATAAATGAGTGTTGAGGGTTTCCAGGGGAACAGCAACTGTATTTAAAGCCTCTTTCTAATAAGATCAGTAACTAAAACCTAGCTCAGGTGAATAAAACTAACAGCTGTTCTCTTAGAACAACTTTTTAGGTAGACAGTAACAGCCTTTTTCACTGATCCAGTTCTTTTTGCTTGGCAGCTATAACATTTACAAAATCACAGTCATAAATGACATGAAAGGATACATTTGGTGTGATTCAACTGAGTTCAGAGATCTAACATGATAGAGGGTAAGAAATTGCCAAATCTCAGTGTTATTGCTTAGACCACAACATAGGGTAGTATGCAGTATAGGAGGTAGTGCAACTCTACATCAATGAGCACTGAGAAGCAGTCACACTAAAACCTACTTCTTGTGAATTGCCCCATATCTGCAAGCCATCATGTCCTTACTACTGTGATAGCTAAATTAAAGCTAGTAAATTCAATCCCACTTTGATTGTAGCACAGCCTAGAAATGAAGGCTGCTCCTGGAGATACTTTCCAATTCTGAGCCCACATCATTTCCCTTCAGAGCCTAAAAGAGGCAATGTCCTGTCAGTAGCATCGCTGGAAATAACATGAACTACATTTAATGATGCATAGAAAATACATTGGACATTTGGTCTCGGCATAGAAAATTATGAAGTACTAGTGATATTCCTTGAACTTGATAGTAATAGCTCTACATCAACTTACTGACAGTATAAAATAGTGTATAGACCCTGAAGCGTAATTCAAATTCAATAGTTTAGGGTCTAGTAAAATTCTAAGTACAACATTACTGATCCGTGCTGTTTCTTGAAACCAATAAAAGTATAAACCTAGCCAAAGACTAGTTTATGGAGAGTAATGGGAATTATGATGATATGCAGCTCCCTTCACTCATATGACCATGAAAATTACTTCAGAAACCTATAATGAAGGAGTTTGCTAATCTGTTCTGTTCATGAGGAAAAACAGCCTAATGATTAATCCTTCCAGTCTGATTAGTCCTGGCTCCCGAGCCTTCCCAATTGCCTAACATTCCTTTGCTGAATTCACTTTTCTGTAGGGAAAATAGGGGAATAGTGTAAGGAGGGTGGCAACCTGCTTAGGGTCTTGCATCTCACATCCCTCCAGCCAAACAAGACCACAGCTGACAGCCACTGTATTGTTAAAGCTTGAATGCTCTATATGGCAACTGAAGCAATTACAGGTGTCTTCTCCAAAAAAAGCATGTTGAAAGCGGAATTTTTCTTTTTCCTCCCTAAAAGCTATAAGCTTTTCCCCCTCACAACTCTAACCATAAGCTCGAAGATAGCTATACAGGTTTAAGAGAGCTGTAAAACCTTCACAGACCACCAGCCATGCAGCCAATTTTGAACTTAGCTGCTTTTTACTCTCAAAAAAACCTATTTCTAGAACTCATGAGGTCAAACTGTGTGTGTGGAGGTCAGGAGGGAGCATTTATGACTGACTCCAACTTATCCTACTTACATGGCATGGCATACACACATTTTAAATTCCATGACTATAGATAAATTATAAAAAGTTTTTCAAGATCTGGGAATGTTTGTAGAGGTCACAACCATGTTCAAATACTCATAGCTACATACTAACATATACGTGTGTGTGTGTGTGTGTGTGTGTATGTATGTCAGCAGTTAAATTTCAAGATTGCAACACCTGGAGATGTTTCAAACATTAATTCTATATTTGAGGATATTAACATGAAACATTTGACTTCCATATTTCAGTGTGTTCCACTTTTGTTACTACCTCAAAGCAGTACTTATCCCAGGTCAAAACTGTTTATGAACGACTGTTAAATGTTGTTTTTATTGTTAATACTTATCAGAAGAAGAGATTTGTACATATATGTTCACAAAATATCATAAAGCCTGTGTTCTGTATGCTACTGCAAAAATCTATCACTAAAGAGGTTACTTTAATAAAAAAGGGCTTATCTGGGTATGGAGTATTAAGAGATTTAAAATGATAGGCAGTGAAATAAATCACTGCAGAGGAAAGGGAAAGATTAAAATACTTAAACCTAAGAAAGGAATATCAAATTTGATTCAGAATCATATTTATGAACATCCTCTACCCTGAGTAAGATTGAATTTCAAGAATGGTACACAATCAAGTATGCAATCTGCCTGCACTGCATAAATTATGCATATTTAATTATAACGCATATTTAGTATTCATCAGGAGCATGCTTACATGACAGGACACTTACCTGATACAACTTCATGAACAAAAAGATTGAAAAAAATAAACAAGAGACTGTGGAATTTAGCAATGAGATGGCTAGTGGATAGCACAGGACCCAGCTTCCAAACTAGCCTACAGATTTTTCTTCTTCATTAACATACTTGTTTTACAACATTTCAGAGACATAAAACCATCAACAGTTTTCATGATCTTCATAAGTGGCAGATCCTACTTACGATGGAAATTCAGCATGTGACTATCCAAAAATCATATCCTTGATGATTTTAGAATTTCTTTCAATGTAAAGTAAGTAGTGGGAATTGGCATTATCATGCCAACAGCATCAAACTTGGGTTTGATACTGTTAAATAAAATGCAAGTTCCTAAGCATTTCTTGCTTGGGTTGGGCAAATATATATTTCTAATTAAGGATCAAGCTCATTAATTCTATTTTTCCGGGTTTTATTTTGTTCAAAAAAGTATTTATCTTATAAAAGAAACTTTTTATACAGGTAGATTAGTTGGTGAGAACCGCATAAATGGCTGCTTACTAGATTCTTTCATAGTGATAGACTGCTCAATTTCATTTTATCAACATCATATTATTTTATCAACATACCTAATGAAACTTACTAGTTTGACATGATTTGGGAGATATAAAACCTATCTACTAGAATATATATATATATATATATATAAAAAATTATTCTTACCAAGATGACTTGGAAAAGAACTGGAAAAAGACGGATTTCTTCCACAAGGCTGTAAAAACATATTTTAAGATTTTTTTAAAAACAGAGCAAGAGAATTCTTATTTAACACACTAAACTCACAAAAGGATCAGAGTAGTAGAAGAGCTGTTGCCAAAACCCATGACCCAGAACCTCAGCCTTTGACTAACTCTCAACAAAAATGAGCTCCAATTCAGCTGTTAAATAGAAACAGCAATGTTATACCGCTTTGGAAATTACTTTTAGGTCTGCTTCACTGATGTGATTCAAGTGAGTGGAACAGTAATTAAATTAATATTTTTAAATGGCAGAAATTAATAAAAATTCAGAAATTTAATACTATACATACTATGAAGCAGTCGGTGTGCACCATTAATAATTTGAATTAACAGACTCAGTGCACATAGTGTAATTATAAATATGCTGTGGTTTTTTTAAAGCATGCCACATTAACTAACTTCTTAGGTTTACCATGTTAATATATAAGACATTTGTCAGCCACTTCTCTTGACAAAACTGAGGAGTGGTTACCCAAAATAATTTAACTATATTGTCCTGAATTTCAAAATCAGATACAAACCAGCATATACATACTTATAAGAAAGAAGAATATTCTCAAAAAACAGTAATACTTTACATTAATGCAGTCTTGTCTATTCTTAGAACCCAAACACTTTATATTTCTTAAAGCATGTCTCACAAACACTACGATGACATATGAATTATATGATTACATACTCTTTCCAGTATTATACTGTCCAATTTGAAGAATGATTGTCCCTTTTTCATACACACTGTACTAGATGCCTATTCACCAAACACCACAGAGAACACCAAACTGTTTCAAAGATTTTTCTCTTGTGTCTTCATAACATTACTGAAGTGCTTCATAAACAATAGGGATGTTTAGCCTTGTGATATAGCTGTAAGATAAGATTGTATTATGAAGTTCACGTAATAAATGCAGAACTCAAACACAGACAGCATGTCTGAAAGTGTTGAGGGAGGATGTGCACTATGACCATACGCTCAACACAAAGCAGGTGCTTTTGCACACTTACTCAGGGAACTCTGCATATAACATACTACAAAATTGCCTTGGAGGTAGTATGTCAGTTAAAAACATAAAGTTATATTAAATTGTTCTCTGTTAATAAAGAAGAGTCATATTTGACTAAAATAAGCATTTAGTTTCATGTTTGAAGCTTTACTGTGTAATACCCTATACCAGCTTCTGGTACAACAACAATCAGATTAATTCTATTTGGTAAACTATTTGTTAAAAAGAACCTATACATTCCTAAAATTACAGGTTTCCATTTAAGAGGATTTTATTCATGTCCAGTAAGAAAAGAGGAGAAGGTATTATTTTTATTGATAGCGTAAGCTGAAGCATTAAGACTGTGAACTGAAGCAACTAAAAGGAATTGCACATTCTCTTCTAAGAACTTCATGAAAAAATTGAAAGGGGGCTAGAACAAACATCCAAGGGTCATAAAATCATAAAATGCTTCATTTAGATTTATGTCACCTATCAGAGCCCTGGTTGTTCATATATGCTGGAATAATTTTATGTAAAGGAAATATAATAAGGAATGAAATGCATGCTAACAGAACAATCATACCTATGAAGAACTGAGAATTACTTAGAAGTCAGATACGTGCATTAAGTATAAATAATGGTTTCCTATTTCATATTGTTTTCCTTTTTCTCTGATCCTTGCATTCACCTAAATGTTATAAAGATGACCACGTAGAATCCATATGAAGTTGGGGTGGGAGCAGAGGCTTAGCGTAAGAAGATCTATTGCATTGTACAGCACTGGCATGTGGACCCAGAGACGAGTAAAACGCATCCACTAAATTGGTCAAAACATAACAAAACAATATAATTTTATGCACCTGTATAACATGTCTAATGTAACTAAGTAACAGCCTTGTTCAACCAAATGTGTTCATTTTTTACTTGCCTACGGAAATGGGTAAAGGCACAAGTTACACCCAATAGAGAAAGAAGAGTTTATACAAGGAAAGAAACTCATTATTTCTAAGTTAAGAAGCTTGAATTTTAGGAATATTTCTGTTCTTATTAAGTTGATGGAAAAAATATCCATATGTAATGGAAATCCCAACAAGTTCCTTACACAGGTCAGGAGAACCTGAAAGCTCTCTGCTGTGCCATCTAACAACCCTTAAATAGACAGTTATGGCACCTTGGACACAGCCGGGTCATGAAAGAGTCCCAGGATTGCAGATAGGAAGAGTTATTATATTTGAGGTTCATTTTCCAGGGCCAAATCTACTAGTTAAATTAAAAGCTTAGACCATACCTGTAAAACAGAATTTTGCTGATGTGGGTAGAACAATACTGAACATAAAAAAGGTCATTTAAACACCACAGACTCTCAAAAAGAGCAACTACTGTAACAGCAACCACATTGACAAAATGAAATTTTGCCAGCACAAACCTTCTTATGCTTGGGGCATATTGGAATTACTCAAACCAGCAAAAGCTGCTTACTGTGCTATGTAAGAAGCATTTAAACTGAGAACACATTGGCAGTAAAATACAATCAAATACCAAGAATAGCTGAGCAATCCTAGTTTAGGTAAAATCTAGAAAAATGATTTTGTGGTAAAGACTAAATTATGACACAATTAGTTTCAAAAACTGTAAGCAGTCCTGATTGTTACAGCATTACGAAGTCAGCTATACTTTCTGCTGATCTAAGCTAAGACAAAACTAGAACCAATATGGCTATTCTTAAAGGTCACCTGCAAACCTTTATGATTGAAACAAGAAACAGCTGCAGCCTTTAAAGAAAATGATACACATAACTTAGCTAAAGCAAAGTCACATCAAGCAATGTATTAAGACAAAGCTTAAATGGTTTATCCCAACTTTGCATATATGTGCACAAGACAGTGATATTATCACATTCTTCATTGCTATCTTACATAGTTTTTTACAAAGGAAATGTCTTAAAGCAGGTGAAAAAGGAGTTCAGCTATGAAATTTATTTCATAGAATGATCATATTCTAAATCAAAAGTAGTTTGGTTCTTTTTAGACTTTCATAAAATTTATATTAAATTAGGTCCTACCCTGTTTGGAAAAACATATGTATGATGATGATTCTGTATAAGCAAATCAACACTAAATATCAAGTACTTGCATTTTCTTTTCATTTAAATCTACATCCAAATAAACAACACTGGCTCAAAATAACTGGTCATCTGATTTTAAAAGACTTGCCATCAGTATAATCTGAATTTTTAACACACTAACAATTTTCAGATTGAGATTATGCCTCTGGTCTTGCTTTCTAAAAATATGCATCTGTTTTTCTAAGACATCCTAAATTGCCTTCTTGCAAAACACAAAGCTACTGCAGGACACTGAACACAAAGGCTTTTTGTCACAGGTGTCATCCCTTAAAAATTGCAGGCATGTACTCTGAAGTAAGAGCCTTACACAGCAGGACTCCTGGTTTAGAGTTTAAGCTTTCTGTCCCAGCACTTGCATACAAAAGGAAGTACCTTATACCAGGGTGTGAATTTACACTGCCTTGCATTTACTTCTCACAGGAATAATTCTGGTACACACTAATGAAGGCAGTTTTGAGGAGACAGCATAAGACTAACTCCTTTCTTATTGGGCATCAAGAATATCTGTACTGGTTCCCTATAGAGAATTCTTTGTCTGATAAAAATGGGATGAGATATTTCAGTTGTATGTGTTCAAGCTGGGCATTATACCAAATTAGAAAAGAAAAAAAAATAGAGTGAAATCAATAAAACTTCTGATCTTGTGTCACTGACAAAGCAGTTTAATAATGTCACTATTTTACTCCTCTAATTGAAATTGTCTAACAATTAAATATCCCTATTTAGATTTTTTTAAACTTTTTTAGGAACTTCTCTGCTCAAACACAAAACTATAAATTCGACACATCCAGACTCCTGTTTTCCTCCTTTATAGGTAGGATTTACCTGTAGGTAGGCTATGCCTACAGTGGCAGCTGGTCCCTAAATAAAGGAAACAGGGCAACATTCTGTAAAAATACAAGGCAGTGAATTTTCCAAAACACTGAGATTTGTGCTCTTAAGTCAATTCATCTTCAAAAATCAGTCATAAGTTTTTTTATAAAAGCCATAGATTGCTACACTTAAAGAAAGCACTACTAATTAGTCTTTCACTTCTCATTATACAGAATAAATACCTTTTCTAGGACAGCAATGCAACAAACAAGACATAAATCACAGTAAAAACCAGGGGTTAATACACAAACAGAATTTGATTTTGACCCCTGACAAATGACTTAAGAATTTATGCTCTTTACATCATGACGCTCTGCAGTCTGCTGTTATTCATGTCTATATTTTTGGTCTGGATCATTCACAAAAAAACCCAAACCCACAAGCACGCAAATGTTTGTATTATCAAATTGAAAAGCTGCAATAAAGGCTAGCAAATGAACACAAAATGGCCAACACCACTTTAGCAGCACAGAAGGATAGAAAGTTGGTGGAAATAATCAACTGGAAACTCCTCGATCTCAATCTCATACAGCAAGTAAACTCAGGGATATGAGTTTCTAAGTTGGAATAGCCTCTTAGTGCCATTGGTACCTTGAATAAATTAGAGAACAGCTCACACAAATTTACTCTTTCTGGGTGAATCGCAAATAATAAAGACCCACCACTGAACCAGAAAGTTTCAAAGTCACCTTACTGCCACACTTTCATACCATGCCCTTCAGCAGCTGTTCAAAGGCAAAGACAATGATCTCACCATTGATTTTAAGAAATATTATACCAAGGCACAATTTACAATGGCATCTACCATAAAATACATCAGGGAGAAGATCTATCAACCTTGTCATTAGGGGTCCCAATTATTTTAAAGTCAATTTTCTTGAAAAGAGTTATTCTTCAATTCTGGTTCCTAAGACTTCTCAGCAACTGTAGTTTACATTTCAAATGACCCAGGGGGCAAGGAGGAAGAGAGGACTTTTGGCCTTTCAGTGGGCAGAAAATTATGTTGGATATAGAATAATTAGATTTTTATTTAATGCTTCACTTTTTGTAGCGGACAGAAAAGAAAGGTAAACACAACAATAAAGATCTGTATGTGAAGGAGATATACATCACCATTATTTGATGATTATATTTTAAAGATCTTTCACAAGCATATAATTAATATTGAATATGGGAAACCTAACAAGAAAAGGCTGACTGCTATTCATAAACACAAAGGAACAAGATTTGAGAATTCAAATAAATGCACAATTCCACTGTAAGAAAAATATCTGAAGTAGGGTGTTTCTTCTTTCAAATATCTCGAGTTTTTGCTACAACTGTCAATGTATGTGAAATTCAAGGAAAATATTTTTCAGTAAGTCCAATATGAAGATTTGCATTAAATGTACTGATCCAAAGCAGTTTTGTTTTTATCATGTAACAGCAGTGGAATTGTTAATAGCTTCCAGTAATTATGCGGTGAAATGAAAGGGACTTACTTTCAGTCCCAGTGTAAGCTCAAAAACTGTCTGTTGCACACATTTATTGGAAGGGTGTCAACACAACCCCAGTCATTTTGTTAGTAGTCTCAGCAAGCTTACTGAGGGAGAACAGTTTGTATTTTCAATTCCTGTTCAGTTTCCAGCTTCAAAATTCATATTTTTATAGGAATATTTGTCTTTTGATATATCTAAGCCACAATGTATTGTGCTTCACCGATTTCCCATTATTTCCTACAATTTTACCCTTGCCTATTCACAAGTAGTATAGAACACCTAACCAACAATCCCAAAATGAAGTGTCCCCCTTTTTTGATATAAAATCATAATACAAAATTATTCCCAGTCAGTGAAGCAGTAATTGCAAGCAGGCATGAAAATTATTACTAAATTTTTAAAAAAATTAGAAGCGAAGTATATGTGTTATCAGCCCCAAATATTACAGACCTACAACATGGTATAAAACAAGAAAATACTACGACCGAAAGCTTGAGAGACACTAAAGGTTAGAGTCATAAACAAAAATATTTGAAGTTCTGACAAAGTTGCAGCCTCTGCAACTGTGCTCTGCACATTCAGTGGCAACAAAATCTTTGCCATACTGGAATTATATCAGTTTCCTGCTTTTTAGGGTATAAAATCTTTGTTTCACTTTTAAAAAGCAATTACATGAAGTTTGGCTCCTTAAAAAATATGTCTTAAAAAAAATTGTTTTTCTTTCCCTTGAGTACTAAGTCCTGAGGGATATTTTGCTTGAAAATTTTGTATTAATATTTCCATTATGTGTTATCTTCATGGTCTCTTGACACCTATGAGTCAATGCTTCCTCCTAGCTTTGAAAAAGAATTTAGTCTAAAACATTAAAAATACGTATTCAAGCCCTTTTCAATTGTCTCCTATTTTCTTCCTTGCTGAGATTATAAAATATCTTCATTCACTCTGATATCAAGGATTTGAGATTTAAGCCCACAGTGTTCCCATTCACATTGTTGATTACACTCTACAAAGGACAGATTACTTCTCTGAATGGACTACCTGCAAAGTGCTAGGAGCTATAATGTAAAGTAATATGCCAGGCTATTCCTAGTTGACCAGTACCATCAGAATAAAAAAAAGCAACCTTCCTCCCAAGATTAGATTATTTACTTTTTTTTTTTTAATACAGACCCTAGCTTTCTGTATATAATAAATTTAGTTGCATCCATTGTGGGCCACAAAAATAGTCCAATATTGCCAGTGATAATACCTACACACCACAGTTTATTTCAGTTTGTTCAGTGACATGCTTCAATACAGATATATGGTTGATAATTTTTCTATTCCACTTATCTCTAAGAAACTAAAACAGGAAAACTATGCATTGATTTACATATTATACAAACTTGCAGAAAATGACAGAAACTGATTTACAAAGCCATAAACCAACACTAACTGTAGTTTTGATTTAGTTTTCCATGATCATTTTACACATTTTTTTTCCTCTCACTGTGCACAACAATCAAAACTGTATTCTGTGCTCTACATGACTGTTACTAGAAATTACAATTTACTAGAGAACAAAAGCTCCATTTAGGGACAATTTTCAAAGTTTAAGGTGAATCTACACCACAATTTGCAAACACACTAAAAATTACTCTATTCCAATTGTCTTCACACATTTTAACATTAGTTCTATTTCACCCTAAAAGAAAACAGTTTCAGGAAAACTGGACTGTACTAATGTGTCCAGTCTTAGACAAAATAACTGGATGATTGTCCTTTCTGCTAAAGACTGACTTAGGAGACTAATTTCCAAGTCCCTCATCAATTTGATTCAAAGTGATATAGTAAGTACCCCAGTTACAAGGCTCAACTGAACCAAAGCATGTCAATCATCCATTCTGAGCTTTGGTATTTCACTGAAGTATATCTATGCTTTAGTTTAGACAAAATAACATACCTCAATGAAATTTTGTTAAGAGTTCATGTTATGAGAACGGAGAGCAATGAGGACTTAATGATATAATAATAAGAGTTCTGTGGAAAAGAAATGCAAATCTTACTTTAAAAATACACATCTAACAATCAGGCTCTTGGAATGTCTATAAAAATAACCATACTTCTTCATAAACTTTCAATATCAGATTAATTAAAACACAATGAATTTCAAGTATGGTCAAATGATCATGATAATTTCTGATAAACCTACTCATCTCCCAAAGTATCAGAACTGATACAATTGAAAAGCTTTTAATTACAATCACAATATCTTACTCTGAAAACTGATTTTAATAAGTATTATGCCTCAAGAGATTTTTCAGCTTAAAGATGAAGTTCACTAATCATCACAAATGGAACTGATGAAAGCCTAGTAAATCTTACTTCCTCCTTTAAGGATCCTAAACCATTTTTTTTAGCAGAGCTTTTTTAATGCTATTGTTGTTAAGGCTTGAAGACTAATATTTTCTGAAATTTTTGCCAGGTTGTGATTGTGTATTTTAGACTATTATTGTATCCAACTGGAAAATAAGAAAAACAATTCCATTCTTCCTCCAGTTTTAAAGACTTGTTTGAAGGAAAGGAAGCACAACAATGTTAGTCCTTTCTCCAGTTCTGCTACTTTTTAACATAATTTTAAATAAAAATTGCATTAAAGTTTTTATCAGTTAATTTTCAGATTTTTGTTTAACATAAAATACATCTTGATGTTTCACAAAATTATAATATTGTCTAAAATAAATCAATAGCTGGTTAGACAAATTATTTCAACCATATCCCAGATACTTTTCCAAAGCCTTTTAAATTTTTTTTTTATTTTAGGCATTTGTGTATTTATAACTTTAAAGTCAAGCCTGACTGAGGCTTAAACATAAAATTATAATTTGCTAAATAATTTTAACTAATTTGATATATGAAAAAGCTTCAGACAATTCTGAAAAAAACTTTAGTCATATGTTCTTAGTCACATGATTTAGTTTTAAGTAGTCCTGCGAGGAACAAGGAGTTGGACTTGATGATCCTTTTGGGTCCCTTCCAACTTGAGATATTCTATACAATAGTACATCAAGCAACTTTTTCTTGCTTCTGGCCTTCTACAGATAAGCACTCTCACGCCTGAGAGAGTTCACACAGAACTACTTGCACAAATAAGGGTTGCAATTAGTCTTTTGCATCAACCAAGATCTCTGGTTATTATTCTTATCCCTAAGAAATTATAAACAAAATCTGCTAAATGAAAGAATGTGGGTGAGAAAGTACTTCATTCACCAACAAAATCAACACTTTACATGTAATCTTGGAACATTTCCAAGATGGCAAAGCAGTCACTTTACACCTCAGACTTCCAACACTTTGTTAGTCAGATAATGTTAGTGAAAGCTTCTGAACCCATACGGTTTTTTGATGGGTGATCTGTAAGGTGTAAACATAAACACATCTATCTGCTAAATTATTGACCTATGATTTCAATGCACTAAATAAGGAAAGTAAAGTAGGCCTTACACCTTCAATCTAACTCATCTGAGACTCCTCTCTTTGTACTTGTCCTGCAGATCATGACACAGCAAGAAGCAAGGAAGCAGCACAAAAGACGTTACATGGGTTTGGGGCCTGTTCTAAAATAGTCTACAGTATTGTAAATCCTTCTACATACTGCTCCCCCCCCAGAAAAAAGAAAATTCTTGCTGAATTTAAAATAAAGAAACCAACCCTTTGGATTGATAGAGACATGGCTGACCAGGGACAAATGGAAGGGAGTGGATGAGGTAAAAGCAAAGGTCCCAGTTCACACACCAGAGATCGCTTCTTCAGGCGGTCAGCTAACACTGATTTCAAGTGTTCTCAATTCCTACGAAATTTCATTCTACTACATGACAAAAGGGCTGTCACAACCTCTGAATAACTGCAGAAGTTTGAAAGAGAGATACAACAGAAGGCTGGCAAGCATTCCACAAAGCAAGGCCTTTTCTTCACAGAAGCACTTGTAATCAAGCATCTCTTAGATATTTTAAAAATAATTAAGGAATATCTAAAGGAGAAAAGAGCCATTAAAGTGAACTTAAGCCATCCATTCAACAATGGGATTAAAATCTGAACTGAAAATGAAGATCAACATTTTAGATTTTAATTTGTGTAGAGACTGCAGTTCTTGCATGTATAATTACCTCTAACTGTTCTTGCTATGCAGAGTCTCTAGGGAAAAGACTGGTAAATATTTTGGAACTTGCTAAAAATCCAAACCCATTTGCTGTTACTGAAAGAAACAGAATACAAGGGCAAATCCACCCTGAGCTGGAAAAAAATCTAGGTAAAAATGAAGCCTTAAAAAAATTATTATTAATAAATACTAACTACATAGCTATGAAACAACCTTATCTATATTCATTTAATAAAACTGTAAGCAGGTAGAACACCACCACTTAGTGTTACGATAACAAGGTTATCTTTCAGTCCTCTGAATATTTCCTCCATTTAAAAAAAACCCAAAACAACAACAACAACAAAACCCAAACTATCTAAAATATGTGATTTATCTATTAAAAAAAAAAAGCATGAGCAAGAAAACATTAAGAGAACATTTGGAAATAGTAGCATTTCTGAGTTGGATCTCCACAAGAATTTAGGTGTCCTCATGGTCCTAGAATTTCCAGTCATAAAAAGTAAAAGCATCTATCTTTATATACGTGGAGAATATGGGCCTAAAATTGGATTTGCAATATTCAGAACACTGACCAGGCATCTGGCTGATCTAGCCAATATGAAGGCTGAAAATGCTCCTATCTTCCAAGTTCAGTAATCAATACCCATTTAGGATTCATAGTCTCGTGCATTACTCGCTTGTCTTCTTTTTAAAAAGGGTAGTTTGGGGTTTTTTTTGTTTTGTTTTAATGGTTACCAAATGTCTTCCTTAGAAGTGTAAGAGAGACCCAGGTTCCAAACCTCCTCTTCAACCCCAGCCTTCTCTCTTCAGGGAAATTTAGCTAGTCAGTAGGCTATGTTCACTCTATAGACGGTTACGCTCCAACCTCTCTTTGTGAAGCTGTCCTACTGAAGAGAATAAGAATTATAGGTTTATTAGGCCACAGAAGGGGAGAATGACTTTGTTGCCTATTTTTTTTAGTTCATCATCTGGCAAAGTGAAATCTTGAATCCCTGGTGATTTTTAGGTATTTTTAAAAACCCATGCAAGTATTTACAAACATGTAAATTCTGCAAAAATGCTTTTTTAAGCGCTTAAATAGTTTTTTGTAAAAACTGATCTTACTGTAAGGGTGCCAATTTATAAGTTCCCAATGGAAAAGAAACCCAAACAAACAAATATATTTACATCCATTTTTATCATAAATCAGTTTGGAGAGGTTCCAACAGCAGCATTTTTCTTTGTAGGGAATGCACATGAGCAGCTGAGGGAACTGGGGTTGTTTAGTCTGGAGAAAAGGAGGCTGAGGGGAGACCTTATCGCTCTCTACAACTACCTGAAAGGAGGCTGTAGCAAGGTGGGGGTCAGTCTCTTCTCCCAAGTAACAACTGATAGGACAAGAAGAAACAGCCTCAAGTTGTGACAGGGGAGGTTTAGATTGGATATTAGGAGAAATTTCTTCACTGAAAGGTTTACCAAGCATTGGAACAGGCTGCCCAGGGAAGGGGTTGAGTCACCATCCCTGGAGGTATTTAAAAGATGTGTAGATGTGGTGCTTAGGGATATGGTTCAGGGGTGGACTTGGCAGTGTTAGGTTTACAGTTGGACTCAATCTTAAGGGTCTTTTCCAACCTAAATGATTCTATGATTCTATATGGTCACCTGTCTCAAACTGAGGTGTCAGTAAAAGAGGTTATAGACAAAATTAACAAAATGAACAGAGACAAACCACCAGGACCAAAGAGCATCCACCCAAGAGTTCAAAAAGAACTAGAGAAGAAAATAGCTCTTAACTGTAGTGTGTACCTTGTTTAAAACTCTCTGCTTTCATAGGAGATTTAAAAGACAGAAAATGTGATGTTATCGGATACTGACTTTTGAGAAAAGTTGGATGGGGGGGTGAAAATCTGGGCATTACAGACATTCTAAGCTGAACAAATGAGTAGAAGCTATTCTGAATAACAGAACTGGTGGGCATGCACAGAGCAAGAACAAGACACTGATTTTAAAGGGATGAAATGTCAAATCCATGACAGATCTTTGAAGAAGGCGGTCAGCGTGTGGACAAATGAGAGCTAGTTGATACAGTATTCTTGAGCTTTCAAAACGTGTTTCATAAGGACCCCCACTAAAGGCTCTTAAAAAATAGGCAGGACTGTTCAGATTGCAAAAGGTACAGCTAAAGGAGAAAATATGCCAGAAGTTTATGAAGTAGCGTGTGCTTATTTTCAACTGTAAGAACCCGATAGCATCAAATTAAGTGGCAAGTGCCAGATTAAACAAAGAAATCCAAAGAAAACCCCTAAAGATGATAAATCTTCATATGCAGGTGATTATGCTATGGAGTAACTATTAATGCTGAAAGTTATTGGGTAAATATCTTTTTGAACACATGTAAATGAAATGAAAATTACTTATCAATAGCTACTCTCTACAGAACACCACATCTTCTTAAACGGCTTCTGAAAAAACAATTCACAGGGGACTGAGAAAATATGCAGAAAGTATTGCCACTCGCTTGCCTTCTTCCTGCAGTCTTCTCTGTGCACCTACTGTTGAACACAACACAATGGATTGGATGGTGGTTTAGATTTGCTTCATGCTGAACAGAGGATTTGTGGCAGAACTGAATTCACTCAAGTCTACAACTGTAGTAGCCTAACCAGGTGACTCTTCCTCATGAGCTGCTTATTTTTTATTTGCTATTTATACTTACAATGGCAAAAATTGACTCTTGAAAGTAAAAATAACCAAGAATTAATGGTATTTTCTCCTGTTTAATGCTTTACATTAAAAGAGTAAATGTGAACATTACAATGACTTTTTCAATAATTGACTTAACAGTAACATCAAATAGTAGCCTCACATTTTTAAAACTTAGACATTCAGCAATTGATCAGCAACACAAAAGAGGAAACAAAATTACAGGTTTAAGGTTAATAGCCAATTTCTTTACTAAAGGGGAACTTCTATAAAATGTAACACTAAGGAGTTGTGTTTTACATTAAAAATGGTGATTAGTATTACAGTCAGTACATGACTAGACTATGAGAACTCGCTTGCAATAATGAACTCTGACCACTGCCTTTGATATGAATTACAATGATGTGTGACTTGACAACACTGTTATTAGCTGACATACAACTTAACATTTCAAGAGTCTGTTTCTGGGTACGACTTCCTGCCTGATGTTATTCAATAAAGCAGCATATATGCAAATATTATACCAAATAATAGGAATAACAAAGATCATACAAATTCTTTGCTGTTTTATATTACCATTACTTCTCTAACAAGAAAATCAAGGGGTTTGCAACTCAATGTTCATAGATGTGAAACTAGTGTAATCAGAATCAGGTTCAAAATCTACAAAAATATTCCCCAAAGTTCTAATAAAACTGTATCATCCTCTGACAATCTCTCTCAAACCATCTGCATTATGATTTTCTCACTAATGTTGTACACTTCTAACACATAATTCTACTGTTCAGTTCAGTTGGACTAAGCCCCATAGGCTTACCTGTTATCAGAACTACTCCATATTATTTTATTCATATTCATTACAGAAAAACAAAAACACACATAAAAACAGAGAAGTAATTTAGAAGCAAATAGATCTACTTTTTAAAGCAAGCACTTAACCTTAAACTAGGAAATTAAAATAACTAATGAGAAGAACAAAGTATTTTTAAAGCAATTAATATAAGCCCACATTAATCAATTCACCAGGACCGGACAGCACTGAAGTGCTAGCCCTCCAGAATAATGGTAAAGAAACTACACCAGGTTCAAAGAGGCACAATACTAACAAGTGTTTGTGAACCAAATCACAATTCTACCAACACAAACTACTTAAAAGCACCCCATTGAACTCCAAGGAGTTTGGGTTTGGGGTTGGCTTTTTTTTTTTTTTTTTAACCTTTTGTTTTCTGAAACTGAGGGCATGGGCATTAGATAGACCATTTCAGAATATACTGAAATGTAAACAAATGCTAATGTAGAACATCATGATGTATGAGAAGAGGATCAATTCATTACTAACACCAACTCTAAAACATGCCTTTAATGGTCTTTAATAGATAATGCATGGGTACAAACAGTAGTATAAATGAAGTTTGAAAATTGGACCATTCTTGGATGATTCCAAAGACATTGTGATAAAGTGTTCCTTTAATTAGTCAAGACAATCTGCTGCAGTGTACAAGGTCGATCCATCTATCATCTTCACAGGTACTAGATCTGTGGCATTTAGAAGTAGCAGATCTTTTGTTGCTCTTCAGTACCTTCCTATTTTGTTTTCTACCACCTTTTCCCCTTTTCTAGAGCAGTGCCTAATGTCTGTCTGGGAAATTTACAGTAAGGATAGGAGATGGGGAATGCTCCTTAATTTGCTCCCCTGTCCTTCAATCCACCATAAATATAAGAAGGGTCACACCATTAGTTTTTAGATGATCTTTTTTCTCCCTCAGGAAATGACTTTAATAGCAGAATACTGGAATGCGTCCCACTCATGATTATTATCCAATGTAGTATCTGACACTCCCCTCACCTCCACTCTATTTTCTTTACTGTGTCCTTTCCTTACAATCAAAAATGTCTATTTTAGCAACCCATAAAAACCAGACTCCATAGTTTTGAGCATTTAGCTTTCAGATATGTTAATGTCATCAAATGCTTTAAGTTTCTGACTAGAGGTAAGTCAAGTAGCTGCATAAAAGAGCACACAGCAATATATAGCTACATTTCATAACCTTATCTATAAGACCAAGAGCCAAGTTAAGAATCATGATCCAGTACAAGTTTCCTGGAGTAGCACAGTATAAAATACCTTACAATAGTCAAAACATTTAAGAAGAGCTAATTGATATATCATATTAATAGAAACTAAGAAATTCACATCAACTCTTCCTTATTACTAGAGAAACCTAACAATCTTATTACAGACCACAAAAAACCAGCGTACAAGACTCAAAGCAGGAACCAAAAAAAATCCCCAACCCTTAATGAATAGATTATGTCTGACTTTCTATCAGTACACACAGCCTATACATCAAGTTGATAAACACACAAAGGACAAGTTATCTTATGATACTGCTCTTTTTGAGTACAGACTTTGCATAGTTAAATCAGATCTCGCCCTGCTGCAGACATTTGCTCCCACTGTGAGAAGTCCAGTTCCTCCAACAACTCCTTACACAAGTACAATCCACCAAGAGTAATTAACAAAAGGAAAAAAAAAAACCCTAATGCAAATTTCCAGTAGTCCAGAGATTAATCATTAACTGAAGCTACATGTTTCCTTAATATCAGTGATTTCTTTTAAAAATCATCGGTCTCAAAATTCCTAAAAATGAACTCTGCTATTAATTCTCTCACTGGTTTTTTATGTCCCCAATTTTTCTTATCATAAAACATTAAAAATTTTGGAAGAAAACAAGGCAAGAGATATTTAGGAGAGCCACAACAGAGTACTATTAACACTCTTAAAGCCAGACTATTAGCTTTGAGCCCAGTATAAAATAGGCAACTGATGGACAAATTCTGTTCAAAGCTCAGCTTTCCAATATCTGTTATTTTTCTTAGTAAACGATCTCTAAATGAGGTTGTATTAGATGGCAATTGTTGCATGATGTAAAAACAGGCATGTACAGGAAACACGTGGTTCATTTATACTCTAACCCATTAAAGTGAAAACAAACAAGAAAACACTCATCCTTCTCTAAAACTGGATTTTCTTCCTGTGGATGCTCATATGATCAGATGTCCAAATACTTAATGTGCTTATAGAAACGCATTCAAGGTTTTTTTACAGCTACCATCTTACACATGCTGGAACTTATGTTTGTGAGAGATCTAATTCTGCAGCACGTTAATGGGATATCACTAGAATTCTCCCCTGCTAAATTGAAAAGCAACAGAGTGGAAAAGCTCCCATAATACAGAATGTTAAAAACGACCCCAACAGTGGAGCAATGGCAAAGATTACAAGGTATTTTTCTGTATTCTTACAAAATATTGATTATTAAAGGCATTCAAAATATGTATCATACATTAGCAGTATTTTATCATAAGCTTATAAGACATCAAAAATATAATAATATTCGAATATCTGTGCCTCTGCCATATAGAGCAAACTACCTGTAATAGAAAACAGAAGTGTCAAAAAAATGGTAAAAAGATAAACAAATGTTTTTCCTCCGATACCACAAGTTAGCTGATTTACAGTATCAGCTATGAAAAAAATGAAACAAAAAATTGGAGTGCATCTGTCTCCTTTCAAGTGCTAAAATAAGAACTGCTCAAATGTTGATGCCTCTATCGGGAAAAGAGACTGAGGAGATAGGAAGAAGAAAGGTTAAGTTTGAGATACAAGAAAAATGGTGGGATCAAAAAAAAGAGAGAGCAAGAAAGAGAGAATGCATTAGTTGAACGTGTCTGAGAACAAGCTGTCATATGGAACAAACTAAATAAAACACAGTAGCCCTCATCCTCCTCCCAATTCACTCTTTTTTATTTCATAATGAGGTTAATAATAATAGCTATTTTTTAAAGACATGGAAACAATAAGGTAAATAGTAATCTAACATTTTGTAATTTTACAATCTTTTTGCTGTCACCATTTTTATTTGTTTAAAGCAAGTCACAGGAGAAAGCATCCATCCTTGAAAGACAGGCATTGCGGACAAAATGTAAGCTTGGAGAAGCCACAGAGACTCAATGAAAAGTGACTCACATCACTGTTACCAGTACTAAAATATAGTAGAGTTTTTCCACAAAGAACAAATTTAATCCCAATGGATTTGCGTCCAATGTTACTTATTTACCTCCCATCACAATAATCGCAGATACTTTCCATGTGCCTAATGAAAGGGACAAAAGAGAGCATCTGCCTTGAGTAATTCTGAGCTACATGTGTACTGATTAATTAGCCATCAAATCAAAACAGGATCAATTGTGATCTAGTGTTCACTGTAGCATGTACCTGGTTCTTGTTTTGTTCACAAGCAGTTTGTGCAAATATAAATATATTATTCACTTCTGTCATGCTTTCAATGCATCAGCTACTTCCAGCTAAAGTTATTGGGAAGTCAAAGAATCAGGAAGACAGGCAAAGAGAACTGCATAAACTCCACTCCTTCAGAAATCTAGCCAAACAAATTATTTAGTGAAAGTAAAAGAAGAGGGCCAGTAAGACATGTGAGAAACAGAACAACTACAGATGTGTTAGTATCTGGAATCTAGTAGCTCGTCCTTAAAAAACAGTACCAGATACACTGGTATTTAAAATTATTAACAGTTCATTGGATATCCACAGCTGCTCTTTAATAATACTAAGAAAAGAATTGCTGTCTGCTGTAAGAAGACCATGAGCATGAGTGTGCATCTACAATCTACCTACATTGAGCTTAATGGCAAATACACGATTCCTCAAATAAAGAGAATTCATTAGGCAGAAGAAAGTGCTGCTATAATATCCAGCATTCTAATTACAGAAATATTTTTTATAACTCAAAGTATTAGAATATCTGTAGGTTAATTCTAAAAATAAAAAGCTGTACTATTTGTTTGTATAATA
Source organism: Harpia harpyja (assembly GCF_026419915.1). Lineage (NCBI taxonomy): Eukaryota > Metazoa > Chordata > Aves > Accipitriformes > Accipitridae > Harpia > Harpia harpyja. The sequence continues at coordinate 52,863,812 of NC_068940.1, read as the reverse complement.
CATAAAATCCTGCAGTAGCATTACCAGCTTCTAGACAATAAAAATACAATTAAGCACATTAACTGTATTCAAACCATTTAAAATCTCAAGCCACCCTATTTCCTAGTTCATTTTTAGTCTACTTAGTATATTAAAGCACTGTCCACAGCAGCATCATAAAAGATTAAAAGAGGATGTTTTCATCTTTTGTAATAAAAACAGTGGGAAAACAAATTAAATTTCTTTCCTTATGTTTTTTTTTTATCTTGTGCTCATTTCAATCAATCAAAGCAAGACAGTATGGTACGCAGTGACTTCTTAGCTGTAACAGTATCAGACACCTCAAATGGACAATGGTGAGTACAAGAACAACCTGATTTTCTGGGCAGATCAGGGAAGAGGAATAGCTGCATGTGTGCACACATATGAGAGAGATGCTTCCTTATTACTATCAACAAATGCAGTTTAAGTTCTATGCCACTGTTTTGGGTTTTTTGTCCATCACAGCCTAAACTTTGGAACAAGAAGAAAGAGACATTAAGATACTTCTAAACATACTGAGTGTACCTATACCAAACATTAAAAATCCATATTTAGGAACTTAAAAGGGTAGCTATATTTGCAGAAAAAACTGAACAGCTTTAAAGTGAATTGACTGGTCTAAACTTTTACAAACACATCACCTTTGTCCTAGTACGAATATGCTTACCTGGAAAACGGTTTTGATAAAGTTTTGGTATTAATTTTTTTTAAGTTTTCAACAATAATTTTAATGTTAAAATTCTTACGATTTTGTCTCTAGTGTTTCATTGGCTAAATCCATATTAAAATAACCAGGATCATATAAAATCGGTACAAAAGACCTAAGATTGTGTTCTATAACAAATACTCTCCAAGGATTTTCTAAATATCCTAAATGCTAGTCAAAGTAGTATGACAGCGAGATCTAAGTTATTGTTACTTCCTAATGGAAGAAAATTCATTGAAACAGAAAGAACCCAGAACAACAGAGAATGTGTAGTGTATCACCTTACAGAAGCAGGGCTGTGTTCAGTCAGGGCCACCAACAGTTTCAGAGCATACATTGGTACTGGGTCTGGAGCCAGCAGAATGTGCTCATACCTGAAAGGGAAGGGGGAAAAGGGGTAGCAACAGTGAAAAAAAAAGATCAAGAGATGCATGTTAAAAAGTTGATATTAAAAATACATCATTTCCCATTTCCAAACCTTATAATAACCACAATGGAAATACAATGCTGTTTGGAACTGTACAAAGCAATAAACAAGACTCACTTAGAGTGTTTTAAAACCAGCATCAGATTAACTTTAAAAGCAGCAGTAATAAAAGAACACATTATTTTTTAGAGATACACAATTATAAATATGCAATAATATATATATTTATAAAGCATACACATCTTTAAATATATATATTAAAATATATTTATAAAACATGCATCTTGTCTATATGCATATAATTTATTTATTGATCTATATTATATATATTTTATATATTAAAAAATCTAATCTTCAAGAGACAAGTTGAAACCAAACCTCAAAATATTAGGTAGAAGATTTATTGGGTGCTCAGGAAGACCATCAATCTACTTATATACAATTAAGCTCTGTATTTTGTTTACATAGTGATTTTTCTCAAAACAAAATATTTCACTTATGGAACACTCGCACTGAGCTTTATATTTTATTTCAAATTTCAAAAAATATTGCTTTAACTAGAGCATACTTCCATTCTCCAAGTAATCTGGAACAGAACAATACGAATACACTTCAAAACCAGCATTTCTTGAGAGCTATGGCAGTGAAGATAAAACTACAAGAAAAACATCTATGAAACTGTCATCGTCTAACCCCAGCTGGCAAGTAAGCACCACACAGCCACTCGCTCACTCCCCACCCCCACCCCCCGCAGTGGGATGGGGGAGAGAATCGAGGGGGGAAAAAAAAAAAAAAATAGTAAAACTCATGGGTTAAGATAAAGTGTCGTGGTTTAACCCCAGCCAGCAACTAAACACCACGCGGCCGCTCACTCACTCCCCCCCACCCAGTGGGATGGGGGAGAAAATCGGGAAAAGAAGCAAAACCCGTGGGTTGAGATAAGAACGGTTTAATAGAACAGAAAAGAAGAAACTAATAATGATAATGATAACACTAATAAAATGACAACAGCAATAATGAAAGGATTGGAATGTACAAATGATACGCAGTGCAATTGCTCACCACCCGCCGACCGACACCCAGCCAGTCCCCCGAGCGGCGAATCCCTGCCCCCCACTTCCCCGTTTCTGTACTGGATGGGACGTCACATGGTATGGAATACACCGTTGGCCAGTTTGGGTCAGGTGCCCTGGCTCTGTCCTGTGCCAACTTCTTGTGCCCCTCCAGCTTTCTCACTGGCTGGGCATGAGAAGCTGAAAAATCCTTGACATTAGTCTAAACACTACTGAGCAACAACTGAAAACATCAGTGTTATCAACATTCTTCGCTCTGAACTCAAAACATAGCACTGTACCAGCTACTAGGAAGACAGTTAACTCTATCCCAGCTGAAACCAGGACAGTATCCACCCCTTATTCTATACCATTGACGTCATGCACAGTTCCCATACCTTTAGTTACATCCTGATCAATCATCACCTTTCCATCTCTTTAAGACATATGAGCAATGATATATATATATGTATACACACACAGAGATATCATTCCTTTAGTTCATGGGTCATGTTCATAAAATGTTCATTGAGTTCATTTAGTTTCCGACTCTGGGCTCCATCTGTCATACCAGTCTTTCTGGGCAGGAGGGATGGTGCAAAGTCCTCTCAGTCGGTAGAGCAGAATTGGGCTTCAGTGCAGTGTGACAAGCAGGTGACATTTGGCGCAGCAGGAGGATGGTGTGCACCGTTGGATTGTTGCATGCTGGAGTCAGTTCTGGTTCCATCACTACTGCGCTTTGCTCAGTTTTATCACAGTTCTTTTCTTGCTTGATCTAAGTGATTCTTACTATAGTACTATGGATATAGCACATAATTATAGTAAGGATAATATACAGTAGCAGGGTTATATAGCAACTAATATACAGTTTAATTCTGGCTGTTCTCACCTAAAATTAAATCCCCTTGAGGCACACATCGGACTTCCCCATCTTTTCGCATCACCCACCAAGTGCACCCAGGCCCTTGAGCAAAAGCAATTCCACGAATGGGTTTACCTTTGCCTGAGGCAGGAGTAACCCAGACTGTCTTCCCTAACATATTTTTTATGTGCACTACAGGGACTTTATCCCCTTCTACAGTATGTAAAAATTCCGACTGGGCAGGGCCACCCCGATTGGCAGATCCTCTGGTGTTGACTAACCAGGTGGCTTTTGCTAAATGTGTATCCCAATGTTTGAAAGTTCCACCCCCCATTGCTCTCAATGTAGTCTTTAACAGTCCATTGTATCGCTCAATTTTCCCAGAGGCTGGTGCGTGATAGGGGATATGATACACCCACTCAATGCCATGCTCTTTGGCCCAGGTGTCTATGAGGTTGTTTCGGAAATGAGTCCCGTTGTCTGACTCAATTCGTTCTGGGGTGCCATGTCGCCACAAGACTTGCTTTTCTAGGCCCAGGATAGTGTTCCGGGCGGTGGCATGGGGCACAGAATATGTTTCCAGCCATCCAGTGGTTGCTTCCACCATCGTGAGCACATAGCGCTTGCCTTGGCGAGTTTGTGGGAGTGTGATATAGTCAATCTGCCAGGCTTCTCCATATTTATATTTCAGCCATCGCCCTCCATACCACAGGGGCTTTAACCGCTTGGCTTGCTTAATTGCAGCACATGTTTCACATTCATGGATAACCTGTGCAATAGTGTCCATGGTCAAGTCCACCCCTCGGTCACGAGCCCATCTATATGTTGCATCTCTTCCCTGATGGCCTGAAGTATCATGGGCCCACCGAGCCATAAATAGCTCACCCTTATGTTGCCAGTCCAGGTCCACCTGAGCCACTTCAATCTTGGCAGCCTGATCCACCTGTTGGTTGTTTTGATGTTCTTCAGTGGCCTGACTCTTGGGTATGTGAGCATCTACATGACGTACTTTTACAACCAGATTCTCTAGCCGGGATGCAATATCTTGCCACAGTGCGGCAGCCCAGATGGGTTTACCTCTGCGCTGCCAGTTGCTCTGCTTCCATTGCTGTAGCCACCCCCACAGGGCATTTGCCACCATCCATGAGTCAGTATAGAGATAGAGCACTGGCCACTTTTCTCTTTCAGCAATATCTAATGCTAGCTGGATGGCTTTCACTTCTGCAAACTGACTCGATTCACCTTCTCCTTCAGCAGTTTCTGCAACTTGTCGTGTAGGACTCCACACGGCAGCTTTCCACCTCCGATGCTTTCCCACGATGCGACAGGATCCGTCAGTGAACAGGGCATATTGCCTCTCATTTTCTGGCAGTTTATTATACAGCGGGGCCTCTTCAGCACGTGCCACCTCCTCCTCTGGCGACATTCCAAAATCTTTGCCTTCTGGCCAGTCCGTGATCACTTCCAAAATTCCTGGGCGACTGGGGTTTCCTATGCGAGCCCGTTGTGTGATCAGTGCAATCCACTTACTCCACGTGGCATTGGTCGCGTGATGTGTAGAGGAGACCCTCCCTTTGAACATCCAGCCCAGCACTGGCAGTCGGGGTGCTAAGAGGAGCTGTGTTTCAGTACCAACAACTTCTAAGGCAGCTTGAACTCCTTCATATGCTGCCAATATCTCCTTTTCAGTTGGAGTATAGCGAGCCTCGGATCCTCTGTATCCCCGACTCCAAAACCCCAGGGGTCGGCCTCGGGTCTCCCCAGGTGCTTTCTGCCAGAGGCTCCAGGTAGGGCCATTCTCCCCAGCTGCAGTATAGAGCACATTTTTAACTTCTTGTCCTGTCCGGACTGGTCCAAGGGCTACTGCGTGAACAATCTCCCGTTTAATTTGTTCAAAGGCTTGTTGTTGCTCAGGGCCCCATTGAAAATCATTCTTCTTTCGGGTCACTTGATAGAGAGGGCTTACAATCAGACTGTAATTTGGAATATGCATTCTCCAAAACCCCACGACACCTAAGAAGGCCTGTGTTTCCTTTTTATTAGTTGGTGGAGACATAGCTGCTATTTTGTTAATCACATCCATTGGGATCTGACGACGCCCATCTTGCCATTTTATTCCTAAAAACTGGATCTCCCGTGCAGGTCCCTTGACCTTACTTTCTTTTATGGCAAAACCGGCTTTCAGAAGGATTTGGATTATTTTCTTCCCTTTCTCAAAGACTTCTTCTGCCGTGTTGCCCCATACGATGATGTCATCAATGTATTGCAGGTGTTCCGGAGCTTCACCTTTTTCCAGTGCAGTCTGGATTAGTCCATGGCAAATGGTGGGGCTGTGTTTCCACCCCTGGGGCAATCGATTCCAAGTGTACTGGACACCCCTCCAAGTAAAGGCAAATTGTGGACGACACTCTGCTGCCAGAGGGATTGAGAAAAACGCATTAGCAATGTCAATTGTAGCATACCACTTGGCTGCCTTTGACTCTAGTTCGTATTGAAGTTCTAGCATATGTGGAACGGCAGCACTCAGTGGTGGCATAACTTCATTCAGGCCGCGATAGTCAACTGTTAGTCTCCACTCCCCATTAGACTTTCGCACGGGCCATATGGGACTATTAAAAGGTGAGCGAGTTTTGCTGATCACTCCTTGGCTCTCCAGTTGGCGAATCAACTTGTGGATGGGAATCAGAGAGTCTCGGTTGGTGCGATATTGCCGCCGGTGCACCGTCGTGGTAGCAATTGGTACTTGTTGTTCTTCAACCCTCAGCAACCCCACAATCGAAGGGTCTTGAGAGAGACCAGGCAGGGTAGACAGCTGTTCCGTGCCCTCCGTCTCCAAGGCAGCTATACCAAAAGCCCATCGATACCCCTTTGGGTCCTTAAAATACCCTCTCCTGAGATAGTCTATGCCAAGGATGCACGGAGCCTCTGGACCAGTCACAATGGGGTGTTTCTGCCATTCATTCCCAGTTAGGCTTACTTCAGCTTCCAATACAGTTAACTCTTGGGATCCCCCTGTCACACCAGAAATACAAATGGGTTCTGCCCCTTCATAACTTGATGGCATTAAAGTACACTGTGCGCCGGTGTCTACTAGAGCCTTATACTCCTGTGGGTCTAACGTGCCAGGCCATCGAATCCACACAGTCCAATAGACCCGGTTATCCCTTTCCTCCACCTGGCTGGAGGCAGGGCCCCTCTAATTCTGGTCAGAGTATCCAGTATTCACTTCTCGTAAAATTGGCTCAGAAGTCCCTTCAAGAGGATCAGAAATAAGATCAGCCCTTCTACTCTGTTTGGAAACCGGAGCGGCATTTTTCCTGGTAGAATCCCCTTTTGTGGTGTTTTTTCCTCGCAGCTCACGTACCCGTGCATTTAGGACCGAGGTAGGTTTTCCATCCCATTTCCTCATGTCCTCTCCATGATCACATAAGTAAAACCACAGGGCACCTCGCGGTGTGTACCTTCTATATTCTCTCTCTTGGGCAGAGGAGCGCTCACTCCTAATAGCTGAGACATTGGTCCTTACAGGTGGGCAACAGGACATCTCCTCTTTGAATTGCTGGAAATCCTCGGACAGCTTCTCCACAGCCGAAATGCAGGCTTGTAGGGAGGAGGAGAGATTTTCTTCGTATTGACGGAGTTGGCGAGCCACTTCATCCACTGTCGGTGCCTCTTCGTCTTTCCAGGTCATTATTGCCAGTGAGTTGGCATAGGACGATGGTGCGCTCCGTACAAACTTCCGCCACATGGGTCGTGTGCATTGGACTTCGTCTGGATCTTTGGGTAATTGTGGGTTGTCCGGATCATGATGAATTGTCTCTAGCACAGCTAATTCCCTCAGATATTGGATACCTTTTTCCATGGTTGTCCACTTGCTTGATTGACATATAACATCTTCCTTAAAGGGGTACCTTTCCTTCACACTTGACAGGAGTCGCCTCCAGAGGCTGATGGCTTGTGTCCCTCTTCCAATTGCCTTGTCAATGCCACCTTCCCTGGCAAGCGATCCCAGCTGCTTGGCTTCCCTACCTTCTAATTCCAAGCTATTAGCCCCATTGTCCCAGCATCGGAGGAGCCAGGTGATAATATGCTCACCTATACGGCGGCCAAAATCTTTTCGCATATCCCGCAGCTCACTCAAGGATAGGGACCGGGTTATTACCTCTGGTTCTGCCTCTTCCTCCTGTTCCCGTGATGACCCTGGTTCGCCTTCATCCTTCGCTAAGCGAACTGATTTTTTTGTATATTTCTTTTTCTGTACGGGGGCAACTGATACTGGTGCAGGTTGGTCCGCTGGTTCAGTTGCAGTACCGCTCGCCGGGTCTTGGATAACCGCAGTGCCTGTTGCCAAGGTTTGGGTAGCTGCTGTGCTCGTTGCTGGGGCTGGAGGGACCTCAGTGCCCGTTGCCGAGGTTTGGGTAGCTGCCATGCTCATTGCCGAGGCTGGAGGGGCTGCAGTGCCTGTCGCTGAGGTTTGGATAGCCACAGTGCTCATCGTTTTGTTGTTAGGTCCAGAGACCTTCTCTTCCCCTTGAGGGTACTGAGTGGTGTCGAACAGGGCTCGATAGGCATGGGCCAGGCCCCAGCACGTTGCAGTAATTTGTATCTCTCTGGAGCTGCCGGGGTGACAGCATACCTTTTCCAAATATTTTACTAGTTCTTCTGGATTCTGCACTTGTTCAGGGGTGAATTTCCAAAACACTGGAGGTGCCCACTTTTCTAGGTACTTGCCCATACTACCCCACACACCCTGCCACTCATAATTATCCAGCCTTGGGGCAGATCTCTGGGTGATTTTCTTAAATAGTTGTTTAACCTTAAATGAGAGCTGAACCACATTCAGAAGCATGCTAATTCCTAGCAGTAGGGCTAGGACCGTGCTGGTCCCAACATCCCAAGAGTATTCAAATTTTTCAAAATTCTCAAACACCATTGTAACTGGACTGAAGGAGAAAGGAGAGGGGAAGAAAGGTATCCCACCCATAGACTGGTTTTCCAAGGAGGAAAGGTAAATGGTATAATTATTAATAGTTTCCCACAGATGGCTTCCACAGTATAAAGGTGACAATGCTGGGTGCAAGTACCGGATTAATCCCACAGCCGACGACTTTATCATACCATAAACCAGTGTTATACAATACATCAAAGCGAAAACCTTAATCCACCTCCCACGGATGATAAGCAGCAGAAGAGGGACTACATACAGCAAGCGAGGTGATACATAACAGAACTTTAAAAACCAGAGCAACAACTCTAAGAACACATAAATCAACATAATGACCAGCAACTATTAGACCGATATAATGAATGCTTATAACAAATTTGTTTTAACAAGCTCTGGTCAGGTTTGTCGTTATCTCAACCCTTCGTGCCCCACGTTGGGCGCCAAAAAGGACTGTCGTGGTTTAACCCCAGCCAGCAACTAAACACCACGCAGCCGCTCACTCACTCCCCCCCACCCAGTGGGATGGGGGAGAAAATCGGGAAAAGAAGCAAAACCCGTGGGTTGAGATAAGAACGGTTTAATAGAACAGAAAAGAAGAAACTAATAATGATAATGATAACACTAATAAAATGACAACAGCAATAATGAAAGGATTGGAATGTACAAATGATACGCAGTGCAATTGCTCACCACCCGCCGACCGACACCCAGCCAGTCCCCCGAGCGGCGAATCCCCGCCCCCCACTTCCCCGTTTCTGTACTGGATGGGACGTCACATGGTATGGAATACACCGTTGGCCAGTTTGGGTCAGGTGCCCTGGCTGTGTCCTGTGCCAACTTCTTGTGCCCCTCCAGCTTTCTCGCTGGCTGGGCATGAGAAGCTGAAAAATCCTTGACATTAGTCTAAACACTACTGAGCAACAACTGAAAACATCAGTGTTATCAACATTCTTCGCTCTGAACTCAAAACATAGCACTGTACCAGCTACTAGGAAGACAGTTAACTCTATCCCAGCTGAAACCAGGACATAAAGACAGTTTAATAGGACAGAAAAGGAAAGTAAATAATAATAACAGTAATAGAATATACAAAACAGGTGATGCACAATACAATTGCTCACCACCCGCTGACCAGCCAATCCCCAAGCCGCAGTGCCCCCAGGCCAACTCCCCCCAGTCTATATACTGGGCATGACATCACATGGTATGGAATACCCCTTTGGCTCACTTGGGTCAGCTGTCCTGGCTGTGCCCCCTCCCAGTTTCTTGTGCACCCCCAGCCTCTGCTGGCAGGGCAGTATGAAAAGCTGAAAAGTCCTTGACTTAGTGTAAACACTGCTTAGCAACAACTAAAACATCAGCGTGTTATCAACATTATTCTCACCCTAAATCCAAAACACAGCACTGTACCAGCTACGAGGAAGAAAATTAACTTTATTCCAGCTGAAACCAGGACACAAACATTTCCAAATATCACCTCATGGAAATCTTGGTAAAGGAAAACAGGCTGGTGAAAACCAAAATGGACCTTGCTGTTGCTGCTAACATTCCAGTAATGCCTGCCCAACAAACAGGGCTATTTTTATTTTGTTTAAATCAAAATTATTCTGGACAGCAATAGGATACAGTGATGGAAGAGAGAAAGATGTAAGCATAAAAACCCACAGACTCAGCCATGTCAAAATACCATCTTTGATTACAAATAGTGCTACTTTAAACATGTGGAAGTAATAGAACTGGAAGCATAAACCTCTTCATTTGTAAAAGAAAAACCATGAAGAATTAATCAAGTACAAATGAAAGGATAATCTGCAGGAAAATGTGGTAGGTTATCATGTTTTGTGCAACAAAATGCTTCCACTACATTTTTTTTTTTTCTTTTTGTGTTCTGATGGGGGGAGGGAGTGGAATCAAGCGAATCACCAAGAATTTTACTTCACATCTTGAGATCCCTAGTGCTGCCTGAACAGAGGAATCCAGATCACTTCCCACCACCTGGGTGTTCACATGTACCCTACTGTGTGCCAGCTATTCTCTGGAATTAAGATCCCCTCTCCCTGGGCACCACACCTCAGCACTCCAATTTAACACAGGAAGGAAATCTAGAAGGAGATGTGGTGCTTTCTGTCCAAGTCTCCGACCTGGACAACTCTACAATGAGGAGGGTGAAGCACACCAGCTGTGCAGTCTTGATGTAGCCTGCAGGAGCTCCTTCACAGCGGCTAACACAAGCACGCAGCCTACGGGCAATGTGTCATGACTACTATGTATTAGCTGGAATGTGCTGCTGTACAGTTGCAAACCACATCGGAGAATCTACACAATTAACCAACTAGAAGTCAGTGTTGGCTTCATGTCTTCAGTTACTAAAATCTCTCCTTTACAAATAACAGATAAGAGTTCCTGAAAGACAAGTATTTCTCACTGGTGATTAAAAAGTCCCTTTCTTCATAAAAGAAGAAAATACTGTAATGCATTAGTAGACACCGATCCTGGTGTCTGCGTGCAAGCAATACATATTCCTACCAAACATAATGGAACTATTTGCATTTTTTTTGCAGAATTCATGACTAAATCTTTTAAGGCAAGCAAAGATGCTATCAGGTGACCCAGGTGCCAGAAGTCATCTGCACACTGCAGAAGACATGGGTTTAAGTCTCCAAAATGGTAATTCCTAATAGTAATAATGAACAAATCAGCCATGCTAGCTTAAAAATCTGACACTTGGCAATATACTTTTTTTATTATAAACACATCAATACCTTCCCTAAACGGGGTCCACTTTAAACAATTTTAAGGCTTCTATGTATTACATTTGAGAGAGACTTACTATTGTGCACACTAAGCATCCTAATTCCTCGAGGTTCAATAAAAAACAGTCTCACTTTACTTCCTTTTACTGTAAACTCTATTCCCCCCTCCCACAAGATAACACTAGTAAAGGATATTTCTAAGGGAAGGTGCAGTGATCCATCAGGCCAAATACCACATGAGAAAATGCAGATTACTAAAGTCAATGTCTTAGCAATTAATATAAACACATTGCCTGAGTAAAGGCCAATAGGAGCTACAAATATATGAATCTTCTCTGAAGAGAAAATATTCTGTGCTTCAGATACGTTGTTAAATGAATGAGTTCATCCAATGATATCCCTGCTAATTCAAAACACAAATCAATTTAGTAACAATAGTTTTAGAGAACATTTTATAAGGGTTCTGTAAATTAGAGGTACTACACTGGAAGGAGTTATTTTGTCAATCTTTTTTATAAGCAATCATGACAAAAGGACCTAAAGATTTGGGGATATGGATTCTCTTAAGCTCTTAAAAAAGTCTGAACATTTTATCTACAAGTATCCTGGACTTTGTACTTGCAGAACTGGCTTGACACTCTACCAAGAACAAGCTACATAATCTTTCAAATGAAATAAAACTTTATTTACACATTCCTCTCATTTTGCTGGTTCTGGCTCAAATTTCAAATCATATATAATTAGGAATATTAAGAATTAAATGAAAAAGAGCTGATGTTTCAATTTCTGATAAAAAAACCTGGATATGTAACAGAAAGCTTGTATTCATTTTCTATAGCTGAAAGTTTCATTTTGGTTATGAAACGCTCAGGCAACTAACCTTTCAGTGAACTGAAATTTAATTAAGCTATTTCATTCAATTCAATCAAAATCCTATGAGGAAGTTAACTTTCTGATCTACAAATGCACAAATATTTAAGGGAATTACCATTTTATTGATGATGCAGAAGATGAGAAAAAAAAGTATTGAATACTGCATTCCTGCATTTATCTCAGAATGAAGACCATTTATATTTCATGCATAGTGACCAAAATTCTATTTCCTGGGTCAGTTTTACATTTAAACAAATTAACTTGCAGAAGGTATTTATAGGAATGAAATATATACACAAATGAGTATTATTATAACCTTCATTAAAAAGACCATCACATGTTAAACCCAGATGTCCCTCCCTTCCATACTCAACAGCTCTCAGTTCTTAAAAAGTAGAATCAAAAGGGGTTGAAATACCTACTTCCCCAAACAGACTGCCCACGAACAAGCAGCTATTGCATGCCTCTCCTCTTTTCACTGTCCTCCAGCTGAGTCACACTTTGTCCCATCCTTTGTCCAGCAACAGCAAACATCAGCAAAACAACATCAACTAAACAACATCAGCAAACACCTCTTCAGCCTGCAAACACAATCTACTTGTCTCTTTACTTTCTATCTCAGAGTTTTCAAGTAACTCTTACTTCTTGGGATAGAGCTTTACATTATCTTTACAAGTAGGTTACACCGAATCTTAGACCTCCCTTCTCTTTAGATTTAGGCCAGACCCCTTTGCATCCAGATAAAGCTTCTTTTGAGAATTGTAGAGAGTGTATGAGGATTCATTCCTACCTCCCATCAATATTTTCTTACCTATGCCTAGAACACTGCTGAACAAAACTTACCTTTTGTGTCTTCTTTGACATCCAAAGCAGGTGCTTTGGTCTCTTCCTAGTTTCTTTTTGAGTCTTCTCCAAATTGAGTTGTAAGGCTTTCAAGTCAAAACCGAGTTTGAGTTTTCTTTTCTGCAGAAAATCCTCAAACCCTCCTCTGCTTTTTGTTCCCTCTGTGCCTTCTTGCACTGATCACCTGCTCCCCAGAGGTGAACATATTTACTAGGGGTTGGCTAAACCCACAGGTTCAAGCAATGTATTAAATATGCAGACACTAGTTAACTCTTTCTGAATCACTACAAGATTTACATACTGTTTTACTATGCTCCTAAGCTAGAGTAAAAATTTTTTATACCAAGTTCCAATATATTCCAAATATCATAAACTTCAATATTTATTTTCTTGAGATAATCTCAAATGGTTTTCCAAATACAAGTGTCATCATCCGTACTAGTGAGATAAAGGAACAGATTCAGGAAACACTTAAAGCCTGGAACCAAGATTCTGAGCTGCTGCAAGAGCCCTTTTTCATACATCTACAATGCAATACATGCAGATAGCACAGGTGAAGTCCCCAAAGTAGGATCATACTTAGTCTTAGATCAAAAAGCCCTGCCACTCAATTGAGCTAATTAGCTGGGAGACAGGAGTATACTTGCTGTTTTCATTCTAGTTTGTAATTAGCATGACACCGACACCCCCCCACCACCACCACCACCCCCTCTAGTTCAATGAGAAACATTTTACAAGATGGGCATGTCTGGAAAGGGCAACTTTCAGAGCAAGGACAGAACTTGGTCCCGCTTGACTCCAGGTCTCTTCCCCTATCGGAAGAAAATTATCTGACAGCTTTTAATAATGCATATACTCTATTTTAAAAATAATATTTCCAGTTTGCATTTTAATTCATATTGATAAATTCTGTATTTCCCAGAGAAAAAAAATAATGTGAAGAAAGGTGTGAAAATAAGCTTCTCTGTAGAGCTCTACGATTTCCTTCCCATTATCTCTCACAGAGAAAAGATTATACATCTTGCATAGACAGAACTTTGGTCCTCATGCTGTAAGAACATTAGTCAATTAGCAAGAGAGAGTCTCATTTTTGGGGAAGGCATTGTGCTTCTAATCATAATCCAGTATCCATTCCTCTACCCTTCTGCCACTTACTTAATGTAGGGGTGGGGAACAATTTTCTCACTTAGGGCAGCTAAGTATTTACAATTATTAACTTTTGAGGATGACGCATTAAAATACACTGTAACATTATTAGAATAACGTGAAAGATAAATGACTCATCATTACTGTACTCATCTTGTGTTTGTGCTTTCCTTCCCGCTACTCACAGATGTTATCAGCTCACAGTATGTACATGCATAACACAGAGAGCTGTCTTTATGCTCACCTGCAAGTCAGTTTAAAATGACAGGCCTCATTTGACCATAAACCATATAAATGAAGTTCCAGGCCACATCTGGCCCACAGGCTGTAGTTTCATCTACTCTGCTGTAGTGTTTTTCTGCTGCTTGGAGCAGCAGGAAAGGACAACGATTTAGAGGCAATAACCCCTGGGTGGATCATGGAGGACTAATCCATCCCGTACTATTCCTTTTTGAAAAGTTATATGCCATTCCATATGATTTCAGAACATCTTACATGAGGGCACAATATCCAAAATAGACAAAAAGATTTTGCTGTTAGAATGTTCTGACTTCATTAGTGGAACAAAGAGGAGTATTTAAATGACAGCCCAAAAGCTAGGGGAAACTTGTGTCACTACAAGAGCAGCCAGAGGCACAGTATCAGAAATGAGTGTCACAGAGAAGTTGTGTTTCTGTTGTATATGACAAAGTACTAAATAAAGCTAGGAGAGAGATGTTGGGCAGAGAACTCTGGCAGCAGTTAACTGCTATTCCTCTTTTCGTTTTGCCATTTAAACATAAAAAGGGTAGTACAAACAAATACACTGTCAAAATGGAGCAAGTATCAAGTTATTCCCCATTACAGGAGCAATATTATACTTACTGAGGCAGCAATGAATCTCTAATGAGAGACAGAAGCTTGCTGTTTGAGTCAGGGCTCTCCCCTTTCTCCTCAGCCATGACCTCATGGTTTAAAAGCAGTGATGTGGTTTCTGAGAGCAACCGCAAGCTGAAGAGTCTCCATTCCACTTGAAAATAAAGGTGCCAAGAATGTGACCACACTGAAGTCTAATTAAAACAAAATGTGGAATTCATGGAAACTGTAGTTGATGTGGCCATATACTTACCATTCTGACTGTGGACCAAAGAAACTAGTGGTGGGAAGATACAGTCTTCAACCTAAAACAGAGAAGTAGAAAGATCTGGTTTAAATTATTCAAAAAAAATAGAATAGAGATACACTATCATCTATGTTTATTCCACTGCTAGAGCCCTTAAAGAGGGCTGGAATGATCATGGAAATTCATCCATAATCACTCTCACAAAGCAACCAAGTTCCCTTTTCTCTGGTAACTTGTCATAAAGTTACAGACAGTAATGTACTTTTACATATAAAACAACAGTAACTTTGATATAATTCATTGAGAGTGAATTGTAATTTTAAATACAGAATTCAGTGCAGATGTCAGATATTAAGAAAAAAGAGTATTAGAATATCTATTAATCCTGATGCTTTAATCCATAAACAAACCATCAAATAGAGTTCAGAAGAAACATCCTCCTAAAACAAACCTGCGTAGAACTAAAATACATCAGGAAAGATGTACTACCTCTAATGAAATACCCTTAAGCTTAGTAAAGAGTCTTGATAAAATTTTAAATTCTACCATTCTGGTAATACACAGTCTTCCATTAAAATTTAAATTAACAGACTTAAGATTTGAAACATGAGAAAAAATAATCCAGTCAACTCTTTATGGTCCATGAGTGTATTGTTACAATTAATCATCTGTCGCAGGACTAGTCAGCTTAGTTCCATCCGAAATCAACTTATGGCGAACTAGGCTATAACTCAGTTTTATATATCTAATATTACAAAAATAGTGTATTATTAGTATTCTCTATAAAAGAATGAATTGCTAAGTCTTAAGTCATTGGTAAAATACAGCTTATTTAGACAGGACATGCTTTTTTTTGTGGAAGGGATGGATGGACAGCCCTAAAATTTTTAAGTATGCATCATGGATACACAGCTTGTCCTTGGATTTATTTATACAGATAAAATTACTGTGTAGTTTCTCACTATGCCATGGACAGGATTGGGTGTAACAAGCCTGTATTACAATCCCCCATGTGTTTTCTTTTAGTGATTAATAGTGGAAGATAGAATTTCTCTAGATTTATGCAGCTACTAAGCTATTAAGAAACATCTATAGAAGCTGGAAGTATATATGAAAAGGGGTCACTAAATGAAGTTACCATCTAGTCAGCAATAACTACAATTAGCAACTATTTCACTGCTAGTTGGTGGTCTCTGTTAAATGAATCTCTGACATTAAGGGATTAATTTAGTCCAGCTTTTTTTCCACTTCTGAAAAAACTACCAAAAGTGCCTTTGTTACATTCTTAATTACATACTTTGTTACATACATAAAAGAGGTAAAGGACTCTGCCCGAGGTATGGAAGTCAAACTACTCTTGCAAGTATAAATAGCCTTTACGCCTGTACAGGCAATGCTATATATCATAGATGTAGTGACTTCTGTAATACTTCATAATTCTGAAATATTTCATGGTCTTTTCACTTAATATGCAATAAGATAAATAACAGAACTACATTGCACTCCAACAACCCCATTAGTGCAGGTTTCTGAACTGTTCAACAAATGGTAATTTATCACTTATAACACACCTGTGAGGTAGGATTAAAAAAAAAAAAAGTATGTACTTAAGGTTTTTCAGTCCAAAAAACCAGTTCAAACTACTGCAATGCTTCTCAAATGAAGAGGCACATTTAAGTGGTAAATTAAAGATGTGAGACAGAAAAGAGACAAAAAAGCAGCTCTTGATTGTCTGAAGCAATGTAGGGACTCAGAATATTATGAATCACTCAGCAGCAGCAGCAGCAGCATTGACTCAGACTGATACCAATTAAGATGGCAGTATACAGCAGCATAATGCAACTCCAGTTTCTAAAACTTCAAATCTTCTTTCACTTTCACCTAGTATTAACAGTAGTCTTTCCACATTAGCAAATGTAGTTAAACCAGTCATCTTTTCTAAGATAAACAGGTTTTAAATTCTCATTGCAAAGAAGGTTCTTTAGGTCTTGAATAATTGCGGTAGCTTTTTCTGACCTTTTCCAACATGAACCTCAATTTTGGCAAACTGTTTAGAATGGAATTCTCCATAGCAGGTGTTTGCTTCACGTCAGTTTGGTGCGGTGGGGAGATCAAGTAAATGAAGCACTAATCCTATGGAAAATTATTTTGTGATGCAAGTGCATATCAGAATTCACATGCTGAAGGGAGAAGCAAGTATTAAATTGTATGTGAACCTTAAATCAGATACTTGGTAACTCTGCAACCCTCATAATCTCTCCATGCCATTGGGTCACTCTTTTTTACTAATGTGTACACAAATTTGTAAACAAGATATGAACTAAGCAAGTAATTATTGAGGTGAAATAAACTGAAGTGTAATGGTACATAAAATATTTTTAATAAATTCATCAGTGAATTGCAGAAGTTTCTGTAAGTTATGTATACAGAAGCATGGTATTAGTATTTTGGCATTTTCGAGAGGGATTGAAACAAATAGAAGAATACTCAAACAAGGGTTCTTTTTTTCTTCTTTTAAATGACTGCTGACATCTACATGGAATCAAATCTCCATATACGCATGAAGGTAGGCAGATATTTTTCTTGTCTCAGTCTTTATCACTAAGATTGCTTACAAAAGAAAGTGAGAAATATTCTTAAAGCCTAAACAGACTAGATTGAATATGACCATAGCTATATCTGGGTTTCTACCATCTTCTAAACAGCCAGTTTAGATACCCAGTTCATGATAAATCCCTAACTGCACAAAGCCACCATTGTATAATTCTGTAATGATGGCATTTAAAGGCTATGCTGCCACAACTCTGCTGTTATCAGTACCCAAAACAGGAATGAAATACTAGAAGCTTCCATACACACTATAGTCACATCTCCCAGCTATAATACACATGTACAAGACTGAACAAAAATGTAATCAAACCTGATAATCCTGTTTCTGACAACTGGAAAGGAGTCGAAAGAGTAGGAGAAATAGACCAAGCATAAAGCACAACTCTAGTTTCTAGTAAAGTAACTCTTGAGTTAAGAAACCTCGTATGCTGATGCTGTATCTGTATTTTTGCATTTAATAATGCTTACTAGCCTTTTCTCCCATATATTTGTCAAAACCTATTTTAAATGTATTTGTACATTTAGCATGTGCCAAACCTATGGCACTGAATTCCACACTTGAATTATGCCTTATGAACAGGCACTTCCTTGTTTATTTTAAAGCAGCTAACTTGATACCCACTTATTTTATGAAAACTGTTAATAATTATTTCCAATTCATCTTTCCCATGCCATTCATAATTCTATACTCTTTTTTGTTTCCAAGCTGAAGTTCTTATCTACTTAGTCCCTCCTCACATCATCAAGCTGTACTATTTCTTGTTAAGCTTCATTCCCTTTAGAAGTGAATGACCACAACTGCATTCAGTATTCAACGCTTGAGGGCACCATGGACTTACCATGGCATAGTGATGTTTTCTGCTTTTTTGTCTGATCTTCTACCAGTCATTTCTAATAATCTAGTTGTCTTTCTGATTACTGCTGAGTATAAAGCTATCATTTTCATAGAAAAATGATGCTAAAAGATCTCCAGAATAGTTGCGAGTAGTTTAGAGCCTGACACTGCATATGCATAGTTGGAATGATTTTCCCCATGTGTGTCGCTTGACATTTATCAGTATTGAATTGCATGTCATTTTATTGTCCTTTCACTCAATATCTCGAAACCTTCTGCAACTCTTCTGTCAGTTTTATTTCTCACTACTGTGAATAATTTAGTGTCAGTCAGTTCTGCCACCTCCCTATTCATTCCCTTTACTGGATTAGTTATAAATAGCATATGTTGCAACACAGATCTTTGTAAGGCACCATTCTTAATATACCTAATTTTTTTAAAACTGATCTCTATTCTCTACTTAGTAAATTTTAACTAGTTAGAAGAACTTGATCTGTCAGAGGGTAAGAGGGAAGAGCCACTGATGGATTTGAGAAGGCTTCGGTGCATGACTCTCAAATTTTTGGGAAATCCAAGTATACTGTCCAAAACCAGAACATCTGTCCCCATAATGTTCACTGACTTCTGCAAGAAAAACTCTACTAGTGATGTATGAGCACTGAGGAAAAGCTATACTCACTTTTCTACAGTATTTTATTACTTAGAAAAATCAGATCTTTTGAAAGCAAGGCACAATTTTTATAGAAATTATTCTGCAAAGTCTGTATGTTACTTTAACCCCCAAAAGAGAAAGAGAGGCAAGCTACGGTTTCAGAGTGGTTAAGTATTCACCAGCTACTAGGAGGGGCTTGAAAGAGAAAACTAATTTCAGTCCTTCTCTGCTTGTTTCCATTCTTCAGGAGATGTCAGACACAAGGCCTGCACCCTAAATAAATGAGCCTGCTTTGTTAGAAACAAACAAACATTGCCTCAGCTTTACTTAACCTCACCGTGCAAAATCCAAGCTCTACAAGTACCCACTAAAAAGCAGTTATAACACCACAAGGGCTCACAGTGGAAGGATCCAATACACTAAATCCCTATTTAGCAGGAGGTAGGCCCTCAGAATGATGATGGAGAACTAAACTTCCATTCACTTGTGGTAGACAGCAAGGATGAATTCACTGAACCTACCTTAATGTGGTTAACATTACCGACCTAAACAAATCTCTCCCTTGATTAAAACTGAGTTTCAGAGCTCTTCAAAGCAGTGCTTAAGGCCGAAGTCTTGACATTTGGTGTTACACTGGGTGGACAGAAAAAGTAAGCAGGCTTAAAGCCTGTTCCAGTAGCATTTGTGAGCCATGCTGTTCAAGTGAAAATCAGACCCCAGAATTAAACTTACATAAAGAAACCACACTACCCATTCCATGCAGCTATCATATCCAAACTCACAAGTTACTAAGCCCATTACTTTACTTCCAGGGATTTTTCTAGAGGTATCTGGTTCTTTTCAGTGTGCATATGTTTAACTTACAATTACTCAGAAGTATCATCTCCTTATCCACTATTCAAAGCAGAACATACCAAAGCAAAGACCATCCAGCTCCCAAACCCTTTTTTTCCAGTCACACGTAAGATCCACAACATCCAACATCACCGTGACATTTATTCTCATTAAAATTCCACATACAAAGTTATTGCTGAAAGTGACCATGGAATTAAGATCATGCTGCCTTCAAATTTCTTAAAGCATTTGCTAGAGGCACAGCATGCTCCTCAATGTTTTAATATTGCCGGTAATCTCTCAGAATGTAATAGAAAAAATAATCTAATGCATCTTAGAATGAACTGGGGAGAAGGATGACATTTCTTAATGTTTTTTGAAAAGTCTTCAGAACTTCAGAATCTTCATTGAGGGTTTGGCTTTAGCTTTTTTTTTTTTTTTTTTCCTTACTTCTGGGAAGAGACAGCACTGACTGGCTGACTCAATGTCAGTACAGAACTGGTTTCACAAAAAAGTCTCATTTCATGTGGATTAGCTTAATGGACAGAAAGCCACATGGGGTGTAGAATTTTAATCTACTTGAAAAGGGAAAGTGATTGAAGAAATACTGTACAATATGTTCATACACTGACAAAATTAAGGTGTCAGTGGTTAGATCAGAACAGACTGTGGATGAAGAACGCCACTGATGCTGAATCAAGAAAAGACTAAGATTAGCAGAAAAAAGCACTTGCAGAAGTTTCTAACCCTTGTGTTGTCATCTTTGGTGAAAATATTGTCAACTAGTAGATTTCCATGTCTTGCTGCTTTTCCCCTGTGTTCCCATCAAGCAACTAATCATGTTCAGGGTGCTTTTATTTTAACCTGATTTTTAAAAATAAGTTTTAAAACCTTGAGGAGGAGAATCACTGCTGACAAACTTTTGCCTCAACTAGAGAACTTTCATGCTTCGGGTAAAACATCATCTGTGCAGTATACAGATCATTTTTAGGAGCTAGTTAGAGTATAGAAAGGACTCCCATAGGAACTGCCTGCCATCATGAACCTTATCACTGCTCAAAGTGCCCTGAATTAGCATATGTCCTTTTTTCAGGCAAATAAATATGCTTAACAGAGAAAAGAAAAATGCAAATGATACAGTCAGCATGGAATTCTTCCAGTTAATTATATCTAAACCTTTACCAAAACTTGAAAATAAATATTATTATAACACTTATTATCCGAATTTAATAAATACTTTTCCAGTTTAGGTACATGGAGGAAACAGGCAGTTGGACTTGTGTCAGTTTAAGAAACCAGGGTTTATATTCCATTCCGGTCTATAGAGACTCTTCTTGATGGCCTTCATCATCATACTTGCGTACCTGAAAATCTACAGTTTTGTCAAAATTTGCCCAGTCACACTTACTGTTAGTCTTTATATCTTGTAAAAATGCACACAACTGCATGCAAAATGAAATTACTGCTCACTACTGGTTTTCATTTGAGCACTTTCAATTAATTTCCCTTGACTTTATCACACTTAGCAACATATAATAAAGCCAGTCCCCGCAGAAATGAATCTCCTTAATAACTGCCTTCAGGTTGATGGTAATCAGAAATTTGATCACCAAAAATCAATTTATTCAATTTTCTCTGTTCAAGGTACAAATACAAAGGCAAATCAAACATGAACTAAAACCCAGAACAAGCAGTTCTTTTCTTCTCAAAGTGGAAAAGAACCTGAAACATTGCTCTTAAAATCCTATTAACTTACACAATTGCCATTGCAGCTAAACTAAAACCAGAACTGAACTGAAAAATTTACTGGTTCTTCTTGCTTAATATAACCTCACTTTTTATTAAATTCATTAAACTTTATTAGAAATGCATTTAATTTCTGATTAGAGACTTTAAAGCAATGTCACAGTTGTAGTGGAAAGAATGCATCCTCTCAAGAAGGTTTTGGCCTTCCCCCCCTGCCCCCTCCATAAAATGCTGTTTGTAACCAACTGTGTCTAAACGAGCAAGCCAGGCTTCAGAAATCAGCCTCGGATACACATTTCACTCCAGTAAAAGAGTTTCCTATTAACCGTTGTTATACGTAAATATTGATCTGGAAGCTCGAACATGACTTGCTTCAACTTTCTAAAAAAGCACCAAGTTCCACTGGGTGCTGGCATTTATATTCATAGATTCCAGTCATGCTCCATGAGCAGCAATTAGAAGATATCCCTTGAGTAACAGCAATTCTAAAAATATTCTGTATGCATCACAGAAGATGAAGTACCACTTTCCTCTAAAGTAATGTATGCTGTACATTCAAGTATAATTAGCACACTAGACTTCGTAAATAGTATTAAACTAATTACTGTTTGCACCACTAGTGGCAGATGTGGTTAGAGATTATTAATTACAGTGGACAATTTCTTGAATTTAACATACCAAATACAAGGCAATTTATCCACTTTATTTTGTGTCTGAATGGCTATTTGCTGAATGTCAGGAGGGCTCTTTTAAATTAGGAAGAACTGTTATTTACGAAAATGAGTGAGGGAAGTAATAGATTTTCTTTTCTCAAAAAAAAAAAAAGCTGTTCATTGACAAGGATATAATTATTTTTAGTTAATAAATTTCAAATATATACCTATTCTAAATCAGGAAAACTATTCTACAGAAGTGGCGTGCGTCCTAAATTTACAAGCATTGCACAGGCAGAAGTTTTATCCCTAGCTACATAAGGTTAACTGATGTGCTCAGATGGATTTTAAATAAACATCTAAAACTTTCAACATATGTGACGAAGTAAACTGTTCCCCAGAAATTTACTTAAATAAAACTCACCTACTGCTAGCCAGGGGTTACTTAAAAGAGTGGGATAGTCATTCCCTGGCTTCAATATAACGTTCTGCTGAACGCAGGGATGGGAGCAGGGGAAGAAGAGTCGTAAAGCGGACCTGTCTCCTTGGTGCTATTTTTTCAGGGAAAAACCCCCAGACCATTAAAGTTCAAACAGCTAGAGGAATGTTATTTAATGTGCTGACACAAGGTATTGCAATTTCAGTAAATGTTAATGGACGCCCATAAAAAATGGTACATATTTCTGTCAATATAAGACACACTGATAACCCACAGAAGTAAAACGGTTATTTAAAAAAATTGAGGTGATTCTAGAACGATACTGTCATAATACAGTGACTTGCAGGCTGACAGGCATTTAGAGAGATATCAATAGGCATTCATACCTCAACTACATTCACATTTCTTTTCTAGAACATTGTTTGCCATATTACTTTAAAGTAAATCGAACTGTTCAGTTCTGTACTATTTCCCCTCTGACTATTAATTGGTTAGATTTTTGCGCATAAGGACTATTTTCTTGAATACCACTCTTTTGTGAGCATCAATAAAGTAAACATTAAACTTCTTTAAATTCCAATTTTTTTTTATTTTACTATTTTCATTTATTAAGATTTTATAACCTAAATACTCAACTAACACGCACACCAAATAGGATTCAACTTCTAAAACCACTTAATTTCTAAGATTACCCATTCTTATCTAGCACAATCTGTAACATCACTCATTCGTATGTATTACAATTTACTAATGTCTTTCTTGGTTTAACTGCTATATTGAGTATGCCCTTAACCTAATTCCAATACAAACACATAAATTTCAGTTTGAATTAAATGGTCACCACAGTAAGTATGGTGGGTTATATGTTTGGTGGGAATTTAGGCTCAAAAAATGCGTTGGTACAGGCTACAATCATTTGTCAAACACATTCAAACATTTCAGCCTACTGATTTGCTGACAACTGTTTCACAATGTAATTGTTCTGGCTTCAGCTAGCTTAGCTCACAGTAAATCATTTAACCAAAAACTTCAAAGAAAACAAATCTTAGTGGTGTAAGAAGCTTACAGTATATGTGCGTTTGGTAATTGAATTGCAATTTTTAGTAAGCAATCTGTTATGATTAAACAAAAGAAAAAAAACACCATAACTGCTATTGATGATCTCATCAGGAAGAGTAATGATGGAATGTGATCTTCAAGCCTCAGAGGTGGTCTTTCCAAGCTATGTTAAAAGTATAATGACAAATAAAGTGGTGAAATTTTCACTAATATATAGCAACATAGTTGCTTTAAGGCTGAAGAAAGACTTACAGAATCAAGTGTCATATTTACATGAAAATAATTTTAAAACTGCTATTTCTAAACTTTAAGGCCTTCTCATTCTCCCTCTAACTTCTCAGCTAAACATAGTAAACTGAGTCCAAATGCCTTGCTCCTTCTTTGAAAATTAAATCTCTCTATAAACAATAAGGAACCTTCCTGCCAAACAGAACCACAATACAGTTTAAGCCATATTTTAAACAGTTTCTAGATCTTCAAAACATTCTATTTATCAATGGAATTAGGCCAATTATCCTGTAACTATTTAATTTGTTGCCGTACTTACAGTCAAGCGATGGATTGTCAACAAGACAGGATGCTGTGTTACTGCTTCAAAGGTTGATAAAGTAGTCTTAATCAATTCTTCTGATGCAGCTTGGCCTATTGGTAAAAATCATCATATTTCTTTACAAAATGCAACAGTTACAATGCCTGCATGTAAAAATACTCCAATATCATAGGTTGCCTTACCTATTGCTCCATCCAAGTTTGTTTCTCCTGAATCTACGGATCTGATAAAATTCTACAGAAGAAGCAGCATTTACATTAAAATACTTTAGAAACAAAAATTAAGAAGCATAATCACTGAATAATTACACCATGGAATTATTTAAGGGACTGTGTAAATACAAAATGTTAATGTACCTACATTAGGAAACAGTCATAATAATTAAGATATGAAAGACTGAAAGCATTAATGATCTAGCTGTTACAACATAGAATGATCCAACCCCCCTGCCATGGGCAGGGGCACCATCCACTAGACCAGGTTGCTCAAGTTTGCAAGTCTGTAATGCTGCTGGACACTTAAACGTAGAGTACAGTGAGGACCATTACTCTGGCTAATGTCAGGAATGATACCATTTCCAGCTAAATGGACAGTAATTAAATGTCTTTACTGTTAACAGAAAACTGTAATTGCTTAGAAGACTTTGAACTACCTTCGACATGGCTATGTTAAAATAAATCACTAAAAAGACCAAAGACCCTCCCGAAAATGCAATTTTGCTGTTATTTGTACCATCTTTTCAATCTCCATGCATACTACACACACCATGGATACAGCTACACACAGGAGAACATACAAAAATGCATATCCTTCTATTAAAAATTACCTAAATTAGTCACCATTTTGAGGAACAGGGACAAAGAAATTATTAATAATCTGGGTTAAGTAAATGTCGTACAATTAGACCCATTATTCTTTTGCCTTTTAATCTTGATTTCACTCTTGTGCTTTCACTTCTATGCATAGCTGTTTATTTCATAGGAGATGCAAAAGACATGTTATTAACATTTGCTGAAGAAGGAAAATTCTCAGCAGAATTTATAGTATGCTCTTTTTTACTAATGCAGTATTTACTACACAGACAATTTACCATGGATAAACATCTTTCTCATTTTCAACCTGCACACATATCTATTTATTTATATGATTTAAAGCATTAAGAAAATGATGCTTGTTTTATATTTCACTATCAATTAAAATTTTGTTATTATATATTAAATCAGCAGAAATGTCTACATGGGTTTTCTTTTTCTCAGTATGTAAGAAATATCTGAAGGATTCTTCTCTAATTAAAAATACAGTTAGAAACTAATTATATATTTCATCATTTAAATGCATCTCAGAGGCAGTCATAAAAAACAACTGCTTCTATAAAAAAACTTTTATTTTCCTGATCATTTGAAGAAAATTACTAGTTATTATCTAATTAACTTGTTTTGGAAGAGAGCAAGTTATTCTGTTTGCTCATTTAAGACAGTTTCACACCTAACCATACTCTCAAGACCAATTTGGAAAAATCAATATAGCTGGTGCACAAATCATTTTGGCTACTAATGCTTATTTCCTTAATTTTATATTAGAAACACAAGCAGTAGATGTAATTATACAAAAACCAAACTATCTGGTTTTTTTAAGCAATGGAGAGGAATGGGGTGTGTATTCCACTACAGATGAGTCTGTGCCCTATGCACTCCATTAGGAGCCTACTATTGCCTGTGCCTTTGGGGCAGAGCATGTCCTCCATGTATTTCTATTCATGGCTGAAAACATGAAAGGACTGTCCCAACTCCCTCTCAATTTCTTTGCACAGCGCTACTGAAAATTGCAGTGATGATGGAAACAACTTCAAAGCAGCAAGAAAAAAAATTCTCAATGAACAACAGTTACAGGAAAATAACTACTCTTTTCCTTCCAGATACCAAGCACACATCTTTCCACTCCTAATCATTTCTTATTAAGAGTAAAATTTTTGAATAAATCAGGGAAAAAAGAAAAAAAAAAAACACAAAAAAATTGAAAGACTGACTTGCTAAAATCTTAAGACGCCTCAATTATAGCACAGTACTTTGAAAAAAGTACAAGCTGATGATCAAATGTCCCTTTATGGATGTCAGTGGGAATGCTGCTAAACACAAAATTCCAGAGTAGACTGTTGCCTGGTAGAATGGGTAGTTACTCTTCCAGAAATAATTATATTAGTCATATCATAACACAGTTATATAAAATGGATTCAAATTTGATATTTATCTTCCAGATATACTACTTCCCCTCCCTTTTTCATGCGTAAATTGAAATAGTATGTGTAAGTTCCTGAATTGCCTTGTTTGATGGAGACAGAAGCACAAGATGCAGGAAATATTCAGTAAGGTAATCTTCTCCTTGATCTGAGAGGAAAGCTGTGCTAGTGTAACTAGCCTGACTTCCTCACTCAGTAGTTCAAGCAAGCTGGAGTAACATCAAAAGAAAACTTACATTGTACCTGGTCTGCTGTAATACTGTTGACAGAAGAATTTCACCTTCTAGAAGGTTGATCCGAAACCATTAATAAATCTACTGCCTAGTTACAAATGCTTCAAAGAGATAAAGGCTTTGTAATTCAACATCTACAGTTCTAGAATTTTTTTTCTTCATCCTAATGTTAATTTTTATACAAATATTTTAGTAAAGCTAAATTAAACCCACATTTTCTTGGAATCAAGAGTCAAAGGAGAAAGAGAAGTGAATCTGAACAGTAAACTTTAATCTAGCTGTTTGTGGCGAAGCATTTCTTCATGCTATTGTGGAAGTAAACACCTAGTTGTCATTTATGAACTCAGGCACTTAAAAGTATTCGCTTAACTCTGATACACAACTTTAGACCACGCTTTTTTCTCATTTAGCAGAAACAACTGTTTTCATATGAGGAAATTACGTTACAACAGTACTACTTCATTTTTGCTATACTATCCTATGGCACAGTTAAAAAGTTCATTTTCTATTGCTAATGTCGTAAATAGGTTGTAGTTGTTAACGAGACAAATATCTTAGCTCTGTAGCTTACAATACTCAGCTTTTCATCAACTAAATACAGTGTAAAAGTACTAGCAAGAAGAAAAAGGTGACAAAAGGAAAGAATACTTTAAATATACCTTAAATTATGATCTATCTTTCATTTCTACTCATAAAATACTAGCATAAAATTCTAGAAAGAATATTCTGTGTAATTTAAAGCTAAACTTTTCTAGTCTAAAATAAAGCACGCAGGAAATTATCAGTTTATCAGGCATGTGCAGAGTTTCTTTATAATTGAACACAGGATAGCATATTTTCCCTTTGACCCAATAGATTACTACAGAAAATATTTTCTGATAATATATAAAGTTTTAAATATAATCAAAGCTTAAATTTTATATTCAGAATAAAGTTCTCTCTCCCATTTATAAATTTAATGCAATTTTATTACATTAAAATAATCCCCCAAATTTTATGTATATGTGTATTTTGTAAACAGGATTTAACTCAGATGGTTATACTCACAAGTAAGGTCCCATAGTTGAAAAGAAACTCCTCTGTGACTATCTGGGGACGAAATACCTATTTGAATTTAGCAAAAGTTGAAAAAATTACATTAAATGCATATCTTATGACCAGAAAAAGTAAAACATGTATTTCACAGCCATGTTAAAAAAAGAGAACAAAATATGTATTTTCTTCTATCATTAGAGTTGTCTTACAATGTGCAAAAATAAGGCTTATATCTTTAATGCTGTTACATAGCTGGAATACTCATCAACATCTCTACACATTAATAAGAGTTCTATTTTATCCATTCTGATCATGATCAGCAGCAATTAGATTTTGGGAAACTGCAAGAATTTGTCCTTTGTTTAACAAGGGGGGGGAA
The DNA here is from genome assembly GCF_026419915.1 of Harpia harpyja. Classification (NCBI taxonomy): domain Eukaryota; kingdom Metazoa; phylum Chordata; class Aves; order Accipitriformes; family Accipitridae; genus Harpia; species Harpia harpyja. Next base: position 52,835,821 of record NC_068940.1, on the reverse strand, counting down.
GACACGGGAATCTACCTGGGATGTCACAAGATGAAGCACTACAGGCATCATTGGAAGGCACATCTTCAGCTGTTTGGCCTGAACTGTTGATGGGTGTTTACGTCCAGAGACACTAGTTAGGGCAGTGAGAATGTCACCTACACAAAACAACATTTCAGATTGATCTAACATAATTGCTTTACTAAACAACAGCAAATGACATATAAAACATCTTTGTTCCAGTATCCTCTGTTCAAGCCCATCTTCTTCCTCCTGCCAAAAGTAGTGTTCATGTGACTGCATGATAAATTAGGCTGATCTAGCACTTTTCTTTCCTAGCTCAGTGTTCAGCCAGGCCTATTTCCTGCTCTGGCTACAGGGATAGATGTGCAAATGTGGCAAAACAGTGAGGACAGAAATATAAGGCAGGTGTAGAAGCAAAGATTAAATTACCCCTCTTGGCACGGTGGACTTACACTGGCTTTAGGTGACTACATATGCATGGAATTATACTCTTGAAAGGATGCAATTCTATTTCCAGTGAAATAAAAAGCAAATTCTCATGACTTTCAGCTGACCAAGAGCTGAGTTCACCATGATTAGTGGGTGACATAATGCTCAAGCAGTATGTTTTTCCTGCAGCATAGTACCACTGGAAGAAAGAAACAAACACCCTCCCCACGCCCTTCCAAAAGATCTCCCCACCAGCTAAGCATATACACAAGTTTAACAATGACGTCAGTGACCTAAAGCAACTGGAATTCTCCTATTCTCATAAAAAAAAAGGGTAGCAGCACGTCAATGAGAGAACTTAGTTGCCTCCATAACAAACTTCAGGCAGAATAATGAGGGAACAAAACTTTAATTGCAATAGTGAAAATTATACTTCAAAATTCACAAGAGACATGTACAAGTCAGGGAACATTATGCTAAATTTGTGTTACATTAACTATTGCCTCAGAAAAATAAGACCTCTTCTGCATGGGATAAAGAACAGAAGCAGCAGGAGAAAAGTCACAGCCTGTATGCAAAGAAGGAAAATTCTGTCCCTATAGCCGGAAAATATTAAAAGCCAAATCCTGTCTTGAAAGAACACTTAGTATATTTTTTTCCCTAACGAGAGATCTGTACAAAACTGTAAAAGGGAAATCACATAGACATTGAACAAATAAAGGATGGGATTCAGTATTTTATATGAATTTCATGCCAGAAAAGGCCCTTCCTTTCAGAGCAAGTCACAGAGTTTATTCATGTTGAATAATACCAATGCTTTTCTTCTGCTCCCATGGAGTTCAATTTTCAACATAAGCAGAAATGACAGAGCCTGGCACTAAAGTAAGCTGTAAAAATACCTAGCCTTAAAGATTTGACTCATTCTATAATATACTACCCAAGAAAAAGAAAGCATTGCCTAAAACTCTCCAAATACATAAACCAAAATATTGTTTTTTCATCAACACATTTTTGTTTTGAATTACTCACAATACTGCAATTCAACAAGACCTCTCTGTGGTTAGCAACAAACAAGTTACTGAGCAATCTACTCTCTTTCTATGTTTTAAGGCCTATATAATCATCACATTCGCCAATTTTGCAGTTGATAAATAGATAAATATGGTTACTTTAATTTTTAGCATGATATAAGCAATTTATATCTACTTCCTAGAAATAGGTTAAATATTATAAATGCAGAAATAAAATTACTTTCTTACCTACAACAGCTGAAAACTTTTTAAATTATCCACAAGATTAACAATTTATTTCATTTGTTTAAGTGTATCTTTAAGGCCAATTTCTAAAACTTGTTAAGCTATTTGGTTTATAGCTACATCTGGTGGAAGAAGATGGGATTGGTAAGGAGCTTACATAAACGCACATTAAAAAAGCCAGCTAGGATTAATTCTAAATCAACAGCTAAACTGCTTTTAACTGTTCCAGTTTGCAAATCTGGTTATTTCGTGTTCCTTCATCATACTCACAGCAATAAAAAGAAAAAGCCTTCTGACAAATGTGGACAAATATGGACGGACAGCTTAATCTTAATAAAAACAATCAACACACAAATCTAGCTTGGAAAGGAAAACAAAGTGTAAAAATTATGCTTGATATATCAGTTGTCTACAATGCACTGAAATTGTACATCAGTAGTAAAAAATCCCAGCAGAATACATGTTAAAGCAATTGATATATTATATATTATAATGACAGCAAGTATATGTTTGATGTATAGTACTTGCAGGTTCTGAGGAAATATCAGGGCCTACTGTATTAGCTGCATATAGTACATACAGACAGTAGGAGGTGAATTTCTGCCTCAAACCTTTATCGTCTGAGACTTCCAAATCCTGAAATATAGCCAATATGCAAACCTGATATTTAGTTAGAAAAAAAGGGATCAGGTATTTGCAGCAAGGCAAAAATTTGCATTGTCATAGGAAGCAGAGTTTCTTTTAAAATAGCAGCATGACATTTACGTCTACTGACCTTTGCAGTGCTACCATTTCATTTTCAATATAATGATAATGTAGAGCAGATGAAAAATAAATCAGGTATCATCTCATCAGAAAATAATTTTATGAAAAAAATGTTTTATCATTTAATAACAAAGCATACACAATCAGGGTTGGTTTTGCTCCCTTTCTTTTCTTGAATACTCACAGCATCTCCTTCCTTGTCTTCCTATTCAGCTTTCTTACTCTATTCTGTGGGAGATCTCACCCACCAGAAACTTTAATAAGAATTTTAATGATGATTCAGACTGGCCACACCAATCTCATACTTTCTCCTTCCTTCCTTCTTGTCATCTTCTTCCTCTCTTCTCCCTCTTTCCTTCCCTCCATCCTTTCCTCCCCCTTTCTTTCTCCATCCCTTTTCCCCCTCTGCTCTTCCCCCCTCTCCATTCCTTCCCTTCTCCTCCCCCCTCCTCTTTCCTTCCTACCCTCTCTTCCCTTCCTTTCTCTGCCCTCCTCCTTCTTCCCTCCCTAACTCTCTTCCTTCCCTTCTTTCCTTTTTTCCTCCACTCACTCCTAATTAACTTTTTCAAGTAAAAACTTCATCTTGCCTCATATAACATGTAGCACAGCTTTCTCCAGGAAAGACAACCCCACCATTCTTACTCATCTAGGGTAATTTCTATGACATTTCTTATATTCAATATCAACCTTATGTTCAATCTCACCAACAGATCCTCCTTAATTTTAAAGATCTTATCTATTACTTTTGTACAAATGGCCAAAATTCTCATCCTGTTTCATCACCTTCTCTTGACCAACTCCTCAGACTCTCAAACTAATTTCTTTCTACTCCAGTTTCTTCTTTGGTTGCCCAATGAGTCCAAATTATGCCCTGCAATTTGCAAGTTTTGTCCTATCTGCATGCATGCTTTTCACAGTTCCTTCTGCAAGTCCCCTCTTCCCCAGTACCTCATCCCACTATGACAAGTTTCAGCATATTCAATGATGACAGGACTTCAGCTGCTATACCCAGGCAAATTTCTGTTAGAACATGTGTGAACAGCACAAAGTTCAAAGTAGCTTTTTGTCATTCCAAAGGCTCAAGTAGTAGTGAAATTTGAGCAGATATTCACAAAATTGTCCAAATGCATACCCTTGGTACAAAAACTACTTTGCTGAAACTTCAAGTCCTTATTCTGAAGTATAAGGGATGGGCTGAGGTAGCACTGATATTCTCTCAGAGAGAATCTTTCCATCTTTTCTTATGTATGAGCAAATCAATTTCAGGCATCTAGAATAACCGAAGTATCTAGGCTGAAATTTGCCTGAAAAAATGCCCGAAGCAAATACACTGAAACTTATATGTTGAGTAAGTGATTAACACATACTCACAGATATGCCCTGTTGCATCTCTCCTAGCTCTGTGCTTTATGAGGCAAATTTGTTCTCAGGTTTTTCAGTGTTTGGAATACCTTTAGAACATTAATAAAAATTCTTGTACATTTGGGCCTCTTCCTGACTGAGTTGATGAGGCTTACCATTCAACAAATACAAAACATGAATATAGGTAATCATGCATTCCAATACAAAATATTTGATCATGACATAACTAAAAACTTCATGAAGCTGGTATCATGCAAACTTTACGTAATCAGACAAAACAGTCTTTCCACCTGTATATGTAAGGAGATACTTGTTTCTCGAGGGAGTCAGCAAAGGTAAGATTTGTTCAGTTAACCAACTGAATTTACCTAGAATTCCTGGCAGCTCCTGCACAATGTGATAGATGAGAAGATCCAGGCATTTTGACAGGTATTCACTGCCGCCTTGCTGCTCTTTTCCTGGCATAGTCTTTCTGCTGTCTCTTTCAATATACATCACGAGTCTACATTTAAGCAAGTGCAAAACGTTACCTCTCATAACAAAAAAATTACACTGTATCTCAAAAATACTACTGAACCAGACATTTCTAGTATCTGTGGTTACAATCAAGACAATACATTAGTTTTGGCTCTGTAATTTTCTTGAAATTTTAGACTTTCCCTTTCAAATAAGTAAATTTTAAAAATAACACAAAAGACCGAGTGAAGGAACAAGAGGAAAAAACCCTTAAGCTACTGTAAGCGCAACTCTACTAGTTTAAATTAATATATGATGCTAACATAAGGAGTGAATCCCTCTGCAGACTTAGACTAATTTTAAAATCCACTTTATTTTGAAATATATGACCAATATACACAATATGAGCAAAAGACTAAAGACATTCATTTTCAAGATTGCAAAAGCAAGAATAATTTAAGTCAATGTAACAAGAGATCAATCTTTCAGTCAAGAAAATTCATACTACAGTCTATCAAAATGTTAGCACTAGTTAGAATAACCATATTGAAAGAGGCAGAAGTCCAAACTAGCCTTACATACTTTCTCTAGAAATCTGGTGCTCAGAATTTCTGAAGACAAACTCAATGCTTACATTATAGAATCATAGAATCATAGAGTCATTTCGGTTGGAAAAGACCTTCAAGATCATCAAGTCCAACCATTAACCATGCCCCCTAAACCATGCCCTGGAGTACCCTGTCCACTCGCTTTTTGAATACCTCCAGGGATGGTGAATCAACCACTTCCCTGGGCAGCCCATTCCAATGTTTGACAACCCTCTCAGTAAAAAAATTTTTCCTAATATCTAACCTAAACCTCCCTTGCCTCAACTTGAGGCCATTTCCTCTTGTCCTATCTCCAGACACCTGACAGAAGAGACCAACACCCACCTCACTACAACCCCCTTTCAGGTAGTTGTAGAGAGCGATAAGGTCTCCCCTCAGCCGCCTCTTTTCTAGACTGAACAACCCCAGATCCCTCAGCTGCTCCTCATAAGACTTGTGCTCAAGGCCCCTCACCAACTTGGTTGCCCTTCTCTGGACACGCTCCAGCAGCTCAATGTCTTTCCTGTAGTGAGGGGCCCAAAACTGAACACAGTACTTGAGGTGCGGCCTCACCAGTGCCGAGTACAGGGGAACAACGACCTCCCTGCTCCTGCTGGCCACACTGTTCCTGATACAGGCCAGGATGCGATTGGCCTTCTTGGCCACCTGGGCACACTGCTGGCTCATATTCAGCCGGCTGTCAACCAGCACCCCCAGGTCTTTCTCTGCCGGGCAGCTTTCCAGCCACTCTTCCCCAAGCCTGTAGAGCTGCATGGGGTTGCCATGACCGAAGCGCAGGACCCGGCACTTGGCCTTGTTAAACTTCATACAATTGGCCTCGGCCCATCGATCCAGCCTGTCCAGATCTCTCTGTAGAGCCTCCCTACCCTCAAGCAGATCGACCCTGCCTCCCAACTTGGTGTCGTCTGCAAACTTGCTGAGGGTGCACTCAATCCCCTCATCCAAATCATCAATAAAGATATTAAACAGAACAGGGCCCAACACCGAGCCCTGGGGAACACCACTCGTGACCCGCCGCCAACTGGATTTCACCCCATTCACCACTACCCTCTGGGCTCGGCCATCCAGCCAGTTTTTCACCCAGTGAATAGTGCACTTATCCAGGCCACAAGACGCCAGCTTCTCAAGGAGTATGCCATGAGAGACAGTGTCAAAGGCCTTGCTGAAGTCTAGGAAAATAACATCGACAGCCTTTCCCTCATCCACTAGGCGGGTCACCTGGTCATAGAAGGAGATCAGGTTGGTCAAGCAGGACCTGCCTTTCGTAAACCCATGCTGACTGGGCCTGATCCCCCTCTTATCCTGGACTTGACATGTGAGTGCTTTCAAAACAAACCGTTCCATAATCTTTCCCGGTACCGAGGTCAGGCTGACAGGCCTGTAGTTCCCCGGATCCTCCCTCCGACCCTTCTTATAAATGGGAGTCACATTGGCAAGCCTCCAGTCCTCTGGGACCTCCCCTGTTGACCAGGAACGCTGATAGATGATAGAGAGTGGCTTGGAAAGGACCTCAGCCAGTTCCCTCAGTACTCTTGGATGGATCCCATCAGGTCCCATAGATTTGTGAGTGTCCAGATTGCGTAGCAGGTCCCTAACTAATTCCTCCTGGATTAAGGGGGGTATGTTATGCTCTTCATCCTTACCTTCCAGCTCATGGGGTGGAGTACCCTGAGGATGACTGGACTCGCTATTAAAGACTGAGGCAAAGAAGGCATTAAGTACCTCGGCCTTTTCCTCATCACTGGTTGCTACGTTCCCTTCTGTATCCATTAAAGGATAGATATTCTCCCTGGCATTCTTTTTACTCTTAACATATTTGTAAAAACATTTTTTGTTGTCCCTTACGATAGTGGCCAGATTTAGTTCTAGCTGAGCTTTCGCCTTTCTAATTTCCTCTCTGTATGATCTAACAAGATCCCTGTACTCCTCCCAAGTTGCCCGCCCTTTCCTCCAGAGATGATAAACTCTCCTTTTTTTCTTAAGTCCTAGCAAAAGCTCCCCATTCAGCCAGGCCGGTCGTTTTCCTCGGCGGTTTGACTTGCGGCACATGGGAATAGCCTGGTCCTGAGCCATTAAGATTTCCTTTTTAAAGAATGTCCATCCCTCCTGGACCCCTTTGCCCTTCAGGACCATCTCCCAAGGGACTCTCTCAACTAGTGCCTTGAAGAGGCCAAAGTTAGCCCTCCGGAAGTCCATAGTGGTGGTTTTGCTGACCACCTTCTTTGCCTCACCATGAATTGAAAATTCTACCATTTCATGGTCACTAAGCCCAAGACGGCCTCCAACCATCACACCTCCCACCAGTCCTTCCCTGTTCATAAACAACAGGTCTAGCAAGGCTCCTCCCCCAGTTGGCTCACCCACCAGCTGTGTCAAGAAGTTATCTTCCACACACTCCAGGAACCTCCTAGATTGTTTACTCACTGCTGTGTTGTATTTCCAGCAGATGTCTGGAAAGTTAAAGTCCCCCACAAGGACAAGGGCACATGATTCTGAGACTACTGCCAACCGCTTGTAGAACGATTCATCCGTCTCTTCAACCTGGTCAGGCGGTCTGTAACAGACTCCCAGCACAATATCTGTCTTATTGGCTTTCCCTCTCATCCTCACCCATAAGCACTCCACCTTGTCATCAGAATCGTGTAGCTCTGAACAGTCAAAACATTCCCTAACATAAAGAGCCACCCCACCACCTCTTCTACCTTGCCTGTCCCTTCTGAAGAGCTTGTAGCCATCCATTGCAGCACTCCAGTCATGGGAGTCATCCCACCATGTTTCCGTGATGGCGACTAAGTCATATCTATCCTGCTGCACAATGGCTTCCAGCTCCTCCTGTTTATCGCCCATGCTGCGTGCGTTGGCATAGATGCATTTGAGCTGGGTCATCGGATCCACCCCTAACATCGGCACGCTGCCCCCAGGCTCATCTCTGGTGCACCTAGTTTGATCCCTTACCCCCTTCGAACCTAGTTTAAAGCCCTTTCTATGAGTCCTGCCATCTCATGAGCAAGGATTCTCTTACCCCTTTGAGACAGCTGGACACCATCTGTCGCTAGCAAGCCCGGTGCTGTGTAAGTCTCCCCATGATCAAAAAACCCAAAATTCCACCTATGGCACCAGCCTCTGAGCCACGTATTGACCAGGTGTGTTTTCCTGTTCCTTTCAGTGTATTTCCCTGCCACTGAAGGGATTGAGGAAAACACTACCTGTGCTCCCGATCTTTCTACTAATCGTCCCAGTGCCCTGAAATCCCTTTTGATTGCCTTTGGATTCCTCTCTGCAATCTCATCACTGCCAACCTGCACAACCAGCAATGGGTAATAATCAGAGGTCCGAACCAGACCAGGGAGTTTCCTGGTAATGTCTTTAACCCGGGCCCCAGGGAGGCAGCAGACTTCCCGGTGCGATGGGTCAGGTCTGCATATCAGGCCCTCTGTCCCCCTTAAGAGGGAGTCGCCTACAACAATTACCCTCCTTTTTCTTTTTTCAGAGGATGTGAGAATGCGTGGGGATGCCCGACTGGGCTTAGGCACCTCCCTACATAGGGCTTCATCTACACCCTGATCTTCACTGGCCTGGTCCTCAAGTTCCAGAGCCCCATACCTGTTGAGTAGGGGCAACTGGGAAGGTGAGGGAGACCGGGAGCGGATTCGCCTGCCTCCCCGAGCAGGGACCTGTATCCATTCCCCTCCATCTCTTAGGTCCCCTCCTGCCTCGTGGCAGGAGGGCAGGGGAACCTCCGATTCTTGCGGAGCCTCCATCTGCTGCCCCTGCCTCAGGGATGGTAGGGTGTGGTGTGAGTGTGTGGTGTGTAGGGTGTGGGCCCACCAATCTATCTGCCTCTCACACTCCCTGATACTCCTCAACCTTTCCACTTCCTCCTTCAGCTCTACCACCAGGCTGAGCAAATCACTCACCTGGTCACACCTCACACAAGAGGTGTCCCCGCTGACCTCCATCATTTCTGATAGACTCAGGCACTCCCTGCAGCCAGAGACCTGGACAGCTGCATGTTTACATGGGACCTCTGTCTGCGTTGCCATATTTTTCCTAACAATGGCTTTCCCCCGAGTGGCAACCATACCTGGGTCTCCCTCTGGGCCGACACCCACCAGTTGAGCAGCCTGCTCGAGCTGGGAACAGGGGGGGCTGCGCCCTACCTGCACGAACTGCCTGCGCGAACTGCCGCGCCACGCCCTTTCTGACGCACCACGCCCTGATTGCCCGTCCTGTTCGCCGCGCTCCTGGTCGCTGGCGCTCCTCAGGGCCGTTCATTCTAACCAGTAAGTGCTGCGTAGCTATGCTGTTCTGCCGAATGACTTTTCTCATAGTAAACTATGGTAACTGATTTATTAGCCATTGGCTAACTTACAAGAGATTGCTTTAATAATACACCTGTAGCAAAATGCTTCAGGCAGTATTTTTAAATGCTCATTTGAATAGACAGAAGGGCCAGACTTCCCTTTAGGGGCATAATATTGACATCTTTGTTTCACATTCAAAATCCCTGGGGGTCCTGTGCAAAGAACCATCAGCCACTGGTGACTGAAATCCATGCTCTGGATTTTAAAAATGTACTTCAGTACTATTTTTTTTTTTAAATACCCTTCTTATAATCAACACTGTTTTATAGAAGTATGAAAATAACTTATTTAAACTGCCTTAGGTGTACATAACAAAACTGCAGGACTCACCAACACAAAATTTTACCCTAGGATGTGTGTATTTCCATCAAAAAGCCAATTTATTCAATGAAATAAAAACTATCTGTCGTGGTTTAACCCCAGCCAGCAACTAAGCACCACGCAGCCACTCACTCCCCCCCCACCCAGTGGGATGTGGGAGAAAATCGGGAAAAGAAGCAAAACCCGTGGGTTGAGATAAGAACGGTTTAATAGAACAGAAAAGAAGAAACTAATAATGATAATGATAACACTAATAAAATGACAACAGTAATAATAAAAGGATTGGAATGTACAAATGATGCGCAGTGCAATTGCTCACCATCCGCCGACCGACACCCAGCTAGTCCCCGAGTGGCGATTCCCCACCCCCACTTCCCAATTCCTATACTAGATGTGACGTCACATGGTATCGAATACCCCATTGGCCAGTTTGGGTCAGGTGCCCTGGCTCTGTCCTGTGCCAACTTCTTGTGCCCCTCCAGCTTTCTCGCTGGCTGGGCATGAGAAGCTGAAAAATCCTTGACATTAGTCTAAACACTACTGAGCAACAACTGAAGACATCAGTGTTATCAACATTCTTCACATACTGAACTCAAAACATAGCACCGTACCAGCTACTAGGAAGACAGTTAACTCTATCCCAGCTGAAACCAGGACACTACCTAAGAATGTATTTTACAGGATTAGGTCTCTAAACAATGCATGATTGCTATGGAATACTACAACTCACCTTTTCCTTGCTGAACTGTGCTACAAAGACAATCAAAAGACCCGTTCAGTAACTACCTCTCACCTCTGCAATAGCCTGGATGCAACACATTCAGCTGCACTTCCCAGAGACTATGGGGACATCTTTTATTTTTCTTGCAGTCTCTGGAAACTGTATTAAATTACAAGGAATTTTGATTTGTCTGGTAGAATATAACTACTTAAAAATCTGAGATTACACTTGAAATAGAATTTTCCTTAAAAAAAGCTTCAAGGTTTTTTAATATACAAAAATTGAATATTTTAAATTAAAATGGTGTAAAGCCCTCTAGCCTTTCCAGACAACCAAGTAATTTTTACTCAAAAACTGTTTAACTTCGAACAAAAATGACAAAAGATCAGAGTTTTCTTAAAGAAAAAAACCCATGCAAACACTTCCATGATTTAACAATCATCTGATTCTATATGGAAATATGTTTAGATCTGTTTAAGTTTTACTTAAAATAGGCTGAATAGACTTCAACATGAGTGGTTTTATTGCTGGGGGGAAAGGGGTTAATTTTTTAAAAGCATGTTCTATTAGTTAATCACTTTTGAGAAGCATACAAAGTATGTCCATTTATTCTGAGAGAGGAAAGTACAATGTTTACATAAACTCATCAGTTCTCTCTTTTTGTGTTAGTCCTTCCCATCACAAAATTATCGTAGAATGGTTTGGGTTGGAAGGGACCTTAAAGATCATCTAGTTCCAACCCCCCTGCGATGGGCAGGGATACCTTCCACTAGACCAGGTTGCTCAAAGCCGCATCCAACCTGGCCTTGAACACTTCCAGGGATAGGGCATCTACAACCTCTCTGGGCAACCTGTTCCAGTGCCTCACCACCATCACAGTGAAGAGCAGCTTCTAAATCTACCCTCTTTCAGTTTAAAGCCATTACCCCTTGTCCTATCACTACATGTCCTTGTAAATGTCCCTCTCCAGCTTTCTTGCAGGTTCCCTTTCAGTACTGGAAGGCTGCTATAAGGTGTCCCCAGAGCCTTCTCTTCTCCAGGCTGAACAACCCCAACTCTCTCAGCCTGTCTTCACAACAGAGGTGCTCCAGCCATCTGATCATCTTCATGGGCCTCCTCCAGAGTCGCTCCAACAGGTCCACGTCCTTCTTATGTTGGGGGCCCCAGAGCTGAACACAGTACTCCAGCTGGGGTCTCACAAGGGTGGAGTAGAGGGGGAGAATCACCTCCCTTGACCTGCTGGTCACAATTCTTTTGATGCAGCCCAGGATACAGTTGGCTTTCTGGGCTGCGAGCGCACATTGCCGGGTCATGTTATGCTTCTCATCAACCAACATCCCCAAGTCCTTCTCCACAGGGCCGCTCTCAATCCACTCATCGTCCAGCCTGTATTTGTGCTTGGGATTGCCCCGACCCACATGCAGGACCTTGCACTCAGCTTTGTTGAACTTCATGATGTTCACACAGGCCCACCTCTCAAGCCTGTCAAGGTCCCTCTGGATGGCATCCCTTCTTTCCAGCATGTCAACTGCACCACACAGCTTGGTGTCATCAGAAAATTTGCTGAGGGTGCACTCTATCCCACTGTCCATGTCACCAACAAAGATGTTAAACAGCGCTGGTCCCAATACTGACCTCTGAGGAATGCCAGTCATCACTGCTCTCCACTCAGACATCGAGCCATTGACCACAACTCTTTGAGTGCAACCATCCAGCCAATTCCTTATCCACCAAGTGGTCCATCCATCAAATCCATGTCTCTCCAATTTAGAGACAAGGATGTTGTGTGGGACAGTGTCAAACACTTTGCCCAAGTCCAGGTAGATGACGTCATTTGCTCTTACCTTACCCACCAAAGCTGTAACACTGTTGTAGAAGGCCACTAAATTTGTCAGGCATGATTTGCCCTTAGTGAAGCCATATTGGCTGTCACCAATCGCCTCCTTATTTTCCATGTGCTAGCATAGTTTCCAGGAGGATCTGCTCCATGATCTTGCCAGGCACAGAGGTGAGACTGACTGGCCTGTAGTTCCCTGGGTCTTCCTTTTTTCCCTTTTCAAAAATAGGGGCTATGTTTCCCCTTTTCCAGTCAGTGGGAACTTCCCCAGAATGCCACAACTTCTCAAATATGATGTATAGTGGCTTAGCCACTTCATTTGCCAGTTCCCTCAGGACCCACAGATGCATCTCATCAGATCCCATGGACTTGTGCACCTCCAGGTTCCTTAGATAGTCTTGAGCCTGATCTTCTCCTACAGTGGGCAGTTCCTCATTCTTCCAATCCCTGCCTTTACCTTCTGCAATTTGGGCGGCATGGCTGGAGCACTTGCTGGGGAAGACTGAGGCAAAAGTCATTGAGTACCTCAGCCTTCTCCACACACCAGGTAACCAGGTCTCCCATTTACTTCCAGAGAGGACCCACATTTTCCCTAGTCTTCCTTTTATCACCGACGTACCTGTAGAAGCTTTTCTGGTTGCCCTTGACATCCCTGGCCAGATTTAATTCTATCAGGGCTTTAGCTTTCCTAACCTGATCAGCAATTTCTCTGTATTCCTCCCAGGCTAGTGTCCTTGCTTCCACCCTCTGTAGGCTTCCTTTTTGTTTGAGTTTGTCCAGAAGCTCCTTGACAGAATTCTTCTGAAATTGTCTTTCACATAAAGATTTTCTAAAAATATGCACAACTGTTTTTTCCCCAATAGTACTGTTCAGCTAAACATTGTCTTGAGAAAATTGTACACATCCATATATAGGCAGGAAAGCATTAGTATCTCTATTTTTGTTTGACAAATTCCTCAGTCATATGTAGAACAATTCATCAGTTACTTTTATTCCCTGAAGAATCTCAGTGTTCTCTCTAATGGGCAAAACTAGGCCTATGGAAACACATTTATTCAATTCATATGATGCACATGTTTGTCTTGCACTCAACAATACATGAAAAAAATACGTATGTGTTACTATAAGTAAGTTAAATATGATGAGGAATAAACTGCTGTCTATGAAGCCAGGTTTGATTTTTTTAAAATTTCTTCAAGTCCCTATATTGCATGATATGGCCATCAGTGAGCTTTTACACAAAAAAAACAACCCAAGTTTTCTCAGAAAAGATGTGAAGAGTAGAGCAAAAAAGGGAGAATTTGCAGAGAGTTAACAGCCCTGAGTAGTAGGAATGGGAATGAGATCTACTACTTAAAAAGAAAAAGAACTGTTCATTTATAAAGATGATAAACATGAAAAAAGAGAAGATTTAGTCAAAATTCAGAAAATTGAGCAGAGACATGGTAGGACATGTTCTTCAAATATACAGAAATCACTGTAAAATGAAAGAGACTACATTGTTTTCTGTGCTAACCTGTAGAATTGAAATTTCAATGAGAAAACAACAAGAATTTTTGAGTGTTAGGAATAGCTAACAATTAGAACAGCTGTCAAAAAGAGGTCATGGAATACCCACCAATTTCCACCAGTCATTAAAAAATATTTCTCAAGCATAACAGACCTTGACCTGGATCAGAAGGGTAGACTCTGCAACCTCTCAAGGCCTCTTTAAAAACTGTTTTCTAAAATTCATTCATTCTCTTCTCTCAGTAACATTTACCCTCAACATACTTAAAATCAGCTTTAGATATCAGTAAGGTTCGGCTACAACTTTACCAGCGTCTCAACAGGGGGAAAAATGCATGCGGCTGCCAGATGACTGAGACTAAAACCAGGAGGTCTCTCACTAGCAGTCTTCTCCCTTCAGTTCACTAAGTTCACAGAGAATGAGAGACCTCCAAGAAACTAAAGAATGTCTTGCATGCTCTGAGGACATATACAGTCCATTTACCCCAACAATTCAAGGACCTGTTTTTAGTCAACCTCTGCTAACAGAAAAGGATGAAGATTTTTAAAGGATGTTTAATATATATTGTTTATTTTACAGAGATTCAACACTGGATGGCAGAACATGATAACAAGAAGGGTGAATCCCTATTTCTCCCCTTCTGCACTTTTTTTTTTCAGTTTCATACAGGCTTGCTGGGTTTTTTTTCCTGAAATCACTGACTTCTGTAATTGTTCCCTCCTGCCTTCCATTTCCATGTTTTCCCATTTAACTGAGCACCAAACTTTCCTGTTCTTTTTCTCACTATTTTTCTAGGCCAATCTTAGGTGTGTAAGGCCAACAGGCTATGCTAAATGTGAGATTGTAATAGGTCTCCAGGTTAAGCTTTTCCTTTGAGGGCATATACAAGATGGCAGGTGGAGACAGATAACAGAGAAAGATTCTACTCAGAAGTTATGCTTTTGTGCATAGTTAGGCTTTTGCAGACTGTGAAAGTCTGTCAGGAATACTACCCTGTCTTTCCATAAGTGTCTATCTCTGCAGACAGTAGAAAAGAGTTTTAAATAAATTCTTTAGGGAGGAAGTTCAATCTCCAGGGCAGTCTCTATTCACCTAGGAAATTCTCTGAAACCATTTAGATCCAGAAAGAACAATTCAGTGAGACTAATCGGAAATTACTACTAGTTCAGAAAAGGGTGAAATTATAAGTCTCAACAAAACTTCAGGTTGTATACCTCCACTCATTAACAGGTAGCCTGCCTCTGCAAATCATGGAGAAAACAAGGAGACCAGAAAACTCAGGGTGATTAGCAAAATAAATTAATTTGCATATTGTAAGCAAACAAGTGCTATTTCAGCCTGAAAGGTCTCATATCTTCTCTAGCTGTATCATATGTGGAAGAACAAAAGGTATGGAATGGACTACCATGAGACAGGTAGAAAAAAGAATAACAGGTGAGTTGTATCAATGTTGTGTGAGAAAAAACTCACTTCAAAATTACATTTGATATTACATATAAATGCTTTTCATCCACACAACTCAAAATCTCAAAGTACTTCGGAAATTCCTAGTGGAACTTCCCCAGTGACATCCATTGTCAAGTTCTTGAATTACACACTCCCACCACAACTAATTTCATAATTTAAAAATATGCTATGACAGATTCAGAGAATTTGGCTTAAAAACCAAAATCTCTACAAAGGTATGTATAATTTGGATTACTAAACCAAAACTAAACAAAAGCCTTTTCTAATGCCAAACTGAACAAGATTTAACTTGAAGCAGTTGAGATATATGCAGTGTTGCCATGAAACAATTATTACTGTTTTATTATCTGCATCATATCCTTTAACAGATGCATACTGAAAAATTGCCTTGTATTGATTATCTTTATCATAAACAGATTTTCTAATCTAAAGCAATATAAATCCTGTTACAGGCATTAGCTGCAACTGCTAAAGACAATAAGTAAAATTGCTAAAGACAATATGTAAAAACTATGCACATTTTACTACATACTCTTTGTATTTCTCAAATCAAACACCTTCATAAAGAGAATTTGAGTATATCAAACATTTTCAATAGTTATCCAACTGATTACTGCTTATTGTACCAGCAATTTTGAATTTATGAGTCTTAATTTTGAAGTAAGTTTTCTGTCACAGAACTGGAGACATTTAACTAAAATACTCCAACAGAAATTCAACAGTATAAGCCTAAGAATATCCACTATCTCTACTGGACTCAAAATTCTTCCAGAGTTCAGGGTATTATGAAAGTAGCTGTCTCCACATATAATGGGTCATTTCTCCTCCCTCATCCTACTGTAGCCATTTTACTTTCTGGATGTAAGAGAAAGGTTTTAGTCTACATGTTCTATCCTGTCAAAAGACACACTGTTCACTGAAGACAATTATGAAGTAAACATAACTAATTTAAAAAAAAAGGTTTATCAATTCAATAAAGTTGCTATAAGCTTGCCTATTGTTTTACCTAATGTGTTATATTACGTATTGGTCCCTAATCAGCTCGCTCTGGAGCATCACACTAAAACAGCAGCATAAAGCCAAAATTCACAATAC
The DNA here is from genome assembly GCF_026419915.1 of Harpia harpyja. Classification (NCBI taxonomy): domain Eukaryota; kingdom Metazoa; phylum Chordata; class Aves; order Accipitriformes; family Accipitridae; genus Harpia; species Harpia harpyja. The sequence continues at coordinate 52,819,627 of NC_068940.1, read as the reverse complement.
AAAATAACATACCAAATTCACAACACATTCTCTTCAGAAAGGCTGCTCATTGGAAAGCATTATAAAAAAAGAGATCAAATTGTTGATCAAAATTGTTAAAGTTCTTCTTCACAAAATACCTCAGGCAGTGTTTCTGGTTTGTGTGGCAGGGTTTTGGTAGTGGGGGAGGGGCCGCAGGGGTGGCTCCTGTGAGAAGCTGCTAGAAGCTTCCCCGGCTCCAAGTAGGACCCGCCGCTGGCCAAGGCCGAGCCCATCAGCGCCTCTGGGAGAACAGATTTAAGAGGGGAAACCTGTAGCAGGGGAGGAGCTGGGAATGTGAGAGAAACCCCTGAGCAGACAGCAAGGTCAGTGAAGAAGGAGGGGGAGAAGGGGCGCTGGAGGAGGTGAAAGGACCCATGCTGGAGCTGTTCATGAAGGACTGCAGCCTGTGGGAGGGACCCCACACTAGGGAAGTTCATGGAGGACTGTCTTCCATGGGAGGGACCCCACGCTGGAGCAGGGGACGAGTGAGGAGTCCTCCCCCTGAGGAGGAAGGAGTGGCAGAGACAAGGTGTGGCGAACTGTCCCCAACCCCCTTTCCCTGTCCCCCTGCACCGCTGGGGGTGACGAGATGGAGAAAATCGGGAGTGGAGTTAAGCCAGGAAGGAGGGAGGGGTGGGGGGAAGGTGTTCTAAGGTTTGGTTTTACTTCTCATTATCCTGATTTGATTGGTAACAAATTAAATTGATTTGGTTTTTTTTCCCCAAGTCGAGTCTGGTTTTTGCCCATGACCATAACTGGTGAGTGATCCCTCCCTGTCCTTGTCTCAACCCACGAGCTTTTTATATTTTCTGAGCGAGCGGCCTTGTGGTGCTTTGTTGCCAGCTGAACTTAAACCATGACAGGTATAAATAAATAAATAGTAACTGTCAGTACAGGACTTCTGTCAGACATCTCTCCAAACACACAGCTCAGTCCTATGTGCTATAACAAGCATATGAATAGCAGCAGCCATTAAAAATGTAACCATTTAAAAAGTCACTTACAAATCATTAGAGACATTCTACAGTAACCAGAACACATCACCTGATAAAACATTTCTGGAAGTATAGAAAGATACACATGAAAAAGAAACTTGGCTTCAGTACTTACTCTCTATGACCTACAAAAATTGGGGTATCTACAGATTTGTATGTGAGTGGAGGGGTATATAATGTTAGCACCCCACAAGATGTCCTGTCACAATGGCTTCATGGTGTAACTCACCTGCTCCTTCCAATCCAGCCTTCAGCTCCAATGCTTAATTCTTCTCAAACATCAATATAAGATCTAAAGTTTTACTTGCTGTAAATGTAGTTAGATTTACAGCTACCCACAAGCCTCATCCTAAATCCCACATAAAATTCTTCCATATTACTTCTCCAATCACCCCCAAAACATGGTGACAATTTACATTCTAACAGAATCTAATTTCCTCGTCTGATATGGGATTGGTTTTATGCCATCAGAAGACAAAAATTAAAATAACTATTCCACTGTGAGACAAATATAATTTTAGAGCAGCCATTTCTTGCAAGGTATTTTAAAACATAGAAACAAAATATTTCATGTAAAAGTCACAGGAATTCAGTGGTCATTATATAAATCACTCCAACAACATGTATAGCCAAGAAATACTGTTTTACCTTGCATGTGCCTACCCTGAAAAGACTATGGATTATACCACACCCCAAGACGAGGAAGGCACATGACAGACCTTCTTATTTTGCTTTCCCACCAGAGCAACAACTCACCGTTGCAGTATTTGTTTTGCCCTACCCGAAGCAAAATCTGCTGCTTCCTAATGCTCACTGGGACTATAAGTTGCTTTAAAAGACAGACTCTCCCTGTAAGACAGTGTTTCCCCTTGTGTGTAATCATCACCTAATGACCCCAGACAAAAGAGAATACTCTTTTCTTGATATTCTTATGAACAAAAGGTTTCATATTACACAGAAAATAGTTCACTCCTATAACACTGGCTCAGAAACACCACACATTTTAAAGTATTTCAGGTACGGCTTTGAAAATAAACATTACATCTCTACTTATTTTCCATTATCACCTTACCTTGCTTGACAACTGAGTAGCAACATCTCCCTGTTATTAATTAAAACTTGTAGCAGGACCAGAAAGGCTTTTGCTCGAATAAAAGTTGAAGGACTTTCAAGTAAATGAGTAATTGTAGTCACAAAATCCTTGGTGGAATTAAACACAAATATGTTAATACTATTTTATGGAAAAAGGTTACTTGCATTGTATTTTAACACTATATACATTTAAAATTTGCTCATTTTCATGCGCATTCGGTATTAGTAAGGTACTTTTCATGTCACTTATAGCAAAAAAAAAACCCCAAACCAACCCTCCATAAAACACTACTAAATAAATTCTCTCCAAGATAGACTGGCCCAGTGCAAAGCTGCTTTATACATCTTCTCAAGAGCTGTAACAAGTAAACACTGTCTAATGTACTATGTCCAAAATGGTACAAAATGAGATACAAAATACAATAGAACTTACATTTTAAAATGTCTTACCGTAAGGATAAACATAGGATATTTTAATATATTTCCTTTAAAAGAAGACTGATTATCAGAATACATAAATATTTCAGCATAAATATGATTAAACATTTACCTATTAATTCCCTTATATGCAGGAAGATTAAAAACAACACATTTGTTGGATACAATCATGTCTACATCAGACCCTAATTTATGCAACAGATGCTCCAAATAGATAGCAAGACTGTTTCTACCTTCTCTGATTGTTCTTATCTAAACTAAATTTATTTGGGGTTCATAAAGTGAAGAACACCTTTTCAAGGAACAACCCTAATTAGGACTTGGAAAGAAAGAAAAACGATAAACTGCAAGCAGTAAGGAGCCATGACTTTCCTAATCCACTGACCATTTTCCATTCCTATGATAAAGTCAATTTATAAGATGCTAAGATCCTTGCTAACTCTCTCCTTCCCATAAATCCAAACGAAAGAATAATTTTAAAAGTTTAACAAGGATAGTGAGAAATGAAGAATAACCACAAAATATTTCCCTTCAAAAGTTTAACAATGGTTAACTGACTGGATTCTGAAATCACAGCTTGCTTCTTTTTCTCTTTCTCTCTATTTTGCCCTGTATATTGAAAGGATTTTTTTCTCTAGTTTCTGGAATGTGGCCTGACATGTGGAAAGATGTGAGATTCATGTGTACTGCCTTAGCCTCCAAAGGAATAAAGCTGAGAATCAGTGGAAGGAAAAAAAGAGATCTCATATTATGAATAACTGAATTAGGTATTATGAGTTGTAAAAAGGATAAGATGAGGATCATTTATGCTCTGTCCAACGATATGTTGTAACTCCTGAGGAACCAAAGGAGAAAAAAGAAAAAGAATTTAAATAAAAAAGACAAAAAAACATAGGGAGTATGCTCTACCTTCGAGGAATAAAAATACCTGCTATCCATCTGTATTCTTCTACAAAGACCAGTTGGGCTATTTGGTAAAAAAACCAAAAACAAAAACAAAAAAAACCCCAATCCATCTTCAAAGATGATCTTGCTGGCAGCAGTGATGGTATTTTTGGATGGGCTCTTGATCAGAATGCCTTGTTCTGAAAATACAAATGCCACTTCAAATCTCCCTCTCTCAAAAAAACCCCAACCCTAAAAAAGTCAGAATTAAAAACTGAGCCAGAATTTACAAACTGAATCAATTGGCTCTATCCAAGAATGAGACTAAGCACAAATGGCCTCATCAACAGAAACTACCTTCAAACGTTTGAGCTGGATTCTCAAGGGAGTGACACTACAGGATAAAGAGGTGCATAGTGTATGCCTGCATGTTGTGTACAAAGTTTAAAATCCTGCTGTGTGACACACATTTAACATACCAAGTATTATTCAAATTCTGTCTTTTGCCGACAGAATAACTGAACAGCAACTTCGTTGTCATAAAACTGAAAAACAACACTGAATGTAATTTATTAGAGCCAGTCTTTGCAACAATTAAATATACCTCTTTACAGAGGCTGGAAAAAGAAGAGGAGTGTGAGAACTGGCCAACAAACCACCGGATTTTGGTCTGGTACCATTTTAACACTGTCTTCAAAAGCAGTCAGCATAGACAGTAACTGCAGAAATCCCAGAAAAAACAAACTGCCATTAATTATTCTAGAACTGTTTTGCTGTATTTCTGTCATTTATTTCACAAATAGAAGAGTTCCTCAATCTTGTGGTTAATAAGCATAAGCTGTGTAAAGTTTCCTGCTTTAAACACTTCAACAGCTAGTGGAACATGCTCAACTTGTAGCTCCTCCAGCATGAAAGTTCCTCCAGCAGTAAAGTTCTTAAATTACAATCTACTACAAGCAAAGGTTGAAATTTTAATAAAGTGGAGTTTTGTGGGGTTTGGGGCTTTTTTTATGAAATTACTCAAAACAACCAAAAAAAGTTTTGATGTTAAGAAACCCTACAAAGCCTCAGACTTAGTGAAAGAGTATATATAATGCAACACTGCCTGCTAACATAAATGGACTTGATAGACTAAGCACAGGGACACCATGACAAAGACACATGCAACCGCAAGCCAAAGCACATCTGGCTATTTTTAACCCTCATGCTCTGGAAATCAAGAATATTTCAATGCTACATGTAGGGGTTACCATGGGTTAAGACAATAATGTCAATTAAAATCAGTTACATCAGACTTATCTGGGAATGTTCTAATAATCTGTCTTAAGAAATAAATGTGACATTTTGGAATTTGCTTTTCTCGCTGGTCTGAGGACTGCAGAACAGCAAGTGAAGCTCATCTTTGCTGACCTGCAGAACTCAATACAACAGAAGAGCCGAAAATTGCTGAAATACCTCCTAATACATTATTAATTGTTTCACCATTATATTGTTCTTCCCTCCCCTGCAACTGTTTGATGTATCCATGGAGACTCTGCAGGGTAAGGACACTCTTTTCATTGCAAGTGAACACACTGTTGACTGCAACAAGATCATGATTTTACATTGGATACTCTTAGTAATACTGTAAAGCAAGTTTAAAACAAATCACAAAAAGCAATGATGTTTCCAATTGGCTACACAAGGGGAAAACAGTTAGACCACTATTTCACTATACAAGAACTGAAGTTGCAATAGCAATCATTTGTTGTATTGTTGTGTATTTTCAAATTCCCTTTCTATGCGTTGCAAATGCCTCCATATAAGTTAAAAGTTACAAAGATTTTGTTAAAGACATTCATATCTTTTTATTAATTCATACTGATATTGACAAAACCATCAACATCAGAGGTAGCTACTTGTCCACATTCAGGTAAAAGACAAAGAACTGAAAAAAGTAACTGAAATATAAGGACAATGTTTATAATGCATTTATAATGCTTTTTTTTCAGTGCCATAATTGGATATCACCAAGATAAAAAGAGACTACGGCCAATGGTGTAGGGAAGCAAAGAAACAATGCAGTTGTGACAATGTATTGCTGTAACTACATGAATAATTTTACTTATTAGCACTTGAGAAAAAACAAACAAATAAAAACCACCACACCCCATTATCTGACCTCTGGAAGAACCTAACTGCATTCAAAAAGTTATATGACTGGTTTTCACTCATTCGAAGGTGAATCTTGACAGCCGGATGAAAGTAATTAGCAATGTTTTTTTTATCTACTGCTATAGTGTGTCAAAGATCTTTGAGTTCTTTCTCCACACTTTATTTTAAAACATCATTTCAGCTTTTTTTGTTTCCAGGACAAGACATTAAAATAGAAAGGCTCTGTATCAGAGAGGGACAAAAACCAGTCCCTTTTAGCTATTGTAGTTCTCTGAAGATTTATACTAGTGTAGATGACCACAGAACTGCATTTCTCCTTTGTCTTCTGGCTTTTATTTTATAACTGGTTTTATCACTATTCTTGAAGGGAGTAGAAAACAAGGGCAGCCTTAAGTCTTGTAAGCTAAAGGAGTTTCCAGATAACATGTACAAAACTAAATGATCTCCATCTTGAATTTATATCTTTAAGCATCTTCTAATATGTTGGTCTGCAGCTGTATTAAAAAGATAGTCAAAACGTCATCACTACCTTCTGCATAACACTGAGGTCCTTCTGCCTCTTAAGCTATAGTGTACAAGAATTCTACAGAAGGCAAAATACTTTGTAAGCCAACACTACCCACTTGTTTTTTCTTTTCCCTTCTCTCATTAAGGTAGACTTGGGTCTCATGCTCACGGAATATTGAAAAGTGCATGGATTATTAAATTCAGTTTTCAGCAATAAAATATTATTACTCCGTGTAATGTGATAGTACCTGGCAGTTCAATTCAGGAGCAGGATTATATTTTTAGATCCTATTCAAGAAAAATAGAAATCTAGTTTCTGCTTCCAAAATCCTACAATCTAATTTGAGCAAAATTGACATTCTGTGAGATACAGATTTATCTGAGCTGTAAGGCAGATACAATTACCAAATGTGGGCATATGCAGTAGAACTACACCCACTTTACCAGTTTTTAAAGTACCATGATTTTTCAGTTACAGCTTTGGGTACTACTCCCAATTCTATCATTAGTTTGATATATGCTGTTAAAAGAATGTCTATATTTGTCTACATTTCAATTTTCTAATCTGCAAAATTGCAACACGTGCTCACAAAACACCTATGACAATTCATTAATGATTAAGCAGCAATTGTAAACCCACAAAGTTTCAGCCATTACTGTACTGCGTGCCAACAAAATACTTTCTATTCTCCTATAACTAGTTGGAGACCTTCAGAGTTTAATATTTTTATAATGTCAAAAATTTGATTAAAATGGTTCATAAGAACTGCAGTATCAGAAAGGGAGTCCTTTTAGCAATATAAGTCCTATATAAAGAAGAAATTCTTCACAGAACACCTCATGCTGTAGCCATATGCTTGTTACACATTGCATTCTTTTGCTGAATGTTCAAGTGAATATTTTTTGAACATACTTCTCTGACTATACCACCAACTCACAGTAATATGCATTATTAGAAACTGCGACATTACCGGACAATTTGCCACCTGTTAGTACTGTTGTAGTGGAATCTGTGGAAAGCTTAAGGCCAGCTGACATGCGTTTACAAAAACACATTGGCAATTATGACAAGGCACAAAAATGACTTTTAGGAAGAGAATGAGTGATTTCAGGCTGCAAAAAGAGATGGGTGGTAAACAATAGATTCTTTTTTAATTTAACATTGTTAAAACTATGTGTAGAGAAACCAAATTAGTCTCTCTCAACTAAAGCGTAATAGATTGTTATAGTCAAGATGACTGTCAGTTTACAGCATACATTACAACAGAGTATCTGATGAAAACACAAGCTAGAGTTCCTATTTGCTTTGTGATTTTTATCCTTTCCAAGCAGAAGAGGATTACTTTTGTTTATGAATTGTGCAGACTTACTGCCAAAAAAATAAACATGATTTCTCTAAACACGGAATAATTTGGTGATCAAAATAGAAAACTTTTAATCACCTCTTCCAAAAATTGTATTAGACATAAATCAGAACTAGTAGTTTTATTCAGTGACACTAAAAAGAAAACCCGAAGTTATTAAAATGCTAATTTCTGCAAGACATTTCACTTACAAATTGGCCTAAGGTCCTTAAAGAGAGCATAAATACAGCTTTAGATTCAATCAGGACACTCATTATTTTCTCTTTTAAACGTCTAAGAGAGCTATGTCAAATAACTGTCCTCATGCATTCCTTATTGTTTTTCCTTAGGGCCATTATCAGTTATGGTCAGGCTAAAGAGTTTTCTGAATTGATTGAATTCTAGCTGCAGAAGCAATTTATATACCCGTTAGTACCATCTCTTGAAGATCTGTGAGATAGAAAGAAAAACTATACACTGTATTTAGATCTTAAGCAAATAAAAATATAAACACATTCCTCATTTCCTGCTGTTCAGATATGTGTCACTGAGTTAAGCATTTTGAAAACACAGAAACACTACCAGAGCCAACTTTAAGTTTCCATTAGTGAAATTCTATGCCAGTGAATAATATTAATCTGAAATCAAACCTTTTCTTGAATCAGCCTCTGTAGATGAATCCCACATGACAACATTGCCAAAAACATGGTGAGCATGTACTGCTGAATTCTGCATATTCCATTTGCCAAGGAATTTAGTACGGCTGTTAATCCCACTTTTTCAATGACACTCTGGAAAGCATTAGGTGAGTAACGAGTAATTCTGCATAAAGCCTACAAAAGTGAAAACACACCATTGTTATTTAATGGGATTATTATCTCAAGAAAAATAATGGAGAATAAAAACAGGTGGTGACTTTTGCAATAGTTTAGGAATACAGAGAATTCATATTAGAGGAAGAGGCTACTTATTTTCAGAGACCTGGAATTCTTCTAAATGTATTGCTATACACTGCATGCAGCTGAAACTGAAATATTTGGTACATCAACATCAGTCACATTACTCTCTCCCTCTAGAGAACAATAATGGTGGAGCGGCATAGTCCGTGCTTGAGTCTTTTATCAGCACAGAATGTAGGTAACGTCAGATAACACTGTACTAGAAAGAAGCACAGGTAGCAGAAAATACAGAGATGGCACACACCACAGAAATTCTGGTCACCCACAAAAGTGGGCATCTTTCTTCTCTCTCTGCTCATGGGCCATAATCTGATATGTACTAGTTCACTATCTGAAGTGGATCTTTAGATCTAGATACTACTTGAGATCTAGATACTTGTTAAAGACCAGTATTTAGTATAGTAAACATGCAAACTATTCTCCAAATGGTTAATTTACAAGTATCAGTGATTAAAACAATTCTAACAGAAAATGCAGACACTGACTGTGCTCTAGTGAAGTGAGCACAAATCTGTTCCATGTATACTAACTTAGCTGTTTCCTAACAAGCATTACCAAGTGACCTCCAGGGTAGATTCATCTCCAAGTCAACACAGCTTTTCCTTTTGATACCTCTGGAAATGCAACCTTCAAGATACTGTAACTGCTTTTGTTCTCTCCAAATAAAGAAAATATGACTCTTTAGACATTTAAAATTCCACTTTCTTTAGCTTCTCAGGATAGGAAAACATTATGTCAATTATTTGAGTCATGTGAAAGTCTGAAGTGGTTTTAGGGAAAAACTTGGAAGGCGACTTTCTTCTGTAAAAGTAGGAAATATTACCACTTCTTCGTTCTCTTCAGACCAGCTATATTTAGAAATTCCTGGTTACTTGGTGTGCATTAAATAGTGAGGTCTCATTTAAGAGAAACTATACGCAATTACACCCACAGAATACTATCATCAGAGAAAAAATTTCCATGTAAGAACCTCAGAAACAGCCCAGTTCCCCAGTGTCCTTAGAAACATTACTCAAAACACACACACACACAAAAAAGGCATAAAAGACAATAAATCAAGAACTTACGGTTTTTAAACAGACATTTTATTGATGTTGTTCATCTACTCTGCTCCTGTTCTTCCTTGTCCTTTCTGGTCCAGGAACCAATATCGATTGCAGCCTTTTGTTTTTCTTCTCGCCCCTTACCCCCCCTCCCCCCTTTTAAAACACAGACACTCAATCTCAGTTTCTTAGTACAGCATGTTCTGTTTCCCCAAGGATACAATCCAGCCCTTCATCTCTAGTCCGAGTTCTCAAAGTGAGTGGGCAGGAGGTACACGCATTCACTAACCATATCCTCAAGGGTCATATTACCAGTGAACTGCTGGGACCTGGGGACAGACTGTGTCAAAGCAACACGGAGCTAACATGGTATGCTGTTGTGGTGTATGCAGACTTGCTAATGCCTTAGCTTTCTGCTGCAGACCTCGTCAAACAGGGGTGACCATAGCCACAGGCCATAAAATGACCTCCAGGCAAATCTGGTAGGAAAGACATGGCTGTCTTCTAAGGTCATACTGCAGCTTTGGAGACAGCAGGAAAGCTCCAGTCCACCAACAGCCAAAGGGAGAAGCTTTAAACTCCCATTAGCTTGTATGTCACAGGGCGCTCTGCTGTATGAGTGAAACCAACACCTCTGCAGAAAAGCAGAAGATAGAGTTTAATGAAGGATACAAGACAGAGTATCCTAAATCACTTCAGCAGATCCAGTATCTGGAGAGAACAGATAGAGCTAGGTCAAAATGTGGTGGAGCAGGAACTGGGAACCAATGATAAGAGGTAAGAGTAGAGCTCACACCATCATCTCCCAGCAGCGGTCTTGGAACAGGAAATGATCACAGTGAGAGGAAAGCATTGGCAGAGCCTCTCCTGGAATTGGCTTCTCTGCCCTTGCTCTCCACACAGCCTTAACCAGCACCTTTTCTCCCAGCAGCTCCAATCCTAGCATCGTGATCCTTATCGACCCCTTCCAACTTGAGTTATTCTATGATTCTATGATCATCTATGCCCTATCCATTGCCTTCTAGTCTTACATGCCATATGGTGGCTAGATAACATTCACCCTTTCAGGACATACCCCATGACTCTCTCAAGTTTGAGAATGAATGCACTAATGTATCTGCAATACCCAGGTCTCTGAAAGAAACTATTCAGCACCAATTATTTAAGGAAAGGAAAAAAAAAAACCAAACCAAAAACCAAAACAAAAAAAACCCCATCTCCAAAAGATTGTGTTGAGCTTTCCCAAATTAGCTTCTACTTAAGTGGCTTATGTTTTGTAACTCCTCCTCCAGCAGAAAAAGCCATCTCTTAGAAACAAAATTAAAAATTATTAAAAAAAAAAAATCTAAAAACTTTCAGTATACTGGAAAGAAAATACTATTCCTGCTGCTAAGCTTGTCAGAATGTCACTTTGACATCTTACAGAATTATTTCTTCTCTGAATCTAGCAAAAAGATAAAAAGATATAGCTTTCCCACAGGCAAAATATGTGATATTTACCTGAGGCATGTTGGACTCCAAAGTGAGCAAAAATACTGAGACACATTCCCTGTTTGCCACCTCTGACAGGCAGGACAAGGTAAAGTGTCATTTCTTGACTCCAGAGACTAAGGACAGAGAATCTTCTTGATATATTTTTACTATTGATTGAAATAATCATAAGTAAAATTCCATAGTGCCTTACTGCTGATATACTTTGCAGACAGCCTACTAGCTCTACGTAAAGTTATGACACATGTATTTCTTAACAGAAATGTATTTTTACATGTGAATATAGATGTCAGTCAAGAATAAATTCTTCAGGATACACTCAAACAAAGCCGGAATGACTGCATAATAAAATACAATTGGATCTCAATTTATGTGGTCATGAGGAATAAAAATGCCTATATATCTATAGCAACAATTTAATGAATGTAGGAATTGTACAGTACAATACAGCTGGAGAATACATTACTATTTTACTTTAAAAATCAGTATGTCACTGAAATCTCTACAAACTTCAGTTGGTAAAAGATCTGCCTGTGCTAGATTTCAATATTGATTGGTTATTTTTTTCTAAAGTTAAGATTATGTACCCAAATACCCCAGCAGTATTAATACATAACCATGAATTATATCAGGCATTGAGTAATAAATCCAACAATAAGTTCACCCTCTTGTTACTTTAGTGTTTCACTACAAAGCAGCAAAAGGATTAGAGTACCACCTTAGTGTATCCTACTTTAGAAGCTTCCTTGTCCAATTCACTTCATATGTGGTATAAAATAATGAAACCTCAGACTTTTGATAAAGGACACAATCCCCAAAACAGTGGAGGCGAAAATCCAGGAACACATTCAGACCTAAGCACACTTGTGTGAAATGATCTGTCTGGAAGAAGGAGATGAAATCAGCTACATGGACAGCAATAATTTCCATGAAGACCAGAAAAACAAGAAACAAAGCAGTTGGACCAAGGATGTAGAAGGGTGAATGTCTCTTACTCTTGCAGTCCCCCTCACTGCTGCTTTCACTCAAAGCTCTCCAATATGTTAGTCTGGAGCAAGCCCTACCTCCAGCATGACTAAAACCTCAGTAACTACCCAAGGGAAAGGTATGATCTCCAGTAAGCCTACTGCCTTCACAGGAAAAAAATGTTAGTTGGGAACAATTTTTTTTTTGCTTATATTGTCCATATGTACATTTTTACTGCAGATTTGCACAAGATGTTGAAGAAATTTTTGCCTCAGCAGAGCTCAGTGTGCACACACAATTTGGTTGTCTCTTGAAAACACTAGCCTCGACACTAAAGCATGCATTGCTAAGGAACTTTGACAGAGAAAAATTAATAGAAGATAAAAAAAGGCATCTTTCTTACTTAGATTGACAACTGCCATTGAAAGGATGTCCCACAGACAGTTGAATTTCTCTAGGGAATCCTGATAATTGCAGCTATCATGATCTCCTAAAACACACTGCTTTGTCCTAACGTATGTCATCTGTAAGAGGGCTTCTAGGGTAGTTCTTGAGGACTGATAAGCTTAGACAACTAAGTCTTTGAATTTGCATTGCGTTATAAAGGGAAGAAAAAAAAAAATCATGAGGTAAGAGCTTGGCCAAAACAATATAATTGCAAGTCTTATGAGTACCAACCCCGGAGAGCCAGATGATTCAATTTTGAACTACAGTGTAAACATGGTAACTTACTATACATGTCACTGCATTTAACGTCCCTGGTTGAGCAAGAAGCCCATAGAGATTAGGTTGCTCTATCACAGCTGCAGTGACAAGAGGTGAAGAAACTCAAAATCTATGATACTTTCAATCTCCTCACTTGGAAGAGATGACAGAAATGCCAGCACTGTTTGCCTGAGCTGAGCAATTAAAAAAGCCTCACTGACTAGTAAGTAGTAGTAGCTGTCAATGGACACTAAAAAGAAAAAAAGAAAAAAAAAAAGGAGGAGTAAACTAGGCTACAATAAGCTCTTCAGGTTTTAGCTTCCTCTTAAACATTTTTTCCTACCTTCCAGATAAGATGCATGCAGATTTTCTTCTCATCAGATGCTGTGGAAAAAAAAAAGGCAACTCCAGTAGTGCTTAAGAGAGCCTAGCTACCCATAGCATAAATACTATGACAAAGAAAAGAGTTCTCAGTGGTTCACCTCAACCGCACAGCCTTGGGAGGATCGAATGATCTGGGATCTCAAAAGAGGCTGAGGGTAGAGAGGGAAAAACAACAACCTTCTCTTCTCATAGTCACTAGAAACCTCATCTAAGGGCAAAGTGTGCAAACCATATGGCACTGATGATACTAACCTCTGAGACGACAGCTACAAAAAGCCCTAGTGAGTCTGCACTGATGACAAGTGTATTCTTGAGAATCAGAAGTATAACTTCTGCATCTTACTGAGCAGAAAAAAAGCTTTTGCCTACCTCAAGAATACTATATTGACCAAGAAGAAACTGACTTCTCAAGGGGGAGTGGGGGAAGCCCACTGACTTTTCCTCTGGTGATCTTTCTTTGCTCAGTGTCTGAATGTAGTTCAGACAGACTGTTTCTCTGGATATGCTGCTCACTGTGGCATACAAAACAGGTGTAAATGTCCAACTGGCCCCTGCAAGTGGAGCAGCTCTGGAAGTCTGGCAAAGGAGTCGAGGGAATGGTAAATGCTGAAGCAAAGTTCTCCAAGTAGATAGCAGAGAAACAGGAGGAAAACTTCGGGACAAGTTGAAAGGGATAAAAATAAAATAAAAAGCTATGATCTAGTAGCAAACAAATAACAACTGGCCACTCTAATGATTGACAAGAACTGAAAGCACAAGATACAAAACATCCCATACAGCAAAAGTAGTGGTAGGAGAGAAGATTGAGCAGACTTGTTTAAATACTCAATAAGTAAAGGAAATCATAACTCTAATCTCCAGTCTTTTACCATGTGTACAGTCATGATGTAAGCATGAAATTCACAGATCAAATGGATAAAGTCTCAAAAAGAGCCTTTCTGAAAAAGCAGCCTACCAGCCAGACTCACAAGCAGGCTTAAGTTATAAATGCTCTGTATAAAGGTTACACATACATTTTACATTTTTAGAGACTGACAATCCTCTACCCATAAAAGTTCTAAGACTAAGTTTTTACAAGGAATTTCAGATGCGACAGAACAAAGGCTTCTGTAACATGTATTTTACTAAATAAGTTTACTGTTCTAAAAAGTCAACACATTTTCCCCAATATTTAAGCAGTTTATTTCCCAGGCAAGACTCTGCCACAAATACACACTGAGGCAAATATTTAATGAATACATATATTTTTAAAAACTATAAATTTATTCTACCATTTATCTCTTCAGCCACACTACAGATATATTTTTAATTCTCTCTCTTTTGTTACCTCAAAGCTACATATGTCTAAGTGCATACTGCTGCTGCAGCAACGTTACAATTTTCCATCTGGGAAGCAAACAGTAAACTCATTAGTGAGCCTGAGCTCACTCAGGAAATGAGCATCGAGTTATCTCACTTCATTTAAAATAAGTCAACTTATTGTTCAGTCCTAAAATATCACCTGTATTGGTGGATAAGGGTTTTGTTTTGTCAACAAGAGATATGGTTAAACTCACAGCCCTACTAAGTATTTTCTACCTCACAAATGTTTTTGTTCCAAACCTTTTGCTTGCATGTCATAGCTCTGTTTGTCTTGTTATCTTATATTAACTTACAAATTCAGGGCAAAGACTAGCCCTGACAATTTTATAGAAATTAACATGACAATTTCAAATATGTCTTCTAAGCAAGTCTGTGATAAAAAGAATAAACACTTTTCATGTAAAAACATCATACAAAAAAGACATTTCAATTTTGCAGGAATTTAATTGATTCTTTGAAAGATTAAACTTTTCAAACATAACTCATTAACACCAGCATAAGACAATATATGTTCCAGAAAATGATGAATCACAAGGATTTTTCATAAGTACTGGACGGTACGCAATACTTGCACTTTCCAATTTCAGAAAATTTGTAAAGATATTTTAATGTAATTTGAAATATAAAAATACACATAGATAACAGAAAATATGCTCAAAACCATTTCAGTTTCAATTCAGAATGCTTTTCAAAATAAACCCCCAAACATTTCTATATCACAAAAGGAAATTCCTTACCGAAACAGCAGTTATCTTCAAAGAATCAACTGTAGAATGTGTGAAAAGGTACCACAAGACAGGTCCAATTTCTCCTGTAATAAATCCTTGGGCATGGCAAGAGAGAGTAGTGCAAACATTTTCAATTATCTTTGCTGCCAAATGGTTCACTACCCGGTCTTCCTACAGGAAGGAGAGGAAAGGAACACTCATACGCAAATGTTTCTAATGTTTCTGATTTCTTTTTAAACTACTGCCTATGTCCGTATTTTATTCCATGCATATTGTCTTAATGTGGTTTCTTAATTTTATTTGATACTTGCCAAAGTCATTTCATTGGAAACTTCACCTTGTGACAAAGTTATGTTTACAGATCCTACTTCCCCCCACTTTCTCTTCTACTGCAAAGATAAATTAATACAAGTATAATTAATACAAAATCTTTCAGCTCCAAATGATCACCCCAAATTAAAGGTAGTCACTAAAAATGAAAAGGTTTTGTTATGTTAGAGGTGTTCCATGATCAGTGCTTTATGAATGAATGTCTGTGTATCAAAACTCATCACTACAACAGGCTCCAAATAGCAAGATTATGAGAAATACAGTTACATTAGGAAAAATAAAAGTAATTACGTTAAACCCTCTTTATTCAGAAGAAACAACCACCCCCAGGGATAAAGAAAAAGCCTTCTCGCAAGTCAAGTTATTCCGTAACTCCCTTCTCTTCCTCTTCTGAAACAGAAAATCCTGGCCAATGTTTAAGAATCCTTCATCTTTTTAATACTAAAAAAAATAATTTTATCTGAAAAATCATTTGTGGAAAACCACTGCACATGTAGCTTTAATATCTACATAATGCTATTCATACTACAATGTGTCCAGGGAATAAAAAACATCATGTCAGAATAATCATGAGCCATCGGCACATCATGAACATCACATGGCAGCAGTTCTAGCAGCAGTTCTTTATCAAGAAAACTGTTACTGACTCCAATGGAAGCTTAACTTAATACAGATCACTTAAAAGCAGAGTCTCTCTTTCTCTCTCTCACCTCCCTTCTTTAGTTGGTTTTTTTGTGTTTTGTTTTGGTTTGGTTTTTTTACTCTGCTTTCACTTAAAAGCAGAGTCTTCACATTAACAGAACTGGAAGACTCATTGCTGGTGGTTTTTTGGCTATGCATTGCCTCACCTTATCGCAATCTTTAGCTATGAATAAGTGAAGTTTTTCAACAATGTCTTAAATGGCATTCTTGAGTTCAGCAAGAGTGATTTTTAATATAAGAAGGACAACCAATTTAATTTGTCAAGTCTACCTCATAGCCTGGCTTCACAAATAATTCATCATAATATCTAATTGATTTCTTTCTTAAACTAATCTCCACATTATCCTACTAACCTTTGGATTTCTGACATTTATCTTCACAATCGGAACCACCAACAACTGTGAGCGATGATAATGAAACCTTTCAGAAAGCAGTACAAAAGCCTTCCAGATGGGGAGAACTTACACTTCATTAAAAATATATTCAGTATCCACTCTTCCTTCTACTGACTTAGGTATTCTAAAATATAGATACTGATGTAGAAATATTGGGAAACTGTAGTATAATGCTGTTTAAAAAAAAGCTGTATTCATAATTTTCATACTAATCCTTCCTGTTGTCCCAAAGAACTGGAGCTCCACTCAAAATACTTAAAAGAAATACCAAAGCCAATTCCCACCTAAACCAGTTACACTCTTTCATAAAACTCTACTGA
Source organism: Harpia harpyja (assembly GCF_026419915.1). Lineage (NCBI taxonomy): Eukaryota > Metazoa > Chordata > Aves > Accipitriformes > Accipitridae > Harpia > Harpia harpyja. The sequence goes on along the minus strand of NC_068940.1, from coordinate 52,802,807 downwards.
TTTCCATGGTCTTCCTTCTGATTTACAGCCATGAAACCAAAGGATTAGGTTTCTCTGTTTTTCAGTTTCTATTACTGCAACATATTGTATCATTTTGACCTATTAAAGACCTAAATACACAAATACACATACGTGTTTACCAAAATTAAGTTTCTCAAAGCTTTTTATAAATAATGTTAATTTTTAATCTCATTCTGTGAATTATACTTCTGAATTTCAGTCTTTTTTTTTGTACAGTTAAGGTAAAAATACATAGAATCATAGAATCATTTCGGTTGGAAAAGACCTTCAAGATCATCAAGTCCAACCATTAACCATGCCCCCTAAACCATGCCCTGGAGTACCCTGTCCACTCGCTTTTTGAATACCTCCAGGGATGGTGAATCAACCACTTCCCTGGGCAGCCCATTCCAATGTTTGACAACCCTCTCAGTAAAAAAATTTTTCCTAATATCTAACCTAAACCTCCCTTGCCTCAACTTGAGGCCATTTCCTCTTGTCCTATCTCCAGACGCCTGACAGAAGAGACCAACACCCACCTCACTACAACCCCCTTTCAGGTAGTTGTAGAGAGCGATAAGGTCTCCCCTCAGCCGCCTCTTTTCTAGACTGAACAACCCCAGATCCCTCAGCCGCTCCTCATAAGACTTGTGCTCAAGGCCCCTCACCAACTTGGTTGCCCTTCTCTGGACACGCTCCAGCAGCTCAATGTCTTTCCTGTAGTGAGGGGCCCAAAACTGAACACAGTACTTGAGGTGCGGCCTCACCAGTGCCGAGTACAGGGGAACAACGACCTCCCTGCTCCTGCTGGCCACACTGTTCCTGATACAGGCCAGGATGCGATTGGCCTTCTTGGCCACCTGGGCACACTGCTGGCTCATATTCAGCCAGCTATCAACCAGCACCCCCAGGTCTTTCTCTGCCGGGCAGCTTTCCAGCCACTCTTCCCCAAGCCTGTAGAGCTGCATGGGGTTGCCATGACCGAAGCGCAGGACCCGGCACTTGGCCTTGTTAAACTTCATACAATTGGCCTCGGCCCATCGATCCAGCCTGTCCAGATCTCTCTGTAGAGCCTCCCTACCCTCAAGCAGATCGACCCTGCCTCCCAACTTGGTGTCGTCTGCAAACTTGCTGAGGGTGCACTCAATCCCCTCATCCAAATCATCAATAAAGATATTAAACAGAACAGGGCCCAACACCGAGCCCTGGGGAACACCACTCGTGACCCGCCGCCAACTGGATTTCACCCCATTCACCACTACCCTCTGGGCTCGGCCATCCAGCCAGTTTTTCACCCAGTGAATAGTGCACTTATCCAGGCCACAAGACGCCAGCTTCTCAAGGAGTATGCCATGAGAGACAGTGTCAAAGGCCTTGCTGAAGTCTAGGAAAATAACATCGACAGCCTTTCCCTCATCCACTAGGCGGGTCACCTGGTCATAGAAGGAGATCAGGTTGGTCAAGCAGGACCTGCCTTTCGTAAACCCATGCTGACTGGGCCTGATCCCCCTCTTATCCTGGACTTGACATGTGAGTGCTTTCAAAACAAACCGTTCCATAATCTTTCCCGGTACCGAGGTCAGGCTGACAGGCCTGTAGTTCCCCGGATCCTCCCTCCGACCCTTCTTATAAATGGGAGTCACATTGGCAAGCCTCCAGTCCTCTGGGACCTCCCCTGTTGACCAGGAACGCTGATAGATGATAGAGAGTGGCTTGGAAAGGACCTCAGCCAGTTCCCTCAGTACTCTTGGATGGATCCCATCAGGTCCCATAGATTTGTGAGTGTCCAGATTGCGTAGCAGGTCCCTAACTAATTCCTCCTGGATTAAGGGGGGTATGTTATGCTCTTCATCCTTACCTTCCAGCTCATGGGGTGGAGTACCCTGAGGATGACTGGACTCGCTATTAAAGACTGAGGCAAAGAAGGCATTAAGTACCTCGGCCTTTTCCTCATCACTGGTTGCTACGTTCCCTTCTGTATCCATTAAAGGATAGATATTCTCCTTAGCATTCTTTTTACTCTTAACATATTTGTAAAAACATTTTTTGTTGTCCCTTACGATAGTGGCCAGATTTAGTTCTAGCTGAGCTTTCGCCTTTCTAATTTCCTCTCTGTATGATCTAACAAGATCCCTGTACTCCTCCCAAGTTGCCCGCCCTTTCCTCCAGAGATGATAAACTCTCCTTTTTTTCTTAAGTCCTAGCAAAAGCTCCCCATTCAGCCAGGCCGGTCGTTTTCCTCGGCGGTTTGACTTGCGGCACATGGGAATAGCCTGGTCCTGAGCCATTAAGATTTCCTTTTTAAAGAATGTCCATCCCTCCTGGACCCCTTTGCCCTTCAGGACCATCTCCCAAGGGACTCTCTCAACTAGTGCCTTGAAGAGGCCAAAGTTAGCCCTCCGGAAGTCCATAGTGGTGGTTTTGCTGACCACCTTCTTTGCCTCACCATGAATTGAAAATTCTACCATTTCATGGTCACTAAGCCCAAGACGGCCTCCAACCATCACACCTCCCACCAGTCCTTCCCTGTTCATAAACAACAGGTCTAGCAAGGCTCCTCCCCCAGTTGGCTCACCCACCAGCTGTGTCAAGAAGTTATCTTCCACACACTCCAGGAACCTCCTAGATTGTTTACTCACTGCTGTGTTGTATTTCCAGCAGATGTCTGGAAAGTTAAAGTCCCCCACAAGGACAAGGGCACATGATTCTGAGACTACTGCCAACCGCTTGTAGAACGATTCATCCGTCTCTTCAACCTGGTCAGGCGGTCTGTAACAGACTCCCAGCACAATATCTGTCTTATTGGCTTTCCCTCTCATCCTCACCCATAAGCACTCCACCTTGTCATCAGAATCGTGTAGCTCTGAACAGTCAAAACATTCCCTAACATAAAGAGCCACCCCACCACCTCTTCTACCTTGCCTGTCCCTTCTGAAGAGCTTGTAGCCATCCATTGCAGCACTCCAGTCATGGGAGTCATCCCACCATGTTTCCGTGATGGCGACTAAGTCATATCTATCCTGCTGCACAATGGCTTCCAGCTCCTCCTGTTTATCGCCCATGCTGCGTGCGTTGGCATAGATGCATTTGAGCTGGGTCATCGGATCCACCCCTAACATCGGCACGCTGCCCCCAGGCTCATCTCTGGTGCACCTAGTTTGATCCCTTACCCCCTTCGAACCTAGTTTAAAGCCCTTTCTATGAGTCCTGCCATCTCATGAGCAAGGATTCTCTTACCCCTTTGAGACAGCTGGACACCATCTGTCGCTAGCAAGCCCGGTGCTGTGTAAGTCTCCCCATGATCAAAAAACCCAAAATTCCACCTATGGCACCAGCCTCTGAGCCACGTATTGACCAGGTGTGTTTTCCTGTTCCTTTCAGTGTATTTCCCTGCCACTGAAGGGATTGAGGAAAACACTACCTGTGCTCCCGATCTTTCTACTAATCGTCCCAGTGCCCTGAAATCCCTTTTGATTGCCTTTGGATTCCTCTCTGCAATCTCATCACTGCCAACCTGCACAACCAGCAATGGGTAATAATCAGAGGTCCGAACCAGACCAGGGAGTTTCCTGGTAATGTCTTTAACCCGGGCCCCAGGGAGGCAGCAGACTTCCCGGTGCGATGGGTCAGGTCTGCATATCAGGCCCTCTGTCCCCCTTAAGAGGGAGTCGCCTACAACAATTACCCTCCTTTTTCTTTTTTCAGAGGATGTGAGAATGCGTGGGGATGCCCGACTGGGCTTAGGCACCTCCCTACATAGGGCTTCATCTACACCCTGATCTTCACTGGCCTGGTCCTCAAGTTCCAGAGCCCCATACCTGTTGAGTAGGGGCAACTGGGAAGGTGAGGGAGACCGGGAGCGGATTCGCCTGCCTCCCCGAGCAGGGACCTGTATCCATTCCCCTCCATCTCTTAGGTCCCCTCCTGCCTCGTGGCAGGAGGGCAGGGGAACCTCCGATTCTTGCGGAGCCTCCATCTGCTGCCCCTGCCTCAGGGATGGTAGGGTGTGGTGTGAGTGTGTGGTGTGTAGGGTGTGGGCCCACCAATCTATCTGCCTCTCACACTCCCTGATACTCCTCAACCTTTCCACTTCCTCCTTCAGCTCTACCACCAGGCTGAGCAAATCACTCACCTGGTCACACCTCACACAAGAGGTGTCCCCGCTGACCTCCATCATTTCTGATAGACTCAGGCACTCCCTGCAGCCAGAGACCTGGACAGCTGCATGTTTACATGGGACCTCTGTCTGCGTTGCCATATTTTTCCTAACAATGGCTTTCCCCCGAGTGGCAACCATACCTGGGTCTCCCTCTGGGCCGACACCCACCAGTTGAGCAGCCTGCTCGAGCTGGGAACAGGGGGGGCTGCGCCCTACCTGCACGAACTGCCTGCGCGAACTGCCGCGCCACGCCCTGATTGCCCGTCCTGTTCGCCGCGCTCCTGGTCGCTGGCGCTCCTCAGGGGCGTTCAAATCTCCCGCGGTTGCCCCTGGCAACGCCCACGCCGCGTCAGCCTCTCCCGCGAGAGCCGCCGGCTCCGGCCGGGTCCCTCCGCCCTTCCCCGGCGCCCCCGGGCCTCGGGAACCTCCCTGTCCGCCTCCATCTAGCGCTTAGCCGCCGACCTACCGTAGCCTCTGCTGGCCTCGCCGCTGACTGAACGCTGCTGACCGTTACGCCGCGTTCAAATGGTTTTATCAAATGGACTACATGCTTTTAAAATTGAATCCATCACTGATATGTTAATAGTCAAGTTAAATTCAAGTTAAATCTCTCATATGAAGTGATTACTAGGAACATCAGTTGGGACTCCAGTGCTACTTTAAGCAGGCAGAAACACTTAATAAACACACTATAATCTGATTAATAAATCATAATCAAAGCATTATACAGCAGATACTAGTTATTATGGATGTCAATTAATTTCCAGATGCAATTACAGCTTTTCTTCGCAAAATTTGGTCCTGAAGATGTGCTTTATTTCCTTTCAGCCACCAGTGAGTTATGCCCTGTGCCAGATAGTCCTGCTACTTTGGCTAGAAAAAGGTCATGTATCGTAACAGTGCTCTAAAAACTCAATGAGGCTGTCAGAGTAATTCCATTTGCTGCCACCCCAGATTGTCCACAGCTCCTCTGGGATCTATTCCTGAGCGCTGTCTAAGCAACAAGACTTGTACCATTTTCTGCTTAATTAGCTCTCTGGAAGGGAAGCCTGACCTAAACGAATATTTGGCCTCCTAACTAAAGGAGTCATCCTATCATGTTACCAGGACATAAGCTGTGTTAGTGAACAGCAATGGATCTTCAAGATATGAGTAAGTAGTTCCATGTAACAGTTAACCTCTGTCCCCATCATGAACTGCACCAAATCTAAATCCATTCATAGAGCTGTATCGAAAAGAAGCACATACTCTACTTTCACTGGGTTTAGATTTCAACTAGTTTTATAAAACACACTTAAAGATAAAGCTCCTAATTTTCAGTCCTGTTGGAACAATTGCAGATGTATCTGTTCCCAGTTAGAGTCATGGATGCTTAGTGAAAATGAGCCCTGAGTGAGAAAGCAAATACCAAAAGGGTAAATAGATGTAAACTGCTAAAAGAGAACTTCTTTTAATCAAGTCTTTCTATTCCTATTGGGGGGGGGGGGATATGCAAATCAAAGTCATCACGTCATCAAAGAATCTACTTTCATTTTTTGAAATAACTGAATCTACTGGATATTTTTATTGATTATTAAAAACTTAAGAGTGCACTAGAAGTTCTGGAGGCACTGAAGATACAGTCACTACAATAACCAACATACTACCTAAAAATAGCATAATTTAATTTAGAGGTTATTTTATTATCTTTTTATATTGTACTGTGTATAGATACATACACTTGCGTAAAAGCATAATACTCATAAAGAAACATTGGAAAAGCTGAAAGACTCAGGAAACACTGTATTCCATCATTATTCTAATCAACTTCAAAGAAGAAATTAAAGTGATAATGTATATGATTCAGACCATTACTTTTATACTATAGGCAATTCTGTCAGTAAACTAAAAACCTGATGTCTGAAGAAGAAATTGAAGTGGTAATGTGTATGATTCAGACTACTGCTTTTATACTCTAGGCAATTCTCTCAGTAAACTAGAAAACGGATAGCTAAAGAAGAAATAAAGGTGTGAATATGTATGATTCAGACTATCACTTTTATACTATAGGCTGTCCTATACTTTCTGAGAAAATAGTTATGGTTTTATTCTCCTCTCCTCCAAATTCTCCTTTCTTCTCCAAATTCACTGTAAAGGAACTGCTCCAGCTAAGTATATACATTATAAAACATACTGCCTTATATTATATATCGGCAATTATTTTTTAAAGTTATCTTTTGTTATTAGAATTCCTCATCAGTTCAGAACCAAAACCCTCAGAATTATATCTTGCTTCCTCATAAAGGAAGAAGTCCATATGAAAAGGGAAATGTGTACTGTTTAGCTTACTGGCAAGCTCTAATTTATTAAAAATCTTGCTTACACAGTACTCTGCACATCCAAGAGACAGAAAATTATCCTTTGTAACCTGACTCACTATTCTGATTCAAATACATTCTCCAGGTGGCATGCTTTAAAATGAGAGAATTATGCACAATCTGAAAGCCAGATAGAGCTAATTAGCTATAGCTGTATATATTCATTTACCAATGCAAGTGTATTGCCTATATATAATTTTTTCCAGGTTCTATGAAGTTATTACCAAAATTGTATATAATTGTATACCTTTTATTTACATGCCATTTGTAAGCAGAAATGAACAGGTACAAAGCTCCTGAGAGCTTTTTCAATGGTTCCTCTCTGCTCTCACACAGGATTACTTAAAAGGAGATTTGCACACAGTTTCTGACTCCGCCACTTAGTTCCAGCAAAGGACCTTGTCAAAGCAACATAATCGAGACCAAATCAGACAAGAAAAATTATAAAAGACATCAAAAAGTAGTTTGGATATGGGAAAGATTATCAGTTCTAAGACTACTGTCAGAAAAAAATGTTTAAAAGGAAGATCTGAAGGAAGGTAGGGGCAAACGTAAGGGAGAAAACAGTAGAAGCAGAAAGGTGAAAGGATTGACTGGAACGTAAGTGTGAAGATGTGCAAATGTAAAACAGAAACTAAAGCTGAGATTTCACTTACTTAAGATTAGGTTGAGCCTGAAATGCAATAATGAAATGAAAAAAAAAAATACGCAGAGTCAACTAGGAGATTCAAATAAGAGGATGATACATTTTGGGTGAAGTAGACAAGGGTAACTTTAGCAAAGGAGTTTTGAATAAACTAAGTAAAATGGATGAATGGAAAAGGGTAGCCACATTAGCATTAGGTACTTAATATTAACTAAGAATGTCCTTTCCGAAATGGAGAGTATCTTTCATGACTGCATAACACAGAAACTGTAAGAACTAAGCACTTCAGCTGTAGAAATCAGGACCCTGCTATCTTAGAGACTGCACACAAATATTTAAGAGTTGAACTTGGACATAAACACAGATGCCTGGAACAGGCATTTTGTGTCACTGTTAGAAACAGTTGTTGGAAAAGATTAGTAAATAAATATTGGAATATTTACTATATGGGTTCTGACAGACTGCAACATTATACCAAGACTAAACATGTCAAATTGGGCTTATCATTTACTTATTTATGAGTGCACCAATTTCCTTATTTTGACACATCATTAAACACACCTGTTCTTTGCCTAAGTTGAAAATCACCTTCTATCTCAAGTTAACAACACTGAAGTGCAGGAAATCTGAACTTGTGATCCCCTACAGATAAAAGACTTTCCCAATCTTCCACTCCACCATCCTAAAACTCCTTTCACCTATATGTACACTTTTGTCACTGTTATGATTTTCAGGCATAGATGGTATGTAGAAACGACATTACCTGCATTTTCTGAACATTTTGTTCCTTTATAGGCAAATAAAAGGGACACATGCACATTTCAAACTCCTTCCTGCTCTACTGTTCTGTTTCAGAGGGCAATTCTGCTCTGACAATGATGGATCTTACAAAACTGCAGAGATCCAAGTACACTTCAGAGTAGTTCATAATGAAACTGAAGAACAGCGAATTTACCTTACAAAACTCAAAGCTACATAAACTATAGTACGGAATTACATCAATTGGGTTTATTTTCTTGAATTCTTATTAAATACATCAAATAAAGCTTCTTAACTGGCAATAAAAAATACCAGTATTTATCATGCATATACTTAACACACTGTGGTAATTCAGGGTTTATTACAAAAAGCTAGTTTGCCATTTTCATAAAAACTGAGACCATATACAAATACTCACTCCAGAAAACATACTGACATAAAATTTAATTTAAAAAGGTTAGAACAATTAAAATACATCTATGATTTAATTAAATTTATTATATCTTAATTACAAATGTAAGAATGCAAAGCTAGCTTACATGTAATAAATTGTTAGATCAGGGAAATTTATTGAATAAATAGCAGATTACAGGCTACAAATGTAAAAGAAAGAAATACAGCAGCTAAGATCTTAAGCTGCAGTCAAAGAACTTTAAGCACACTGAAGGCAAATTTAGACAATATTTTCAGGATTTTCACATCCAATGCTTTACTAGTGCAAGCAATAAAATTTACATAGAACCTCATTTTAGTTTTAAGTCAGACCTTAAAAAATTCTAGATTGTTCATTGTAACTATTTCTATTATCTCCTGTTTCGCAGCAGGAGGCGGGGGAGGAAGTGTCATTCACATGCTCCCCTGCTGCACCTGCGTATCAGCCACTAAACATTGTGAGCCACTCACTGCCTGGACAAAGCGGCTCTGTGTCTGCTACCAGAGCATTGCAAAGTTGACTCATTAAAAAACAAACAAACAAACAAACAAAAAAACAAACCCAAAACCAAAAAAAACAACACACATCAGAGCCCATGTTAGCAGAAAAGAGTGCTAATTTGAAAACTGGAGAGGTTCGAAAAGCAGCAAGAAGGGTTTCTATTTGGTACATCAGTAACAAAAATAAGACTAAGGAAAATTGAGTTCACTGCTGAATGAGCTGGGACCAAACGACATAGAAAAGGCTCAGGAGGTCAGTGCCTTCTCTGCTGCAATCCTTACTGCTCTCAGGCCCTCCATGTCCATGTGCCAAATGGCAAAATCTGGGGGAGCGAAGTATACCTACAGGACAGGAAGGCAAAGGTAGGGGACACTTAAGCAAACTGGATATGCTAAGTCCATTGAATCAGAAAGGATGCAGCCAAATGTGCTGAGGAAGCCAGTCAGCATTGTTGTGAGGGAGCACACATCTTCAAAACTTTGTGGTTATCGAGAGATACTCCTGCTGACCGGGGGCAGGGGGCAAAGTGCATGCCCACCTTCCAAAGGGCAAGAAGAGGGATCCCTAAATCTGTCCCTGGAAAAATTACAGAGCAAATTTTCCTGGAAACTATTTGCAGGCACATGAAGGGCAAGAAGACTGGTAACAAAACAGATTTCTCAAGAGCGAACCGCACCTGATCAATGTGACAAGCTTCAATTACAAGATGACCAGCTCAGTGGACTAACAGAGAGCAGTGGGTTTAATTTACTTCAGCTTTAACAAGGCTCTCAAGATGGTTTCCTATACCTAACCAAATAGCAAAGTCCTGGACTTAAGTACCTAGGTACCTTAGGTACCTAGAAAGCTGGGTGGACCACCAGACCCAAAGGGTTGTGATCAGCAGTACAAAGTTCAGCTGGGGCTCTCAAGGGTCAATATTGGGGCCAAAGCTGTTAATCATAGCGTGTTCACAGATGACACAAGCTCAGAGCGAGTGGCTGAATCAATGGAAGGTTAGGCCAGCACACAGAAGGATTTTAAGCTGGAGGAATGGGCAGTGAAACGCAAAGTCTTACACCCAGGATGGAATAACTCCCATAAAGCAGTGGGGCAGAGAAGGACCTGAAGCGTCAACAGAACAATTTCAATGTGAATCAGCAGTGTTCCCTTGTGGCAACAAAGGTTAACTGCATACTGGGCTGCATACGTATCAGTGCTGCCAGCTGGCTGAGAAAGGTGTTTTTTCACTTGTATTCCAAAACGTGAGACTTTCTGGCCTACTGTGTCCCAGTTTAGTTCCCCATTGTAAGGTGGACTTTGACATATGGCATTTAGAGGAGGGCCACCAAGATGACTGAGGGCCAGAAGCACATGATGATTAAGGACAGGCTAAGAGAGCTAAGTTTGTCCAGCCCAAAGAAAAGACATCTAAGGATATAACAGGTGTTTTCCAACACCTCACAGATCATTACAGAGAAGATGGCACAAGACTCTTCCAATGAAAGGTCAGGAGGAAATGGACACAAGTTGTAGCAAGAGAAATCCCTATTAGATATAAGTAAAAAATATTCTTCACAGTGGTAGCAGTCTCACACTGAAATAGGCACAGACTTTACAGAAGAACCATCCCTGGAGTTACTTAAAGCTTAAGTAGATAAAGCCCTGAGCAACCTAATATAACTTTGATGTTGAATGCAACTAGAAGCTGGCATTGTTTTGACAGGAGGCTGGACCACAAAACCTCCAAAGGTCCAAACTAATTTTTTCTTATGATTTGCTTCCCCTTACAAACAAAAAGGCGGAAGGCACTAGATCTTAATTTTCTTTACATGTGACCATAGTTTGTGCTTTGTTCTCTGTGAAAAAGACTATACGAATGTAACTAGAAAATATTAAACATGCTCTTTAACATAACATATCTGGCAATGAATTAAGAAGCGATTCTGAACACAGGGATTTTTCTTCCAGTTATCATCTTGGTAGCACTCTGCTGGACTCACTCTTGAATGTCAAGATCTTTCTTCTACTGGGGAGCTCAAAACCGAACACAGTACTCCAGATATGGTTTCATTAGTGCTGAACAGAAGGGAAGAATCACTTCCCTGAACCTGCTGGCTACTCTCTTGCTAATACAGCCCACGTTGCCGTGGCCCTTCTTTTCTGCTAAGGCACACTGCTGGCTCATGTTCAACTTTTCATTGGTACCCCCAAGTCCCTTTCAGCAGAGCTGCTTCCTAGGGAGCTTGTACTGTTGCAGGGGGCTATTCCATCTCAGGAGCAAGCCCTTGCTCTCACTTTTGTTGACCTTCATGAGGTTCCCGTCAGCCCATTTCTCCAGTCTGTCCTAGTCCTTCTGACTAACAACCCTGACATCCAGCATATTGATGCTGCTCCCCCTGCCAGTTTGGTGTTATCCAACTGGAGAATACACCCCAGTTGGTCACTCTGGTCATTACTGAAGACATTAAACAGTACTGATCTCTGAGGGGCACTGCTAGTTATTAGCTGCCAGCTGGACTTTGCACCACTGATCACTTGAGTGAATTTTCCTTCCCACTTTATCTTCCATTTAGTCAGTCCATATCTCACCAATTTGGTGATAAGGGGAGTATGGGAGAGTGTGTCAAAGGCCTTCCTAAAGTCAAGGCATACAACATCCACTGCCCTCCCCTTGTCCACAGCACCACTCATGTCCCCATCATAGAAAGGAATCAGGTTGGTTAGAGGGCTGGAGCACACGACATACAACGAAAGGCTGAGAGCTGTTCAGCCTTGACAAAAGAAGGTTCAGGGAAGATCTTACTGCTGCCTACAGCTACCTGAGCAAAGGATAAAGAGAAGTTGAGACAAATGTTCTCAGAGATGCATGGCCATAGGACAAGAGGCAATGGCCACAAGTTGTAACATGGGAAACTCCAATCATATACAAGGAAAAACTTCATTCCTGTGAGGGTGGTCCAGGCATTGCCCAGAGAGATTGTGGGATCACCATTCTTAAAGACATCCAAGAGTCAAACAGACATGTCCCTGAGCAATCTGATCTATTTAGACCTGCTTTGAGCAGGAGGCTGGATTAGATGACTTCCAGAGGTCCATCCCATCCTAAAGTATTCTACAATTTTACAGCTTCAAACATGTTTAAAAAAAAAAAAAAAAATCTCTGAAGACATGTGGTTATATTTTAAGTCAGTTTGATGGCACTGCACAGATGTTTTCATAAAAATTCATTAAGTAAATTTTTTTGTGTAACTTTTGCTGCTAACAATTGAGAGATCTACTTTTTCACTAAATAATGTGATAAACTGAAGAGACTGACGTACTATCATCCTGGATACCTCCACTTCAGTAGTCCTACTCTTACAAGTTTTGAAACAAATATGCAAAAGTGAAACCATAAATTGAATTGAATACTTTAAAAATCATTCTCTCTCTGTTTTTCCATCTTTGTTCATTCCTCCTCCACCCCTGCATCTAAAACATGTGGCACAAAACCTTATTTTATAACTGATTATTCCTTCCTTAAAAAAGAAAATCTCTTGCAAACAGATGTCTAACAATAATATGATTTTAACCATCTAGTTTTAGATGCTGCAACATCATTTTCCAAGAAAGATGGGCAGCTGCTAAAGTTATGGAGGATAAGAAAAGGATTGCTACAAGAGCAGAGGAAAAAAGTAGCAAAAGAAATTGTAAAAGTTAATAATAGTGGGTGGTAAGTTTCGCTCTCCGTTTCCATATGTTGTGAAGTACTTTACATAGTTATGGATATTTTTGATTGTTCAAATGGTGCTGTTCTGGAAAGTTGAGGCTGCTACAGCTGAGACAGAGCAATTTGTGTTAGTACATTTGCACTGTACTCACACAAACAAGCACAAATACTTAAAACTCCATTAAAAACCTCGAGCATCTTCACAAACAGAAACTGTAGAAATGCACAGCTGCACTTGGTTAGCCTAGACATAACTTTAAATTTATGCTTAATTAAATTTAATTCAAACTATTGCATTGGAAATGCATTTCTATTTTGTGTTGTTTTTTCAAGAAAAATATATCAAGATAAATTATTAAGAAAAATTTGACATGTTTCAGGACTAAGAAGTTATTTTGTTCTATAGGAATAAATTACTGTCTTATGGATCTCTCAATTCAGTTTCTCTACACTGAATATTCAGAAATAGCAAGTCTTCCATTACTAAATTTATAATTAAATAGCTTCTCACTAATGTGCCTTAGAATGACATCTTACTCTAATTATGAGCTGGAAATAGTCCACAATACAAACACAGTTGTGTGTTCTTGATCACCTGAAGGTTTGAAGATGTTAAAATGCATCTAGATTCTTCCTCTATTAATCACAATCCGTAGGCAATAAAGATCTCAAAAAAAGAAGAAAAAAAGGTATTTCTCTTGCTTTCCCCCCTCCAGCAACCTCCGACATGTTTTCTGCCTTGAGCTTTGCCTTAGGCAAAAATAACGTCAAGTGGTCTCATACAAATAGCAATTGTAAACCCTCTACTCAATTCTCTTTAATTTTACAAATTGGAAGTATATGCATGTTTTTCTTCCCTTCTCTAACACAGTTAAGTCATCACCGAGAAAAATGAAGAATATAGCACAGCACACGTATGAGAATAAAACTAATTACTACTTTTTGGCCTCAAAAGAATGCTAACAACCCAGTAGGATAACAATGCAGTTTTCAAATACTGTGTACCAGCCACTTCAAAATAGAAAGTAAATCTTGCTCAAAAAATTACTAAAGATGTACGAAAATCAAATTAAAGGAGGACAGTACAAGCTGTCAGAACATTTCTCAAAAGAAAGCCACAGCATTAATAAATTCCACATTGATTAACAGTAATTTATATTTACTATCCCATTTCCAAAAAAACAAGCAGCAATACATAAATGTTGAATGTACAGAGAACAACACTGCATTTTTGCATTAATCTGCTTAGGTCATGGTCTTATCATGATTATTTAAATTCAAGAGCAATACTTGGTTGACAAGGTACTGCAGTGCTGCAGGCTACAATCCTCACACAATGCCTAAAGGGTTATTACAGTGGAGAAATTCTATTGAGGACAACGCAAGAGCCTTACCCCTTCCCGAAGACACCTCATTAGCACAGTGTAAGCAGCCGAGGGAACAACCCAGCATTCTCTGGGGTGCTCCCTTTTTTCCTCCTGAAATGAAGCCAACGGCACAAATGATTAAATCAAAAAAACACAGTAATCTCAGTCACATAAAAAATGGGTAACAGATTCTTACTAATGTTCATATTATACACATTTCAAATTAACATATGCTAGAAAATATATTAAATTCCAGGGCAGTATTACTATTTAAAGTTATTTCATGTGCAGCACAGAAATTGATATTTTATTAGCTTATTTAAATAGTCTCCAAAATCCATAACAGAATTTGTCCTAATATTTCTGGGTTTCATCGATTCCTTCTAATTCACACACACACACAAAAAAATTCTTGCAAACCTCTCAATCATTTTGATTACTTCAGAAAGAGACAACTGATTATTAAGAGTAGTAATGCTTCTCTTTAAATGTGATTTAATTATACCAAACGAACAAAATTACTTTTGTTTGGCAAACTTACTTTGGAAAAAAAGTATTCAAAGTCATACAAGGAGATACAAAGTATTTAATAAAACTTACTGTATGGTATAGCCTTCAGTACATATCAAAACTGTTCCAAGACCTTTATGTACATTTCCTTGAACTCACCCTGTTAGAGAGGCTAATTCACTCCCAGTTGAATCACGGGTTTAATTCTTCTGTTAGAAGTTAATGAACTCCACTTCCCCCTGCCCCCTGCCCCCACACTAGCCTACTGTAAAACTTCAAGTTTAAAAGAGGACACTTGGATATCATTAAGATTTAACTAAAACAACCTCCATATCTAGGCTAGTAACACAAAGATATTAGAAACTGAAAAAAATAGCCTCTTTTGGGAAAGGAAGTGAGAAATAATAGGTGTTGGATGGTGTGAAGATGAAATCAATGTGTAGCTTGTCTTAATAAGTAGACAAAGGATGACAAGCAACAATTTCTTCATGAATCATACATTTCTTGAACTCTACTGACTACAGTAGCAAATTATTTTTAGCATTCCAATTAACTATAATAAAAAGCATAGGATGGGCAAGGTGGGGGTTAACAATGCAGAAACAAATTATACTTTCTAAACTTTCTGATTTCTGAGAGGCCTACACTAATTCAACATATATGATGTGATAATGTCAGGCACTTAAATAAAGCGTGGCACATTAGCAGGGAAGACTATTACTGAATTGCCTAGTAAAATTCATTTTCCTTCTTTATTGAAATAAATCAAAACTTTATTTGCAACATATATCAAAACAGAAAATTAGTTTGTTAAATCTCCCATTTTTTTAAGCTTTATTTCTGCTAACTTTCTGTTAGGAGGTATGGAACAATTTTCCTTGGAAGTAATTTACAGATAATAATAATGAGTGGTTTGACATCCAACAAAGACATCAGATCTACCACATTCCACCTCCTTCATCCTATCTGAGTAACTACATGTTGACATTTAATCACAGTTTGCCTTCCAAGACTTAGTGTGTAAGTTTAAGAAAATGCAGCCCAAGTTTCAAAGGATGGTAGGTTACTTTCTAACAGTGAAAAGTGGAATCTTCTCCACCCGGAAAAGGCATGACAAGACTAGAAATCAAGACAGAGTTAAACTGACAAGCTATGCTGGAACTGGCATCGGTCTGTTTCTCATTTTATTCATCTAATTTAGTCAGAAATTCCGTCAAGTTCTCCTGTAACCATACATATTAAATGCACTATAAAATAAAAAGCCTTAAGAAATGGTGCAGTCCTGAAAATTAATAGTTCTTCCATTCTTCAGACTGATTAATGACTTTCTGCAAGGTTTAGTCTCTAGTTAGAAATAAAAAAAGGCAAAAGGTGTATGCAACTTAGCACCGCTGTTAATTACCTAAACACACCTACACAATTTAACATTTAATAAATGTAAACATATCATCAAACACTGGGTAATCTTCCTACTTTTTGCTCACAGCCCATGTTGATTTTGATTAAACTTCAGGTTCTGCACCCTAACAACACAAACAGCACAAAATGAATAGAAATACTACATAGAACTTGAAAGTTTTCCCTCAAGGCAATTAGCTCAAGAGTAACAGAACATCCTCCCTGGGGTCTGCTCATGCTACTTGTGAATTGCTCTTGGCTTCTGTTTGGAAAAAAGATGCGGAGGTGGAGCGTAAGATCTTACTTATGAGATCTCCCATGCAAATACACACATAATATCAGAATTTAGGATTGCAGAGGACCATTATGATTATCTGGACTTTTTCCCAGTATTTTCTAAGCCACAGAAGTGCAACCAGTGATCCTATATTTAACCTAATGAATCATGCTGTACCTAGATAGCTGAACTTGATCGTAAGAGTTTGATAATTTATGATTTACCAAATGTTCATATGAAAAAGAAACAATCTTTATCGTTATTTAACATAAATATTGCAGTTGGACCTAGAAACACTTAGTGAAACCCTGGAGGGAATAAATAAATAAAATCAGCAATGCCCCCCAAAACTTACAGTTTAAATGATAAATATTTAGCAGCTCGATAAAACAATCAAGCAGGCTGAACAGCAAAATGGAAGAAAACAAAGAAAAAAGAAAAATAAAAATATTTTGTGTACAGTTCTTAATGAATTAGATATAGTTACGATTTTTTTTTCCTTAAATTACTCAAGGCATAAAGCTTTGCTGTTTAGAGATATAAACTAGGAATAAACTTTGTTTCATCTTATTATACTACCACTGACTTGGTATGTGATCTTGGCAAGGTCATTCAATACTACTGTTCTGCAGTTTAATGAGCAACAAAATGCCTACAACACTACAGTATTCTGAGGTTAAGTAGGTATAGAACAGAGAAAAGAAAAGCTTTATAAAGGGCTTTTCTTAAAAAAAAAAAAAAAAAAAGTTAGTGTCTCCAAGCACACAAAACACACTGATACTTTTGAAGTTTTACCAAGACACTGTACACATGAATTCAAGGCACTGTAATTCCAAATATTTCTGCTTGTTCTGTAATAATTTCTTAGTTATAACTCAAAGCAATGCAACCTATTACTACAGATCTTCCTGAAAGATAGTTGCCATTTAAATACAAGTTATCATGCTTCAAACATTGTAAGGTTCATAAATACATATACACTCAAAAAATTTGTCAGTTGATATTTTCAGAAGAAAAAAAATAAATCTATTAGGGTCAGTGCATGCGAATCATTTTGCTGTTACAGAGCCAGTGTAAACAGATTTATTTCAACCACTAAAGTTCAATTTCAAAATAAAATCAAGCAGTGCAAAATACTCTTGCCAAATATAATTTTCAAGATGGAGTTTTAAGTTTATTTGGGTTTTATTGGTTAATAATATATAGTTTTCAATCTGTCTGATGATGCTACGTACAAATTTTTTCCTCCAAGGAAAACTGAGAAAGTATTAAAACGTATGAAAATAAACTACGACTGTGGATGTATTTTCCATAACATAATATCTCAGTGTAAGAACAAGTTCTGTGACTCTGTGTATTTGACAGATATT
Organism: Harpia harpyja; assembly: GCF_026419915.1. NCBI lineage: Eukaryota > Metazoa > Chordata > Aves > Accipitriformes > Accipitridae > Harpia > Harpia harpyja. Next base: position 52,785,339 of record NC_068940.1, on the reverse strand, counting down.
TTGGCAATTGTCTAACCAAAAAAGGATGAGGCTTGCTAACTCACCAAAACAAACAAACAAACAAGGCAACCACTACATCCTGTGGAACATGCAAAGGAGCTAGAGGATGAGAACAATAAAACAAAGCCATAACTACAGAAAGCCAAAATACAGCTCCATTTAGTATTTTCATTCCTTTCTCAAGTGACCTCACAGACTGTTAACTAACATGATAGCATTCAGAGCAATTAGATGATGCAGTTAATACAAAGGCTTCAGAGAAGCTCGGGCTAGGCTTTTTCTGTTTGAAGTCACCTTTGTGTCTAATAAGTAAAAACATTTTACTCTTTGAATAAGGAAAAAGAAAGGTGAGAGTTTAGAGGAGCTGTCATCTTCAATTCTTACAACTAACCTCTGTTTATTTTTAATGTGAATCTACTATTTCTAGACTGAAGGTTTAAATCCGTTCTAGTCAGGAATCACTGTAATTCCATTTCAAATTAGTCAGCATCATTCCATTTCCTTTTCCACAGTGTTATAATTCCAACCATGCTAGGATAAGATCTAATATGGACTAGGTATATTAATTTATTGGTATCATAGGCTGTCCTGATACATCCTATTTAATCAAAGTCTCTAGCTAAGATGTTCTAACCCTCAGATCTGCCACTTGGAGGCCAGCAGTCATTATGGTGATTGATTAAATTGTTTTATGAAGTTAAAAATCTATACTTGAAGAAAGCAATTTAATTATCTCAGATTAAGTACATGATTGGAATAACATGTTTCTTAAAGTAGAAAAAGTATCACAGAACATACAAGGACAAGAAACTGTTGAGGATACAAATGACAAAGTTATTTGCTTTTTTTGTCTACTTTTCCATGGGAATTTTTTTTCACATTTGTTAAATTTACAAGGATCACTTGACAGTCTTACCTCTCTGGCTATGAGGTAAAGAAGCTCCCCAAGTGCTGGTAGAAGGCATTGTTTCAATTTGCTATTTCTGAAGTTCTCTCTGATGAGTTCAGTTAAAAATATAATTGCCTAAAATAAAAAAATAAATCATAGAACACATATAATCTTTTCTCAAGCAAAATGAATTGTTAAAGGTAACAAGCTTTATCTGAAATGCCATATTACTGATATACTCTTTATTTATGCTAAAGAGCCATTTGCAAAGGATTTAGTAAGCATTGAAAGACAAGAAAAAATAATAATTACTAAACAGATTATATATGCAACGTGGAGAAAAATGCAATAAGGAAATACCCTAAGTGACAAATTGTCAGCTATCCATTCTTCCCTTTCCCTCAGGACAATAGAAGTAGATCTGCCAGGAAAAAAAAGTTTACTTGCTGTTCCTAGGTTTCTGTCAGAAGATCTAAAAGTTCTCCTCACCATCAGGTTACAAAAAGAATGAACAACAAAACCAAAGAAAATGCTGTATTTTGTGTAGGTATTAAATCAGAAGATAGGAACTCTTAAAGTTTTGTCTCCTGACCTCTGAGTTTACTGGCGACTCATTGTGTGAGATCTGGACATATCATTTTAGTTTTCGGTACTTCAAGAGTTTCTGTTTGCAAAGCATATATATATATAGTATTTATATTGAGGGGGTGGAGGGAAACTGAAAATTCTGATTCATCTTGTGCAGGTGACCTAGTAAGAAATCACTTCCCCATACACATATGCAACAGATTTCAACCTAATGTTTAATGCTGGACTCATTCAAGAAACAAAGAACCATTTAGCTACCACATGTTAAATTGAAAAGCATGCTATCTGCTGGCTGCGGTGTGCTCCCCAAAAACCAAATGTGCTCCAATATGTACCAAGCATACAGCACTATAGAAGCTAGTTGTTTCCTTAATTAAGAAAGATGGACCTACATGTCCCCCCTGCTCCCAAACATTCACGCCTTGCAAAAGTAGGAAAAGAAGACAGTTCAGCAAATATGGATATAACACACTTCCTATGTCCCTTAAATAGTTCCTTTGACTATTGGGAAGGATTTAGTTCTAATACTTCTAAAGTACTTACGAGATACAGCAATTCAGCTCTGTAAACAGATACTGTCAGTGAAGTCAGTGATTTCCAATAGTTTGCACGATATGCTAAGTGAGATCTGAAGTTATGTTTATGTACTTTAAACAGTAATATTGCACATACTATTCCATTTTAAACCTCGGAAAAGTCAACTTTTAAATTATTACTTTAAATGTGAAGTGTGATGTAGCTTGTGCTATTTTTTTTTTTTAATTAAACAGAAAGCATTGCTGTAAAGTATCTCAGCCTACAGAAACAGGAAAAAAATAGTAGTTCAGGCAAATAATAATACTTATTGCATATTTCACTATTATGCAGAAAACAAGGCAATAGAAACCATCATATTATGATCTCCTTCAGTATAACAAATGGAGCATGAATTTTATTTCATTGTTCTGCTTAAGAACTCTTCCCTTCCCCTTTAAACAGCAAAAACATTATCAGCAGTATCACTGAAACATTTCACATGTTTATTTTATGCTTTAGTAGAGAACAATGGACTTTTTAAGAATGGACTTGTTTAAAAATATTTTAAAGTAGGACTGACTCTGTGACAGTCCTATCCGAAAGTCATTGAGTCCAGGTCTTAGATATTGATGATGCTACAAATATCTGATAAGAACCAGAAATGTTTAGATCATCTTTCTTATGTATCTAATTTATAACTAATCAAATCATAATGAAATAAGTACTGGATCACTGTAACATTCTTTTTATTGTTCTCTTCTAGTTTAAAACTACTTTTAATATGGCTATACAATAAGGAAGAGTTAACGAGCTGAAAAAAAATTTCTCTGGTCTTTTTCGCAGTTGAGAAAGTATTGTATTATCTCCTATACAGAGCACAGGGAGCACAGACTTCTATCACTCATCTCAAGAACCTCAACGTTTACAGTCCTATATGAATACAAACAAGCCAGGCACAAGGGGTCTAAACAGCAGCAGTTCTGGGAAACCACTTACTTTGTGCAGTCAGTTTCTGAAGATATTCTCAGACTTTACATAATGTTTAAATGGAGAACCTGATAGCCATTCTTTCAGACTGGTCTCAAATTAATCCAACAAAAAGATAGGAATTTTTCAGTTCAGATTACGGGCCCACCAGCGTAGCTTGCTTTCTCCTTCTGTGGAGGATCCAAGTCTAACTCTCTTGAGCACCAGCTTCATGGCACACTCAAGGAACTGCTCAATTTACTTCAGCTGACAGAGTCCCACCACCCTAACACTTAGAAGCTTCATAGTTTTGCCTCTGTTAAGAAGCTTTCCCTAAACAGAAAAAAGTACTCACAGTAGACAGAACCTTTCAGGTGAATCATGAGAGATGGCTCAGACAAATGGTTTTCAACACAGCTGAAATACTCATACAGCCCAGTGTACACTAGCATGTCAGACAGTACATTTAAAATCTGGAATCACCTTACTTGGTTACCTGGAAAAGTCAAGCAGTTCACATAATCTGGTTAAATTATGGTGGTTAATCTGTGATTTGTTTGCCATTATGTGTTCTCTATCACATTCTTAACCAACACACTTGAAGCATGGGAGATTACGTGACAGGGATGGAGCTGTGGAGACAGACTATAGCCTGGGTTGAATATGAGGCCACAGAGACGGAACACATGCTACTGCTGACTGTAATGCCACATTGTGCATTTTTCTGAAGTGGAAGACAAGGACGAACATAAAGATGGATGACAAAATATAGCCACATTTATTATGTACCTGCATTGTAGCTACAGCAGCAGGTCTTGCTTCCAAAGTTTCTTCTGGTGCTGTAGCTACTAGCTAGACAAAGGATTGATGCAGCTCAGAAGCAAACAATAGAGATACACACACTTTCTGGACATAACAAAGGAAGTAGCGTAGCTTGTGTGTTACAAATGTAGGAGCAGGAAAAGCTTGGGAAATGGGAAGCTTAAAGTTGAGGAAACAGATGTAGATGAAAGGACAACAAGAATGCAGGAGGAGACTAAGGGAAGTATATAAGGTTAGGAGTTTGATCTAGAGTGATAGAAAGGCGATACTGTTATCCATATGAACAATTCACGATAAAGCTCCCAAGGAATTTTAGTTTCTCTTGTTAGAAAACTGTGGGCCAAAGCCACTTCAGCACTTATTCCCAAAGGGGAAAGCAAAACAATCTACAGTCCTTCCTCTGAAAGAGATCTGATGTGATATGCCTTTGAAGAGATGTATGGTAACTGAAGGATGTAACAAAAGTTTTTCAGAGTTACAGACAGATACTCTTTACCTTGGGTAGCACAGGAAAAAAATAATTAAAAACCAAAACAAGCAAAAACCACCAACACCAAACAAACCACAACAGCAACATCATGGTTTTCTCACAAATCATGAGAAGTGTTTGGACAAAGGCAAAGGTTATCTGAAATAGTCCTGGTTCTCTACTTTCAAAACATACTCTCTCTTCCCACTACTCAAACGGCCTAGCAAAACAGTCACATCTAGTCATTAAGCAATAAGCAGCTAAAAAGAAAGCATTACTCCGAGGTTTCTTTCAGAAATCTAAAGACAATTGCGATATTGAACATAAATCCCATTCTGTATAAAGCAATGAATATAAATGCCAAAACACATATATTGGCTGCTGATCACTGCAAAGCACATAGCAAATTTGTCATTATGCATACACCCCAATAAAAATAGGCAATACATTGTTAAATTATTGATGGAACACATGTATACTACATAACCACCAATTAAAAAGAAGTAAAAACATAATTTAAGTTTTTATCCACGAAGAACAAACACATAGCAAAACAGAAAGTATTTTAACTGAAAGGTATGCTAGGCAGGAGACAAAAATTCTGTTGTTTTCTGGGAGAGGACCAGTAAAAAGTCATTATCATCCCTGACTTGCAATTCAGAATATCAGAATATCCTGATATGATCCTGATATAAGAAACTGCCTCAATGCTTATCAGCATGTTGTAAGTCACTTCAGATTTATTGCAAGACATGATCTTCTAGAGAACTTTATCAGAAAACTACTCATAGACTATGTTGCTAGATCCTGAAGTGTTTTCATTACAAGGTTTAAATTTTTTACAATGACAAATTCATAGATACATAAAATCACTTGCTCCGTAAACAAATATTCTTATCTCTAAATCCTTTGCTAATATGGAATACAATTTATGTTTTTGCAAGTCATAGTGTTTTTGCAAGTCATAGTATTTTTGCAGTCTCCAACCTTACTGTCATTTGCATCTATACAGAAAGAAGCAAAATACTGACACAAAGGTCTCAAAAGCTCAAAGAAAATAATCTGTGAAAATTAGCCTAATTTTAGCAGACTTTGCAAGAAAATATTATGTGAAGATCCCATCACAGACATTCACAAAAAGCATAAAGGGAAGTGAAAGGTAAATCAGGTAGTTAAAAAAACAAATCAGGAGTTTACAGAGTTTAACAAACATCCCAGGAAATAACAATTTCCAGTCCTAAAAGTTATAAAATATAGTCTTCTTTCTTTTTTTCTTAATAGTTTACAGACATATTTTGCAGTACAGCACTTTTTCTTCCTCAGAGCACTAGTTTTTACCCTTAACTTGCCTTGATTTTCCTTCACATTCTGACCTTAACAGCTTCACAACTCCAATCTTTGTACAGAGAAATCATACAAAAACTGGAAAGGTAGTCTTCAAATCAAAGCAAAAAGATCTACTAAACAAACTTTGACCTTCTCCTCTTTTTTTTTAATGAAATGCTATGTTCGTTAACTGTTTTCTTTAACTTCTTTCAGAACATTTCTTCAGATGTTATTCAGGAACTTTAAACAGTTCTCTCTGCCAATCCAGAGAGAGCTTAACTTTCATATTTAAGAAATAAATGTATCAGTAGGTTTTAAAGCTTTTAATATATCAGCTTGAGAAAGTAGTAGTCACATTGGTTGAAATGCAATTCTGCACTGAAAGGTGAACACATAATGACAGCATTTTCTCCTTTATTAGATTTGCTTTCTATAGCTATACAGAATTACTCTTGCTTTTGTGATGAAATATGTATTTTGAGAACTACTTTCACTGTGGAATCAATACCACTAAAAGTACCTCAGCACTGTGGCGTTAACAGACATCATCCATATTCAGTTAACGCCTCTCAACTTTGCCTCTTTAGACCGAGGGTGAACGTGCCATGAAATAGTATTTAGACTACACGAAATTGATGAGCCATGCGATAACACGAGCTGCAGACAATAGTCCCAGCGGACTAGCTAGGGACATTAAATCATCATGATACCTAAGTTACAACTGCTTGTTTGTTTGCAGGCAGGACTTGATGAAGAAAATCGAAATCAAATTGTACATCTTCTATAGAGAATCAAGGCAGGCTGTTCAAAATTATCAGCTTTAATGATGTATCTTAACCAGCAGAAACCCCTGAGTTAATATCAATACTGATCTTGTTTTGCACCTGTAATATTTATTTTCCCAAAGCATGGTTAATAAACTGGTAAATCTTGATGACACACTATCCAATACATTTATGTATGCAGTCCTCAAACTCTCGGAATCCTATGTTCTATTAAATAAAATCAGGAATTAAATTTTTATTTAGTAAACTATTCTTTTATTCACCTGTACTAAGTTCTGTTTGGTTACCTTACTACTCAGCTGAAGTTTTTCAAAACGTCATTAACCATAATGGGTAGATTATCCATCTTGTGTGGGTTTTTGGTTGTTCATTAAAATTAAGAATTTAAGATTTAAAATGAATGAAAACGAAATCAAAGAACAATATTTGATATTGGTGAACAGAAATTACTGTTTCTCACTCTCCTTCAAGATTTTAGGACTAGCAGACCTAGTAATTATTTTTATTCTGAAATAACAAGAAGAGGAAGTAGTTCTCCTGATACTCCAATTCCTACACTTTTCTCATATTTGAATGAAAAAGTGGTAAAACTGAGCTAAAAAAAATTCAAATTAAGAAGTTATTTCCTTTCCTGTGCACCAACAAAAACTGCCAAAAAGCTAGTCAACACTGCAATAAATCCAAGTTTTCATTTTTTAAAAAGCTGATTTATTAAACAAGAGAAAAGTTGTCTGAACAAATCGAGCCTTAAGATCAGTGATTTAGTTTAATTACATAGTCTGACAAATAAAGTCTCCTTCTTACCTATAGTACATTTTTTTTCTTTTCAACCTGCCTACATTTTCCCTTTTAGAGAGGTAAATAGTAAAGAACTGCAAGTCCTACACTGTCTGGTAAAAGCATCTTAAATTTAATAAATTATCTACACCTTTTACACTAGCTGTCAAACTGGATGGATATAGTATAATTATAACAAGAGAAGAAAGAAGAAAGATTCATATCTGGATAGACAGTCATTACCTTCATTTACAACAATAGTGTGTGGAGTTGATAAATTTATTACCTGTGGCAGATTCTCAACCCATTTCAAGCTCTGTCTAGAAGTTTCCCTGCAGTTTTAGGAATCCAGAAGTGAAAATTACAGCATATTCAAAAGGATAAGGTATTTTATACCTTAAGATGTAAAGTGGCAATGTATAGACTTACAGTATTACTCCATCTTTGACCTATTAGTATGACTGTCAGCAAGTATTAGTGGAAATTAAAACATATTTGTAATTCTGCAAACCCTTACAAGCGATAAAAACTGTCTATGACTCAAGCATAATGGAAATTACTTTTCAGTTCATTTTCTTGTGAGTATATACACATCATGTAACATGGGCAAGTAATGCCAAAGCAATCTCACTTTCCTTGGACGAAAGCACTCCCACTAGGCTGAGAAAGTACACCATGGTTATATTGCCACTAACCGGAACAAAAAACTACAGTAATATTTGCACCAAGTACTCATCTTTAAAATAGTGCATGAAAAAAAAAACATGACCAGCCTTCTCTGAACATCTCAAGCATGTTGCCTACCTCCCTTCTCAGTAGAATATGAATAGTTAAAACATTACAAGGGGTAACTGTACTTAATCAGGAGTTGGATCCACATGTACCTGTGATCCACTGGACCTCAGTGAAAGCTGGTTAAATACCCTAAACAAACAAGTGGCTTGACTGAAGAGTTGGGTGGCAAGACGGAAACAGATACTTTTGTCAAACTCTTCTATGGGGTGCAGATACAAGAAGAAAGAGTCTGAGTCCGTGAAATATTCAGGTTTTGCAAATTTTTTGTTCGGTACAATAAACTGGGTCATGGAATCAGGAGGACTGAAGGGAATTCTGACCATCAGACTATGGACGTGGTATTAATGCAGTCCAGAATGTAGAAAAAAAAGATAACCAAATGTACAGCATATCACACAATTTATGCAGAAATAGAACTCCTCTAGGGAGCAATGTAAGATGAATGTGTGACACTTTTCCACATGGAATACAATGCAAAATTGATTCATCATGAAAACTTATCTTTTCAACTTTTACGTAACTGCTGTGGGAACAGCTCTTAGCAGACAGAGTAGCTGTCATGCACTCAACTGGAGGCTCCATCAACTTGCTTTGGAATCAACTTGAGATCCCAGAGGGATACAATCAGACACAAATAGTAGGAATTAACTTACAAATCTGTTCGGTTTACTAACAAATCAAAAATGCATCTAAAAGAACTGTCTACAAGTTTTGGGGTTTGTTTGTTTGATGATTTTTGTTTTACTTTTAAGAAAAAAATAGTTATTTCTTCTCCTAGTCTGTCATGAAAGATGTATTATTACATGACCTCAGTTGCAGATGTTCATGAATATATCTGATTTCCACCCCAGCCCTTAAGTTTGAAGCTTTTTAATGACAGGAAGGACCAGGTAAAAATACTTGCTTCAAACAGGACAGGGATCCTGGTTTTGTTTTTGCAAGGGCAGGAGAGAAAAAGATTGCTCAGGAGTCCAAAAAGTGAAAGGTCCCTGAATTAGAAAGATTTCTGCCTTCAAAACTGAGGTCAGTGGCAATCAGCTGGAGTTTACATCTAAAGATGTAAACTGGAACTAGAAACCAGTCTTCACATAATAAGATTTGGCAAGAGCATCCAAAGAAGAGGTCTTTTTTCTTTCTGGTTTGTTTTTTTTTTTTTTCCTCCTTTTTGTTCCCCTATATTTAACTATCATCATTATATGCTGGTTTCTATCATTCATCCTTGCCTTTTCTGAATAACATGTTTCTGGATTTTTATTCTTTTCATAACTCTATGTGAAGTTATTCTAAGTCATCTTCTTCTGCTTCCAGGCAATGGGCCTGTTATCCACTTGATTTAGAAGCCATGCTGGTGACACTCTTGAAGACCAATGTCCATCAATAAAATATCCATGTAGGATATTTTAGATTGATTAATTCTACATAGAATTTCTCATATTTTGAAAAATTCTATAGACTTTGAGGATTTTCCATACATTTTCTTTGAAATTAGTTCCCTTTATTATTGCAAATTCCTTCATTCTGCCCAGTGAAGATAATAGCCAGACCAAACATCTGGCTAGAAATTTCCTTCTTCTCTACAGAAGTCTTTTAAAAATATGTTTCAGAGTAAAATAACTTTTTTTTTTTCACAGATGATAGCTGAAAGGACAGGTATTCAGAGGAAAAGCTAGGACTTTTACAACTGATCTTGCCTAACACTGAGCCTAGTTTGAGTGTCTTTTAGTGCTGTCATCAGAAGGCACCAGGAAATTAGGCTTTTCAGCTACCACCAGTGTGCAATTTCTATCACAAAAACATGTTGTAGCCTAATTGTGTCAACCGAGCAATTATGCGCTTTAGAGGAAAAGGCTGGATTTTTTTTCTCCTGTTACTAGTCTATGATTTGATTAATTTGCAAGTGCAAGACAAAACGAGATGGAAGAAGGGCTCTCTTTTAGGTTCATTCTTCAAGGTACATACTAAGTTGCAAGAACTAAACACTTCAGTGAGCGAATTGTACAACAACTCGCACAGACCTGAAGTTGGTTGACTCAAAAGAAATTAAAAGTATCAGAAATATATTAAAACCAAATTCTCAGCTATGTCAAGCTTTAATTAAAAAAGAACTAATAGCAACACAACACAGAATTGCAATATTTTATGATGTGACTTTGCAAACATCATGCGAACAGCATCAAAATTATGCCAGGAAATATTTAAAACCTCACATAGATATTTTCCAGAATTAGTAGAAAAAGTCATGTGTTTCATGTCAAGAAGCTTAGGCATGAAAAATTTTTCAGTGTGGTCTCTCTTGCTCACAGCAAGAATGGTAACTTCGTGATTCATTTTCTGTATGTATTTGATGGTTCTTCTGATACTGTAGCAATCTAAGTAAAGCAAATATTTCACTTCTTTCACAGTTAAAAATTTGTTCTCGCTAGGTTATTGTAACTACAGAAACAATATTCCAGCTAGTTCACCTAGCCTTTTACACCCTAAGCATATCTCCAATGTATATGACACATCCATTTACTTATAAAGTAACAGATGTCAGCTGTACAGAAAACCAGAAAAAAATGGAAAGGGGGGAAATCACACACTGTAAACATTGTAAACAGATCTGTCTTAGACATTGTCCTGGGTTCAGCTGGGATAGAGTTAATTTTTACAGGAACCTGGGAGGTGGGGGGGCATAGCCGGGGCAGCCGACCTGAACTAGCCAAGGAGCTATTCCATACCATGTGACATCATGCTCAGTATATAAATGGGGAGCGGGTCGGGGGGAGCTCTCTCGACTTTCGGTGGGGGAAGTGGCGGAGCGTCAGGTTCCAGGTGGTGAGCAGTTGCACTGTGCATCACTCTTTTTGTATATTCTTTCATTAGTACCGTTGTTGTTGTTGTAACCTTTTTTTGTGTTGTCCCAGTAAACTGCCCTTATCTCAACCCTCGAGGTTCCAGGTTTTTTTTCTTTTCTCTCCTCCACCTCCTCCCTATCCTGCTGGAGGGGGGCGGGAGGAGTGAGCGAGCGAGCGGCTGCGTGGTCCTTTGTTACCGGCTGGGCTGAAACCACGACAGACATAAACTTAAAAATATCTGCTGGAGCTGCCCTTTTTAATACATAAAATTCTTTGCCCTGTAGTGTACCTCTTCTTTAATATATTAGAAAAGTTTTAATTAGCTAGAAAAAGCTATTTGTAACTAAGAGGAACCTTTTGTCAGTCTAAGAAATGAGAGAAACATATTGTTTTCAAACTATTCATTTTGACATTTACCTTAATTTTAATTTTCTATTCTACAAAATTTACACAGTGTGCCAGTGAAAGTAACAACAAAAATTGATGCTACAAGCAAAGACCAAAGTCTATCCATGATGCCAAAAAATACTAGTGAAATAACACATCTAATTTAAATCTACAACATGTGACAAATTCATCTCTTTCTGTCCCATGATGCAGAACCATACAAAATTCTGTATTCTGATGTGCTGTTTCCACGAAAACTGGGGTAGCACAAAAAGAAAAGGGAAGCATTTAAACAATCGTTTTAGCATTGTCTCCTTCCCTGCAATCATTTGAAACCTCTTACCCAGTTTCTACCAAGTAAGCAAGAGTTAAAAAAACCCAAAAAACAAAAAACAAGATTTTTTTTTTTTTTAAAACCTTTACAAGCAAAATAGCAACATAAAAGTGACAGAAAGGCTGTGGAATAAACTCATTTCTTTTTCAACAGAGAAGACATATATGAAAACATTTTGAACACACTACACACAGAAAAAGCTCAGATTACTCTATTAAGTATCAGAACACACCCTCCTAAACCAAGGATTTTCTTTGTGATAGCTAACAAAGGAAGAGGTGAATATGCTAAATGGTAGCCTTTACATAATTAAGTTTAAAAGTCAGCCAGCTGCAAGTCAATTCATGAGAAAGCAGGCTCCATTAGCTGACAGATCTGCTTGTTAGCTGTAAAAGTAAGGATTGTTCAAGTATCCCTATTGCATTTTCTAATACGGATTTAGCTGCCTAATTTTAAACAGAGAGAGGGAACTGCAGGCAGTAAGTGCTCTTGGGGCTTTAGGATATTTGGAATTTTTTCCTCTCCGTGAAACAGTTCTCAGTGCTCTCAAGAGTACAGGCTTTAGCAAGAAAGCTAAGGGTATATTCCCAAAGGTAACTGGTGAAATGGCTGACAGTTTGTTAACATCACATTCATTTACTACCACTGACAGGCTGAATCTTTCCATTTTTAATGCTGGAGGATAACCACCCTTATGTTTTTGTGAAAATGATAGCAAGGTACCTTAAATTACCCCTAAGGGATTTGATTTTGTTGTCTTGATTTTTTTGGCTTTAATTTAAGAAAAAAATTAAAATGCACATTCAATTCATCTTGCTCTGTGTGTGTATGAATAAAGCCAGAAAAATCTAAGAAATCACAGAACATTTTTATAAAGGCAAAATTATTCCATGCATATACAGAACAGGACACATGTATATTCTGAAGCCTCGGGAAAGTGATGCCAGAGGAGGGACAAACTGAAATTAGTTCAGCAAAAGCCCGCATAGCACAACAGTCAGAAATACTAAGCTTCCCACTGCATGGTACAGTTTTTGCTTTGGTCAGGTACTTAATCTAAGAAAATTGCAAACAGTGATTTAATCCTGCAATCAGCAATGCAAGTTTTCAGTTCCCTAGCTGAGAATTTCCTTGTTTTCTACTACCAACTTGGTTTGGACTTCAAACATAAAGCAAGCCCAATTCATTGGATTGATAAAATTAATTTTTTGAAGGGGGAAAAAAAGACTCTTCCTATAAGTATGATAAAAGGTCTTAATATTTTCTCCAATAATCCAGAATTGGCATGCTTAACAGATTCATTGTTGTTAATTTAATTATATTTACATTTTCTGTTTATTAACTCGGAAGAACTTCTCAAACACACAAGATTCTGCCAGCAGAGGCTAATTCATCTGAGAAATGTTGATCTTTTATTCGTTTGTCTTCCTGCCACATGCCCCAGGCAAGTATGTAAGTTATATTCAGTGGTCCAGGTTGTTGAAAATAAATTGAAGAAATTTATTATAAAGTTTGAAAGTTTAATAAAAGTCAAAAAACTTAAATTGAATCTCCTCTCACTGTCACCAAAGTATTAAGTGACAAACCTGATTATCCAGAAAGAAAATTTTAAGGTTTTAATCATTTTACAAAACAGTAGACATCTGTGTGTGCACACATGTGTAAGTACTCATGCACAAACTCTGCTACAGCTTACATCTCCTGCCTACCAATTTTTTTTTAATTGGGGTGGGGGGGTTTTTTGGTTTTTTCTTTTCACATAAGAGGTATCAGGGCAAAACAAGGAAAGTGCCCTTGGAGGAAACAAACAAGGATACACTAAAATTATGAATATTTGTGAACAGACTCAAAAAGTTATTTTACAATTAAAAAAATTAAAACTAAATAGGTTGGGAATAAATGGGCAAATGAAACCATTTTTATTTGAATCTCCTTACAATATGGGCAGATGTGGATAGACCTAGAAACAGGAGTTAACAGAGAGATAAGCTAGGAACATGACTTAAAAATTGGCATTCTGTATGAACTTGTATGACAAACTGTAGACGTAGACCAAAGTAGGTACAATCAGACTAGCTAGAGTCTACCTATGACTTTACAGGTCATAAAACTGCACCTGTAATGATGCAGCTGCTTTGCAACTGTAGAAAACAACCACCAAATTGTACTTCAAAAAATCAGAAATAAAAAGGCTCAGATTATATGGAATTTCAATTTGGTTGAAAACAGAAATCAGGATATTCCACTGCTTTGACAAAGGAATTGCATTCTAAGCTAAATATTACAGAGATATTCTAATATGCTGTCATTCTCCATGGGATATTTAGTTCATTAATTTGGCCACAGAATTCCATAAGGCAAAGGCTTTGCAAAGAAACTTGCAGTGTGAAGGCTGTAACAGGGTCTCTGAGCCCTTTAAACACTCAGTAGAGCAGTGGACCCAGGTCTGTAAAAAAAACAGGCACAGCTGCCTAGGTCATAGCATGAGACTGATATTCCCAAGCAGCAAATTTAAAAGAGGTAAGGAAAAGGACTAGATTATTGCCTCCAAAAGGCAGTGACTCAGCAGGTGGAGGAGGCTGGTCTCCTGCCAGACAGAGAAGGACATTGCTTCCCAACATGGAGGCATTCTGTGAAGTTGCTCTATCATGTCTTACTAAAATAAAAGACTGAGTCTGAAATTTCACATCGGAGTGTCTGTGTCCTAGAAGACAGCAGAAAACCCGATCTATTCACAGAGAGGAAAGAACAATAGCTTCTTTTAATAAATAAGCCAAATTAGATATACATGGCAGCAAGCCTCCCTAACTTGGGAAGAATTTTTGTTTCTGTAAGATGAAGAGTAAGCAGATTTTTCTTTCCAAGAAACCCGGAAAGAAAGAATCTTTTTTTCATAGACTCCAGTTCCTTAAGAAACAGTTTCAAAATCTAAGTACAAAGATAAAACTTTAAAGTTTGGGTGTTCTCCTAAGAAAACTAGGAATAAATAAGAGGAAATGATGTTTCAGATTTGTAAAGGGCAACTCCATGGAAAAAAACCCACATTACTAAGTCAGAAAAAAACCTGACCTATCAACAACTTTTATTGCAAATGCCAGATAAAAGAAATTACACATAAAATGTCTTCATCTTCAATAATATAAGAGATCGATTGCCTATTGTATTCTAAGATCAGTCTCATTTTTTCTAATCAATGCAGTATTCCCCTAAAAAAATACTTAACTGGAAGTAGATCAAGTACAATTGAATTCACACGTATAAATATTCATTTATTATTATTTTTTTCTAATATGACCTACATATTAGAATACATCAGCAGAACGAAGATGGTACACAGTTCCACAGTTACGTGTTTGTCTAGTCTGTGAAATTGTAGTTTACTTGCATTTTTGCGTTTTAGTGACCTCTGGTGGTTACATTCGAAACAACTTGCTGTTCACCGATTACTTGAATAAGAACTTAAAAAAAAAAAAAGTAAATTAAAAAATGGGAAAGCCATTAATTCTTCAAAACCCAACAAATTAAAGGCTTTTGGCATCTAGTATGTGCAAGTTAACTTTAGCCTGTAAAATGAGGATTCTTTTCTTTCCTAAAGTTTTTCTGCTTCCTCATGACTTAATGTTTCTACTATTTAACAAATTGTTTAAGCAACAACAAAAAGGTTAATGGTGCAGATTCAACTTCAAAGATAGAGGAACTATCCTTAAATAAATGCATAACTGGGTAAAAGACAATAGGGGGCAGAAATGAAGAGCCAAATTTTAACATGTAAGGACCAGCAGTGGTCTCCTGCACCAGTCTCTATTAGGTCCTGCAGTACTTTAAAAGTACAAAAGAAATCACAAATAACTGGATGAGTGCATAATGAGGTAACAAAGAACTGCAAAAGGGCCATTACTGAGTGATAAAAATTGGAAAGAAAACTTGGTGTACACAGCATGGTACACATGGGGGGAAAAATAATTCCAGAATCGCATCTTCACGAGCTCTGAACTGACTTTTCACACTTGGGAACAAAATTTTACAGGCTACAGGACATAGTTCCACAGAGAGATCACCTCTGTCTAACTGAGGGCAAAAAAGCAAACAGTATTAGAAGTTACTAGGAATGGAAGAGGAAACAAAATGGAGAAATAACTACCAATAGATAGATCACTCATATACCTTTAGTCTGTAAGACCTGGATCACAGAGAGTCATTTTAGATTATGTTGTTCTGACTAGCTACAGCTTGGTTTTGACATTTCCTAAATCACAGCAGCCACCAAGAAACTTCAGCTGGAGCAACGTCTGGCTCATATAAGAGGATAAATTACAGCATTATATTTTAATACAGTATCTAATGCTGGTTTAAATGGTTAGTTTATGGTTTTTTTAGAGCGTCACAAAACATACAATAGCTGACAGTCCACAAGAATGTTCAACAAACTCACAGGTTCATCTAGTTCCTTTGGGGGGAACAGAGGGGAACGCAATCAGACTCCCTCCTACTTTTCCTATAAAAGAACTATCAAGTTTGTGTACTGCTTACAGTTATCTGATTTTAGATTACATATGCAAAAATAAATTTGAAGACATTAAAATTTTTCCTCATTCTAATTTTTTGCAAGCATTCTAAAATATTTTTAGAATTCAGATATACTACTTTGGGAGAAAAAACTTGGAATGAAGGTCATTACAGCAAGCACAGCAGATGCCTTTTATACAGTATTATAACTCAGATTTGTTAACTTAAAAATAAATCCATTTTTTTCCCAATGAATGCGTATAAAAATTAATTTTAATTCACATAAGAATGGGGCCAGAAAGTGATAATGAAAATTAATTTTCCTTTCTAGACCTTTAGTTTAAACGTCACTGGTCTCAGGCTTAACATGCTTTTTATAGTATATGCATATTTCTAAAAATGCTGAATTCCATTTGTAAACAATTTTCTATGTTCATATAAAAAACCCAGAAAAACTGGAAACATTTTGAACAAAATATAATATTATAGCTCAATGTAAAGCTACTTCAGTCTATTGCTTTTACATACACAAAACAGACTAGGACATATATTTTCCATGATGAAAACTGGGAAGCTTCCGGTGACTGGAGTGCAGCAATGGATGGCTATAAGCTCTTCAGAAGGGATAGGCAAGGTAGAAGAGGTGGTGGGGTGGCTCCCTATGTTAGGGGGTGTTTTGACTGTACAGAGCTACATGATTGTGATGACAAGGTGGAGTGCTTATGGGTAAGGATGAGAGGGAAGGCCAACAAGGCAGATATTGTGCTAGGAGTCTGTTATAGACCACCCAAACAGGTTGAGAGACAGATGAATCATTCTACAAGCAGCTGGCAATAATCTCAGAATTGTGTGCCCTTGTCCTTGTGGGGGACTTTAACTTTCCAGACATCTGCTGGAAATACAACACAGCAGAGAGTAAGCAGTCTAGGAGGTTCCTGGAGTGTGTGGAAGATAACTTCCTGACACAGCTGGTAGGTGAGCCAACCAGGGGAGGAGCCTTGCTAGATCTATTGTTTATGAACAGGGAAGGACTGGTGGGAGGTGTGATGGTCGGAGGCCGTCCTGGGCTCAGCGACCATGAAATGATAGAATTCTCAATTCTTGGCGAGGCAAGGAAGGGGGTTAGCAAAACCACCACTCTTCAAGGCACTGGTTGAGAGAGTCCCCTGGGAGATGGTCCTGAAGGGCAAAGGGGTCCAGGAGGAATGGACATTGTTTAAGAAGGAAATCTTAATGGCTCGGGACCAGGCTATTCCCATGTGCCACAAGTCAAACTGCCGAGGAAAACAACTGGCCTGGCTGAACAGGGAGCTTTTGCTAGGAGTCAAGAAAAAAAGGAGAGTTTATCATCTCTGGAAGAAAGGGCAGGCAACTCAGGAGGAGCACAGGGATCTTGTTAGGTCATCCAGAAAGGAAATTAGAAAGGCAAAAGCTCACCTAGAACTCAATCTGGCCACTATTGTAAGGGACAACAAAAAATGTTTTTACAAATAAGTTAACAGTAAAAAGAATCCCAAGGAGAATATCTATCCTTTAATGGATACAGAAGGGAATGTTTTAAGGCTGAGATACTTAATGCCTTCTTTGCCTCAGTCTTTAATAGGGAGACCAGTCATCCTGAGGGTACTCTGCCCCCTGACCTGGAAGGCAAGGATGAAGAGCAGAATATACTCCCCTCAATCCAGGAGGAAATAGTTAGTGACCTACTACACCATCTGGACACTCACAAATCTATGGGACCAGACGGGATCCATCCAAGAGTACTGAGGGAACTGGCGGAGGTGCTTGCCAAGCCACTCTCCATCATCTATCAGTGTTCCTGGTCAACAGGGGAGGTCCCAGAGGACTGCAGGCTTGCCAATGTGATGCCCCTTTACAAGAAGGGTCCGAGGGAGGATCCAGGGAACTACAGGCCTGTCAGACTGACCTTGGTACCAGGGAAGGTTATGGAACAGTTCATCTTGAGAGAACTCACATGGCAAGTCCAGGACAAGCAGGGGATCAGGCCCGGTCAGCATGGGTTTACGAAAGGCACATCCTGCTTGACCAACCTGATCTCCTTCTATGACCAGGTGACCCACCTAGTGGATGAGGGAAAGGCTGTGGATGTTATCTACCTCGACTTCAGCAAGGCCTTTGACACTGTCTCTCATGGCATACTCCTTGAGAAGCTGCCACCTCATGGCTTGGACAAGTGTACTCTTCGCTGGGTAAAAAACTGGCTGGATGGATGAGCCCAGAGGACTGTGGTGAATGGAGTTAAATCCAGTTGGCGGCAGGTCACAAGTGGTGTTCCCCAGGGCTCGGTGTTGGGGCCAGTTCTGTTTAATATCTTTATTACTGATCTGGACGAAGGGATTGAGTGGACCCTCAGCAAGTTTGCAGATGACACCAAGTTTAGAGGCAGGGTCAATCTGCTCGAGGGTGGGAAGGCTCTACAGAGGGATCTGGACAGGCTGGATCGATGGGCTGAGGCCAACTGTATGAAGTTCAAGAAGGCCAAGTGCCAGGTCCTGCACTTGGGTCACAGCAACCCCATGCAGCGCTACAGGCTTGGGGAAGAGTGGCTGGAAAGCTGCCCAGCAGAGAAAGACCTGGGGGTGCTGGTTGACAGCCAGCTGAATATGAGCCAGCGGTGTGCCCAGGTGGCCAAGAAGGCCAACGGCATCCTGGCGTGTATCAGAAATGGTGTGGCCGGCAGGAGCAGGGAGGTGATTGTTCCCCTGTACTCGGCACTGGTGAGGCTGCACCTCAAGTACTGTGTTCAGTTTTGGGCCCCTCACTGCAGGAAAGACACTGGATTGCTGGAACGTGTCCAGAGAAGGGCAACCAAGTTGGTGAGGGGCCTGGAGCACAAGTCTTATGAGGAGCAGCTGAGGGAGCTGGGGCTGTTTAGTCTGGAGAAAAGGAGGCTGAGGGGAGACCTTATAGCTCTCTACAACTACCTGAAAGGGGGTTGTAGTGAGGTGGGTGCTGGTCTCTTCTGTCAGGTGGCTGAAGATAGGACAAGAGGAAATGGCCTCAAGTTGCAGCGAGGGAGGTTTAGGTTGGATATTAGGAAAAATTTCTTTACTGAGAGGGTTGTCAGACATTGGAATGGGCTGCCCAGGGAAGTGGTTGAGTCACCATCCCTGGAGGTATTCAAAAAGCACGTAGAC
Source organism: Harpia harpyja (assembly GCF_026419915.1). Lineage (NCBI taxonomy): Eukaryota > Metazoa > Chordata > Aves > Accipitriformes > Accipitridae > Harpia > Harpia harpyja. The sequence goes on along the minus strand of NC_068940.1, from coordinate 52,766,184 downwards.
AAGGTACTCCAGAACATGGTTTAGTGGGCATGGATGATGGTCGGACTCGATGATCTTGAAGGTCTTGTCCAATCTAAATGATTCTATGATTCTAAGCTAGGGAAACTATCGCTGAATATATTAGTGGTAAACTCCTAAACAAACACCTAAAGCCAAGAGTTATATGGACATCTCAAAATTACTTCTGAGTATCTTCACTGGAACTTTTGAAAGTTAAATATCAGAAAAATCTGCCAGATACAAGAGCGCACTTAAATCGCAACCTGGAATTCAACTGACATGCAACTGTCAATACTGAAAGACTTTGACCAAACTTCAATGACTGTAACTGTAAGGACCCTTTCCCCACTTTGTAACTTTATAAAATAAACAAAACCCCTAGGTAATAACAATAAGGGTTTGATTTCAGCTTTTACTACAAAATGGAAATGTTAAGCAACATAGCAAGATAATCATAATCATTCTCAATATTCATTAAGAAGAAACCAGAGGGACCTAGAACAAAAAATTCCTTAGCTGTGTTGCCAAAAAAGTCAGCTATTAACCAGTAACTACATGTTCCTACATGCCAGATCTGCACAGCATGGAGGCATATTTGCTACGTATGTTTAGCAGTCATTTCTCACATTCAAACACCCATTACATTCAAATCCTGACTTCACCTCATGAAGTGGAAATAATGTCACATTCACACTTTTAACAGATATTAAACAGCAGATTCTGTCAAGTTTATGCAATTTGTGTGCATGTCACATGCAAAAAAAGGACAGTAAGATCACTTTGTCTAATCAATCTTCTGTTTAAGTCAACTACTGAGCATGCAAAATGAAAAAACTATTAAAATACTTTTCTTCCCCCCCAAAAATTACTTGCCCTTCATTACATACATTCTTCAAGAACTGTGAGGAATCTCAAATTAGTCCCATCTCAATTACATTTTGGAAAAAAGGATTTCTAAGAATCAATTATACTATTCTTATACTAATTATAATAATTACATTTCAGGATAACCAAATATGTCAACACTTTCTTCTTGTTATACACACATGCACAAGAAGTATGACAGTGACTACTTAATTTTCTGAAAAGGAGAGAAAAAGGCTAGAGTTTTATCCTTGGTGGGTAGTTCTGCCACAGGTTAGTAAAGATCAGAACCACAACTACATAGAATAAACTCGGAATTTTATACATTTAATCAATTGAATTAATTATATTCCCATTTACACATGAGAAAAAGCAGGGTTCAAAAAAAAAAAGAAAAGCTGTGAAAGTTTCTGACAAATAGTAAAAGCATTAATGCTCCCCCCCCCCCCAAAAAAAGGAAAGTTACCTCAGAAACAGGCACATTTTCTCCAAGTTCAGATGTGTGTAATGCCAGTAAACCAATCACTCGAGCAACTTTGGCACGTCTGCATATCAAATAAATTTTTTGTAGGTGCAGAAAAACTATTTCAAATATATCACAAAAACAATTGTGTCTTGTTTATATTCTACACAGATCGCTAAGGCCAGGAAATATTTGAAGTGCTATTTACAGCTCAGATTTTCTTCTTATTTCTATTTTCTTTGTATCATCAAATTATTTCAGTATTTCAGCTCAATTTAGCAATAAATTCATGCATAAAGACATTTCTTTCCGTTAGCACTGGAGAATGAAGATTCTTTAGTTTGTTATAGTCTCACTAATGTCATGCTCACATTCAGTTTTCTTATAACACAGAAAACCCCTATAGATCACTTTAAACTTTTCAGTATAGCTGACAAAACACAAATTAAATCTGTATCAGCAAATCAGTTTTAAATGTTTCAATAAAGAAAAAAATGGAATAATAAAATCAACATTTATGAAACAGCAGAGGGCACTATCACGTGGAAATATTTGACAGGCATTTAAAAAAGCTACCATTACAGCTATTTTACTACTATTTATACTATTATGGTATGGGTTGGTTTACAGTGATTATAGGCAACATGATTTGATACACTAAATTGTTTAAATTCTAGATAAAATTTTAGAGATTTTTCATAATCTTTGGCCCTGTAGAATAGCAATATATTAATTAAATGCTTAAAAAATTCAATGTTATATACACCATCATACTGTCAGTCAGGTACCACAGCAGTCTGACACGCTAAAACACTCCTCAAATACCCTGTTAAATAATATCTTTAATAAAATTCAGTGATAATTCCGTACTTGAACAAATTAATTTAAAACAATTGTTACTTACATATCCCAGTTGGCGGCTGCACGCAGCTGCTGTATCAATATAGGAAACTATAGTTTAAAGAAGATAAATAAACATTAGTGAATTTCAGTGATCTGATATGTCCCAATGATAAACAAAATCATCAAAATATCAGTAATTTCATAAATATGTATTTGGATAACATTTGCAAAAAGTATTATAGACAACTACTGTAGATATTGTCCAAACACTGATAAAAAAAAAAGGCTGAGAGTAAAAATACAATTTCTTTCTATATTCGTGCCTTAAACTAAACTGGTAAACATATATCAGTGTGTTAAAAAAACAAAACACTTTTTTTGTTATGAATAATGCTATGCAGAGGAAAAAAACTCTGATACTTTCATCTAAAAACACAGAGATCATCATGTAGGATTAACCAACAAGTATTTAATAAATTAAATTTATTTTGTGAGAATGGACAGAAATAGTTGGCAAATACTAGAATAATGAATGGACTGCTTAACACATATAATCAGCCACTCAAGAACCAAACTACATAATTACTACCTCATTTCTAAAATGTTCTGTTAATTGGCCATTCAGTTACTGGATTATTGTCCCCCAAGTTCTCCAATGATAATGGAATACACCTTCCAGCAATTCTGTTTCCTGTTTTCACAGGAATTCTATGGCATAAGACATATTATTGCTTCCAACCTGAATGTTCATGATGGAGTTTTTCTGGCAGTGCAATTTTGTCTTTAATATCTCTATATCCAACGATGACATGTGTCAGAATATGACTTAGGTGCATTAGTATAATTGTAGGAGAACAAGGTAGTTTACTTTTTATTAAATAAACTGAAAAGTGCACATCTCAGGATAGCCTCTGTGATACTTTTACATAATGGGAAAAATAAGTCTCTTTCTCTTCTGCACTTGCAATACTCTGAGAAATATGTTAAACCACTGCAGAGGATACTAGTAAAATTGTTTGTCTGGTAGAAAATTATTCTTGAAAGGTGAAACCACCATTCAGGTATACACTAGAACAGACTCTTCAGGGAGCACTCTCACTCTTGCAAGCAATGCTTAAAGTTTTACTGCATGTTCTTTAGAAACCTTCTTTAGAAGGTTTTTCTTCCTATTCTTTACAGACATATGGCGAAATAAAATTGATCTAACAATTCAAACATGACTTTTTTGAGTCTTCTCTACCACTTAATGAGTTATGAAGACTAACATTTCATTGTATGTTATTTCACGTTCTCCATCAAGGTTAGTTTTTACCCCAACCTTTTTACTAATACAACAAATCTATATGTAAATGTATCTGAAATCTAAGAGAAATAATTAGTTTCCCTCAGCTCTTTTAAAAAACCTGACACAGAATTTAGTAATTTTTTTCATTATTTTGTACTTAATTTGCCATATTATTTTTGTCAGTACACCAATGATTTCTTGAAATATAACTAAAAGCAGCTGATTTTTGCTACAATGGCAAGTATGTAAACCACATTGATTCCTTCAAAGCTTTATTATTTACCAGCTGAGAGCTAATTAGCCTGCTTGCATTTTCCTTGTGGACAGCCACAGTACACAGATAGTACAGTAAGTTCAGTTTAGAACGTGCTGCTCCTGTATTCTTCTCGGTGGAATCAAGCAGTGAACATACTCGTTGCAAGAAGTCATTCCAGTCCATGTCTTTCATAGATGATAGCTTCTCAGCTAACCGTAAGAAGCAAACAAGTAGTTAAAGATAATGGATCTTTGATGTTGCTTTAACACAATAGAAAGTAACATCAACATGAATAAATAAGTTCCAAAGTTTGAATCTAATTTTAGTATTTAAAATATGAAACAAACATGTTATAATTCATGTCTGAATATTATAGAAATCAAAAAAGAAGAAGAGAAACAAAGCATAAAAATGTAGCAATAAAAGCCTCAAAACATTTTTGAAAGTGCAACCCTGCTAAGTCCTTGGACTTCATTTAAGTAAACATTTACTGGCAGTATATTTAGGAAAGGTAGTAGTTGTTGTCCTTAATCTTTATTAATACTTAATAAAAAAGTACAGTTTCATTGGAGTAAATTTGAGGCAAAACCTAATGAAATTCAGTGAAATCTCCTCAGAATTAATAAACTGAAAATGTGTATAGTTATTCATATAGGTAGGTATCCATCTAGTGGAGCCTTAGTAGTCTCAAAACATAGATGACTTCAGAAGCAACACAAATAAGTCACGAGGACGATTAACATAAATCCCGTGGTTCTATTCACTGACCACTGTACATGAATAGAGATTTTTCAAAGACTTTCTTATCTGTCTCAATGGATAACTTCACTCTAGCAGCCACACATTCCCTCTGTTTCTGTTAGTTATTAATAACTTATCTGCCATCCTGATACGCTCCAGTACAGAATACTTAAGAGCATGTCTTCTGTCTTTTACTCCAATTTCACACTTAAGTAACAACACCTACTAACGAAGGCAATTATAATTCACATTAGTAAAGGTGAAAAGAGGTTTGTATTTCAGGTATTTATCTTAATTTTTCCATACTGTCTTTAATCATTATTGATGAGCAGCATCAAATTCAGTATCTTCAAAAACAATCAGAAAGTTGTCTAGAAAAAAGCTACAATCCTGAAAGTGTTACAATCACAAAAAACACTGTCCCATATTAAATAAATACTGACAACAATAGTTAAACATGTCAGAACATCAGTGTGATAATTTAGCTATTTAAATGCAATATGAAATAAAATACCACCCCCTTAGGCACTTGAATCTGAGCATTTTTGCCTAGGATGTTAGCCAAATAAAAAATATTTTCTGTTGCTACAATCTTCATTGGGAGACTGGGGGACATTGTGTTTCTTTCCAACTATAAAATTTCTTCAACAAATTAACTCTCCAAAATACAAACTTTATAGAAAGAAAAAAGGAACTTTTATGTCTAGGAAGAAGTGCTACATGAATTCTAGAAGGCCTACATATCTGGCTGACATCTCTCTTCAAGCACAGTAAAGTGTACTAATACTTCCTTAAATAGAGTAGAGGAAATTTTCCAGGGGAAGAAACATTACACTCATGACAATGAGCAGCCTTTTGTTTCCAGAAATAACAGCTTCATTTCTAGACAATAAAAACTAACAACAAAAAACCAAACCCCAAACAACTCCACACTATCTTTTGGGACATGATTCCCATAATATTTCATGATTAAAGGTGGGACCAGCAAGGCTGCCTAGTTTTACAGCTGATCAACACTGCACATTTTAAGATGCTGTTTTCATTTGCTTCTCTACTTTTGTCAGATTTTAATGTATTTGGCTGAATATTTCAGTTAAAATATCTCAGTTTTTTACAAAAAAATAACACAAGTAAAAATATGCTAGTTTTCACACACTAAAACAGTGTTGACTGTCTCATTTTAAAAGCTTTTGAGCATGGGCTTTTAAGTGAAGAACGGAGAAGAGAAAGGAAGGGCATATAACTTAGCACTTAAAAAGACTACCCAAAATTGGTCTAGCTAAAAACATTACATATGCAACTTCAGTTTCATAAAAGTTAAGAGTTCTGCAACTGTGACAGGTCATCATCTACAAAGAGAGGCTACAGGTCTTGTGATAGCAACTTACACCATTATATGCACAACTTTAAGTTTTAGCAACTTCAGCAGATCCATACCTGAATATGTTGGTAGAGGTAAAGTTTTCAAGTCAAATCTAACTGGTACTTGCTTCATTATCTGGAAAAATAAACAAATACATTACAACTAGTTTTAATACATTTCTGGAAATCTCTAAGTAGTTGAACAGGAAAACACAAAGATGCAAAAATTGTACAGGATGGGTGTACAAACCACTGTTCATTACTGAAGCATTTTCCACAGTTTTCTGGTATGTATTTCTTCCAAGCAGATATTTGTGATAACTCTATGTTTTTAATATAATTAAACTGTTAGTGTTTCCATACTTTTTTTTCATGGGAATACAAAATGATAGGATTTTTTCAGTTTACATTTTTATCTTGCTTGTATGCGGAAAAATACTTACATTTGAGCTTCAAAAGCTACAGAAAGGAACTATGCAGCTGAAAGCTCATGAAATGTTTTAGTAATTCATTGCCATACAGTAAATACATATATATACACTAGATGATTCTAGAATGTAAAAAGTCATATTATCACCAACTAATCATTCGTAAGGTATGGGTTTTTTTCCCCACAACACATCATTTTCTGGTACATTGTGAAAGTGGATGACTGCTCAGTGATTTTCAGTAACTAAGGCATACAAAGAAGGTAACTGCATACTGGAATTTAGCCTTTGACAGATGAAGCCTAGGTGTAACTAGAGAGCTATTTTCTAAAAAAGGTCTTCAATTCCAGAGATCTGCAGAACACAGGGAAATTTTTCAGTATAAGCTGACATTTGAGCTTTTAAAATTCTACCAGCATATAGTAAATCCCCTTCCAGGAGATTAAATTGCAAGTGCTTCAGCTTTACCCGGTGTCAGTATCATCCTTTAGTCTGAAGATCACCAAGTATGCAGTGACTCTGATTACATGTCCCTGGAATTTAGTGGGCTATTTTGCATTAATTCTGAGTCTGGCATTGCATGGTAAAGAGATTAGTCTCCATGTGCACATTCGTATGTACACTTACCCCTAATCTCATCTCTTATACTTGTAGTAAGAAGAGAAGCAGTAGAGGCCTAAGGCTTTGTGTTGGAGTCCTGAGACAGAACTAAGAATTTACAGAGGTGGCATTCAAATGCATAATTACCCTTGAAATTCTCCACTGGCAACAATGTCCCCCAGCCCAAACACATTAAAGCAGTATTGGTGGGTAGTTACTTTATCTAGCTGTATAAGATTTTTAAATTTTGAGAGTGTTAAGAATGCCATTAAAACAACCAAAAAAAAAAAAGTTATATGAAAGCAATACAGCAAGTAAAAGCTGTAAGACGCTCTTAATGAGCTAGATGGTCATTTCCAATGAAAAATGTTGTATTTCCTGCATCCACCACTTACTGAGTAAAGCTGTTAAAATGACGACTTTTTTTTTTTCCCCCCAGAAATAAAAGGAAGACTAAAGGGGCTCTTGCCTATCATTCCTTCTACCAATACTACACGTGCCCATACATGCACATTACACTGTCATTGCAGTGCAGAGCTCTGATTCTATTTTGGTCTTCCCTTTGCTGTCAAGCAAGTGTCAGTCTCTGTTCAAGAGACTCATCACAAACTGCTATCACATTAGAATCCATATGACAGAAATTGGATGGACATTTCTTGTAACTTCTGGTTGTCTTTTCCAGAGAAAATAAGTTCATATTTATTAGAAACATTATCACATCTAAAGTTTAAAGAGGAACAAAAGTTATTCTGTAAAGGTCTAACTCCTAATCTAGAAGGCTTCATAGATGGCCATGTTTTGAGTATACCAAAACACAGTTTTGTGTTCATTCAAGTAACAGATATCAAACCAATTTATCAGAAAACAAATCTACAAAAGCACCGAACACAGCATTTAGTAGCTTCTATTTCTTGTAAGACATTATTTAATATTAGTATTCACTCCCAAAATAAATCCTTGAAATTAGCAACACAAAACAATTGTAAAAGACTGCCAAAAAATTGCATGGAGAGCTTGCCAGATGACTGGGTGGAACTGCTTTAAAATGAGAGTTATAAAATACAGGAAAGGAGTTTCAGCCTGATTAAAGATTTATCTGCAAAAATAGTCTCACCCACAAGGTCCTGAATTTTGTATTTTATTTTGTTATACCTTTGGATTATCAATGATTGGTGTTATGATAAGATCAGATTCAGTGTAAATGAGCTCTTTCAATGTTGACTCCATATCCTGCTGACTTGAGCACATATTTTTAGCCTAGAACAAGAACAAAGTTTATAAAAAAACTGTTTTGCACAAAAAAAAAAAAAAGAAAGTTTATGGTTACTCCCCAAACATTTCATTTAAACATTATATCACACAGTTTGACCATGTAAACAACATATTCTACATTACTTTTTATTTATGTAGTAGCAGATAGGGCCAACTAAAAATTATGATAAAGAAACATGTTGGAAGAAAAAGCATCAGATCCAAAAAGTAGAGTGAGAAGAAAGAAGATTGCGTTATCCCTTTTATACACTGGAAAAAAAAGGAGACTAGGCATCTTTCTTAACTCTTACATCTGCAGTTCTGCAAGTATTTTTTTTTCAAATAACTTGCACACTGTAGGAACTGCTTTCCTGTTATCTTTATGGAAGGATGGAGAAGAAAGTTGATTTTGTCACAGACTTCAGACTGAAATTCTAACTCTAAAGATACCACCATCCCTTAATATTATTTTTCTACTCACCTTTTCAAAGCATGAATCTCTTTGTGGAGAATTTTGGATTGGGGCAGTAGTAGAATCACTTACTTCTACTGCAGTACTAGTTCTAGGTGTGGGACGAGAACTTAAACAAAAGAAAAAAAAACAACAAAGACTACAGATTAAGTTTCACTGTAAACTACTTTTTTGTTGCTCTTTTGAAACTTTCATGCCATACGGTAAACTTTCAAAGCTGACAAACACAAATGATGCTATGCCTCATCCATCAACTAAAAATGAACTTCCTGTCTTTAAATATGTCCTGACAAGGTTAGGACTTGTTTCTCGGTTAGAAATGGGAAGGACCGGCTTGTTTCTTTTTTTGTTGTTGTTGTTTAATCAATGTAATTTGATTATTTTCTCACCCACGGTCACTCTCCAAATTGGATGCTAAACCATGATTATCTTAATTCCTAATTACAAACAACATACCAAGACAATTAACTTGACAAAAAAATTGCAAATTATTTTATGTTATTCTCTTCTGACTGCCAACTCTTGGCTAGGTAATGAGAATTAAAAACTGCCTAATTCTCATGTATGAATGTGAACTGGGTTTACTTTTCAGTTTTTCTTTTTAAAAATCCTGTCTGCTAATTAGAAAATGAAGAAAGGAGAGACAAGAACAGTGCAAATTTGCAATTTTCATAAAGCTGCTAGTGAACTTGATTTTTGTAGTATACATTAATTTAATTTAAAGCATGTAAAATCAACTTTAGAATTATTAAAATTGGCAGGCCAGGAAACTAATTCAATCAACAACTTAAAATGAATGCGTTTTCTTGATTAGTAGAAAGTAATATACACATTTAGTTGCAGATCAGTTTTATTTATTAGAAAAAGGAAGTAAATTAAAAATACAAACACAAAACAAAGTTAAAGATACTCATGCAAATCAATGATCAGTTGTTCTCATTCTTATCCTTATTTTGTTAATTAGGCATCTTTTATCTATTTTCAACAGAAACTCAAATTTAAAGGGCACAATGAAGGAGTGCCAAAATATTATCTACTGGCTAGATAAAACTACATAAAATATCCTAATTCTTATGGTAAAAAAAGTATCAGGATCTACTTGGAAGTTTCAGCACTCTTATTTCCTAAACCAAAAAAAGTATGATTTCTAGCTAGGAGGCTGAACAAATTATTCTAGGTTCCCACATGCTTCAAAACATGTAGATTTGTTAAATATTTTTTTTCCCCAAACATAATTTGCTTTCATATATGTTTTAGATACAGAAAATCTTTCCTACTTTTCCAGTTCTCAGCTGGTTTCTCAGTTTAAAACAAGACAAGTCATTGCTGAATTGAACTAGTTGAAATGAATAAAATCTATTCCCTTTGTACATGTAGAAGAAGCTACTGCTGTTAAAAGCTGATTAACCACTCCAGCAGCTAAGTAAACTCTGGTGCTAAGAGCCAGGTCAGCAGCTTCCTTTCACTTCAATGTTTTAAGACTTTAGTAGGTAACACATGCTGCTTTGAGAAGCTAAACCATTGAAGCAAAGAGAATTTCAGAAAATATTTTTTTTTTGTTTGTATTACATTTCAAATTTTGTATTAAAATAAATTTACTTATCAGAAATAAAGTATGTTTCTGTTAAAAATACATTATTTTTTTCTACTCTCATTCCTGATATAATTTTGATTACATGTTGTTATACTAAGGGTTTGTAATGCCATTTTATCCTTTGTTTTCAGCAGATTCCTAGAGCAAATAACAAATGCTATTTTAAATTACTAATAGTATAGGTTTAGATGTGACGATAGAAGTTACAAGCGAGATGAGAAGTAATACTTTATTAAAACCAACTGAAATAACTGGAAAAGTAGACACACTATCATGTACAAAAGCCCTATTTCAGGTTATGCAAGAAGCTTGAAACAGTATTTAATCTCAAACTGGAATATTTCTGCTTGATGACAATAAGAACAATATCTACTTTACTAGATAATCTTCTTGGCTTGAAAGCTAGTAAAAACTTTCAGCATCAGGCCTCAGCTAAAACAAATCACTGTTAAACCAATCACTGTTTTTTATTTAATAGTAGATTGTTACCAATAGTTTGTGATGAAAAGCTGCAGGCAGAATTTATTAGTGGATCTTAAGCCGAATGCTTATTCTTGTGTATTTAAAGTAAGCATAGTCAAAGCATATTGTCATATATATGAAGTAAGAAGGAAATAAAGTTCTAAATAAACTCTTCTGTTTAGACAGACAGCTAAGAAATCAAAAGTCTACTTCCAAAAAACAGTGTAATAAAGCCGTAAAAGCATTGCTTTAACTACGCACACTGCTTTTACAGCTCTTCAAAGGTGTCTTAATATTAATTAAACTGGTGATAGAAAATTCAAAAGGAGACACACTAACAAAAATGCTACAAACAGAATAATAAAATGTCTGAAGAGACCCAGGTAGGGGTGGGAGAGAGCCAAACCAAAAACATACAGGGTTTTCTAATTGTTCTGTAGGTTTTCATACCTGAGAAGAAATATGGATTCATTTGATTCACCATCAACTGCACTTTTGGGGCGCAATTCAGCCTGAGTTTCTACTGAAAAGAGAACATGAACTTGCATTGACGTTAAAAACAAATAAAACATAGGGAATAAACATGTTGGTAAAACTGACGAAATTCACAGGACACAAAATAATTCAAAATAACATCATGAACAACATTACCTATTTTGAAAGAATTGCTTGGTAGCTTAAAGTCTTCCCTTGAAGATGACAGGTTATCTAGATTTTTACGAGTATCCACTGGCTCTTTGGCACTCCAAGACACTGATGACTCTGTGTCTTCACTACTGTTTAATAAAAGATAATAATTACACAGATTAAAAAAAAAAAAGAGGGATCATATCCGTTATTTGTTGCATTATTAGCATACAATTTAGCTGTCATTCTCTAGAACAGCATACTATTGTAATATGTTACACATACTTTTCATATTAGTAATGGCAATGATGAAAAATAAGTTTACAGCAAGTAACTTGGAGAATATTAAAAATTCTCTAGCTCCCTCAATAAAACTTGCATGAAAGAAATTTAAAAAGTTAAATTATTACCCCATAATACCAGAGCTATTAAAAAAAAAAAATTAAAAGCTTTAGAGACCATTCAATATTCACAGGAAAAAGTCACAAACCTACTTCTAATAACAAAGTCTGTAGCCCAGATTAAGATCAATAAAAACTACCTTTTTTTTTTCCTAATGATTTACATGTCACACTTAATTGCACATTTATTGATTATGGTTGTTTGGGTTTTTTTAATATACCCCTCTATTATTCGCATGGAACTGGGTCATATAACCTTCCTGAAGGCTCTCCAGGATATCAAATATTAATTAAACCCACATTGTGAAGAAAATAGATACATGGGCCTCACAGTTGGAAAAGTATTGAGCCTCTTTTGCACGTCAAGCCAATGTCCTATGTTTGTCATATTTGTCAATCAGCTCATACCTCAGTGGATATTTCAGAGGCATTAGAAAAACCCTGTCGTGGTTTAACCCCAGCCAGCAACTAAGCACCACGCAGCCACTCACTCACTCCCCCCCCACCCAATGGGATGGGGGAGAAAATCGGGAAAAAGAAGCAAAACCCGCGGGTTGAGATAAGAATGGTTTAATAGAACAGAAAAGAAGAAACTAATAATGATAATGATAACACTAATAAAATGACAACAGCAATAATGAAAGGATTGGAATGTACAAATGATGCACAGTGCAATTGCTCACCACCCGCCGACCGACACCCAGCTAGTCCCCGAGCGGCGATTTCCCGCCCCCACTTCCCAGTTCCTATACTAGATGGGACGTCACATGGTATGGAATACACCGTTGGCCACTTTGGGTCAGGTGCCCTGGCTGTGTCCTGTGCCAACTTCTTGTGCCCTTCCAGCTTTCTCGCTGGCTGGGCATGAGAAGCTGAAAAATCCTTGACATTAGTCTAAACACTACTGAGCAACAACTGAAAACATCAGTGTTATCAACATTCTTCACATACTGAACTCAAAACATAGCACCGTACCAGCTACTAGGAAGACAGATAACTCTATCCCAGCTGAAACTAGGACAAACCCTCAAGAGTAAGGTCAAATAGCCCAATATTTTGTAGGACATTAAAATTCTTCTGATTCTCTGACAATTCCTCAAAGATGAGCACTGTGGTAGAGGCTGAAATAAGTCTTGCTAAAACCTTGAATAAATTCTTACTTTGTGGTATAAAAATCTTGATTTCTTATCTGCCTTGGTGGTGAAAGCAGTAATCAAAAGACAAAGAGCTGTATCTCAAACTAGAATAAATGTTAATAACAAAAATACTGCCGCACTGGTATCAGAAATAGGTATTAAACAACACAAGAGAGAACTTTAAAATAGATAGAACACAAAAACATTCAGCATTCTAAAAGAAAACTATTTTCACGTTAGTTCCCTAGATTGGAACCTAAAGTATCTTTCAGGTATTTAGAACAACAGAACATAAAAATCAACACTAAATATCCTAATTCAAAATTCAAACCAAAAAAACAGCAAGGTAACAGGAGTTTTGAAGAAGCCTAATTTTTTAATACATAGAACCCATTTTTACAAAATGCTTGGGTTTTTCTGCATATATAGCAGTGTAGAGTATTACAAATTTAGAAAAAAAATTCATTAGATTAATGCTTTATGTCATAACCAAAGAATATGGGTCAGCTGCATTTGCAAGGATATAAGGCTGAACCACAAATCTAAGATGCTGTACTGATAGGCTTTGTGATGCTCTAAGCCTCATGCATAAAACCAAACAAAAAAACTCACTAAAGATAAAAACGACCCATATTTAGAAGATTCTACAAAAGCTTTAAAAAAAAAAAAAAGTAAAGCAAATTACTGTGCATCATTGTTATATAAACAAATAAATAAAAAAAGAGAGCAGTTAGTTCAGAAGTAAATTTTAACACATTCTATAGCCAGGAGGAAGGAGTCTATTGAAAGTGAACAGACAGTGTAATACACTAATAGGCTAATGCAATTCCTAAGCATCCAAAACTGTTCACTGAATGGTGTAAAACTCCATTCATCAACTAGTTAACAACGTGAAAATCCTAAGCAAAATTCAAAAATGAGAAAATTCACAGAAAACCTTTTTTTTTTTTTTTTTCCTTATATTCACGATGAAAGAAGTCTTCCTTAAACATGCAGTACCTTGACCTTGTGCCCTGGCTGTCTGCAGAATCACCACCACAATGGCTAAGGGATCCTTTCCAGAATGGGTGCTGCAACAGGTCTGTCCAATTCAGCCTTTTGAAAAGCAACAAACAAACTGAAAAAGCAGTGGCAAAGTACAGCTCCACAGAGAGATACCAGACTAGGTTTTGAACCCAGTGACATTACAGAGCAATTAATCCTGTTGTTCACTTTTGTTTGGTCAACAAATAAGTTTTCTTACAGGACAAACTTTTTGCCTCAAATCAGAATGGATAATTCACACAACACAGAGGTATGAGACTAAGAACGAAGGAAACTGCATAGCCAATCCCAACATGTAAATTATCTGAGCTACCCTATAAATGATAACCTTATGTTATTTAACAATATAACTATATCAGCATAAACCAAAACCTCATAAAATACATGTGCCCATTGCTCTGGAAAAGCAAAGCCATCCAATTTTAAAACTGCCCATCATTTCTGTTACAAAGTTATCTATTTAGTACCAGCTACAAAAATACAATGATATACTTAATCAAAACTTTAATTCTGTATATCTTCATAGAAGAAAAAGCACAATTTCTCTTTTATACTAGGGACTAAATGTTTTTTTGCATTCTTTGTCATCTACAAAATAATATACATACAGTACTATAGCAATTATTTCTCCAGAAGTGAAAAGAGACAATGCAAACAACAATCACACATTAGACAGTTTACCTTTTCTGAGGATCTTTTTGAAGCAACCCATCAAGCAAACTAATGAACTCAGCAGAAGGTTTCTGAAAAGCAGAACCTGTAAATAGAAGCACTTGAGAAGTACTGGGCAGCAAAAACAACCATCACACAATGTAGATCAAACCGCTATCTACAGAACATGCTAAAAAGTTTTCTTTAATAGTAATTTCATCTGAAAAAATCTGAATGTATGAAGAATCTTAAATATATACTCCTTGCATTTCAAAGGATCCTCAAAAAAAAACCCAAACAAACCACCAATGCTCAGTCACCAAACTAATTAAAATTGTTTATATGTTAAAAAAGTACCCTCCAATTATCATACAGCTATTAGCAAGAATGGAGTTGAAATTTCCCACAACCATGATAATTTTAAAGGGAACATTGTTGCACCCCATTATACAAAAGAGGTTTCCAAAATTCTTATTTAACTGAGACTCTACTTCTGAGAGCTCAGAACTATGAAATGGACTTTATCCACTTTGAAAACAAAACCTCTCTTAGAATTGAGCAAGTAACAACAGTTTTAATTCTACAGGTCACCATTTTCACTACATTACTACGAACTGAAAAAAGCCACTAATATTTAAGAGTCTCTATGAATACCACTGATGCCCAGAATGACTGAGATCAAAAATTCCATCCTAGAAGGTAGATCTAATTCTTAACACTAAATGATATGCCTGTCTGTCAAAAGGGAAATAAGCGTTCATCATTAAGGGGGGAAAAGTTCTTATCAAAGGAAGCCAACGATACATTCACTTCAGACAACTAACGAATTCCTGCAATAAGACTCAGAAGAAATAGTGCAAAACAAAACTTTAACTTCTTAAGTATTACTCTGACTTGATTCATTAAACAATAAGAGAATGTTACCCTGTGGTCTAGGTGGCAATGGATCTTCATATAAAATCTTTTCAATTAATTCAGAAAAGCTATCTGAGAAGAATGGTGGTCTTCCTACAAGCAAACAGAAGTGTATTTCACAGATTATGCAAACTTCAAAATGGCTGTCAGGTGCAATGATATATGATGAGCTCATTTTCCTAAGGAAACATCCAAAGAAATAAACACCCTCAGCCTGAATTCTATTTATCAAGTTCTCTTGTCAATTTAAATACAAAACTTTGGATTAAATTCTTCTACCATGAACAGCAAAAGAGACCATGGACAGAAGAGGCACCGAAGATGGCTTCATGGAGGTCACCATAATAGCCCTGTATGAATCAGCAATGAGACAACAACAGGAGGTGGTCTAGACAGAAGTCTCAATATCTATGTAACTATGTTGATCCAACAGATCAGCATACTGTTTAAGACTTCAGAAGGTTGCACTGTAATTCTCATTTGTGATGAAATCTTCCTTCCAGCTACAGCCAATGCTAACAGGTACTTTATCTGCAGGAAACCCAATGACTCTGGTTTTATACTAGTAAAACAGTTTTCTCTTTCAAAGGTCAACACAATGCACCCAGAGTTTAATACTGAGGAGATTAAAAACACTACATTGTCAGAATTCAAGGACTGCTATAATTTTAAATCACAGTATTTAAACAATAACAGTTGGCTAGTATCACAATATTTAGATCACACTCAAAAGGACAATTTAGCAGTATTACTTCACTTGATTATTTGATAAAGACCTTTTTTTTAAAAAAAAGTACAGTTAGTATATTCTTCAAGAAATCTTTAAAACCTGTCTTAAGTTTTTCTGTCTTAACTTCCCTAGAAAGTTAACAAGAGTTTACTCTGGGACCACAACCTATGTTTCCATTATCACAGATATTAAATAGATACACAAACTTACAACCTGAGAACATTTCATAAAGTAAACATCCCAAGGACCACAGATCACTGCCTTTGGAGAAGTCTTTTCCCTTTATTGCTTCTGGAGCTGTGTATAACGTAGAGCCTACAAAATACAGTATGCATAATGCACTTCGATTATTCATTCAGCGTTTATCCTGTTCAACACTTCAAACTTTGTCTCCACACTTCAGTGAGTTAGGGATTATCTTCATTTAGTATAAGAAAACTGAGATACCAAATGTAAGTAGTTTCAGAGGAACTTCTCCCCTACACTTTTACTGAATTATATAGGATTATATATGCTATTTTGTTGTTTATGTCACTTCTATTAACTAAGCTGGCTTGTACTATACTTTTCTAACACAGTGATTAATGCAAAGAATGTTTTGATATGCCTTGACAGCTTCCAGAGCCAAGCAAATTAAGCAGAATGGTAAACCAACATAATTCTCGTGTGAGTAACAGAAATAATTATGTTACATCAGGTTTCGTTTGGGTTTTTGGTTTGTTTGGGGGTTTTGTCTTTTGTTGGTTTTTTTTTGGGGGGGGGGGGGGGGTAAAGTTATCCCAAGACATAAACCTTCATGAAATTAGAAAACTTACAACAAGGTAGCTAGCCAACTGGATCACTGATCTAAACTGATTATAGCTATTGTCACACTAAAACACTATGAAAACATCACATATCAAATTATAGCAGCTAACAAACCCCTTTTGTCTTGATATAGAAGAAGAAATATACAGTTCCTATTTCTACAGTAGTTCCCATCTAAACACTAACTCAGTTCTCAAAAAACTAAAAAAAAAATTACACAAACTGAGCAAAAGTGTCAATTTCATAGTCCTTTAAAAAGTTTATTTTGGATTCTTTTGTTCTTGGGTTTTATTTTTTTAAGTGACATAAGGTCATTAACCATACACACCAAAACAGCTGTTCTGAAAGGCAACAGGAAAGAGATTAGATTTGTATTTCTTCCTGAATAAAGATCTGTTCTCGGTCTTAGTACTTCCAGTGTGGACTTTCAGCAGGAGACAGCAAAGTATTAAGAAAGCTCTCTTTGTTCCCATAAAGTATTGCCAAGAATTCCATTGTTCCTGGTAACAGTAACTGCCATGACATATCATTATCTTGGAAATAGAGGTCTGTGAGATGCTCTGAGATGATGACTAATAAAAGATTCGGAAGATTAAAACCAAATCTCTTAATTTTTTTTATTCAATGAAAAAATAACAGTATTTGCAGCCTACTGCATTTGCATGGATCTGTCTGTTGAAACTAAAGCACAAGAACATTCTCATACTTTAGAAAGAAATGATCATTCTTAAGTAAAAGGTACTGAAACAGCAAAGCCTTGAACTTGAAATCACTTGGACCCTTTGCATCAAAAACGACAAAGAAAGTACAGCAGTGCAAAGTCTCCAATGAAAGAAGCAGCAGTTCTTGTAGTTCAGTTGTAGCATGTACTGAATTGTATGTATACATTTAACATGAAGTTAACAGAATTTAGTCCTAGACCTTACAGACAGCATCTGCAGCACAGACTTTTAAAAAGTGGATAAATAATTCCATAGCTCAATTTTTTCTGAGACAAAGCAGGAATAATTTTAAATCACTTTATCATACTTCCAATATCAGTTATTTCTTCATACTCCAATTACTACTTTTTAACTGGAGGACAAAAGGTTCTAACTAAGTGATTCTTTTTGCTCCTTCCTTTAAACTTTTTTTTTTTTTTTAAATACACTGTCCTATGATCAATTAAATACCAGAAATACAATTTCATCAGTTAGGAAAGCCAGTTCTAGTTTGAACTCTGAACTTCCAAAGTTTTAGTGATCTTCTATAGCTTTCATCAAATAGCAATTAATGATTAAGCCTTCTCAGCAAATCCAAACCAAGAATTAGTATTTTTAGTTAGCTACCTTGAAACATTTCAGATCTCATTCATATACTCAGTTTGGTTTAGGGGTTTTTTTTGTTTGGGGTTTTGGGGGGGTTTTAATTCTTGAAATTTTGCTTCTTTTTTTTCTACAAATTAAAGTCAAGAACAGTTTATAAAATAATGAAAACATGCTCAGGATAGACAGACAGTTTGTACATTATACTATACTGTAGGGATTTGATGTCAAGCTGCAAAAAGAAACTTAAAATAAGCCACCTCCACTTATGTTATGTTGGAAGTTTGTTACACAAGTAGACTACAGTCTGTAATCACCTACATATGAGCTTCAATCCAAAAAATAACCTGAAGTCTATTTACAAAAAGCAGGAAAGGTCAGGAATTGTTAATATGTAATACATTTTATGACAGACAGAAGCATATTTTTTCCAGCTCTTAGTTAAACTGGCTTTGTGAAACTTAGAATTATTACCATATACTTGTAAATCAGAAATAGTGTGGCCATCAGGAGCAGGGAGGTGAGTTTTGGGCCCCTCACTACAGGAAAGACACTGGATTGCTGGAGCGTGTCCAGAGAAGGGCAACCAAGTTGGTGAGGGGCCTGGAGCACAAGTCTTATGAGGAGCGGCTGAGGGAGCTGGGGCTGTTTAGTCTGGAGAAAAGGAGGCTGAGGGGAGAACTTATCACTCTCTACAACTACCTGAAGGGGGGTTGTAGTGAGGTGGGTGCTGGTCTCTTCTGTCAGGTGGCTGGAGATAGGATGAGAGGAAATGGCCTCAAGTTGCAGCGAGGGAGATATAGGTTAGATATTAGGAAAAATTTCTTTACTGAGAGGGTTGTCAGACATTGGAATAGGCTGCCCAGGGAAGTGGTTGAGTCACCATCCCTGGAGGTATTCAAAAAGCACGTAGACGGGGTACTCCATAACATGGTTTAGTGGGCATGGATGATGGTTGGACTCGATGATCTTGAAGGTCTTGTCCAATCTAAATGATTCTATGATTCTATAAATACAGTTTCTTTTCTTTCTACTCACTTGCAGGTGGTGTTCCCTCTGTAAGTTATGATGTGTCTGAACAATCTTCCTTAAGAACTAAATTTTGGGTTTGAGCTTACTTAAATTCCCCATATGCAGGATACATTAAACCTACTTAAAGAAAATGTACAGATCATGCTTTCCATTGTGAAGACACAGGCAAACACATTAATCTTTACAAACGATAACACAACAGAATTAATTATTCAGTTTCTCTAGAAATTTAGTCAGCCCCAACAGAACGATAAACAACTATTTTGTTTCAAGCTCTTCTCTCCAAATTACTTCAAACAAAGGCTTCTTCCAACTTTCATCCTGTCCCTTTGGTATAAGTTAATTTTGGGTAGTAAAAATATCATACCTCGAAATCTGTTTTTCAGGTATCTTTGTGGAGTGCTTTCACTGACATCTCCTTCGCCTTCTTCAGATCCAACTAAAGCAAAAAATTCTTCCAAATTTTCACCATCCACTTTAGCCAAGCAAAAATTACTGAATTTCAAAGTGCCAGGCCCTTCCAGCAGAATCTAGAAGAAAAACCACAATCCAGCATAAGTATCATATACTAAAACTGATGACTGCTTAAATTTCCAACACAAAGTATAAAATAATTTATTTTAAAAAAAAAAAAAAATCACAATCTCAAACCATTTAAGTGGGTAGAGATGATCACTATAAGTGAAAACACTGAAAAGTTTTTAAGTCAACGCCAATATTGTCTTTTTTTCTTATAACCAAAAAAATACAATAGAACCCTTAAGAGGTTTAATGTGTACTTTTGTTTACTCATTATTAAATCTAAATGAACAACAATGTTACTGTAGAAAAGAAAGTAAAAGTTGAGTAAAACTTTGTAGGAAAATAAAGGTGTGGTAAAAAGAAACATCACTTCATTTGAGGGGAAAAAAAGGGCAGCTTTCTAATTTTATTTAGCAGAAAATGCCAAAGATTTTGTCCAATGATGATGAGAGTTTTCTCTATGCAATCACTGCTTATTCTCATAACTAAAAGCTTCATAATCCCAAAAATGTTGTTCGGAGAAATAACTCATTCAGTCAAATGGAAAAAAAGTAAAAAGAGAAAAGAAGAAAAAAGGAAAAAAGGAAAAAAGCAGTCTTACTTTAACACTCTGTATTTTGTGTTCAAAGGAGTACTTTACAACAACATTCTTCTTTGGAAGAATACAGAGTCATCTCCATTATGCTTTATTAATGTATTTTTTTAGTGCTTTTGGACCCACAAATGACAGAAACTGAGTATAATTGTGCAAGATTTTAGAGAAAATTCAGAGAAGGGCAACCTGATCACTTATAGATCAAGGTCAAAACCAACTACTGTTAAGCAAGAATTTTCGGTTATAGTTATATTCTGGTGACTACATAAATGAAAACCAAACATGGACTTTGACAAAACTATATATAAATTCCACACATACACGAAATCAGAAACTACATAAAGATTTGTATTTTTATGAAAGAGTAAGACAATTATTGTTTCCAAATGCCATTTAAATAGAGAAGGTTATTAACAAAGAAAGTTTAGTTTAGTTAACTTTACTCCCTCATTAGCATTTTCTATAACTTCATAATATTCTGCAGCATGATAGAATAGGTATAATAACAAAGTTATACGTCTGAGGACAGAGAACTAAAATACTTCATTGATTCAAACCAGTACCCCAAATTGAAAAGAATCTATCACATTGTATCAAATATACAACAGGGAAATAAATCAATTGGATCATAAAATGTTCAAGCTATAGACTTGTCTCATTGTCTTCACACATATTATAAAGCTCAACTGGCCTCCAACCTGAGGTAAGCCTCTTCGAAAAAGTAAAACGGAAATAATGAATTAAATGCTGATGGCATACAAAGTAACATGCAGTGTCCCCTATAAATAATACTCCTTCTTACCTTTCCAGGTGTCAGTTCACAAAAGATAATTCCAAGCTTATGAATATGGTATAAACCAGTAATCAAATCAACACCAAATTCTCTCACTACATCTTCAGGTAGATGTTCATCTTGAGCAATAACAGACTCTAGAGAACCACCTGAAATATGTTTACATATAGTCAGCAAGTGCATATAAAGATGCCATACAAATAATTCCCTAGGACATTATATAAGCTTCTTCAAAAGATGTCAAGCAAAAATCATTATCAGTAGATATTAAAAATATTTCTTGAGATTATCTAATAGTTAACAAAACCTAAGATGTGCAGAAAAAAATCATCTCTTTCCAATACTGTGACAAAAATCTTAATTTTGACTACCATTAACTTGAGTGCATGACTCCAAAATTACTTTAACATTCATTTATTTTACAAAGGAAACAGAAGGGAGAAAAGAAACCCAGAAACTGTGTCACATCACAATGTAATAGTACCCAATGGGTTTATTCAAATTCCTTAACCAGATCCCTGCTGCATGAGTTAAAAGAATAAACAAAACCAAGAGCAGGCTATCAACTTCTGTGAACAAGTGCTAAAGCTAATGACAGGCAGTTTTCTGCTGAATTGACAGACAACAGAAATACTAAAACTGGGTTACATTCTAAGGTCCTGAGGTCAACAATATCCAACAGATAAATTCTTTGGTTTGTTCTTCGCACATAGTGTTACTGTACAGTCCTTTTCCTAACTCATGTGCCCCAGTTCTTTCATCTTCATCCCTTCCTCTCTCTCTTTTTTCTTTTTTTGGGGGGTAAAGAAAAAAATTCAAAACCAACCAAACAAACAAATACCCAGGACTAAACTTTCACTTTCCAGGTTTCTCACACAAACCCCAGCTTCCTGGCCCAGCAAGTCCTGCTCGTATCTCTCTGGACTTCTCATCCTAACATGAGATCTTTCTCTGTCCTTCTGAAATCACCACTCTCTCTCTCTCTCCACTAAATTCCAACTAACCCTTCCTCTGTTTCTGATCAGATTACACCTACAAAGCCTTCCGAATAACCCTCACATATATCCTCTATCACCTGTGTCCCTCTCTGGGCTTCACATTCACTCTCTATGCTTTTCTCCACTGATTGTTACCGCTTCTCTGTCCTCACAAAAATCTCTTCTTCCCCCATCACCTACTTTCTCACATCCCACTGATTCTCAGGTATGTCATCAGACTCATCCCATTTGAACCACTCCTGTCCTAAGTGTTCGTAGGACTTAGACCTCTCCTTATCTCGTTTCCCACAACCTCTTCGCTCAAACAGTCTTTCTTCTCCTTCCTGTCCCAGTCTCCTATCCTAAACTCCACATTCCCATCTCCCCCAAAATCCCTTTCCTCAACCTCATTTGGTCCTTTACTACTCCTGCACCAAACCTGTTCCCCTGAGACTACAGTTTGTATTTCATGAATTATCTATGGGCTTCCTGGGTTATCTATTATTTATATCTTTGCCAAATCATGTGGATTTAAAAAAAAAAAAAAAAAAGGACACAAATGTAAGCCCCTGAATTAAAACGGGGATTAGGAGAACTTTTCATAGAAAAAGGATACTAGATCTTTTATTCCAAATCGCAATAGATTTTCCTAAGCTTTTTTCCCCTTTGCTCAGTAATTTCTTTTAGAAAATAGCAAGACTAAAATATCTGTCAACACAGTATTCTTCAAATTATTCAACACTGCTGAATTAAATTTTCTTTCTGAGCCTTTTTTATGCTGTTTAGGAGATCAGTCTTTCCTTTAAAACCAAGCCCGTGTTACATAGCTATAGTAAAGAATTTTCCATCATGTTTGATTACTGATTTTTATAATGTAATTTAGAGGACTACATATAGAATAATTCCATAATATCACCAAATACACAAAGAAAAATAATAGTGAAACCAGCATCACAGAAGTATGCTGCATCTGATAACAGAAACTATGTCACCTTGAGACAAGGTGTCACCTTGAGAGAGATCTTCCATATTTCAAAAGCAGTTTTCAAGGCTCTACTAAATTAGTAAGAAATCCATGTCTTATTCTATTTATAAGTAAGTTAGCTTCAACACATTCTCCTTGCAGCAAACTGCAATACTGCAAGGTAAAAATACTTTATAATTGTTCAAACTGTACTTAATAAAAGGCTGCCTGTCTAGTAACTTAAATGCATGCCCATAAGTTAGACTATGCAAATAGACCAAAGCCTCCATATGAGCCATTAACTTCACTTTTAATCATTGAAAGAATGACCTGATTTTTTTTTTCCAGAACTTGTAGCTTCTCTTCTTCAGTAATTTTTGAAAAAGAACTCTGGATAGAAGAAAAGGCTGCGTGTAATATGGACTTTTACTATGAAAAAAACTCCAGATACCAAAACCTTAACATGCATGACTTGCACAATTGGCCTTCTTTTCTTTCTGCATGGAGTAAAGCACGCTATCTGCAGTTTAAAACATGCAGTCATCACAATTAGAGAAAGCTTTAAAAGATTTCTTTAATGGATTGACAAGAATCTATCAAAACTCAGTGAATCATTTAATACAGTTTTAGGTTCTCAGAGCTCCCAAATTAACGTCTTAACATAAAAGTCAAAATACTTCTACTGAACAGGAAGAAAACTTAAATAATTTACTATTAGCTACAGAATTGCCCTTTGATTAAAAAAATCATTTGAACAATATTAAGTCATTTGTACATTATAACATCATTTACTCCTTGCGCTCTTTATTATTTTGTGCTATAAAATGAAAAGAGAACGCCAAAGCTTCCAGTCCTTAGAAAACTTTTCTCAAGTAATTTTTACTTAACTACCCTCCAACTATTCACTGTCTGTTTTTAAGTTCCCCTGATTAGCCCTATCTCTTCAGCTATTAAAAATCAACATTATGCCACATCAATTAACTTTTTACATATACAGTGAAGCAGAGGAGAAATAGGATCTCAATTGATTTCTAAAAATGTTTCCAAAAGCAAAAATATATATAAACAGGATTCTCAAGTTTATGATCAGATAATTACTAAGCTTTTTCAAAGATCTAAGTATTTGTTGTGGAGAAACTGTTCTTACACTCTATTAAGTTTTTACCTTTCGAGCTTATCTTACCTGTGCATAATTCCACTACAAGCCAGAGATGGTTGCTTGTTTCATACCACTCGTGAAATGTCACTATATTCTTGTGTCTGATTTCATGAGTCAGACGAACCTAGAACAAATTTTTGGGTTTTTGTTTTTGTTTTTTTTAAATAAAGCAATATATATAGACTTAAGGCAGGGGGGTGGTGGTGGGGGGAAAGATACAATGCAACTTTACTCTAGATCAACTACTTGTTCTCTTATCTTTTCCAGTGCACTAAAATTATTCTCCAATTCAAATATTTTAGTTTTACATGTATGTTGAGAAAAGATAACTTTCCTCACAGACCCTACCCAACTCACCCGTTTTTAAAAATACAGAAAAAAAAAAATATAGGAAGTCCCCCAACCCCAAACTCTAAGCACTATTTAACTTTCCTGGATCACTAAAACAATAACAAACTGGAAATCAGAATTTGGAGTCAAACTTGCATTCTACTTTCTTTTTCAATGAGAACACAACTGTGAGACAATATGGCAAACAGGGTAAAAGGAAGTAAGAAGAAATTTTTCCACCATTCTTAAACTTATCAGGCAAGAGCAATCACTCAAGGGTCCCTGGAAATCTGTATTTCTACTATACCTACATTGCCTAATCTCTACAGAAGCCTCTGTATCTTGTCAAAGTGGTACATAAGGTATCCCTAAGGCCTTTCTAAGAAGAATATGGTTCTAAGAACAAAACATTTAAATTGCGTAGATTCATTTATCACCCAATAAATGATCACTGAAACAATGAGAAGGAATATGAAACTGTATTGTGTTTATGTGGCAAGGTTTTGGTAGCGGGGGGCCTACAGGTGTGGCTTCTGCGAGAAGCTGTTAGAAGCTTCCCCTAAGTCTGATAAAGCCAATGCCCGCCGGCTCCAAGATGGACCCGCCGCTGGCCAAGGCCGAGCCCATCAGTGACAGTGGTAGCGCCGCTAGGATAACAGATTTAAGAAGGGGGGAAAAGCTGCTGCACAACAGCAGCTGAAGAGAGAGCATACGTGAGAGAAACAACCCTGCAGACACCCAGGTCAGTGAAGAAGGAGGGGGAGGAGGTGTTCCAGGTGCCGGAGCAGAGATTCCCCTGCAGCCCATGGTGAAGACCATGGTGAGGCAGGCTGTCCCCCTGCAGCCCATGGAGGTCCACGGTGGAGCAGATATCCACCTGCAGCCTGTGGAGGACCCCACACCAGAGCAGGGGGATGCCCAAAGGAGGCTGTGACCCCAGGGGAAGCCTGCGCTGGAGCAGGGTCCTGGCAGGACCTGTGGCCCCGTGGGGGACCCACACTGGAGCACTCTGTGCCTGAAGGACCGCACCCCATGGAAGGAACCCACGCTGGAGCAGTTCATGAAGAACTGTGGGAAGAACTCACAGAGAAGTTTGTGAAGGACTGTCTCCCATGGGAGGGACCCCACACTGGAGCAGGGGAAGAGTGAGGAGTCCTCCCCCTGAGGAGGAAGGAGCGGCAGAGACAATGTGTGATTAACTGACCCCAATCCCCATCCCCCTGCGCTGCTGGGGGGAGGAGGTGGAGAAAATCAGGAGTAAAGTTAAGCTGGGAAGAAGGGAGGGGTGGGGGGAAGGTGTCTTAAGATATGGGTTTACTTCTCATTATCCTACTCTGATTTGATTGGCAACAAATTAAATTAATTTCCCCAAGTCGGTAATTGGCGAGCGATATCTCCCTGTCCTTATCTCGACCCACAAGCTTTTCATTATATTTTCTCTCCTCTGTCCAGTTGAAGAGGGGGGAGTGATAGAGCAGCTTGGTGGGCACCTGGCGTCCAGCCAGGGTCATCCCACTATATAAACAAAATTTATGTACTAGAAAAATAAAATATTAGAAGTGTCTAACTGTATCAGTTACAGTTTCTATTCTGGAAGGTATTATACGTTTAAAACTTTGCCAAGGTTTTACAAACCAGAATTGCTTTACCTTAAATGCTATTCTTTCATAAAAAATATTTTTTCCTTGGTAAGTAATTAATTGATTATTTACTGGAAGATATGACTACCACTGAATTTGCACAACTAATAAAAAAATAAAGGAAACCATTACATGGAAGTAACTGTTTTTACAAGTTCTCTGAAACATCATAGAAGCAGTAAGCCTGTAAACATGGGTTTATGCATGTGATTTAAACAACAATAAGATCAGATGAAGAAATAAATACATTAAAATAAGACTCTATTTAAAGTATAAGAATTTAAAATCTTAAGAAGCTGATCTAAATGGTGACAAACTCCATCTAAAGAAGCACATGGTATTTTTCTTTTATATTACCTGTGCTACAAGGATTTTGTAAGCTGTATCTTTTCCCAGATTTAGCAGGAAAAAAACATTACTTACCCAGTTTGTTATTTCTGCTCTTTTGCATTTATCAGTGCAAAGAATGGCAACAAAATTAATTGTCCCCTTTCTTCGTCCTTTATAAACAACTGTCTTACTTCCTCTTCCGATCTCCTCATACAGAATGAAGTTCTCCATACTTAAGGATGCTTTACAGGCAATGGATCAGAAACATGGTATTAGTCTTGTAAACAAATAAACCTTTAAAGAAACGAGGAGGAGGGGGAAGCATTCAAATTTAATAGTCATTGACATATAGTATTTACCCTCCCAATTCTCAAAAATAGGGATTATCTACTTCCAGCAAGATCAAACATAATTACTTTACAGAAGGCCTCCTCTCATAAAATGTGATTAAAATTTTGAACAGGTGATAGAATTTTCCACTTCCAAAGCTCTTAACACATTCAAAAAGTTACAGGTGGGCCAGTAGCTACAAATTCTAAATATTTTATCTGTGAATAATCATACTACCAAACTTAAAATTGCATGTCCTACATAAAACTGCTGTCCAAATGAAAATATTCTATACTGAAAGCCTTGCCAAATAAGATTGCCATTTCTGCCCAAGGGCACTTCAGGCAAATGTGTCCCTGCAACATTTCACAATGTAATTTAAACCTGCCAAATAACTGATTTAATCAACATAACTGAAAAACACAGGACTTTGTGAATATTAGCATTCCTACCAATGCTAAGCTGAATGTAGCTCTACCAGCTATAGGACTCAGTGTTAGTTCTTCATGGATAGAAGCAATTCCTTGCAGATAAAAGCTGTGTAAATTCATTGGCAAACGTTGCATTGCGGGCGCCAGGCAGTTCCACAAGAATTCAATTTATATTTGTAACTATCATTTTCATCTCAAGAATTCTATATGCTTTAATTTACATTCTGAAACAAATGAAATATTTGCCATTTGTTGCAAAGCCAGCGAGTGGCATTTGTATATTTAAATAGTTAAATGCTTTTCATGAAAGTCTGTTTGATTCTTTTGTTCCATAATTATTTTCTCTGAGAATCTTGGAGCAATGGGAGAACTGATAGCAAAACATTGAAGCAACTATAATATGAGTTCTGCATCAGCTTTCCATCTGGCTCCTCGGCTATTCCACTGGGTTAAGGAGAGACACACAGAATCCCAATACCGCCATATTCTGGAAACAGGGTATACCGCTAACTAGTCTTCAGTGACCACCTTGTAATAAGTTCTTCCAGCTTCAGGACAGCTTCGCATTCAATGCCCAGTTCTTCCAATTTAATTAGTTCTAAGACATTTGGAGTTGCTCTTTCTCGACTCTACATGACTTATTCAATTTCGTTTATAAAACTGTTGTTTTTTCTTCAACAAGACCAGTTCCCAATGTAGTTATCCTAAAACCACAGAAAAGCAGCATACTGGAGAGGGTAGTGCAGCAATAGGAATGATAAGCAAGGATGGAGAGGAAGGGCTGCTTAAGTAGCATAGCTGCCAAATGCCTGATCACAAACCACAAACTCAGTTTCACTTTAACTCTTTCATGAGACACAAAGCTCCCTGAGTGACAAATCAAAGACTGAAATGAAGACCAGGGAATCCCCACATTTTCAGACCAGACTTCAAATGAAAATACAACAAAGCATTGGGCAGCACCAGACAACAAAATGCCTGTCACTAAAATACTGGTTCTTGCCAGAACACCAGCCGGGTGCCCAGATGATCCAGAAATTACAACATGTCTAGGAACTTCATGATTCCAGAATTTCCTTTACCAAAGATAGTTACCCAAGACAGATGTTTTCTTCACAAAAGAAGAAAGAATCTTACCATCACAATTCAAAAGCCTTCAGATTAATACTGTAAGTTAGTTTGATTTTATCTAACACTAAGAAAACAGCTAGGTATGGCCAATATAACATAGAAAGACTTTTTCTTCTACAGTTATCTATGAGAACAAAGTAATTATACAATTATCAGTGTGCCAAACACCCCAAAATAAGGCACAAAGATATAGCATCAAAACAGATGGGGGTCTCCATTTCCCTAGCTCTCTTTTCTGATTCATGCAGATCACACCATTCCTTATGTTCTTTTTCTGGACAGCTGTCGTGGTTTAAGCCCAGCCAGCAACTAAGCACCACACAGCCACTCAAGCACTTCCCCCCCACCCAGTGGGATGGGCGAGACAATCCAGGAAAAAAAGTAAAACTCGTGGGTTGAGATAAGAACAGTTTAATAGAACAGAAAAGGAGAAACTAATAATGATGATGGTAACACTAATACAATGACAATAGTAATAATAAAAGGATTAGAATACGCAAGTAATGCACAATGCAATTGCTCACCACCCACCGACCGACACCCAGTTAGTCCCTGAGCGGCGATCTCCCCACTCCCCCCAGTTTATATACTAGACATGACGTCACATGGTATGGAATACCCCGCTGGCCACTTTGGGTCAGCTGCCCTGGCTGTGTCCCCTCCTAATTTCTTGTGCCCCTCCAGCCTTCTTGCTGGCTGGGCACGAGAAGCTGAAAAATCCTTGACTTGAGACTAAACATTACTTAGCAACAACTGAAAACATCAGTGTTATCAACATTCTTCTCATACCAAGCTCAAAAACATAGCACTATACCAGCTACTAGGAAGACAATTAACTCTATCCCAGCTGAAACCAGGACAACAGCTTAAAAAAAAAAAAGACCAAAAAACCCATAATGTCCTCCCCTACTACACAAAGATTCCAGAACAGCAATGCTATAGAAATGTATCCAGCAAAAGAAATGGCCAATCTACAGTCCACCCCCAAAATTTACACAACCACAGCCCCTTTTCTGTACTTCTTTCCCAAGAATACTTCAAACCTGACATGTGCACCTCATCACAAGCTGAAGCATATACACGTTAGAGAGATGGAAGATACCTTTATGTTGGTCATATGAAAGGCATTATCATCCACTCATGCAACAAACCATACGAATGTAGGCCAGGCTCAATGACAAGTACAGAAATATCTGGTTATCTGGCAAAAGCAAAACCAATGACACACAAATGCACACTGGGACCGAGTAGTCATAGTCAGGGGAAAGGGAAGCCTTCATTGCTACCTCATGACTGGCAGTACTTGCAAATAAGGTCTCCATTAGCTGCTCTGCAAGAGCCTACAGGGAAAAGAGAAGCATCTAGTCTTGCATCCCTGAACCTCAAGAGTAACAGCTATGCCATGACTTTGGTACACAAACCAATGGAGCATCACACGAGACAGACTTTCAACAGCTGGAATACATTCATTAGTTTTGACATAAAGTACAAAGAGGTCAAATAAAGCGACACAAGAAGTGAAAAGAAGTATCTCAAGGCAAGATGTAAGCCTGCCACACCACCACCTGCAATGATGCAGGTCTGAAACCCCACGGAAGCACCCAAAGCAGCAGACTCCAGTTACAGAGGGAATGGCACTTGCTCTGGGCAGGATGCAGGACCAGGACACCAAGGAGACATGGCTCCCTCTCTTGGTGAAAGAATGGCCAAAACCACTCTGAAACGAGCAGCACCTGCACGACCTGAGATCTCCTGCCGTCAAAGCTCTGTCAAGAGCAGGCAGCTCGGCAGGCCCGAGGGCTCTGCACCGCAACCCCTGAGACACAGCCGCCTCCCGGCCCACCTGCAGCAGAGGTGAGGATGCCATGAGGAAGCCCATCCCCCGGCCGGGTCTCCCGCCCCCCAGGAGACCTTCGTTCGAGGCTCCCCTCAGACCTAGGGACAGACTATGGCCGCGGATGAGTGACCAGGGTGGGAGCCGGAGGACGGTGAGGGGGCGACGGCCTGCGCCTGCGCGCGCCCCCACACAGGGGGCGGGGGGGCCCGCCTCGCGCGCCGCCGGCAGCCGTTAGGCACGTGCACGCCCCGCTAACGGCCGTTATCCGTCCGCGGGGAGAGGGGGGAACGGATGGGAAGCGACAGCCGTACCTGTGAGGCGGGGGGGAGGGGGTGAGTGGGTGGGTGGACAAAGACGCAGCGTTACTATCGCCCCGCCGCCGCCATCAACCGAAATCGGCGGAGCCCCGCCCCCGGCCGGAGTCTCCCATACCCCTACGGGAGGGGGGGGGTTGGAAGTGTCCCGACGGGACAGTCGTCCCTGCACGCCACAAAATACAGCCAGCGGGAGCCGTAGCGGCACAACAGTCAGAGTAACTCCGGGAACTGGGGTTTTTTTCCCCCTTCCTCTAGCAAGAACACACGGCTCGGTGCCACCCAGGTCCGTCCCCTCTCCCCCCCACGCACTGCTCGGATGGTCGCCACCGCGCGCCCGTATCCAGGAGACGGAGCCAGACGCCGGAAAGAGAGCAGAGCCGCCATTGGTCCAGGAGGCGCCTACGTCAGAGCCAGTGCCTCGGCCCGAGTGCAGTTCCCGGATGCTGCGGGAGGGGCGGGGCGGTCGCCCCGGGAGGGGGGCGGTGCCTCGCTGGGGAAGGGGGCGGGAGAGGGCAGCACGTGCCGGAGAGGGCGGGGCGTCAGGGGCGTAGCCGCCCGGTTGCCAGGCAACCGTCAGTGCCGGGCTAACGGTGGGGGAGGCCTAGGCGCGGCGGCCATAATGGCCCCTGGGGCCCGGGCATTGCTGAGGGTAGGCCAGCGCCCCGAGAGCGGGCTCCAGCAGCGCCCGCCGCTTCGAGCCTGGGTTGTTGGGGCTTTTTTTAATTAAACCTCCGTAGGTCAAAACAGCAGGTAGCTGTCGTCAGTCCCGTTAACAGTGATTTGTAGACACCTAATTGAGGGGCACTTTGTTATGACAAAATTTACCTCTTGAAACAAGTGTTTCCATTTTTAGCACTGGAGTTTTCACTTTATTTTTCATTCTAGGGTGGTCTGGTTTTGGTTTTTTTGTTTGGCTGGTTTTGTTTTTGTAGGGCCCTTGAAAATGTCAAATAAGTATCCTTTTCTCTTGCATGACAAAACATTTAACAAGACTTGGTCTGTCTTTCTAGAGAAAGTTGTAAAGAATTATGTTTTGTCAGTTGTCCCACCTTCATCTTGACTCCCTAACAGTTTTGAACCTGTTGATCCGTTTCAACTGGATCTGATAAAAGAAGTAGCATACTTAACAGGAAGGATTCAATGTTTCTTTAGGCTGTAGGATAACAGGGTCAGGTTTTTAACCCCCACCGTAGGAAAGATTTCAGTCTGAATTTAAACCCCCCTAATACTGAAAAAAGGGGGGGAGGGGGAAGTCCCTATTTGGGAGAGGGATGTTAGAAAGGTGTCAGCTTTCATTTTTGTTCTTCTCAGGCAGCAGAGGCTGTAGACACAAAACACAATTCTGGAGGAAAAAAAGCTTCATTAGTTACACAGCTTGCCAAACATTTTGTCACAGTTCAGCTGTTGTGGGGTTTGGTAGAGAGTCTACAAAACTGGTAAGACGTCAGTGCTGCACACAGGTATAATTTTTGCTGGTTTATTGGATATCCACATAGAATTGACTGGACTCCTAAGTGCTGAAAAATATCAGGTGCATATGCATGGCAAAATTGCTCACTTCTGAACAAGTTCAGATCCCGTCCCATTTTGCAGCATAAGTTTTCAGCAATTGCAGAGTTGATCTGTCATTACCAATGAAGCTACAGCTTTGAAGCTGCACAAGCAAAATAATTTTTCCATTTCTTTTAATGTAAATGAGTAGTTGCCTAGATGTAAATAAACCAAATACGTAAGTAGATATCACCTAGTTTCTTTTAGTAAGCATAAGAAAAGTATGTCTTGAAGAGGGATTTATTTAGATTTTAGAAAACCGTGTATTTTGTCTTTGGCTTTGATGAGGGTGACCAATATAAAGAAGGAATAGCATATTAGCTCAATTGCAGACCAGTCCTGACAGCAGTTCGATCACAGATCTTAGAAAAGTCACTTAATTTCATTGTCCCTCTCCAAGAGGACACAACTAAGCCACAATAACTATCAAGTTACTGCCTTCGCTTCCAAATTTCTGGTGTTTTGTCCTATGTACAGCTTTCTGTTAAATTAGTCCAAGTTAGGGATTGTTTTTATGCAAAGGGGAGTAAATATCCCATTCTGGGGGAGTGAGATGGTATGAATTTTAACATTAACAAAGTCTGTTTAAATCTTCATATAATAGTGGCAATAGCATTACAAAGTAGAGAGAGAGAAATACAGAAAAATGCTGTAGTAACAAACAAACCAGAGATTCATAGCTTTTCAAATTAAATGTCTCCACAATGAAGAATTTTCAGTGTAATTAAAGGCAGACACAGGGGGACATGTTGACTTATACCCCTCGTTTTTCCAATACCTCTTAGTTAGGAACCATAGCACTTTTTTATTGTCGATACACACTTCATTACATGTCTGTATCTTTCTTACCATCTATCTGGATGCACAATTTCAATATACTCCAGATGGGGAATTTTCCCTTTGATTCAGTATAAGAATCAGGAATTCTCTCTTCAAACATGTCACTTGCTTCCAGTACCAGAGTTATCTTGAAGAAATAATCTAAATACAAATACAGATCAGGTCTGTAATTATAAGACTCTTATCTTTGGCCTTTTTCTTACTGTTTTAGTCTGTTACTCCTTTAGTCTGTTACCAAACATGAGTTCAAGCCTTGTACTAAACTGCAGTAAACTTTTCTGTGGGAATATTTTCAACATTCAAGAACGGAATGCAAAATATTCTCTCTGCTGTTTGCACCATTTCATTTCTTTCAGCAATCTCTACAGCAAACTCAGCCTTGCTCTTTGCCTGGCTGTTATATGGGACGGTCAGATGTAATCAAGTTCTTGTTCTCAGATAAATATATGGTCTAATTTGAGGGAAACTGAGATCTTGTGATTGAAACCACATAGCTCAGGAATGCTTAAACACTTCACTGCTCTACCCTCACTGGGTACTACGGAAGCCTCTGACATTTTGCCTAGTTCCCAAAGGTCTGACTAATAGCCTGTAATTTTAAGGTATGTTTCTATGTTTTGTTTTCCTTTGGCAAGATCTGTTCTTTAGTTTGCTCTAATGCCTGTTGAAGATGCTATACACTTCTGTTTTATTGTGCCACATGTGCTAGGTTTTCTCACAGCTATCACGATTACTCATGCTCCATCCCATCTTGCTAGTACATGGTATTTCTTTCTATTCCAGACTGACCCCATTCTCAAGAGACTTTCTATTCTCAGCCTCCTCGGTATGATGATTCGGTTGCTCATATGTAATATTTTTATGTTCCATTTGCCTTGACATTTCTGTCATTCCTGGGAAGTACACAGGGCCACTTTTGTGGTCTTTGACCATTTTGGAAGAACGATGAACATAAGCACATCTTTATCTTGTGCTTTTTATTCTCAGATTCTTTTCCAACATCCTCTTGAAACTAGCACATACTTTCGCTGTTTGAGTGAAACTTTGTGTGTTTTTCTTTATTTTTGCATTTCTGTGGTAACACTCAGGTTCTCATGATTTAGTCACCTTGTTTTTCTGGTACAAGGCTGTATTCACTCATCCTTCTCAAAGTCGTTAAATAAATTCAGGTGTTACAGTTTCAGTATCGTATGCTGCTGATATTTGGGAGTAGCAATGATTTTCCAAATTCTTTGGTAGCTTCTGGGATTCTTCTGTTTGGAAATTTGTTTTCTCAGTCATAGAGTTGACCTTTTCACTGCGGAAACACTATTGCAAAATAGTCCTTTCCAATGTGTTTGTTTCACTGGTGAGGCAAAAACTACTAGTGGTTTCTTTTACAGGAACAGGGCTCCAAAACTCACCTCACTGGATCAACTTGTAAGGTCACCAGTACTGCATGTATCGCATGCTTGTATTGCCTCTTCCTCCATTATGGTCTCAATGCTTTGCATATGTCTAAGGTTTGAAAGAGATGTGGTAAGATACTCTGCAAATTTTAATACTCTTAATACCTTTCAAGGTTGGCATATTACAAGCTACTTTTACCTTCCCAAAATCACTGGGTTTCCTCGGGAAGTCAGCAACTGTTCTGTAAATGATACTGAAGTCAAAACCAACTTCTTTTTTTTGTTTGTTTGTTTGTATTGATTTTTATCTGCTAATGAGATGGGGTTAATTGTTATGGAATACCACAGTTTCTGCCAGGCATTCCTCATACCGCATTCCTGAGTATCGTCAGCTCTGATGCTGATTTGTGAGCCTGGCTGGGCAGAGCTGATACTCTTCTGCTGCAAGGTTCACAACTAACAGTGTTCTCAACACCTAAGCCTACCTGCTGGCTTCCAAAATATGATGAGATGACCACCTTGCTTATGCGGGAAGGCTGAATAGGCCTTTGTCAAAATCTTGCTTTTTCAGTGACTATCATGCTGCTTATATAATTTTCAGATTATGTAAAATTATTAGTGATGCTTTCTTTTTCTGCCTATTTCAGTGTTCAAACTATTCCTTAGTCTAATGTAATAGAACGTGTGTAAAGCAGATGCTGTACTGGTTGAATTATTTTCATCTGTTCTAGGTATAACATGTTGGGAGGAGATCCCATTTTCTTCAAACACGTTCAGCAGTTTGGACTCACACAAGAGTCAAATGCTTTGTTATTGAGTATACAGATTCACTGTTTCAGCAGAAAGCAATGGCTTTTATGTTGCATATTCTGAAGATTCAGCCTGTATACTCAGGGTATCCTTTGCATCCTGATTAGAATTCACAATGTCTTGAAGGTATTATCATCATTCCACAGTGTTACTTTCATTTGGCTTTGCTTGATTGCACTTTTTTTTCCTTTTCTTGCAAAATGCATGCCTGGCACATTTATCATTAGCCCACTATCTTGCATTTAATTTCCTTTTTGTTTGTGTACTTGTCTTCGCTTCTAATGCTAATCTGAGCTTTACAAACTATTTATTCCAACTTCCATTTCATTAATGTCAAATATGTGCAAAACCCCATCCTCTGAGTCACTGTTTGCTTTCTTCATGTGTTTTCAGACTGTAAGCTCTGGAATAATGCTTTCTTTTGCCATAATTATTATATATGATCCTCTATGCAGGACGTTTTTAATGAGTTTTCTCCTTAAGACCTTTTTATCTTCATTTTATTTGTCTCCTCTGCTTGTGTTTATGCTTTAGCTTGTCCATAAACTTTCACTTTTTTGATTTAGCCTCTCATTTTCCTTGTGTTCTTTTTAAAATTACATGCGTCTGCTCTGCTTAGGTCACAGTCGCAGTAACACTTCAGACCAATGCCATAAGCTGGTATTGCTCCTGAAAGAAGCTGCCCCTTTACGGGAAAGAAATTTCCAGTAGAGAAGCAGTTGAAGAAGGAGAAAGCATTGCTGCTGGCTGATGCTAGCTGAAGGAAGCATAGAGCTCTGAAGAAGAAAAGCTTTTCTGCTGATTTGATTCTTCCAGCAAAGGCAGCATTGCATACCTTGTTGTAAAACAAAAATGAAACAAAAAAACCGCACAAAACCAGAAAAAATCCATCAAAAGTACTCACATGCTTAGTTTTCACATGCTCAGGCAGACAACTTGCAAGAGTTTATGTGTTTTGATATTCAAGTAAAAGCAACGATAGCTTTACAAAAAAACACCATTTAAACAAGAAAAGATGGTGTACAGGCAGCATTATGCAGACACTTCATAGATCTTTTTAAAGGACTTACAGCACTACTTAGTCCATGCTGATATAAAAGTGTGAGAAATGGGGCCAGTAGCACCAGGCACCAGCAGGAAGAACAAAAAGAGGAAGCACCACAACTCCTTTGTTCTTAAATCCACAGCACAGCTTAGGCAGAAACACATTTGTGGGATATGTTTTAGTGATTTTTTTTTTCCTCAGTTCGTTTGTTCATGCCTGTTGGAATGAGCTTGTTCTCTGAGATTAAAATCATCTACTTTACGATCAGAGCTGCAACTGGGATCTTCAGCTGGCAAACTAACCAGAGATTTCTGAAACTGGTTTCAAATGCTTTTAAAGCAATATTGTATTCTTTGGTTGTTTCACAGGGACTATAAGAGAAGTTCTAGAGACAGCAAGTGAGGAACATGAAAGAAAAACAACAGCACGCTCACTGAAGACTGTATTTGAGAAGTCTTCTATTTTAGCAGGGTGGAAATAAAGTGTCTCTTCTAGAAATGTAATCAAGGAAGGAAAATTGAGAATTAATGTGATAAATATCATGTGATAATCAAGAAGAGAGAGGAAATAGAGAGGATAATGAAAACAGAAAGAGAGCAGAGAAATCTAGTATCTGGTTACTGTGTCAATGGCCAGCTTTGGAATTGCAAGGTGGATGAATTGAGATGGCGGTAAGAATGCAACGGAGTATGCTTATGTGCACTATAGCACCATGCAACAAAAAATCTTAAGGAGGATTTGGTGCAGCAACCACCAAACAACTGCTACCGTATCCCATGATCAGCGTACAGACACACACTTTGCATGTGAGGGGCTGGCAATCCCGTCACCCCAAGTTCTCTCCCCTGATGTACTCCCACACAGTGTTTGTGTATAAATAGTGCATGTCGTTGCCATTTGTCCCACTGTGAAGGACTTCTGCTCACTCTAACAAGACTCTTTTCAGTCTCAGCAGTACATCTCAAATCCTTGTTCCTCACAGACATGACGGGTCAATTGGTTCTTCTCAACAAGAAGCCTCCAATCACGTAGACTTGTTTCTCTCTATTGTTGGTGTGGATCTTCATGTTTCTACTTCTTGGTTTTCCTTCTGCCTGCAGACAATTTCTGCCTTCTGTTTTTTTCAGCATTGGATTTTTTTCCTGGGCTCTGATTCCAAGGTGCCTCTGTTGTGTGTCTTTCTCTGTTTTTGTGGAACTGAAAGCTCTTTTTTTTTTTATCCCTTAACAGCCTATCTTTGGCTTTTTTCCTGCTTCTCATTGACATTCTGTAAAGCACAGAGCAAACTCTGTTCCTCAAAACTACTTCTCCTTCACTGTACAGACCCTTCCTCCTCACTGCTGTCTTGGGCTTATGTTACACATTATAACAAGTGCCCAGCTGCTGGTGAAAGGCTCTATCCCTTGTTTGCAATCGCACAGGCTTGTTCCCTCTCTTGTGCAAGCTCTGTCACTCATCTGACTCCACTGTTAGATGTTTCGGGAATTAATCAGAAAACTATCCTTTTTTAAAGCCTCCCGATTTACCTTGCTCACTGGCTAACCCCAGGGTTACACGTATACAAGACTGGTCACAAAGGAAGCAATGGGAGGACTCAGCTGAGGGTGAGAAGTGGGAGGGACCAACCTTTTTAATGATACCTAGGTGTTAGACTTCCTAGCAGTAACATGAAGTTTTGATTTTAGGGAGAAGTTAGATGAGACTACCAAGATGATTTAGCAAAGGGACGGTCCTGTTCCTCCCAGATGAATGGTCTCAACTCTTCCTGTGTGCTCACTCCTGATACTTTTATGACCTTAGGGTGAATCTACTCAGTTCCCTAATCTGGCAGAAAAATGACAAGGAGAAAAATATAATTAGTTCTGCGTCGGGTTAGTAAACTGAGCCACTCACTGAGGAATCCTAAGCAGCAGAGCCAGCCCTTGGGAAACCCAGGCGTGCCTGGCTCCTCCGAAGTGGGGAGAGCAGCCTGCTCCTTTTGGCAGCAGCAAGCTTTCAGGTTGACTCACATGCCCCATCTAACTGCACCCTTTGTCACTTCCAGGGAATCTGCTTTAAAGACACGCCTGTTCGGCAGGCGCCTGTGAATCCTCTGCTGTCCTGTAACCTTTCTCCTCTCTCTTCTATCACCCCAGCACATCCCCATTGAGATTCTCTTTGTTTGCATCTGTGAAGCGTTGGATCATCTCTTTTTATGGGTTATTCAGGGTCAAACCCAAATCCATTTGCACTTGCTCGAGGTTAACACACATCCCACGCTTCCGGAATCCTGTCACCGGCAGGACTGCAACTTTTTTCTTTGTCTCACCAGCTGTAACCTTGGACACAATTCTGTTCTTCCCTTGCCGGTGAACAATCAAACCCTCCTGCAACAAATAGTTCTGTGAGCTGCAGAAATAAGAAGTCGTGATTTCCTCTGGATTTCTTTTTTTTTTTTTTTTTTTTAATTAAGAACCCGGACTGAAGCTTTTCTCTGTAGGTGGGACATCAATAATAAATCTTTCCGTTTGGGGATTTTGTGGTGTCTAATATATCTTGCATACTGCAACTTCCCTCTTCAAGATTCCTCTCCTTCGTTCCTGCCCCAAACTTGAAGAAACATGTATTTTGAACGTCCCAACTTTCACCACGACCCTCTCTCCTATTCCCGCGTCCGTTCATCTGTCCACCAGCGTCCCTCCAGCCTGGCTGGGTGCTCGGCCAGGGCTTTGTTCAAGCCTTTTTGCCCGGCTCAGGCAGAGCTCTCGCATTCACAGTGACGAACCCGTGAGGAACAGGTCGCCGCGGCAGTTAACGGGCTGTACCAGCCCAGGTCATTCAAAAGCCAGACGGCCAAGGTGGCCGTAAGCAAAACCGCAGCCCCCTTCCCGGGCTACACGGCCGGCAGCTGAGCGGCTGCTGCGCCGCGCCAGCCCTCCCCGCCGGCGGGGAGCGGCGGGGGGCCGGGGGGAGGAAGGGGCCGGGCAGACCGGCCCTTGCCGCCCGGCGAGGCCCTCTCCGCACCGCCGCCGGTCCCTCCGTGCCTCCCAAACCGGCCCGGGTCGCTTCGCGTAGCCGCTACCGACCCACCTACACCTTCCCCAAGCCGGGGAGCCGCCCGCTGGTCTCCTGCGGGAGACAGCCCTGTCGGGAGCCCCGACACCCCTCGCCCCGGCTGCTCTGCGGAGAGGACCCCCCGCAGCCACAGCGCCGAAGGCCGGCGGGGAAGCGTTTGGCCGCGGGCAGCCCGGCCAGCTCTGGCCGAAACAGCGGTGAGTTACTTTCGCCCAGCGGCGGGCAGCGCAGCGCAGCGCAGCTCAACGCAGGGCATCCCGTCCCGCCGGCCCGGGCCGCGGCAGGGGGCCAGTTGCTGGGCGACGCGCGGCCCCTCCTCCGCGGCAGGGCTGGGCCATGAGGTAATGGCCGCCGGGGCGGGGGGGGGAGCGCTGCGACTACCGAGCCAGCTGCCTCCGAGGTGGCTGGCGCCGCAGCCCCCTGGGTGTCCGCCCCGCCTCCCGAGAAGGCCGCGGGGTCCGGCCCGGCGGTGCGGGTGAAGGCGAAGGGAGGAAGCCCGCGGCGGCGGAGAGCGTCCGGCAGCCGCCCCACGTGCGCTGCCGCCCGGCGGGAAGGGTTTGCAGCGCTTCCCCAGACGCCGTTTGAGAGCGGGGAGGAGGGCACATGAGGCGCTGGCAGGAGGAGGGAGAAGCAGCAGCCAGCCGGCCGCAGCAGCAGCCGCCCCTCCGCTCCGCACGCCGCGGCCTCTCGGCGGCGAGGGCCGAGGGCGAACCGTGAGGGGAGAAGCGGCCCGGAGGTGGCCGCCGCCGGCAGCGAGGCTCCCCCGGCCCGCGGGGGCGGCGCCGCCGCCCGCTCCGCGCTGCCGTTGGCGGCGCGCGCGCCCGGGGGGCCTGGCGCGGGGTGAGTGCGCGGGGCGGGGCGGGGAGGAGGGCAGAGGTGCCCCTTTGGCGTCTAACGGTTCGGCGGCCGGGGAAGGGGGGGGACGACAGGGGACGCACACACACGCACCGGCGTGGCTGCCTTTGCCCCCCGCTCGTCGTCAGGTGGGTGGGCGGGGAGGCGGGGAAAGCCTGCTTCGTTCGCCGGAGGAGCAGAAACGGGTGGCTGAGCAAGGTGGAGCGACTCCTCCTCCTCTTCCTCCTCGGGGCCCCGCCAGCCCTGTGGCAACGGGGCGACCTTCACAGCCGGCTTGCTGGGGGGCGGGCGGGCGGGCGGAGCGCCCTGCCTTTGCTGCCTGTGCTCTTTTGTCCCTTCCGCCCCCTTAAAGGATAGAGGCAGTTGGGTGTAATTGTTTACCGAAGGTCAAGAATCGCTTGCCAGATTTGACCTGTGAATTATTTACCGGTAGACTGCTGCTGTTGTCAGTGAGAAGGACCTCTGCTTATAGAGACCGCTTTCCTAGCCGTTGGGGAGGGACGTACAAATACTAACTTGGTTTCTTCAGCGTCAGGGATTATGGATAGCTTTTGGCGGTATACCTCTATTTAAAATGACTAAAATTCCCATTATGGTTTTTAGCAGGTTTGTGCTCTCCGTGTCTGCTTTGGTTTGCAGCTGACGATTTTTGAACTTCGTGTTTAGATGAGCTTATTTTCAGGTAACATTAGGGAAGAGGCGGAAATGTCCAAAAAATGGAACATCTGTTAAAGGGTGGGAGCCCAGGCATCTTGTTCTCCCTTGCTCAGACTGCGGGAGAAGTCTCCTGTGTGGGCACTTTTCTCTCTTGCAATCTATAACCTCGTTTGAACCTTTCAGTCCACTGAGATTAAATCGTGGGTGTAATGGTTTTTGCAATCAGGAAAGCAACAGCAAAAAAACAAGCTAAAACCAAACCAAACAACAGTTATGATGACCAGTTTGCCATATGTGCGTGTTTTACTGCTGTGTGTTACACAGTTTTATGTACTGTAAGTAATGCCCTGGCTTCTGACTATACTGGAGCTGAACCGTGTTTAAATCTGGTTGTTCCTGGTAGGGCTCTTCTGGAGTTTCCATAAGAAGCCTGGAGGAAGGAGCGTTGTCCCCCAGCCCAGGAACCGTATTCACAAAGCTGTGCCACCTCTGAGGCACTATGACCTGTTTTAATTGAGCCAGAGCAACCTGTGATGACAATAGATAAGAAAATAATTTTAGAAGCACATAAGAAAATTGTATTAAGCCATGATTATAGCCACTACTATTCTGTTTTTCAATGAGCATCATTATAAGGGAGGAAAAACAGAAGGGTAAAAATCCTAAGGGAAAGCAAGAGTTTTCAGCTTTTGATGTGAAGTACTGAGTTAAGTGAAGATCAGGTGTTGTATGTGTGGCTGGAATTTAAATTTCTATTGAAGTAAAACAAAAGTTTCTGTCAGTTACATGAATGAACTCCCACTTGCCAGTGGATTTAACAGCATGGTGGATGACAGTAGCGGAAATAAGTAGAGTCTCTCTGGATTTAGTGCAAAAGAACCCCTAACCAAACAAAAGTCTTGTAGTTCATAACTGAGCTTGGTGCCTGTTCTAGAGCACTGGGTAGCACTCCAGTATGCTGAGGAAGCGTTAACATGATTAGGCACATACATTTATATATGTGGTGTTCCATGTTTGGTATGTGCATGCATAAAATCTCAGTGAAATACGAAGCTGTTGCTGCAGCCTCTGAGCATCTGACTAGTTTAATCCAGAGTCCTGACTAATGAAGCAGTGCCAGCATGTGATCTGCAAGTTTTGCCATGTATATTAATGGACGTTAACTTGGCACTCTCAGTTCGTGGAATGCAGGTGAGAGTTGGTGGGAGTAAGTGAACTTGCATGTACCAGAGAGCAGGATCAGATTGAAAAGATTTGCCTGGAACTGTTTGAAACTCCTGTTGTTCCTTTCTGCTGCAGCTCACACCCGAGCTCCTTGCTGCTTCACATGTTCTGTCTCCTGTAACAGATTACCAAATGCTTTTGTAGAAGTAATTTGATCCTAACCTTTCCATGTCCTCTGAGGGTTTACTTTTGAGTTTTGAAATATTCTAGCCCATCTTCTTTGGGATAGAAGAATGAGATGAGTATTGTAGAAATTAGTGCAGGTTAAATATTTTTGTTTTAAGTGTGCACTTGATCAATGCTATTGTTTCTTACTGTTGTCACTGTATAATGCTGGAAAGGAAAAATGCTGAAACTTCCCACTGTATCTGCTATGATAGACTGTAAACTGAATCCACGATAACTTTTTTTTTTTCCTAATAGCTCAGTAGAAAGAATTCTCAGAATGAGTGCTGTTGAGGCAGCATCTGCAATATTGAAAGGCAAGAAGTTAAAAACAAACCTTTTACCCTTTCTAAAAGCTGTATGTGTTTTTCTTCTTAACAATTTCCTATGTTACTTAAAAATTTCCTTGGGAGAGGGGAGATAATAAGGGGGAAGGCAGTGTATGAGTTATGTTTGTTTGAAGTCTATTTCTTTCCGAAGTCTCTAAAATAATTTTCTTTGATTTCCAGAATTGGGGTGGTTTAGTGCTCCTGCTAGCATCGGAAGTAGTATTTGTGGGACATCATTTGTTTTGTGTTGTCTGGATGTTGTACGTTGCGAGTGGTACTCAAGTCAAGGTTGGTGGAGTGTTTCTTGTTAGTTTGCAGAAAATGGCGTGTTCCTTGTTTCAAATTTTGAAACGGGTACCTTTCCCCCTGCCCCAGTAATGACTGTTCTGTTTGCAAAAGTGGGTGCCTCCTCTTAATAAGTCTCCAGTGTTAGGCCGGGTACTTCATCGGTGTAACTTCTTGAATAACTACATTTTAACTCCCACAGAACTGTCACTTGATTTTA
Organism: Harpia harpyja; assembly: GCF_026419915.1. Lineage (NCBI taxonomy): Eukaryota > Metazoa > Chordata > Aves > Accipitriformes > Accipitridae > Harpia > Harpia harpyja. Next base: position 52,723,137 of record NC_068940.1, on the reverse strand, counting down.
TGCGCTGCTTATTTCACAATACCTCCATATTAATGCAAGAACAGACAGACCAGTATGATATGAGAAGTCCTCATAACTACAGTATGGAATTAGGAGCTGTGTTTTAGCCTGTTGGTCAGAGAACAATTGCTGATAGGTAGGCCATTACACCTGGCGGCTTTCAGAGTTACCATAAAAACATAGTAAGTCAGAGAAATGCTTTCTACTCACTAAATGCCAGCTATTGCATGTCAGTTGTAGGCAGCTCACTTCATGTACAAAGCTTTGTAATGCTGGAACTGTAAAACTGGCTTGTGATCTACAATGCCTGTGCTGTGAAGGTATGTTTCCACGTCATGTTTGTATCGTTAAAACTCCATGAGCAATGTCTCCTTGGAAAGCTGCACTTGTATGGAGGGCTCAGTTTTGTGGATTCAGTTGTGGGATCAGTGCTAGTGGGAGAGAGAAAAATCTTGAGAATTAACTTCCTGTTAATGTCGACTTTTCAGGATACCAGTTGCTGTGTGATTCAAAGCCTTCCTGCTTACTCTGTGGTTTGACTGAGATAGCTGTTTGAGTTTACAAGCACTCTTATTTTACTTTGTAGTGAATAATGTGACGTCTCCTAAATAAATTTCAGGAGTTCACTGCTAATATTCTTTGTCTAAAACTGTCCTTTATTTGAACTTTGATTCATCAATATTTCTCTTTCTATTGGAGCCTATTGATTTCAGTGCAAAAAGTCATGCTGTATAGTCATCCTGCTTATGGTTGTCCAGCTAAGAGGCTTATTGATAGCACAAACGGATTAGCTCAGAGATAATTCTTAGATTCAATTATGTTGGCAGATTTGCTTTAGTTAAATCAGTTAGTGACTGTACTGGAGTCGATTCTTTGCCTTGTCTTACAGCTTCTCTGGACAGGATTGTCCAACCTTGCAGTCCATTAGATGCTGTAAACCCAAATGACGCTGCTACTCTTTAACTGTCATATTGCCTTGTGTGGTTTTGGTTGTTTGGTTTTTTTTGTTAAGTATTCTGATGGATTAATTTATATTAGAGCCCTGTTATTTTTACTTGCATTTATAGCAGAAGTTCAGAACACTGTAGCAGTCAGGGCAGTAGAAAGAAGGAAGGAAATGTGAGAAGTGCTTGGTTTAAAAGCTCTTGCAAAGTTTCATTATTGGCTTGTTTTCATATAAGACCATGTTGCTGCCCAGCAGAGCAAATTTCCCCCTGGCTGTGGATTCCCTCTTCTATCCCCTTCCGTATGATGGTGCTGGGAATCAACTCTGTGACTTAGCCAAGAACTGTTTTTTAAGGTTAATTTTCAATAAGATTGTCTGTCCTCTGGGCAGCTGAGCAGCTGTTAGCAGTGAGGCAAAGGAAGCAATAGGAGTAAGTGGCTGAGGCTTTGGTGTCAGGAGGGAAAGTCTTCAGTGAGCATAAGCTGATTTTGAAACTGTTGCACTCTAAGCTCTGATATAACCAACACCAGTTGTGTGTTAGTAGATGAGATGCTAATGCCGAGGCTGACAATAACCTGCTATGTATTTGTGTGCTTATGGAATATTCTTGACTCCCAGCACCTGTATGAACAGAGGAGAGAAATGAGTAGTTGATGTTCTTAGGCTATACACAGCCATTATCCTTTATGAAACAGAATGAGAATATACTTAAGAATAAATTTGAGTATTTTTATTTTGCTAACTTGAGGTTCATTCTGCATTTCTGAGTGTTCTTTCCTGAGCAAGATGCCCATGAATTATAGTCTCTATTGTGAATAATTCAATCCTCAAAACTTAAAGTGTAAAACAGTATGATTTTAGATTTATAAAGTAATATGAACTAACCTTGGGGGGAGGGAAGACTTGTTTTCCTTCTGCCTTTTTCATTTATTTGTTCTTAGCAGACTTCTTTGGAAAGGTTTTCCCTCTTTAAAACTTGTACAAAGTCAGCAGAGCTTTTTTCCTTAGGTTTTGTGATATCAGCAGGTAAATGTTTTTCTTCATAGACCATGAAACCAGAAAGGACAACTGGGTGATCTAGTTTGATTATCAAAACTATGAGCTTATGGCTCCATCCTGAAGTGTTTTGATCTGAGTTAAGACTTCTATATGTATTTGTTATCACTCTGGGGAAAAATTATCCAGGTATTTTTTATTAAATGTTGCTTTCCTGGTGAAATAGCCATGTGAAAATTGCTCCTGCTCTTTTTTTTTTCTTTTTTTCTTTTTTTTTTTTTAAACTTTTCTTATATGATGTGTTCTGAACGGTTTGGAAAGTAGAAGTGAGAGATTTTATTAAGACAGTCGCTTTTTTTTTCCTATTGCTTTTAATTTGTGAATCTCTTGTAACTTTGCAGCAGGTCTGCAAATACCTTTAAGTCTTAATGTGTAGTAAAGCATGTAGAAGTTATTTCCTTAGTTTCTTTTTGCAGACCCTTTAAGGAAATCGGTGAGCACCAGGATGAAAATGACTGGTGTAGAGAGAGTGCGCAAAGAAGAGAAATACTAAGTGCTTAAGAGTTTGTAGTTCTGGGATTTTATAGGCAATGTGTTGTAAAAGAACAAAGTCGACTGTATGTCCTGTGTGAAGATAGGAGCTCTGTGGAAAGTGTGCCACTTTGGTGGATCACAGCCTGGTTGAAGTTGGAAGGGATTTCTGGAGGTCATCTGGTCCAACCCCCCTGCTCAGGCAGGGCCACCTACAGTCCACTGCCCAGGATCATGTCCAGACATCTTCTGAGTATCTCCAAGGATGGAGGCTTGACCTCCCTGGGCAACCTGTGCCAGTGCTTGGTCACGCTCACAGTGAGAAAGTGTTTCCTGATGTTCAGGGGGAACTGCCTGTGTTTCAGTTTGTGCCCCTTGCCTCTGGCCCTGTCACTGGGCACCACTGGAAAGAGCCTGGCTCCATCCTCTATGTGTCATCCATTCAGGTATTTATATAAAATCAGTAAGATTCCCCTGAGCCTTCTCTTCTCCAAGCTGAACAGTCCCAGCTCTCTCAGCCTTTCCTCATAGGAGAGATGCTCTGGTCTCCCTTCTTTGTATTAGTGGCCCTTTGCGGGACTCTCCAGTATGTCCATCTCCTTTTTGTACTGGAGGGCCCAGAACTGGACCCAGTACCCCCGGTGTGGCCTCACCAGTGCTGAGCAGAGGGGAAGGATCACCTCTCTCATCTAGTTTCCCACCTGTCTTACAGCCATTAAAGGAAAAATGTAAGGACCCACCCACTGCTCTGCTATGTAATAATTCCAGTGCTTCAAACAAAACATGGAAAAACTGCTTATCGTTAGCTTTCAATGAAGTTTAAAATAATGCTGAGTTGACTTGTCCCATTTTTTAATAGAAACCAAAGGTTAACAAAATGTTCATACTGTGGAAACATTTATAGCCTAGAGGGGAAGGATGAAAAGTGTGGATACGTTGAAATAGTTATGTGCACCTCTTTGAGGAGATTAGTTGACTACTGTAAGTTGGAACCAATCCATGCACTTCTGTATTGTATGTTCACATATATTGTCCTTTTTAAAGGCAGGTGCTGGTAATGTCATATTGGACTTTAATTTCATGCAAGTCAGGATGCTGCATGCCATAATTTGGTGTCCTAGATAATACTGAAGTGCAGTTTTGTTTGAAGAGAGGGGTATTTTTTAAAAAGTACATCAATGTCTGCTGCTTGTGGGAAATGGAGGCTTTTACACTTACTGTCCTCTTTAATGTTTGCATAAGTGGAGCTTGTATTACTAACAACATTGCCTGTCCCAGAAAGCCTAGTTTCACTGTCAGATACTGCACAGATGCATGCTTTGCAAGGGGGCACCGTCAACTCCTCCGCAGTAAGCGGAAACCTTGCAGTTCAAATCCATGCAACCTATTGCCCCAGTGGTACCTGTAAAATGAGCAGAACTGGAAGACATTGGAGCAATGTCAGAGTCCTTAGACTGTCCTTTAAACCTGTCCTGAATGGAATTTCTTTCTCTGCAGCTGTGACTGATAGTACTATGAGGAGGTATGCACTATCAATGTAAAGTGATGAGGAGGAAATCAATCTTTCTGGTAATACTGTTTCTTATTATAGATCTTCTCCCATAGTCACAAATTGCACTGCCTTCAGAAAGGAATGGTAGACTTGTGTTTTGTTGTGGTAATACTACAGTAAGGATCACTTCCAGGAATTTATGGAGAGGATGGAGATCAGTGTTTACCAAAAACATTACCTTCTTAGAGGCTTTGGTCCTGTAATGAGTTCTGCGAACCTGCATGTGTGAAGGTCATAGGAAGATCAACCCTTTATGGCTGTATTTCCCGACGGTTATATAATCTTGACGGGGGTAGGTAAGGATGTTATGGTTTGACCAAGTGACTTGTGGCTGACCTGAGCGCCACAAATTTGCAATATAAAGCAGTCTGAACTGAAAATGCTGCTTCTGATTGTCTGAAATGTTTACAACCTTTGATTACTTTTGTATTTGTTCCCTAGACTTTTACTCCATAATGGCTTTCTCAGAAGTCTTATTTTGCAAGACATCCAAAGCTGTTAGAATGAAAAGACTGAGAAAGGTTAGATACCGCACTTATCTGGCAGAATACAATCTTGCCCCAAAGCCCAAAGTGGTCTCTACTGTCATTCTATTGGATGTATGTTATGCTATCATTTTTCTGTAGAGAACAGTGAGTTCTCCATGACATTCACTTGTCTAGGAACTGTTGTACCTCAGGCAAATGCAACTTTCTTAAATAGTTTGCCCTTTTACATTGCAAAAGCTACAAAACATTCAATGTAAACTTCTAATGAACTGAGTTTGTTTAAGCATTCACGAGTCACAAAAATCAGTCTTTTCTTACTTTGCAAAAGATGAAGGGGCTCAGCAAGATCAAAACATTTGACTGAGATAATTCAGGAACTGGTGCCAGTAGTAGAATTAAATCCAGTTCTTGTGAATCTTTCTTATAAGCCTATCGGTCTCTTAGGATCAGTGGGTTGGCACACTCTGTGGTGTTAGCTGTTTAGGACCTGACAGGGTAGAGTATCTGAAACAGGCAGCCTCCTCAGTAGACATGAGTACTATGCCTGCACTTTTTTATTTACAGTACTAAGGTTGATAGTGTATGTTACTAATCCTCTTACAAAAGAAAAACTCCAGGTGGTGGGCCAGAAGACTCTCCTTTCTCTGAAGAGTGTATGACTTGTTCAAGTAACTTGAGTGCATTTCACAAAAGTTTTAAATACATGTCTGGCAGACAGGTTGTTCAGGATAAGGTGGTGCTACTATTACAATAGTGATTTTAGGGAAATTTCTATGTTCTTTTTGCCTTCAGTAAAACTGATGAACTATTAAACTAACCATGGGGTATTGCTATGAAAAAGATCAGTGTTCAAAATGGGAGTCTGGGATTTCACAGGCTGGGAACACAGCACATCCAAGACACAGTGCCATCTCACTTTGCTCACTGATGACTGTTCTAGATAAGTCAGAGTCTCAGAGCTTCTTGAGCCTGACTTACTAAGCTCCCCCCTCCAAGAGTAAACACTGCACCCATTTTGTACTATTTATCAACTTTCAGAGGACACCTGCTGTATGTTGACATAAAGAAAGAAAAATGGAAAGTTTTGTTACTAATGTCCCCCTGTGCTGTTATACTGCATAGGAGGAAAGAGAAGAAGAAAATAAGTTGTTGGTTTTTTTTTTTTTAACTTGAAGTGTCTGGATGGGGCTCTTTTTTTGTTTTGCTCATGGGGGTATTGCTGTCTTTTAAAAAAAAAAAATAGATAACTGCTTTTGTGGAATAAACATAGAATTAACCGTTCATGGTATATACCTAACTAATGAAAAGCTTCTCAGCCCTGATGGAGCAGGCAGATTGATGCCACTGCACATTGGGTATGGATGCTGAATATATCTCCTAAAAGCAGAAAGTGGAATTGTTAAATTCAGCATTCGTGATTTTACTATGATCTTATTTCACTCACTGAGGGATATTTTGTATCTTATTCCTGTTCCCAGATTGTTGTTGATGATACCTGATGGCAGGAAATGTATCTTAATGATATATGACCTTAAATGATATGCACAGAAAAGTTGTGGATGCCCCATCTTTGGAAATGTTCAAAGTCGGGTAGGACAGGGCTTTGAGCAACCTGGTCTAGTGGAAGATGCCCCTGACCATGGCAGGAGGTCGGACTATTTGATCTTTAAAGGTCCCTTCCAACCCAAACCATTCTGTGATTCTATGAAGTGTGGCCGTAAATGTGGTTTTTTGATCCAAAAGTAGTATGAATGCACTATGTTGATCTATATGAATACTTATAGTAAGAATTAAGAACTGGAATCAATTTCATGTATTTACTAAAGTAAAACTGATGATTCCTTAAAAAAAATTTCACATGACTTGTCAGCTGGTATTTAGACAGAAGTTTCAATTCAGGTGGACAAAACTGTACTTTTTAAATGGTCCTTGCTGTTCATCATAATTAATTTTTTCATTTTAAAAAATCTTGGGATTAAAGCTGACCTTTCTTCCTTTCTAACAACTGACAAAATGGATTATTTCTTGGATTTGTAAATTAGCACAGTTGCTCTTCCAGCAGGTATGAATTCAACAAGAACAAAAATGTTTCTTGGCTCTTCAGTTGCCAGTCAGTTTCCCAGCTTCAGTTTCATGTAACAATTGAATTGGTCTGGGTAAATTGAAACTGAAACCTCATCTCTCTGTATCTCCAGGAGAGGCCATTGCTGTTAAGCCTTGGGTTAATGCTTGTGTAGGTTCTGTAAATTCTGGCTCTGGGCGCTCACCTAGTGGTTTTCTTCAGTCCTGTGGTGGCATGTGTAAGTACACGCAGCAGTTAATGGAAACATTGGTGATTTGAGTCCCACCAGGGATTGCTGTTCTCATGGCAACGAAGCTTGGAAGATAGCATTGCAACACCAATATTTGAAAATCCTCAAAACCGCAGATAAAAGTGGGGAAGTGACTGCCTACAAGTGGGTGACAAGTAAAGCCAACAGAGTGCCTTGGTTTAGTGGTTTGACTTTTTTAAAGTGGTTTCCTGACAAGCAACTGAAGCTGCAGAAGAGGGCGGTCTTCCTTCCCCACCCTCACGCACTGCTTGTATGGGCATGCAGTGGCCCAGCTCTGAGAGCTGATCTAGCTGAAAAGTACTTTATACCACCTTCTTTGTGTTCTCTCCTGTCCTGCCTCCCCCATCCCCTTGGCTTAGCCTTTCAGCCACGTTGTGTCCCTGATCACATTGACGTGGGATGGTACAAGCACCAATGTCCCTATGAGGAAAAAGGAGTGATGGGAATATATTGCTTCAGGGTAAGCATGCAGTAGGATGAGGGTGTTTTTTCAGGACAGCCTACACTAATATTAGCTGGCGATGACTGGGAAAGTGTGTGCCTGAGGGCTGTGCTTTTGCAGCCACTTTAGCCTGGTCTCAGAGTTTGCCGTCTCTGGTGGGAATAGTCCTACCTTGTCATCAGCTATGTGTTGTACTTCTTTGTCCACAGATCTTTCACATTGACTGTTACCCAATGGGAAAATAAGCCAAGGAGGCAAATTGGAAAAACATGTGAAAAAATTGTTTTATTTCTTTGGTTTTAGTTTTTTGCCAGTTTGTGTTTCTCAGGGCATTAGATGAATGTTGGAGATGGCACAAAGGCAAGGCAGGAGTGTGCAGGCAAGACCAATTAGTGTTTAGTTTGCTTCAGGTGTATAACACCACACCGTGTATTTAACGTGTGCATTAACTTACATAGCTCTCTTTAAAAATGAGAGTTAAATGTTATCAAAATTGTATCATTTGCTAGTTGTGTGGGAGGTTTTTTGTTTTGTTTTTTTTTTTTTAATTAAAAAAAGCAGCAAACATCATTTTAGTAATCTTGGTTAGCAGAATTGCATGAGGAAGATTGAATACCCTGTCCTATTTCTGTTATCTGAGATGGTAAATTAGCACTAATTACCTCGTCAAGAAGGCTGAGAGGAAATTCCTAAATGCACCTAACAGCAAGCCTATTGTTTTGATCCTATGACCAGCGGGGATAACTTGAAGATAAAGACATGATATAATATTGTAGCAGAAGTGACTAAGAGGAAATAGGAGGGGCTGCATAGTCAGGAAAATGATCAGCTTATGACATGACTTGTTACAGCAGATGTAACACTGTGTTCTCTTTGTTCCTCAGACCTTTCTCTGGAAAAGATAAGCAAGCAGTTGTTATAATACGGGCAATAAAAGATTTTTTTTTTTTTAGTGAACTCTTAGACTGAACAGTTATAGAATACTTATTTTGAACTCCAGAAATTGGGGAGGTATGAAATTACAGGGCTTTAGCCTGTTCTGGCTCTGATGTGAATCTTACAACAGGTAATTTATTTCTCTTCTGAGTGGGAATTGGTGGTTCCTGATTGCCCTGATTTCTAACTGGAAACTGTTGTTTGTTTTGTGATAGAAAACTTACAATACAGCTGTGTGGCAACTTGGAATTGAGTATATGTGAAGCTAAAGAATAGACTTTGGGAGGGACTGTTCTGGACACTGCATTGTTCAATGGTACTGTCAGTTACCACTCAAGAAGTGAAAGGATTTTGAACTCTTGGGATCTCAGAATATGAAGGCAGTGGATGTTCTTAAAGGGCACTAAAGACATTTGCAAGCATCTTCTATGAATTCTGACATTTTGGCTAATCTTCTCTACTCTTTCTCCCTGCTTTTGTTTTTTTTGTTTGTTTTTTTTTAACCATACTGTTTCTTTGCCCTTGTTTTGTATGCCAAGTATTAGATATTTTCCTTTATCCTCCTCAATTAAGAGCTCAAAGAGAGAAATTGGCAATCTCCTTTTCTTTACTGGGAGTCAGTTAATGGTTTGTAAAGTTCTTGGTAGCAACTAGTTACACGGAGGCATTTGAAAGAAATTAACAAAGAAGGTTAAATGGAATTGATAAAATGCAAATGAAGGTCTTGTTTTTGTAAGATGTAAATCTTAAATAAGTCCCAAATTGAAAGAATTCTTTTATAATTTTCTTTTCTAAATAACTTTTCACAAAAGTTACTGAGAAGTTGCTGTCTAGGAAAACTTATGCAGTATGCCAGATTTTATAAGAAACCCCAGGGATGGCTGTGGTGGCCAAAAGAAGTTATGCTGCCTGACTGTATTCCATGTCTAACAAAAACTTCATAAAGTGCCTGATAAAACTGATCTGAAAAAAAGGCATTTCTGAACAAGTGGGCTCACTAGCCTCTTGGAAAATAGATTTTAATAGGAGTTGGAAACTGGTATCTATGGATCTAAATGCCTACCAATTATAAGAAGCAGAATATGGCCCTGTAACTCAGGAGTGGTTCCTTGAGTGAAGTCCAAATTGTGCGGTTGGTGGATTACTGATTTAAAAGGGTTGGTTTGGTTGGTTGGGTTTTTTTTTTGTCTTGAGGGTTATCTTTGCTCTTTTGGGAAATAATTGTAGGAGCCAATAAAATGAGTCTAGCTGCAACATAGTTTACACTCTAGAACAGCAAAACCAGACTTGAATCACAGAGGTTAAACAAGTTGTTACTTGTTGCTTTTTGTGTGAAGATCACCCTTAGGGTGTCTGAAGTGAAAAAGGTGGAGAAGGAGAAAGGAATATAGTGATTGGGTGGGTGGGTGGGTTTTGGGACAGGAGGGATAGAATTTGGAAGGATCCATTGCATTACAAGACATGATGTTTGGTCCAAAATGGCTAGTATTTTGTCTTGGGAGCTTATATTGACCTCTGGGCTTCTCTGCTTTTTATTTAAAAAAAAAAAAAAAGTCTAAAATACTGTTGTTGGATACAGTAGTGCACCTGACTGAATATAGTTAGTATATACAGTACCTCAGCTGTGGGAGGTAGAAGAGTCTAGAATCCTTGACACCTCAAATGTGTCTCTGAATTACAGTCTCTTGGATCCTGTGTGCTGCAATATATGGATCATGTCAAAATGTCAGCAGCTGCTTCCACATTTGCGGTGCTGACAATATGATCTTCAGGTTAAGAGATCTCCACCGATGTGAGCTCTGCCTCATGTATGTTTGTTTTACTCTGTATGGAGCTTTTGTAGCTGCATACTTCTAATTGACCACAAAGCAAATGAGAGCACGAAACAACTCTGTCTTCTGCCCTTGCAAATGGCTCTTGTAATACTTACGTGCTGATGCTTCCACTTTTTCATTGTACCCCGGGGTATATAATATTTTGTGGTAAAGTATGTGTGCAGCTTAAATGAGAAGAAGGCACAAAAGGAGCAAATATATTTCTTGGCAACGCTGATGCTATCTTTGGACCAGTTCCCATTTGCACCTAGAAGGGTGGGTTTGCAAATGGGGGATTTTGCTTGGGAGATGGTGTAAACAGAAGGGTAGAGTTAATCTGTTAACCTGTCTCAACTCAGTGCTGGTAAATGCAACTGAGCATAGTGATGCTGTCCTGGGTATTTTGTCCCAAGTTTTGCATCTTGTCTACAGAGCACGCCCAACTCAAAAATCGGTACAAAGTTGCAGTAATGTGGGTGTGCTATCCAATTCTGTTAACTCTTGTTGCTTTGATATTTATTCAAGGTGGGTACATCAACTGGCACAAGATTCAGACATAGTGAAATAGCTGATTATTCCATGGTGTGTGTTTCTAGGTTTTGTTACTCTTTGAGCTAAGTTTAGCCAATTGACTTTCACTGGAGTCTATCACCTCTTCATATAAAGTGCTCAGCTGGTGTGAATCAACCTGTAACTGAATATTAAGGCTGTGTAAGGTAGGGAAGTGTCTTGTTAACCAAGCTTAATTGTGGTTTGGAAGGCCTCTGGGCTACTCTATAGCTGCATATGTCTGTGATCTGGTGTTATTTATGAGCTTTGTGATTAGTTTAGAATGTTAAAACTGCTTCCCCATCCACCCCCAACCTTCTGCAGACTGTGCTGCAGCAGTACTGTCAGAGACATATTTCCAGAAAGATGGGAATCGGGCCAAGCAGGAATTATTACAGGTTGTGGTAACTGCGTCTGTCAATGACTATACTTTGCAGTTATACAATGTTTGCATTGTGTCTGTTGTCTGACGTACTCATTTGTCTTACACCCCAGCCTGTAGTTTCCTGAAGAGCAAAACACAAGTTCTATCAGGACAGCTGCTTAATAAGGCACATGTTGAAATATTCGGGAAGGGAAGACTGTTTTCTGGATAAATGACAAATCGCTGAGAGGAAGGACATAGCATGCAGATGGGCTAGAAAGCATGCAGGTTAAGATTCCTGGCCTTTTCCCGATCAACAGCTTGATCTTGTAAGTAGAGTAAGGCTGAGCACTTGTAAATTGTATGCAGATACTGTATTGAATGAAATAGTGCCACTGCAGTGTAGATGGCCAGGGTCTGTCTCCTTCTCTTTGAAGTGTGGAAGTACTAACTCACTTAGAAGGACTCCTTGTCTCTACCTGCCTTCTGTCACATGGGACTTGGAGCTACAGCAATGTGGCACCAGGGAGAAGGGGAAAAGCAGTTTGCGCCTGTAGCAAGTGGGGAAACAACTACTATTGTCTCCAGATTTTATGTGCCCACTCTGAGCCAGCAGTTGTGAGCTGACTTACGCAGGAGAACTTTCTTAGTTCTGCAAATTGTTTGTGCCTCTGAGAGATTATGCTTGTTTTGTGAAGAGGTCTTTTCTGCCAAGTTGAAGGGCATCATGTGTCTTATTTCTAGTTACTCTGTTACACAAGCAGCAGCACAGCAACATAAGACTTCTTTAATGTGTCTGATGTCAAATTTATTTTTAAAAAGCAGTGTAATTCATTGTTGGTGCCAGCCCAGATCTTTGCCACAGTCAACACTTGTGACACAGCTGTTGCTGCCATTGCATAGTTAGCTCCCCAGTTGCAGTTTAAGATGGGAGTGAAGGGGGTTTGCCTTATTTGCAGTCAGAAATCTACAGCATGACCATGTACAGCCTTCTGTAGGCAGTTGTGTTGTACAATTTTTGGTATTAAGAATTCATGATCAAACTGATGTTTTCTTTTCTTTTGATAGATGCTCTTCCGCTGCAGGTTTTTGTTTCTCCTTTGACCTAGTTCTTGCTGATGTTTAGATTTTGGTTGAAAAGGTGGGACAGTTTGCCCAGTTTCTTAAAATGTACTTTTTTCATAGTGAAGTCAGAAATAAGAGCATGTGTGTAGTTCAGTAGCCTAATTGTGAGACTCAAGGAAAAAAATGCTACCTAAAATGTATTTTGATCTTACAGCTTAGAGAAGTTACAAATGAGATAGAAGGCTAGCAGGGGAGTAAGGCATATAACTGATGCATGACCGTAAGTATGTTTGTCACAGCCAAATTGATTACTGTAACTGGGCTGATCTTGTGTATTAGCCTTTCTCAGGTGTCAGTGCTTTTACATAAAACTGAAAAGTAACTTGCTCTGTATTTTCTCTTCTTTTTCCCTTTGTTGTTCAGTGATGTGGTGCAAATTAAGAAAGATTATTTGCTAAATGTCTCTTATTTTAAAGCAGGCCAACATCATTGGACAGTGTGGGAATTTACAAAGTGTTGCCTTTATCTGCTTTTGGTTTTTTGTCCCCTCTCTCCCTCATGGGAAATGAGAATGAAAACATTCTTTGATGAGGATGTTAGTGTCACATTATTGGTGTGTTATAGTAGACTGATTAAATGGGTTGTTCATGGAATTTGGAGCTCAGTATTCAGTCTGTTGTTACTGTGGATACAGCAATTTGCTAAAGTAGCCACCCCTTCATGCTTTGCCGGTGACTAAACTTGGCTGTGGAATGTTGCCTCTCCTGTCTGTGCTAGAGACACGGTCAGTTATTGGGCCAGGTCTAGCCTTTCATGGGTGCACCTGCACACATTATATTAAATAGCAAACTGAGCTCATGCCTGTTGACTGCTGGAAGCTACCTATATTTTTGTGTAGATGGAAGAGTAAAAAGGGCGGACTGAAGCGTAATGGAAGTCTCGGGCGCCTCGCCCCTACCCAGATATTGCTTTCTTTGTTCCCACTTCCACAGAGTACTCATACCGTTTTGCTAGCCCCATCCTTTGGGCATGGGAAATCGCAGACATTTCTCTAAAACATCTGTGTAATAAATAGCTCTTAATGCCCAATGCTGACTCTGTGTGAGCTAAAACATAGTTCCATTTCCTGAGTTCCTTGCTCTTCTGCTTTCTTTTTTTTTCTCTTTGAAATAAAGTATTTCTCCTCTATAAACCTGCCTTTGAACATGCTTAAAAGAAAGTGAGTAGAAACATTTATTTGTAAGTAAACTAAATGGACAGGAATAGAAGATAGTCCATGAGTTTGGGGGAGGGGAACCTAACACCTCTGTAATACAGTTAAGTGCAGTTAAAAGCATTTTATGTTTCTAACCCTGGATCACTGAGACTTGCAGTTATTTTCTTGAGTAGCTTCATTTTATGGAATAGGGAGTGCTCTGCTAAACTGGAATTTAGTGAAAGGAGCATGGGGAAATCCTATGGAAACAGTGACTGTTGAACTGCTTGAAATATAAGCATTTCAACTTGCTTTCTGCATTGGTTCTTTAGTGAAATGCAAATCGAGTTGAGAATGAATGAACGTGTCCAACCTTTGAGTGTTTCTGCTCTTTGCCTGGGTTGGGGGCCAGGGTCAGGAGTGGTCACATGAGTCTGTGCTGAGATCATTAGGCTGGGGACACCAGCTGTGCTATTATTAGGGGTTTTAAAGTCTGTGGCAGATGTTCTTAGGCTCTCTTCCAGCCCCCACATATGGTGCAGTGGAGTACATGGAAAAAGAAACGTCTGACAAATTGTTTTTCCATGCAACAAACAGATTTTTGTATTTTTTTTTCTCCCATGCAACCAGATAAGATATTTTATGTTAACTTGCATGTATCAAAAACTAATCTGAAGTACTTGAAACAGAAGACTGAAAAAAGTGATAATATGAGAATAAAAATACAAGTGCTTTGCTTGGAAAGTAGGACTTGGAGATCCAGCCAGGACTCGAGTCCATAGGTGCGTGTGTTCCGCCATTCATGTATTTGTTTTTTATTTTCTTTGATACTGCTATTTAGACAGGGCCCTTGTTGTATTATTTTTGTGTATGTATATAATGTAAAGCTGTTCCTGCAAAGATTTTGAATGTATGGGATGAGACATAAGATGAGATGTAATACACACAGAGCAAAGAGCCATTAATAACGTGGTGATTAAATCTGTGAACAGAACTACTGCTTGTTATGTTATGGTGATATAGCATGGAGGAAAGCATGGGTTTTCTTTCTTTTTGTCATAGTAGGAAAAGAGTATGTGTGTCTTGTTTTGAATGTGTAATTTGTGTCCCCTCTGGAAGACAGCTAACCAGTTTAAGTATTCTCAAAATATAAATTACAATGTGCTTAGTATTCTGTGGACTTCTGATATGCTCTGTGTTGTACAAAATGCAAAAGTAAGGTATCTACCAGGAAGATGCAAGACTGACTAAATGGCAAACCAAAGGTACATGAGGAGCTGAAGAATGTGAACTATTAATAACGGGTAACAAATATGTCTCTGTATTTCTTGTGTTATGGGTTTTTTAACCAATTAAGCGTGTTGTTGCTAAGCAAAACAATGAATGTTTAAACAATTCACCGTGCATCATCTTTTCCTTTCTGTCATTAAAGTGTGTAGTGGTTTTTGAGCTACACCAGCTGAAAGGCTGCATGAGTTGCCCTGTGTTAAGCACAAAGGGAAGAAAATACACCACTTGATAAGTTTTTGTTTTTCTGTGTCCATCTCTCAGCTTCCTAACTTTAATCAGACAGCTAACTCATACAGAGCTTTTTAGTATGATTAAACAGAAAGTACTCAAAATAATCTAACATGCAATTCTTGTTGGGGCTGTCGTGCTTTTTCCATGCATTTTCTCGGTGCATGTTCCCTTCTGGATGTTATAGGTACAGACCATACAATTGATCAGAAAGTCTGCATACTCATTCTCTGCATTGTGTTATCTAACACCAAAAAAACAATGTTGGTGACCTAAAGGACTTTTTTTCTTTTTAAGTCAGTGAACTGGGATTTTAATCAAGTGGTAGGACCCACTTGTAGGTGCATATTTCTGGCAAGAGAGAGATCTCTAGAACTAGTCTGAATGTGATTCCCTTTTTTGATCTCCCCATCTCCCCATCCTCAAACTGTTAACCATTCTCCTTTCTAGTAATGGTGGTATTTTAAACCACTGGAGATGCAGATAGTTCTTCAGGCCATTCCCACAATATGGTGTAAAAGAACTAAGTGCCTCCATTTACCGCAGTGTGGAGAGCCATGGGATGTGATCCCAGAAGTCTTTGATAGCCCATGTGGATGAGTGCTGTTTTACAGCTTATACCTAGTCATTTGAGGGTACTGCTGTATGATTGCACCCAAAGGAAGCTGCTCTGTGTGCTGAAACCTGGCTGTCGATTACTCAGGTTGATAGCAGTGAGGAATCAATTGCTGTTTGAATAAGATTGTGACAGTCCACACAGTCACATTGCTCCTATGAAAAGAACAGTGTCTCCTGTGTTACTGAGATTACAGTGCAGGACCCAGAGAAAATTTAAGAGGATTAGTCATGGCGTGTTGCATTAAGCCCGACTGCTTAATCAGAAGGATTTTTTCCTGAAGATTATTTTGTTGGCAAAACTGAGAAAATCAGGATCTTGATGAGCTCCAGGGGTTTGCTCTGAAAGCTTGGAGCAAGCAAAGTCCTGATGTGCTAACATGACTGGTTAGAACATGTTCTTCCCAGGTAAGAGGTGAACTGTCATGTCTGCGTGATGGGAGGAAACTGTGGTAAATGTGCTTGTGGTATTATGCTTGCCTTCATAGGTGGCAGTCCTTGTTTGACTAGAATCCAGTATTTATATAGCTTCTTACAGTATCAACAACTTTCTAACTGGAAAATAATTGCTTGGATTAAAGTGGTTGAGTCTTGCACTGAGAGTATTAAGCCCCAGTCAGCTCCTCTCCCCCCGCCAGTTCTGAACTTCAGCAACCTGTCCAACTTTCTGTGCGTGAGGTGGGAGGAGAGGAGAGGAAGATTTGTTATGTTTCAGAAATGCATTTTCCCCTCCACAGAATGTGCTAGAGGAAGTGGTGCTTATTAAATCTTAACTTCCAGGATTCTTTGCAACTCCAGTGATGCCATCAGTGATGCTGATTCACGTACCTCTTTTGGCAGAAAACACTTCCATGCAATGGGTTCAAACTACAGTTGCCAGTTACATTTTAATTTCTCTGTAACTCTAGAACGCTTTAGGCATGCAGATTCTCATGGGGATGTGTATCTTTGTGGGTAGATGGATCAGCCCCTTGACAGTTGAAAATCTCATCCTCTCACTGAATGTATGTTCTAAATCTGTCTTCTGAGAATGTACGGGAGCCTACTAGCTAATCTAGCTAATTTCACTCCCTCTTCAGCCTTAATCAATATATTCTAAATAGTGTGGTAACTGCCATGTTAGGTGTATGTCTGTATTTGTTGTATGAAGGTTCATTTTGCTAATTGACAGATTGATAGATTAATGCACACTCCTGCTCCTTGGGTGTATTGAGGATGGGCTGTGACTTTTTTATTTACTTATTTTTTAAAAAAATATCCTCCCCTCCCCCAAGCCTGACACTTCTTTTTGTTGCTGTCTTACAGTACTGAGCATGTTACTGCTTCAACTCAGCAGTAAAAAGAGAAACTTAATTGTGTTCTAAATAAGTGAAGCTCTGAAGAAGCAAATCTCCCACTCTCTTTCCCTCCTCCTCGTTTAAAACTAGATCTGCTGGCCCATCAGGAAGGGGTTTATATTTCTTGCTCATTTTCCAACTGTCAAGCAGAGTATGTAGTCATGCTGAACAAAGCAGCAACATTCCTGGATCCTTTTAATGATGTATTCAGAACTCCAGTGCCTCCTGATTTAATGAGTACAGTGAATGTGTTCAGAACTAACAAGAGCATGCTCATTAAACAGCAGTAAGTTAACTGTCCTATTCTCTGCTAGCAATCCAGGTCATAATTAAATGGTGCCGTATCTGAATACAGTACTGGGCTGTCAAATGGAGAGGTTAGATGTTCTGTGGGTGTGTGTGGTTAGATAGGATTGTTGGAGTATAAGTAATTCAGCTTAGCTTGCCTCACTGATAGGGCTACTTTTCTTGGTGGGGACTTGGTATTTACAAGTCCCAACCAACCAAAAAGTTTAAACTTAAGCAGTTAGCCAAAATGTTAATTTAAATTGTCTTTTAGTTTGTAGCTTTCAGTTTTATATTCTACTGCATTGTACTGTTACTGTTGTGTAAATCCAAAGTAGCACAGCTGTACTAACTGGATTTACTGGACTGTAACTGACGGCAGAATTGGACCCTTGGTTGACTTGACTGCTACATAAACTCAGTTGTACAGTCCTGATGGCCAGGTGGTGACATTTGAAAAATGAAGAGATCACTTTAGCATTTCGGATTGGCAGATGTGAGCTGAACAAAGGGTTATCCTGCCTAGAGGCATACGGGAGCTTGTTGGAATTGTCTTCAGTGATGTTAAAATACAAGTAGCAGCTGAGTGCTCATGCAAGATATCTACCCCCAAAAGAACACTTACCTTAACTTTTCGTGCAATTATGGGTGAAAGCATAAATATTGAATACTTGTCTTTGCTTTTAATCTGATGTCTATTCTGAAATGGTTTGGTTTTAATAGTTACAAGCAGTATGTAATAACAGATTTGGAGGCAGAGGGAATTTGGGCCTGAGGGAGGGATAGCACCTGTATGCTGTCTGCTTTTCTACTGGCAACCTCCTGACACTGTTTTGGGGGCTTTTAGCATAATCAGGATGACACCAAGCCAATTCTTATTTAAAACCAGCTGATAATCTATTCAGTTTGTGCTGTCTGTCTTTCTTTAAACTGATTTCAGAAAGAACCCATACAGTCCTTAGTACCTGTTTGCCATCTGGAACAGCAGGCTCCTGCATGGATAGAGGCAGATGTACTGAATATCTGATGCAGCCTTCTGCAGCTGCTGCCCGTTACCACAGGCTGGCTGTACCTGGCTCTGATCTTTGTTCCTCAGCCAGTCCCAGCAGGTCCCTGGCATGGGTGCCTGTGTAAGTCTATCAAACGTATGCTTAATTCTCTAATAAATAATCATTAAAGTTTGCTTCTTTCCTCTTTTCCTGAAGAGCCATTTTCATTCAGATACACTGAGTAAGCATCACTCCTTGTCTTCTACATCTGTCCTTTTCCGTTAATACTGAACGGTAAGGTTCCTTTTAAATGTAAACTTACTGCTTTGTTCATGCTGGTGTGTATTGTAAAACCTAAGCATGAATTGTTTGATGTAATTCAAAGGAAGAAAACTTGCACACTCCAGAGTAAGGAAGAACTTGTTCTTTCCACCTTTAAATATGAAGAATGAGCCACAGTGGTTGATCCAAACTGGAAACCACTTGTTCGCTTGGGGTGTCATGTGGAGACACACTAGCAGCTACTGGTGTCTTGTATAATGTGGGGATGTGTGTAGTGAGCGCACTGCTTGTAGAGAAGGAGGACGGAGGTGGGGAGGAGACTTCAGTTTTTCTTTGTTTGGCTTGTTTTCATTCTCAGTAGAACTTTCCCTGCTGGTGTCTGGAACAGGTGAATTCACCTGCGTGACCTTTTTGTGTAACTTGTTGATGGAGGTGTGATGGGTACTGCCGTAGGGACACCATATGAAACTGAGGCATGGAGTGAAGTTTTGTAATCTGGTGCTTTCTACTTCTGCCCCCAGGGTTTTTTCTCTATATATTATGCAGATTGGTAAAAGGCCTGGGTGTTCTTCAGTGTGTGTGTTTGGGGGGGTGGGGATGGTGGTAGTTTTGAGGGTTTTTTGCGGTGTAGGATTGCCAGGGCAGAAAAGGACTATTGGGGAACAAGCTGCTTTTGTTTTATTCTTATTTCTGAGGTTGAATTGCTTTTCACTTTTTTTAATTCTAGACCACTAATGCGCATTAGACGAGGAGGGAAGTGGAAACAGTTCCTGTGTTACAATGCTCAATGCTATTTTTGCAAGATCTTAAATATTTCTACACTAATTCTAAACTTTGTATTGTGGCTTATAGCTTTCTTATAGTAGCCTTATAACTTTTAATATTAAGACAATCTACTACTCTGCCCATTTGCTCAGAGAATAATCTGCTGTTTGCTGACTGTGCCTGGGTATCTGAAAAGCTGAGACACATTTCAAATGTTCTAGTTCTGAATAATAATTTATCCTGCCTACGTACAGTGTTTTCAGAGAAGCTGCAGGGGAAGGATTTTGGATTGAACGCATTTTTGCTTGTGTGGGTGTAAAAAGGCGGTGCAGGGGATGTTTCTTCACTGGAAAAATGATCCACAGTTTTCTCTGTAAACTTTCTTGGCCCATCACTTCAGTCTGGATCTTTATACCCACCATGCCTAATAGCAGTTACTACAAAGGACAAACTTTTGTTACCTTGCATTAGTAAAACACTGGTTATTAGCACAGACAAGCTATTTTCTTCCTCCAACCTCTCTTCAGGTTATCTTTAAAGACCATGACCTTTTCCTTCCTCACCATCAAGCTAAGAGGTAGTGAAAGTTATATTACAAACTTATCAGATAAAATGGTTTAGAAATGTTGAGCTGCAATACGTTGCAGGTAAAGGAAATCAAGAAATTTTGTGCTTTGCATGTAGGCTTATTATGAGTGTCAGATTTTTTTGGTTGGTTGTTTGGTTGGGTTTTTTTACCATAGCAAATGGACTATCAAAGAATAGATGTGCCAGATGGTAGGCTTGAGGTACTTCAAATACCTCTGCAATACAACCATGAAGCAGACAGTCTTGAGGATATACAGTGTGAGTAGATGGATGATGTAGGTCCTGCAGCACTGGATTGTTCCTACTATGGTGGCATAATGTTTTATGGGTGGGCAGGAGACATCTAGTTAATGCCTTGAAGCTTTGGAAGTCGTATATAGTATCAGCAAGGTGACTCTTCATAAAAATCTGTGTGTAAATAGCACCAAATAACTGTTTGCTTGTTGCTTATACAAGTCCTAGGTTTATATTTTGCAAAATCTGGGGTGATGCCCAGGTGTCCAAATCTGTCATTTGCTGTTCTCCCTTTTGTTGTTATCTTTTTGTCTTCCCATTCTTCAGGAGCAGAACTCATTGCACTTCTGTGAGAATTTCATCTCTCTGCATGTACTGCAAGTACCTTGGGTAAAATGTGCTTTGGGATTTACACATGCCTTCTGTTCTTGTAAATTAAGAAAAAAAAAGGGGGGGGGTGGAGGAAGCTGATCATTCAGTAACAGTTTACCCAGGTACTGCTCAACAGTGTCTTGATGGAAATTACTTTTCCCATGTGAAAGTCAGATAAATAGTTGATGATTCCTTTATTTAACAACAAATCAATTATTTAAATTGGAATGGAGTAGAATGCCTTGAAGGTCTGAGGTATACTGCTCTGGCAATTCATGTCCACAGTTGCATACAACGCAGTAACTTGTGTTTCAGAATAAACTTTGCCAAATAATAAACCCAAGCAAATCTATACAATGTTTAGTAGCCAGTCAGCTGTAGAGTTAAATCCTGATTTATCTCACTGGATATTTAACAGTGACGTAGTCTGGCAAAGGATAAATAATCTTACTGTCAGTTCATTCTTGATTATAGTGTCAGCAAATCTTGCTGCTGCCGAAGACGCGTAGGCAAGGCAGATGGAAGATGACAATTACATAGACTCATTGGGAAACCTAAAAGAAAAATGTTGGTTGAAAAATTCTTAGTTCTCAGAAAAAGTAAATTTTGTAACTGAAAAATGAATGAAAACAAAAAATGGATTTTCACAAGATACTTTGCCTGTTGTGATTACACGGAAACATCTGTGGAAATCCCAACTTGTACACAAGGGGTATGAACAGGAAATCTTTCAGTTCTGCATGTTGGTGAAAAGAAACATTTTTTTCCTCTGCAATTTTGGCCTTTAAAAGAGTATTTTATTCCCTTCCCTGACCACTAAAGTGCTATATTTGCATATTGCTGTGAATGTTAGTTCTGGATTGTCTTTAACTGATTGCTGAAGGCCTACTGCTGTATTTCCTTCCTTCTCTTTCTTTTTTCACTCTTGGAGAAGAAAGGGAAACTTTTTGTTGTTGTTGTAAAATTATTTTTCTGTATCTCTGTCTTTTAAAGTTCCATGGTACTGGAAAATAATTATCTCCCTAACAGTGGAACTAAGTGGTATAAATAACTTGGGGATGGGAAGATGTCGTCTTTGAAATAGGACAGGTACAATTGTTTTTCTCAGTGAAAAGTTCTATGTGAAATATTTTCATTCGTTATTACTTTAAGTCTTGATACTTCACTCTCAGGCTTAAATTTCATTTCTGCTATTGCAGGTGTTTGTGTTCAAGCTTAAGATGAAGTATAGAAGTGCACATGGGAATAGAATTACATTTGCAAATGTAAATCACCTCATCAAATCCACCGTTCACCATATGGTGAATTTCAGTCTACTGTAATCACAGCCTGATACTCATAACAGTTCTTGCACTTTAATACGTTAAAACTGCATGAGTTAGGACTGTTGTGAAGCAGGAAAACAGTGGTGTGAACAGGCACTGGGAATATCTGCAGCTTCACTGATAAAGTAAATGACAGCTTATGTATCTTAAATGCTGGGCATTATCCAGGCATACAGTTATGCTCACTCTTGAACTGAAGAATAATGAGATGACTGACTGCAAATCAATCTGAAAACATGCACGAGTTTAAAGGATTCACATAGTAAGAAGACAGTCCAAAATGAGGAATCTTCTTTTGATTAGGGTTGGGTTGTCAGCATGCAAAAGCTTGATGCAATAGGAAGCACTGTAAATAACAATCCATGTAGGTGTGAGCCTTTTGAATAATTATAATTGAACTTTTAAAAAAATCTAGATAGTTAGACATGAGTGGAAAGGTAACTTCTAATAAGATCAGATGAGAAATGCTTAAAATTGCATTATCCTTTATTTTGTCTGAAGGAGCATCTGGTTTTGAAAAGGTTTTGCAGGTAGGGAGTTGCATTTCATATCTACGAAGATTCAAAAGTTTGTCATTGGTGCGGACTTACCCTTGGAAGAAAATGTTTACGCATCCTTTGTTTTGACACTAAGAGTTGGATCAGTCCACAAAGAGAATTGCTACTGGGAGAAGAGATGGCTGCAATTGCAACTTGTCCTGAATGTGAGGGGACAGGAGGCTGTTTGAGAAGAACTGTTGTGATCTGTCTTGGAGGAGAAATTAAGAAAGGAAATTGCTCAATAGTTTTCTTGAGGAATGATAAATTATTTCCAAATTCTTAAAACTCAAAACGTTGTTGAGGTGACAGCTCATGCACTATATAAAAATGCCATTTTGAGGAGGGCAAAGTTCGTGACTGGCTTTCCTTTGGAGAATTTCAGTGAAATTGGGTTTAATTTGTGGGAGTACTCGTGTGATTGCCAGATGAGCTCGTAGCTCTGTTCTCTCATCAGTGTTTCAAGACTTGCAGCAGAAAGCCTTAGTCTTTGGAAATGTATGCAGTTTTAAAGTACTACTTTGTTTTGCTCTATAGATAAATCTTACTACTTTTGTGAAGACTCTGGAAACATTTTTGTAGTGTTTTCATGATGGTATACCCTTCCCTGTTTATGCTTTCTACGTGATGTTTAAGAGGAAAAGATTTGCTCACACCTATTCTGTCCAGAGGATGTTTGCGTACAGTTGTCTATACTGGTCTGTGCTCAAACTAAAAGATTTTTGACATGGTTAGGAATGTAGGCATTGTAAAACGCACTCAAAAGAGCGAGGTTTTACTGCAGCAGACTGAAAAGAGGAGTAGTCTAACCCTTTCTTTTTCACTCAGTTTGGTAGTTTGTGTAACTGCTCTGCCAAGAGAGGGTGAGGAAACTTGTGCGTGAGCCAAAGTTACAATCGCATTCAAATGACCTTACAGCATCAAGAGCTCTTCATGTGAGGGAAACACAAATAGCAGCGACACTTACAGTGAGCCTGCTAGCCAAATGGTGAAATTCTGGAGGGGAAAAGGAGGCTCAAGAAAAGAAGAATGCTGTGCAGATGATCAAGAACAAAAAGAGTTGAAAACCAGGTACAGCAATGGCTGCTACGGAGCTGTAATCCCCCAATACTGTTTGTGTCTCTTAGAGCTTAGCTTTGAATGTGGTATGTATGTAGTGTGTGTGCAGAGGCGTTGCTAGCCATGTTTTAAATTGGCTCAGACAAGGGAAGAGAGAACATGGCAAATGCTGCTTTAGTACTTTTTGGTTTCCCTTACTCTGCTGTTTAGTTGAATGCTGTTTTTCAACTATTGCACTGCATAACTCTGCCTGGCCTCTTTCTCCAATAATGCTGAGCTGAGCTGCTCTTGTGTTGTCAGATGTGGGTTTTGTTCTGGTGGGGCAGGGGAAAAGACTTATGCTTTCATGTGCAAAAGTAGGGCATCGACAGTGTACTGTGCTTGAATGGTCAAGGATCACTGTTCACTGTGGCTACTTTCTCCCTCCCTGCCTCAAGGTCTAAAGTTAGTCCTAGTAAACTGCCATGTTACTTAAAATGCTGCCACCATAAGATTTTTTTGAGAATAAACCAGAAGGAATCTGAGATAGCTAATATTTTTAAGGTTACAGATGAAACTGCTTTGGGCATCAGGTATCTTAAGTTGTGATATTATTATTAAACAAGTGTTGGGGTGGGAGCAGGCAAATTGGTGCAAACAGAATTACTTGCATAGTTTTGCAGGCTTTTGACTGCAAAGAAACTGCAGTTATTATTGTCCTATATGCCTAGGACAATTTGTTGGTCGCTGATTTCTATTGGCGATCCTGGGCAGGAAATGTGTTAATATTTATATGCTGTGTGTATTAATCTTTGTATATGCTGATAGATACTTTGGTAACTTTAAGCCTGTTTACTGAAGTATGCTCTTAGTGATGCCTGTCTAACTGGTATCCTGGACTTCATTCTATTGTTAAAATGGAAATTCCTACAATATAAGGAGCTTAGACATGAGTGTTTCCCTTGAAACACAAGATAACTTGTGCTGGGGATGTCGTCATTTTATGAAGCTCATTTTCTGGATGTGGTTTGAGTTTGCTTTTCTTATCTGTATTTAAATTTGAAACTAGAACTTTAAAATAAAAAAGCAAAATGGTTAAAAACTAATGCATGAGTTTTGGATGGTAAGAACTATTTTCTTCATAGAACTTTTCTTTAAGAATAATTTTTAAAATCTTGATGGCTCTGAAATTTGATTGCAGTTGGAGAGTTATGTTCTTGTGTTCTGGTGGCTGGAAGGTAGGAAAGCTATTTGGATATCCCCCCAACATTGTTACTGTGAGTTTCTTTGCTTACCAATTACTTTTAATGTAATAATTTTCATTGCTATAATCAAATGAGGAACAACTCTTTATAATTTACTAATTCTTTTCAATACTCCACAACTTGGCTGTGTCTGAACTCTGTTAAAAGAATGAGTACATTTAGTGAATTTTTAAAAAATTTGCAAATGCTTCTAATCAAGTTAAAACAAGAAATCAAGTTTAACTTTATTTTTTACATGCTCTTTGTTACAAAACCCATTTCATCTTAGAGCCAAAATAGTTTAAAGGGCTTTTTCATCTTTGGGAGCTTTTAAGCTTTGGAACAATGTCCATAATAGCTGTTTCTTGCTCTGTGATTGACTGACTTGAAGGAAGCTGACTTTTCTTAATGAAAAGCTTTACATCTTAAAACTTTGGAAAAATGCTTTGGACTGGCATTACATGCCCCGCCTAAAATCCTTAACACACTCAAAAATCTCAGTGCTACAGTTGTTTTTAGACTATTGTAGGAAAGCAAAGGGAAGGAAATGAGACGTTTTGTAGAATTGTTAGCATCTGTAACGTGACTTTGCAAATTATGGGAGCGTAAATGTAGTTGGACAGAGATAGAGTTCATATTGGGCAGAAAGAACACCCTTCTTGTTAGCTCTTTTTACTCTCCTCCTTCTCTGTCCCTACTAGTTCAGGTAGGATTACATTGGAACTGAAGGGCACTTAAATTCTAGTCGGAGCCCTTGTCCACAGGGATTAGACTAAACGAATCTAAAGTGTTCTTGAGTGAAATACATCTGATGGATTTTTCTTGTTCATTTTCATATGGCTCACTTTTTCCTCTTGTAAATTCCTGTTTCAACCCCTGATAAAGAACATAAATGTACAGTGAATAGAAAGAGTTTGTATTCTCCCTGTTCACTTAACTTACCCACACTTCTGGTTTCTTTCTGTTAAATCTGCTTCCAGTGGGGCACTTATATTCATCACAGAGTGGCTCAGAATTTGTCACCACTTCTTTTATTTATCTCTGAAATACAGAGGGACACCTGCCTTGCACAGGTGTCAAGCAATTTTCAGTTCTTGTGGAGAAAGTCTTTTTGAAGGAATATGTTAAAATCAGAAGTATTTTCAACAGGATTTTATTTCTTTTCAAACCTCCCCGCCCCTCTGCCTTTGTGTATCCCCATGTGTTGCTGTTTAATGTATGTACTGCTATGGTACAGACTGCAGTGGAAATCAGTTTTGTTTCTTTCTGGTGAACTGTCCCCCAAAACATGGCATTAACACAGATACTAAGAAGAAAAGTTGGAGGCAGAGGAAACTTATGTGAAAGGTGCTGTTAGAGACTGCCCTGTAGGCAGGAGGTCTTGTTCAGTGAGCAGTCTGGTTCTAAAATATTTGAAGGGAGCTTGGATAAAAGCAAAGGATAGGTCTGTACTAAAACCTGCAGTCTTTGCAGACCATCAAGAAAACAGAATAACTTAATCTTAATTAAGGCTTTGAACAGAACTGAAAGTATTGGGACTAATTTATAATACATTTACTAGCCTTCCTAATTAGATTTTAGTTGGAATTATTCTGAGACAACTTGTTTCAAATATGAAATTAAAGACTGAGGTGGATATGTGGCCTTTTAGAGTAGTACAGCTTGCCTTCAAATCATCATGGGGCTGTACAGGAATTACTGGAAAACCTGAGGATTAGAAGTGATAGGAGTGAATTTTACCTTGTGGTTTCCATGTTGTTAGATTTTTTAAATACTGAAATTATTTCCTCATCAACTGTGATACTGTTCCCTTTGATCCCACCTCATTCTGAAATCCTTTTTCTCTGAAAGAGATGAAATATGCTTCCTGATGTTATTTGACTTCACATGTATAAGTTTTCATCAGAAAGCTGGAACTGAAGGTGAAAAACGTAGCTGGCCAGAAACTTTCAATACAGGAGATGCAGAAAGAATAGCTGCCTAGTTAGGCTCTAAAAATCATGTGAACTTTAAGCCACTCAGGAGCTTAATTTAGTGGAAGACTGGCCTGAGAAGCTTAATATAGATAGCTCAGATATCATGTGGAAACTCTAATTTAGACATGTATTGATATAAGAGACCTTGAGCTTATTTTTATTTGTTCCTGGCCAGATTGTTTGTTTGCTTCCCTCCCTTAACCCCGCTCTTTATTCTCAGGAAATGCAGTACATTGGCAACTGTCAACTGCACAACTACACCTAGCTGTACCAGGGAGAGTGAAGGAAAATTGGCCTTCCGATACTGGCACTTGTTCTGGTTTAGCCAGTTTCCAGTGTAGTCTTGAGTAAACTTGTTTGGTCCTGCTCCTGGTAACTGTGACTGGGAAGGTGAAACAAGTAGTGGCTCTGGTCAGGGTATCCTTCTGCTTGCTGAGAAGTGTTGGTGACTTTTGAACATGGCTTTTCCTTTTCTTCCTGTAAGTGAAGTTCTTGAAGTGGTGAGAGAGACAACAAAAGTGGTAGGGAAAATGCTTGTCTCAAAGTTGAGAGGAAAGCAGGTGAGGTAATGGAGATGCGTCACCCTCTCAGTGCCCTCCTTCCAATGTAAAACAAAAGAAAACAAACTTGAGTTTAAGTGTTTATCTTGAAATGGCAGCCTTTAGATCAGGCAAATTCTTTGCTCTTCTCTGCCTCTTAAAGAAAGATGCAAGTTCACTGGGATTTTTACTCTTTTTCCTTTTTTTAAAGTTATGCCTAAGCACTAGTTTACTTGTATGTTTCCCAATATTGTAACTTCAAATTATAGCTATTACACCAACAGCACAGTAATTTTTAACTCAGTTTGGAAAACCTCTTGTTTCTGGCGTGGTCATTAACATAACATCAGTAGGAAGGCCATAGTGTGACTGATGTGACTTGCCCTCTGATGAAAGTGTCATGGGAAAAACAAATGGACAAATGGATTCCCTGTATGTTTACAGTAGCCATGGAAAGTTCTGCTTTGCTAAAATCTACATTAAGCTAAGGAAAAAAAATCCACCCACACTCTAAACCTTTACTTCAAAAAAAATTGATGTTTTCAAGTATCACTTCAATTCTCCACAGGAATTTATTTGGGGTAAAATCATACTGTTGGTCTGGAAGCAGCTGGGGATTTTAACTGTACAAGAAAAAAATATTTCTCAAGCATGTGTTCAAAGTCTGGAGTAGGTGTTTTTGATATCACTCCCAGACTTCTTAAAATTACAACCCTTAATGCAGTCACAGTTTATGACATGTAACCGTACTTATGGATCTGTAACTTCATAACCAGAGGTTCAGTTTGGGAGGTATCATTATGAAAGCTACTGTTGTCTTCCATATGAAGAATTAAAATACCTCAACATCCTTACAAAAACAGAGATGGAGTAAATAGGACACCTTCATGTTTAAAAACTTTTTAAGTTGATGGTGAAGGTTTCCCTACTTAAATTATCTGTAAATAAAGCTAACTTCTCTGAACCATATAGAATAAGGTTGGGAATGAGTCAGACCAAGGCTCTTTGTGGTGGGTTGCCCAGTTTTTGCTGTAATGACGCAAAAACTCTGTTGTTCCATCCATTTTGAGTAAGTCACAGTACTGTCCTCTGGTAGCAGTGAGTGGTGGAAGTTGCAGAAGTTTGTGGTCTATACAGGGAGGACAGTTTTATGTATGAAGCTTCAAAGTCTTGCTAAATTTTTCTGTGTCTTTCTGAGAGATGGCAAGTTCCTTTTGAGTTAAAAATTCTCAACTCCAGGTGCTGTGAGTCAAGGTGATTTTTTTTTTTTTTAAGATGTCTTGAAAGTTTTGGATGGCACTTAAGCATAGTGATACAGACTTAAGCAGAATGCCATTTTATGCAATATCTGAAGATGACCTACTTCTTGTCATGTCTCCGTTACATTTGCCTTTACCATAATTTAAAAGTAATTAGAATCTATTGGTTAGCATAAAACTAACTTTGTGAAGGGGGAAGAAGGGAAATATAAATATTTTGTCTTTACTGAACAATATTGCATTGCTTTGCAACTGACAAATGACCATCTCAAGTATTTGAGTGAACATCTATGTGAAGGACAGCCTCAATCTCTATGATTCGTTTGTATTAGAAGTAGGTTGTGTTACAGCTACCTCCAAAAATGCAAACCAAATGTTTTGATGTACAACTTTTTTGAACACCAGACCAATCTCTTATTCCATTAAATTCTTGCTGTTAAACTAGAGAACTTGCTTCTAGAGATAAAAAGGAGAACAAGCAACTGGGTATTTTTGGTGCTAAAGCACTCTTTCATTTCATGAAGTGCTGTCAAAATTATTCTCCCTTCTCAAGGTTTGATGGAAGCATGCCTCGCACACCTTTTTGAGGCTCTTAACTGGTCTTTAATTCTGTAGCTCCAAACTTTGGGTAATGAAGGATCTCATGTTCATTTTTCATGTAGTGATCTTAGCATGCAATGAAGCAACAGAACCCACAACACAGGTATCCACACAGAAGTGACCTGGGCAGGCCTTTTAATCCCTCTGTCTGCTTTATTACTGTTTTATAGTGAGAAAAAAAACCTTCGAGTGTTGAGAGTGTTGCACTTGCCTACAAAAGGTTACGTACGTTATTACACATTGCTTATAAAGACCTCCAGAGAAACAACCATGGAAAACTGCTGAATTGCAAACTAATATATATTTAAGTGTACTTCGGGTTATCAATGTGTTTCTAGCATATTCAGATTTTACAGTCAGTGTTGCTTATAATGCAAAAAGACATTTTCAATACAATTTTTTGAGATTGCCTGTAAAGTAACTGTCACCTGGGAGGGGGGGGACGGATGACGACACACACCATGTTCTGTCTGTGATGGGCATGGATGGGCATGCAGTAAAGGCTTCCCTAACTCGACAAACCATTCTTTAGTCTGCCTCTTCAGTCTCTCATGTCATCAGACTGAGCTATGCGGCTGTTACTAGCTCTGCAGAAATGTTTTCTGCTGATAATGTACATGTCTTGTAGTTGAGAAGCTATTTTTAGCAGTCTGGTTAGACTCTTAGAGTCACTGAGGGACAGAGTCCTGGCAGAGAGCTGTAAAAGGGAGCTGCCAATGGTTTAGAATGGGAAAGAGGAAAAAAGGTACCTTTCATTCTCAGTTGTTTTGTGTATTTTTGACTATGTTGTTCTGTCCTGGTAACTTGCGAAGAAAAGGCACATTTCTCGGGTTTGTTAGCTTGTGTTCGGCTAGGAATAATCTCTTGTGTTACTGAGGGAAAATAAGTAGAACTGCAGGGGTGGAAACTTGTTTTTCAATGTGATGATGTTCAAAGGCTGTCAGGATCTCAACAAACTGACACGTTTTAACTAGAGTGATCTGAGAAGTGCTGCTCTTCACTATGTGTTAGCGGAAAGGCTCTGACCTGAGACAGTTTGGATGAAGTGAGAGTTACTAATTTGTGCACTGCATTTGCTTATATGCCAGACTTTTTCCTGATTGCACAGTAACCAGGGAAGGGTGATGCAGACAGCAATGCCACTGAAAAAGGACAATGTTATAAATTGTGGAACCTTTAATTTGACCATGATACTCAGCTACAGGCAGCTTTTTAATATTTAAAATTTGATATTTAAAAAAAAACTCTTGTGAGCTTCAATTTGATCTATTTTATTCACAGAACTGTTACACAAAAAGACAGCTGAGGTAGAAAAATAGCACAAAGCACAAGAGGGCCTACCAGTTTACAGATTTATGTGCTGCATTATGAACTCGGGGCAGAAAAGCTGCTGTTTTTTCCTGGTGGCAGAATAGCTGGTGAGACTCCCCTAAATGGCATTGCTGTGCTTTTCCCCTTCCTCCCTTCCAACTTTTTCTTGTTTTTAATGTGTGTTTTGTTTTAGTGCTAAAGTCAAAGGTCATCCCCAGTGTTTCAATCTCCACGTGCATGGCTGAGTGGCTGTGTTTTTCTTCACTTTCATGTTTATCTTTGCAAATAAGATCTGCAGGTGGAGAATTTAAAACGGAATTCAAAGCTGTTTGGGATTTCTCTAAATGACATACCTGGGAACGCTGCCACATAGCAGAAGCATTTCAGTGATGTGTATTTCATTGCTGTGGCGACACCAAAGATAACTTAGGGTAGGCTGTGTCAGTTGTTTCATAAAGTAAAGTTCCATGCAGTTGAAGGTTTGCAGGCATGCTGAAGTGAAAGATCAACCATATCTCTTCTTACTATTTATTGTTAGGTTTTATATGTTCCACCATACTATCTCTTCAGACTGGGGTAGTGTCGTCTACCTCGTATGGAAAAACTTTTTTTTCCTTTTCTCTCAGTTGAAAATAACTTTCAAAATGTTTGTCTTTCCTCTGGCCAGTCAGAATGGGTTCATGCTGAATGTCATCTTTCTTCGTTTTGGCTGGTACGTGTTGGTCCTCTTGAGACTTTTGTATGGTGGCTGACTTTTGTGCTACATGTGCAGTCTTGCAGATTTTGGGGGGCTTAATCTGGTGGTGCAACTTTGCCTATGTAGGATGTTTATAGGAAAGTGCTATGGCACTTCAACTTTGTTGGGTCAAGTATTTTCTGCCCACTGTCATGTAGAACATGTGAGATACTCTGGGTAATTTACAAACTTGCTAAGGTAAAGTTCAGTTTTATTTTTACAGCTGTTTGTAATTTGTCTGAAGAACACAGACCATAATGGTTAAAACCTGGTGGCTATGGTGGTGCCCCTTGTCTTGCAGCAAGGGGAACTGACAATGAATGCAAACTGTACTATGGTAGCTAACCATGAAATGTTTGGTTTTAAAGACTTGATGGCATACATATCTCTGTTGCTGAGCCTGGTGGCTGTGCTAAGGAATGTCAGAATGATGTGGCCAGTGTCCTCTCTAGTTGCCTTTTACTTTGCACTGTGAATGACCGGGCAGCACTGTGCAGCTGTGTTGTCTGCAGGTATGTTTGGAACAAGGATAGAGCATGCTCAAATTCTTTTCCTGACTTCATCCTGTAGGAAAATATTCTACCACTGTGCACCAATGTGCGTCTACATTATTTTAACCAGAATTGTAAAAAAAAAAAAAAAAAAAAAAAAATCCCAGAACTGAGTAGAACAGATTAATGTATCTTCAGTGACATAGTTGTGATGCATGACTGCAAAACCAAGCTTCTTATCTAATAAAAATAAACTTGTGCAAGGGGAAAGAGAAAAAATCTGCCTGAATTCAGAAACCTGCAGCTAAACACCATGCCAGTAAATCATATATGCACTCTAGTAGCAAGAAAATGTTCTTCATTGTTCTAGCTATATGTCTGGGGTTTGTATGGTTTCTTAATTGCACTGTAAATTGGTATCTCTGTATAGAGGCCTTTGAAAAGCTAATGAACATCTCTGGTCTTTGTTCAGTACCTTCAGGTCTGAACACAATGTAAAGATTGAGGAAGAATGGAGATCTGTGAAATGACACTGTTATGCGAAAGTTCAAAGGAGAAAACTTGCAAAAATCCCCCCAAAATGTAGTGCCAGTTGTTAAGTGATCTGTGGTCTGTTGCTGGACTTGTTTTATGTTGCTTTTTTCCTACCTCACTGTAGATGTAGCATGGATTATCTGAAACCAGTGGGAGTTGTAAAACACCCTTCTGTTCCATATCGATGTGGCTGTATGAGCACTCATTTGGCTGTGGGAGACTCTATAGGTGTATGCCATGTTGTTTCCATGCAGTTTCATGGGATGTTCTGGGACAACCAGTCTATTATCTGGCCCTTCTGGCATATTGTGCAACTGATTTTAGCCTAGAAAGTCATGGATCCAAGTCAAGTTGCTGGCCTTTTCCTCCCACTTTATTAAAAACTTTTGTGTTTCTGCTGCAGTTGGTTGTAGGTAGAGTGAGGCTGAGGAAGACAGCATTTCGGCACTGGCTCATCCCACTGAGAGTGGCATGCCTTACTCGAATTGCACAGAGATTGTTTGGGCTGTGGGCAGCGGCTATGCAGGCGTCTGGTGTGGATTTTGGTGGCTGTGGAGTCTGGACTGAACAGCAGCTTTGGAGCAAGGGCACGAGCAGCGGAACTGCAGACCTACAGTGAAAACCTGTGGATCTGTTAAAAGAAAGAGAAGCTCTAGGCAGATTCTGGTGCAGCTTGTCACTGCCAAGACGTTCACCCCAGAGTGGCTGTGCTAGACTTACTGCTGCTTAAAACCTGGCTGCCTTTTTAAACTGTAGGACAGTGGCTTATTTTGGCCATGACATGTCAGTTGCTGGTGTTGGTGATGATGGAAGTTTACAAGGGAATTATTGCTAGGCCTGAGTCATGGGAAACTTACTGTGCTTCCTGTTTTGGCCATGGAGATTCCAGCCTAATGCTGAATGTCAGTAGGGTATTTTGATGATGAATTTGTATTTAATAATATAAATGAAGTATGTGCATGCTATTTTTTCTTCCTTTTCTATTTCCATGGTGAGGGTCAGGTGTGTGAAAACTGAGCTTCAGTGCTGTGGGCCATGGGACCTTACAGAGACATAAGAGCACACAGAATAAGAATGGAATATTATAAAGCAACAATTTCAAAGTGATGGCAGAACATTTTACTGAGGAGAACAGAAAATGGTTCTTAGTAGTAATTGGGGGTTGTATCTTTGCTGAACCCTGCAGTTGGTACAGGTGAATAAACAGTATGTTTCTGAAAACTGAGTCTGGATCCAGAACAGCAAGGGAAGTAAGGGTGGACTTTCTGTACCCATGTCTCTACTCTGCAGTAGGAATAACTACAGTGTTTAATTCCCTGCATCCTGGTAGGAGAAATACGGCAAGTTTCTCTTGGGGATACAGTCTTGTCTTTTCCTTGAACTGTTGCATGAACTGTTTGGACTGATACATCCTTCTGACCAAAAGGATGACCAAGAATTTGTTAAACAAGGCCAAAACTGTTATTTGTATGGGGCAAGTGATGGCATGGAGATCTCTGCCGTTATTGGGCAGATACACTGTAATATGTCACATTGCTTGTGCTTAAAGCATGACTAAGTTTAAATCAAAAGCTTTTCTACATGAACCATAGAAGGAGTTAAACAGGTTGACTTTGTTTCAGGGAAGTCAGTTGTAGAATATAGAAGTATTTTTCTTCTCTTTTCTAATTCTCTTTTCTAATGATGTGATGTGCAGCCCTTTCCAAGCAAGTTCATTTTTCCCTGTCCCACACTTAAATTGCAAGGAAGTGCTCCCCAGACCTTCTTCAGTAGCAAGGAGAGTTTCATATTCTCTCTTGACAGTAAAAAAGATGTGATAAAGCTTTAAGGTCTGATGCTAGAACATATTGTACAGAGAACCTAAAATTAATTAAGGCTAAATAAGGAAATTGAGGGTGCGCAGTCTTAAAGCACTTTTTAATGTTACTGGCTTCAGCTGTCAAATCTTGGCTTCTTCTTACCTTTTTTAGCTCAAACAACAGTTTGTATGTCAAATGAGCAATCTACACAGAGAATTTACAAAGTAGGTAAAGAAGTCTTCCTTTCAGGAAATCCTGTGTTTATATTTAGGATTGTACTTGTAGGCCTTACTTTCTATTTTGCTTGTTGATCTAGAAATCTGAATCTTCCACAACTCCCTTGACATAAACTTGCTTCTTTGTGCACAAGCAAAAAGTGTGGAAGTCTTTAAAATAGTCAGACAATTACTTTGGCTTTAGTGATACTTTCCTATGGTGTCAAAATTTATCATCTTCTTCAAATGTAACTGTGGGTACTGAAAGTCCAGAACATGTTCCAGTCTTAAATCTGAGTAAATATTAGCATTATTTTGAGGAAACTGGGTATTGGGAATGATAACTTTGCTTGTGATAGAGTATGTACATGAGTCGAGGAAAATGAATCCTAATTGTGCTTCTGAGGCTGATAGGACCTTTGCCAAATTTAGATCATGAAAAAACATTTTGAAGGAAGAAATTTCGAAGAGAGGCTTTCTTTTAAACTGTGCATGGGGAATATTAGTGATATTTTTATATTTTTTCAGTTGAATGAAGTGCTTCAAATGCTGGGTTTTCCAACCTTGTAAACCTACGTGTTGTTCTGTGCACTTTCACCTTTACCATGTGTCTGTAGTATTTTACCGAATTTGTCCAGTTTCTCCTATTGCCCGAGCAAGGGTTGCTTTTGATGCTGTAGTGAGAAATTTCACTTTCCAAGAGTTTTCAGAGAAATTTCAGTCTACCAATTAAGTTGTAGAGTACACACAGAAAAAAGTCCTCGACATACAGGAATAAGGCTTGTCAAAGGACTGTTTCCCCTTACTGTAAGCTGGCTTGGTTGCTTGCCTGAGGCTGTTGGTATACTCAGAATGCTTTCTGACTGGGTGCTAAGGTGTGAATAAGTCATGAGGCATGCTGATAAGTGGGAAACTGAATTGACCGATTGGTAAGCAGGTGGGCTTGCCTAGTCCGCTTGCAGTAGGTTTAGGTCTCCATCAACAAGGACTTGCAATGGAGCAGGAGCTGGCAGGCAGCAGTCTGGTCAAGAGCTTTCTTACTGCCTGTGCCATGACTCTGGTGAGTGAGTGAGTTCAATGTCCAGTACTATCTGTTACACGTTTTGGAAAATAGGTATGTGCATACAGGAATTTGTCTGAGGACAACTTCAAGAAGTGCCATGTTTAAGGGTTATTGCAGTTATTTTCCAAGATCAATTTCCAAATGTTTGGAACCATTTGATCCATCTATATTGAGTGACTTGAGATTTTTATTTTTTGTGGTCCTTTGGGGAAGGCCACAATGCTGGATTTCAACTTCCTTGTGTAATTAAGTAAGATAGTTTAGTATGCAAATGAAGCAAAAACAGAGCATGTATTACATTTAATTTGCATTTTTACCCCTTAGCTTGTGCTCTTGTGTAGTTCTCCCTTGTAAGGAGGCCTTTTTTTTTTTCCCTCTTTTTTTGTATAAAGACTGTATCACAGTGTTGCTCTTGCCATGTTCATGTTAGTGCACCAGGAATTTTCTAAAAAAAACTCTGTTCCAAAATCTTTGCTAGTGTGACTTTGACTTTAATGGCACTAAGCCACGGATAACTGGCTCAGTTTCCTAAAATTCCACAGCCTGTTGTTAAGATAAACATTTCTAGGTTCCCAAGAACACAGACGCATGTATATGGTAATATACTGGGTATACAGAGCAACCTTTAAACAGCAAATTCTCATTTTCCTATATATTTCTTGATGTTTACACAAACTTTATAAGTAGAAAAATGACATGACAGAATAATTGTGCCAGTTTTTAAACTACATTATAGCACTTTGAGAGGGGCTGTGAAATGTCTCTCTTTTGTTGTATCTATTAACTTCTACGGAAGCAGAAAGGAAGCAGTCCTGCATTGGAATGGTGTGTGTTGAGATGCACCCTCGTTAGTCAGCAGCTCATGTCTCAGTTGCTGGGAAGTCCATGTGACCAAGGCTTTGGTATAAGGCCCAGGATTGCTGGTTGTTTAGGAATTTGTAGTCTTGTTATGCTGCTCTTCAACACTGGTACCTAAAGTGACTTGTAAGGCTCCGATATCCACAAGTGTTGGAGGTCTGGCTTTCTCTTTGCTGAAAGGGGCTGTGATCTGCATTCCCCCCAGCCCAAAGCTTTAGAGAGGGGCTATAATTATAGAGCTTGTGACAGAGCTGGGTTCAGTTTACTCATGTCCTCTCAAACGTGATAGTATACGGTTGAAAGTGTCGCTCCCCTACATAGCTACTTAAAGACGACAAAAGAAAATGGATATGAGGCCCAAGGATATTAACAGCCAGTTAAGAAATTGTGGGATAGGTTCTGAGCAACTCTGTGCACGTTTAGGGTTGTAAGACAACCTTGAAGAGTGAGGGAGGTTCTCACTGGATCGTGCCAGTTGCTGGAGCACGTGGGGAGGATTGCTGCCAGGGAGTGAGGGCCAGTGATGCTAGTGAGCCAAAGCAGATCTTAGCATCTTACTCAGAGCAGGAATTGGTGGTCTGACTGTCCTTGGAGGTAAGCTTTCTAATAGTTGTCTTCAAAATTGCTTATAGCAGCAATAGGAAACTTTTA
Source organism: Harpia harpyja (assembly GCF_026419915.1). Classification (NCBI taxonomy): domain Eukaryota; kingdom Metazoa; phylum Chordata; class Aves; order Accipitriformes; family Accipitridae; genus Harpia; species Harpia harpyja. The sequence continues at coordinate 52,686,766 of NC_068940.1, read as the reverse complement.
AGTTCTTAATTTTTGCAAAAAAATGAGATGTTCTTACTCAACAGGTTGGTTTTTGATTTGTTGGGGGTTTTTTCCTTTTTTTCTCTATCATTGTTTTATATGATTATTCAACTTTAGTCCAAAGCATAAACTCAGTCTGAAAGTAAGTGGATCAGGACACAGCACGTATGGTGTGGGGGTTTGGGTTTTTGTGGGGTTTTGGTTTTTTGTGGGTTTTTTTTTGGGGGGGGCAGTTCGCAAGGAATTTTGTTCCTTTTTTCTATCACCTGGTTCCGCTCATCCCTGCTCTCACTGTCTCTGTGCAATAAGAAATAGTAAAGAAAAGCAGCAGTCTTAGTTCTGTTATGTGATATTTTGTGTAAATGTTTTCAGAAGAACAGCTATTAAAATTTGAAATAATGATACTTCTCCAATCCTGTAAAACAGCATTTTTAAAAAATTTAAATTATACCAACTCTATGTAGAGTCTTAAAAGTAATTGTGGAGGGTGAGAAATTAAAAAAATCCTCCTGCAATAGGAGAAAAACAATAGTAATACAGAACAAGATTTAAAATCTCGCCCCCCCCCCCCAGGTTTTAAATTATGATCAATATCTGGTTTGAGTCAGTCTGTTCTTTGGTTACGGTTACTTGACTAAAACTCTTGGCCCTAATTTGTTGGCAGTTAAGTTAATTGTATCTTTGTTTAAACAGTAGTAGTGGGGGCGGGGGGAAGCCACCATTCCAGCATGGTCTTCCAGCTGTTTTCACTGCTTTCCCTTGCTCTTTCATATTGTCCTGAGGAAGAAGGTACAGCTTGGCTGGCTGATCAGGGTTTTGGCTTGGAATGGTAACATGTTTTAATTTGAGTATCTTTACCTACTGCATGCTGTCTTAGGCCCAGGCACTGTTCAGTAGGGTTGTTGGGTTTTTTGTTTTGTTTTCCCCTTTCCTAGTAGCTAGTTTGTGGGTGTCTAGTGCATTTGTGCCTCTCTTCTCTGTTCTGCTTCTGGTCAAGTGCTCTCACCGGTTCTTTCTGTGGATAGGGAATGAGCTCAAGACTCAGGAGCAGATAGAGTGGTGTTACCTCCTCTGCTGCATTTCAGAGAAACTGTGGTCATCCCACAGCTCTTTCCAACTAGTGAAAAAGCAGTACCGAATACTTACCCAGCTTTTGAAAGTCTTTGAGGCTTATGGAGAAGTGAAGAAGTGGGGAGTTTAATGCTCTTGTGGTGTATAAACAAACAACACTTTTCAGGTTGCTGTTACCACTGTTCCCATCCATACTATTGGAGGACTGGTTTGCTGCTGGTGTAGTAGTTTCCCCCATACCTGAACTGTTTGACAAATCTTTGATACCTGACTTTTTTAGTGGTACAAGTTGATGTGCTGGTAGGCTGAAGCTGACGTTCACGTAGTCTAGCTTGTGTATTGGCTGTGTACAAGGCAGGAGTTCGTACATGCTAAATACAACAGCAGCCTAATCCCAAATGATTTGGAAATTTGTTTGGTTTTGGGGGGGTGGTTTGTTTTTGTTTGGGTTTTTTGGTTTTTGTTTTTAAGTCATTGGATCCTTTCCTTCTCTTCAGCAAGTATTGGACCTTGCCCCTTGGACCAATCTTGTGTTGATCTACGTCAGTGAGCACCTTGCACGTGCATGGGTGCGAATAGAAAGTACATGTTTGAGGTGTTTATAGTTTGCATTGCCCTACCTCTGAGCTTTGTTCTGTTACCTGATGAATTCCTCCTTTGACTGCACTTGCAGTTCTCATACACTCTGTACTAGTGGTGGTGGTTGAACAGCTTTCCCTTTCCCAGACAGGTACGCAGCACGTCCAGCTAAGATCTCCCAGTGAGTAGTGTGATGCATTGCCGGAAAGGGAATGCACTAATTTTTAACTGTTTTCAGTTTTATTTCTGAAATATTTTTATTTCATATTTTTTATTCACTGGGGCAGGGAGGCCAAGTTTGGTGGCCCACATTAAATAAAAGGAGAGGGAGCTGTAAAAAGCTCCCACTGTAATGCGAGCCTTACATAAGGAAGAACTATTTATAGACCCCTGCAATATTTGCCTCAAGGAACTTCAGAGCAGAGAGGGGCAGCGTTAGGTAAAGCCAGGTGAGAGCATGCTGTGCACTCAGGGCTGCGAAGGTCGAACCCAGGGCTTGTCTTACAGTATGCTTCCACTCTCCCTTGGCCTGAGGGGAGAAGAGACTGATGGGCTCCTTTTGAAGGCCAAATCCTAGTGGTGAGAAACTTTGGTTTGTGGAGAACAGCGGGGTGTTTTTCTTTCTTTTTTTTTTTTTTTAATTTATTTTTTCTTTTCTTTATGGGGCTTTTTATTTGTGGTGTTTTGACTTGCATTACTTTTTGAGAAAACGTGACTCTGTCTTGATTGATGACTTAATGGTCAAACAAGGCCAAACAAGGTCACAGCAGCAGCTTTGGGAACCTTGGGAGTAAGGTTTTATGCTTAATATGTCTGTACTATCACTTAAGCATCTTTTTGGTTATTGCTGCTGCTATTCTGGCTTTTGTTCTCTAGTGGTGACTTCTTTGTTCTAAATGACATTGCCATGCCACTGGCAGTTAACCAGGTATTGTTCTGGTTTTGGATGCCTTCATCTGCTTAGTACTTGTTGGTTATGAGGCTTTATAAAAAGTGATTCTAGAAACCCTTCAAATCTTTAGCTTGAAAACATTCTTTAACAGTTTCATAGGCAGAAGAGCCCCTCTTTTGGGAGGTATATACATGAGAAGATCCTTCATAGCACATGACATAACCACTGGGTGTTGATACCTCTCTGAAAAGATTGCAAAGAGCTCCTAACAACCCTATGAAGAGAAAAAAAAAAAGCACGGAATATAGTCTAAATGTAATATAAGACTTGAGTAAAAGGATCTGTGTGATGTTGGGGTAGCAGACAGCTTTGATGTGACTGCCTGGGTCACTGGACACAAAAGCACTGTTAAGAAAGTGAGGCAGTGTTTCTTCCAGGGTAATCTAGGAGAGATGTTTGATCAGAAGGTTCTTGAATGGCTTTAAAACTTTGGATAAGGATGTAGTCTAGAGTTGTCCAAGATCCTGGTCCTTTTAATTTGCTGTAAAAATAATGGATCTCTTCTAATGTGAGAAATGCAGTACTTGTTTCTATGTAAAGTGTTTGAAGATAAATGAACTGCTTGTCACATTCTGTCACTCATTTATGACACTTTGACTGTTTATGTCCCTCTAGTTAGAGGTGTAACTAAGCAGTCAACATTCTGCATATTTAAAAGCTAGCTTCTACGTGGAAAATAAACCCCCGTGGTTTATAAGAGGGTATATAATACAGCACAGGATTAAAACAACCCAGTAAATAATTTGGGATCAAATTCAGCCTTTATCTAAAAGTTAAAGAGTGACTGGGAGGTGGTGGTGGGGTCGGATGTGGTGCATGCATGTGTGTGTGTATAAAAGCCAGACCTATTGCAAATAGTTGTTTCTTTATGGACTGTCAAAGCGTGTTTAAATGGATGTAGGCATTTTGACGGGCTTTTCAGCCCACCCACTCAGTGAAGAAATGGTTTTTAAATTTAAAAAAATGCAAACTTTTGTAGATGCAAGATGTGAATTATGAAAGAAATAAGCAAGTTGAATGCTTGAAGCAAGCCTTAATAAGGTGCTTTGGTCAATTCAGTGATTATTTTCCAAAACACAGACTGAAGACTGTATTCTGAATTACTGAGGGTAGGCCAGCATGTTAATCTTTTTCACAGATTAGACAGACATATAAACTGGCTTTGATTTGCTACAGTGTCTACATGGGGCATTTTGCATCTGAAGAAATTTTTTCCATGTAAATAAGAAGCTTGAGGGTTCTTTTTAAAGAACTTAGTAAAACTGAGCAGACTTAGTAAAACAGAGGTGTTTAGTGGATTTACAAAGTGGTGTACAAAACAGGGAAGAACGTTTCTGGTGGGACTCTTGCAAGTACATAAAAGGGAGGAATTTGCACACCCTAAAACTCTCTGAAGTGCTTAACCATCAGTTAGTAAATGAGAATTAGTAAATGAGAATACAGGATCAGAGCTGTGTAGCTCCAGGTGGATGCTAAGAGTGGAAAGCTTTCTCAATCCCTTGATACCCTGAGGTTCTGTCTAAATTAGCAAATGCTTTGGTCAGTAAGAGTGGATGAGTAGATCAAAGTTGTTGGCACTGAAGCTTCTTAAATCTTCATTACTGATTTGGGTGGTTACTTTAGATTAGATTTAGCTTGGCACCTTGGGCTGTATGTCCCCACTTACCTGTGCAGTTTGAAGCTTCCTGAAGGAGAAAAATGTAATAGGTACATACCAGATGACCTTGCAGTGATGGAGCCCACAGGGTTATTTGAAGTCTCATGTCCCTCTTTGGCACCAGGTTGCATGTGAAGTGCACCGTGGAGCAGGGTTTTTCAGGTTCTGTTACTCAAAAGGGAATTCATTGTTCATGTGCACCAAAGTGGTTCTGAAAAACCGGCTGGCTCACAGTAAATGGTTTTGCTTCAGAACTGTGCTACTGCTCTAAACCAACTAGCATAGTTAAATTAAGTATGAGAGTATGTATAGCGAAAGGATGACCTGGAAGAAAGGGGAAGATTTTAGTCAGGGAAGCACTAGAAAGATAATTTCCCCCTCTTTTAATGGAAGCATTTCTTTAAATTTGCAGATGTTTGCAGTGGTCAAGCTGCTATTTTAGGCTGATGAATATAAGTGTTATTTGAAGCACAAAACCTGAACCAGATAACTAAAAAATTGTTCAAAACTTAATCACCATAGGGTGCAGCATGTGGCTCTTGAGTAGCATGTTATTTGTAGGAGTTCCAGATGTTTTGTGACTACAGTAAATTGCTGTTGCTGCAGTCCAAGGTGGTGATGAGAATAATGTTGCAAGGTTACAAATAATGTATTTGTTGGCATTGCTGCACTCTGGGTAGGTACATGGCTGAATAGCTCCCTATCTTTTACTGCTTTTGGGGGAGGAAAGAAGGATTACTTAAACTCATTTGTGTCTTTAGATTTGCAGTTAAGTTGTGTTTAATCCTGAATGCAGAAACACTTTATCTCAAATGACTGTGAAACAGCAAGGGGTTTATTTTATTTGCATTTGTATGAAATTTGTGCTGTATGAAACTCAACCCCCTCCCCCCAAAACACACTGCAAACAAAAAAATGAACTTTTTTTTTAATGGCCAGAACCCAGAAATCACTGACTGATGTGGAGATTGATTTTTTTTTTTCTTTTTTTTTTTTCTTTATCTCAAAACCCTCAAATCTTGGCTGTTGTCTGATGTAAATGTTTCTGTTAGCTTTGAACTGCTTTGCCTCGGTACTGGATAACTTTTTTTTTTTAACGTGGAATGCAGTGCTGGCTAACCACAACTCAATTTTTGACTTGGCTTTTGTAATCTGGGCTGCCACAGGTACACTGCAGTCAGTAGCCAATGTACTTGATCAAATCTTAGTTACATTGCAGTCATAGTCCAAACTATTGTGTAGATATCCTGTTAGATGACAGCGGTGTTTGGTGTATAAAAGATTTAAGCTCTTCATATAGTTATCACGCAAACACTGTATTTTAAGCATTTATTGGGTTAGACCAAAATCTGGGTATTGTACAGAGGAGGTGTCAAGTCTTAGTGCTTATGTCGTTGCTGTTATAAAGTGCAAGGTTTGAATGAGTACCTTTAATGAACAGCTTACAAACAAGGGTTTTTTTCAGAGTAAAATGACCTGGTTAAAAACATTTTGATGATAAACTTAAGGGAATTGTGTTCCTTCTGTGAACAGTTTTACACTGAAGAATTAAGTTAAAACATTCCAAATTAAATATTTCTTTAGACCCAGGTCTGTTTATTGGCCCCAAACTGTCATTGTATTTAGACTGGTAGAAATGGTGCAATACAGCTACTGAGGCAAAAGATGAATTATGTCGTATTAGGTAGAAGAGTTATTTAAATCCTGTATGCAGACTGCTGTTGACATATACAGTAGAAAGAATGAAATGCATTGAATTTTCATCAAGAAAAGTCATAATCTGACTTATAAATTATGTACTTGTTTGGATATCAGAAGGAGTAAATACAAAACACTGCAACAACAATTGGTATCATCTTCTCATGAATACTGTATATTCAGGTGAGACTGACTAAAGAATAATATTAATGTTTTGTATTTCATGGGTATAGTAGCTACAATGTCTGTTTCTCTTCATGGCTGTTTTGCCCATCTGGTAAATACTGCCCAGCTGTAGTTTGTTTTTCTTTTCTGCAACAGAAAGATTTAGATGAAACTTTAAAGGAAAAGTGTGTGCCCCTGGATTAGGTGGTAATATTTGCCTTGCAAGAGAGGCCACACAAACAGTGCCTCTCTAGATTTGATAGATAGAGTCCGAACAACATTTTTCCACTGTGTATATGGAAATCGAGGATATTAAATAAGCCTGAAAAGAAGCAGGCATACATTTATGCCTGCTTTCTTCCCTCCATGAAACAAGGTTTTAAGAGCAGGCACATTCTCTTCCTTAATCCAGAACTTGACTTTCTCATGTAGATGTTACATCATTTCTGCAGCAGACCAGGCAGACTGACTTGTGGGGATTTTTTGGGGGGCGGTTTTTGTTGCTTGTTTGGTTTTTGAAGCTCTATTTGTTTGTAGCTTCCATAAGTGCCAACAGTGAAACGGCTTGTGTGAATGAAGACCCTTGATGACTTTGTGTTTCTGAATGTGTCTCTCTAGTTCCTGACAGTGACAAGGCAGAAGTTGTTGGAGTGCAGCTTATGGGAGGGGGAGAACTGGTTCCATGGTAACTCAGTGGGGCAAATGCTAAGCTGGGTGAAAGCAGAGAGGGGAAACTCATTCAACACAAACTTCTAACGCAACTTGCAATGTTGCGTTCTGTCCAAAAGTATGTTTTGTGAGAACTGTGTGGGAGATAGTCGTGAATCAGTGAAGGTGATCAGGTATGTCTGATGTTGAATGTCAGTGTGTCCAAAAACGTTACAAGATCTCAGATTCCCAAAACTCCCTTGAAGACCTGTACACACAAACCCCACTTTGGTTATCAGTGTTACTTCATTTGGTAGTGTTGTTACGTTGCTGGCTTCCCGTAGTTGCTAAGGCAGGGCATGGGGAGGAGAGGAGAGGAGGGCAGGAGAAGCTGAAGAGTTCTGCTAATGCTTTCAGTTACTTACTCCCAGACATGCCCTTGTTTGTAACAACAGACTTATCTAACAGTTTCCCCAAACAAACGTGATTCACAGATGCATGGTAGCAACTAGGACAAAATGGAGCCCTTTTAATCAGTCAGTCTGTGCATTTCCAGTATGTTTTCTTGTTTATAGCTTAAGCTGTTTCTATCTTCAATGCAGAGGGGAAAAATGAAGATTTGCATTTTGACTCCAACTTCATTTGAACATAATTTCTAATATCAGTAATCTCCATCTTGTTATTCCTAAAGAGCCACTTGAAAGGGGACCATTTTAAAAGTAATCAGTACAAGTGACCCCATTGTTCTTTTCAGCATGTACTGTGATAGCGCAGGAATAATGGATGCTCTGCAGGGGAACTATAAGATTTTCTGTTAGAGCACTTGAGTGAAACTTTCTCTTCCTGCAGCTGCCACAGTAAAGTACCATTTGTATGAGAGTATGGCATTGTAAATTTATCATTTGATTTAATCTGTTCCTGTAGCTATGATGATCATTACAAAATACAGTTTTTGAGCCTCTGAGTGTGAGAACTATTTCCAGATTAAGTGATACCATGCAGAAATACGAATGCATGTAATTGAGGAAAATTTAATGAAATGTCATTTTATATATGAGGGTGGTTTTTTCCCAGAGTTAATATTACACATCCATTCTCCAGTTGTGGTGTTGTGATTTCAGTGTAAGCACATCTTCGTTCAGACCTTCTGAGAGGGGGAGGGAATTTCGCTTTTTTGTTCTTATGCCAGTGGTGAAAGGGAAAAACAAGTTGAGAAAAGATGGTGTTGGTACAGTGTTACAACTTTGTTGCAAGGTTTCTCTGAAGTTTACTCTCAGAAGGTCTAGAATGCATCATCTGTGTCTTGATAGCTTAGAGACAGATGCTCGAGTCTTGCAATGAGTTTCTAGAAATACTGTCATTGCTTAGGTGAAGCAATGATGTTATTTACTAGAAATGCCGAACAATAAGGTGCCAAAATCCCAAGTGTAACTTTAACAGCAAAATAAGATTATCTGGACATGTTCCTAGAGATTAAAGAGAACCTTTTTCATAGGATTCTCCAGAAAACTGTTCTATTTCTGGTTCTAAATGAAGCACTGAGCATAGCATGTTCTGTTGCTGCACATGCATATTGAATTGCGTCCACACCTCCTGCTTGCATTTGTGTCTTCTTGCTGGCTGTCTTTTTGCTTTTCCCATGTAGTCTGGGTGTTCTTGTGTGGCCTGTTCCTTAGCTGCTGCTTATGCCTTGTAACTACTACAGATATAAACTCTTTTTTTCCTGTCCTTCAAGTCCTTTCCCAAGTCTGGTTTTCTGCAATCCCATGACTGTATTTTCCTTTTCTAGCAGTAACGAGCATTTGCATCTTCCCTCACACTGCTCATAACCAAGAGCAGTACCATACCACCAATTATTGCAGTGTCTTTAGCCCCTTGTCCAAAAGGTTCGGTGAAGTTTTAGGACAAAGGTGCTCTTCTTCATTCCTTCTCTGGCCAATTTAATCTTGCTGTGGGCATCGGTATCTGTCTTTGAGGGACTTTGTTCCCTGTTTGAGGCTGAAGCACTGGGGAGCAGCAACAAGTGGACACCCCCTTAACGCAGTGCACCTCTAGTTCTGTTCCCTGTGTACTCTGTAAAGGGAGCAAAGATGCCAGCTGGCAGACTGGCAGTGAAGGGCCGGGCTGTGCAGGGTGGCCCAGTGGAGAGGAAAGTCTAGCAGAGCTATAGGATAAGCTCCTAATCATTTCTGTATTGTTTGTTATCAGGCAATTTCAAATGATGATGATATTAAAGTACCAGTAAAACAACCAGTGGTGCGTATTCTGTCTGCACGGCATGGCTCATGCAGCACTCTGGGTTACAGAGAGGTTTCACTTGGCTGACGTGAGAGAAAGTTAGGTGATGAATGAGCCAAGGTGGATGGACTGTGCTTACTTCAAATTGGGTTAGGCAAAAATACGGATGTTTAGTCAGCCATTGGTAAATACCACTGTACAAGGAATAGCACTTTTCTACTTGACATGACTATGCAAGGTGCAGATAAGCAGCTGCTCTGTGAAGAGTGTTTGGGTTTTAGTATTTGCTGAATTTGTTAGGTTAAACTAAGGAAAAGAAAATTACCTATTCTGATATATGCTGTTTGGAATGGCTTGAATTGAACATTTGTTTCTTTTGTGTTTTGCAGACTTCTTGAAGCCAACTCTAGCAGAGAGAAAGAATTCTGTTTCTGCCAGCCAGACCCAGTCTCCAGTGCTGGTCCCCCTGATGGCAGTTTGTACAACCCTGTGAAACCTGCCAAGCTGGACGCCACAGCTTTGCACGACTGCACTTTGGCTGCCACTGTGCCTCCTTCGGAGCTGTCGAATCATGCAGTCCTAGCCTGTGACACAGGCATTCACGAAGAGCACTATGTAAGTGAAGCAGTGGAAGATGATGTGCCAGACTGCAGAGAGTACAGAGATGCCTGCACCATTACTGGTAAGCAGTCAAATCTTTTCTCTTGGGAAGGATGTGGAGATGTATAATTAAGCTTCTGCTCTTAAGCTGTCAATGAGGTACCTGGTTCATGGACAATACTGCTGCTGTTCTGCACATTTTTGCTTGTTTAAGAAGTGATTTCACAAGCACCTGAATTTTCAATGAAAGCACTGTGTAAGGTTTAAGACTCTTGCAAGTAGGCTAAACCAATGACAGCTGTGAAACTAGGATACTAATGTGCTTGGGAAGTTGAATCATTTGAAGTTTGTTTGGAAAATAAACCAATTGAATATCAGGGATGAGGGCAAGGAAATACTGCAGCTTAAAATATAGAATGGTTGTCCTAATGTTCAGCATAATTTACATTTTTATCTCGATACAAGAATTGCTTTGTGGGAGAAGGGGTTGGGAGAAATAGTGTCTAACATCATATTTTGACTATACATCTTTGCTTTTCAAAACCATTCTATTTTTGTCACATTAGTTGTGGAACTATAGAAGTTAATGTATAAGGAACAGCTTTTTCTGCATGCTTGTATGAAAGCTTAAATGCCTTTTTATGAAGGATTCATACAGATAAATGGAATATTAAGTATGGTATTTTAAATAGGATTAGATTCTTAGTGATGTGGTCAGCTGACCCAATTTTTTTGTGTTTGAATAATCATTGTAACTCAGTTTAGTCATGGATACAGCCATGAAATGACAGGCAGTTTCCATTCCAAATGCATGGTTTGTTGGCTGAGCTGTGAGGCTTCTTTTAGCTTAAAGTGACCTTGTCGGTTCCAAGGTCTTTTGGTAATGTTTGAGGAATCAGCTGAGTTTTCAGGAAGGAGAAATGAGAGGGCTGAGAAAAAAAGAAATAAGACTGGGGCCATTCTAATTGGCTGCCAGATGCATTTATCCTGAATTATTTCCAGCCATGTCTAGAATTGTCTGTAGGTCAGAGAACTAGTTAATGGTGACCATCAACTGATACTTTTGTAATATGCTTTAACTTAGCTCAGCCCAACTGCTGTGTAGTTACTAAGGGTTGATATTCTGAAAAAATAAAATAGAAAGAAGGGGAGAGATGCTCTGCAAGTCCATCCCAATTCCCTTGGAAAGACACTGGATTAACACTGAAGTCACTTTCAGTCAGGTACGCTGCTACATAAAATAAATGTTTTGTTAACAGAAACTTACTCCCTACCCCTCCTCCTTTGTATTTATGGGTTTAGAGCTCTTTAACTGTTAGTTTATAAACGGGTCACTCTTTTGACTGCCATGTAAGGTATCTGCTTGGTGGGTAGACCAGAAACCCTACACATTACATGGATGCATTCCTGGTAGCATAACTCTGTTTTCCAGGCCCCTTGTAGAAGGATCTTTGTTGCAAGTTGTTCTGTTGGCTGTGTCCTGTCTCCCCTCCCCTGTTAACAGGAAGGCGTTAACTTTATGTTTTTCTGTTTCTGACTACAAGCCCAGACAACCAACTTCTTTCATGAATCAAGATGCCTTCTTGATTATGTTACCTTGAAAGGCAAGACAAACTCTTCCTTTTTTAATTTTTAAAAGTAGTTTTTGCTAAATGGAGGTCAGTGCGTGTCTTCCTACCTCACACTCTTTCAAGCGTGATGTAGTTTCTGAATTGCTTTCTTCTTGCTTAGTTGTCAGCCAAGTGCGGTTTACTGATTGATCCTGTAATGATTTTGTTATGGATTAGCTGTTCTGCAGCAGCAGACTTGTACTGTTTGTGATCTGGAGACAACATAAGGAGTAGAAATGGTGGCGCGTTTTTTGGTTGGTTTATTAGTTTTGGATTTGGGTTTTTTTTCTTTTTAAGTGGATTTTTCGGAGTTTCAGCTCTGTGCTGTGCTTTTTAAAGGTGTCAAAGGGCATAGACTGGGAGATAGGAATTAGTCTCATACTTCCTCTGTAAAATCTCTACTTTGTCAGTGGTACATGCTGCTATGCAGCATATACGCCTGAAACAAGCAGAGAGAGAAACACTTACAGAGGAATAAGGATTGTCAGAGGCTTTAACATGAAGACTTTGTGTAGGTCTGACTGACAGTTTAGCACTATTTACGCTTTTAAACTGTTCAGTGGGAAAGAATTTGTTCATGTCAAGTCTGCGTATACCATAATTTTTCTTCTAATACCAACTAAGCCTTGACTCATCCTAGAGCAGGCATGTTCAAATTCAGCAATTGGGGTAATCTATTTTCTTTTAGTCTAAGACTAACACCTAGAGCCTATTGTAAAAGTCATCTGCAAAAATTCTTGCAAATAAAAGCTTGAACACAGTTAAGAAAAAACTGGGAAATTGAGTCACAGTGGTGTGTGGTGATGCTTTCTGAAACATAACCAGCTAATGGTATTGTAATTGGAGTTGACTGATACAACTTAAGCCTAAGAACAAATTACATGATGTGCACATTTTGCTATTTAACTTTTCAAGAAGGCCGTTGGAGCTCAAAGAATTTTAAATTCTTGCTGGTTGCTTTTTTTTTTTTTTTTTTCCCCTCCTATTCTCTTTGCTGGCAGTAGGAGAGGTACTTCAGCATTCTCTGTCAGCAGCATGATCTTTCCTGCCTGGGACCTAAGAGCAGATGTAATGTAGCCGAGGGTGCATTGCACATTCTGATTGCGCTAAGCATATTTTCTTGGGTACAGGGTTGGCTTAAACATTTCATGTCCCCAAACCACCTCAAAACTGTGCTTGTGCAGATTTCTGTGGGAGTGCAACTGGAGGCATTTCAGGCACCTGGATAGACTCCCTGGTCCGCTTTTGTGGCAGAGGGGAGATGAGGGTTCCTTTTTAGCTAGGTCACACCTCTGATCTGTTCTACTGTGTGGCCTAAAAGCAGTTATGTTGGCATAACCAAGGGAATAAGCACTGCAGTGGTGGGCCTGGGTGACAAAAAACAGTGAGGTGAAAAGTTTCCTTAAGCTGGTGTTACTTCTGAGTGGGGGACAGCACCCTAGAGGACTTTCCCACTGAATTTGATAGTAAAGCAATCTAAAACTCATAGTTGCTGTAACTGAAGTGTTATGCAACTAGACACTTCTGAATCTGTGCTAATTTGAGCATAGAAGGGCAAATGAAATAGAAGAATTGATCCATTTAAAAAAAAAAAAGTTGTTTGTGAATGTTTTAAGGGTTATAAAAAAAATGTGGGTGGAGCATGTATTTTCTAAACATGAATAGCATTAAACTTGAAAATGGATTCAGTAGCTGCTCTAGTAGATTTTTTTTAACTATTACTTCATTTTGGGTTTTGATAGCAAGATCTAAGAGAAAAGTTCAATGTAGCCTGACTTAGAGTTTCTACTGCTATCACTTGTGGAGCTCCTACAGGAAAAGGGGCAGAAGGAGACTCGAGTCCCGAGGTCGGTGGACAGTGGCACAGCACTGTATGACATGGAAGTGGCACACTGCTGCTACATGTGTGAGGCACCTATCTTGTCCCAGTTGTTTTCTCCTTTGAACTTTTCTTTTTTCTTGCTGGGACAATTCATCTGAGAGCATAAAGGTAGGAATACGGATACAGCACCATCTAGTGTTCCTTTTGCTGGAAAGGGAATCAAAGTGCCTTTAAAGGTGTCCGTCTGTCCTGTAATTGCAGTTCAGGCCTGGATACTTCCAGTCAGGTGTTGATAGAAATGGCAACTGGGGTTGGAGGCTTCCTTCTCTAACACCCCCTGTCCCGTTTTTTGTAAAGCAGGAAGGGCTGTAATCTTGACAGGATAAAGCAGAGTATCACTAAATTGCTCAATAGCCCCAATTTTGTGAATTGTAAAAGCCTCTTAGTCTGATTGCCTTTCTTCCTTGTCCATCAGCTGCTGTGAAGCAAATCCTGTCCTTCTGGAAATAGAGAGTACAGTGGGGATGGAAGTCTGAAATACCACCGGAATATAGATTTACTCTTGTGACAGATGTCTGGCTGCCGGAGTGGTTTTGTGGGATTTTTGTTTGGTTTTTTTCTTTGTTTCTCTTAAAATATGTATAACATAGTATCATTAGCCATCTTCACTACATTAACTTTCAGTCTGCTTTCTCATATCTGAAGACTCGCTATTTGCAATGATTTTGGCATGATATACTTTGTAATTCAAGAGCTAACTGCTTAATATGCCATGTAGGTTTCCTTCATCCTTCTCTGAAAAAGGAGAGAATGAATGGACTGTGATTTAAATTGCCTAGCTCCTTCATTAGTTTGCATGATTCATTTGTTCATTATACTAATTGCTCTTTCTGAATGCATGTAGAAGTATGTTCTCTGGCTGTCATGTTCTGGGCAATTTCGTGAGGGTTCTTGGGAATTCTTTGTGGTGATAACCTGTTCTGTGTCTTATTTTGGTTGTAATTAACACAGGTTGATTTTTTTTTTTTTTTTTTAATAAAGTTACATCACTGGATGGGTCAAACCATGAAATCCCTTTTTCTCTCAGCTGGGAGGTATCTCTGAGAAGAGTTGGTATTGTTTGACCTTGCAGGCAGTGTAACCTCTACCTCACTGCACTGACTGCAACGATGGGTAGTCATAACATCCAGAGAAAATGACTTACTCTTGCTCTCAAGCCTCACACAATCTGCTAGCCACAAAGACATTTGGGTACAGAAAGTTTTCTCTGGATTTTCATCCTGCCTCTATTCAGGCTTTAATTATGTTCTCATATGAAACAGAGCTTCCGTTCTCTTCCACCAAATGTTACCACTCTTCATGGCAACGTCAGCCAGTTTTGATGACTGACTGATCCTATAGCTAACTGGTGTAATTCTGACCATTTTTTCCTGTAGTCACTTCATTTTAAAAGGCACACCTAAGGACTAAAGAATTTCCATTCCAGTTTCCCCCTGCAAGGTGCATGTTTTTGTTTGAAAGGCTGAATTTCTGTTCCTTCTGTTCCAAGTCTGACAAAGCACGACTGCCCCAAGGTAACTCCTTAAGGATTTTGGTAATACAGGTTGTTACTAGAATGCTTTACTCTTGTTGTGTGGGAGATGGAAAAACACCGTATCTGTGGCTGTCCTGTTTTGGGTGCATGAGATACCACCAGACCTTGCGTGCTTGCTATTCTGAGGCTGTTGAACAGGGTGCTTTGGTTGTGTTTGGTACCTGTTACGTACAGGCTGGGTGGTTGTCCTCTAACCGTTAAATGGTTACAAAAATGCTGATAAAATAATAACAGTTTTGAATTGCTTCCCTCTATTTGAACCTCTCTGAGTTCTGTTGTGGTTACCTTTCTCTTTTAGTGGTTGTTCCCTACACAGCATAAACTTGCTCTAGCACTTTCTTCTTTTTCAGTTCCTGTCTTGGGGTATGTCTTCCATGTTTTTCTCTGTTTTTGTCAGTTATGAGAGAAGAGGTGTAAGATACTGCTTGGTGGAGCTAGAACTCGGTTAAAGAACATAAGAAATGTACTCCTGAGTTGGACCAGCTGGCTCAGGACTGTTTCTCTGACTCCAGCAACAGCAGATGCTGGGTATAGAAAACATGTGCTCAACCACTCTCAGTAGTCTGTTCTCAGCATAAGTACCCCTATCATGCAGAACTGTTGTACTAAGGATATAGAGAGTATGTCCTTCTCTAATTCTTTTAGTGTCTGTTTAGTGTTGGACCCTGACTGTGACTTTGTCTAAAACCTTTTTGAAGCTGCTGATTGTGTTACTGTGGAAGTTCTTGGGTTTTACTGGCTGTGCACAGTGGTACTTAAACTAATCTCCCACTGGTTTCTGTCAGTATTTGTCCTAGTTATGCAGGATTTGGTGAATGCCAGTTCTTCATTCCCCTTATGATTTATCTTCATGATTTTGAAAGAAACTCCATAATTTTCACACCCCTGCCTGCTCCTCTACCAGCTTTCTTAGTCTCTCCTTTAAATAAAACTTTGAGAATGTGGGCTCTTATCTCAGTCCATTTACTTCGCTATTGCTGTCACCAGTCTCATCCTGTAAGCTTGATCTAGTTTTGGTCTCTTTTCCATCTTCTTTCCTGACACTTCCTGTAAGCAGCTATTGCTAAATTCTGAGCACTCTTTCTTTCTCTAAAGCATGCCAGAAATGCTTGCCCTGTTAACATGAGGTAGCTCCCTCAGCGTGACCAGAACTATTCTATGAGTCTAACTTTAGTTCTGTCTAGCATAGTCTAACAAAATGATCTTATTCTCTATGCCTGCTGCATCATTGCCTCTGTTTGAATTTTCTGGCTGGCTTTTGGTGGATTCTCAGTTAGCTTTACACAGCTTCTCCTCCCCCCCCCCAACCCCCTGCCCTGCTTCCCATCAGTTGTTTTCCAGCTCTTACCCTTTGCCAGTAACTTAGTGTTTTTCCTGATTCCTCTCCTGGGACAGGTTGTTATGCTACCTCTTAGTCTGTATCCCAGGCACGCTTTTTTTTGTTTTCTTTCAAGGATTATCTTTTTGTGTTTTGGTGGGGTGGGTTGGTTTGTTTTTCCCCCAAGCAGAATTCTGCTGCTACTGCTATGCTCCTTATCCAGCCCTCTTACTTACTTACACTCCTCTTCCTAGTATGATATATGGATTTTTGTGTAAACTATCAATTCTAGAGTCACTGTGAAAGCAACTGTGTGAATTCCTGAAGTCCAGTGTGATGTTTTTTAATTTGTTACTAGATCTCCCTTGTTTTGGGAAGCACTTGTCATTCCTAAATGTGTACTTTATTCAGGGTAGGGACACATGAGAGCAGTAAGGTTTCATCAGTCTTCTGGGTTTGTTCTTTGGAGAAAGAACTCCTGAAGGCAAGTGCCTGGTGGATTTTTTCAGGGTGTATTTTTGGTTTTGTGGTTTTTGTTTTCCTGTTGCGGTGCACTTGAATAGTACTGGAAGACTAAAAAGCTATGTTTGATTACTGATGTATTTAAATATGTGAAAATACTTTTATTCTATAATTTACCTTCATAACATGCTGAATGCAGCTTTACCTTTCCCCCTCAATGTACGTGTATGTGTCTGTCCATCATGAAACAAGAAATTTTCCATTTGAAGTTGACATCTGTAAAGAGCAAGCTACATAAAATTAATTTTTATGTTGTGCTTGTGATTCTAAAGCTTTGTTGACAGCCATTGTTTAGGGACTGGCGCATTTTGTAGCTGGGCTGAACAACAAGCAAGAGCAAGACAATTGCTTTTCAGGGTTTTCCGTACTCGGTGATTTATCAATGGGTTTTTGAGACATTCTCAGTCTGTCTTGGCAGCTGGAAGATCCTAATGGTTAATGAATGTGGTTATTCTTACTGCTGCTGAACAGTGCATTGCCAGCATGCATTTGATACATGAATAGCTTTTGTTCTTGCTCTAAAAAAATAGCCAGGGTGGTGGAGTTTCCTTTTATTTTTGTTTTAATGTAAAAATAAAAGCATGAGCATGGCTGCATTTATCTACAGGGAGAAATGTTTCCATACTGAAACAAAGTTGATTTAAATTTATAGCATAATGTACAGTAGGGACCTTATAGTTTAATGGCTTCTCATCACCAAGACCTGTCTCACCTTTTATACCCAGCAGGAATGTGTGTGTAGGATGAAACCAAAGCAGGAAGACTTTAACCTAATGAACAGTGAAATTCCTCACATTGGAACTGCACTTTCCAGCAGTTTGATCTTTGTTAGCTTTCACATTCCCAACTTTATCCCAGTCTTTATTTGGTGTGTTTGGCTAAGCCAAATTTTCTCCCAGCTTACTTCTTCAATATGCTTTCAATTGCCAAATTTAAGTAGAATTTCCTACCGAGAGAGGTAACATGCTGGAAATATTAGTGCTTTATGCATCTAAAAAGGCAGAGGTAGGCTGAGCCCAGTGATGTATATGGGAAGACAGTTCCATGGCTTGTCCACCCCACAGACAGGCTTGGCCAGTGCCTGGGGTGGCAGAACTGAAGGAACAGCATTTTTTCTTCCACTTCAGCTGGCAGCCTGCTCAGTGTAATGATTTTTCCTGCGCAACAGGTTTTTTTGGGGTAATATTGAATGATTTGATCCTACATACCAATTCTCCTTTGTACAAAGGAAGAATTGTGATTATGTTCTGTGCAGCTTCCCCACCCTTGCACAAATCCTTTAAAACGTTTTGTGAGAAGGGACTTTTTCTTTCCCAGTGATGAAGCTGGATTTGTTCAGGGGAAGGGGGTTGAGAGTGGGGAAGAAAAGCAAACTCTTGAAGACTTTTTCCTTCCTACTCCTATCCTTGCTCTTCTAAGTGCATGTTTGTATGAATTAAAATATCAAATGGCAGACAACTGAAGTGGCACATGGTCTTATATAGAGAATATGATTAGAATCCCTGTTGGGTGCTTCATTCTTCTCCATGGGCTGGACTTCTTATCCAGAATTCCTTTTCCGTGATTCAGTGTGCCCACTTGGCTACCATAAATACTGCCTGCCTTTCCTGTGGTGCCCCACCTACATACACAAGGTGGAAAGTTCAGTTGAGATCTGTGTGTGTAAGAGAGAAAGTGCTGTGGGCAGTACTGAGTTACACATCAGCTGAAGCCTTGCTCTGGCAGCCCAGAATGGGAGTACCTGACAGAGGCTGGCATGGGGTCTTTTATTTTCCCGTGGAAGACTGGATTTTGTCAGTATTTCCCATGTTTGAAAGCAGAAGAACTACTACTTAACCAACTTTGGTTAAAGGTGTGGCAGGACTTGCATTTCCAAAGTTGTGTCATGCCAGTCAAATTACAGAAGCTGCTATGGCTGTTTGAGGAGTCTGAGTTTTAACTGTGTGAGACAGCTTTCATGTTGAAGAGCTTCTCTTCCAGCAGTTTGGCTTTGCAGCCAGCAATGATATTTCTGATGTGTAGGATGCTAAGGCTATCTTTCCCTTTGGGCAAGCCATTGAGTTGGGAGGATGGTGAATTTTCTATTAGAAGTGATTTTCTTTGCCCTAGAAGCTAATCACACACTTTACATTAAAACACAGGTATTGCGTGTGTGCAGTCCCGAGTTCCACAGTAGTAAGGCTTCAGTATAAGTAGCAACATTCAGGGCATCCCAGAACTGAAATGGAATGGGAATGTGGTGAGTTCTGTGGGTTTGCCTATTACAGGTATATGTGCAGAGTAATCATTAAATAATGCTCAAGAAATACTTGTAATTCTGGACCCCAGTTAGTGCTTAATGCCTGTGTCTGTGTGGACCTATAGAGCTCAAATAATGGACGACTACAGGCTATGTTTCCCTCTTCAGTAGACTAGCTAGCAGCCTGATTGCGGGGTTGAAGTTTCTTATCTACCCTTTTGCTTTTCATTTTTATGTAGATCTGTTCACAATGCTAATGACTAGTTCACTCCATTTCATGATTGTCTAAATGGACAGAAAGCATTGGGAAAATGATGCTATCGGGCTGCTTCAAGCAGCCAGGAAATACCTGCTGGAAAAGCATTTAGACAAAGACCATCTTTCTTGCTTCCATCCCTGGAATATGATGAGGTTTTAGGCTTGTGGTTTGCTGAGAAAGGAGAATCCTAATGTAGTCATGGCCTCTTGGCTGGTTGTTGAACTAGATTAAGTGACTTTTCTTGGAAGGGCTTTCCAAAATTTTCTTAGCCCAATGGAATGGGATGACTTTTCACATTACAGAGTTGCATATTTCTTTACCATTTTAAAAATGGGGGAGATACTGAATACACTGAGAATTTTAAACAGAGCACTTCCTGCTTAAATAGAAAATGTAATGCTTTCTTGTGTGACAGTACATGTTCTATAGAATTTTATGTCTTTTTACATACAGTGGTACAAAATTTGCCAAGTGCTTACTGATCCTTGGCTTCTGAGAAGGGATGCAGACTTTCAGTTTGTGTTCTCTGTGCATATATGCATTACATGAAGCAAAATCAGCAGTCAATATTCACTAGTATTTAGCACAAAATAGCCTCAAGTTGATGAGTTTTAATTCCTTGCGTTATATGAGCCTGGAATTTAGCCTCCATGTGGTAGCCCTTTTCAGCAGAGAACGTTCCTTTTACTTAACTAGTAGGGAGCCAGCACTGGAATTGACCCTTTTCAGGTATTGTGTGCTTTTTTTTTTTTTCGAAAATAATTTGCTCTTTATTGACCGACCATTTTCAAAGATTTTTTTTTTTTTTTTTTTAGCTTCCCTGTTTTAAACTTCAGAGAGCTAAGTGTCAAGGGGGAGTGTAATATGTGTGTGGGAAGTGGGACAGGACTGAAAACCAGGGAGAGGAATAGGTGGGTCCATGAAGGAAAGTAGTAGCCTTTTTCCTCCTTCCTGCTTTCTCCAGAGAGTTTCCTTGTTTCATCTATTTTTGTTACTGTGCTCTTACCTACTTCCCTTTCCTCAACTGCCTCAAAAGGTTGTGACAAGTTACAATGTTTTAATTCTGTTGTGGGAAATGGAAGAATTTTCCTGAGAGTGACTACTGAGGCCTTTTTGGCTTGGTTTGGTTTTTTGTTTAAGAAGGAGAGGGTATTTAGACTGCCCCTTTCTGGCTGTGGGCTGAGCACCAGCTGCTGGGTGGTGATGCAGTGGAGTCCCCTGAAGATGGTGAGGGTGGGTGGGTGACACAACCCAATGACCAAAGCTTGTGTTTTGAAGAAGGTTGCCAAGCAGCCCAGCACTTCCCCAAAGTCACACCTGGAGTGTAGTTGTTCGGCCAGACGCACCACTTCTGCACAGCAATTGCATCCCTTTTCTCAGAGTGGGCACTTCAGGGTAGCACAGCTGCTTCGAGCTGTTCGCAAGGTGTTGGCCTCCATCAGGACCACAACTCTGGACCATGCATGATGCTCCAGGAACAATACCGTCTCTGGGTAGTTTCCTTGTGGTCTTCCTTGTCTTGACTTGTGTGTTCTGGCCTGTCCCTTCTTGAGCACAACCCTGACCCTAGCATGGTTCATGGCAGGGTTGGGTTTTGACAAATTGGCACAGCAGTGGGCTGTAAACAAGAAACTGACTGACAAAATGTCTTTTGTGGTTTAGGGGTTCGGGTAATAAGGAACTTCTTACAGCAGGTGGCAGTGTCTGCTGTAGAGACCTGGAAGTCCTTTTAACCTTGAACTGGGAGCCTCTGCCTGAAAACTAACCAGTGAAACCATAAAGGTTGAGGATGGTTTGGACCAGAATTCAGACAGACCGAAACTAAATATTTTAAGTTCCATGCAATGACTGTACTGATAAGCTGTGTTGTATTGTGTTTCTAAAAACTCCTGCAGATACCAGGCTTTGAGATTTGTAGAGTTTTTCTCTATGTATTTTGTGTATGTTTGGGGGTTTTGTTTGTTTGTTTGTTTGTTTGTTTGTCACCTCCCCTCCCTGCCCTTGTCCCTTCTCTTTGTTTTAGGTTCTTTTCTCTGAATTTATTACTACTTTTTATGTGAAGTGATGCTGAAATTGAATAAGTGCTCCTTCTTTATCAGTCAAGCTAGGTTTCATTTCTACAGTAAGGTATGGCTGTTCAATCATAGCTGTAAACAGGTGAAACCCCAAAACCGGGTAGGGAATGGAGTTTGACAGGTGAGCTGCTCTAGGTGACCATGTTGTTTGGAATGAGATCTTCAAATCTGTCTACCTGTGGTTCATGTTGAACTTGGATTGAGTTGAAGTTAGTTCAACTGAGGTTGAATTGCTTGGTTATGAAGTGCTGGCGTAGTTCCACCCATCCAAATAAAACTGACAGCTAAATATATATTTAACACTGTGTGGGAAGTGACCTAATGTATTGCATGGCTGCATGAATGCAAGATGAAGATGGCAGTGAGTGACAGCATCCTACACAATGCCTTGTGATCTGTGTGTTGTTACGTGCATGGAGGGGAGTGGCGGTCCTTGAGGTGCTGTGCCCCTTCGATGCTATCAGTTCCCCTTGTTTTAGACCTCTCGATCCATTTTCTCTTTGATCAACTCCTTGCTCACTTGTCGGCAGAGGAGGGGTGTAAGTGTACATCTGAAAATAACCAAGTGTACTCTTATCCTCACATTGTTGTCCTAAAAATTATGCCTCTTCCTTCCTGCCCAAAAAATTAAAGAAAGAAAGAAAAAGCCACCCTTACTTCAGTCTCCACAATGAAAAGTTAATTTACTATGCTTAGTGCATTTTGTATGGATAGAGTTGTTGGCTAGAAGAAAGCAAACTGATGAAATAGTCAAAGGTATCCAGATCAGCAAGTCTAATAATTCCTCTAAGGAAATGTAAGCAAGCTGAAACAACCAGTGAAACTTTAGCGGCTGCCTTAAGTTGGGAGGGAGGTTTAAGATGAGAGGTTTAAGATGCCCAGAGAAGGGGAAATACACCAGTCAGTCAAATGCCAATGTATGAAAAGAGAAGGAACAAGCTAATAAGTAATTCTTTAGTAACTACCCAAGAGATACTGAAATAGGAAGAACAACAAAAATGCAGAAGAGAGCTCAACTGGAGTGTTCTGCCCAGTTTTGTATCTTCTTTATTGAAAGAGAAGATTAGAAACTGAAGCAACAAAATCATCAGTACAAAAGTCTTTCAAAGAACTTGGTTTAATCTTATTTAGAGAAAACAGAGAGGATGAGGGAGAATAATGTAAAAAACTTCTGCAAAGCAGACTGAGCAACTTCTTTATTTCCTGAGGAACAGGGCATGGAGGAATATATTTTTGCAACAAAATAGATGAGGTGGGGTGTTCATGCATGTGCTGCATTTAAGCTAAGAAGATAGCAAAGCAGTGGAGTATGTTACTTGCAAAAATAATATGGAAAAGAACTAACAAATTTTCTTTGTTTATATGTAATTATTTCTATGAAGTGCTGACAGCTGCAGAGTTCTGCAGTATGCAAGAGCCTTAGCAAATCTTTCTTCTTAACTCTTCTCTTTCAAAAGCAGAACCTGGAGTGACCCATGCTGTAGTAAGAATCATGAGTTTATCGTTCATTTAGCTATTTTAGTTGGTTGTAATTTGCTTGTAGAAGTTTCTATTTGCCAAGGATGTCCAGAAAACTGCAAGTTTAAAATAGCTTAGACTACAAAAACCAAAATCTGTAACAGAGCAACTTACAAGGATATGGTTCAACTGTATTTTGTTCTATCATTTTTTATTAATGATCAGTTAATTGTCTTAAGCTTATGGTATTACTTTAACTCAATAAAATCAAGGTACCACTTAGGACAAGAGGAAGTGCAATGGTTTTATATCTGTTGGACATCAGTTAACATAGTCATAAACCACGAATAATGTCGTAGGTGTTCTTAGTAGAGAAGTTATTTAACTTAGCTGTTTATTAATATTTCTGATTAAAATTGCAAAGATAAAAACTATCTGGAAGTACAATCGGGGGCTTCTATAAAATGCATCTGGTGTTTCAGGATGGGGGATGGCATTAGTCTGCATACCTTCTCATAACAAATGCCTGCATCTCAGAAAAGGGAGGGGAGGAAAAGTGAAGGGGAAGGCTGCGTAATTGTAGCGCTGAGAATATTGCTGTGATTTAAATGGTGAACTCATGTTTAGTCATACACAAGTGTGATTATGGTGTACTGTTTTTCTAAATAGGCAATTACATCAGAGCCTGCTCCTATTTCCTGCTGGTATATAGATTTTAAAATTGCAATAGAAGTTAATGACAATAGCATCATAATAAGTTGCCTTTCCAGTTACTCCTTAATATCTTTTCCAGTGGTTAGGCCTTTTGAATTGCTCAGAAGCACTCAGGATTTGTTGTACGGTAGAGTAGAAAAATTGTCTTGGTTGACTTGTATTCCATGATAGTTCTTACTTCTTTACTGTCTGTCCTTCACGTTCTTGTGGATTTCTTCTCCACAGTAAAACTGTATGGGTTTCTTTTGTGTGTGTGCATGTGTGAGGTTTTTTTCTCCTCAAGTTTTATTGGTAACTTCTTTTTCATTCCATTTTTTTCTACTTTTTATGATACAGCAAACCGGTTTACTTCTCTGCACAAAATTATTTGCCTGAAACTTTCTCTTTTCATCTATAAAGTCAGTCCATTTCTTTTGAAATACTAATTAAAAGCTGAAAGACACTAAAGGTTTGAATTTTTCAAACATTTTTATTTCCTTGTTGCCAAGAAGCCCACTTCAGTCAGGCTGTGTAGACTCTTTTTTTTTTTTTTTTTTTTTTCACAAGAGGAGAATTAACATTTCAGCCAACAGCCACCCCCACCTCCTTCAGCCCCCCAAACAACCCTAATAAAAAAAAACCAAAACCAAAACAAAACAACCAACCACCCCATATTCTTGACAGTGAGAGCAATTGGGTAATCCAAAAGTAGATATATAGATATATATAAAATCTTTATGTGTATGCATGTACACACAAATGTCTTTGAATGTTTAGTTGACGTCAACAGGTATTTTTTAAAAGATCAGCTGGCTTTTCTGAGCTGTTTGCAGGCACTAAGATGGATGTTGTCAGCAATTAAAAAGGTAGCCAGGGAAGAAGAAAAGTTTGTAGTTACAGGTTGGCTCTCAGCTTTCAAAACACAGGAAAAAGGTCTTGTTTCTCTGTGTAAGTTAGTAGTCCTCTGACAGGTCTGCAAGGACCTCTTAAAATGTGTGCAGGCTGACTCTCACGTTGCACAGGGCTCCATAAAAATAGCATTGCTGCACATGTGGGTACCTAATGCTAGTAACTTTTGCACACCCACTTCTGCAGTGAGGTTTGGAGAACACTTACGTACGTGCAACAGTTAGCAGAACAGTCTAGATGAAAGCAGTGGAGAATACCTCCTGATAGGTAATAGCAGACTCCTTGAACCATAAGGTATAATGTAACTTTCCCAAGTGGATTTTAGTTTTAATCAACAGGATCTTGTAAAGGATATAGGCAGGAGGTTAACAGTATGAGTTCATCTTTTTATCCTCTCCCCTGATGTCTGATAGAATAGTAACATTCTTGCTGTCTTTAGTGCTTGAGAAGATGCTTATGACAATGCAACTTCTGGATTAGAAAGATGATAAAAAGAGGTAATTCATGGTCTGTAGATAAGGATGTGTTACTTCTTCATTCTCCCCTCCCCTGACAGAGGTGAATTCCACGAGCTTGCAGTGGAATTGCAGGTCTGCATCAGTCCTGCAATAATGAGTTTCTCCCTTAGGAAAATAGGTGTCTTTGTCAGGGAGCAGGAAGAGCAGGGCTGCCTTACAGCCCTGCCAGCAGCTGATGTGACCACAGGATGGGAAGGGCAGGATCCTTGTCGGCAGAGCCCAGTCCCTTTGTTCCTGAGCAGGGCAAAGGTGCTGGCAGTAACGGTTAAAACTGACACTCCAGTGATCATCAGACAAATGCCAGATGCTGAGTGGGTCTGCAGTCAATCCAGGAAGCCCAGGCAGTGAGTCAGTATCAGCAGAGGACAGAGCTGGGCACAGACCCACCCTACAGCACTGCACAGAGGAGGACAAGGGGGCCTGTGTTTAAATGGGGCCACTGGGCAGAGGGTGCTGGGTGGGATGGATCCCTGATGAGCCTGGTCAGGGCAGGAGAGGCCTATGGGTGCGCTCAGGGCCTTGATGGTCTTTGCTTTTTACTGTGGAGTGAGTCTTAGCAACAGTTGGAAGAGTTACAGCACTGGTTAAAGATGATGCTGCATTGCACAGCACGTGAGCAGCCTTCCTTAGCGTTCGCTCTTCCAAAATAGGCTTAGATAGCTCTTTCTTAATTTGTGTGTGTTCTTTTCTTTTTGTCCTGGCATGGAAATGGGCAGATTGATGCACTAAGTATTTAATTTTAGATGGTAATTAAAATGTATATATTTAAAATTATCATGGCTGTTTTGGGTATTGACACACACACACACACACACACAAATTCTTCATTATAGAACAATATGGGTTGGAAGGTACCTCTGGAGGTCATCTGCTTTGACTTCTACTCAAAGCAGGTCTTTTAAAGTGAGTGCTCATGGCCTTGTTTAGTTGGGTTGTCAATCTTTCCAAAGATGGCAGATTTCCCAGCCTCTCTGCGCCCCTGTTCCCATATTTGACCATCCTCATGGTAAAAAAGTTTTAATGTTGAATTGGAACTTTCTGTGTTAAAACTTCTCAGCTGCCTCGTTCTAAATTTAAATCTCCAATTTTAATTGCAACATTTTGCAGTTGTTGATGGCTGTCGGTATCCATTTTTAAAACTGTGCGCAAACTTGGTATACTTGTGAACATGAGGGACTGGCATCACAGAATGCAGGTCGAGATAGTGTCGAAAGGTGCCCTAAAAGTTCTTGCAGCCAACTTTACCAGTGCATCTTAGGTGTGAACTGTGACACTGCTATTGCAGTCCTGGATTTCTTTTTCTTGAGAAAAATCTGCTAGCAGCAAAGGCAAAAAATATATAGTGGTACTAAACTGTGGTCAAAGACCAAGTTAAGGAGATATGTAAAGCTTGCAAGCTAAAAATAATCTGTCAAGTAGAACATCAAAAATGTCAATTCCTATTTGCACTAATGCTTCCTCCATACCCAGGTTGTAACTACCCTGTCTTGGTCAATGCTCACTTGCACTCTATTCCTCCCACCCCCACCTTATTCTTCAATAGATGAGTCACTGGTTCTAGAGATTGGACTTTTTGTCCCTAAGAGTGTGCCCTTGTATTTTGTATTTGGGGATAATTTGTGCTAGTTGCATCTTCTAAACTGGTTAGTATCTAACTGTTCTTTACATGCAGAAAAATCTTGCTGATAGCAAAACAAACTGACATCTTTGCTAGCTTTTATGTATAGTGCTCAATTTAAAGTAACTAACAGAGATTGTCCTTTTTCTCTTTCCAGATGTGTGCAATAGTACCAATCTTCCTGAAGTTGAAATCATCAGTCTACTGGAAGAGCAGCTGCCTCATTATAAGCTAAGAGCAGATACAATCTATGGTTATGACCACGACGACTGGCTTCATACACCTCTCATTTCCCCGGATGCTAATATTGACTTAACAACTGAGCAAATAGAAGAGACCTTGAAATACTTTCGTAAGTCAAAAATCCAGAAATTGTACTGAGGAACAAATAACATAGTGCTATTTTTGTTACCTTCTCTGAAGTATCTGTGCAATTCTGTTACAACTGTGGAAAGTAAGAGAACTGTTTGTGATTTATTGCTGTGGTCTTCAAGTTTGTGGTAGATAGAAAACAAAGGAAACATTTAATCAAGAACAGCAGTTGCATTTGTAATTCGTGCGTGCGCCTCTCCACATCATCAAATATTGGTGAAACTGAGATATTACTTTTTGCTTGTGATCTGTCTGGCAAGAGACTGAAACTTCTGTAGCTATACAACGTAGAAAACTTAGACCTGTTTCCATATTTGCTTTTTTTGAACATGTTCTCTGACACATTGCACTGTTGTCTGATGGCACTGTGTGCCAGCATAACAGCGTGACACCAGATCATTTTTCTGCAGCCTAAGCTTCTAGGAAGTACTTGTGAAGAACCTAACTCTGAGCATTTGGTTGAGATGGTTTGTCCCTTGATTCTTTCGTTTGTTCGTATTCATACTATTGGACAAAAAGGTACCTTTTGTGCCTGGAGGGAAAGTGTGTAGGGTTGTGACCTTCTCGTTTTTTCATTCTTTTGTTTGAGCCTGTAGATGCTTTTATCATGGTGAATGGATTCTTGTCTCTCCTGGGTCCTTCCACTTGTGGGTATTAACTTAGCTGTGCAATTAGAGAAGATTTCCGTGATTCATCCTCTACTTGCAGATTTATCGAGTAGTTTATGATCAAATGAGTCTTCCTTTTTTTTCCCCCTCCCTGGTTTCACGTGAAGATGCAATTTTGTTGCTCTTCTGAATGTGTTGCATGTTAAAATAGTCTGCAGAGCAGCAAGCCAATAGGTTATATGCTAAAGCTACAGTAGTTAGACTTACATAGTAGTGGATTTACATAGATTATAGTAGTAGATACATAGTGGGAAGCGGGGGAGGCAGGCTGAAGTGGATCTGTGGAATCAGTTGTACTACAACTCCTTGTTTTGTATCAGTCCATTAGTGCTGTTATAATAATGGCAGAAGTTGGCTTAAAGAAATGTTTTGAAATGTCAGGTTTCCAAAGTCTTCAGTAACCAGATTAGTCCTGTCTCACAGATAAGATTGTCTGTGCAGATGGACTGTTGCAATAGCCATGGGAAAGATGTTTTGCTAGTGGGGCAAGGAAGTCAGAAATCCACATGGAAGCATCCTAACTCTTCCAACTGAGATGCTGGTGGGGCGTGTCACTTGCAATGGTGCATGACTGTTGGGGATGGATACAAAATGAAGCTACGTACAACAGAGGAATCAGATAGCAGTAGCTACCTGGAACTGTGAGCACTTAAAAAATGTTATCCAGCTTTTAGCTTACAAGCATAATGACTGCAACTTTACCATGTTGCTGTGATTGAACATTTCATCCAATCAACTGGCTTGAATGAAAAAATTTTGAGTGTAATTTCTGCCACAACATATGTTTTCTGCTTTCATTGGGAAATAACTGCTTAAAGAATAGGAACTGAGCAAGGACAGCTTCCATAAAGAAAAGTTTATTCCTTACTGCTTATATGCAGACACTTGTGTATAAATAGTAGTTTAAGAAGTTTAAGCAGATTTGGGTTGAGCCTTAAACTGATACCCTGGAAACTGAGATCTCTGACTTTACCCTTGTTCAGTTATTGTGAACAAGTCACCTAATGCATCTGTATATGAGAGTGCAAGATCATAAAACTTTGGCATGTTTGGAAATTATGTCATTGATTGTAAACATTGGTTTATGGAAAAATTAACTATCAAAATAAAAACATTATTTTAAGTAGGTTGGCAGAAAAGTCCCGTGAATTGTACCGTCATTGCTTTGGAGAGTGTTTTCCAGGGTGTGGCTGCTTGCACAATGATTCATTTTCAGTGCTGCAATTAAGGCACTCCTTCTGTACCTATTTAGTATGTTTTAAAAACCTTGATGAAGGGGTGAGCAAATACTGTAACTTGTCTATTGGAAAGTTTTAGTATTATCTTGGGAATTTACACTATTTTCCAAACAGTATCCTTGTGGTCTAAGAATTCTACAGATGTAGTTAAACTTAAATAACAAAAAAGAAATTTCATAATCTGTCAAAGTTTTCCTTAACTGAAGAAAGAATTCCTTGATTATGCTGCAACACAAAAGGATTTGCTGCAAAATAAATACTTTTATCAGAATTAAAATGCACTATACATACAGATTGTTGCTATACCTTCTTCAGGCTTCTTAGAGACACTCAAAGATAACTAAAATAAAATTGATATTGAAACTTGAGCTAGTGCAGAATATTTTTAGGTGTGAAATTAAGTCTTTTGATTGCTTATGGTTCCTGGTGTTTAGTGTCGATCAGCTTTGAAACCAGGATGCAATATGAATACTTAAGTCAGAGAGGGAGGGATATGTTGTGGCTTTATCAAGGAAAGGTTCACAGACTGAGAAATACTGGACAGCAAGGGGGATGTTTGTGCATGTTTTAATATATGTAAATATTCTGTATTGTCAGTATATGTAAATACCATGTCTTTTGTAAGGCTTCCTGTTGTTTAGGGAGAGAGCTTCTCAGGAAGAGCAACATTTTACAACCTCACACCACAGCAGTTGAAGTGTAGCTACTTAGGTTGGAAATAGTCTGAATGGTAACCCAATAGTGACAGTCTTGCACTGTAACACATTGTTTTAATGATGTTTGGGTACCTACTGTGAGCAACGGGAATTAGGGAAGGGGAATACTTCTGTTTTTCCACTGGTTATAATTGCACTCCCATGCCCCAATCCAAGGGTAGTGGAGGTTGATTTTGGGGGGTGGTAGTTGAGAGCAGCTTTTTCCCTTCTTTCTGCTGTAGGTTTTTAACACGTTTGTGGCCAGTTACCATACTCGGTGACTCTTGAACCTCTGTCTTGATTGTGAGCCATATCTCCAGCTCTGTCCCAACTCATTTTGTAAGTTTTGAACAAGATAGTTGTCTGAACCTTTGAACCTCAGTACTGGATTACTCAAAAATACTTCGAGGCCCACAGAAGTAGGAAAGTGGGATGTTCCAAATATATATCTGTATATATTAAAAAAAAGTGTGTGTATATATGTATATATAATAAATATATATAGTATGTGTGTATCAATGTACAGTTGGATTTGTAGTTATGCTTTTGAGAGAACTTTAAAATATAGTGACCAAATTTTAAATCTCTACTCAAAAGGAAAATAATTCCTCAAATGTATATTTGGTTAAGTCTTGTAAAGGGCTCTGAAGTTGATTAAAAAAATGTGGCCATCTTAAGCCTAGTAAGTAAACTGATTCTGAAAATAAATACCTTTTAAACTGTACTATCATCTTCATTTGTTCCTGCTTTAGAATGGCAACATGAAAGGGAGAAAACTCATTTGTCAAAAAGGTTATGTAAAAAAGCTCTAATTGATTTGCAACCCCAAACCAAAATTTGAAGCTGCACTCAGAAAACAGTGCTGTAATTCTGCATGGACTATCTCTTTCTGAGAACTGTACTTCCAAAGAATTTATTTGCTGTTTAAAATGTCATTTGTAGATGAATTATAGTACATGATTTCTGTATTAGATACATGCACTTACATGTTCACATATACCCATTGCACTTTTTATAATTTGTTCTCATCATCCATCTAGTATTCTCCTTTTCTATAAAACAGGCTTGTTAATAGGGATCTTGTGATACTGCGTACCTATTTGTCTGTGATTTTTAGTTTCTGAATAATACATTTATATTTAATAAGAGAGGCTGTGTGGTTGGTTGGATAGATTCAGGTGTCTCCAAAGACCTTTATCTGTGAAAGAATATAAATCACTTGTAGTGACAGTATTCTGTAGTTTGAGTGTATCTGTGTTTGTTCCCAGGAGAGTATCCATGAGAAATATTACTTCCAGGAGTGATTCAGCATATGTGGTAACTGGCAGCTGTATTGCTGTCCTTTAAAGTAGAAGCACTGAAATGATTGAGTTGTCTGAAGAGCTGATGGGTGTTTGGACTGGTGTATTACCAAGCTTGTAAAGTATACAGATGCATTTTCATTCAGTTAAAAAGTAGATTAGTAGCTGTTAATGGTCATGCACACTTGTTTTACTGTGACTGAACAGGTACTGTTTCAGGGGACAGAGAGGGCTGGGTTTCCTTTTTGCCATAAGAAGCGTATCACAAGGGAACACTTGCATTTAGGAAAACAGTGAATCATTTTTGAGTGAAAAGAGAAATTATCTTTTCTGGGTTGCAAAATGAAAAGGGTGTAAATGCTTTTAATAGGGCCACTGTCTTAATGGACACCTCCATTTCAGTTCCTGATTTTTGTTGATTGCTTCTTTAAGTCTCCTTGGGTTTGTACATCCATCTTTAATAGAGCATAATGACATATTAGACCCTACTGTAAAGGATGCATGGAGTACAACTGCTCTTAAAAGTAACTTATTATTCACAAAGTGCCATCTGTTCTTGTATTCTATTATTTCTTCTTAAAATATGAAAACAAGCATTGAACACGTACTAAAAGGTAAGCACAAGGGTGGATGGACTACGAGAGAGCTTCAATGCAAAGACAGAGTAGGGAAGCCACTGTGGTCTGGAAAGGTTTTCAGTAAAATGAAATACCTTCTGCAGCCTGTGTATAATGAGAAACTATAAATTAAACTAGTTTGATTACTGAGCTCCAGACTAGCAAGACTTGTCATATAAAAGTCTATACAGGGCAAGTATTTATGCTACACTCCTTTCTTGGATGGCCGAGTGCTATATGCCAGTGATATGCATTTAATACTGACTCTTTTCTGGTTCTCCAGTCTACTGAACTTGTTCTTCTTAATCTTCTAACTGTGTGTAGTGGTTACAACTGAGTCAAGATATGACCTATTAAAATAAAAAAAGCAATGAGATTTTTGAGGGCTGTGGATGTGTGTATGCATATGGTGATTTCAGTAATCACAGAAAACCTAGGTTCTCTGCTGAGCACCTCTCTGTTCTCTGTCAGTAAACCAAATTTACAAACTAGTTTTTTCTAGTATTCAAATGAATTATGGTTTTGCTTATTAGTTCTGTTCTTTTAGGCTTATCTAGATGTTGTGTAAGTTGTAATACAAGATGAATCAAGGATAATAATGCTACAGACCTATAAAATGAGCTAAAATCACTTCTTCAATGCCACCTTCAAATTTCTTAAATTCTTTGTGGTACTTGGGTGGTATTTTAATCTTTACAATCGCAAAGCATTGATTTCTGAAAAAAACTTTGATTATTGCTTTCTTGGTATTTTGCAGTAATGAGGACCGTTCTATCATTATTACTAGAATCTTGGGTACCTCCATACTCTTTTCACTGTGGAAGGCAAACTTTATTTAAGTAAAAATGTCTCTGAAACATGGCAGCCTTATCATGTTGAGGCTAGTAATGTTCTGCAATTTCCAGCAAGGTGTTATACTGCCTAAACTCCTTTTAATAGAATGCAGGATGTGCATCACAAGATATATCAACAGGAGTGCTGGTCTTGGCTAGTGTAAATTGAGTTGATTTCTCTGTAGTGGGAAAGAAAACTATGTGCCAAGGGAGTGTTTGGATCCTTTGTCTTAAATCTCCCTCTACAACCTACATCAAAACTTTTAGGCAAAATACTGATTGCAGTTGGCTATTTCATTCCTATGGGATTACTTTTATAGAACTCACTGATTTTGATCGGAATTCAGATGACTTGACAATAAGAGATATGCTTGTATTTTAAAATCTAGCTTTTAACTTTTAATAGTATTCTGTTAAGCTTCATAAGGCTTGCACACTGAATGTTGTCATTGTAACTGTTCTGTATGAACATGTGAGGTTTGAAATCTGAGCAGTTAAGCAAGAAGGGCATTTAATTTCTGAGTGACTTAGGAAAAATATCCTTGCCGTTTTTGGACTACATGCTGAGATTGATGCTGGTTTATAACCTGCTGGTGGCAATGGGATGAGTTTCCTTTTGTGTTGATCCATACAGGATAAGAGTCAAAAATTACCCTTATCTATACTGCTGTGGCTTGTTAGAGCAGAGTTTTCTGCCTTCCTGTGGCTTTTAGTTTTTGAGATCCTCAGTCCGATCCCCAACCACAAAGGCTGGCAGTCACAGAATCTGATGGGCAGTGTCACTCAAGAGCATGGCACAAGGCTACTTAGCCCTCCTTTTTAATTAATTTTTAAAGATATTGGTAGAAAGATGAATGTTTAAATATCCAAGCATTTAAATTTTTTTGCAACTTTTGGGGGGGACTTAAGCTATAACCCACGATAGGTGATGCAGAGAATTAGTTCTTAAAATTTAGTTGGCAATTCGGAAATGGAGTCTTCACCTTTGGGGAGGAACTGAATAGTCTATTAGGGCTGCATCTGGTCTTTTACATTCTGAAAGTCCAAAGCACATCTTTGTCATTATTTTCTTCATATGCTTCAGATGGAAGACTCAGCCAGTCCCTACCAAATCAACAAAACTGATCTGATCCTAAAACATAATCAAATAAATCAAATGTCACCTCACCGGTCTCACTAAACTCTTGAGGCAGAGTACCTTTTAAGCCAGTCTAAAATGTGCTGCATGAACGTATGATACAGCAAAGCGACATTCCATCTCCCTGCCCCCAGATCAGGGAAAGTCAAGCACACTTTTAGCTGATGGCTAGGGAGAGGTCTATGTAAGAGCCAAGCCTAGAGCACAGCTCTCGGAGCGCAGCTACCAGAGGCAGCGAACAGGCACAGTGGTTTGCCCAAGAGTCCGGGTTCTGCCTTGGCAGCTTATGGGACAGGGCCCAGGATCATCTGGGGACTCCTGGGAACCTTCTGAGAAACTTGAGGGTGCCTGCTGCTGCCAGGTAACGGGGGCCACAGGGGTGTGGGCCTCAGGAAGCTGTAGTGGCTTCTGAGCAGCTGTCAGCTGCCCTTGATCCAAGGGTGCTCGGAGCCTTCGTTGCAGCTGCTGCTGATTAGGGATGGTCAAGCACCTTTTTAGCTGGTGCTTGGGAGAGCCCTGCGTAAGAGCCAGTCTGGAGCACAGCTCCCAGAGACAGCTGACAGATGTAGCAGTTTGTTTGGAAGGGTGCAAAGAAGGGGTCCTCATCTGAGTTCAGGACAGACTAAATCATCAGATATGGTGGTGATGTGCCACAGGGTGCATTCCCCAGGTTTTGGAGCACCTGTCCTTGCCGGGGCAGAGACTTTAACGCAGACAGAACTTCAGATGGTGGATGCAGCCCTGCAAGTCCCAGGCTGCTGGGAGTGACTAGGGCCTCTCCCTGAGGCAGGGAGAGGTGGCCTTTTTTTATGCTGCTGTTGAAGAGCTGTCACCAAGTGGAGAAGTTAAGAGAGGACATCAGCAGGCTACGCAGCGTCAGGGAGGATGAGAGACATAGATGGGTTCCAGGAGGAGTGGCTGGGATACCAGAGGATTGTGCTCCCGTTCGGAGGGACCTTGACAGGCTGGAGAGGTGAGTCAAGAAGAGCCTTGTGCAATTCAACAGAGGGAAGTGCAAAGTCCTGCATCTGGAGAGGAACAACCCCATGCACCAGTACATGCTGGGGTCTGCCTGGCTGGAAGGCAGCCTTGCAGAAAATGACCTGGGGGGTCCTGGTGGACACCAAGTTGAACATGAGCCAGCAATGTGCCCCTGCTGCAAAGAAGGCTAATGGTGTCCTGGGCTGTATTAGGAAGAGTGCTGCCAGCAGGTTGAGGGAGGTGATCCTTCCTCTCTACTTGGCACTGGTGAGGCCACACCTGGAGTGCTGGGTCCAGTTCTGGGCTCCCTGATTCTATATTCCTTCAGTGTAATGCAACTTGCATTCCTTTCCTCTCCTAGGAAGCTGCAATCATAACCGTCAGTGGGTTTTTTTCCTTCCTTGTTAGAAAAATAGGTCATGCTACTGTAATATTTTTGTCTATCAAATGAAGCATGATGTTAAGCTCAACTTAATTTTACAAATGTTTTTGCTGTCTCCAGGAGAAATATAACCACAAAAAAATAGAGACTGTAGTTTACATTATTTCTAGATGGTGAACAGTTTAAAAATCTGATTCTTTAAAGCTTTACTCTTCTTCATTTCTTTATGCTGGATAGGGGTATATTGTCTTAAATGTCTGGCTCTTGCTATCATGGTCTCATTTACAGTATTTGAGTTTGCCCAGTGATACCTTAATTAAACTGTGCAGCTGGTTTTGCAGGTAGGTCGCTGAAGACCACATCAATTTTGATGTTATACAAATGCAGATGTAGCACTCTCCAGTAATAATTTGGGGGAAGGGAGAAGTAATGCTCTCAAATAGGTTTTGTCCTTAAGTAATTTAATTTCATCTGTCTGCCCCTGTCTCACGTTAAATCATTTTGTTACAGATGGAGAACAGTTAGACGACTCTTTGCATCGGAAGAATCTTGTGTAGGTGAGGTCAGTGTGCCCTTATGATGTTCAGAAGGGACCAGCTCTGTCCCATCTGTAGGAAGTATCTACCATTTTGAAGCCTTGGATACTAATCCCATTTTGACAAAGGAGAGTCAATCAAATCTGAAACACCCATTTTTCTAAATACCAATTCTGAAAGTTGCTGATACAATGCTTTCACTGCTCTGGTTCCACTCTTTTCAGGTTAAGCATGCCACAGTGACTTCTTGCTAAGCAAAATACTACACTGGAAGAGATCTCTGTCCTAAGTTGCAGAGTTGTTTGCTCTTACTAAATGTGCGGTCACAGGATGACTCCTGTTCAGTGTTCTTATAGAAGGTGAAACACCAGTAACTCTTCAGTACATGAGATCTCAGTTTAGAAATAACAGTACACCAGCCTGTCCTTGAAAATCAGGTGGACTTTTAAATATGCTTGATTTCCTTTTTAATAACTTTGGGTTTTTTAAAGGCAGTTTAAAAATGTCAGTTTGCAAAGTAAGTATTGTGGTAATGCCTGACTATTAACAATATGCATTGCATAGTGGTGGACTGTACAGCTGCTCCTCTGATAAAAAGGACTCCATATGATGGGATGGGCAACTTTATCCTGAGTGGTGGCAACTGTGTTGGAAACTGTAGAAAATAATGAAAGGATATGGTTTTTAATTATCTGAACATCCTGATGTGATGCTGTAGCCAAGAGAAGCAATGTGACCCAGAGTTAACCAAATGGGAGGTAATACACTGTTCCAGCTTCCATGGAAATACTCCATCCAGTTCCAGTGTTCAGTTTCAGAGGATCCTCCTGGAATTGGAAAAGTTTTGGAGAAGAAAGCTGAGAATGACTAAGCATGGGAACACAGGATTTATAGTGACATACTATGTAATGACACTCTTTGAATACTTTATTTGCCAGCAGAGATGACTTGCTGCTGCTCTGCACCCTAGCAACATAGTTCACTGCATCCTTGAGTGGGCTGCTACAACTTTCTTAAGAGGGCATGTTTATAAATGGGGTAGTTGAAATTATCTTTGTCAAAAATTCTCTTCAAACAAGGAAAAGGGTTTGTGTGATTTTTTTATAACCTGGCTAATTTAGGCAGAACAGTTTAGTGTTGACCTACAGCATGGATTTGTTCCAGCAAAAAGGAAGGAGGAGAGGACTCGTGAGCTTTTCTATCCAACTTTTCTGCCTAATAAAACCCCTTTGTAACAGCAAACTTAAGGAGTGCTCAGTCTAGCTGGTCACAGTTGAGCCAGAATTCTTTATCAGTGTGTATATTTTGTTCTGTGGAGAACAAATAAAAATGTTTTTTTAGTTTATTTTAAAACTAAACATAGAAAAACTGAACAAAATCTAGCAGCTGGAAGGGAATGCCGAATGAATGTGAATAACTGTATTTAGCTTTGGAATAGGAAAAAGCAGCAAGTCCCTTATAGTCACAGATCTATTACATGAAACCTTTCTTAATCTCAAGTTTTACATGAACTTTTAGGCAAGTAACACAGTAATAACCCCAGCCAAACGTAGTGCTGTAATACGGAGATTTGAATACACAGTGGTTCAACGTTTGTAGCAGCAGTCCACCACAAAGATGTACCGTTCTGGTAAGTTTTGCATCAGATGAGTCCGATATACAGCTGTAGGAAGGAAAAGTACAGCTGCAGAAGTTGAAAGTGGTTCTGCAATCATGTAGCTGCTTTGTTGGCCTGTTCAGACTTTCATGTTCAGCTTGACAACCCTTCCAGCTCCTGCTTTATAGAGCTACAATTTCTCAATTTCTCAACTGAAGGGATGCTTGCATGTGGATACCTGGATATGTACCATTCTGTCTGTCCAGGGTTTCTGTCTTCATGCTGGGAAGATCATATGCTTATCCCATATTTCCAAGTCTCTTGAAGAGTTCTGAAATCATTTCACCACACAGGTGATTTTCTCTACAGGAAAATAATGCCTTTCTGGATTACACCGATATGTTTCAAATCAGATCTGTAGAAAAACAAACAAACAAAAAGCCCAAAACCCCACCTTGAACTATTTTTATCCTGTCTCATTGAAGGGGGGGGGGGTGTGTGCGGGGAGATAGAAGAAAATTCTAGCATGTTGAAGATTTCATTTGTTTAAAGTGTCAGGAAGTAAAAAGGAGAGAGTCCCTGCAGCAATTTAAGCTGGTAGCCAATGTTCATTTTTTATATTTTTAAGTGCTTGTTTAATAGCATTACCAGACTGAAATTATTGTATTGAAATAATACAAGTGGAACAAATAGCTTATATGCAGAGCAATTGAGTTAATGTTGCCATAGGAACCTTTATTTTTCTCTGACAGTATTTTAACAGTGTAGCCTTAATTGCATTTAATAGCATGTGCAGTTCTTGCCTTGTGAGTACGCATAACTGAAATTCTGCAAGACTGAGCTAGGGCTGGAGTGCCTTGTCACATTCCTCTGTTTCAAGATGGCACAGTGTGAGGGCAGAATGATCACATTTGGCAAAAATGCTTGCACTGTTCAAAATACGAATTTTTTTTTCAAAGTTGTATGACCTTTGCATGTCCAAATGTTTTTAGTGGCTTTTATGTAATCCTTTGTGATTTCCTGACCTGAAGTTCATGTACACTTATTGTATTGCTTTCACGTCAGTATTGAGCATAACAAAAATCTAATCAGCTAAATGAAGCCCAAAATAACGCTATTTCTGTCAAAGTGAAAGTTTTGTTTTACAGACCCTTGTTATCTCAGTGTGCCTCATGGTTTCAAGAGGGCTAAGGTTAGCTTGATGCAAAAGCAATGGCTGGGATAGCCTCTGTCCCCTCTGCGAGGAAGGAAATAAGAATGATTTTTGTGCTTTTCATGTATAAGGCTAGAAGCTAATAGGGCATGAAGTTTTCCTGGCCTGTGGTGGGTACGGAGGGGCAGAAGCTGAAGACAACAGCCTTCATTCTGGCAGCCAAAACTCAGGTGCAGGCCATTCATTTCTTGTTGACTTTGCATTTTGGTATCCTATAAATGGTGGGGGGGGGGAGGGGGAGTGCCAGTAAATGTGGTGGTGCCTTGATTAAGGGTGTGCTTCTTTGCTTTGAGTTAGCCTTCCAAGAATGGCAGCGCTTCCAGCCTGGGGCAGGTTGACTTACTTTACTTGGGTGTTACACCAACTCAGTTGTCTACCAGCAATCACTGAAGTACAAACATTGGATCTCCTCATCTGGAGACTGACTTCAGGAGAGCTGCAGGCCTTGGCCCCAGGTGACTAATACTGGCTTGGGGAGGAGAGAAGATGGGCACATATGAGTAAAGT
Organism: Harpia harpyja; assembly: GCF_026419915.1. Classification (NCBI taxonomy): domain Eukaryota; kingdom Metazoa; phylum Chordata; class Aves; order Accipitriformes; family Accipitridae; genus Harpia; species Harpia harpyja. The sequence goes on along the minus strand of NC_068940.1, from coordinate 52,648,445 downwards.
TGAACAAAACCAGTGGTTTAGATGCATGGGCTGCAGTTTGCTGCCCAGCCAAGAACATCTCATAGGGGCAAGGGTGAACTGCATTTGTGGAAGAGCTGTAGCACTTCAGTCTCTGTGAATCTTTAAAGTTCACAGTGGTTTGAAATCATGTGCCATTGTTCCTACTGTCTAGCAAGTTAAAAATAGGTACTTTGTATAATGAAAGAAGTTCAAAGAATCTTAGTGTGTGACAATTAAACAAATGAAGTAAATGGGTGGAGGCCCTTGAACTACAAAATCACAGAATAGCAGAATGGTTGAGGTTGAAAGGGACTTCTGCAAGTTGTCTGGTCCAACCTTCCTGCTCAAGCAGGGTCCCCTGAAGCAGGCTGTGTCAGTGCTCAGTCGCCCTCACATTAAAAAAAAAAATTCTTATGTTCAGGGTGAACCTCCTGTGTTTCAGTCTGTGCCCCTCGCTTCTGGTCCTGTCACTGGGCACCACTGGAAAGACCCTGGCTCTGTCCTCTGTGTGCCCTCCCTTCAGATATTTATATAAAATTGATAAGATTCCCCCTGAGCCTTCTCTTCTTTCTCCAGGCTGAACCATCCCAGCTCTCTCAGCCTTTCCTCATAGGAGAGATGCTCTGGTCCCTCAGCAGTCTTAGCGGCCCTTCGCTGGACTCCCTCCAGTATGTCCATCTCTCTATTGTACTGGGGAGCCCAGAACTGGACCCAGTACCCCAAGCGTGGCCTCACCAGTGCTGAGTAGAGAGGAATCTTGTGCATATGGTCTGGAACTTTGGAGTTGAGCGAACATAGGCAGTTGCCACTGACAAACATGTGGCGCACGCGTGAACAGATCTGCTAATCTGTGCTTCAGCTATCAATATATGAAAGGGATGTGGCAATTCCCAACCTCAAAGTTAACTGCAGTGATAAATTTTTTTACCAGTAAAGCTGAAATACTGATGTGGTCATGAAACTGATGTATTTTCCTCTGCGTAGCTTGACTGTACCTTACCTATTTCTGTTCCAGTAGAGCAAAGTGGTACCAGTCAGGGAGTAGAGTAAGTGGTAACAACCTAGAAAAGACATGAGTGATGGTGAGCTTAATAGAAATCTGCAAAATCATGAGTGATTGGAAAGGAGAGATGAATTAAGTGTTCAGATTTCCAGAGCTGGAAGAATTAAGTTAGTAAAAGTGAGTTGCAAAGCAAAAGGTGAGGGTTTCTTACATCATAAATAGTAGATGTGTGGAACTCCTTGCAAGAGGATGTTGGAAGTGCTAAAAAATGTACACGGGCTCAAGAATAGACAGGGAAAGTCCTTTGAGAATTGCTAAAAGTTGAAACTGTATCTGTCTCGGGCTGTCTCCAAAGCTGGAAAAAATGGGAGGTTGGGAGGGCAGATGAGGGAAGTATTGGCTAGTTCTCCCTTACCTGCTTATGGCTGTTCTTGTAGATGGAGTCTTTGGATAGACACTCGTCTCCTGCATCAAACCTATGGCCTCCTACCTTGTATTATTAACATATGTTGCAACTTAATCTATCCCAATGCTTCTACTGGTGTTTGCAAAGAAATAGTTTCCTAAAAAAAGGGAGAGAAAGGGGTGAAGAATATGTGGAGGTTATAAACAAAATGGATGTCAATCCCTTTAGTAACTGTACCTGTACAGATTCAGACATGCTTTTTGAATTGCTGTGTTTGATGATGGTGATTTAATGCCATCAGACAGATTCTCTTCTAGTAGATTAAATACAATTTTATTGGGCACTGCAAAAGTGAAGTCTTTTCTTTCATTTCCAAAACATTGAATGCAAACATTAAGCTATTCTGTGTGACGACCTTCAGCATTTTTAGGAATACAGTAGTGAAAGTTTGTCCTAACCCCTTGATTTTGGCTGTGAAGCTTAGATGGTTGGGGCGGGGGGGGGGGGGGGAAGTGTCAGTGGTTCATGGAGAGGACAAAAAGTAGAAGCAGATTAGCTTTATTGCAAGGAGAAATGAATTGCTGTCCTGATTTTTCTGATTCTTTCATTTTTTGTTTGCCACTTTTACAATAACAGGATGCATAATGGATTCTATTATATCAGCCCAGAATAGCGTAACAAAGCAGTAATGTAGTTTAATTTTCCATGGGGAAGGCAGGCTTTTATCAAACTGTGTGGAGGAGAGGAGTAATGGACTAGATTTTCATTATTAATGTACTGCATGTACCCAGTGAATTGCAATGGCACGATGCTGTTGTTCCGTGAGCAGTCAGCAGAGAGTTGTATCATCTTTCTGAGCAAGGATTTGTTTCCAGTATGGAGGGGTACTTCTAGTCTGTAAAGCCAGAAACGACAAAATGCATTTTCTTCATCTCTGCATCACTTTTGGAGCCAGCTCATCTCCATAGCAACATGTTAGATTGAAAGAGATGTGGGGACTAGGGAGGAAAGGAATGAGTTAGCCAGGCGGTGGTGTGTGTCCCCCACGTCAGCGCATCAGCCTTTTGATAGGATGATTTTGTTAACACCCATCCAAGGCTCCTGTGCAGAGCTTCTTTATTAGAGGAGCTGTCAGGGCATCTGCTTCTCCCTTCTGCATCCTTTTTCTCTTTTCTATTTTATTTTTGTTTTTTCCAAATACACCCTCCACACCCCCCCTTTTATTTTAGTTGCAGCCTCATTGAAGATGTGCAGCTCATTTTCAGCTTGCTGTGAGCTTCCTTGTGCTATGCTATTTTGCAAAGGCAGGAAGGCATGGCCGCATTTCACTTGACCTTAGCAGCGAAGTGAAATCTCGTTTATGTTGCTGAAGGATACTGACTATGCAGAAATTTATTGAAGCAGATTATTATGAACTGGACTGGTATTATGAAGAATGCACAGATGGTAAATATTTCTTTCTAGTCTCTTGTTGCAGAATTTGGAGCTTGTAAGACTGGAGCATCGTTATTCAATGGTTTTTAAAATGAAATACCTTGAAAAACGCAGCACCCTGGTGTAGCGGAGATGCCCGCATCTCTGTTGCACCTCAACATCTCTTGTAAGCATGCTACAAGAGTCTCTGCTGTATAGCTTTCTCTTTTTCAAAGGGAGTGGCAGAGGAGCATATGCACTGTATGAGCAGTCTTGGGGCAGGGGGAGAAATATTTGAAATGCTAACTGTATGTATAATATATGAGCTGAATTTAAATACACTCATTGTAAGATTCTGTATTGGTTTGAGTTTTAAGTCTGTTTTTTCTGCATTACCAGTATGCTGTAATACATATGTTTTTAATGTGTTAATAGGCAGTACATGTCTTCTCTCTGGTTATTTGTCTGTGAAAGACATTTAAAACTGTACCTTCATAGAAGTGAGCAGGTTAAGTTTTTGAACTGGAAAAATTACAAACTCTGGCGAGCATTATCTTCTGAGCCTCTTGCGATTTTTCTAATGTTTGCTTGGGCTGTTATTTCTTTATTAGAACACTGAAGGTTTTCATCAGACTTCTGATAGAAGGCACACAAGGAAGGATAAGGAAAGTCTAAAACTGTACTCTCTGCAGAGTGGAAAAATCAAGATTCCTCATCGATGGCACTCAGTGGTAACCTCTAAAACAAAATGCAGCCTTTGGAAAAGCAGTAGTTGTATATGGATTTTGTTCTGGTTGGAGAGCTTGGCTAAACAAGGCAAGTCCAAGATCATAGTGAAGCAAAGAACAGAAAGGAGTAAGGAGTGTAGGCCCAGGGGATGTTATATGAATGTAGTATATAAAGATAGTTCATAGTGCTTTGATAACAATATCAGAGGGGACATGAAGAGTGAAGATATGTGTGACAAAATTTGAATGGGTTTTTATGGTCTTTTGAGTGATGTGTGCCTCCATTTGTTTCTCTGTACTAGATTTTGGAACTGTTTACAATTTCAGAAGCTTGTTAAACTTGAACTTCTCTTATGTTTAATTGATTATTCCTGTCTAGGTGTTCAAAGAGGAAAGGTGCATATTTATTTGAAAGACCTGACCACTTTAAGTTGGATTGAATCCATTATGTAACCTTTATCCTCTAGGTTTAACCCTAGTAAATACTGTAGCATCTGATTAATCTGCATGATGTAACAGGCTGAGTTGGCCTGGTTTTAGAGGCTTATGACATAGAACAGTTGTACTGTCATTAAAAGCTGTAGCTGATTTCCCCCCCCCCCCCCCCCCCCCCGGGTTAAATATAGATAGCCTTCTTTTTATTGTTCTTTTTTATGGTCCTCTGTCTATCTGGTCAAAGTGTCATTACATGGAAGTGTGGCATGTCTGAATGTCTGAGCTAAGAGCTGATCTGCTCATCAGTTGGAGAAACTATGGGAGTTCCATGGTAATGGAGTAAGCAACAGGTGTTGGGCAAGCATTTAAGTACCTTATGGGATCAGGGCCCCAGGAGCACTGCAGTGGTTGGTCTGATTCTGGGCTTACAAGTTTTCTTGTAAGTGCTGAGCCCCCGCCCAGCATACTTCTTCCATGAGCTGAGATCTAGAGTATGTGCTGGCTGGCTGCTTGAAGTATTTGGGAAGTTCTTCCCTAAGAGAAAGCAGGGTTTAATGTCTGATAGGGAAAAATCTCTCCAGTAGGTAAGGCATAATGCTTTTTAAAAATTATTTTGGTTGGTTTTTTTTTTTTATAACTAAAATACTATTTTTTACATGATGGAAGGATAGTGCTGTCAGTCCTGTCTCAGGCTTTCAGGTGAATGATAGTCTCATAGGGTTTCATGGAACTCTATGGGGTTTAGCTTTCTTTTGCTTCTCCCAGTTGAAGTGTGCGAGAAAGAGAGAAGGATTTGAGAGGTGCGGTGGAAGGCATAATCTTTGGCCTTCCATACTGTCCTATTAATTTGGGTTTAAAATAATATTAGCATTTCCTGTTGATGGAGAAAGGTATTCTAATCGTAGTAGGAGACAAAAGGCATCTTTTATAGTAGAAAATCAAGCTTTTCCAAAAACCTGGAGCAGATGGCATATTATAAGAGATGCCTACCTCTCGACTGATGTTTGATATTTCTACCCTGTATTTGTCGATACCAGAGTCATTTGCCTGAGATTCTTTTTATATTCAATAGAGAGTGATAGGCAGTTGCAGCTCAGCTGACCTGTTTTGAATATCTATTTTAAGACAAGGTGAAGCATAGTTAGAGATCTTACTTCTCTGCTATACATGGACTCTCTGAAGCTCAGATCTATGTGTGCATTCAATTGTGAATCCCACCCAGAGTTGCTGGTACATTGAAACTAATAGAAAACCTCACAAGGTATTATCCTCCAGAATTATTTTTCTGATTAAATTGTTCCTACAGTCTTTGTCAGAGCCACTGGGACTCACATTTCCATTTAAAAGGTGTGACTTCATTTGTTTTCCTTTTTTTAAGAATTATTTGAGCAGCATATGGTTTCTCGTTCTTCAAAGAAAAAAAAGTCTAAAAATATACCAGGATATAAGATTTTAATGCTATTATTTAACTTAATAGGTAGAGAAGTGATTCTCACTGTTACCTTGGATTTAATGAACTTCTGTAAGGACTGACATAGTAATGATGTCTTCAACTTGCATTTGGTGGCAGTAATTTTTTTTTAATACATTGCAAAAGCAAACAAATAAATGCTCAAAATTTACAATTTATACATCTTTATGAGGACTTTCTAGGGTTGGAATAATGAATTAATCCCTTTATGTAAGGTCTTCTACAGAATTTATTTTTGGTAGGAGTAAATGGAATTAAACAATAAAATGTCACACTCTATTTGAATCACTGTTGTTGACTTACATTACAGTAAATTGAAACTTCTATAAATAACTCTTATGTAGTGCTTTTTAGATACATTTTCAAGTATAATATTTTATAATATGAGTGACAGTTGTCACCTTACTTGGCATTAATGAAATATATTGTGTAGGTGGAATGGGGAGGGGGAAAGAACTGGGTGTGTACTTGAGTAGGAAGATAGCTATTTTCGTAGCAGACTTTGAGATTGATAGAACCAATGATAAAAGAGGAAAAGGTGAAACTTCTGTAGAAAAGATAAGATAAGTTTCTGTAGAAAGATAACAGTATAAAAGCCTAGGTTCATCTAGGTGGTTTTTTTGAAAAAAACAAATAGATTCTTAAAAAAACCACACACAACACAGCTTGGGTGAAAAAAATAATGCAAAAAACTGCACAAAATACCAAACAACTAAATAAACAGATAAGTAGATACATGTACACATACAAATCTTTGTGTCTTGTCCCCCTGCCTCTTTCTTAGGCCAATGTTTTTTCATCCTTTCAATGAACAATGCTTCCTAGAGAAATCCAGGTTGACTTTGGATAAAATTACTTTCCTTGTGGTTTCTTCCATTACTTGTTTATTTCTAGTTGAACAACTCCATGCTAATGCCTGAGAGTTCATTGCCTACAATTCTGGATGACTTTGCGTATGTGCAGTTGGCTCTTCTCTCCTTCTTTTGTTGCCCATGAGTTTCAGCAATTTCTTGTGCAGAAAATAGTGTCTTTTCCTTTTTTGCCCCTGCCAGTCACACTGTGTGCCCTGTTTGTCACACGTGCTGAAGCTTGTAACCCCTTTTATGTTTGCCTGAGCAACTTCATCTCATTCTATTCATCGTTCCAGCACCCCTTATCCTGCTTTTGCTCTTCTCTGTAACTCTCAACCCCTACCTGTATTTTCTTCCTGCTCACATTGAAATGTTTTCATCATGTGTTTGGATTGCAGTTACTCTTTGGAGCTTCTCTCCTCTGTTCTATTTTCCACTCTACTGCAATGATTATCAGCAAGCTCCCTAACTTTCTTTTTAGCTGAACAGTAATTAACAATGTTAATGCTTGTTCTCCTTGACCTCTCAGCCACTTTAAGAATGATTACTTATCCTTGTCTTGCTTGTATTAGTGTGCGTTTACAGATGTGAGACTGTGTCCTGGTTCTTTTTCTTCCCCACACCCCCACCCCCCGCCCCCTCCTTGCTTTTTTTTTGTCACTCCTTTATAGTAGCGTTAGAAGAATATTTCATATTCCCTGCTGCAGCTATTTGAGAGTTCTTGGTTCTCCATCTTTTTTCTCTGTATACCTTAGTTACAGGTAACCTTGCAAACACACATCTGCCAGCTCTCTGAGTGGAGCAGTCAACCTTTTTACTTAAAATATGCTTCCCTTGACACCTTCTCCCTTACAGTAGGAGCTTGGCTGATGGTTGCGCATTTATGACGAGTCATCGTCTCCCCTCGTACATTAGCCCCTTTTGTCTCCATGCCCATGGACAGAGTAACCCTGGTGTTACTCTGGATGTTTAGTGGATGCTGCCTGTGGGTATGCCATCTAAATCTGTGAGAATCTTACAAATGCCTGTAGTGTGCAATCTCTGAAACAGCCCTTGCTCTATAGGTATGCAGCTAAAATTCTCATTCAGGTTGTTCTTGTTTTGCTCCTATGTTCTTTATCTCTATACTTGATAAATACGCTTGAACCTTGCTTATATTCATGTAATCATTGATACAATTTTCCTAGTTTTCTGCTTTTTGCCATGTCATGCTTCTTTATTCCTCCATTGACTCTCAATTCTTTATCTAGTCAGACCTAAGCTACTTCTACTTGTATGTTGTCTTTATGTGTTTTATATTTCAGTATAGAGATATTTTTCCTCTTCATTTTGCTCAGCTGCTAAATTTCCAGATAAGCATTTTCCCACTTCATCCCATTTCATTCCCTTTCTGCAAAAGTAATGTGCTGTCCTTTTGGTTGAGTGACAGAAGATAATTTGGGTGGGATTTTGAAAGAGTGGGAAACATGCAAAACCTGTAAAAATTTTAACAAGCTACCTTTTGCTTGACTGTACATCTTAATAGAAAGCACATGTTCAATGACCAATTTATGCCCCCTCCCTGAAAAGCCCACCCCAAAACACCCACATTTCTTCATCAATGTATTTTAAGTCTGGGTGCTGCTGTTTCAGCTGCTGTTTCTAGGACTTGTTTGCTTACATAGGATCTCTCTCTTCTAAATGCAGCATTGTTATTATTAGTTAATTGTGGTCAAAATAAATGTGGTTAATTGTGCAAAAGTCTAGATATTTTTATTGATAAGGGAAAGTTAAAATGATTTGAATGCATTGGAATTTCTTGGAAATAATGAGTCAGGATATGAGGGTTTGTTTGTATTGTACCCAGCCTCACCATCTGCAAACTAGCTCCTGGTTTGCATGTTCTGTGTTTGATTGCAAAGTTAGTGAAGGCAGTCTGTACCTTAGTGCAAGCATTGTATGAGGAATGTGCATCTGTGTGCTTTAAGCATTGCAAGTCACGTAGCAAGCTTCCTGAAAGGAGTTAAATGTCTTTAGCCACTAATTCAGAGTGGTGATTGCAGCAAATAAGTCAAATTTACTTTGCAGTGGCAACCCATAAAAAGGAATGTTCATTCTGGTATATTCTTTAAGTCACTGAGTGTGTGATTACAGGAAATAGTAAAAAGCTCTTTTGAATATTTCCTGATTAGAATGTATATTTTCAGAACCATATATAATTTAGCTCCCCCCATTGCTTCCCCCCCCCCCCCCAATCTGCTTATTGTTTGGTATCTGTTGGAAACCTGGCTCTTAATCTTTAGCAAGCGAATATTCCTGCACTACTAAAAAGGCTTAAGGCAGAATAGCACTAAAAATTAGTTGATAATGTGAGGGTGGGGTACACATTCCTTCTCCACCCCTTATGAATTTGCATCAGCATTTATCATATGCTGATATCAAAGTAGGCATTGCAACACTTCTCTTTCTCTCAGCTTTTGGATGTCAGAGTCCTTCTGTGCAGCATGAGTTGACATGAGTCACAGTTCAGAAGTCAGCTTGTGGGAATATTTGTTTACTCTCCTTATGTTGTCACATATATTGGGCAGCAACATGCATGTTGTCAGTGTGTCACCCACTGTCCTGCTTTCCTTTATAAACTAGTTGGTTACCTACAGTTGAACACTTGTCAGCAATATTAAAACCATAGTACGTCAACAGGGTTGGCAGGAGTGGATTTTTCTGTCCCTAAGCTTTAAAAGGTGCTGCTTGCATTCTTTTAAAATTACTCAGTGTTTTGGTTACTCTCTGAATTTCTATTCTCTAGCTATTACTGAGATGTGGTAAATTGACGCTGTATGGCAAGTAGGTACTTAAGACTCTTACTGTTTGACTTTTTTAAATTTTTTTTTTTTTTAAGAGTTTTGATTCACTGTTACAGGGGAGAAATGAAGACACAGAAAAGCTCTAAGGAATCAGAAACTAGAAGTAATCCCCGTTACATCATTATTATTAAAATGACATATTTTAATGTTGTGGTATGGGGAGAAAGGGACCATATTATTTTTTCGCCAACTGAGTTCTTGAGGCTATTGCTGCTGCTGAATATTGCAGTAAACCTGGGCAGTTAGAGGTCAAATTGTTAAGTTTGAGTAGCAAGATCTTTCTTTATTCAGAAATGAGTGTTCCTTTCCTCAGCAAGCACTTAAGTGTATTTCCTATCCTTTGGCTATTGTTTATATAAACGTTGTTACATTGTTTGTATATAATATCAAGAGTTTAAAACTTAAAACAGAATAATTCATCGTGATGGTATAAAATCAGTTTCTTCCCATCATCATACTACCTCGTACGTTCACACCACTTAGAGAAATGGTAATAGGGTCACGTAGGAACAATTTCTCTAACTGTTATGTTCTGTTGGCTTATAATGTTTGCCTGTCTCCCTCCCCAGCAGTTACGTCCTCTCAGAGGGTGATGAGCTGCCTTTGCCTTGCAGAGCCCCCACTTTGCCTGCAACTGCTTTGCCTTGTGATGCAGATAGGAACGCTTTCTGCAAGCAGCAAAGGGCACCTATTTACCGTTGAAAGCAAGGGAGGCAACTTGGCAAACACTAAATATCTATAGCTGCAAAAAGTTAAATAAGAAAGTTAACCTGCCCTATATGTGTAGTCAAGTTTAGCAAACACAGCCTGTTGGAAACCAAGAGGTCTGAGCACAAGGAGTGTTGTTTGTTGTTGAACAGCGAAGAGATACATACACCCTTGAAAATGCTCCAGGGTGCCATGTGTGGACTTGAGGTGTTTCCCGCAGCTGAAGGAATAGTAAAGATGACTGTGGAAAACATGGTACTTGACAGCTGATGTGATAGGTCATTTAAATGCTTTGTACAAGCATAATCTTTTTTGTAAAAGCAATAAAAAAGCTCCCTTCCCCCCAGCCTAATTCTTCACGTGGCAGTGTTAGTGCATGATGGATGCTGCGGTCGGACCACACTGTTGTACACTAGCCGCAGCTTTCAAGGTCTCTGCTGGGTGGGATTGGCATGTGCATGTGCACAGGCTTAGGCTGCTCACTGCTCCAGTGAAATGTGTTCCTTGCAGCATTAGGCAGTTTGAGAGGTGGTTTAACTCAGTGGAGGTGCACACCCTTCACCAGGTGTGACGGACGATCGGAGCCTGGTCGGACTTCCCTGTTGCCGAGACGCTTGTGGGAAGCTACCACTTCACTTGGCAGAGCAGGGGCAGAGGAGGGAGAACCTTGCAGAGGTGAGGAGTGCCGAGGAGGGGGCTTTCTGCCCACCTACTTTGTTTGAAATATGCTAGTGGAGCTGTTGAGCAAAAACGGGTTACCCTCAGAGCTGGTATGAGGAACGACATAAATCTTCTAGTAATTATTAGACAGATGGTCTCTTCCCTCCTCCACCCCATCTGTATAACACAAAGCTGTTGCGCTAAGGACAAATACTCAGTTGCTCAGGAGCTCCCTGGCTGAGCATGTGAGTGAGGAAACATGGTATCCTGCTTTGTGGAGACCTTGCTTTGCTCTCCCCAAAAATACAGCCTGCAAGGGAATGACTTCCCATCTCCTGTGAGACTAAAGCATCATACACTGTCGATCTGGGATAACTTTGGCAATGTTGGTAAACGAAGAGGAAAGCTTTGAATATGACTATGAAAAGGAAAATAAGAGAGAACGCACATTTAACAGGCAGAGCCTCGATATCTTGGAAGAAGGTACTTTTTACCTTTTGGTTTTAAACTTTTATGGTACTAGCACATGGCAACATATAAGTGATTTGAGTGATATTTGTGGATTTAAATCTACTAAATTTTACATTTTTTTTAATGCGTAGCCAGTACATTCAGATGAAAGACTAAGAAAATACTCATATGAATAGGATGAATCTTAATTTATGTAAACTTCTTTAAAGAAGAAACACATGATCAACAGATGTAGGCTATGCAATACCTTTTTTTATAATGAAACTGGATTTGGGAAATTATCTTTCTTTGGAATTGTAGTGCATTTTTTTTATATGTACATTGTATGTGTGTGTGTTACAAAACTCTGTGTGGTAGGTTGTCATTCCCAACAGGTACTTCTAAAAATGAGTAGCAGAACAGGGCAATGATTTCGTGCTTATCCATGAACTTGAAAACACATAGACAGAAGCAATCCAAGTTTTGGGTCTTGTGACTTAACCATTCAACAGAACAAACAACCCAAAAACCTTGCCATACTTTGTGGAAATAATGGACACCTGGAGTATTGCAGGCAACTGGCCCATTAGGGTGGGAATGAGAATGTATGTGCATTGAAAATCCTCCTGTGCACCTGCTGTATAGAGAGTGTACCCATTCAAGGGCTGCTTCCAGCCAGGCTGGCAATCTTTTTCAGGGCTTCAGGTACCAAAAGCTAAATGTGCTCTTTATGTTACTTCACGTGCTATAAATTTTGCTCTAAAATAGCAGTTTTATGGTAGAGAACTGGTACTTCCAAATACACCATCATAAAGCTGCTGTAAGGATGCTTTGAAAGATTGTTAGCACAGAGAATGTGTCCTGCTGTGAATTTACACCCTTACTCACCTCATGGGAAAGAGTTCCTGTGTCCGAAGCCTCAGTGGATGAAACATGCTCTTTGAATCCTGTTGCATAGGACTTTCCTGTAGAGACTTCCTCAGAATCAGATATTCCACCTGGATTTCAGTCATACGCAGTCAATAAACTATCTATCTCTCCTGTTGGGGTCTCTGAAGGAAGCTGAGATAACTCGTGTGTCTATGCAAAATAGAAAGGTGCTAGAGAGAATACTGGTAAAAGGAAACTTTAAAACTGGGGATTGGGGTGGGGAGGAAACTTATCAGGAGAGGCCAACTGGCATTGTTTTGTGTTTGATTCCTTTTTTTTTTTTTTTTTTTTAAGTGATTCAATGGTTGCTGAAACATACATCAAGCTGTTCTTACTCTTCCCGCTGACTTTACTTTTCATCCAGATCTAAGTACAGTCTGAAGCTGTTCTTGTTGATTTTGAGAGGGGAAAAAAAATGTTGAGTTCCATCTGGGGTAAATTTAGCCCTGTTTTTCTACAGTACCTTCCCCTCAAAAGCTCAGTATGTATTTGAAATGCCTTCTGTCCTCCACCGATACATTCAGGTCATCTACACACTCATTGTTGTAGTGATACAGAGGCACTTAAATGATATGTGGTGTTTCTATGTATCTTTGCACGTGGGTGCACTTACAAGCAATAGTATTTCTCTTGGGGATGAGTCAATCTATTCTATAAGTAAAGCAGATGGAAATACCAGCATGTAGCCTTTTCATGCTGAACAAAAGGAACATTTTAGCCATATCTGGCTATAAATCTGGTATCAGAAAGGGAAAGTCTGAGAATATGCTTCACTTTAACCATTTATAGTTATTGAAAAGAAGGGGGTAAAAATTGTGTAATTAAGACTCCTTAACTGGCCTATTCCAGGTGCAGAATGTGTACTCACTACTTGTCTATTATTTCCACGGTTGTTTTGATGTAGTGAGGTTTTTCCCTGTCCCGACATTTAGAGCCTCTGACTGACTGCCCGCAGTCCTGTTTCTAGAGCCTCTGTCACAGAACTAGCATTAATGCTTGGCAGCGTTACAGAATCGGGTCTCTTGATGAGTACGCGAAGCACCTTCATAAAGGTCTAGCCAGAACAGTCCTAGAGTCAGTGCGTTGCTTTGGAGTTGTAAATTTGCCCGACAGCAACATGTTTACTCTTCATTTGATAAGCTGGTCTTTGAGCTGACTGCAGTGAAACTTTGTGCAGGGATATCTGTTGATAGTGTCTACTCAGTTTTTGTTGATTAAAGAACCTGAGCTGTGAAAGAACAGCCTGTCGGTTTTATTTGGTTAGTGATTTGTTGTATCAGTTAAACCTGAAACTGGGCTGTATTTTGATCCTTGCTTTTGCAGGTGGGACAGGAAAAGACTATTACCCGTTTAGGACCTGTGATGGCAGCCAGTCATTACTATTTAAATTTGCTAATGTAACAGTTAGATTAAAAGTCCTCCTTATCTAAAGTACTGGATAAATGCAGGCTGAGAATCTAGCTCAAGTTTAATTAAAAAAAAAAAAAAAAAAAAAGCCTTATGATCACTGTTAAAATCTCAAGTTCAGGCACTCTCAGGGTCTGACTTCCAGAAAATGTAAAATACCTATTTTACCTTACAAAGACATTGACTGGAATGCAGGCCATACAGGGCTCTGGAATCTTTAAACACTAAAGAAAGAAGATGGAGACTAGTAATTCTTGAAAACTTAGGCACAGCCAATCCCTCCCAAAGAGGTGGAATAGGAAAGGATCACGTATGTAAGAACGGGAGACAGCTGACAATGAGTGGCTTTTAACATAGGCTTGTAGCTTCATTTTAGGATTTTTGAAAGACTGACAGTCCAGATCCTGGTTTAAGCTTTACACCCATTTATTAGTTGCAAGGACTGCAGTCCAGACATTTCTTGGCAAGAAACAGATGGAGGAGAATGTTAAGACAGTAATTCAATGGCTAATATTCAAAAATCTTGCAAGAAAAGTTTTAACAGAGGAGCTATGCTAGGCTGTATCAGTATATGGTGTATGCATTAAGGGGATGGTGAGTTCTTTCCAGGCTCTTTTCCTTATGTCCTTAGTTTTACTTTGTGGCTGTATTTTCCAAGTTACCACATTTGATCTGTTTATGCTAATAGAATAGTGTGATGTTCTTGTTGAAATTTCCTTTAACTTGCTTCTTCGTTTACCCCAAGAAAATTCGATGCAGTTCATGCCCTGCTTAGAGGAAGTACTTTGAAAAGGCTACCTATCTCAGTGTTTCGGCATACGCTTTGGAAAAGAAATAACAGCAAAGTTTTTTCCCAAACCTGCAATTAAGTAATAACATAGGTTTGTATATGAGGCTTTAATATTGGATTTACTAAGCTATTTGAATACTATATGAGAGAAATGGCAGTAAACAAATACCCTTCAAACCATAGCTCAAACGGCAAGATAAAATCTCGTCTTCTAGAAGAATCAGTAACTGCCCCTTAATATTAAAAGATTAACTTGCAAACTACACCATTGAAATCACAGTAAGTTGCGCTGTAACATTTAAAAGAAAAAAAAAAATCTATTGTCATTGTCTGTTGAACTTAGGGTAGTTATTTTTCACTGCGCTAATATGTACTTGCTGACTGAGTGTGTATCACTCACAAGAGGATGTTCTTCCAGCCTCCTCCGTGGAGCTTGCCCACAGTGTGACTTGACAGTTGTGAAGCGGTTGGCAAGCTGTGACCGCTCTTTATCGCTCTGGCCAGGGTGACAGCCACCCGCTGAACTCCCTGTGTGCCTTCTGGAGGGACCGGCCCACTCCTCCACTCGGGGAGCGGTGGGGGAGGCAGGGAGAACTGCTGGTGCACTGTGTTAAAATTCGGACTTCTAGCCGGTTGTGCCTGAGAAGCACATTTTTCGAGCTCTGGTGACAGTAGTCTCTTCCAAATGTTAAGCTCTTTAGATGAACATGTTCTCTTAGGGCTGTCTCAAATGTGACAGGCAACAGCAGACCTGAAGCCTCTGCCCCAGTTTAGCCAGGGCTGCCAAAACCTCCTCTTCAGTGGAGGAGCAGCTACCATGTTTATCTTTAAACGTGTAAAATCTTTCTAGTCTGATTCAGTAACAGAGCTGACGGCACATTTTAGGTGTAGTTTTCCTGAGTTTATTGGAAAGGGAATATACATAATGTGGCACAGTTTCAGAATTCCTCATGTGCTTGGCTCAAGTCGACGTAGTGCTCGCAGTAACCAGTGCCAGAGCATAACTTCTGGTGGCTCTAGAACTGAAGCTGTGATTTTTAGCAAGTGCTTTATCCTTGGAGTGCAAAAAGAGCCTTTCAGAAATTAAACTAACATGAGCTGAGTAGTCCGAGTCTGCCAGGGTCTACGACTGGCAATGTTTGCCAAGCAGTACCCAGCAGTAAGGCCAGTCAGTGTTACTGTCTCTGTTCTGTATGTCTCCACATGCAACATTTAGGATGCGATGAGCTTGTGATCTTATCTTCAGTGTTGGGACAGAGCTCTGAGCAGAGGGAGACGGATGCTATTTGTGAGGCAGGGCTTCTCATGACTGATCAAGAATATAGTAGGCCTTGTCATAGTTAAAGGCTTTGGGTAGGGAACTATTATGAAAAAAGCAATGTCCCCTGCTGCCACCTTGCCAATAAGAAGCATCAGTATTAAAATTGCCAGAGATCTGTGCTCCATGAACAGTATTCCCTTATCCTGATGTAGTTTCTGAGGAAATAAATTTTGGTAACAGGGAAATCTGCATGCACTAGGGCCTTCCCTGTTAGACTCTATAATTATACAGGTCAGTATCATCTGCCCAAAAAGTGAAACTTTACTGTAACATCTTATCCCCTTTCTGTTTCCCAGTAGTTGGAAATATATGGGAAGCAGAGCAGTGGGAGCTGGGCTTTCCTCTTCAGCCATGGCTGCTGCTCTCTTTTAGTTCTTTAGTTTGTCCCTGATTGATAGGTCTCAGAAATGAAAAAGGGGTCTGCCTCGAGGAGGGGTGCAGGGAGCAGGGGCTGAGGACACCTCTGACTGCTGGCTCCTGTGCTTTTTATTTTTTTTCTTTCTTTTTTTTCTTCCACCTGAATCCCCTGTTTGGTGGGTGGTAGCTCATTGCAGCAGCTCCCAACAGTGGTATTCTTGCTCCCTTTCCCTTCCATGGCTGTTTCCTGTTCCTGGAAGCATACTTTTCCTCTAAGCAGCATGCTAGATGGCTGTGTGACTTTCAGGGAGCAATCCAGGAAGGTACATACCTTCCTCCTTTCTTCCTGAGCATCTTCAGCTTGGGAATCAGTGCTTTAGTCAGTGTGGAGCTCAGAGCCTGCAAGAAGCTTCCTGTCAGATGCTGCATTAAATAGATGAAGAGAAATAAATGCAGAGTACATCCTTTCAGCTGTACTCACATTGGGAAACACAGCAATGTGGGTACCCATAAATTTGCAAGCTTTAAGACAGTATGAAGATGGTGCTAGGTACTTCAAGGCAGAGGAAATACTTCATCTGTGTAGCATTTGTCCATTTGTGTGTTTGGCTGTTAAAAAAACAAATAGTTTGAACCGCAAATATGTCCCTGGTAGCATGTATTATATGCTGTCATGAAAATAATGTGATAGAAGCTTTCTTGGCTGTTTCCTGTTTTGGATCCGTGACATTAGTTTCAAAGGAGTTACCAAAACACATTTTCTAACTGTGTTTCTGGAATTCTGTGGTCCCTCCACTTGCTGTAGACTGTTTTTTTTAATTTTTCTTTCTTTCTTTATTGTCTAACAACCTTCTCCATAAACTGAGAGGTGCAAAGTGTATTTGATTTGGATGTTTGCATGCATCCATGCATTTAGACACTGTGCTTCCTATCACCCTCAAGCAAAAATACTACTGATTTGCAAGTGAGCAGAGAGAGGTCAGTAAATTGGCACTGTAGGTTTTGTATTACAGAGCATTGTCCTTCATTTGCTCTTGTTTTATCTTTACAGTAGTGTTACCAGGCTTTCATACTCATCAGAAACTCCAGCAGGCTAGAAACCTACTATGCAGAATCCATTAGAGATGTGGAGGGTTTTTTTGGGGGAGTTCCCCTCCATACTTCACTGATCAGAGCTCAAAATGATCATTAAAAAATAGTGTCTTACTCACTGGTAGATTTTTTTGAATGCTAAGGAAATAAAAATCACTGCATTAGCAATTGGCCAAATGTTATCTTGTATCTGTGGAGGCTGAATAACTACATACTGAGATACTGTTTTGAGGTTTTTTTAATGCTGCTTCTGAATTGCTTTTTCTCTCTTCGCTTTTCACCTTCTCATTTCCACAAGCCTTGGTTTCTCAGGGATGGAGAGCAACACCTCTCTGCAAGTTTGCCCTCCTTCCAAAAGGAAAGCCTTCCTTTTAGTTAGTAGCTCTGTGCTTCTGCTGTATTGTATGTTGAGTGCCAATAGAAGGTAGTTGACTGGAGGAGGCGTTTTATCATATGCATTCTACTGAATTTTGCTTCCACGTGGACGTTGAAGAGGGTGCATAAGATACCATTCTGCTTTGAAACCCTTCCACATTGGCAGAGTAGTATATGAAGACCTCTGTTTTAACAATGACCAACAGAAGTTTGATGGAAATTGAGATATAAAAGCTACTGGTGACCAGGTCGCTACTGCTTTGCTAGTAATAGGTCTGTTGCGATAAGGGTGTGGTGTTACCCTGCCGCGTTAAAGATTAAATGGCAAGTTCTGAAGGAACAGCCGAGCGAGCAGCCTCATGAATCAACCTTTATCACTCTCCCAGCTGAGTGGCTTTATTCTCTCTGTGGGAGCACCATCCTTTTGTCAGCTTGGATGTTAGGAAGGTTATACATTGACCTGAATTAGGATGGTGTGAGGTTGCCATAGTTGTAATCAGTGGTGATTATTAGTGCTAAGTATGGAGTTAAAATGAGTTTGCTAATGACAATCTCAAAAGTTATTTTATAGTAGTGAGGGAATGTTGTAACCAAGGGAATTATTTAATGTACAATTGTTTTGGAAAATAACCTGCTGGCATCAGGGTTTCTGATAAATGCGTTATGGCATGACTTATGAATTTACAATGTTTAAAAAAAAATAGGGTTTACAGGAATGTTAATTTTTTTTTTTTTTTAATTGTGAATAGTCTTCTGGATGTGACACCATTATGTGAAGCTTTTATGCAAAGCTTCTATTTAACCCCTTTGTTTATTATAGCTGATGTTCTCTGCAAGTTCAATTTTTTTTCTGTGGAATCCTGATTAGTCTGCTTTTGACTAGTATAGCTTGTGGTTTACAGATGCACTATATTTTTGCTTGTGCAGTGGTATAGTTATTCTTTATATTGCTATGTAATGTTTGTCAAATTATTACTTTGAAATGTAAACTTTTTACTGTTACCACTTTCAGACTTAATTATTTAGAAAAGTGTCATTGTCTTTTGAATACTTTTGAATGGCATTCTTTGGAGTTCACTGGCACTACTGATGTCACCAAATATTGTAAATAGTTTCAGGATTTGATCCTCAAAAATAGAATTTGAGAAACGGGAAATAAACAAACAAATTGTACTTCTTGCCCTAGTTTAAGCAACTTCCTGATGTTTAGGTATGGAAAAAAATCCTCCAACATTTTGAAAGATACCTAAGTACCTTTGTATTTGATACATTATTGATGTTTCGTAGTGGTGGTCAACTGTATATTTATGTATATGTAGACTGTATATTTATAAATTGGGTAGTGTTGTTTCCTTAGTGTGACAAACTGTCTCCTGGTAACGTTACTGTACTCAATACACTTTTTTTTTTTCCCCATTTAAATCTTATTAGGCCTTAACTGTCTCTCCCCGCCCCCAGCCTTCATGTGCGCTAGAGCAACATTAGCTAATCTGTCAGACTGAGCTCTAACTGACATTGTCAAGGGTAAATCCCCTGAATAACAATTTGTGCTACAGCAGCCTGATAACCCGTAGTCCATATGATCAACTCAACTAACAGTCCCTTTTTCCCAGAATTACAGGGTTTGAGGAATAGGTGTAGCTGAAAATAAAAAGAATATAAGGGTAGAGCAGAAAGCGCTGTTGTTTCCTCTGATTATTGGTGGATTTTTCAAAAATTTGCAGACTTCTGGATAAGTCAGTGTAGCTTCTTAAAGGATCACCTATGGTGATAGACTAAACTTCCTCATACTTTATTCAGTCTAACAAAACTCCTGGTTCCACCTTAGTGATTAATCATCTCATCCAGTCTAAGTAAATATTTTTAATGAGTGTACTGTGGCCACTATGGTGTGGTCTGGATATTATAAGAATCGTTTATTATTTTGTATTTACTTTACTGTCTCATACCAGAGAACCCAGTTCTTATCAACTTAATATGACACAAAGATACTATGTTGAACAGTGTTACTAACAGTATTGGAATTGCTTATTCACAGAGTAACTCTCTAGGTGACATGATAGAATCCTAATTAGGTATCTAAGACCGTCTGTTTTCACTTCTTCCTTGTTTATTTTTTTCATAAACGCAAAAGACTCCTCTTCAGAGAAGAAAGTTTTAACATTTTAACTCTTTGTGCTGCCAATAACAAAAGAAAATACTCATTACAAAAGAGAAACACTTGTATTTTCAGTTTAACTTGAACCTTTCATTATTTTGGGGGGGGGGGTTTTTTAGCTTTTGATATACTTACCCAAAAATTGACAGAAGTTGTTTTAAGATGAAAACTTATGCAAACCTAAACTCTTACAGGGATATTTTCCCCCTAATAGTATTGCCAATATGATTAATGTTTTATTTTATTTCCTCACAGTTTTATGTGCTGAAAGAGTGGGCCAGATGACTAAAACATACAATGACATAGATGCTGTTACACGTCTTCTTGAAGAGGCAAGTATTACATCTCTTTAAGGACCCATACGCAGTATGAGAAAGTAGTACAGAAATTACATGGTACCACTACTAAAGACTGTTGGTAGACTGTCCTTCAGTGAGGAGGAATAAGTGCTCTGAGTGTATGTACACTTTATCTTATTGGTAAGGTAAATATTCTTTCTAAGTAAGGGTCATTTGTTTACCTCTGTTATGTGGATTCATTACTTGTGCTTATTTTTCAGTTGAGGCCATTTAACTTGCTCTTGGACAAATATATGCCATAATGAAGGAGGGGGGGGGATCATCTTAAAATGAGACATATTTTTACAGTACAAGTAAAGCTAATAGCATCATTATTGCTGGATTTATTCTCTTTTAAAATAATTTTTAAAAAGTTCACAAATAGTCTTGTATTCATAATTATTATCTCAGATAATGTCTTCCCAGAGAAGTGCATAGACACAAAATTAGAATATATCTAATATTCCATTTGTATCCAAACCTTTTCTTCCTTGCCTTATGTTTTGTTGGTTTGGGTTAGTTGGTTGTTTTTTTTAATACCATTGTTATGTAAATTGTTATTGCTGTAATCCTTGGCACTCAAGAAATGTCAAAAAGCAACTCTCAAGCTATGATGCTTATGTTCAATAAATATCATGATAAATTGACTGAAATTAGCAGCTTTTCTACAGTAAACTTCAGCAGTGATTTTCCAAATAATGTTTATGAGGAATTCCTTTAGGTGAAAACTGTTAAATTGTATTAGTTCATGGCTGAGTGTAATTTAATCCTGCATATTTATTTTCTTGCTTATTGCAGTAGTAATGTCAAAAATGGGGTGTGTCTAGCCAAGATACATTGAGTGGTCCGTTCTTCGTCTAATTCTGCTAGGAAATGAGCATGGGAATGCTGACATCTCCCACCTATGCTTGATACATCTGATCGCAGTACAAAATCCTGCATTTTGTGCTTTGAGCTGAACTTGTTTAAACAACTGTCTGTGAAAAATCAGTTAAAACTGATGCTTTACCTAAAAGACTTGTCCTGGAGTAATCCATTAACTTGTAGTAACAGTCTGTTACCTGTTTGTGTCTTGTTCCCTTTGTCTTGTTTGGCTGAGATTTACTCGCATTTGTTTCCATGGCTCCTCCTAGTAATAATGTAGCATTCTGCCAACCTGTTTCCTCCCCTGAGTCCATGTAGCCAAATGTCTATAGATGCAGAAATCCCACTCATGGGAGCAATGCTAGAAGGACTTGCTGAGCCACTGTTTTAAAGCTTCTGGTGTACTTCCCTTTCTGGATGATAGCAAAGGAAAAACGGGGGAGCATGTAATAGGTGAACCTTCAGTAAAACAAATAGTTTCAGTGAGCTTTTTTTGTTTTATTTGGCCATCATTTCTGATTGAATCACTCTGTTCTTAGGCAGATGTGCACTTACAGCTCATTTTTCTGTTCTGCAAATGGTGGTTATCACAAGAGATTACATCCGTTTGCAGAATTTAAGGTTTAACCCCTTTTGCTACCTTCACACACACAAGCGAGAAAAAAAACCCAAAGCTACCCTTGTCTGTCTGTCTTGTTGGCAAGCTTCAAATGATTGTGCTACAAAGTTGGCAGGGTGAAAGGTGCAGCATTTTGGCGGGAGATAAGAAAGAGAAGATCTCAAAACAACACGTGTGCAGATGTTTTGAAAATCTGTGCCAATTGCCCTGAAACTAAGCAAAAGGAGTGACACCAGGCCTGTCTGGGTGTGTGGTAAGAATAGGAGCAGATTCCTCTGTGAACCTGCTTTCTCATCCCTTTCTAATAATAGTGTAAATGTGTCCGGCTTCAGTTTTTTGGTTTGTTTGTTTTTTTTTTTTAACACATTGCTGTAATAAATCAGTTCCTTA
Organism: Harpia harpyja; assembly: GCF_026419915.1. NCBI lineage: Eukaryota > Metazoa > Chordata > Aves > Accipitriformes > Accipitridae > Harpia > Harpia harpyja. The sequence goes on along the minus strand of NC_068940.1, from coordinate 52,626,836 downwards.
TCACTGTAAGAGGCCTGACCCCAAACTGAAATTTAGAGCTGAATTGCTAAAAATTGTGTAGGAAGTCTAGAAAGGTTAATTAAAGAGCCTGGAAATACACTTACGTTCCTCAAATTTGAGGTTAGAAAGCTTGCTGCTAGACAGCTGTTCCTCTGTAGAGTCAAAGCTGCAGCAATATATTTTTTTTCCACTTCGTATTTATGAGGTGAGCCAAATGACTGAACAATAAGTTGGCTTGAGATGTAAACCAAAACGTTTTTTGGATAGCTTTGTGGGACCTATTGTTCTGAAAGATTGTACATAAGATTATATAAAGATTTTATGGCCAGATAATGCTAGTAGCTTTCAATGCAAATATAAGCCTGACCTTCAGAAACCATTTGGAAAATGCTATTTGTAAATACAGCAGTGATCAATAATCTCTCTTTTTATTTACTGTTTATTACATAACTTCTTTTTTTTTCCACTACGAAAGCCTCTTCATTCAAATTCATTGACTTCAAATCCATGTGATCGGTAGCCATAGGTTTTGTGGGCTTTGTCATTAATGTATACATGACATAAGGTAGCTTTTAGTCATCAAACCTGGATGGCTGTCACGGGCAGTAAATAAGCCCCAAACTGTTTTCAGTGACAGGGAGAAAACTCTTCCTGAAATGGTGTTGAACTAAAGGCAAGTGGGGAGTTAACCTTAGCGCCATTTGCCCACTGTTTTAAAGATCTAGTAGTTGAAAATGATAAATAGGAATGCTTAAAGAATGGCACAAAGTTTTATGCAGTTTATCATCCTTTCCCAGGCAGATTACAATCCCACATCTCAGCTTTGCAGAAGCTGAGACATGTATAGGTACATGTCATCAACAGGGTAAGCTTCTAGTTTTTATTGGTACGTGTGGTGAACTGTCTAGATGGGTTATTTCCCATAAAGAAGGAAGGGGCCAAGTATGGGAAGAAGGAGCCAAGCATGGCATGAGAGTAACCACTTAAAGTAGATTTGGGCATCTGCAGAAAGGAAAGGGCTAGGATTTGTTTTTGTATGAGAGCACTGATGGATGTATGTACACAAAGAGGATAGGAGCTGAACTTTCATTTTGGTGAATCGGCTTCGGCTCCTGCACAGCTTACTGCCCTTTAATTCAAGGTGGAGCAAGTCGAAACTGAAGAATGCTATGAAATGCCTAAGTTCTTTTGTATTTTTACTGTGCTTCCGAATTCTTTAAAATGTAACCTCTAAAGCTCTTGTGATTGCATTCTGCAAATGGTATAACTAGGTGATGGAATAGCTTCCCTCAGTAGTTTCTCAAAGCTGTAATAGAGAACCAGATCTGGTTTCACCTACATTGTTTTACTGTAGATGTTGAAGCTGTGCTTTCATTTATGGTTCAATAACTCTGTATGGGTCAGTCTTTTCTGAATAAAGTGGGTGTAACATAAGCAGGAATAGAAAAAGAAAATTGGCAAAAACCCAACCAAACAAACCCTCACAGAAGAAGAAAGTCTTTTTATCATTTAAGTACTTGTTCCTTCCCTTTCATGACAATTTTAACCTCCCTCTGATCCTTTGGTGAACAAAAAATTTGAAATTATCTTTCTTTTCTTAATGCTTCACAGAAAGAACGGGACTTAGAATTAGCTGCTCGGATTGGTCAGTCACTGTTAAAGAAGAATAAATCACTGACAGAAAGAAATGAGTTTCTGGAGGAGCAAGTAGAACACATCAGGGAAGAGGTAAGATTTTTATGCCTGAGTGCTGTATCTGCAGTGATGGGGAGAATTGTCCTTCTAGCTTCACGTTGTCCATACTTGATTTTCTTGGGCATCCTGTCCATAGCAGGTTAATCTGTGGTGTGGCAGTTTGGTCAGCCACTTTTATAGCATGTACGCTTTTAGAAATGTGATCGAAAAAGTAATTTGACCTGTTGGCTTAAATCAGGTGATTTGAGGGGCAAAAAACCCCAAACCTCAAGCCATTGAATTTTGCTCTGCCTCACATTTAATTTTCCTCTGAAACCAGCTGCTCTTTTCGTTTTGAGTCACTATACCCACTGTTTTCTTCTACCTGTTTTGTCCTTGTTCCCCTGCTTTGTGCATAATTCCTGTTTTGATTATCTCACTAATCACCCTTTCCCTTCTCCTCCCTCCCTTTGTGTGCAGCTCTTCTTCTTGTTTCTCCCCTGAATCTTTCCCAGTCCTCACTTGTTTCTTCCCTGTGAACTGATGTTTAATTGCTTTTTCCCAAATGCTTTTCTATTCATAGAAATAGTTAAATTTTGGCTCTTAGAACATAGCATTTGAATGCTGGGAGTGCTTCACTTTGCTTCTCAAACTGTGTATGATATAGGTATCACATATAAGGTAAATCACTTTTTGTATTTATGGAGATTTCAGTAGTGCATGCTCACTGAAATCATGTGCATTCTGCCTTTTCCAAGCTGGGCCAACTTCATAGACTTGTGTTAAGCTTCCATGGTTCAGATGGGTCAGGATATATTTTAATGATTAGTAATTTTTATTCAACATGCTCTGTATGTATGAACTTGTCAATGTTAGGAAGCATTGGGTTATATTGGGAAGCAAAGGATTATATAGGCTGAGACTTGCTACGTTCTATATAGATTGCTAAGATCTTACAGCTGCTTGTGATTTTGCTGTATCTCTTTCCAGGGAACTGTGATAGAATCTGTTGAAGCGTGGGTCGGTAGCCTGCTGCAGTACATACATTTGTCTGAGCTTGACTGCAGTAATAATGTTTTAGACATTTGATGAGCACATTTAGAATATAGTATGATGGTGCATGTGTTTCTCAATTCATAGACTCATAGAATGGTTTGGGTTGGAAGGGGCCTTTAAAGGTCATCCAGTCCAACCCTCCCTGCCATGAGCAGGAACATCTTCAACTAGATGAGGTTGCTCAGAGCCCCGTCCAACCTGACCTTGAATGATTCCAGGGATGGGGCATCTACCACCTCTCTGGGCAGCCTGTGCCAGTGTTTCACCACCCTCATCATAAAAAGTTTTTCCTTGTATCTAGTCTGAACATACCCTCTTTTAGTTTAAAACCATTACCCTTTGCCCTATTGCTACAGGCCCTACTAAAAAGTCTGTCCCCATCTTTCTTATAAGCCCCCTTTAAGTACTGAAAGGCCGCAATAAGGTCTCCCCGGAGCCTTCTCTTCACCAGGCTGAACAACCCCAACTCTCTCAGCCTGTCCTCATAGGGGAAGTGCTCCAGCCCTCTGATCATCTTCATGGCCTTCCTCTGGACCTGCTCCAACGGGTCCGTGTCTTTCCTGTGCTGAAGACCCCAGAGCTGGATGCAGTACTGCAGGTGGGGGCTCACCAGAGTAGAGTAGAGGGAGAGAATCACCTCCCTCGACCTGCTGGCCACGCTTCTTCTGATGCAGCCCAGGGTATGGTTGGCTTTCTGGGCTGTGAGTGCACACATTGGTGTGATGTATAAAACATAGCAGAAAACTTACCTTGTTTCAAGTAACACCTTATGTCTTCCAGATACCATTGAATTTTTAATCAAATATTTATACAGTTGCTATTTTTTACTGTATTCCTCTGAATGGGGAGCAGTGTGCTATAGGTACTGGCAGATTCTTGATAGGTATATCTTGGATGGAACCATACAGGAAGCTTTAAAAGTGCTCTTTATCTGTAACTACAAGTGTCACTAAACTCTGACTTACTAACAGAGGTAGGAGCAAATGTTGTTTCTCCTATTCTGGGACAGTGACCTTGGTTTGTGGATCTCGTCCATATGTAGCTTTGAGCAAGAGAGAGAGAAATCTCACAGTTGTAGGGCGAGCAGGAGAACAGTGAACCACAATGGATTAAAAACTTAAAAAATGGCTCCTAATAAAACTGCTCAGGCACGTGAGGTGTTGAATTATATCTGAGATGGACTCATGAATAAAGCGTGGGTGGAGGGATCCCAGATGTGCAATAAATGGTGGTGGAGCACACACATAGAAATAATATCCTTTGGTGTGGCCTATCCTTTTTGGCAAAGAAAACTAATTCTCTTCTGTCCCAGAGGAGTGCTGTTGCTTGCTGCCCAAGTCCCATCATGTGGCAGACCAATTTATTTGTGCATTGGTCGAGACAGCATTTACTAGGCATGTGCATACTGACTGGGCAGGGCAGTGCATTCATACCATACATCCAGAACGGAAGATGTGATTGAGGAAGGTGGAGGATAGGGATGGGCTGCCTCTGTCCAGGTCTATTTTTATTTAGAGGGACTCAGGAGCAGCATTAGGAAAAGTGCCACCAGAAATAAGCTTCTTACTAGGTGGCTTGATATGTTGAGCCATATGTTGTATCAACACCTGTCTTTCACACAGTCATTTTGACTCCTTCAGAAATTGATGCTTTTGAGGCAGAGCTCATCAGGCTTTAAAGTCATAAGACTTTTGTATGATGAAAATCTGTCTTTAGTAGGTTTCAGATTTTCCATTAATGCTGAATTTTGAATATTTGAGCAGAATGGTAACCAAGACAACTGTCTCTAAGGGTAAGAGATAAGAGAATTTATTTGGTACTTTTTAAGTTCTGTAAAAACACTCTAAAAATGGTTTGTCTGGGGGATTTGTGGTTTCTGTAATATATAGACAAGTTCTTTCTGGTGTGTGGTATAAAGTTGAGGTTTTATTGGTGTATGTGCCACTGTATGAATAATTTAGCTTTACATCTCTTTGACTTAACAAACTTGGCCTGATAGAACCTTCTGGCCATTCCATTAAATAGCTCAAGTTTTTCCTGTGTCCTTGTAACATGCCACATTCATAGGTACATGTCAAAGTAATACAGACCTGTGCAAAATGCATTAGATTCTTGTCTTTTGAGTTTGTATTGTAAGGTGCTGTTTAGGTTTAGGAAGGGGCTGTGATTGTGTTCAATAAAAAACTGATGGAACTGAGACTTTTCCTGTAGTGCACTAGAGAACAGAAGGTGAGTTCACTGAAGCAAACACTATACTGCGTGCACAAACACTTTAGTCTCAACTTACTGTTTCAGAATTATATACTAAAAGCATAAACATTATATTGAGAAAACTTTCTTAATTGTAAATTGTTTTGGTTACAGAGATGGGTGTCTGCCTTTACAGCAGCAGAATTGTAATTCCCAGGTACAGTGTGTCTACCTGCTGTTGTGTTACCATGTTCAGTAAGAATGCTGCAGTTCCAATCTCAAGCTATGTCCCTTTTCGCTGAGATGGTGCTACCTACAATTTAATGTTATCTCCTTTGAAATTAGAGCTCAATATCAAAGCAATGTAAACCGTCACAATGTGAACTGTGTTTGGAATGGAGTAGGTCATTAGGTTTTAGCTTCTCCTAATCTTTCTAAATTTCCCAGTTTACGCTTCTTTTTCGTTTTCAGATTTCATCATGTGTTTGTGGAGCTAAAAAGGCAGCGCTTCAAACACAGCGTCAGTCCTCAAATAACACACCTTAAATCTGTGGTAACATCTGAGTAATACAGCCCTCTAGTCCTGTTCTAAATCCAGGTCATATACCAGAGTTTGTGTTTTGGTGATAGCTGGTTTTGAAATCCAGGTTTGATTTTGTTCTGTGTAAAGTGAGAGGAAAGGAAAAGCTGAATCATAATCTGGAATGGTAGCTTAAAAAAGGGAACATTGGTTTTGGTCTATTAGAGTAGAAGGTAATGTTGGAAAGATAGAAATGCTCTTTGGCTTGGTACTTGCAGGTGTGTTATTTACATAAAGTGTAACTGGGTGTCTTCATTTTAAGTGAATAATTCCAATCTGTTAAGCATTTAGCTGCTGTCAGTCAGGAAAACTATCAGCTGGACTCTTGAAATGGTTGTTTGTGATTTGGTAAGGATTGTTGCTCTGAGCTAAGTCCCATGTCTCTAAACTGTTGTGCTCTGTGTGAGGATCCTTTTATCTTCTACCTTGAATTATTTCTAAGATAGGTGCAGCTATTTCACGCCATAGTTCTGAAGCTGAGTGAAGCTTTCAGGGCAGTGGAGTGAATTAAAAGCCTGAACAGATGAAGTCCTGGGAACCAAGCATGGTGACAGCTCATGGGCCTTGTCCCATGTGGGGCAAGGGCTCGCAGCATTGAGGCACTCTCTTTTTCTTCTTTTTTTTTTTTCTTTTTTTTTCTTTTTTTTCCCCCCACTCTGCCCCCGATCTCTACAAGATGTTGGGAGGGGGCACAGCTGGGAGAGCTGACCCGAACTGACCAAAGTGATATTCTATACCTTATGTTGTTATGCTCAACAATAAAAGCTCAGGGCAAGGAGGAAGAGGCTGGGACATTCATGATTATGGCATTTGTTTTCATAAGTAACAATTATGTGTGCCAAGGCCCTGCTTTCCACAAGTGGCTGAACATCCACCTGCTGATAGAAAATAGTGAATAAATTCCTTGTTTTGCTTTGCTTGCATGGGAAACTTTGCTTCACTTATTAAACCATCTTTATCTTGGCCCCTGAGTTTTTCTTGCTTTTGTGCTTCTGATTCTCTCCCCCATCCTGTGGGGTTTGTGGGCCAGAATACGTGCTCAGCTGGTGGGCACTTAGTTGCTGGCCGGGGTCAACACACTGCAAAATGCTATCTTAAAGGGAGGTGTTGCTGGAAGTTACTGCAGTGAGTTTTTTTCACATTTCACAGCATGATTGAGGTTGGAAGGGATTTCTGGATGTCATCTTGTGCACACCCTCTTCTCAAGCAGGGCCACCTACAGCCAGTTGCCCAGGACCATGTCCAGACAGTGTTTGAATATCTCCAAGGATGGAGACTCCACAACCTCTCTGGGCAACCTGTGCCAGTGCTCCATCACCCTCACAATGAAGGAGTGGTACCTGATGTTCAGGAGGAACCTCCTGTGTTTCAGTTTGTGCCCATTGCTTCTGGTCCTGTTCCATTAAAAGGTCACCCTTTCTGGCTGTTCACCCTCCTTTGGAGAACCAGAATGCTTGGAAATGGCAATAAAAATAGTATCCTCAGTCTTTGTAATTCATAGAGAAAAAAGTGTAGCAAAAGCTGGAGATGATCTAGTGCCCACCCACTGACAATATCTGAATCCTTTCTGCTTAAAGAGGCTAAGCCATAATGTGCTGGAGGGAAGTAAATTGTTATTTTTGGCTCAGCTTTTCAGCTCTTCCTGAAATGGGGAAAGTGAACCTCCCAGAATTAATGCGTGGATTTTGTTTCATGGTTTTCTAAAATGTGGTTGGTTGGTTTTATCCCACCCCCCCGCCTTGCATTTCAGAACCCATGTGTCAGGAGCACTTGGTGCCTTAGCACATCTGATTACACAGAATACCCTTAGTAAAGTAAATGACCTTGTTTGCTTAAAATTCTGCACAGTGTAAGTGCTTTATTGCATTCAATCTGCTTTTTGTTTGATGAAAATACATCTTAAATCTATTTTATTGATAGTCTCTGGGGGGGGGGTTGCCAGTAATAACTACAAATACAAATATGACTACAATACAAACAACAGAAGTCTAACAAAAGAGATGTGCTCTGCAATTTGTGCATTGGAAAGTGAAAACTGAGGGCCAAGTCTTGCAGTACAAGTGGAAGGAAACAGATCTGTCTGATCAGTTATGCTATTTATAGCTATGCAAGGCAAATAAAAATTAATCTCTTGCCACTGGGGTCTTAAATTGCAGTTGTGAAGTGGTGTAAGTGCTACTGTGTAATTGGGCTTTTAACCCTTTTGTTGGAGAATAGCAATATAAATTAACCAAGATTAAGTTTGTGGAGCTCACAATTACAGGGTACCTTAACCACCCAGTTTTGACATTTTGTTCCTTTAGGAGCCCCCTTTAGTGGGTTTACTTAAGAACATGCCTAGAAAATCAACTTACTGATCTGCAAGCTCTTTCTTTGTGCAGGTTTCTCAGTTGCGGCATGAGCTCTCCATGAAAGATGAGCTGCTCCAGTTCTATACCAGCGCTGCTGAAGAAAGTGAGCCGGAGTCCGTCTGTTCCACCCCGTAAGTTAATTGATCTACAATGTTGAGCCTTCATCTGGTACTAAGCATGGGTAGTTTAGATAATTTAATAGCTTTGAAAAGTAGTAAAACAATCCTTGTATCAGCTGGAACTATAAATGGGACTCTGAACTTGGTGCATGGCACCAGCTGGAAGAATTTTCACAGGACCAGCTGGCTATCCGGGTGGCAACAAGAGTCAGGAGGAGACAGTACATAGGGAGACAGCTGACGCAATGCTTTGACTTTCAGAGGAGCTAGGTCACTGTGGTGGCTAGGCAGACGTAGGTCCCACTTATGGTACCTTACTACACCACATACCTTTGCATGCTGAACTAGAACATGCTACGTGTGTGACCTTTGTCCTGGAAGGACATGAAGGCACTATGGAAAAATTCCAAGCAGAGGAAAGGAAATAAAGCATGGCTTATAGTGTGGGTTCCAGGCAATTATTTGGCTGAACAGCTTCACAGGCTCTGAGGGGCTGTCTGCCCTTGCTTGCAAAGTTATTGCTGCATTCTGGTGAAGTATGTGCAGCATTAATCAGGAAGCTGTTGGGTTGCTCCCTGTAGTAAGGTGGTTTCCTTTCTCATAGCCTTGGCTGAATAACTTTTCCATAGGAAATGTGTGGAATAATAAATAAATTTTAAAAATGTTCTTTTAAAAATCACTGCAAATACATGGCTGTTCAAACATACTGGCATGAACAAGCCACATGTATTTCATCAGCTCTGGCTGATTTTGAAACTTCTGTTCAGTCTGTTCTTCTGTGAGATTGGCCATAATACAAGTAAAAATGAGTTAAAACTGCTGTTTTCGTTAAAAGGCTGAAGAGGAATGAATCTTCCTCCTCTGTCCAGAACTACTTTCATTTGGATTCTCTTCAAAAGAAACTCAAGGACCTTGAAGAGGAGAATGTTGTGCTTAGATCTGAGGTGAAATTGCTCCCTTTGTGTTTTGCTTAATACAGTTGTTCATTTAAATGCCAGAACACAGGTACTGAGAAGCATGTATTAAAAGTTGAGAGAGTCTAATTAAGAGTATATAGTTCTAGATGGGACACAAATGTCTTTGTAGTTATTTAATCACCATCCTTTATCCTTCTAAATGAAGGAAAGGCTGAAACATGGAAGCTACATGCAAAGCAGTTTCCTGGCCAAAAGAATGTGCAGGAGCAAGGGCAGGTTTTGGAGTCCAGCACTGCACTTTGAAACAGGCCTTAAAGGGCTGACCTGGTAGATATGGGTGACTTCAGCTGCACATCTAAAGTTTGTAGGCTGGCAAGGTCTCTCTGGTACAAATTAAGTGTCTGTCAAAATAAAAATTGCTAGCCTAAATTCACATTAAGTATCTTCAATTTGTGTCTGAGTCAGGCTGTTAATACTTTAAGTTGAACATGGTTTTCTTGCCTTTTATTTCTGATAATATTCCATTTGTTTCCCAGACAACACAGTTTTTAAAAGTTTATTTACTCTTCCCTGTCTGTCAGAAATAACACTTCATAATTCAATATCCAATGCAACTTTTAAACTTTGGGAGCATATTACCATTTTGCAAACATGTAGCAGAGTATAGCAGAAGAAATACTCCTGAGCTAAGAATGAATGTATGAAAACAGTATCATTACCATTTTCTACTGCAAATGCAGTAGAAATGTTGCAAATAGGTAGTGTCACCTCTTTGGACAAGACATCACGTAACAGAATGTGCTGTACTCTTTATGGAGAAGGCACGCAAGGAAGATGAGCAATAGATGGTTTGAGAATAACGAAGGTAGGGTTAGAACTGAGAGCACCACTGCCTCGGAGCTGATAGGAGAACCCCACGTAGCACTGGCTTCCCTTCCAGGGAGACGCAGTCTGTGCCAGCGAGGCACAGCATGGAGCCAAATCCGAAACCTCTGAGCTAGGCAGTTCTCTACAGATGCAGCCTGTGGGTGTCTGTGTGTGCCCCCAGCATTGGGAATAGGTTACAGACCCACCAAGATGGTGCCAGACAGAACCAGCTGGGTGTAGCCACGAGCAGGGAAGAAGGTGGCACTAAGGTTTTGTGGGCGATATATGGTTACAGTGCCAGGACTTTTCAAATACTAGCTGAATGTTTTTTAAATACTTGAATGTTTAATTCAGTTATTTAAACCAAGCGTTTAATTAGTTTGTGGTGATACCTAGCTTTGTTCAGGTGACCAGATCAAGCTCTGCATACTAGTCTTTTGTATGTTCGGGGCTTTTTTTTGGTTGTTATTTTTAGCGCAAAATACGCAGGTGACATCTAGTGGGGCTATGGTGATACTGATGCAAGTTTCTCCATGCAGTAATGGCTCTGCTGAATGTTCCCCTGGCCCCTTTTTCCAGAACATGAGGGAGGGCAGGCAAAAACTGTAGTTTCTCACTGTCTTCCTGGAGGAGTGATTAGAAAAGCAGATGGAAATGCAGCAACAGACTGGCAAAGAACAAAGGTGCTAATGTGGCATATTTGGTGTGGATTTCTTCAATAGGCCTGTCAGCTGAAGACTGAAACAATTACTTACGAAGAGAAAGAACAACAGCTTGTCAATGACTGTGTAAAAGAGCTAAGTATGTCCCTATTTCTTTTCACTTCTCATTCGAGATTGTTCAGTAAAAAAAATTTAAAAAAAGACAAAAAAAACCCGAATCAGATCAGTCAGTCATTTCTTTTTGTGGTACTTATTTTCCTTATATAAATGGTTGCAAGGCGAAAACTTCTGGCTGAAATTTCATAGCAGAAATTTTGACTGTAAGCTAAATCTTTCTCAGTTGCAAAATAGCTTTGCATTGAAAATGTTAGTGTAAAGGGAAAGCACGATCTCCTTTGCAGCATGAGTACTTTGTGTCTTTCTGGTTTTGTGTCCTACTGTTGTTTTTCAAAAATACCTTGCTGTGTATTGGGGCAGGATTTTGCTGAATCAAGTGATGTTCCAAAAGAACATCTTTCTGCTTACTGTTCTGCTTTTGGGTTTGTGATGTTAACTGTAATTGCTTATCTTAAAGGGGATGCAAACATACAGATTGCCAATATCTCCGAAGAGTTAGCAAAGAAAACTGAAGATGCTGCCCGGCAGCAAGAAGAAATCACCCATCTTCTCTCTCAGATAGTCGATCTGCAGAAAAAGGCAAAAGCTGTAAGGAATCCAGTTGCAAGACTACTGTTGTGATTTGCCACTGTTGTAGCTGGAGGATAAGTTACAATCCTCTATACACTCGAGCCTAAAGGAAATTTTCCACCCTCCTTATCTGGGTGACCTTGTTTGATGTTTAATATCTAGCATACTTGACTAGAAAACATCAAAAGAAGCATATATAATATATAAAATACAATAGTTAAATTTATTTTAAATATTAGATGTTAAATTCTGCACTAAATTTAATTACTTTGGTAAGACAAGAATGTCAGTGCAAGTATTTGAGTGGGCACATGCTCATTCATTTTAGGGTTTTGGAGGTTCATTTAGCAGGACACAGACTGCTGTTGGGTGTTCTTGTGTTAACATTTTAACATGTGTGGGCTAATATTGCTGCAGAGAGGGTCTTAAGAAAAATTAGGATTTTCCTACTTACCTGTAGCATAGGATACAATCATCATCACAGGACAAAACATCACAGTATTTCTAACATTTTTTGGCATATTTTAGTGTGCAGTTGAAAATGAGGAGCTTGTCCAGCATTTGGGAGCAGCTAAAGATGCCCAGAGACAGCTCACAGCAGAGGTGAGTACATTACTTAGTATTACAATAATTTAGTAGTAAGGTAATGGCTGTTCACTTTACCACGAGAGTTTTAGTCTAAGCTGGATCAGAACTATTAAATAATTTTGCCTGTGTATATGGAATGAAGGAACATTTATGTTCCTGGTAGGGTTCAAAACCTTTTCCTTCCTGTTCTCTCCTCCTTCAACTGGCACACGTTTTTAAAAACTGAGGCTTATGGGCTATATAGGAACCCCTTTAGAGGTTGACTTCTGTAGGCTGGTAGTGTAAGCCTGTTTTGAATAGTGAGATAATATAGAAGAGCTCATTTGTCCTGTATTTGTTCAGTGAATAAACCGAAGGCAGTGTAGGATTGCTGGCTGTCTTCTGGGTGCTAGAGTCACATGAACAAAATGGACGAAATAGAATGAATAAAGCTTGATCCCCTTAGGATGTGTCTTGTACTTGGACTACTTGGTGTTGAAGGTGGGAATACTTGTAGAAGCTTTTCTTGCTGATGGACCTTTTTTACCTGTGGTGCTCCACAAAGATTCAGCTCATGCTTCTTCATCCCTTTCTTAGGAAAGACATTAACAGGAATGTGGTATTTCAGACTTCTGCCCCTTTACCAAACTTGGTTGCAGTGGCTGATGAACTCAAACTGTGAGGGTACACAGACATCTGCAGACAGAGTGATTGCATAAGATACATTTCCTGAGAAAGTCAAGCTAAAAATAAGGCATGGTCTTAGGCTGTTGGAGGTTATATGTATATGTACATAAGTAAGTCTTGGTTTTAAATTTCCTAAGCCCTTTGGAACACTGTGAAATGTCTTGTCCTTTTCCCATGCTGTTTGCCACTGTGGTCATCATAGCACTGATTAGGCACTATACCTGATGAGACTAAAGGTACTTTTAGCTCTGTATCTTCTCCTTGACAGTGGTTTCAGGCAGATATGTAGGGTAGGAAATGGAGCAAGTGGTTCTTTGCCACATCGTGCCCCACCCCCCCCCACCCCTTACTAATCCGTGTTATTAATGATTTTCAATGATATTCACTCGTTGGAGTTTTGTTCCTTTGAAGTGGAATATTATTCCCTACACCATTATCCTTTACCAGTGTTAAAAGAATTTGCAGGCATTTGTGGTGATAGTGCAGCCCATAAGGTCTTGGATTGCTTTCTATATGTTACAGTTGCGAGAGCTGGAAGACAAGTATGCAGAGTGCATGGAAATGCTTCATGAGGCTCAAGAAGAGCTGAAAAACCTTAGGAACAAGACCATGCCGAATGCCATATCACGTCGGTACCACTCTCTCGGTCTCTTCCCTATGGTAAGCAGATTTAAGAAAAAACCTGCACACACCAGAAAACAACCAACCAAAGGAAATATATTTGCATCTGATTTCCAGCTTCAGGGATAGGATGCTAGGCCAGACATGAGCATGGGTGAAATGTGTATTTATACAGTGTTAAAGGATACCTGAGGGATCAATTTTGCATACCTGGTTCTGAAACAGTGGTGCTGCGCAGTTACTTGTTTTTGCTGCAGTATTATATACAATCTGCAGCTGGCTGTGCTTATGCTGTGAATCATGGGTAGCATTAACAGGTTGTTACACAGTTCTATACATCTTTGTTATGCATCTCCTGTACTGTGGTGGCTGATTTTCAGCTGGAGCTTCCTGTTTTTCTTCTAACTAATAACATAACAAATGTTTTTCCGACATGGCATCCTTCTAGGCACTTGTGATATACATTCTAGTTCAGTACTTGAGTAAGTTACACATATTTTCTTCATTTAGGGCCACTGAAAATTCAGTGGATAGTTAAAAGAATATTTGTTGCTAACATGTATTATGGCAGCATCAATTATGGCAGTGTCACTAGTGTTATCAACTTTGTTTACCTGGTTTCATTTGATTATGATATTTGTACATTTAAAGCATGGGGAATATGCAGTACCCTCAGCCAAATGAGGAAAAAAAGAGTGGATAAGAATGTCTAGGTAAGTTCAGTGCCTGGCTCTGCTTGCTTATGTATTTGTAGAATAATTCCATTACTTCTGAGAGCAATGGTATCAGTGAAGTTTGTTTTGAGTTACATTAATGTAATCAAGCAGCAGAGTCTGGCCCTCCTTGTCTTTAGCCATGTCTCATCTTAACTGCTGAGGAAGAACATAGATACTTGTGCTCACAGAAAGTAAATCGTCAACAAAGGTTTAACTTGCCTTTTTGTGTTCCCTTCTGAGACTGAACATAGGCCAATTTAAAGTGCAGAGATTTAATAATACAAGTTGTACTTGCACAAATACAGTTGAAAGCTGCGAAAAGTGTGCTTGTGCTGAGATAGGTTTATGTGTTTTGTATAAAAATGATTTTCAAATGTTGAATCATGGGACCAAAGATCATTTAGATTTGTGAATATTTGATACTTAGACCTGCACTTAACTGCATTTAGACAGTAAAACTTATTGACCAGCAGTGGAAAATTGATAGCCTGTCACCTTTAACCCTTTGGGGGAAGTATATAATGCTTTATACCAAGAACCATGTCTTTTTTGTGGGTGGGTGGGTAATGTTGTGAAAAGGAAGAGTGTCTTCTGCTTAGTTTAAATGAAAAAAAAATTAAGCAAAACTTTATACATGAAAGGTGGGTGTTACCGAGTAAGGAATTTAGTCTGGGAAGTTAGGGCACGTGAATTCTGTTGTTGCCTGTGATGTTTTTTTAGGATGTGACAGATGTTATATGATGGCAAGTACTGTAACAGTATGAAGCTAAGCCATAATTTGTCAGCGATTGAGATATATTCGTTAGTCTTCAAGCTTTCCAGTCAGTTTTCATTTTTAAACCTTTCTCTTTTCTGGAATGGCATCTTATTAGCTATAATTATTTTACATAAGTTATTAATTATTTTCTGTAATGGCAACTTATTAATACTATGATACTTGTTTTTCTTTTGTGCTTATTTTTAACAGGATTCTTTGGCAGCAGAGATAGAAGGGTCAATGAGGAAAGAACTGCATTTAGATGAACCCGACTCTCCTGACTTGGCGTACGACTGAAAAGGATTGGTTCCTAAGTGATTGATTATATCTGAAGTTAATTATTATTTGATGAGAAAGGAAAAGACAGAAAATAGTTGAGCTAGGGATTTAGAAAGAAATATTTCTGGCAGAGTATGAATGACAGAGGGAAAGGAAAATAAACTGTCTGGTTATTGGGGTGGTTACATTTTCTGGTAAAGCTACCAAAAGAAAACACTTATATATAGGTTTAGCCTTGTCTTAATGAACTTTTTATTCTCATTCTTGAGTGCTGAGAATGAGAAAAGGGTTGTTTTCTTGTGTGTTACCATGTTAGGTTTCTTCAGTTAATGATTAGGGGATGAGTTCAATTCCTCAGGTTCATTCTTCAGGTATTATAACAGAACTTATCGTGTAATTATTGGTCTAATCCAGTTTTTAGATGGAGAACATCAGTGCAGAAAGGGATTTAGAGTGGTTGGGTACTTACAGTGTGATGCCTATTACACCTGTGGTAAAGTTCTCTTGAATTAAACAAGAGAGTTGTTTGAAACAAGTTAAGTACTTGTGACAGTCCAAAAGCTATAGATAGATACAGCTTGGCAGAAATGGCCTTACTGACGCTAGTTGCACGTGTACTCCAATAGGTTTATCTCACCTATTTGTACCAAACATGTACTGGTTAATTTGAAACAAGTTAATCCTACTTAGATGGTCTGTTAGATAAGCAGTTTACAAAGAAAGGACAGTCAGGGAAGGTACAGTAGCCACTTTCAAGAAACCTTTTAAGTATATTTACAAAAAGCTTGAAATATACTTAAACCTTCTCTGAGCATGAGCCAAGAATTGTAAATAGGCTTGACAGAGTGAAATGTTGAGTAGGAAGATGTAAGATCAGAAAGATGTGAGCATGCTCAAACCCCATAGGATCCTTTCGTCCTTCCAGAGTAATCTAACTTCAGGATAGTTTAACTTCTTTAGAATGTATTTTATGTTGCTATGCATGTACCAAAGAAAGATACCTTTTTTTGGTTTCATGGTTTGTCTTGGTTTTATTTATTTGCTCAGCAGCAGTAACTGTGGGACTGTTTATTGATAGATGCTCTTAGATTCAGCCTCTTAAAGATATACAACTATAGACTTGGAGTCTACACGCAAAGATCACAACTGTCGAGCACTCATGGACAGAAGGAAAGATGTTTGAATGACATTAAGTAGCATAAGGCATGCTGTTGTTGTTATACCCTGGCAGCGTTACCTTTAAGCTGGAAGGGATGTGCTATTCTTGTGTTCAGCCATTGTTGAACTGTAAAACAAAGCAGCAATGGCAATTCTGTAGCATGATGTAGGGCAAGTTTATTTTGTCAAGAGATTTCTGCTGAAGTGTCATCTGATCTTAATCTTAAAGCAGATGAACAATGTTTGTCATGATATCAGGATGATGCTGATAAAGAATGAACTGTAGAGGTAGGTGTAAAATTAGGTTTCCAGCCTTGACAGCCTTTCTCTAGACTCTTGATCCATTATATTTCTGATTTTTTTTTTCTTCTTTTTTTAAAATGCTATTTAAGGGGGGTGGAAATTGGTTTCAAAAAGAAAAGATACAAGACTTGCTAGCATAGAGATACTCAGTAGAGTCAATTCAAATTATTTTTTAAAATGGATTAGCCAGTTTGTAGTTAAGACTTGAATGGAGATCAATTTTGTTTTTTTAAAACTCATTTCCACACAATGGCTTTAAGGTGTTTTTAGCTGATGTACTGAAATGCTCTTTCACTTAATTTTTATTAATATTTGAGAGGGTCCATGCACATAATTCTCAAATGTTCTGTCTAAAATATTCTAGGATGATGGAAGTATTATGTTGATGGATTGAGTGTAATGGCCAGATGGTAGTGAGTATGGGACCCTACACACACTACTTTACAGAAACTATAAAGGCAAAGTGGTTGGTGGAGCTGTGAATAGGAGGGGTCATTAACAAACTGTTACCTGCTTCTCTGTTTGTTCTTAAGGTAAGAAGGCACTGTGTGATTATTAACTGTGTGTATGTCTTACCAGTCATCAGAAGCGGGTCTTCGAGACGGTGAGAAATGTTAACCAAGTTGTCAAGCAGAGATCCATGACTCCATCACCAATGAATATCCCAGGCTCTAACCAGTCCTCTGCTATGAACTCAGTCATTTCTAGCTGTGTCAGCACTCCACGTTCCAGTTTCTATGGGGGAGACATCGCTAACATTATGATAGACAACAAGACCAATAGCATCATCTTAGAGACAGAATCCTCTGACAATGGGTCAGTACTAGAGCACTGGCCTTTGCTTTTGCTTTGTTTCTGAACATAAAGGCAAAGTGTTTCTATTTTCCTCTTTTTGTCTTACCTTGTGCAGTTAACACAGTGCCGTGCATCTTCAAAAGTTACTCTCTTTGGTGCTCACAGTTCTTGAGCACTCAAGTTTATTTAAAAAGGAAAGCTTTTTGAAAGTACTGTGTATCAGTGTCTGCAACTCACACCTGCTCTGAATGCAGCATCACCAGATGATGTAAAACCACACTTGGTCTTTGCAACTGTGGGTCAACACTTAAAAACTTAATTATAGTTTCACCATTTTACATTAATGCCAGGGAGTTCCGGTCTAAGTTGCAGCTACAGCTAACTCTTCTGGTCCTAAAAATAAAAAAAATAAAGTGTGCGTGGAGGGGTTACCTAATATGAAAACTTGAGTGAAACCAATCAGAACTTTGCTCTTCTAGCTACTTGTTTCTTCCCCCCATACAGCAGCACACCATGCTGTGTATACTTTCTAGTAAAAACGACTTAACATCTCAAAACAATGAATATTTGTCAGCATATGTGACTCAATGTGGCAATCTCGCAGTGCTGGCCCTGTAAAGTGTGGCCTGCTTACTTGAGCTTGTATAACCATAAGAGAGACACAACAAGTAGACATCTCTCATCTCTTTGTAGGAGGAAGCTCTTAAGTAAAGCATAGCTTTTACAACCAGGAGTTTCCAGGCAGGAGCTAGCATTCAAAACAGTTTTTGTATGAAAGAGAAAGAAAATATTGGTGTTTGTCTTTGAGCTCTCTGGACAAGTAGCAAGTTGTTCCCAGACATAGTAATTTAAAGGTATTGGTGAATGTCTCAAAACTGTCATGTGGAAGTTTTAAGTATCTCTAAGAATTTTTTTTTCTCCCCCCCCCCTTTTTTTTTTTTTTTTGTGTGTGTCGGGGGATGTGTGTATATGTCCTCTGTTATGTTTTAGAAATGAAGACAGGATGAAGAAGCCTGGAACTCCGGGGACTCCAGGCTCCAGTGACCTAGAGACTGCCCTTCGTAGGCTGTCCCTCAGGCGGGAGAATTACCTCTCAGAGCGCAAGTTCTTCGAAGAAGAGCAGGAAAGGAAGTTGCGGGAACTGGCAGAAAAGGGCGAACTCCGTAGTGGTTCTGTTACCCCCACAGAGAGCATCATGTCACTGGGAACTCACTCCAGATTTTCAGAATTCACTGGATATTCAGGAATGTCTATCAGCAGTCGCTCCTACCTGCCAGAAAAGCTTCAGATTGTGAAACCACTAGAAGGTGATAACAAAGGGCCTCGGCCTTTATCTGTTCTTCTTAGTGACTCTTTGTGGTCTCTTATCCATCACCAGAAAGCAGGAAATCTTTGCAATACATATTCTTTTTACTTTAGGGACAGTAATCCACGCTGTTGGTTTGAAATCTTCTAATGACTAGATTTTTCCACAAGCCTTAAAAGTGTTAGGAAACAATTCCAGCCAAGGCAGTAAAATAAATGTTAGAGGCCACACATGCATCAGCTGTGCAGCTTTACATCTGACCTAAATCTTAGTGTTGCTATTTCATACTTACAAAAGGAAGGTGGTTGAGTATCTGAAATCTAAGCAGCAAGAGTATTAGTTCATCAAAACTCAGTTCTGCAAATAAGTGTCTGGAAAGACCTTTACCTACTTCAAATAGTCCAATTGGTCTTATAAGACTATTTTTGTGATTAAAAATGACCTCTGGACTTCAGTTGGCTGTTTGAGTGGCCACACATGAGTCTCTATGGCTTTGGGTTTCATGTGTGAAATAGTTTGTTTTGTGTTGGTTTGTTTTTTTGGTTTTTGGTGGGGTTTTTTTAAGTCAAATTTCCTCCATATATTGTCTCAGAAAAAGGCAAGATATAGGTAGATGGTAGTCAGGGCTAGAGCTTTATTTCAAAGTGCATTTCTGTAGTCTGTCTTAATAAAGCTGACAGAGCACATATGGTATAGTCTACCTGGCTTTCTTCAGTCCTTTCAGGATGTTGCTGGAAGTTAGTTCAGTAAAGTCCTTCAGGTTTTAAAAAAAATGAAGCTGTTTTCCTGTAGTACTTCACAGATATGCTAGTTAGGTAATTTAGCTTTGGTTTCTGTCTCCCTCTTTTCCTTTAACAGAACTCTTGTGTTACATTACATTGTGTGTGTGTTTTAATTGCAAAAGTTCCGTTTTTTCATCTTTTTAGAACATTTATTTCATCTATAAGGAGCATTTACCATGACACATAATCAGAAGCAAAAATAACCCTTCTTGTGTCCTGAAGAAAGTGATGTACTGTATCTACCTATTCAAATGAAAGAGTAGCCATAGTGCACAAGTCCATACTGTTTAGCAGATTTGAGTAGGTTGTTTTCATGACTGCTTTTGAATGATCATAAAAATTCTTGTACCACATGAGGGAAGGGATGATCCAGCTTTGTTTCCGTTACTGGTTGCTACTACTGTAACAGATTTTTGTCACCATCCCATTATATCTGCTTTTTTCTTCCAATAAACTCTTGAAGTCTTTATCATCTTTCTGTCTGTCTGGGGTTTTTTTCCTGGTTTTGTTCATTGTTCTCACTGAGTCATTTTTTTCCTCAAAATTATTGCACCTTTTAAAGTACTTCTCATGTTTGGTTTTATATCTCATTTGTCATGTTTGTGTCTGCCTGTTTCATAAGTTTAGTGTTTGTTATCTTTTATTAAATAGACGTTTATGATTCTGTTCCTCACTTCAGCTTAGTTTATTTCCCGACTATTTTTCATGAGATTTAAATTATTTCTTTTTCAACTTCATGGATATTTTCATACTACTGGGGCAAAATAGTCTGCTGCACCTGCAGACTGTTATTAGTAGTTGTGCCTTTGGTTTTTATTCCTGTTTTCCTCAGGGTGCTCATGCCATAAAATGGAGGAAATAAAAATCAGTTCTATAATACGTTTCAGGTTAATGGTTTCTACTCCTTTAAAGCAATCTTTTGAATCCCACAGTAAAATAAATAGGGTGACAGAAGCACTAAGAAATGAATCTTATTCTTTTGCACCTATAAAAAACCAAACCAAAACAAAACCCACCATGTTTTCCTTTAGTTGAATAGAATGATTGCTGATGTGACTTGCTTTAGTTACAGTCTAGTGGGATTTTTGGTTTGGTTTGTTTTTGAACTGGGCATCTGCAGCTTGTTGTGCCATAAGCAAGAAGTAGCACTCCCTGAGTCCTGTAGGAAAACTAGAACCTTGGACTGATTATATCTTCACCCACTTTGTTGCAATTGTGGCAGCAACATGTCGTGAATTTCTAAGCTTTCTCTGACCCCCATAGTATACATGCGATCATGCAGGTACCAGGAATAGAAAAACAAATTTCATTTACTCCATTCATATACTTATTTTGCTCTTACATTTCTTCTTGCTTCAACTTGGCAGTCCCACTGTTGCACACTAATTCCCTCATGCCAACTTTTTCTGATAACATAATTTACAAAACTGTCCGGTGTCAATAGAGCAGGTAGTGTCAACAGAAATCTTAAAGCTCAAAATGCAGGTATTCTGGTGAATATCTTTCCACAGGAAAGATACATTAACAGTTAAATGCTTGTACTCTGCAGAGTTTTTCTGAGCTTTAAGTTTTGGTGAGCTTTAAGGTGAAAAAGATGACATCTTCAGAACCTTGTTTGTAGAAGTTAATTAGAAACAGTTTTTTATACTTGCAGCGCAGAAGGAAATTTTGATTTCTGTTGTTCTTTAATTTTTGAGAGTATTGTCATACAGCAAAGCTCTACTGCTTGCTTAAGGCTAGACAATATCTGGCACTTCTCCACATTCTGGAATATTTCTTTTGTATAGAAGCAAATAACTTGACCTTTGTGACAATTCAGAAATAAATACAAGTTATAGGGATGTCTCTTCCCTACGGTTATTTATTTTGGGGTTGTAATGGTTTCTACTTCCTGAGCCTCAAGAGTGCCTCTTTAGTCCCTCAAAACTTACTTCAAATAAAAGGAAAAAAAAAAGGGAAAAAAAAAAAAAAGATAGGGTTGTTATCCAAAGTAATCTTGCAGATCCATTTATTCTGAGCTAAGAATTACAGATTTTAAAAAATGAGATGGGCTTAATTAAAATGCTGCTCACTGATTCCAGTCATTCTAAAAAAAGATTTTTTTTACCTGTTCACCTCCTATTTACAAGAAGCTTCCTGTAATGCAACATCCTTATTGTGAAATGACAATTTTTCTCATTCCGTGGGATTTTTCTTAGATGCAAAATAACATATATAAGAGCCATCCCTTCCCTAGTTATGACAGTGGTTTAGATTTTTATATATACCGTGCAACGAGTTGAACGTTCTTGGTCTTTGAATACTGGTGGTCTGTATGCCACCTTGTTGAGCGAGTCACTGTTCTGCTTTGGGGAGGGGGGACAGGAACAAGACGACAAAAACTTCTCTGATTTGAGCTTGCAGAGGTGAAAATGAAGATGTTTTGTTTGTGTCGTAGGACCTGGAATGTATGGTTTTAAGTCACATGTTACAACACAGTTGTGATTGGCTGGCACATAGGAAAACGTAGACCCTTGCGAGCAGTGTTTAATCACTGCTTGAAGAATCTGATAAATCCTCCCCTGATTTCAGCGGGCCCATCTCAGTGTATATATCAATTTAACCTGATGCCTTGCTGTTTCTGACTCATTGTCTCCTATTGAATACTGAATATGGAATGCTTTTATCTGTAAAATGCACCTCTTTCCTTACTCAAAACATTTTTCTGCCAAGGACAACGTTACAGGTACAGTAGCATTTAGTTATGTGGTAGCTGAGTTCCTGTAGCGTAGGTGCCATACAAGTATTTAGACTTGATGTATAGGTCAGTGGTGTTACCTGCTTACACATTCCTGAAGTTGATGCGGCTTTCTAATGTATGGTAGAAAGCTGAAATTGCTGTGCAATCTATGTGACTGCGGTCCTCCCGTTAGCCACCGGTAGTAAATTCTGGCATGTTTTCAGCACCTTTTCTTAGTGTGAGTTTAATGTTGGAATATGTGGTATATGTTCCTCTTTGAGCTTTCTGTGATGATGCTCAGATCAACTGTTAAATATAAATTCTTTTTACTCCTGCTGAATCCCATGAATTTAGGGGGATGAGAATATTGACGGGGAGGGGATGTGCATGTACACAAGTATGCCGCATCTTACAACCAGACTGCCTATCTAAGCGCTGATGTGATCAGTTTATTTCATATTGACGTGGAAATGCTGAAGAGTAGGTGAAGCAGTTTTGCCTTGTAGCATGTCTTCCTAGAAATACTAAAGCCAGAAACATTAAAGGTTTGGAGCTCCCAAACTTTTGCTCTTCTGGATAAACAAGGTGGGATTTTCTGCCATGTAGGTCCCGGACTGATTACTGATTTATTTTTGTTGTCTTTCTGTTCCCTTCCAAGGTTCTGCCACTTTGCACCACTGGCAGCAGCTGGCTCAGCCTCACCTGGGCGGCATCCTGGACCCGAGGCCCGGGGTTGTCACCAAGGGCTTCAGGACCCTGGACCTGGACCTGGATGAAGTGTACTGCCTTAATGACTATGAGGAAGATGAGACAGGTGACATTTCTTACAAGGGCCTAACTACCTCGACGCCAGTTCAGCACACAGAGACCTCAGGTGAGAGGTCACAAGCACAAGTGACTGTTTCAGACAACAAGAATAACCCCCGCCAATCTCAGGCTTACACAGAGGAGATGCAGGAGTCCGCGACTGACGATGATGAGGGGTCTGGTGAGGGAAACTCATTAAGTCCAGTAAAACTGACATCTTTACAGGATTTTGATTACTGGGCCATTCTCGCATCTCTCCAGAACAGCATCCATAGCATTGCTTTGTGTGTAGCATCTGCACGTTAATGCGTGCAGTAGTTAGAACATAACCATTCTAACATTGGCTGAAAAATCCTTTCTTTAATAATCTTTTAATTTGACCTTTTTTTTTTTTTTTCCAGTAACAGCATCTGGGGTCAATATTTTACTCTTATTTTGATAAGAGAAGGCTGCTAAAAGGAAGTGGTTCGTTCACAAACCTTTGTGTGGCACGTATGCAACTTGTATGTGTATTTAGTGCACACTCTTCAGTGTATGTAATGTATGGACAATATATATTTTGTATGCCTATAGCACAGATATTCTTCTGACTGTTCATAAGAGGTGACACTATGCTTCAGAATTTTGTACTTTAGGAAAAACCCAAAGATTAAATGATGACAAAAAGGTGCATCTAAGTTGCCTTTGCTGAAACAAATGGAAGTGCCTTGAAAATCAAGCAAAGACATTTTGCAAGTTTAATTCAGTTATCTCAGATACAGTTACCTGTTTTTAAATTCCCTCTGAGATAAGGAATTAAGAGGATGTTTTTATGCAGAGAATAATGATATTTCCCTCATTCCATCACACAATTAAATTCTATCCTTCCTATTTATACCATATTAAGACTTAAACATTTTTAAGTGACGCAGTACTGCATGAGTTATTAGGTATTCTGAACTGACATTTGCAGGCTATTATTGCACAAGGTTACAGGTTCTCAGACTATAGATGTGTTTTGAGTTTGTGTGGTTTATTTTTTTGGTTTTTTGGGGTGTGTGTGTTTGTTTTGTTTTAATAAGCTATATAGGAGTGTTAGTCTTCATTAAGATTTGCCACTGGTAAAGAATTATATTTAGTCGAGAACCAGAAAACTGCCAGAACTCCTTTTTCTTCAGACTTCTTGTTTTTACATAACTACTTTAAATGAAGACACTTCCTTCCCCCTCCTTTTTCTGGAATAAATCATGATTTTTTGGCTGGTCTGTGGAAGATTAGATTGTCTCAGGGCTAGACAATAATATTTCTGTTATTTTAGTGAAGTGCAGAATATCCTCAGCTCTTACTGAAATGGCAGTTCAGTGCTTTCAGCTGTTGAATATAAACTACTTTTTGCAGTCAGTTGTATTAAGATTAAACTTCGAGTCATAGAATCATTTAGGTTGGAAAAGACCCTTAAGATCATTGAGTCCAACCATAAACCTAACATTGCCAAGTCCACCCCTAAACCATGTCCCTAAGCACCACATCTACATGTCTTTTAAATACCTCCAGGGATGGTGACTCAACCCCTTCCCTGGGCAGCCTGTTCCAATGCTTGAACATTCAAACCGTTCAACGTCCATTTCCTTTGGCAGAAATTGTCTTTGTTCTATGAGGTCTATTGCCCAGGAATAATGATTATATTAATTTTTTTATATTAATATGGAAATAAATACTGCCTCTGCAGTATTTGTGTACAGTTTGGGATATTATCCAGGTTTTTATCATTTTGAAGAGTCTGAATAACAACAGCAAGAAAAGCTGGAGATCTAGGAAACATGGACTGAAATAATCAAAGACTGAAATAACTGGCGTTTTTTAAGGTCTACAGAATAAAAGATTCAAGAAAAGATATGATTCATTTTAAAATGTATTGCTGCAGAGAGGAAGGGAACAAGCAGTTCTTCATGTACTCAGGATACAATAACTGCAAAAAAAAAAGCTGTTTGGGTTGCACTTTGGGTGAAGAATTTTCTAATTGTAAGAACATTCAACACAGGAACATGTTGAAAATTTGGAAACCTTATTGTTGTGGACTATACATAGACAAGGATATAGATATAGTTTAGTTCTTTGGGGTTTTTTAAGAACAGATTCGTAAAACATCTGTGGGTAATGATTTGGAAGAGTTCTTTCTCTGGAGCAGGAAAATAAATGTAGACCTGCACTGTGATTACAAACTGGCAAGAAAGACTAGTATTTCCCTCCATTTTCTTTCTCCTTTACAATTTGAATACAGGTCACTGTTATCAACAGGTTATTCCCTGGTTACTGCTGATTTTGCCTGGGAAAACTCTAGTTCTCTCGGACAAGGTTTTTAATCGTATTCCCTACCTTATAAATTGGCAAAAGCCTATGAAATTGTCCTAGTAATCTTATTTCATCTTGTATTGTTTGCCAAGTAATTTTAATACAGTACAGCAGTAGAGAAATTGATCAAAATGAATAACTTTGATGTGTAGAATGAACAAACGCACTGAAAACTTTAATTTCCCATTTTTCATTCTTCCTTCAAATTGCCCAGCTGCTTAGGATTCAGGAGCATCCCTGAGCCACCACATCATTATTGGTTGTGTTACTCAAATGAAGTAAAGACACTACTGTATCTGCTTTTTGTTGAAGCAGTCTGTAAAGTGGTATACAAGGAGAAGGTAATTGTGGATGTTTTCAGACTAGGCACTTGGTAATGTGGCAGTGCTTCTTAGGATCCACAATGTGCCCGCTGAAGAATATCTTTTGGGACCAGAGATCTGTGCTTAGGTTATGTATTTCTTTTGTATTTAAATATTGTGCAGCCATTGCTCCTCTTGAAGAAAGCTCCTCAGCATTCTTCCTGTCTCTCCTAGATTTCTGTGTAAGAAATGCAATGCAGGTAGGGGTGTGTGTGGACATACGGTTCCTTAGAAGCACTGTTACAAGCACAAGGTTATGACCTCATTGCTTGCATGACTCCAGGGGAGATTCCAGGCGGCAACGCACAGAATAAGCTCTTGCTGGAGAATGTGAAAGTAAAATAAAAAGGGAAGGAGAAAGATATCTTGGATACAATCTTTAATGATAGTGCTTTTGCTTGTAATCCAGGATAGCTCTGTTGTGGAAAAATCTAGTTCAAGATGTTTGTAAAAGCCAGAAAGTATCTCCCTACAGTTGCCATTGGCGGACCATAGAGCGTGCCAGTCTAGAGCTACAGGTCTTCTAACCTGAGAACAAAATGTCTTTGCAAATACAGTGCCTACAAGGACTGTTTCCAGCAGGTGTAAGTCATCATAGTCTTTTGGGTAGGCATCTGCTTCATTTGATACATGTGCTTTGAGGCTTGTATCTTACCTTTTTTTGCACTGGAGATGTTCTCTGGCAGAGTACTATGAAGTCCTATTCTTGCTGCCTTTTTGTGGGAGTGCAGAGTGCTCAAGATGAGCCCAAGAGAAGTCATTTTAACATCCAGGCTCAGGAGAGCAAGCATTGCTGGTAGTGCCAAATGTATTCAGAACAGAGTATCAGTTGTTTCTTGTTGAGTGATGGATAGAGTCAGAAATCATTCTGACTAAATAAGAAAAAATTAGGAACCTTGATTTTTCCTGTCCCTGTATTGAAACCTGTAGTATCCGTTGATACATAAAATAATTTCCTCACCGTATATGCAGATTATATCCCAATTATGGCACTGAACATTTCAGAAGAAATTAACACACATGTAATTTATGACCTGCCGTTGGTCTGTAGGAGCTGTATACTGTGTGTGGGCCCAGTAACTTTATGGAAGATTGTAAATTCCAGAATTGCAGCTCTAGCCTGATACCCAGGAATAGGTTGAAATTTGTGTATCACTTAAGTAGCCTCTCAGTATAATTGGAATGGTAAAGAAGTTATAGGACACAGCAATGTTAATACCATCTAGGACAAGTAATTTCTGCAGGACAAACTTTTAGTAACCTCAATATATTTTTTTATTCTTTGAAAGAAACTGTATTATATTATAAAACCGTACAGAGTCTGTGTTGGGGAGAGGGGCTGTTGTTGGGGGGAGGGGGGGGTTGGTTGTTTTTTTTTTTAATTCATCACCTTTCAGGTTTCCCTTAAACAAACAAGAAACCCCAAGCCATTCAAAGCACTTAATAATGTTGTGAATGTTCTCATTTTGAAGTTGGAAGGGCTACACTTGATTCAGTGTGTGCTTAGTTGCATGCTAGTATTGGGTGCATGAACTGGTCTTTCAGTACTTGTGTTTGTTAGTTCCACTGATGGATTGCTTTGAACAGACATGTGCACGGCATTATGGGATCAGCCTTCTTGTACTTCGTGTTTAGACCTTAACCACGCCATGGAGATCTTTCCAAATAGGTGCCTAAATCACAGAAACAGATAATGAATGTCTTATGTTTGAGTTGTTTTTAGCAGGATTACTATACATGCTTCTAAGAGATTACCATTGTACAGAAAAGCAATATATTTTGTAACTTTTCTTAGAACCAAGGTATTGATGCATATTTAAATGTATTTTATTTTCAAATGGCATGAATATTTCACAGTAATTATTTCTTTAAGAAAAGTCTGTCAGCAGTTGCTATCTGTGCTGTTAAAATGCTAGAATTTTAATTTGGGGATCCTAGCCTGCATAAACTCATGTTGAAGCCACATTAAATACTTTGAATTATTTTTACATCTGTGCTTCGTGGTTATATATGTATGAGGAGACCTCAGCCAGGAGAAAGCTAAGAAAATCCTGTCCAAAGAATACCTGCCTTTGTTCCATTTTTCACCTCTTGCCGTTCCCAAAGGCAAAATGAATGGAAAGTTTGAAATGCAGATTTTCAGGAAATAATTGTATTGTCAATTTGTTTGAGAAATGTAACAGGAGTAACAATCCTGGCATAGACATACAGATTCTTGGAGGTTTTGAGCATTCATGGTTACCCCTGAGACCAGTGTTTTCCAAAGGACATCTGAAGGCACCTAATGCCTTTAGGAGAGCACCGTGCTCATGTTTTACAGCTGTTCTGTTTATCACCCATCTCCATTTTGTTGTAGTAGTTGACTCAGGCATCAGCTCCAGCATACCCTATATTCTCCCAGTTCTATCAGCCGGGAGTTCTCCGTACAGGTACCACTGGGTATTGGAGCTCTCGTCTTCAGTCACCTGGAGGGGGTGAACTCTGCTAAATTTAGAGAGTACGTGAAGCAGCTATCATGTCCTGTGGATCCTAATGGGGTTTCGTGACCTAGTTTTCAGGAATTTAACCTTGCCCAAGAACGGAGTTGGTGGCATAGACTGGCAAAAGCGAAGTCCATAGCTTGTATTGTGAATGATCACACTGGAGGAAAAAAGTGCCTCTTTGTGGTCCTTTGTTATCCTCTTCCAAAGCAGACAGAGCTTTTTTTCCTATTCAGCAATAAGATAAACTTCAAATGCTTTAAAACACCATCTGTTGCTCTAAGGACTTCCCAACCTGATTGTCATTCCATCCCTGTCTCACCAGGCTGTGCTAAAGAGATGCCCAAATTCTACTGCTCACTCTGCTGACAGAGCAGGAAACCAGGTTTTCCCCTTTTGTAGAAATGATGAGCAGAGTGGCTTGCTTCAGAGTTGGACTAAAACCTTTGTGCCAGTCTGGATCAAGTCATACTCTGAAGATTTCTGATTTTTTTTTTTTTTAAAAGTTCATTTTTGCATAAATCTGTATTTGCTGGAATAGATGTTTATATAAAATGCAAAGATTTACTGGCCGCTGAGAGCTCTCTACCTCCTTGCTATTCATCTAGTGTAACAGCGAATTTGAGTTTGGAACCAAGGGTACAAAAGTTAATGGTGTTTTAGTATAGTTGCCTCTTACAAATCTACCTCGATCTCAATTTCTTGATGCCTTTTTGTGGATGGGGCAGGCCACTATTTTACCTACTGTAATTTAGTACCTTTCTCTGCACAAGCTGGTTGAAAAGCCAGATTAAACGGTCTTTGGAGGGTTCCCTGAGCAGAAGATCGTGTCCTAAATGCATCTGTTGTGCTGTTTGCACCTAGCAGAATGGCCCATAATCTCTGAGTACTGGAGCTGGATCTGAAACAGCTCTGATCTATATAAAATCAGCTCTGTGTTTTCAGTGGGGAACGCTCTGTTTTACCAGAAGATGGAGCTCTCTGCAGTCAGTTTGACTAGTGCCTGCCTTTTTTTTGCAGTATTTTAAAAGATGTTTTACAACAGTGTTTGTGCTTACAGGAAAGTCTCAGCTGTAAAGTTTTGCATTTTTTCCAAAATGCCTCAGAATTCTTTGAGAGAGCTTAATAAGGTAAAGAATCATTAATGACTGAGAGACAAAACACAATCCAGTTGCAATCTAAGGTTTAGCTTGAATTTTAATTTAGGGCAAAAATGCACATACAATTTAGTTTATGTTTTCCTGATGGATAAAATTACATGATGTTTGTGTAAATTTTATTAAACACTGAATTATGTACAGATTTTTTTTCATACAGATGTGAAGCCTCATTGTTAATCATCCACTACTTTGAAAAAGAGGGTTTAAATAAAACATTTTATTTCAGACGCAGTCACATGGAGCAGATGTTTATATTTAAAATAATACTTTGCTGTATGTACATGTGAAGATAGTCTCTCTTATTTTAACTTTATGTATTACTTCGTCACAAATTTATACCGGCTCAGGATATGGACATTATGTTAAAATTACTAGGTTAGGAATGAATCATTTTGTTTCTATTTTATAAACTTTGTTCATTTACAGCAACAGGTTCTTACTGTCTTTGTATTGTGTCCAAAGGATGGAATATGCTACAGCAATATGATACACCCCATCGTTGACTGATGGAGGATGAAGCTGGTACAGGACTTTCTTAGTGGTATTTGAGGGTGGAATACATCCTTGGAAATTGTTTGTTGTTTGTTTTTTTTTTAATAATTTCAATTTGTTTCCTCTTATTAGAGTCAGTGATTTCTCTACTTTTAGCAGCCTTCTCCTATCTCTGACTCATTAATAGCAATGAGTCTTGCTTTTGCTAATGCAGCTATGTATCTTCAATGTGCCTGTTTCCAGTCTGAGGGGATGCCCAATGGATATTACAAATGGGGAAAATGCACTTACTGTATTGCAGCTATGTGCTTTGGGTTGAGCTTGCAATCTTAAACCAGCATTGCTTTATTCTGTTCTCTATTCATCATCCAGGGATAATTGCTTTGTTTCTACTTGATTTATGTTGAAGTCCTTTGTTTTCTCTAAATAACCGATTTTTTCATGTCCAGTTATTTGAGCTCTTTCTCCAGATTTTCTTTTAACTCTCTACAATATGGAGAGAATCATGATTGCTAGGCTGTGCTCCCTTGTAATAGCTTTTATAGTACTCACACTAATCTCTAAAGCAGCTGGATTCCTGAAGCATCATAATTACCGTCTCCGGAGGTGAAGTAGAGCTTGTTGTTATGTTATGCTGTGCTAACATTTGAGTGTGTTAACATGACACTCCACTGGGTTTTTAGAAATAGCCTTCTTTAATGTACGGTGGTACATTCCAGCGCTAACTCGACGTTACCTCACATTGTATGCTTAGCCACTTCTGCTTCCACTGTTCGCACTCCCCATGCTCTAGCCTTCACACGCTGCTTATATGTGTTCTTAAAGGACTCCCTAACTGCACACACTAGTTTGGAGCTGTGATACTTTATATATGAAAAAGGGAACACAGCCACAATTAAGACTTGCCTTGCTTCTGCTAAGCATCTCTGGAAGTTTAGAATGGTGTCCGGTCTAGTTAGTCTGTCTGTCCTTTGCAATGTGTTGAGTAGTTATGTACTGTGGTATTAAAATGTGGCTTAATCAGAGTGGCTCAGGGTTGAGTAGGACTGAGAGGGAGGGAGCTGCACACGGGTTTTATTGTGCATGTCTTTTGACCACTGCTAAGTTTCGTTACTAAGTAAGAGAACCTATGCAATCATGATATCTTTGATGTAATATTTAACTCTGGGTGTTTTTCAACCAGCTTCTCAGATGCATGGCTCTTAAATTTTGTAGTTATTTTGCAACGGCCACAGCTGCATTATACAGCAGGTTAGTATATCCACAGAAGTATCGCCATTAAGAAGAAAGAAGTTGGCCTAAGTCCTTCATTTTTTAAATTGAGCTGTATTGCTTCTTTCCCAAATTACTGATATACTGACAGAGTGGCACCTTTACAGCAGCATTTGTGGGGAAAATTATTTACTACACTGTTCACAAATATTCAAAAACTGCTATATTGTGCAGCTGAGGACATACAGTCTTAAAGAACCTTAACACATGCACAAGAGAAATGTGACAGATGTACAGTAGTGGATCCAAAAAACTAGCACTTTCCTTACTGTGGATGTGAAAAGTCAGAGAGAGAGAAAGAGTAATATGTGTCTGTCCCCTCCCCACGCCAACAATCTACATTCCTGTAGCCTTAGTGAGCTGGATCCATTACTGAGAAGTAATGGGGATACCTTTCTGTGGATCAATCTAAAAGCTGAAATGCATGAGCATTCAGAAAATCATAGTGCTCCTGAGCTGGTACTAGAAAAATGCTGCTTGTAATTTCCCACTGATGAAAGTTGCTAGTTTAGATGAGGACTAGCATTTCAAGCACTGCCTTGCCTAAATTTGGTTTGAGCAAGAGTTATCTGCAGTGTTAGTGATCATGGGGAAGTTTCAACAGATACTTTTAGCACTGGCCATGGAGTCCTAGATGTGTTTGTTTTGGAGAACAAGTGTCTGTTGGAACACTGTAGCACTTCTGCGTTTCACTTTTCTTGCATTGATCCTGTCTGAGGTACCTCATCACTTTTTGCATCTGTCTTATCAGCACACAGAAGTTTGGTTTTCCCCTTTTCTGTGTAAAATGCAAAGAATTTGCTTTTTTCTAATTTAGTACCTCATCCTGGGAAGTGCATGTCACAAACCAACTCCACCTTCACCTTCACCACCTGCCGCATTCTGCACCCTTCCGATGAACTCACACGAGTCACACCAAGGTAAGGGTTTCCTGTGATGGCAAAGCATTCAGCTCTGTCAGAGTTTTCCCTGTAAGGAAATGCAAAGTAATGGCATAAGCAAAAGCATTAGCTGCACTGGTGAATTACAACACCCCCCTGAATTATTCCTCCCATTTTGAGTTACCTGAACCTGATTTTATCTGAGAGGCATGCATAATGTTTTAGAAAGCCAACCAAAATATCTTAAATGTTGTTGTCTCTAGTTAAAATATTGCAGGATCAGACATAACTAAGTTGACTTCCAGTATCCAAACCAGACTACCCTTGATCCCAAACTAGTTGTAGTCCTCATGTGTGAGCACAGAATGTGGTCTCTCACAAAAACTACGAGATTTTTTCAGGGAGGAAAAATCTGTATCTTTGGTGCAGAAGAAAAAGGGGTGTGCAGGTAAAGAAATGTAGAGCAGTATCCAGGAAGTACATGAGGAATGGAGGAGGAAATATGTCTTAATCAAAAAAAGGAACAGTCTACTTTGTTCCTTGGTATAATTGCTGGAAATGAGTTCATAGTAGCCAGACTGAAACCAATGAACTGGCTTAGTAATAGTAATTGGCATGTATAGGCAGTACGTGCTGATAGAAGGCAATTCTGTAGCCCTATAGAGGGTGAAGATCTGAGAACCAGAGGGGGTGAGTGAATTTCATACCTGAAGAGGGAACTTTCCTTCCTTAGCAAATCGGTATTTAAAGAATGTTTTTTCTGTTTAAAAGGACAATGCCTCATCCCTTTCTCTGCCCCTTCCAGCTCCTGTGTGGGAGTGTACCATTGTGTAGGTCCCCGTTCAGAGATGATGTGTCTAGACTTGTTTAGACACGAGATGGGCACTGACTACCTAAGGAATGCATGAAAAGTAAGGGCATTAAATATGCAAACCTGCAAGGTGGAAAGGAAATGGATGAGGATCAAATGTAACTTTTCTGCTTCCCTTTCTGAACTAAGTTAGTTAATCGTGGCCTGGCTGGTTTTTCTTTACTGTCTTCTGTCTTCTTCTCCCCTCAACACTGTTACTGAAGAGATCCTTTTATATGGCTGCAGTTCTATTTTAATTTTCTTATTATTGTTGAATTGCTGTTAACTGTGGTCATAGTAAACTCCTTGATTACATTGGTTACTAAATCTAACAAATCAGCCATAACTGACAGCTAAACTCAGTACATTTTCAGGTGCCTTAGTTACGCCGAAGTTCATCATTCATTCAGGAGGAAAAAGAGCAAAATAAACAATATGATGTTTTCAGCAGACATGTTTAAGGAGCTCCTCCTTACCAACTATAAATGATTCTTCACAGGTCATGTGAGGAGGACGAGGAAACTGCATTATGTCTCGTTATGCTGAGAGGAGGTATAGGGCAGGCACTGTGACCCAGCGTGGCAGGGGGTGAGCAGCACTGCCGGCAGCCTCTGTGTTGGCAGGGCCATGTGCAAGGAATGCTAGTGTGTGTGGCACCAGCTAACCCAAAGAGTTTTGATATTTACCTACCTGGTTGTGTTTTAACCTAGCCTCTAACCGAGGTGACGCTCTAACCTGACTAAATTTCATCTAGCAAAATGAGGTGCTCATTTATTTGTTTCTTTTCTCAGTCTAACTCTGAAACTGTCACTGGGCTGAGCAGCTGAGGCCAGTTTGAGTCTTTTTCTGTGGTTGTGTCCAGGCTGCTCTGCAGTGTTGGTCAGTTTGATGGGGAAAATATTTCCCAGTTAAAGCAATACCAGAATGAGCAAACAGACAAAAAAAGCAACACTTATGTAACAATCGCTTTCTTGCAGGGATGTCTTTTGGTTTTTTTAATTGCACTGTAGTGTGTACCTGTGCTGACAAATTAGTAGAAATAGTAATCTAAATATCTGTGCAATTGAAATCTGGAGCTGGAAAGAATGAAGCTGTTGGAGTTAATAATCCACTGGAGTGCCGTAGTTTTCATCTCATGACTAGGACATCTTAGAAGCCTGATAATAAACACCCCATGTCTGGGTTTCCAAAATGTACTTGGTCGTACCCTGTAGAAAGTCAGTTCATGCAGTAAGTTATCTTTCTCTTTCTTTTTCCTCCCTCGTGCTTTTCAAGACTCCTGTACTTCTGTGTTTAGCCAGTGTGGGAGATGCATCACAGTGGCTGTCACTGCTCTTTAGTTCCACCATGAACTGGAATCAGAGCCATGAAGGTCCAGCTTTAATCAGTGCTTAAGAGAAGAATTGTGATCTGACTTCTCCTTTCCGCTCAGCCTTGTCCTTGTGCATGCTGCCGTGGATGCATGTGGCCTCCTTGGCTCTGCTGTGGGGTGTCCTTCTCCCCTGTCCCTGATTCAGTCCAGGCAGAATGAAGAGGATTTAAGGAGGGAGAGCTTGCCTTAGCATATCTGCCACATGCACTGACAGCCACAGCACACAGGGGGGTGCAAGGAGACCAATTCTGGAGCCACTTAGCAAGGCTGCTTTTCACATTGCACCACTCTTAATACTAGTTTTCTCAAACATGTGTTTCACTATGGTTTATGAGGAGGAATATATGGGAATCCTCTTGCTGAATTGCAACTGCAGGGTGAAAATCCTTCGGCAGTTTCACTTGCTTACAGTAGCAGTTGGTACAGTTCCAAATCACTGCAAGAGATCATGTTGGTCAGATCCTATTTAGCCATGGAAAGAAGACATGACTTGAGACTTCATAGCATCAGGCTATTATTTCCTTAATTAAGGAGTGCCTTAAAGATACTAAAGTACTGCTGATTTTTAGAAGATCACTGGACTAGAGTTTGTAGTGTTACGTTAACTCATGTCACCCGATCACTATATACCATGAGATGATGATCTAAGCTCATCACAAACTGTGGCTCAGAACAAAACATTCCAGGGTGTCTAACCTGACATGCATAGTAGTGTTGGCTACACAGAGTTCATTAATGTAAGGTGAAATGAGACTGCAGATTCCAGTCAAGACATCATCTAGGCCTTTTTGTCCATATGGGCAAAAAGGGTGCAATTCATTTATCGGCCTTGGTCTTCTCTACACCTGGAAATCCGACCAGATTGTCTCAGTGTGGCTATTTGATGCATTTCTTGGTACAGAGAACCCAACTTAAGTTAAAGTTATGTGTTATGGCTAAGCCAGTCCAACAGCCTGGCTCTGCTGAAAAGGGAAGATCCCGCTCTTTCCCCTGTTCTTTCCCCTCCCAGCTGCTTAGTTTTCCTGCTCTCTTGCATTGGCTTTGGTTTTTGTGTGACTCTGCTGAGTGTCTTCTACTTGCTCACCTGGCAAGATGAAGGGGAAGAGTTCCTTCCTTGAACAGTGGTGAGCTCTCAGGTCAGTGAATTCTCTGTTAGCATCGTGTTGCATTGTTCAAGACCCTTTAAATGCCATTAGAGGAGATGAATCCACGCCTAGGAAATATTACCATGGAATTCAATTTTTCTTGCGTGTATACATGGCAAAAAAACATCACTTGAGCATGGTTAGAAAAAGTTGGAAAGCTTTTTTTTAAAGGTTCATGGAACCCTTGGGATTCTCCCAAATAGACATTAATTTGGAGTGTCATGGATGTCCCGCATGCCTTGTTTCTGGAATAACTGAGTACACCACGCCTTATTTAATGAATGGCATTCCTGGGACTGCCATAAATTTTGAGTGGGGATTACCCGTAGGTAAACGTGCTGTGGCTAACCTGATCTATTAGGAACAGGTTTTTGAAGGATGGCACTGTAGTGCCAGAAACACTCAAACCTCAGTGTCCATGAGATCTCCTACTGTGGCACAGAGGATTTGGAATGTCTCGTTTGTGTTGGTAATTCTTTGGAAATAGGTGCTGCATTCAGTCTGTGATCATTCAGATGGCCAGCTTGTGGGAAGAGGACGATCTGCCAGAATGAATGCTATTTCATATGCCTCAAGAAATCCCAACCCCTAATAACTAGCAGTAGTGTGCTTAAGAAATCAAAATGCTGTATGGCACTAAAAGTAAGTCTGTAATGTCTGTCACTTGTTCTAAACATGCAGGTTATTGCCCACTTAATATTTTCTTGTCCACTGCCTGTACATAGTTTGAGAATAAAGAACTGGAATTGGGGAGCAATTTAGCCATGTTTCAAACTATAGAAATTCATGTTTTACCAAATTAACACTAGAATGGCTCTTTTTCATGCTTGGTTTGCTGGTGAGTTGTCAGTTACCTGTTGACCAATTGACAACCAAGAGCTCGACTATATTTTCTCATCTCTTTTGATGACTATTGACACAACTGTGCATCTCCATCAAAAGTCCAGTTCCCCATCCCCTTCCCCATAAATGAAAGCAAATTCAACAGAAGAAGGGTATGACCTTACAGAAGTGCATGCTGATGATGATGCCAACTTCTAGCAGCTTTGCTACAAATGCTTCCGTAGCAAATACATTCCCCTCCTCCTGTGCCGCTCTCTCTGCTATGACCCAGCAGTACTAGAAGGACTAGCAATTCTGTATGCTCAGAAGTGACACTAAAGAGTAAATCTTGTCTTGCTTACACCATCAGTCAAGTCACCCTGTTTCCTTGTCTCATGGAAGCAACTGGGAGTTGTGACAGCCAGCAGATCAGGAAGAAAAACTGAGGGTGTTGATCACAAACCTGTCAATTTAATAGTTTATCAGAAGAAATGGGGCAGGGGGGGCAATGCATTAATTCCATGAGACTGGGTGGTGAAGTGTGCAAAGTGGAGAGATGCGTTTTGTAAGAGATGATGGTTTTGCACTTGTCATCACATTTGCGAGGAGCTGGGAACTGTCAGCTTCCCATGCGCTCTAAAAATGGATAAAAGGCCCTGTTCAGGGTTAAAAATCTTGCTTGCGCTAAGTTTTAATTCCCTAGGGGAGAGAATAATTTGCCCGCTCCTTTGTTTTCAGCCTTAATGCAGCACCTACTCCAGCTTGTGGCAGCATTAACAATTTGAAAGGCACCCCGGTGGCTACTCCCTGTACTCCTCGGCGTCTGAGTTTGGCCGAATCCTTCACTAACCTCCGGGAATCCACGACGACAATGAGCACGTCTCTGGGGCTGGTGTGGCTGCTGAAGGAAAGGGGCATCTCAGCAGCAGTGTATAATCCGCAGAGCTGGGACAGAGCCAGCAAAGGCACCCTCCTGAACACCTACCCCCCTAAAATGGCCATCATTCCTTCCACTCCACCAAACTCACCTATGCAGACACCTTCTTCATCCCCTCCATCTTTTGAGTTCAAGTGCACCAGCCCACCTTATGACAACTTTTTGGCTTCGAAGCCGGCTAGCTCAATCTTGAAGGAGGTGAGGAATAAAAAGAACATCAGGAACAGTGAGAGTCAGACTGACGTGTCTGTTTCCAACCTTAATCTCGTGGACAAAGTCAAGAGGTTCGGTATCGCCAAAGTTGTGAGTTCGGGGCAAACGTCAGCTCCTCCTTTAACTGATGACCAGGGACCTCTTCTCTGTGGGGCGCAAGGACCGGTGAGGGCCCTTGTTCCTGGAGGCTTGGCACCAGACGGTCTCCCGTTGGGCTGCCCTGCCGTGACCAGTGCCATCGGGGGCATCCAGCTGAACACTGGCATCCGAAGGAATCGGAGCTTCCCCACCATGGTGGGTTCCAGCATGCAAATGAAAGGCCCGACATCTCTCACTTCGGGGATCCTCATGGGAACCAAGCTCCCGAAGCAAACTAGCTTACGATGAAGGACTTTATTTTTACAGCTAGTCTTTTTAAATAAAAGTACTCAGATTCTTTCTCTGATCTTGTTTTCCTTTCCCCGCAGCCCCTTCATTGCCTCTTGAGTTTGACAAATCAACTTTGTGCCTAATGGGAGAAATGTGTAAAGTTTGTATAAAATGTGTAAATATGTACCAGATCTATTGTAACTAATTGGATTATTTTACTGTTCAGTTGAGTGCGAAAGTCTCTACGTTATGATTGCTGTATTAAGGTTAACTTGCTAACCTTTTGAAAAGGGTTTTTTTTAAGATGCACTGAGAGAAAAAAACAGAACAAAACCAACAAAAAATAACTTGACTAGGAAAACATGAATTCTGTAGCTAGCCTAACTTGAGTCAAAGGTGCATGGGAAGTTACTGAATGTGTTATGTGAGACCTCGCATTACATCACTTGAAACATGGGAGCATTTGTGCTTTGTTAAATGCTGAAAAAAAGCACTCAGTTTAACATGTGGTAGTTATAATTTTGCTTCTGTAGATGAGTTGAGCTGAGTTATTGGAGTGCCTGGCTATTATGCCTGAACAGATGAAACTTTTTTTTTTTTCCTTCCTTGTTCTGTATTCTCCTCCTCCCCAAGATGATAAACTTGAACTAATACTGTGTTGAGGTCAGCAGGCCTACTGGCTACCTGGAATATTGACATATTCCTACCACCGCTGTTTCATTTGGCACACTTACGCTCTGTGCGACTTTTTTTTGGTTTTTTTTCGTTTTGTTTTTCAATGCTGCACTGGATTGTGGAAGGGAAAATGCTTTACTGTGTGTTGCTGCCACTGAAACACGCTTTGTCAGTGCCCCCAAAGAAAACAGTTTTCACAACTCGTGAGGTAAACATGGCAGTGACTTCCTAGAAGTCAAAGTTGCGGAACAGATTGACAGATAAGAATGTTATAAAAGAACATGTAGCAAAACCAGTATTAGGAAAAGGTGTGTCCTTGAAACCTCAGCAGAGAACCAGGAAAAACATTTAGTAATGGAGTGGTACAAGCTGGAAAGAGCAACTTGTAGTCCTCATGCTGATCTTCAGGTTTCGTGCATGTCAAGGACCATGGCCTTGTAAGCAGGGTGAGAATATTCCCCACCCATTTTCTGTTTTCTGTTTTCAGAGAAACCTTTTTTGTCCAAAGTTGGACCTTAGCATAGGTAAAATTATGGGAAACGCTTTATTTCACAGTGGTTTTAAACTGAAAAAAATACCTCCTGATACCAAACATATATCCCCCTGCTTTTTCAGAAAGGAAACAAAAGACCTCACGCAACCTTTAGTTACAGCCAGACGATCCTAATCTATATTGCAATTTTTTTTCTCTGTTTCTCCCAAACTTCTGCTGGGTGCTTGTAGAAAGAATTGAAATATCCTGGAACTGGAACAGGCTGGAAGGAGCTTGTGTCTAGAGCCGAACTGAGACATAGGTTTTTTTGGAAGGGGGGATGGAGAAGAGCGAAGGGGGGAGGGTTTAACATCCACTTTCTTTTCCTTGCACTTCTTGTGGCATCTAAATCAAGCTCCCCATTTGTTACCATTATCACACTACACGTAATTGCCG
This sequence comes from Harpia harpyja, assembly GCF_026419915.1. Lineage (NCBI taxonomy): Eukaryota > Metazoa > Chordata > Aves > Accipitriformes > Accipitridae > Harpia > Harpia harpyja. The sequence continues at coordinate 52,587,947 of NC_068940.1, read as the reverse complement.
TGAATTGCTGTTTGTACCAGACTGTTACTAAATCATTAGCACTGATAATTTCTTGTATAAATGAAACTGTCTTAGTCTTTGTGACGAGAGATAGGTGGGTGGGGTTTTTTTCTGAATGAAGTAGTTACTGCGGTAGTGCTATGGACACTAAGGATATTTTTTGAGAAAGAAAAAACACATTGGTCAGTTACTACATGTGTTTGAAGACTTCTATTTATTCTATGAACTTACAATGTTTTAGTAAAATGTCATCAGCTCTCTTTGCTGTTGTATGTGTGCACTTATTGCAAGTAAATTTAAGTATCTTTTTATTTGAATGTATCTTAAAACAGTAGATAGAAAAACAGTTGAGTCTGAAAAAAATCATGGACTTAATGGACCATTTTATATACCCAGAGGAAGAAAGCAATACCACATGAGAACTTAAAGTGTGGCAGTTAGTTGTGCAATCGGGAATATTATTTAGCCTTTAAATAAGCAGTAGGAGCTGTCCACCCACCAGAGAAAGCAATTGTAACACATCAGAAAGGTGAACATAAAATTTTTCTTCACTAATACCAATAAAATAACAGAAAAGTTGCATTGTTGTGTATTATTCAACTTTGTTCCTGTTCTTTTAAGGCGATAAATCTTCCACCTGGATCCCTTGCTTTCATCTCTCAGTCAAAGCAAAAGAAGCCATCACCACGTTTAGTTTTTAAATTCTTAGACACAGAAGTGGTTGAAAAGTTATAAGATTTTAAGGTTGCTGGAACTGGTGAAACTTAGGTCAAAACAAAAATTATAGAAGTGAACGTGGTTGGTTTGTTTTCACTTGAGTTCCAAGAAAGCAGAATTGGATGTTGTGTGGTTTGTGTATTTTGAGCGGGAGCCGGGTGGGATTTCTCCCACCTAATATGATGCAAAATCTGTAGTGACAAAATGTGACAGTACAGAGTAAGGAGGAAACGTCCTGTGTTTTCCAACAGAGACAGAAGTGAGGTCTGCTGTTAGCTAGTGTCGTCTTTACTGAGGGAGGAAACAGCCCACTGATTAAACACCAGGTAATGAGGAACACATACAGCGAGAGCTAAGTAATGCTAGAAGAGCTCCCTGGAGGAGCGGGTAGTCAGGCAATAATTCATAGAAAGATTAGACAGCCTCATACCTTGAGGAGAGGGATGTTTGTGAGGTCAGGAGGGAAGTGATACCATTTATATCACATACTTGCTACAGAGAGAAAGCTGGCGAGCAGTAATGCCAAAATAAACTTTTGGAGGGCTTGCACGAGTATGACGCAGTGCCATACGACAACCGTGAGAAGGGCTGATGCCATGCTGGGCACATCCAGGTACGGTGTTGGTGACTATAGAGACACATCCTTCCTGTCGGCCCAGCTCCGAGCCTGGGGGAGGCTTGTCATCAGAAAGTTAATGGTTAACGGGAGGGATCCAGGGCCCTGTGCAGAAGTGAGAGCAAGGAGGGAAGCTCTCAGGAGCACTTGTGGTGGGATCTATTAATGAAAGTTGATGCTTAAGGTTTAAAAAGAGAAAAGTTCTACTTGGAGAAAACCGCATTCTGTTAGCGATAAATACCATATTGGGATATTGTTTGGTCCATCTGGACCTGATCGGTCCCATCCTCTTCAAAAAGCAAATATTCTCAGAGACGTGAGCCTAGAAGGACTCCCACTTAAATTGGAGAGTTTTGCAATCATAGCGTCTACCTGCATGTATCTTATTGTAAGACTGTAGTATTGAGACACGAGCATTTTGAGGAAGGTGTTTTCTCCTATTATAGCTAAAAAATAAGATGTTAAATAGTAATTCAGACTAGATAAGTCCTTTTTTTACAGGCTTATGTGTTTTATCTGAATATCGCAGTGGATGACCTCAGGCGCTTGTGGCCTCATGCGGTACCTTCCTGGGCCTTGGGGAGCAAGGACACAACCCCACAAGTCCAGTTCCTGAATCCCTTTGGCTGTCACCTTGGTCAGAAGTTTCAACTCCTGCGCTCATTGATAGTGCAATCAGGGGACAAGAGGCAGTGGTGTATGAGCCAGGGTAGGCGAAAGAAATAAATGTGCAGCAGAAAATGGGAACGTAAAATTATTTGATTGCACCAGGAAGGTTTGTAAGGCAGCTGTACGAGTGATGGAAATTAAGCAGAGCATAACACAGTTTCCAGCCTGTCTACGCCAGGCTGGCTGCTGCAGTGCTGGGGAGCCATGCAGAAACCCACCTCCCACACCAGCTTCTAGAGGGAGCTGTCAGTTCTATAAATGCTTTCAAATGATCCTTCAGGCCTTAAATAAATTAATCATAAGGTCTCACAAATGGCAAAACAATTGTTTGCTCGTTCTGTGTAAACTGTTGCCTTGCCCCAGGTAGCCTGCTGTCCTTGATTTTATAAGCTGTGTGCATGGTGGGATTTCTCTTGTGCTGGCAGTTCTTGCTGTACCTGCAGTAGGTGCTGGCTTCTCTTTGCACTTCAGAGCAGGGCATTGCTATGGCTCACAGGGAGCTCTCGGAAACCGCTCGCCCATGGGATGGGAACTTTCCTGCCACAGGAGCTGCTGCGGTGCAGTGGAGGGCTGCGTTCTTCACTGAGAAAGGAAGGTACCCGCTCAAGGGAAACATGCCATCAGACCCCAGCCTGGGTAGCCAAGGATCAGGCCTAATCTTTGATGCCGTTCTCCATGGCTCTGACCCAGGAGACCAAAAAAATCCCCCCGTGATGCTGCCGGTGTTGCGGTTCTGCAGCGCTCTGCTCGCTTCTTGCTCTGTTCTCTCCCCGCAGCAGCAGCCCTACCTGCACGCAACCCTGGCCTGGTTTTGCCTCCCTGCCTGCAGCTCGTCACGTAAGGGTGCTGGCTGTCATTTGCACAGACCTCTCGGCTGCTGTCACTTCTTGCTGAGCTGCGCTGGGTGCTGTGGTACTGTGGTGACACTCAGGGTCCTGGGTGAGTTTTGGGTAACACTGGCAGCATCTTTTTTGGGGTATCCTCTTTTTATATCTTTTCTCCTTCCAAAATTAATAGCTTTTTCCCCTTAACTTATCCTTGCTGGTGCGCATGAATGCTCTAAATCTTTGGCTTTGGGAAGAATAAATATTTGGGGTTTGTTGTTCATGCTATATTGTTATTTTCTGACTTTTAAAAAAGTATCCAGAAGGATGCATGTAACCCTGGGTTTGTTCACTTCTTTCTTTGGAGATATGCTTCTTCTGTGCCAGCGAAGTGAACAGCGATGGTGTTTAATAAGCGAGTGCATGTGGCTATACCGACTCTCAGGCTACCACATTTCTGAAGGTGAATTATAAACCCAGCTTTCCCAAAGGCCTGGAACTCAAGGGAAACTTGGGTTTAAACAACCATGAAAATCCAGAGGATTAGTATTCGCTGAAGGCCCTACGGAAGAACTGGGCTTCAAGGTTGTGTTCCTGGGAAAGGAAAACTGATCAAATACCCTCGTTGACAAAGAAGGTCACAGGGAAATCAAAGAGGGAGTAAGTGCAGCCCACTGAGGTCAAGGGGAATCAAAGCTGAGTCAGGTCGAACTCCTCAAGGTACAAAAGGAGCACCTGGAGATTGTGCAAGGGTAGGAGGTCTACCGGGGTGCAGGACCATTCTTTGCTGTGAGGTGCTTCACCCTAGAGATTTCAGTGGGTTTTGGAGGAAACACCCAGTTTCTGCTTCTGGAAACAATGCTGGTGTTTGGAGAGTGTCTTAGTTTCTCCTTCAGGACAGTAAATTATGCCGTGGGGTAATAAAGATTGCGTGAGCTATCTGGAAACTCAGCCGACGTATTTAATGCGCTCGGATGATTTCAAGCCAGAACAGAACTACTGCATAAACTAAACCTCAGAAGGCCAAATGGCTGATGAATTGGTGCCTCTACTCTGAAATGGTCCTTCATCCTTACAATATCCAAGTATCTCAGAAACTGGATGCATCTTCACCATACTACAGCACGGAACGTGGTCATCCACCTCTGAAAGCTGGGTTGGAGGCGAGAGGAGAGTGAGGTGCTGAGGAGTGTAGGTCTAAGACTGAGCTGTGGACAGATAGAATGTTCTTTAGAGAGCCAAGACTGGTATTTCAGCCTTTTGAGACTCTTCCCCCCTTCCTTTTGCATGTCTCCAAAGCACTGGATGGCCCCACAATACAACACTGTAGTGCACAGAGGTTTAACAGTTGTTCCCAACTTCCTGAACATTTTTGTTGGCAGCTCTCTGCATCAGATTGAAAAGTCTGGCAATGTCAGTGAGATGTGTCCTGCCTTCCTTTTGTACAGACAGAATCTGCTGCCTGTAGCTTGTATTCACTTTGAAGAATGAGCATTGTTCAGCTGTGCTATGGCATCTTGCTGGGCACTGTTCAGACCTGCTTTAATTCAGTTAACAAGCCAATTGAGACCACAGAATAGCAAGAAAAATAATAAAAGGCCTGAAAGTTATTGGAGTTTAGCAATGTCCTTGACTGTAACGTAGGCAGTGGGTTTTCATGTGAGAATGGCATATACTCAAGAAGCTGATAATGTTTGTATTTAAAAGATTATAGAGATTTTTGTCTTGCTGAAATAGGTTTCAAGCTGTGCTGAATCCAGTTGCTGTTCAATTGACACAGGCACTTAGGAATGATTAAAGCTTTAACAAGCCCACAGCCAGATTTTTTTTCTTTAAGAGAATTTTAATGAACTCTGGGGATACCAAAATCAAACACACGGAAAAGCCTTTCACTGTTCTGCTAGGACATTGTAACGTTCGCATTTTGTCTGACTTGCAAATTCCTCCACTCAGGCCGTAGAGAGGGACCGCCTGGTTTACACTCGAGCTCACTGAAATGCACAGAACTGGACTGCAGCTGGGAACATCTGGCTGCGGCGTCTCCCTGGCCCAGCCTGGCTGCTGCCCCATGTGCAGCAAGGACGGAGAGGCGGGTGATGCAGCAAAGCGTGGGAGAGCGGAGCGGGATCCACATGCATTCCAATATGAAATAACCAGGGCAGATGAGACCGTTCAGGATCAGGTGTGCTGGCGTAGCTGAGGTTTCTCTTACACACTGCCCCAGCTCCCAAGGAGAGCTGCCCCTTCCTGGGGTGTGGGTGCTCCCTTGCTACCCTACAAGGGCAGAGCCATGAGCTCTTTCCCGCTCATTCATCTGGAGTTTGCAATAAGTCAGCTGCTCTGTTCATGAAGATTTGCCCAGTACCTGTTTTGAAATTAATAAAGCTGGAACAGAACTAACTGAATCAAGCGCACAGAGAAAACAAACTGTCTTTAAATGCAAAAAGGTATTGATTTGCTATTTTGCCAGTGTTAATTTTGCCCCTGCGCACATGCTTCCATAAAGATGCATTTGAGTAAAGCTAAATTAAATGTCGGAGAGTGGGCAGTGCCGGTAAACTCACCTCCCAGACAAGCACCGGGAGGTTGTGGCAACGTGCTGCCACGTGTGCCGAAATCTGTGGGGCACTTCTCAGCCCAAAGCCTTTGCTGGACCTGAGGGGCTCGTACCCAGCTGCAGGGGCTCCATCCCCGAGGATGCTGTTTCCCTTGGGTTAACGGAGCAGCCTGGAGGGTGGCTTCACTAACGCCCTGGGATGAGCATTGCTGCTACCAGGGTTGCTTGACTTTGCCAAATTCACTGGGGCGCCTGTGCAGCTCTGATTAGGACCTCCAGGTCACCCAGGAGCTGGATGGTATCTCGGCAGCCTTTACAACCCTGTCCCACCTGGGAGTTTCTTCTGCTCCCAGAGGAGCGGGTGACTGATGGTTTTAGGAGAAGGAGGAGGACGTTGCTGAGCCACTTACAGCCAGCTCCCCCTTGCCTCCAGGAGCAAGTGCTGTGCCCTGGAGCAACAGTTCCTCTTGCCTTGATGGTTACTGCAATTGCCCCCAAACCAGTACTCCTGTGAGCGTTAAGCATGAAGAATAGATGTCCCGGGCAGCTACAAGTTTGTATCTTAGCAGCACCTGAAAAGCCGTGTTAGTCCTGAGCTGGGTTTTAGGTGGTAAAGAGGGTCTCTGGCAGAATTTAAGGCCTGTAGGTCCCAACTTGCAATCCCGAACGGCTCCCTGCTCTGCCCAGCGCTCCCACTCTGCATGGGTGCCTCGCCGGCACTTTGCCTTGCCTTGCGATATGTCTCCATGTGAATTTGTCAGGGCTGGGCAATTCAACACCTGCCTGAAATCCAGGTGAGGTTTGGTAAGAAGCTGTTTTCTGCTGAAAGACTGACGGGCAGGTGGACCCAAGAAGCATCTACAAACACAGCAAACCGCGGCAGGATCAGGCCGTCTGGAAAGTTCACTTTCATTCGATAAGTTATTTCAATGCCCAGTCAGAAGAGGGCCCCCCTTTACCTGTACTGACTGGCTAAGGCCTTCAGTCTGGAGACAGGGAAAAAAAAAAAAAAGAGATTAAATTGTGTATGTTTTTAATCCTCATTAGGATGCCAGGTGAGTCACTGCAAGTCCCTTTATTCCCCTGGTCTATTTTACAGCACTGGTACTGCTTAAATATTAAAACTGGCATGTGCAGTGACTGTAAAAAAAATTAGACCAAGTTAGGTCTGAAGTTCTTGGGCTTCCAGGAAAGGTGGCAGACGTGATTACTTATAAATGGTGGTGGGCTGGCAAAGAAAAATCACTGTTTCTCTTAATCACTGTCAAAAAGAGATGAACTTTGCTTGCAATTGTATCGCAAGGAGAGCACAGATAGTTGGGGTCTTATTACCTGGGAGCCTTGTGAGCAGCCAGGTGGTGGAACCATTTGATGTGTGGCAGGCAATGGAAAGATGCCCCTGTCCTAGGGGAGCCACTTGTCAAAGCCCTCAAGACTGTCACCCGGCTGCACCGAGGGCCACGCACTTTCATGGACGTCTTCAGAGACCTTCAGAAGAGAGAGGAATTGGAGGAAACGTCTTTGTCTCTCCATTCCCCTGCCTGGAGGAAATGAGACAGAGGAGCAAAAAAAAAAGGTTTGGGTTTTTTCCTGATGACAACATTCCACAGTAATAAGGCTAGATTTGTAATGTCACCCACCCCCAGCCCCTCTGCAATATTACAGTATTATGTCCTTCATTAAATAAGCCAGGGATAGAAATATTTTAAAATGTTGTTTGAATGTTCCAGTCATAAATTTAAAAGATGGCAAAGTAGAAACTTAGTTTTCTCCCAAGTTACTTTTAAAGAAATATCACTTTGGTGGGAAATGTTTTCATCTAAGCATTTTTAGATTAATTTATATTTTCCTCAGTTTGAAAAAACTAGGTTAATTGATTTTAATCTCTTGTTTGAAAGTTTTGGAAACGTGGGCACTTTGGATTCTTCCTGTGGGCAACAGTCAAAACTAAGGAGACAATTCAGATGTTTAGGAACTCATTACAGTTGGAAAGGAACTGAAAAAAGCCAGTCTAGGTGGCTTGGAAACTGGTTGACTGGAAGGAGCCCAAGAGGAAGAAAAGTCCATGCAGAAAAGCAGTTCCCTGTTTTCAAGATGAGATCCACAAAAAGAGAGAGTTGCTGTTACTAGAGAAGAAAAATTCCCCAGTTACCATTTGCTGAAGTTTCCCTTTCATTGCAGATTTCTGCAGTGCTGTCTGCTCTCCCAGCTTCTGCTGGGAACAACAACTCAGAATGTTTTTGTGTTCAGCCCTTGGCATAACCGTTTTGTTTTGTTTCCCAATCTTCTTGGTTTTGGTAGAATTTTGTTTTAGTACAAATATTTTCTGTGTATTATTTTCTATGCATCGTTTTTGCCTACTAACTGCTGTAGAAATTGTTGCTGAGACGTCACGACCCAGACTGGACAGATCAGGGAGTTGTGTTTAATTCGAAATTCTCGTGGGCTAAATTAAGGTGAAACGACACCATACGATCAGTTAAAGATTTTATTCATGACAGAAGCAAACTGAACTGGGGAGGCATGGTAGTAGGTGGCAGGGTTTCTCACAACAGATATTGGCATAAGACTACTTCTGTAAACTGTGTGACTCAGGGTAACCATATACATCAATTCAGGGAATAAGGAGATCCTCCCTCCCGTTGAGTCACGAGGTTCAGAGCAGACCCCCTTGCTTTCTAGACTCCTCCTCAGAGAAGGACCCAGAGGTGGCTGGATCCGCTCTTAATCCCAGACTTGGTCAACGGTTTCATGTCTTAAAGGGATGAGGTGTAGGGATTGTGGAAAAGGAAAAGGAAAGAGAGAAGAAGACAGAGAGAGAAAGATTTCACTGGTCCTGGGTCCAGCATTGGTTCAGTCAGCCGAGGGGTCCAGTTCTGGTGGGCTTGCGCACCCGGGGCTTCAGTTTGTATCCTTTTATCATCCTTGCCCCTCCTTTGGGCGGGCACCCGAACTTGTCAGGTTAATGAGCAGTTTGTGAGCCTTTGGGCTTGGGGGTCCTTTGTGGAGTAACTTCTCCTTCCCTGCATGGTGTGGCCATTGTTTGATCTTTGTATCAGAACAGGGAGCTGTGCACCCTCCAGCACGCCCTCCCCCTCCTGTTACTGATGTCTGAGCTGATGGGCTTTTCACCTTGGTTCCTTGCTGTGCAGGGCTTGTCTTTAAGCAGAACTTGCCCCACCACAATGTTTGAGACATTAATTCTTTCAGTCTCTCACAGACGTTCACCTGCCTCTCCCCTTTGGCAAGCACCAGCTTTTCAGCATGCGACAAATGCCTTCCTTTTCTTATTAATGCACACGTCCGGAGAAGTTCTGTGAATTACACAATGCAAAATCACCTGCTTTTTCAGTTTGGGGAATTCCTTAGATGTGAGAACCAGCTGCTGAAGCAGACCCAGGAGCCACAGGAGGGGTGAAGGAGGAGAGTGCAGGTAAAACACTTTTTGCAGCCTGCCCACCGGCTGGCAGGAACGACTGCGAGGGGACTCGCTGGTCAGTCCCCAGTGTGCTGGTTTTGCACAAGCAGGGATCACTCCCCAGCTGCAAGTGTGGGGCTCTCTGCCTTGCTTTGTGCCAGGTAAGGGCTGGGCACAATCTCCCTCCATCTCCCCATGCCAGTGGGCGATAACTCACTCAGGCTGCCTCTGCGATAGTCAGGAGCACCCTGTTTCCTTGTAGGACACTGTGACTAGAGACTGCTCTGATACCTCCTTACCCTTCAGGAACATCTTCTGCTCTGTTCAGGGAATGGTCCTCACCCCCTCCCCAAATGAACACTTGGCTCACCACAAGGCAGGGAATGCTCTCTTTATTCTGTGATTCGTAGCCGTCAGCAGAACTTTCACATTTAGTTCACAACATAAAAATAAGCCAGGAAGATGAAACACATCGGTGTCATTCCTCTTTTTCTTAGTTTTAGCACTGCTGACTATTCACTTCGAACGTGTGGGCTTGGTGTATAACTCAGTCCTTTACAAACGGGGTCACCATGAAGATAGCTGGCCTTTTCTGGCAGTATTGTGCTGTTGTGTTTGTATTTGGACAAGTTCCCTTTAGAGTTCACAGCTATTGAGACTGACACAAGATTTCTCTGAGAAGTGGCTCATTTGTCTGACTACTCAACACATGGAATGTATCTACACTGCAGAATGAAGGCATTTGCCTGCCTCTCTGTACATTAAGACACCCAGCAACATGCAGTGACAGGACAAGAAGGGATAAGTGAAATCATTTTAATATAATATCAATGTATGAGAAACAACAAAAGAAAGAAAACGTTTTCTGGAAAATTCTGCATATGTATATATTGCATTGTATAGTCTTACAGACAAATTTACATCAAATACGTGATATATTTTAAAACACTGATTCAAAGAGAACAACAAATTAATTTTTCTCTTTCTGTACAGACATGGGAGTGTGATTTTTTTTTTTCTGTTGCTATAGTTTGCTATTCTTTAGGAAGAGTACTCGTATTCTTCAGCACTACGGCGTCCAAAATCCATCCAGCCCATGTAGTCTCTGTCATTTATCCTGTGTGTAGGATCAATGCTCTGTACTCTGTTTCCCATAACTGAGAGCCTTCCAGTGGGACCTAAAGAAAAAGTGTTTGGGAGAGCAGGGAGTAAGTGGACACATTTTTCAGATTAATCCATTTTCTGATCTGTTTTGTACTCATTAGCAGATGTCTGCAATAGTTGAAACTAGTTAACTTAATAAAGACCATGTAACACCACTGTCAAGTCATTGGGGAAAACGTCATAGAAACTTTACGGGTAATGTCCTGAAAGTGGCTTGGGTTTTTTTATTGTAAAATAAACAGATCATTTTCTCCCTCCTGCTGCAGGAGCATTCTGCTCCTGGCTGCCAGGAAGGAATATGGGTGCATTTCTCCTTTTTCCTTCCTATTTCACTAGAGAGAGAAAATCCAAACCATTTCTCACTCTTCCTGTAAGACCACACCCTTGCTTGCTGGTAGTGGGAGAGTTGCTCTACATGCAAAATAACTCTGCGTGAGAGCAGACTCAGGCCTGAGATAGGACTCCACCACAGTCCCGTGCTGCTTGAAGAGCCATAAATGTAAGTACAGGAGCTCTTACAGTGCAAATCCCGTAACAAGTGGGGTAGAGTTATGAATCCCAGGTTTTGTGGAGAAGTGGGAATAGTCCTGAAATGGAGAAAGTTGTGTCTGGAATTTATAGCTAGAGATGTCTATTGCTGGAATTATACAGGGCTTATTACGATGTCAGTGACGTTTTCATTGCTTATCCCAAGCTTTCATAATTCCTTTCACAGCAAGGTTGGATGCTGATCTCTGATCTTGCCTTATCCTTCCTGTCTTCATTGCTTAAGGCATGAGAGGCACAAACTATTTGCAAGGAGAATTTATGGTTTTAAAAAAGGGCTGTAATCCTCTGTTTTGACATCATCACATTGTGTAACTAAAAATGCAGGAAAGGTAAATTACTTGTCTCTGTACTCCCTGAAAACAGCCAAAACTGACATATGCCAATAATTAGATTGAGCTTAAGCCTTGAGTGAGGAAGGAACAGATTCAATATATTAGTATTCAATGCAGACTGATGCTTGAGGAACACTCAAGCTGATCAAAAAGGAAAAGAAGCCCAAATCAAAGCCCACAAATCCAAATCTACACAATTGCCTTGCTTACAGTGTCTTGTGCTTTGAAGGAACCCTTGGTGACTCTCTGCTTTTGTATTTCAAGGTTTTCCTCATGTAATGATTTATAATGAGCATGATCCATTAAAAATAAAACCAACTGCATTGTTTTGTTAGTGGTTGCAGGGGGATAGGAGAGTTAAAGGTAACCAAAAAAAGAAACCAGCCATGTTTTAGACATCTACCTAAAAAAAAAGACAAAAAATGTCATTATCTCTAGAAAAAAATGTCTACCATTAAACGCTCAAACCCCATGAAATTCACATTCATAATTCAAAATACAGAATTAAGTTGATGAGAATGGCTTCTTGGCACCCTAATCAGACAGGGCTAAACCAGCACAGAACCATCATTTAGATGTCGGTATTTAAGAGACTTCTGAGCCTGCAGTGACCTGTGGGCTCCCCTGGTGCCATTATGGTCTAGACTGGCAAGGGCTCCTTAGAGGATAGTAAATGTGCATGTCACTGACTTGACAGCTACAACATCTCTTCTACACAGTGCCAGGTTCATGCTGAAAGCCTGCAGGTGAAATTAATTGAAAGCTAAGGGTCACAAACAGTAAAATTAATTTCTTAACAGCACCTTAACTACCTTTCCTCAAACCACCAGAGATGTCCTGTGGATACTGCAGAATCAAGGTACAGCAAGTATATTCAAAATTGTAGCAGTTTGGCTATGAGGCCGCCACCTAGCCCTAAGTCCTTGAGAGAATTTAACTCTCTCTCTATTTTAACTGGAAACGTTGTCCAAAATCAGCCTTTCTATTAATCACAAGGGCAAATGCCATCACTGCTGACTGCTAACACTAGCAAATGCCCAGACTGTCCTTCCCCCTAGATGGAGTTTTCCAGTGAGTATTATGGTTTAGACAGGTTAAAAGTGACTAATACAGTAGATGTTGAGTGTTCTGCAGAGATTTCTGAAGTACTGCCCAGAACTTCTGTGTTAAATGAGAATATGTTTTGATAGGAACACTGTCTGTATTGTTATAAATTAAGTAAATACTGTTTTGTCCCTGTGAATCTTCTCTTCTGTTACTAGCAACTACATCTACAAACCAGAGTCCAGCTAGCCCAGTCACATCACAAGAATCCCATCATCTGCTAACAGTCACTTTGTAGTGTTAATTATATATGTCAATTAACATGTATGCAGGAAATTCTCCCTCATGTTAATACTTAGCAAAAAGACATCTTAAATCCAAAGTGGTTTTTTCACTTCATCTGGTTAAGCTATTTGGAAATGTCAGCCAGATATTTAAGAGAATATAATGGCTACATAAACTAGAGGAGTTCAGTTTCCATGTAGGTGGGTAACAATGACTACACTTGGGAAAGGCAATGAGGATTCTGCTTTGTAGACTCCTGCAATAACATTCTTACTCAGTAACAGCTTTAACTGTAGCACTGAATTGTGGAATTTTGTATCTGAATTCTCTTTCCATTAGATTATGTGGAATTTCATGTCTGAACTCTCTTTCCATTAGATTATGTGAACTGCTAAAAGAAGTTCCTTAATGGATATTGTGCAAATTGGTAACATGAGATGAAGTCTCTCAGACTGTATTAAGAGTGGTTCTCTTCCTGTTGTTTCTGATTTGGCTCTGTTGTATGTACACAGATGAATGTGTATGGCTGTATATGAAATGCATAAAAATGCACGTGGCCTCTCTTCATTGCAGACTGCCATCAAAAATAAGAATAGTATTTTGCTTTGCATAGAGGTCAGCAGTGAGGCTGTCAGGAGGGGAAGGTTAAATGGTCTGCATAAGGTTGTGGGGAGAGACAGGAAAGGAGAAAGCTTACTTACATAAAGTGACTTTTATCCTAAGCACAGTCTGGAGCTGGAAGTGAAATAATTTCTCAATGTCTGTATGTCCAGGTAATCCTAATTACTGCCTTCCCCTCAAGCCCTCTTTTCTTCTCAGATGTCCTCTTCCCCTGTAGTACAGGGGATAGACTAGAGTGAAGCCATCACAAGTAAACAAGGTTTGTGTAGTGGCTTTTGTTGAGGTTGGCAGTCAAAAGGCCAAAGCAATTCGGCTGCCCATGGTGTTACTCTATTGAGATACAAAGCAATACAGAGACGAGACAGCTCAAAAGGAAAAATGTTTTCTTGGGGGGAGTTTCAGTGGTCAATGATTGTGATCCATCATTTAACACAGATGGCATGTGTTTCTGTCTATATAAAACGTATACTGTAAGATGTCGACAGGGACAGCTTTACTCTTTCCCTTGCTAGCTCATGTACGTAATACAATTGTTTCCCCGAGTGACTAATAAATCACGTGATAAGAATGAACCACTTTAATATCACTACTCTACCGGTGCTTCATGCCCTTGTTACAAACACAATGCCATGGGGGTTTTAAGTAACTGCAAGATTGGGTTCCCAGGCCGCCTGAGACCAAAAACCTGACAGGAATTGACATGTTTTGAAGCAAATGTGCTTTTACTTATCACTGCTTTTAATTATTCTGTTCAGAAATGTGAATTCTGATCTTTCACACTTTCGTAACTTCCTCTGGGAACAAACACATGAAAAATCCAATACTGAGAAGATTTCCCTTGTACAGGTATTTCTGGCTGAGGTAAAGTTAGCCATTTGGTCTGTATTTATCCTCAGAAAAGTTCTCCTGCTCTTCTAACTTAAAAAAGGGAGGAAGGAGGTTAACTAAATGAAAAAGTTTGAAGAAAATGCAATTCCTGTATTTTATCTAAGATACAACATGCTGAAAATAATGCCAAAATTATTATAAGGCTATGAAAATAGTAAGTTAAAAATAAAAGCTGAACTATGGCCTGACAGGTAGGTTACATTTTCTTCAGTTACCTGTACGCAGCTTTCAGTCAGTGGCTGCTATGTACAAATCTTTTGGGGGAGGAGTTCTGCAGTAAATAAGAGAATGCTCTGTTACTTCAGGAATAACCAGGCAAAATCTACATCCTGCCTTCTCTAGGAATTCATGCTAGACGATGACAGGGTTATCTCAACATCTAGGCATCCCTGCAGGAAATTCCACTGCCACCGAAGTAGCACAGTAAGTAGGCTCTAACCAGTACCTTTTCTGGCTTGCTGGAGATACTTGGCCAACAAAGCACCGATGTTAGCTCTTTGGTCAATGCTTCCATCCAGCCGCGGCATGGATTTCAGCGGGCCAGCAGATGAAGGGGCATGGATGTGCCGGTGGCGTTCTGTCAAGCTCTGCTCAAGCTCAGCAGCCAGTGGATTCCCATTGTGCGAGCCCACAGTCTGCTGTCCGAAAGAGCTCGCTGAGAGCACAGCAAGGAACACGCAGATGCATGTACCGCTGTACATTGCTGGGGAGAAAAGGAATGATAGGCTGTTAAAATGACCAGATTTACTGCATTGTATATTGTCCTTACCCCCATCTTCCATTGGGGGTGCTGGTTTCCGAGCAAACTAGGTCTGTGCTGGGGTTTTTTTTAATGCAGGTAACTGTGGGATCTGTCTTAAGTTGGAAAACATGTACATGAATAGTTAAATATCCCTTGATAAGAGGAAGATACACTGGAAGGAACAAAATTAATTCACTGTAGTATGTGCTATGTCTCCCTGATCTACTCAATTCTTATTTGCTTTTCTTTTTTGGAAGCTGTATTTCATTAAAACTTAAGGGATATAAGTCCAGCTCTGTGAAGAATCTCAGGATTCAAACATTTCAGCATTTTGCTGTTGTACTAAAAACTGCTATTACAAATACTCAGTTCTGACAAGTTCTATGAAGAGCCTTTATTCTACCAACCTTCATTGGTTTGAACTTCAGTGTTCAAGAGGTTTCATCTCATCACACACAGAAAAACAAAAACTTGTCCCAAGGAAAGAAAAAACAAAATATAACACTCTCCCAAGCATTTGATCTAATAGGTGGGGTGGTGAAAGCTGTTTAGTTAAAAGCTGTAAGAAATAATGTGCAACTTAACAATAATCTTCATATAAAACAGAGAATTCAAATGTAACCAATTCTTTACCGCTTCCTTAAACAAGTACTGGACAAAACGATGTCGCTTTACTAGACTGTTTGATCATATGAGCCAAAATAGTATTTTTCTGGAAACAGAGAAACTACCCTCAGTTATTAGGAGAAACAAGCTTCCTAGTACTTAATACTACTGGGGTAATTTCCATTTATAAATATACATGAATTAGCTACATGAGAGTTTTTGAATCGTTCGAGTTTCTGAACAGTATACTGAACGTAACCTTTTAATTTTAGAATCGGAGAAAATCAAGTTTATTTGCCCACCACATACGCTAAACAGAAAACAATTGCCACGCATAAAAT
The DNA here is from genome assembly GCF_026419915.1 of Harpia harpyja. Lineage (NCBI taxonomy): Eukaryota > Metazoa > Chordata > Aves > Accipitriformes > Accipitridae > Harpia > Harpia harpyja. The sequence goes on along the minus strand of NC_068940.1, from coordinate 52,572,574 downwards.
ACGACGTTTTTGAGTATTGGGGTGCCGGGAGCAGCCACCTCAAGTCCTCTCCCCCTCCGGACCCGGCTGCCTCTCCTCCAGCAAACGGCGGGATGCCTTCGGAGCCGCCGCACAGGTAAGCGCCTGGACACCCCCATTTCGCTCCCCCACACCCCCCCCCCAGCAGAGATGCAGTCGGAGGAGGGGTGACGGGTCCTTCTTACCTTTCCGCTGCGCTTTCCCGAGGTCGGACCCGAGGAGGGAGCGAGGTCCCTGGGTGCCCAGGCAGGAAAGTTAGGGGCGACTCAGCCTCGGCCCCTTAAATAGCGGCGGGCACGGCGGCGGTGTTTGCACGGCTCTGACGCAGCCGGGGCCGCCTCCCGCCGCCCGGACCGGGGGGGGGGGGGGGAGTATGGGTCTGTGGCGGGGTGCGAGCCAGCTGGGCATTAAAAAAGTGCTCCTGACTGGGGAGATGCGCACACACCCACCCCCGCAACACCCACCCCGCCGCCCAAATACCGCGGCGAGAGGCTTCTGGTGGGGCTCCCGCCCGCGCCTGCGGCAGGCGGGGCGGCCTCGCCCGGACCGCGTGTAGCGGCGCTGAGGGGGTCTGGGTTCCGCTCGCTGCAGCCTCCTGCGACCTGAGCCCGGCGGGGGCACAAACGCCCTCCCGTTGCCTTCTGTTCAGGAAGACGGGGCGGTCATTTTATTTAAAAAACCAGACGCAAACCACAAAGCCAAGGATGATCTCCCCCAGGAAAGCCGCGATGGAGATGGGGACGCCTTCGACGTGGTTCTGCCGCACCGACCCCCCCGGAGCTACAAGTCTCCCGCGGCCGCTGCGGGGACCGCTGCCCCGTCCCTCGCCCCGCTCCTCCCCGCCGGGTACCCGCAGCCCTCTGCGCGGCGCGGAGCCGCCTCAGCCGCCTTCCCTCCCTCCTGCCTCCTCCTTGTCGGGGAGGGGAGGAAATCTCCTCAAGCTCCGGCCGCCCGGGCCGCCGCGACGAGGCCGTGGCGGGACGGACGCTTGCCACGGCCGGGAGGGCCCGCTGAGGTAGCCCTGCCCGCGGCCGTGAAATACCCGCCCGTGCCTTCCCCGCAGCGCAGCCCCGAGCCGCCTCCTGGAGCAGCCGTGACTCGGGACCCAGCGCTGGGGAGGGAACTGCGGGAACTGCGCTTCTTCCCCATCTCGTCACCCCCCTCCCAGCCGGTGCTGCCCACACATCGCCCCTGGTACGCCGCCCGGGCTCCGTCCTCGCCTCGGCCACGCTGCCCCGGGCCAGGCCGGGGCTCCCGCTGCTCTTCCCGCGGCGACCGGCAGAGGCCGCACCGCCCCCCGCCTTCCCCCGGCGCGGCCCAGCCCGACGTCGGGCGACTTCACCAGAGAAATAAATTAACTGAAATGTCATGAAATCCTATGGCAGGAGGACTGGAGAGGGGAAAAAAGCCAAGCTGCCGGCAGCTCCTCAGCGCGGGGTCGGGAACGCGGCCAACGTCTCCTCATGCCCAACGGCTCCCGAGCTGAGGGCCCCGGGCGTGAGGAAAGCTGCTGGCGTGGCCTGGAGCATGACTGGTGTCTGAGGGGTGTTGTGGCCTGCCGCACCCCACTGCCTCGGTGGGGTCAGTCTCCGAGGTGACGGGGATGGCGAGGCACAAGCCGCGAACTCTGAGGTACACCGACTGAACCGTGGGCCGCTTTCCGTCTCCCACATGAGCTCCGACATCGGGCAAAGTTGCCATCCCAAGGCAGTTGGAAAAAAGCGAAATCAAACCCTGCTTTGAAAACAGAAAAGTAAGTTGAAGCTGATTGCCAGGGGAAAGGAGCAACACTGGAATTGTTCCAGCAGGACCTATCCAAGTGCTGGTTTAATGGCTCGCTCTGTCTCTGGAAAAAAAAAAAAATAACAAAACAAAACCAAACCAGTAATATTCCTGATAATTCAATTTCACTATTTTGGCTTGGTGGGAGGAATGCTCACTGCTATTAGACAATTAAATAGTCAACACTGAATTGAACTGTGGGTGTCTGGGGAAAATATCACAATCTTTCTGGGAAGGTACAGTACAATAACAATTCTGGTAGCGTCATCAAGCCCTTGTGAAACTCACTGTAGATAATGAGTTCCCAAGGGACCAGCCCAAAGCTTAATAGAAGAGAAAGACAGAGATCTTACTAATATGTGCAGATGCATAATTCATATCACAGAGGTATAAATATAAATGCAGGCATTTAAGGCTGACATTTTTGCCTGGTTGAACAAATACACGCTACAGGAGTTCATTTACATTGAGCTGCTTTGGATTATCAGTTCACTCATAAATATATCCAGGACTGTACAAATGGAGTGAGAGTATGTGTGTGTGTGTGGCAGCCAAGCTTACTAGTTGTGTTCGTGAACAAACAGAAAGGCAACAACATACAAGATCGAATAGAGAAGACAGGAATGTTTGCTCAACAGTTACATGCATATATTTCTGTGGGATCTCTGTGCTTTTATGAGATCATATACTAGCTTTTTCAGTGTACCTCTGAATTGATCAAATTGCTACGTTAGCTGTGAGAGGGTCAGGAACTCAACAGTGTAAGGAGAGCATGAAGTTTTCTGGCTCATTCTACCTACATGGTCTCTACACTGACTGCAAATGCCTGTTTGTTTTTCCTATTTAAACATCATAGTGTATGAAGAAAATTAGTGAGGCTACGGCCTGATGTCAAGTTATTAAAATGCAGCAGTTCTGCACCATCTATAAAATTGGTTATAGGCTTTTGAACACTGGATTTTCATCATTGAAATCCTTAACACTGGTATGTACAGTCCTTGGAGATCATTTTGTGCCTTACTGATGTTTTCTTTGGTGAAAGTTTGAAGTTGTGTGCAAGTTCCAGTCCTCGGTAAATGTATGTTAATTAATGGCATTTTAGAATTGTTTTGGGCAGAGATAAAAGAACAGAAAGCCTGTTCAGCTTGAGCAATATGATAGCAGGACTCTGAGGCAAGTTGCCTGCGGAAACTTAGGTTGTGTTATTACTGACTGATGTGGCACAAAGAGGAAAGAGTCAGGGTTTGATTTGTAGTGACCTGTTAGGTTCCAGGACAGGTGTTTTCATCAGGTGCTGAGCTGAGGCGTGCACCATGGACATGTAGAGTGTTAACCACAGGAGGGCCTTGTGCCACCGTCACAGGTGGGGTGAGACAGATGCTGCTCTAATGCATGACTTCAGCCTTAGTTCACCAGGAGGGAAATTGCTTTGACTGCACCAGAGCTTGAGCGATATTGCAAGAATCCAAGTATAGATGCAAAACAAATTTAAACCTAAAGTGAACCCTGCAATGCAGTAAATGCTAATATGGATGCATCCCTAAGGTAGGAGCTGGATGATACCATAGTTTAGAGGCTGTAGGCTTTTTGCAACTGGTTTTCTGGCAAGTGTCTGTTAAAAGATTTGAGTTTCTCTAACCTTTTCCCCATGACAATCAAGATATCTCTATCCTCAACTGCTTTCTCTATTTATCTGCTGAAGGTTTTCTCCTGCGTAGCTGAGGTAGCAAAAGAGAACGTATGGCTGAGCATACATTTTGTGCTGTTCCGGCACCAAGCTTGGAGTCGGGTTTGGAGCAAGGGAGTGGTGTGAGAACAGAGGGGTGGAGATATTTTCTTATGTCTGTTCTGCAGTGGAGGTGGTCGGTGCCAATAGTTAGAGTGCAATAGGTCACTGTGCTAATGTCTCAATCTCTCTGCTGTGAGATGGAGCAGAGCTTGTCTGCGAGTGTCAGAGTGGCAACAAGCTTGGAAATGCCCTGCTCCTTCCTACAGCGGTAAGCATGCAAGTGCTGTGCAATACTTAGTTTCTGTCCATGTGTGTGTGACTTTTGTCTCCACAGTATATATTTTTCTTGGCAATATCACATGCAGTTTGCAATAGCATCGTTGTCATATGGACAGCATAGCAACTTAGGATGCCTATGTTTGATGCCTTTTCTTTTTAGCCAAAAATAAAACACATGGATATTACTCAGCGTTATTGCATGGCTTTGGATTCCAAGACATTTAGGCTGAATATTAAATATGGAGCAGTATACGGCCAAGTATAAATATATCGTGGTTTTAGATCATGAAGGATAAAGCCAGGTGGCTATCCTGTGGGACCTGGGGTCCTCATGTCCAGGAGAGTAACAAGAAATACATCCTTTTGTTTCTGAGTACTATATCCTTTTCTGATTATCACTATGCAGGGTTTTTTTTACTTTCCTCTGGACCCTGATACTTACAGGTAACATTCTTTGCTATGTTGGGGAAAATTAATGGTTTTTTTTTCTGTGAAACTGATGGAGTGGCAGTCTGGAGCATTACAATGAAGTAGGAATAATTGGCAGAGGGTAACAGGGAAGGGAATGGTACAGTCTTCTGGAACTAATGAACAAATTAGTGAATGTATTATTTGGACCAACTGCATGAATTGTAGATGTCAAACAGTCTTGAATCTATTTTAAGACAGCATGTTGTTCTGCTGCTATTTCTGTGGATGTTGATTGAGATATTAAAATTTTGGTATTTTGTTTTTTCAAATGTTTTGAATTTTAATTCAGTAATTTCTATCAAATCACCTAAATGCTTTCACTCTAGTCTTTTTTCTCTGAATCTGCATCCCACTTGACAGGAAGATAAACTCTACTTGGAATCAACCCAGAAACTGAGGGAGGAATTTTGGTCCTGAGCAAGTGAACAGCAGTATTGCCTGGAATTACAAGGAATCTGGGTCCTCTGCCTGAAGAGTGCTGGATCTCCTTTCACAGAGCAGTGCCTCAAACTAATATATTAGTCCTGAAGAGATATCAGACTAATATATCAGACCTAAAGAAGGGTCCCGTAGAAGCAGATCAGCAGAGCTGGTGCTGAGGATGATTAGACACTCAAAGACTGCTCTGCAATGAAAACCAAGGAGCAACAAGTAGGAATGATCAGGAAGTCTGTTTCCAAAGTGTACTCCTGGTATGAACCATGTGCACTAACGTAAATTCACTCATTGTCTTAGACTTACACATTATGCTGCAGTTGTGTGAAGAAGGAAAATAAGAGGGAAAATCCCATTTCCCAGGAGTAGGGTTGGATTGTTTAGAAAATCAGCTTTCAGCCTGTATCCTATGATATTCAGGCAGTTGGTATGTAAGCTCCTGACAGATCAACTAGAAAACTTACTTGTATGATGTCTTCAAATTTGGTTCCCTGTGGTTTCAAGAATATATGGTGAAGTGGAACAGAGAAAAATCCGTCACTTTCTAGGAGACCACCCAACCCCAAATCATTTGCTTTTTTTGTATGGTTTTTGTTTGGGTTTTTATTCTCTCTGAAAGACCAAATTGATCTTCTGTGGAAATTGGCTATATATTTTCCAAATTGACCACAGGATAGAGGCTTCTGTGCAAGTTGAAAACTGGAAAAGGAAATCAAAGTACTAGAAAAACATGACAAAGATATGTAAAGTGTTTGTTCCTAGCAAATTCTCTGTGATTTCAGCAATACTTTGAGAGGTATCGTAGAGTTTTAAAGGGTAGAAAGATAAAGGCCTTTGTGGACAAGCACAAAATAAAAGTACAGTAACTAGTCTCTCATGCAGAATGGGGAGTCTGTTTAATGCCCGCTTTGTGGAATGGTTTGGCATTTAGGACTCATCTTGCCTTTTCTTTATTGTCTGTGACATACCTATGTTACTTTGCCAGGTACATTTCAACTAAAAATGGATGAAAACAAATAGTAAATAAAGAATAAGTATCATGTATCAGAGTAGAAGGAAGGAGAAAATGACAGCTTGTGCTAGCTGTGCCTAAAGCATGTGAATTTATTCCTAGCAGTGTGCTTCTAATCCCTACTCCTGTGAGGTATTTAAGCATGTGCTTAAGCCCCTGCACATCTGGTTGGTTAGCCAGAGAGGGATGACACACCTTTAAATATGTCCCTAAATGGTCTGTCCTGACACTCATGAAGACCATTTGTTCTTTGAACTTGTTGTTTGCTGTTTTGAGACCTTAGGGCTGTGATCTCCCAGATTTTGTCACATTTTAATGTCTAAAATTCAAAATTTCATTCAGCTTCTCTTGGTTGTTGTTACCTTAGATGTATGTCATGCACCTCAGGAGAGTCCTTGCCCTTCTTCAGAGGAGAGGTGTTTAACAGACCTTGTGTTATCTGCCATTCAGACTTGAAGTACCTGCTTCATCAGATATTTTTTTGAGAAAGCAGCTGTGATTGATAGCACTCTTGTCTATAAAACTAAGATACATATTCACAAGTACTGGAGTCTGTTTTACATTGATGGGATTATTTATTGTTTTAAATAATTGTATTTTATTCCATAATTAATATTTATTTTTATGTAGGAGAAACTAGTCCAACACACTTCAATGTATATATTAGTTCATTTATTATAAAAATAGCTTAGTACAGGAAGGAAATACGTTGTACTTTTCAAAATACTTTTGAGTACTTTTCAGATGTGCTGTCCACCTCGCTGCCTGGACCCAGACGAAAAGTGTGTTTTCCACTGTGTGGCAAGAACAGCATCCCGTAGAAGATAGTGTTTGCTCCACAGTCCTCTCCTGCGCAAGGGGAATGTCTGACTACTGAACATTTGTCAAACAATTTAAAATCCCCCAAGTGAAGTTCTATAAATGATAAGTATGATGTATTAGCCTCCTGTCTTCCGAACATTTGCATGTTTTCATCTATGCTAAAACTAGAATCAGAATTTAACAATAGCAAAGTAATTTGACATTGGACAGACTGGACAGCCAAGAAGGGCTTTTTAGTGTAATTCAGAAGAGATAAGGGCTTTCTGTTTGATACATAAGTGGGTAGGACAGCTGAAGTCTTGTTATTTCACTTCTACTGTTAAATTATACTTTGTAATATGGAAGGAAATTGAATTAACCTGGATGCAAAATATGAATTGTTATTCTGACATTTCCTATTTAAATGGAAATGCCGGAAATGTCTATGGAAGGTGTAGATGCTACATAGGTGTTTTGAATGGCTAGAATGGAATGAAAAAATAATGGTGGTCTTTGGACAACAACTCTGACTGCATTGCAGTGAGCCGGTGGAAGGAATTTGGTATAAGAGTGTTGTAAAGAAGATACTTGGAGGTCCTTGGGATTGCCCACTGGATGAAGTCAATATTCCCCACTTTTGACAAGGCTGCTTCTTTACTGATTGCTCAGCAGTATCTCTTTGTGGGAGAACGAGGGAAACTGCGTAAAGCACAACTGTTATTCTCTGTTTGCTAGCACAAGACACTACTGTTCTTTGTTATAAGTTTGTTGAAGTAAGCACAAAAGTAGAACAAGGTCGGGCCTACGTGACTGATAACAGGAGGGCAACGTGACCGAAGACAGGGTGCAAGACAGCATGCAGGTGGAGGAACTATTCGCGTGATCAGAAGACTTTATCCAATTAGACTATTGTTTAAGCACGTGAACGGCACATGTTAACCAATCAACAAATGGCTTATGTGTGAGTAGATATTAGAAACATATATAACCGAGTGTTGCGCAGTTAATAAACGGAGAAACCGTTTGATCCACAGTATCTGTGTTGGTCCATTTTCTCCCCAGGGCGAGTCCCTGGCGATGCGTCGTTTTCCCTAGATTGTCGTAGCGGAGAAAGTGCGGCAAGTGGTGACCCCGACGCAGACGCGGGCGCGGAGTGTGCGAGTGTTTTGCCTGGCCAGGCGATTGGAAGGTGGCCCTCGGGGTGATCCTGCCGGTGACGATGGCATCCATCGGAATAATTATTAAGGTACTAAAGCCGGTAGGCAGGGAGGTGGACTGTGGAGTGCATACGGCTCCAGTCACGAGTCTCATCCAGTGGATGATACAACGGGGCTTCATAGTAAAGCCGGGAGAGATATTTGATGCGTCGCGGCTGCAGGCTGCGCGCGAGGAGTTGGTGGAGGAGTGTTTGAGTGGGAAGAAAGGAGCTGCGGATAAGCTCGCAGCTCTTGGTTCAGTGTTGACCGTATTGAGGAAGGGGAGAGAGGCAAAGGCTACAGTGGTGTTGCGCGGAGAGGCGCGTAGAGAGGTGGTTGATTTGTTAGAGGTACAGGCTGACAGAGTAAAGAAGCTACAGGAGTCGGAGGTGAGGAGATGTTAGGAAAACAAGTAGAGAGAGTGGAAGGAGCAGGGGATGCTCCAGACGCCTTGGCGTTTCCAGTCTCTCGCGGGCAATTAGAGGATTTTTTTGGGGGTATCCACCCCTTCCCCCGCCAAGATTGTTTTCACATGAGTCAGAGGAGCCCTCTAAGTATGTCCCGCCAGCGAGTAGTACGACCACAGGTCCTACTGCACCCCCGGTGTCTATGATAGAGGTACATTCGGATGAAAAAGACCGTTGCATTAGAAAGAAATTGCAAGCAGAAGCAGTTCCATTGCCGGACTCGGATGAGGAGAGTCCACTGAATGCAAAACAGAATCAGATCACTGAGGTAACGGAGGTTTTGACGAAATTTAAAAATTTAGCGGCGACTATTGAACAGACAGTACAGCATCCTCAAAGTGTTGTAGGTCGTGCGGCACAGCCTCCGGTGTTTACGGATTGGAAGTTAATAGCAAAAAATTGTGTTCTAGAAGGTGTGGATTTCAAACCTTCAGATGAAGGGGGAGTATTAGCGTGTCCGTTTTTAATCACTCAAGATGGACCTAGATGGCAACCACTAGATTACAAATTAGTGAAGGAATGGCAAACGAGCTGTAGAGATGATGGACTGCAAGGCCCAAGGACGCGAGCTCTGTTAGATGTGATTTATGCTCAGCCGTTACTGCCCTTTGATTTGAGACAGCTGGCGCGTGCAGCACTTACGGCACCTTTGATGTGCCTCTGGGAGCAGGCGTTTAAAGAGGAAGCAGAAGCGGTTGTTTTGGACGCTCTTACTCCAGGACACGATTTAGTAGGGGTCTCTATGGTGCAGTTAACGGGGACCGGAGATCATGAATCCCCTCAAAATCAGGCCAGTTTGCGAGGTTGGGTGATAGCGGCTTCTTCAAAGTGTGCTAGAAATGCATTTATGAAGGTCAGTAAGTTTGAAAAGAAGAGAGTCCCGTATACAAAGGTTATTCAGAGACTTAATGAACCATATCAGGATTTCTTAGAGCGTTTGCAAAAGGCGGTGGAGGTAGCAGACATACCGGACGAGGTTAAGCCAGTTCTTGCGAAAGAATTAGCTCGTACACAAGCAAATGACCAGACAAGGCAAATTTTATCGCAATTGCCAGCAAAAGCTTCAGTAGCAGATATGATTAAACGAGTGTTAGAAACAGAAGCTCAAACCGCAGCGGCACCTGTGGTTGCAGCAGTTACAGCTGTACTTTGCAATCGCACAAATAACAACCCGAGGAGAAACATTTCTTGCTTTGGTTGTGGGGGAAGCAGTCACGTTAGAAGCCAGCATCCTTCAGTGTCTAGAGCCAATCTGGGCAGGACGCCAAATTCAGACCAAAAAGGGAGTTGTTTCCGCTGTGGGAAGTTAGGGCATCTTGCAAAGCAATGTCGCATGACACGGGCCGGGGAACATCAGGGAAACTACAGGGGCGGTCCCAGCACGGGGCGGGCGGGGCTGCCGGAGAACAATCCGTCCTGTCAAGTATATCCTGTAGAACGTCGAGAATCACCGACGATTGGACAGCAAAAGGACGAGCCCCTGCCCTGGAAGATGACCACCGATGGGCTTTAAAGACTACCACAGGAGTGTGGGTAGAGCAACCAACAACGGTAACATTGAAGAGAGGAGGATCGGGAAAGAGTACGGGTGGAATTTTAGTGGGTGATGGGGCTCACAAATGGGGAGTCGATATTATTCCGGGAGTGTGCACTGAAACAAATGATGCTATACAAGCCACTATAGTTCCCCTCACTGAAATACCAATGTATATTCCTGAAGATACCCCTATGGCCCATTTGGTGTTAGATATGTCAAGGCGACCTACTATTGAATGTACAATGCAACCAGTGTGTGAGCGATGGGGACAGACCATATGTCAAATTAGAGCCCTTTTAGACTCTGGGGCCGATGTTACAGTAATCCCACAAGAAGTTTGGCCAGTGTCATGGCCTCTGGAAGAGACCAGCATCTCAGTAACAGGGGTTGGAGGAAGTCGAGGTACCCAAAAAAGCCTTTTGCCAATTCAAATTCAAATAAAAGGAGAGAACCAATTGACTGTTATCAAACCTTTTATCTTAAAAGGACTTCCTTTACCCCTGTTAGGGAGAGACGCTATGCAAGGCTTGTCGCTGCGCATAGTTTCCGACTCACAGTTGCACACAGATCCACATTTTTTTATAGGGGCCGCTGGCCAATGCCCACTGGCCATAGCCATGAAGTGGAAAACTCAACAACCGGTGTGGGTTGACCAGTGGCCCCTTCCCCAAGAAAAATTGTCTCAGCTACAGCTATTAGTACAGCGTGAAGTAGAAAAGGGACATTTAGTCCCAACCACCAGTCCGTGGAATTGCCCTGTGTTTGTCATCCAAAAGAAGTCAGGTGCCTGGCGTCTTCTACATGATCTCAGAGCGGTCAATGCCATTCTTGAAGACATGGGACCTTTACAACCAGGTTTACCTTGGCCATCCATGTTACCCCAAAACTGGCCTGTTGTAGTGATTGATATAAAAGACTGTTTCTTTTCTATTCCACTCCATCCAGACGATCAACCCAAGTTCGCAATGACGATCCCGACGATCAACAATCAAGAACCAGTGCAACGTTACCATTGGACGGTGTTACCACAGGGGATGAAAAATTCCCCAACTCTGTGTCAGTGGTTTGTTTCTCGTGCGTTGCGTCGGTTTCGGGATACACATCAAAATTGGGTTCTCTATCATTATATGGATGATATTTTGCTATGCGGGGAGGGAGACATTAACACAACTTTAAAACACTTAGTTCAAACTCTTAAAGAACATGGTCTAGAAATAGCACCTTAAAAAGTACAAACAACTGTTCCAGTGAAATATTTGGGAACACTCATTCAGAAAAGGGCAGTCCAGCCTCAAAAACTACAAATTGAACACCAAGTGTCGACCTTACACGACCTACAGGTGTTGGTTGGTAACCTACAGTGGTTAAGACAATTTATTCCCATAACACACAAGGAGTTACAACCCTTGTTAGCAGATTTAGCAGGAACCCCAGATGTCGCAGCTCCTCGCACATTGACAGACACACAAAAGGCTGTGTTACAACAGATAACTACTAAACTAGCTCACAAGAGTCTCAACCATTATACCCCAGAAATCCCATTAGAATTGCATGTAACTATGCAACGAGAAGGAGCAAATGGTCTAATATATCAATTCATTGATTCACGGGTATGTCCTTTGTTATGGCTGTATACCAGTTATCCCAAACAAGCTGCACCACAATTTTTAGTAGCATTGGCAGATGCAATCTCTCGAGGACGACGACGAATGCAGCAGTTATCAGGAAGAGATCCTAAATTTATTTCAACATCTGTTAGTCCCTGTAATTTTGAACAATTACTAATGTTTGATATGTGTTTACAAGCAGCCTTAGCAGATTTTATGGGGCAAATTATCCCGGCTAGGGGTGACCCTCTCATTAAGAGTCTATTATCATCAACCTTCAAACCACAAACACCCATTTCAGAGAAACCCCTCCAAGGCCTCACTGTGTTTACAGATGCCTCTGGAACGACTCAACAGGCAGCTATAGCCTGGTTTTTGGACAATCAATGGCATACCAGAGCTTGGAAAAGCCAAGGATCTGTTCAAATTTTAGAATTACATGCTGTGTTAACTGCTTTAACGACTTGGCCTACCATCCCTCTAAATATTGTAACAGAGAGCGAATATGTGTATAACTTAACACAACGATGTAAACAAAGTTTACCGGGAGGGACTGAACCTGCTCGAGAGCTGTTATCCATATTAGAGAAAAGACAAGAACTTGTATTTTTTGCACATATTAACAGTCATACACAAATACCGGGCGCTTTAACAGGGGGAAATGCTCATGCAGACAAAGCAGCAGGAACCCTCATTCAGACAGTAGGTGTTCCCATTTTACAACAAGCCAAACTTTCTCATGAATTTTTTCATCAGGGAGCTAAAGCACTAGCAAGACAATTCCGACTACCCCTGTCTGATGCTCGAGCAGTGGTTGCTTCTTGCCCACACTGTTGTCAAACTAACTCTTGGACATGGGGAATTAACCCCTGCGGTCTATGACCGAATCAAATTTGGCAAACAGACATCACAGTCTATGAACCTTTCAAACCCCGGAAGTATTTACATGTTACTATAGATCCTTGCAGCGGCTATATCTGCCCTACTGCCGAAACTAAAAGTAACGCCACCGCCACCATACGACATTTTTGTCACGCCATCAGTATATTAGGGGTTCCACAAGAAATAAAACCCGATAATGGCCCCAATTATATTAGTTCTCGAGTTCGCAAATTTTTAAATAAGTGGGGCATCTCACATATAACTGGAATACCCTACAATTCTACAGGACAAGCAATCGTTGAATGGGCCCATCAAACCCTAAAGATGCAGTTAGACCGTCTTAGGGAGGGGGAGAAGGTACCTGTAAGCTATCAAAATGAACTGTTAGCGAAGGCCTGTGTGGTAATAAATCATATGCCACGAGGCAACTCAGATCCATCTCAGCATCACACCGCGGCACGGCGACATTTTTCTACCGCATTGCTATCTGACCGTACGCTGGGAGCACCAGTTCAGTATCAAGATCCAATCACAATGGAATGGCAAGGGCCGGTACCCATTTTACAATGGGGGCAAGGATACGCCTGTATCCAAACAGACTCAGGACCCAGATGGGTACCGGCCAAATGGATCCGACCAGATGTACAAGGAACCAATAAGGATTAACAGCCTACAAAGTGATACCCCCAAAACTGCGAGGAGGACTCTGTTCCATAGGACGATTGAGAGCCTGGGCACCTACAGAAGCACAATTAATCAATGTGACGCGTCGAGAAAAAAGAACTGTACAGGTAACGAAATTGGACAGCTCTTGTACCCCAACGTCCGTTTACCCACTGATTTTTTATACTTGACACTCTCATCAGTTACTCCAGTAGGACCTTGGATAAACAGAATGAATATTCAAGCTTTAGCCTGTTTGGTTTTAAAACAAGGAAATGCCACTGCTCGAGCCATCGACGCATTAACAGCGCTTACAAGCACTGCTTCCACCCATAGATTTTCTGCTGTCTCAATTTGAGGTAGGATGCAAACAAAACAACACCCTTTTTCCAGAATTTTGTTGTTTAGACTTTACAAACAACACCGAGACACTGAAAACAATCAGGCCACAAGCCGAGAATATTCGACAACTCCAAGATGCCGTAAAAGTGGTAGGGATTTCAGGTATTCCTGAGGATTGATTTGGCTGGTTGAAAAAATGGGGTTTCTCCATCATTGGAGGTCTGTGTGTTTTGGCCATTGTCTGTATGATCATTCCTTGTGCTTTGGCGCTTTTGAAAAGTATGTTAGATAGAATAGTTAAACAAACTATGCACGCTTATGTATTGTACTCACCTATTGCAAGTGAAACTGTTTAGATGAGCTTAGGGAGGGGGAATTGTGGGAGAACTTGTGAGAGAACGAGGGAAACTGCGCAAGGCACAACTGTTATTCTCTGTTTGCTAGAACAAGACACTACTGTTCTTTGTTATAAGTTTGTTGAAGTAAGCACAAAAAGTAGAACAAGGTCGGGCCTACGTGACTGATAACAGGAGGGCAACGTGACCGAAGACAGGGTGCAAGACAGCATGCAGGTGGAGGAACTATTCGTGTGATCAGAAGACTTTATCCAATTAGACTATTGTTTAAGCGCGTGAACGGCACATGTTAACCAATCAACAAATGGCTTATGTGTGAGTAGATACTAGAAACATATATAACCGAGTGTTGCGCAGTTAATAGACGGAGAAACCGTTTGATCCACAGTATCTGTGTTGGTCTGTTTTCTCCCCAGGGCGAGTCCCTGGCGATGCGTCGTTTTCCCTAGATTGTCGTAGCGGAGAAAGTGCAGCACTCTTGGATGTACTGGAGGAGGGTTACCTGCCATGTGGCAGGAAAAAAGCATTAGCCAGGAGGCTCCATAGTCTAACACTTAACTTTTTGAGGCCTGGTATTTCCACGTTCAGAAACACCTACCTCTGTGACCACCATAACTGAATTACTGTCTCCAGGAGGTCAAATTGATTCAACCAGTTCAACTTATTCAAAGGCTGAGGAAAAAGAGACAACTTAACTCAGAGTTCTACTTTAAATACCTCTCAGCTGCCCCTTAGTGAGTGAGCCTTCCCTTAAAAAAGCAGAAGGAAGACTTCTAAATTAAGATATTTTACTGCATTATTAGGTATAAATGTATTTTGAAAGCACTGGGAACTAAGAACACACATGATAGAAAAGAATTATCACCCAGACAGAGTAACTAAATCTAAGGGAAGTAACTCTTTGGAAGCAGACAAACCTTGATATATACTGCTCACTTTTATTGTTTTTAGCTGTCTGTCTCTAAACCAGGTTTTTCTAAATAAAAAAGATTTACTGTATTCAGAGTAGAGCCTGGAATTACTTAAAATCAGCTGTTCTACACAGTGCTGTGTAGCATGAGAGACACAGCTTTATGAGGCATTTAAATAAGTATGTTTTCAGGTTGACTTCCTAAAATTAAAATGACTAGTGGGATTGTTCTGTATGGTAATGATGTCTTAGGTACACTGTTTGATAATACAAATATATACGTTATTTAACACCTTACCAATGTTGTATTTTATTTAGCATGCTCTTAGGCCAAATAAACAAGCTCTGTCAAAAGATTCCTCGGGGTAAGAGCTAGCCCAAGGTCCTGGCTGTACTTCCCTGGAATCATAGAATCACAGCTGGAAGGGACCCATAAGGATCATCAAGTCCAACTCCCTGCTCCTTGCAGGACTGCCTAGTTAGTATTTACTTGTGGAAACAGGAATAAAACTGTTGGAATGGGATCGCTCTGAGGTCTCTGGCTCAAATTTTCTCTTGAAATGAAAGAGCAGGATTACTGATGACTTCACTGGTGTAACATGGTGGCTTGTTTATTTACAGTCTACTGAGGCCCTGGTGCAATAGTGAAAAGGTACTGTGAAGTGTGCAAGTGCATAAAATGGAGGGGAAGTACAGTGATTGCATTTTCTTTTCCTCTGTGTATTTCTACTCAAAGTATTATGGAAATGCACACTGCTTCTTTTTTGTTTTCTTATGGTTTCCCTCCTCTCTTTACTTCATCATAGTCTGAAATAAACCATCCAGGCTGAAAGAGGACGTCTGCCATTTGTATGCAGTGAACAAAATAGCTCTGTCATTGAGTCAGTGGGTTATGCTTTCGGTATAACCTGATTTGGGGAGGAGGCCAAGGAAAGTGTGGGCTAGCAGGGCCCAGTCAAGGCAGGTGAGAAGTTCCAGCTCAAAGCCTAAGCAGAGCATGGGGGTGAAGGAGTGGGGAGACTGGAGACGTAGCTCCAGGGAAAGGGTAAGTGTCGTGTGGAGCTGGCTGCTGGAGGTGGACCAAGCTCAGAGCGTTAGGAACCTGCTGCAATTTGTGTTTAAGAGCAGCAGACTGGGTGTCCTGTAGCCTAGCCATACCACCTTCATCCCCACCTGATGGACGGTGGTTGTGGCCTGCATGGTGATGTACATTCAGTACTTTTGTTTTTTGGGATTCAGTGATGTGCCCCACGCATAGCTGTTCAGAAGGATGCTGCGGTTCCCAGTGTGACCTGTGTGGGGACACAGTCGTACAAGCATGTTCTTTGGGAGATAGTGCCCATGGGAGGACAGCAAAACAGATAGGTTATAACTGTCAACTTTATAAGAGCTGTACACATTGTCCTCTTATCCTGGCAATATAATAGAGCATCCACTGTTTGGATGTACGTAGGCTCTGCTAAGTGGTTGTTGGCTACTTGATCAGGATAATCCATACATGAAATATTTATCAGTGTCCGTGTAGTGTTGGGTCTGATGATGGTCTTGTTGAACACACCACTGATTGCAATAGACGGGTTGGCATTCTGTGACATTCTCCTCATAGAAAAGTTCAGGTCATGAACAACATACTCTCAAATCTTTATTTGCATCCAGTAAAATTGTGTTAAATCTCTTCAGGCTTGGTAAGAGGCAAAGATTTCAAGTTGGTTACTAGTATTTCAGAAAACATGCTGTTGTCTCCAGCCATAAATAATATGATGATAAACTGTTTGATCAAAACATTTTGAAGTGGAATCAGCCACCAAATCCTAGGACAATACTGAACATAAGGTCCACACTTCAGATAAAAAACTCTTCCCTCTTATGAGTTTGAATCACTATCTTGAATTTATTCAGAGCCAATCCTTTCATTTTTAAATACTGCTATTAAGATAATTACTAGAAGTGTACAGTTAAACTGATATGTAGATCTTCGTGTATTTATTTTTCGTATTTGTGAGAGAGAATAACTCCTGAATATTCATTTATCTGATGACTATTCACCTCCTTATATTTTCTTTGCTATCCAAAACAAAAAGCAAAGAACCCTTCATAAAACTAACAGAAATTCAAATGATCATGTTTCATTAGAATCATGTTATCTTGCTAGAAATACAAAATTAAGATTTTTTTGGTACAAATTAATTATTTACATTTTACCTTGATTGTCATTATTTTTCTGTTGCTTTTCTTGATTATGATATGCCTCATTCATTACTCTTATTCAACAGTGAACAGTGTTTCAGCCCAAGCCCCCAAGCATGGATCAAACATATTACAGTACTTCAGCAATGCTGTTGTTTGGGTGAGTTATACTTCTGCTTTTCCTCCATGGAATATGTAATTTCTCAAACTCCCTTGATGGCCTCTCTCCTTGGAGAGAAAAAGCGGTTCATCATATGTACCCCAGCTGTCTTTTGTCCTTGGTGAGGACTCTGAAGCTTCCAGGGAGTGTGTAGGTATGAAACAACTGAACTACAGATTTAGTGAGAGCATTATTTGCTCATTATATGCTCTGTAAATATGAGCATTTCTGAATTGAAAGACCTTCACTTTTGGCTGAATTAAATTGTTTTTCAGACATTTGTGTGTTTGGCCAGACTCAGCTATTTCAGCAGTTTGGTAGCTTTTTTAATCCCTATAATCTGCCAGTTAGTGGTAGTGGGACAATATGCTAGTCATTGTGGGTAATATCCAAGAGCCACTTTGATAAACGAAGCAATGCCTGAGTGCAGAGAACCAAGATCTGCACCTGAAGACAGGAGCAGATTACATTTCTCTGATTTTAGAAGAATGAGGAGCAGCTTTCCACCAAGAGAGAAAAAAGACTGGCAACAGTCTGTGTGGTGCTCCTCAGCAGAGTTAAGGGCTAAGCAGGGTGACTGATGCCTTCTGTACTGCCTGTCTTGTCAGGATAGCAGCAACCACAGTATTACAGATCCTTCCAAACTGCTCTGTGGAGTAGTCAAATGACGTACCATTTTATGGTAGCTTTTTTTTTTTTATTTCTAACATAATTTGCATCTAAGATTTGACCACACTTTGATTAAGGGCCAGATCCTGCTCCTTGAGAATACTGGCAAATAGAAATTTTCATTATGGCTCAGCAATGGTGTGCACATTCATGTGGGTGTGCAGGAAGGTGGTAACTGAGGTTTCCTTGGCATCATGTTTTCTTTCCAGTCCATGAGACTACTCATGGAGTTGCTTCTCTCCTCAACCTTTTCTTTTTTCATCTTAAGCAGAACATTTGTATATATATTTTTTCCATGCCAGAGTGGATTTTCATTTATACAGAGAGTGCAAGATATTTCACATTAAAATAGACCGGAAAGGTTTCTAGAAATAAGAGCTTTGCAAGCAGGTTGCTATTTTACAGACTTTGCAGTGTTTGGTATTAAATATTTTGTTCAAAACAAAAGGAAAGGAAAAATCCTCAACCGGACATTATTGCTATTAATATTTTGCCCTGTTGAGGCCTGCTACTATGTGACTAGAGTAACTTATTTTTAAGAATGCCTCAGTGAATTAGGGGCCTACAAGCCATTTACTGCAGTGATGTAGACATGTAGGAGCTTTGATGCTGATGGTTCAGTGAAGATGGATCTGAGCCTTCTGAATCTTCCGGTTCTTGAACATTTTTGCCTGATTTGATTTATCATGCTGTTAAAAATTACAAATAGATCTGATCTAAAACCCTACCTCTCCAGGCATTCTTAAATTTGGAGGTGTTTTAAATGCTGACAAGGTTCCAACATGCTTTATGAGAAGCTGCACACAAATCTTGAGTATAAATAACAGATATTCCAAAAGGGAGTAAGATTTTTGCAGCATTACTACATTGTCTCTGAAGTAGTTTACACATTGGAATAATAGTTTTAGTGTTGAAAATAGTGTTGGCTCTGCTTTATGCCTTAGCCAGAAAACCACAATACCAGAAGTGTAGGACATTAATAACCTCATTGTATACTGATGTTAGAGATAATATTGCAGTTCATCGTTGTTTGCTATTGTAAAAGTTTTGCTGGGCTTTTAGCTGTATCTGTTCTTCCATACCCCTGAGGACACTTACTCTTAAGATGGATTTGGGATGTTTTCTTCCAAGTACAAAATTGTACAAGAAAAACAAACATTCAATATTCAAAAGACAGACATATAGAGACAAGAAACTGAAAAACATTCTCCTAACAGTAATAATTCCTTGGGAAGATAGATGCAGTGTAAATAGTATTGTGTATTATGCATTTTGTCTAATATACTGCTCAATAACGAGGTAGGAAATCGATAGGGTGTTTCATTATGCCATTTTAGGAACAAACTTAAGCATATGTCCTAGTCAGCTCGTTATCTGTAAGACCTTACACTTCAAGGCATATCCACTCGTATGCATTCCTCATAAGGTCACTAAAAGCTGTAGATGCTGCAGACGTCCTTGGACAGGTTTGAGCACCTCTGAATATGGGGGTCATGAGCCACAGGAGAAAATCTCTATGTCTCTAAATCATCTGTGCTCACAATGGCTTTCATGCATTTTCAAATAGCTCTTTGCTGTAGAGCCCTGATTTTCCCCTTGCTTTTGTAACCGCTCTGGTGTTACCCCTGAACCTTTCCTAAAGTCTAATGTCATGGTTTTTTCACCTTATTCTTGGTTCTTTGACTTGCTAGTTAACTTTATTAGGTGCAGGCTAATTAAACGGAAAATGACAAATAGTTTGATATCATTACCTAACACAGTGAAATGTACTAAGTGGGAGAGAAATGGGAGGAAGATCGTCATAGATCAGTTTGAATTTTCTTGCTAACCCAAGGATGATGAAGCCAGCTAGGGCTCATCTTTTTCTTCCAGAAAAGCAGTAAATTATCTTCTTTTAGTCTTGCATAGTTATTTTCTGTCAATGAATAGTATTCTGCTTTGTCCCTGGTACAGGCTACAAAACATAGCACTTGACTGTGCTCTCCATTCTTAGCTTAATGTATCTGGAATTGCTTGTTAGTAAAAGTTTAAGAATGGGTATTACTGCCATGTCCAGACTATATACAACCTCTGCAAGTACAAGTTTGTACAACCTCTGCCATTGATATTTCCCCCTCTTACTGTGCTTCAAAATATGAATTTTCATGGCTTTGAGATGGAGTCCATAATACATAGGAGCGGGGTAAGGACTCCAGATGCCAAACTACAAAAGACATCTCTCTGCCACCTCTGAGAAGGAAAAAATTTAAAAGGTGTCCTTGTCCTTTTGTATTGCATTGTTTATATGCTCAAAACAACACAATGCTGACTTCAGATGGCTTTCTCCACTTTCTGGTCGCTGCAGACTGCTTTCTTTGCAAGCTTTATATGGAAGATAGTTGCTTCACTGAGCATTTTATGTTCTGCTCCAGGAACCAGTAACCTTTTAGTCAAACAATATTCTGAAGCATAATTTTTAGTTACCCCAGTCAGTTGTTACTGGGTCAAGCACACTGTACTAGGCTAGAGTCAACAGAAGATGCCAGGGCAAGTTTGAGTTCAGCTAATACAAGATTTGTTGCTGTCCCATCCACGCAGGCATTTTCCTTTGTTTAATTTGTGATAGTGCCTGGACTAGATAGTAAAAATACCATTTTTTTCTGTAACAGGATATGAATGACTGGACATGATAAATAATGGAATCTCTTGTAATTGTATCTACATGAATATTTCACATTCTCAGAGCTGTGAATTTATCCCATGTCTGAGAATGCTCTGAAGTATCTGACAGAGCTTGTTTGCTTTTGCTCCATCCCTCTCATACTGATGACACAAGTCTGCGGCTGCTTAAGATCACACCATTTTTCAGAAGTTTGGTGTGCCTACACGTGCATGGAAAACCAAGGAGCAGACTGTGAATCTTCACCCTTTTGTTGCAAAGTCTGTAACAGTGGAAGTGAAAGGAAGCAAGTTAAATTGGTCTTGTCTTTCTCTTTGGAACTCTGCTTTCCTCTTGTACAGTGTAGATACAGGGATTGGCTGCAACAGTCAATACAAGTTTCAAAGAGCTCTCGGAGGCTAAATATGAATGCTAGCTGGCAAGCAACATGCAAGGGATTTCTCAGTGTAGGTGTACTCTGAGAGTGAGAGATACGAGTTCATTAGTACTGTGTATGTTTCAAAACCAAAATAGGTAAAAGTATTTTTTTCAGCAGTTACCTTTTGAGTATATCATATATCAAATGTACGGGTTTGATCATGAAATGACATTTTTTTTCATCGTCTAGGAAGGGGCAAAGGAGAAACAGGAAAATCAAAACAATGGTGTTTGAGAAGGTAGATTTTAATAACTTTTGAGAGTTCATGGGATGTTTTGTGAGAGTTGGATCTAAAGGAAAAAAAGAGGTGAAGATAGCTCACAACTCTTTGATGAAATAATATTAAGGGTACAGTGGAAAGACAAGTGTAGAAAGAAACCAACTTGGCTAAATCATAAGCTCTTCATTGACCTTTAACACAAGGAAGAAGAATACAGATGTTGGAGTGCAGATCAGGTGGCCGGGACAAGTCTCAAAGTGCAACGTGGGTAGGCAGAGAAAAAAATCAGATGGGTCAGTGAACAAAATGAGATGCAGTTAGTGACATTGAAAATAACTGGAAATCACTTGAAAAGAACATCAGTGATAAGACAAAGAACAGGAAAAGTTTGTCCACTATTGACTCTGATGATAAATATGTTAAAAGGTGTTTCTTTTGTATCAGTCTTCACTTAAAGGTCAATGACAATCTTTCACAATTAATACTGATGACAAATGAAGACAATCTGAGCCTTGAGGGAGGTACAGCAGGCCAGACAGTACTTAGATGTATCTGATATTTTAAGATTGACGACAGCTTCTGTCTGTGTTGAACAACTGACCAAAGCTATTTGAGTTATCCTGAAGATTCATGAATAACAGAGGACATACCAGAAGACTGAAATAAAACTAAATGTAGTGCTTCTCTTGTTGGAGGACAAGAAGAGTTGGGGATTTATAGCATAATTTTAATCCCCAGAACAAGCACTGGTTCTGATAAAATTTTGTAAAAACCTAGGCAGTAATGAGATGAGTAAAAGCCTCTCCTCTCTTGCTATCCCCTTGCCTCACTGCAAATGCAAGAAAAATGAGTGTTATTTGAAACATCAAGACAGGATCTGACTCTGCACAAGTCAATACTTAGTCGTAGCCGCCCATGTAATTCAGCTTTCTAGCACTGTTCTCCATATGCATCAGGGAAAGTTCCAGTAGTTACAGATGTAGAAATTACTGGCATATTAGCCAACATGAATACCCAGCTGGCACTTTAAACAACCTTTCTGGACTGTCTTGTGTAGGACCAAGGTATTTCGTTCTCACTGGAGAATTTCTTCCTTTCTTTGATTTTGTGTCTATTTCTTTTTAAGTATTGCCAGCTTAGTTTTAAATGCAGAAAGAGTTTAGCCAGCCACATTCAGTAGCACACATTCAGTTTTCCATGGTGGTGGGTGTCCAAAGAATACGGAAGCATATATAAAGGAGAAATCTGCATTCACGTATTATCTGATACCGAACAGAGGATGTGCCACCAAGCCTATAATCAATGTTTATTAAAGGAAGGAATAAATATTGCATGACCTTCCAGTCCTAGTTATAGCTGTCTCATTCTATTTAATAAGCAGAGGAGGTTTATAGTGTTTGCCCAGCCATTTCCCAAGACACGTTTTTTTACTAGGCTAGTTACAATGTGACTTTATTGCTTCTTGCTGTGTTAAGGTCCTACATTGTCTTGTCTATTCTCTGAGATACATTTGTCAGAAGACCAACTGCTATGAATCAGTGAAACTGTTGCAGGAACATTGATTTACGACAGCTGAATATTGGCTCTTATTCTTCACAAATTGCTGATGTCATTAACTATTTAGAAGCCAAGTTTTAAAAAAATGTATCCAGCACAGACCAGAAAACGGTAATTCCATTTCACAGAAAATGTGAAAAAAATAAATGTTTAGCATGAAATGAAGCTAAGACATATAAATGGAGAGAAGCTGATTATCCTAGGAGAGTGAGTATTCCAAATGGTAAGAATAATGAACAATGCCATGATTTGGTCATCTACCTGAGATTTGAGAGACCTATGTTTTTCAGCCTGTGCTTCAGATCAAGTACAATGGAGACTGGAACCTACTTCCATCCATTCTCACTGAATTGCCTCGCTGCAGAGTTACTTTGTCCTGCTCCACATTCCATCCTGGATCTGATGCATTTTAATTAAAATCAATGTTTCCGGAAATGTCATTTTTGACAATTGTTTTTGACAGAACAGCATTCTTCAGTGGGTAGTAAGTAACTTTGTAAGTGAGAAGTAGTTATCTATACGGTATAGTCATTATTTTTTGTGTGAGATCTAATTGTATCCAGATCACAGCTGGCGTGAGAATGGTTTCTTTTGCACATAATATTCAAAGCAAGCCAGCTTGGTATCACTTCAGAAGAAGAAAGGAAAAATATTTTTAACAATGTGGATCCATGGAACATAGTACAGGCAGTATGCAAATGGTCACGAGGGAGATGGTCTCCTCCTGGGGATTTGAAACTATACAGTTCATTTACGATTTGCTCATATAGTTCTTGATAAATGCATTGAAGTCTCTAAATACTATTATGGACTCATAAAACCTAATTCACATGCAATTTCATTTGCACTGCATTGCAGCAATTGCATAAACCACTTTTGAAAGTCTTCATACTAAGAGCATTCTGGACTGATTGTGATTGTTCAAATCACTTGGCTGAATGGAATGAAAATACACTCACATTTCATGGAAAAAGGGAAAAAAAGAACAAACTTAACCCATATGATGAATAAACAGCCAGCAAAAACTGTACAGTAGAATCCCATTATTAGATGCTATTGAATTTCTAACAAGTCATATACAATTGTTATTGCTAAGCAATAAACGATTAGCAGCAGATCATTTATATGACTATTCAAGTTTGTAGAACTTGTCTTTAAACTGAAGATAGAATAATACTATGGCAATACAGTGGAGAAAGGTCTTGTTTAAACTAAAGATAGAACATTATTGTGGAAATGCAGCCAAGAAAGATTATCATAGTTTACCCTTTTTCTCCTGTATGGCTCTTATCTTCATTCACATTAATTTTCCCACTCTTTTGTCTTTTATTTATTATTTTTGCATTTTTATTACTTATGATTTCTGAGCATGCTGGCTATTTCAGCCAAAGCTGAGCCCTGTGATTTGCACTTAGATGCATGCCTATACAAAATCTGTGCTAATAGAATTTTAAGGCGAATCTGTTCCTTGCTGTTGTGAATCTGAACGAGTGTACCGTGCTGCAGTGCAATGATATTCCTCCTTACAGCAGAGTCAAAGGGGTGCATGTGGCAGTCTTTCAGGTTGGAGAGCTACCATTTTCTCAATATGAGAAGACATCTGTCAAGGTTGATACAGGGACATGGGGATACAGAAAAGGGAACCAACGTCACACACAAACCTGGGACTATGTGACTGTATTCTTTCTATATTAATTTATGTGAAATTGGTACTTCATGATTCATGTGAAGTATGTGGCGAGAGAGTGGGTGTTCTCTCCAAGTATGAATTTGAGGCTATGGGCAGGAAGGGCTGAATTTACCCATAAAGAAAAACATGGAAATAAGTTTAATTCTAATTAAAATTATTTTATGTGCACATTTATACACATTTAAAAATAAGTTATTTTTAGCTTTTGCATCAGGTATCAGAATTCTCTGTAGTAGCTGGAAGTTGTTGCTTGAGCAATTTAGTAATCTGAGACTTTTCAAGACTGCTAGGGTGTGGTTTCTACCTCCTCTAGCTTTAACTGAAAAATGAGATTGGAAGGGTATGAGTTTTAGAGTTTTCCAGCAGTTGTTTTTTATGTATATATTTATATAACATATATTTATATGTATTTATGTAAAATTTTCGTATTTATATAATAGTTATGTTTATATAATAATTACATGTATATAAATATACTCTCATGTTTTATACATCAGAAGTATCCCCAGGTTTCAGCAGTTTGCTCAAACGGTCATGCACTCTGATCATGAACAGATTATTGTTTGAGAACACAGGGTTAACCTTACTGGAGTGAATCAACAATTTATTAAAATGAAAATTACAAAAATTATTTGTATCTCTACCTCTCTAGAGGGACTTTGTCCTTCCTATTATTTGCTGACAATGCGGTGCTTTTCACAAGAGCATGAGGTAGTTCTTTCTCCCTACAAACAGATAATCATCAGTTATCTTTTCTCCACTACAGATTCAGAGAACAAGTAATGATATGGTATGAATATCCACATAGGCAAACTAGCTTATGCCTTGAAAAGTGTTTTTAGATGGAACTCAGTGATTGTTCTGTGATAGAGTTGGTTAAACTCATGTAAATCTGGTTTGTGGTAGTATATTTTTGCTCCAAAGCAAAGAAGGATCATTCACACAAAATCACCAAAACCCCCTGTTAGACTCCAGTCTCTTACCCAGATATCATGATTAATTTTAAAAGGTTTGATTATATCTTTGTGCACTGAACGCTTTTCATCTGCCACTGAAATGTAAAGCAAGATTTGTATCCTTCCTGCTTTCATATGAATGCAGATCTTTGCCTAGCCTAGTTTAATAAATCTAGCTGTGTAAAGAAGTTTTCAAGGACAAAATAAATCTTTCTAGTTTGTGTCTCAACTCAGTAATATTATTCCTTCTTTTTTGCAAGTGAAGCTAATGGTAACTTGAAAATTTATACGGTGCATTTCTTTGGTAGGTGAGAAGATGCCATTTGGATACCAGAGAAGTGAATGACAACGGGAAGGAGGCATCTGATGTTCTCTAATGGCTGTGATTTGTGGGCACTTTTCACGGGACTGCTGTTGTGCAGAAATGGGAATGCGTTCCTATTTACCTGTAATGAGAGGTAAGTGGAACTTGCTTTCTCAATCTCTTATCGAAAGAGGGAAGCTGCTTAGTTTATCACTCCTGATCTAAAGTACCAGGCTTTGCTTCTTGTATTCATTTCTCATTTGCTTTTCAGTTCATTCACTATCAAGATGAAAGTCAGGATTAGAGAAAATGCAGACCTGTCCTTTTCACAGGTTTCCAATTGTTTTAAATCTGCTGCATTGCCACGCGCTTTCAGTCTTTCTTTCCTGGAGAAGTTATAGATTGGTTCCTATCTAGTTAAATAATAAAGAAAAGCATCTCTGTTTTTGGTTGGTTGGTTTGGGTTTTTAAATAAAGATATTACAAATTGGGGTATTTAGCAGAAAAATCAGTGTCATACAGAAGACACCTCCCTTTCTTAGCTAATAATAAAATGCTTCTGAATCTTATGTTGCTGGTACATCTTTTAGGGTTGAATGTGGAACCAATACGTTAGTTAGCAAGAACTTACATACATGCACACACCAGACTTCATTTGAAATAAAATGAGAGGATGAAGGTGGAGAAGTTGGGAATCATGTAGATAAGGGGTTCATAGCTGGGCCTTTTTGATGAGGGGAATGAGCTCTGATTTGTTTGAATGTTGAAGGTTTAGTTTATTTGCCCAATAAAATGGTGATGGTATTATGGGGGTAGTTAGAGACCCCTTACTGAGATCAGAGTGCTGTTTTGTTAAGTTCTCTAAAAACACATGGAAGACAGGTCATGAATGGTCTAGGGAGCTCACAGAAATACTATGAAGACAGTCTGTGTTACTTCAGAGGTCAGGAAAGAAACAGAGACCTGAATAATATGCGGAGTTCATATTCTGAATTAGTTAGCTTGTATGAGATTCAACGAAAAATAAACAATCAATGAGCAGACAAAGGACAATTGTTTTAAAAAGATTTAAAATGGATCAGAAAGTGACAACAAATCTCTTAAGACCATGAAAAGAGAGCTGGAGAAAAAGAAAAGAACCTTGTTAACTCAAACTCTGTCTTTAGCCATAATTGCAAATACCTGAGCCTTTCTCTTTTCCCCACCACTTCTCTGCCCTTGTGATAGTGGTGACCATGTTAGTCTAAAGACCTCCATTGAAAACCAGGTTTTGGCAATAAAGACGGAGGATTGTTTCAGTCTCTTAAGAGAAGACACAAGCTAGAAACAGAGAGTTCCTGACAAAACTCCCACTGGGGCAGTTTCTATTCTCATTGCTGTTTGTTTTATTTCTTCACCTGGGAGGAATGACTGGAGAAATGAAAAAATGACAAATTTGCTGCCATTGAAAAGGATGACAATATGTATTACAGTGCTGACTATCCTCACATGCTATTCAGTGTATATTGTTATTTTGCCTCATTTCAACATTAATACTGTACTGTGCTGTAGATTGCAGACCACAATGGGACACTTTGTGAGTAATTTTGAAAGCCAAATGTTTTCTTGGAGACATAGATCTATCTTACAAGTATCTGCATCATGCTGCTCTGTAGGAGTGATTTTCTCAAAGAGGTTGAATCAAGCCAGCACACTGTCTACCAACACTTTGAAATGTTATTGAGCCATACAAAAGTAGTGGAAGATGAATTGCCAGTGATGAGATGAAGAAGAAAGCAGTATTCAATAAAGTAAAGCTGGTTTACCATCATTGTAAGTGTAATCTGGAACACAAACCAATTTGGCTGATCCTCAGCACCTTTTTTTATAAGGATACCTAGCCAGCTCTTTAAGCAGGTGAATCACAGCATAGTTCTTTCCAGAATTCCAGGAATTCTGTAGCTAGAGATCTACAAAATCGTTAGTGGTATGGAAAAAATAACTAGAGAACAAACTATTAACCATTTTTTCCACTATAAAAATTCAAGACGTGACTGAAAGTATCACACTGCCTGTTTGAAATCCAAAAACCAAAGTGGCTCTTTAGCACCATGACATGTAGTTACACTATGGAACTTCTTGCCACAGGATGTTGTGGATGCTAAGAGTTTACTTGGTTTTAAAGACCAAATGGACAAGTTTGCAGAACTATCTGTGCACGTCTATTAAATACGAAGACTCCACTCTGACTCTGGAAATCACTGATTCCCCAATTATTTAAGGCTAGGAGACATAGCTGCCCTGTTCTCTCTTGTGTCACAGATACAACATCATTAGATGCAGAGTACTAGACTGGGTGGACCTGTGTTCTGACACAGGACAATGCGGCGATACTAATGTTGGCTAATCCTGGATTTCTGCTTGATACTATGTACTAGATGTATCCTGTTCCTTTTTGTTTCTTTCTGTTTCTCTATTTGACAAGTAGCCACGTACCAGCACTGGGTCCATTTTGGGAATATTGTCTACCAGTCTAGGGCAGATAAGTCAGTGTCTTTCTTGCTGTACAATTCTAATTTTAAAATTGTAGTTTTCAAAAATATCAGTTATTACATGACCTCAATTATTGGATATCCAAAACTTGACAGCAGATCTATGTCAAATTACTGTCTAAGGGTAGTAGGTAGAACATAAGAAACTCTTCTACTAATCGTGAGCCAAAGCCCAAGTCTTTCTTTTGGCTGACTTTAGTTCTGTATTAGGACATTTCTGGATTTTGCTTTACAGGTTTATCCCAGTTTGCCAACTAAGAGTGTAATTTACTGCAGTACTAATCCTGCTATCACTACTTCTGGAACAACTCTGTTCTTGAAATCATTCAGAGTATAATTCCATTGTGTGGTAAGTACATTTTAGTTACTGTGTATCATACTGCACCAAAGAAAGATACAAAAGTGCTTTTGAAATGTAGCATACATAAAATGGAGAACATAAAACTATTATTGATCATGTTTTCTTTGTAAGCTACACAGTATGTTTGATATACTTAATTCTGTACTCTACGTATAAAGGCATGCAAGTAAACCAGATGCTGACTTCTGTATCTATAACCTGATCCAACACCTATTGGAATGAGAAGAAGGTTAGTTTTCAGTGCTGCTTTGTTGTAACGTTGGCCTGAGTTTTACATTCTATCAGTCTTAAAGGAGAAAGACTGGATGCCACAGTGGGGTGTATGCACTTGATTACCTGCTCCCTCAACGTTCCTTCACTAGCTATGGCTCCCTGACTGCAGACGCAAGACCAGAACACAAGACCAGATCTCTGTTCTCCTGCTTATGCTGCATGCAGTATGATATCATCCACCTTTTATCACTCTAAACTTATTTTCTTCTTCTGAGTCAGAAACTTCAAAGTGTTTAGATTCAACTATCCTTTCCTTTTATTTCGCTTTGGATTTTTTATTTTAGTATTCTACACATTGTGCTTTATAGATATGACCTGCTTTCAAAGTTGTTGTCTTAATAGCATGTTTTGGCCTAGCTGCTTCTGTTCCCCAGGAAGTTCTGACTTCCATACTGATTCTGAATGATTTTTTTTCTCTTTGATATTCTGGAATTTCCTAGGAAAAAATACTTCCATATTTTCCAGTTTAAGCACATCAGTACAGTGTCATATCCTAAGGCTGGGACATCAGGGGCAGCTGAAGTGCAGCTGTATCTGCTGAGTGGTAGCAGCACTGCAGTGGTGTGAGGACTGCTGAAAAACCTGACTCACTGTTAGGAAGGTAATGGGTTGGGGTGGCTGCAGGAGCCAATGCCATCATATTGCCTTGGGTCCTCACTGCACACCTCTGCTGGCCCAGCTGACTGCAAAATGGTTTCCAAGGACACCGGGGTTGTATGCTGATGAAAAGCTGCTTCTGGAGTTCCCCCCTCAGGAATTTGCTGAGGCTTGGCCTTGAGGATCTTCGCTAGTTGAAGAGTTTGATTAGTGGCCCGTAGTATTACAAAGGTTGTTTACCTCTCATTGAAACAGATTCTTTCTTTTGTACCTTATGTCTGAGTTCAGAACAAGGATTCGGAAGGTTCCTTCTTTGGGGCCATTGCTGATCCTCTAGAAGTGAAGTTGTCCCAGGTGATCTCCCCCATCACCATCCTGGCTTCCCTTTTTTTTCTGTATAGGCCCTGGGAGGAGAAAAAATTATTCTTGAATATTCTCAGTGAGGAATAAACAGGAAGAGACAATAACCTCTAATAGTTTATAAAGGTTCATATAATAAAAGCATTAAAGAACAATGAAAGAAATGTCTGCCTTGACAGAGAACTACCTAGTGGTACAGTTTTCCATTAGTTAACAGCTCCTAACACTAACAGCCTTAAATCAGCTTTTAAAGTAGCAAACAGTTGAGTGCATTTTAAAGTTGAACTTCTATCACTGGGTCTTGGCTCTACTCCCAGCAAAGAAACACACAAAATAACTTGTTTATGGGGTCTGAAAAAATTCAGGTTTGCTTTCTCATGCTTGATTTCTACTTGGGGAAAAATAATAATTCCTCAAGCCATCAGTTTCATTCTGAGATTAAATGGAATAAAGAGCCTGAGGAATCCAAATAAACATGCCCAGAATTGCACATTGATGCAGAGGGGCTGCTACCTGGTGAGGGGACAGGACTGCCAACTTCCTTTGGCTTCCTCTAACTCTCCCATCAGTCACTTGTGGCTGTATGCATGTCAGAAAGCACTTGACTCTGAGTCCTCTCTGGGCCTGATGGGACTCTTCTGTGGCCTTGCTGTTCCTTGTTTTCTTCAGAGTGCGTAGATACGGGAGGTCTGGGCTGCAGCCCTCAGTGGTGCTTCTAAGCATGAAACTGCGGATCTCTTTTATGTGCCCTGCAAGGTAGCACAAAGGCTGAGGATGGAGGATAGTACAATAGTCTTGGAGGACGGGGTAGGGCACAAGGCCAGCCTGGTGCAATCTTGTCCCTAGTGCCCACTGAGTAGACTAAGGAATGAAGAAATGTACATGCTGTATATATATATCCATGCATCAGTACATGCTGGTGGCCTCCCAGCTGGAAAGCAGCTTGGCAGGAAAGGACCTGGGGGTCCTGGTGGACACCAGGTTGAACATGACCCAGCAATGTGGCCTTGCCACAAAGAAGGTGAATGGTATTCTGGGCTGTATTAGACACAATATTGCCAGCAGGTTGAGGGAGGTGATCCTTCCCCTCTGTTCAGCACTGATGAGGCCACACCTGGAGTGCTGGGTCCAGTGCTGTGCTCTCCAGTACAAGAGAAAGATGAACATACTAGAGAGAGTCCAGTGGAGTGCCATTAAGATGATTAGGAGATCAGAGCATCTCTCCTGTGAGGAAAGGCTGAGAGAGCTGGGGTGGTTCAGCCTGGAGAAGAGATGGCTTGAGGGGATTTTATTAATATATATAAATACCTGAAGGGAGGGCACACAGAGGACAGAGGCAGGCTCTTTCCAGTGGTGCCCAGTGACAGGACCAGTGGCGATGGACACTAACTGAAACACAGGCGGTTCCTCCTGAACATCAGGAAACACTTTTTTTACGGTGGGGGTGACTGAGCACTGGCACTGGTTGCCCAGGGAGGTTGTGGACTCTCTGTCCTTGGAGATAATCAAAAACTATCTGGACATGGACCCTGGCAACTGGCTGTAGGTGGCCCTGCTTGAGCAGGGGGGTTGGACCAAATGACCTCCAGAGGTCACTTCCAACCTCAGCCATTCTGTGATTCTGTGATTTATATAGTAAATAAAACGATCCACGGCTAGTTCTCTGGCTCTCAGGCAAATGGTATGGCATAGGTCATGTCCATATCAGCTAAATTCTCTTCCCCCTCCTGAACAGAGCAGCTTCGTCTGTGCTGGGTACTGGGAGCAATCTCTGGTGTATGCTCCCTTCTGAGAGGTCAGAGTGGCTGCCAGGTGGCCTGGGCCAAAACTATGCCTAGCAGTGTACTAAGGAGCTGGACTGTATCAATGACTGTGGGACTGTGCTTGAGCCTATGGTCAGTGTATCTTTGGTTTGCTAATAAAAATGTGGTCTATCAAACCTATTCTCCATGTTCCAACCATGTTAGAGGAAATCAGCATAGTTACCAAGAGATTTTTAGGTACAGGTTTCTTCCCCCTGCATTTGTTCTTCATGCATAGATATTAAAAGCATCCTGCATCCTGCCTTGCCTCAGAACTCTCCTGGCTCCCTCCCCATAGCCTGGACTTCCTGGTGTTTTCCTGATCCTGTCCAGGATGTTTGCCTGTGCTTTCAGAAATTGTCACTTGGTTCAAGGGATTTTTCTGGAAGGCTGGTGCTGAGGCACCTGCTTTCCTTTCCTTAACAAGTAGCTGAAGCTATGTAGCACTGCCCTGGGACTTACTTACCAGTTGGTTTCTGCTGTGTGGGGACTTGATTGCAGAGGTGTGAAGCAAGTCGATTACATTCCTAATGGGTGGTCAGCGTGAAAGCTAATGCTGGCACAGCTTCCCAGCTGCTGACTCAACTGCAGGCAGCGGGGAGGGGAGAAATTCAGGAGGAGAAAGGCAATGAAAAGAAACCATGGGAAAACAAGATAAATTCAAAACCAGAAGGAGCACAAGAAAGAATAAAAAGGAGGAGGAAATACTCTAGAATGAAAATAGTGCTAGAAAGAAGCCTGAGGCTAGCAGAGCAGAGAAAGGAAACAGAAGAATGTGGTGGAATAAACATACAAAACAGAAAATAAAGGGGAAAAGTAAAACATATTCTTTACGTTCTTTCTTTACATTCTTTTTCCTACTAACGCATGCTCTAAGCACTGCGTAACCAGCTACATCCCTAGATTTGTATTTTGCAGTAGTTCTGCCACACATTTTATAACTTTCAACAGCATTCTAGCTGAAGCAGAAGGAGCTTGTAGTATTTTTCTTCCTTTCTGTCCCCCAGTGCCCTCTCAACATTTCCTACGTTCTGCTGACAGTAGGCAGAAGGGTTATTTGGCACCATTCACCCACTAGATTGAGTGCAAATGCATTTTGGCAGTGATGCCTGGTAAACTGCATATGCTTTGCACATGGCCACTTCCCTGTAAAGTTTTGGGTAATATTCCACTAGTTTTCTGTCTCATTTATGTTTCCTTTCTCTGCATAGCCAGACTGTGTGAGAATAAGCATTCGTATAGTGCTTACCTTTGGGTAGTTTACTGTATGTTTAAAGCTCACCCACACTGGTGTATGTTTTTGCCTCCCTCTTCTTTGCCTTATCTGTAGAATTTTCTTCCTGTGTTACATGCAAATAGGATAGAAGCTTCTGCACAAGGCAACATTTTACCAGGCACCAACAAGGCACTGAGAAAATGACAGTTACTTTTACTGAGTCTACAAATTCTGCAGAATTTTCACCCAGGCTGTATACCCTTTTCCTCATTTTTGATAAGTGGCCATTCTGTTTCTTTGAAGAAAGGAGAAAACAAGGAGAAATGTTTTTGCTTACAATTCCAAACCTCTAACTCAGCTTGTGTTGTCCAAAAGCTTTTGCTCAGTGCTGATCCAGGCTATTTCTAGAGCTTGCTTTTCAGTCTGTTTTTTTGTGGTTTCCCCTTCTTGCTCTCTTGTTCACTGCTCCCTTGGTAAAAAAACAATCAATCAGCTCAGCCCCTTTGCCCACATAGTTAAAATCTGGAGGATCCATAGATAAGTAGTGCCTTCAGTGAATGTCTTCCTTGTCTCATTTCAAACACTGTGACGGTGGTGAAAAACTGGTACTTACAAGCTCCAAAGTGGTGACCTTTGGTCATGAGAGATGTAGGCGAGGCATCCTGACTGATATTCTCTGTCCCTTAAACAAACAGTTCTTCTCTGTGTATCTCACTTTTAGTACAAAGATTTTAGGAATCTGTGTTTTGATAAGATACTTCACTCTTACCCCATTTACTGTTCATTTGAACTTTGAGCGGTACAGCAGCCTAAAAACTAATTAAAGCTTCCCACTTCCCAAGGCAGCTATTCTTTATGTAACTTCTAAGAGTACTGAATGAATATCTGGTAGCTCATTGTATTTTAGCTTGTGTTGAATGAAGGGGACTATTTCTATTTGAGGGTTGTCAGACATTGAAATAGGCTGCCCAGGGAAGTGGTTGAGTCACCATCCCTGGAGGTATTCAAAAAGCACGTAGACGAGGTACTCCATAACGTGGTTTAGTGGGCATGGATGATGGTTGGACTCAATGATCCTGAAGGTCTTTTCCAATCTAAATGATTCTATGATTCTATGATTTCATTAATCATCTAGCTCTAAGATTTTTTGCTAACATTGTTAAACAAGAACTTTTGCATGGTTAAGCTACATCTTCCCTATACTACGATGTTGTTCTACCTGAAGAATCTTCAGTTACCTAACTGGATTATTTTTTGTGGGCATGGTTGTTTGAAAGGATTGCCAGCTGTCCTGGAAATGCAGTTACCTCCAGTGTGGGGATTAGCAGTACACAGGTTTCTACTGTTTTCCTATCCTAGCTTTATTAAATGCATAAATGTACCAACAGCATGGAAGTGCAGGAAGTCTGTGTCACCAGCCTGAGCTGCAAAGGTGCTCATGTTGGCATGGCCTGAAAGTATGCAAGGGATAGAATTCATGTGTTACATAGTTCTTTTTGTCCAAGCAGTTTGAAGGGTATGAGCTGGCCATGCCACCTCTGGTCTTACTTGTATAGCTGTAGACACCACGGCCCATTTTACTCATGTAGCCAAGGGCAATGTGGGACTGACTTGGCATGCAAGAGCACACTCCAGACCTTCTGCAAGAGATGCTGAGATGTAGTTACAGGGTTGCAAATGCCAGAGTACATTTGACAGTTTGGGGTTTATTTGTCTTTGGAGAAAATTATATTTATTGGTTTTATTACCTAAATAATTGCACAATGGGAAAATATATGTATTTCACTAGGAAAGGGTTTGCAAAAGCACATGAGCATTCTAACCTCACTCCCTTTGTGTCAAAGTTGGACCCCTAACTTCTGCATTTTTTAACTATCCTCCTCAAAAGCTGACAAACTGCCTGTTCCTGCTGTGTTTAAATATGGGGGAATGTGAATGAGAATTTATGCAGAATATAGTCACTGCTGTCAATAATTTCCTTTGAATCTTTCCATTGATCTCAGTAGGAATTATACCAAGCTTTTGTTAAGCACATAGCAGATTGTGGTGCCTATCACTCCTGCTATTTGAACTGGGTTTGTTTCTATCAAGTATGTCTGTTGCTATGAAAAACTTTCTGTGAGTTGTGTCCTTCCCAGAAAAAGCAGTTCTGATGAGGCATGTGTGTGGTTCTTGGGTTGTATTACTTTCCAAGTCAACACTTTTACAGAAATAATACCTTCTCTGAAGATTTACAGTAAATAGATGTGCTAGGCAAAAGTTGAAGGCAATTAGAACTGTGGTGATGTGGCCAGCCAAGAATGTACTGTAGATCAGTGGGTAAATTTGGTATTACAGTCTGCTTGCAGTACCTGTATCACCTGGTTTGCAAATGACAGTTCTGATCTGTACTGTTGGGGTTTTTCAGTTAGGGTTTTTTTTTGTTGTTTCGTTTTGTTTTTTAACAGAAGTAATTCACATTGCTAGTGTATTGAAAATGACTTGAAGTAAGTAACAAGAATACTATGGTTTCTTTTTTTGTATTTACTTTCACAACATTAACAACATAAGGACGTGACTGAATAATTCATGTATATTTTACTGAGGCATTCTCCCAAGCAACCAAAAGCTTTCCTAATGGTTTGCCTAGACAGTGATTCCAGTCTCTGCTTGGAATGTTTGATTTGCAGTGCCCCACCACTGTGCTAATGTGGTTTTCTTTCATAGCTGTCTCAGACATATAAAATTGTTGCCCTACCTATAGACAAATACTTTCCCTTCTTTGGGTCTGTCAATTCATATGAATATTTCATGCTGCTGCAAGTTGATCCGGATGTTTGCGTTAGTGAACATCCTTTTCTCTTTGACTTTACCACTCTGATATTCATTAAGCTCTACCATTTTTAAAGAAAAACACTAATCAATTTGCATGTAATTTTCTGCTGTAGACAAGCCAGATATATATGATCTTATGTACCCTATTTCAGCTATATCTTCTTACCTCCGTTGTCATCTACCTTACTGTATTGGGTTTATGTGGCAAGGTTTTGGTAGCAGGGTGGCTACAGGGGTGACTCCTGTGGGAAGAGAACAGGGGCTGCCCCCATGTTGGAGAGAGACAGTTCCAGCTGGCCCTAAAATGGACCTACTGCTGGCCAAAGCTGAGCCCATCAGCGATACTGGTAGCACCTCTGTGATAAGATATTTAAAAAAGGGTGAAAAACATTGTGCAGCATCTGTGAGAGAGGAGTAAGAAAAATGGAAGAGAAACAGCCCTGCAGACACCAAGGTCAGAGAAGGAGGAGAGGGAGGAGGTGCTCCAGGCACCAGAGCAGGAATTTCCCTGCAGCCTGTGGAGAAGACCATGGTGAAGCAGGTTGTCCCCCTGCAGCCCGTGGAGCAGATGGATGTGCCCTGAAGGAAGCTGCAGCCCATGCAGAGCCCACGCTGGAGCAGTCTCCTGGCAGGAACTGCAGCCCATGGAGAGGAGCCACACAGGAGCAGGTTTTCTGGCAGGTCCTGTGGCCTGTGGGGGACCCACGCTGGAGCAGTCTGTTCCTGAAGGACTGAACCCCATGGAAAGGACCCATGATGTAGCAGTTCTTGAAGAGCTGCAGCTCATGAGAAGGACCCATATTGGAGCAGTTAGTGAAGGACTGTATCCTGTAGGAAGGATCCCACGCTGGAGCAGGGGAACAGTGTGAGGAGGAAAAGGCAGCAGAGCTGAAGCATTATGAACCAACCACAACCCCCATTCCCCATCCCTCTGCGCTGCTCAGAGCAGGGGGAGAAGATAGAAAAATCAGGAGTGAAGCTGGGCCTGGGAAGATGGGGGTGGGAGGAAGGTGGTTTTAGTTTTGGGGGTTTGGGGTTTGTTTCTCACTATCCTACACTATTTTTAATTGGCAATAAATTAAATTAATCTTCCCTAAGCCAAGTCTGTTTTGCCCGTGACAGTAATTGATGAGTAATCTCCCTGTCCTTATCTCAACCCATGACTTTTTTCATCTTATTTTCTCCCCCTGTGATGCTAAGGAGGAGGAGTGAGAGAGTGGCTTGGTGGGCATCTGGCAGCCAACCAAGGTTAACCCACCACTTTTACCTAAGATGGTCCCTTGTGGTCTTTTAGGCAGACGATATTTATGGATTTACTTTACTGAGTATTTACCAAGAAATGTAATGGCTGTCAAGGGAAGATGAATGCTTTCTCACTCCCTTGTTTGTACTCTGGATTTGAACACACAGAAAAGATGGACAGAAACTCATGGGCTCAGGCACCTGATTTGATCTTGTGTAAAATCAGCAAATCCCCTCCTAACTTTCAGCTGTTTTCTTGTCCTATCTACCTCTGAGCAACAAGCAGAAAAATCTGGCTGTGAAAGGGCCTGTTTCTAGAGCATTTGTATCTATTTCAGCCAGAAGTCTACCTTTGCAACACCGGAACTAATTACCTGGGCAGAAATCTCTACCTATTCTGATGCATCTGAGGCACTCAATGAATGCTGTCCTTTTCACTTTCTTTGACATTCTCTTACAATGAGCAGTGGTATTGCAGTGCTTGCTGACACATTAACTGCTAATGTTAACATCAGTCTACTTTTAGCTGAGACAGCCATGTAATTTCTTAGATGAGATGAAAACCGTCTCTTAAAAGGGGTCTGTGTTCCCAATAAGCTATGTTTGCTTGCAGCAAATGTGGTGTGCCAAAATATTGCCTGCAACAAAAATATTCTGGTACTGGTTGGTGAGGGGAGAGGAGGTATTCTAGGCAAACAAATTGCTTGAGTATCTGAATCACAGGCTTTTCCTGCTGAAAAATAAGCTTTGCAGATATATGTAACTAATGAAACCTGAAGGTCTGCTTCTTCCCTTGCAAGTCTTGGAATGGAATGGGAGAATACCCACTGCCTTTCTCCTATTCCCATCAGCTCAAACTAGACTGATGGTCTGTAAAGCTAAGTCTCTCCATCCACCAGCCAAATTACAGAGCAAGGGATTCCATCCAGTGGACAGGCTGAGCTGCAGAGGCAAAGAAATATGGATGCGTATATCCCTTTTTTTGGTGTGACATCTCAAGTGCCTGGTAAAGGCTGAGCCAAACAATGATTTAGATAGGAAGAGCTAAAAATCAAGCCTAAATGAGTCTGCAGAGCAGGACTGCTTCTGGCTTATAGATCTCTCCCTCTCAGTGGAAGCCAGTCCCTCAATGATATGTTCATGATCTTTAAACACTACCAGGGTAGAATGAGGTGCCTTATATGGGACCACTTCTTGCTGTGCTGTGATTCACCCTAGCTGGCCGTTTCCTATTGTCAAATGCTGAAAAGGGAGGCTCCTTTTTGGAATGGAACTGCCTTATCCTTGTTTACCAGCAAGTATCTCCAGCTCTGGCCAGAACACTGCTGCTGAATGGAACGTGAGCTTATGGGGTGTGAAGCACTTTGCTTCAGGGTTCTGCCTAATTTACTTCCGCAAGAATGAGGTCTTAAATCCAAGGCTCTAAAATCATCAGAGAACTTCCACTTGTGATGTGAGATAATGGCTTCAATTGCTTGAAACTGAGCACAGTTTGACAGCAAGTGAAGGAATGAGGGGAAGGTAAAATGAGCCTTCTTGCATGAAAGCACTAATATGCTCTAGAAGTCACAGTGGAGACTTTTAAATCTCCAGTTCACTCCCAAATGACTTGATTTTAATAGTCTGTCCAAACCCATTTGACATTCCTTTCAAGTCCTCCAGGGCATTTGGATTCCACAAGCATTTGTTGTGCTACCTAATTAATTTGAAAGGCTGTGCTTAATCCCAAGAATAAATTGATGAAGTTTACAAAGGTTGATCTTTGATAACAAAGCTGAAGGTGTTTTAAATAAAGGAAGTATAGAAAGCCAGCACCGGTGATAACCTGACATTCAAGCATTGACTATGGCTGGGGCACCAGGGCATTAATAGTCCTTAATGTCCCTGACCAGCCTCACCTGGGACCTCCAGCCATGCCTTCTGCCCATGATCCCAGGAGCTCCATTTAAGCTCAGGCTTGGGTCTTTGGTCTTGGCCTGAGCTATGTAATCGGAGTACCTGTCTCCAGTCCTGTCTCTGGCCTTGCTTCTTTGAGGGATGTTGAGCTAGTATTTTAGGTAGCTTGTCCCTAGTCCTTTCACTTGTATGGCTATTGGACCCATATTGCAGCATTATCTCCAGCCCTGTGTCTGGTCTTGTCTCCTGTGTGGGTCCCCAGGTTGGACCCTTGACCTGGTTCATTACCTTGCCTTGCCTGGGACTGTTAATGGACCCTGTTATTATTGCCATGCTGCCTGCCATGTTCAAACCCTCTGGGAGTGTGCCCTGATGAGTGGGGGTGCTTCCAGTGTTGTGGTCACCTTTGGTTCCTGTCTTGTTATCTCTTGTGGAGCTGCTCTGCTCTTGCTGATCTCCTACAGGTGAAATGAAACTGGAGGGCTGTCAGTTTTATTGTGTCTTCTTTTCATGAGTACAAAGTTTTAACAAATTAGGATGTCCTTTTATATAAAAAGGGCAAGAAAATCTACAGTGAATCTAAATGAAGAATAAAGGATAATATTGAAGGAGAGGAATAAACAGTTCCAATTGTTAAGTACTTACCACTCTGAATCTGATCTAGCTTTTATGTGCCTGTGCAAATTGACTTTGGCAGTAAGTTTTTGACAGCACTGTGTACTCCAACAATCCCTTTCACTGTTTTCTGTTATTCTCCTCAGCTGTGAAGATTTCCCACAAGGAGCATTTCTGAGAAGGTCTGTAGCTACAGTGAGCAGTCTAGAGGAGAAGAGAGCCCTGCAAGAATAAAATAAGTGATAAGATACTTCAGTCTATTTCTGTGAAAGGTAATAACATTTATGATAAAAGGAAATTGTACTATATTGGAGAAGATTTTTTTTTTTTAATTAAAAAAAAAAAGAAGGCTAAAGCTGGTGATTTCTGCAAGGTAAGGAGAATGAGTCTGTGGTATATGGTCACAGCAAAGGCTTATCCCACAGCAAATCCTACTGTGAATACACAGTACACCCCTCTCATGTCTTTTGGTTGGTTTTGGTTGGATTTTTCTTTTTCATGTCCCAGTGCCATGTTTTTTCAAATGGTTTCCTACAGTGCAAAACTTGCCTATTTCTGTCTTTCAAATGCACAGCCTGCTCAACTGCAAGCAGCAGCCCCGTTTGTGCCTTCAGTTTTGCCTTTTTAACTGTAACCTGTGATGGACAGAATAATGGTAGTAGTAAAAGCTTATTTCTGAAGTAACCTCTAGTCTTTGAGCTCTACAAGAGAAGCATGGATATAGCAAAGATTCTTGGCTGCTGTTTTCATGACACTAAGCTCAAGCACAATTAACTGAAAAAGCAAAATGGTCACATACTGCACAAGAATATGTCCAAAAGCATGGGTGTTTCGTAACAAAAACAGCCCTGAGAGGTTTGCAAAGACAATTAGCATTAGCCTAATTGCCCCCACTGAAGTCAAGGGGGAAGGCAGTGTTTGGCTATGTACAGTTTATGGCACGTAAGAATTTGTAATTGTACAGGAATACTGTTATTCCCTACCTGCAAAAGGCTTTTACTGGACTCTCAGCTTCTGACAATGACTGTACTATGTATCAATAGAACAAAAGCTCCACAACCCAGTCACTATGATTTTTGCCAGTAAAACTGACATTGGGTGAGGAAATTCTGCAGCTCATCGTGTCTCTAGGCTAATGTCTACATTAGCTTCTCTACTGGAAATTTTCAGGAAATGATTGGTGTGCAACAATTGGCTTTATGGAAAAGGGGGAAACTTAAGAGACAGTGAAGGACCCAGGTGTCTTCTATGCATTTGCTTTAGCAACCTCAAAGATACTTTAACTCTCCAAACAGAGAAGCAAGGGCTGGGGGAGTTGCAGAAAGCAGAACCATAGCTTAAAGTATATGATGGGAAATCCTTGATGAGGCTGGGTATGGAGTCCTCATAGGCTCTCTTAATGGGCAGGAGAAGGAGACACCTTGTATGGAGTGCAAAGGAAAAGGACAGTTATTGGAAGGATATAAAGAATAGCTGAGCAAAGCTGGGTTTGAGGAATACTGGGTGGCTTTGATGCGAGAAGCTCGCAAAGTTGTTGAGTGTAAGCTGTGTGTGGGAAAGATTTAGAGGAATGCTGAGAGACTTAAAGGAATAACTGGGTGAAGGGGAGAGGCTGGTATATAGCAAATAGGATCCCACATGGGCTTCCCTTCACAAGAGGCAGGAGGGAAGGTAAAGGAACATTGATGGGGAGAGGTATAAGAAGGCTTGTTATAGGAGAGGACTGGGGCAAAACCAGGGCTCTTTCTGGGAAGGTTAGTGGGAACAAATTCCCCCTCTAGCATGAGGGACAAAAGAATGACTGTGATGCGGAGTGCGTGAGCACAGGGACTCTTCATTTGCGAAACTGGAGTCTGGGTAAATGGGAATGATAAGAGCACTGGTGTAAGGGCAAACATCGCAGTCAGTCTGAGATATGGGATAGTGAAAAGGAAGATGTGGTAGAGGAGGTGTGGAAAAAGAGGAAGGCAGCCCCTGTGTGCATGTGCAAGCACAAGGCAGGGGGTGAACCCCTGTTAGGTAGTCATGTTCAGGGATATATGAATGTTTTGATGGTGGTAGACTGTAGTTCTGCTTCTGCTAACACTCTGTGATTGGGAGGTTGTCAGTTCTGCATAAATGTGTATTGCTCCAATGTCAGATTCTCTCCACTGTTCTATGTTGAAGTTCTTAGAGAATGTGATTTCCAAAAGTCCCTGGCAATTGTGGAAATCAGTTGTAAATAATTGTCCTCCTGGGTCTGTTGAGACAGAAAGGATCATCAGTAGCGCACTTAAAGTAATAGCAAAAAGAAGACTTGGGGAAGAAAAAGGTATTTAACTTTGTTTTAAACTGTCGGCATTTGTCTTCACACTGTTTTCTGTCTTAGTATTTAATGTAATTATCAACCTGTATTTCAGACATGCCTAGTTGGCAGTTTTAGGACTATGAACCTAACAATCCAGTTCTTATTTCAGATCTATCTTTTTTGTGTACACAGGAGAAACTATTATTTTTGAGCAATTAGAAACACATTTATTCACTGTGAGGTTAGCAAAGAAACATGTGTGAGCAGAATTTTCAAGAGCACATAGGAACCAAAGTCCTGTGTTTTTCATATATTCTGTAATCCTGAAACTGGTTTATGAAATCAGTTTTCTGGAATTACTGTAATATTTGGGGAAAGGGGACTAACCAAGCTGTCATGGGAAAAGGTGAGCTGCTAGTAATGGTTGTGGCTGGAGAGCTCATAAGACTGAGTATTTCTAGGGCTCTGAATTCATAGCTAAACTTGCTCCAAGATTCAGCAATGGGAGCTGTGGCTGGATACAGCAATATTTAATTTTCTGTAGGGAATGGCCAAAAATAGAGGAACACAAGCACTCTGGCACAATATTTATTCTCTAAATTAAGTATCCTCATTGCTAGACATCTATATTTGAAATTCTGTTCTCTATTTAAACATCTGTTGGAGAAAATTCCATGCCTTCTTGTTTCTGTTTGCACTGGTTACTAGCTTCACATGTTCCCAACAAAATGGGAATTAAGCCTGGATAACCAAACTTGTGACGGTTCTTCGGCATCTTTGGCAATTTGAGTATGAAAATACACTGAAGTGGATCATCCACAAATTACACTGAAGCACTTAGGAACTTGGTTTCCTTCAAAACTGAAGCAAATAAGGATGAATGTTCCTCTTCCCCTGACCTTGCTATTGTATTCTCTGAATGTTATCCTTGTCACTTTCTGGCTAAGGACTCTTATCTGTGAAACTAAGTTGGGGTGGGGGGGGGGAGAAATCCTAGGAATTGTTGTTCCAGGAAAATATTTTCGTATGCCAGTGGATCTTTAGCTGATGGAAGAAGGTATGCCTGATTTATTAGCACTAACAACTCAGCCTAGTGCATGAACTTGCCATGTAAACATTACCATGCAGATACACTTATAACCATACAGAAGGCCTTACTACTTCAAATCAAAATTAACTGTACAATAAAAATTACTCTTGTATCGTTGTGTTCTTGTAACTGTAACTATACTAGGCTTTTTAAAAGCATTTTCACTGACTTAGTTCACATTGAATTTGTTAGCCACTTTGAGGCTAGAGAGTGCTACAGGTAATGCAGGTCATGAACAGACAAGACATTTATTGGTGCTTGTGTTTTATGAAATCAAAAGAAAATGTAATGGTGGAAAGGACCTAGGGGGTCTTGGTGGGCAACAAGCCAGAAATGCACCCTTGCAGCTAGAATGCCAACAGCATCCTGGGCTGCATTAGAAACAGAGTTGCCAGGCTGAGGGAGACAATCCTTCTCTTCTGCTCAGCACTGGTGAGGCCACATCTGGAGTGCTATGCCCCAGTCCTGGGTTCCATGGTCCAAGAGAAAAATGGCCATATTGGAGCAAGTCCAGTGAAGGACCATGAAGATGAATAAGAGCTTGGAGCATCTGTCATACAAGGAGAGGCTGAGAGCTGGGACTGTTTTAGCCTGGAGAAGAGAAGGCTCAGGGATAACTTATCAAGGTGTATAAACATCTGATGGGAGAAGAAAAGACGGAGCCAGACTCTTCCCAGTGGTTCCCAGGACAAGAGAACAAGACAAGAGGAAATGGCTGCAAACCAAAATACAGGAAATTCCAGGAAATTTCATTTAAACATAAGAACAGTCTGTTTTGCTTTTAACTTGTGGTGTAGGGTGAATAGAGTAGTTGGAGCTGGTAATCTTCCAACCTCAGCCATGCTCTGACTCTCCAAGTCTGTTCTTCAAATCTGTTCTCTACATTTCAACATTTTAAAGCCTTTTGGGAAGTACCTAGTTAAAATACAATGAAGACGACAAACTTTTGGCCAACCTTTTCCACCTTTGCTGGCAAATTTCCAGTGGTAGCAGTAGATTTGTTCAGTTGAATTTTATGTTCACTAAGGAATCAAAGATGGACTCAGATAAATAAGAGGAATCACTTTTTTTTTGTGGGAGAAGGATGAGAATTTTCTGTTAAGGAACTGATCTGCACCACATCTATGAACATCAAGAAACTGCTGAAAATAGAGGAATTAAGAGTGATGCCATGGTGGATTAGACTATAGTTGAGGCCTTTCAGTGGGACAGCTCAGATGAGAGCATCACTGATGAAAGGAAGGACTTATGGACATTTTAAATGAGTCCAGTATACTCTAGGCCCTAGTTTGTGTGATTGATTTGAGCAGAATCTAGCTGCTTGGGTTTTTTAGTTTCTTCTTTAACTGTTCACCTGTCTACCGGTTCTGCTT
Source organism: Harpia harpyja (assembly GCF_026419915.1). Classification (NCBI taxonomy): domain Eukaryota; kingdom Metazoa; phylum Chordata; class Aves; order Accipitriformes; family Accipitridae; genus Harpia; species Harpia harpyja. The sequence continues at coordinate 52,528,810 of NC_068940.1, read as the reverse complement.
TAATATTTTACAACTAGAAGTGCATGCAGCATGAATAAAATGAGTTCTGATTTACAAAGTCTGTATGTGTGTTGTTGCTTAAGAATGCTGATGAGCTGTAGCAAGCCAGCTTTAGATGGTTGGCAGCTGTAGTGAAAAAGAACTAAATAGCAAGATAGAGAAGTTCTCTGGCAAAATTAGTGGCAATTAAAATTTGCCTCCAGCAGGGATCTTTAGGTTTGTTTCTTTATATGAAAACATAAACATTAAGGTTCTTTGTTAAACAAATATTTCAGTGGAGTTGTTTCTGATTAACTCCAGGGACTTCTTTAAAGGAAACTTGCAAATTATATCCAGAAATGATTATTAAAACCCCTGAAAAATCCTGACAAACTTGAAAAAAAGCCAAACTTCTCAGGTCTGTCTTTTTTCTATCCAGTAACAAAGAAGGACTTTGGGTTTAAAATTACATATTTTAGATTAAATAGAGCTGCAAGAAATGCTGAAGCTGTTTTTTCCAAGAGAAGATACAAAGCACGTCGTCTTTGACTATGGGTGCAGCTATGCTGAGAATGCAAATGCTTGTAAAATATTGCTTAGTGATATTTAAAAAAAATAAAGTGCCAATAGATAGAGTACAGAACTGTCAGAGAGCTATGCACCCCAGATGGTAAATACGGCAGCTTAGAATTGAGAAGTAAGACTTATCCTTTGAATGTGAACAACTTTTAATGAGGTTCACTGCAAATAACGTTCCTATGGAAGTATGCTTTCCTGGACAAATTCTGTACGAAGTTTCTTACCAGTGTCTCATTCAGTGTGAATGTGCTAGCAAACTCTTCTTCAGTACTGTCAATTCTTGTGGGTTGCTCCTCTTTTGGAGTTGATTATGAGAATTCAAAACCAGCATTTTTATGCCTGTGCACAAAGTGGTTACATGAGTAAGCTGGACATATTAATGAAAAAATATTTGTTGGTTCCTGCGATCCTGCAGGCTAATGCTGAGTTTGAAACAACCAATTCTGCACATTTCTAGATGCCTCAGAATTGATTAACACTTCATAAAAGCAAAAAAAAGATATCTTATTTATGAGCACAAAGTAGTTTCTTCTAAATAGAATTTATCATCCCTCTGTCTGTCTGTCTCTCTCCCCCTGGTTAAGCTGTGAAGAGCTAACTGCACAGTGCAGGAAAAGCAAACAGCTCTGCATTCAGGAGTGCTGGGTCTGCTCTCATCTGCCACCTACATGTGTCTGTTCTTTGTGCCACAAACTGCCTATGGCAACCCACAGTGTGAAGTGCTTCTGGATCTAAAATAATGAATGTATTGATATCATCACAATTACTACCACATCAAGTTGGAAGTAAAGATTGCTAGAAGCTAAAAGCACGTAAGAGAGAAATGTTCGCCATGTTTTTGTACTTCTCCCTTAGCATCCTGTTGTAGCTACTGACAATGACAAGTTGCTGGAATAGATAACTTGGGTATATGACTCCAGTACAGCTGTTCTTCAGAAAGATTAGGTTCAGGAAACAATCTGGAAAAATTGCATGTCATGTTCCTCAACTTGGATGTCAAGAGAGCAGACTTGGCTCATGATGACTATTTGGTTCCTGGCCCTTTTGCCAGCCTAAGTTGTGATTTTGATTCCCCTAGCGAGTGGCATGGAGAGGATGAAGAGGGATCAGGTATTCACTGCCTCCTCCAGTAAAAGAACTAAAGGAGCATCAAATGAAACTAGCAGTTGCCAGATTCAAAGTGAAAGGAGGTGATTCTTTATCCAATGTGAAGCTAAGCTGTGGAACTGGGAGACTGGAGAAGTCCATTGAGCAAAACAACACTGATATCAGCTGAATATTAAAAAACACATCTGGCTCAGGAAGTATTCAAGCTACAGACTGTAAGAGCTGGGGAAGTTATTCTGAAGAGAAGTATAGCAATGTACTTGCCCTCTTCTTATATTCTTTAGGCATCAAATTGTGTCTGCTGTCAGGATGCTAACAAGATACTGAACTAGTTTTTGGCTGGAGTGGTTGGTTCTTATGAACCAGAGTGAATGAGCGAACTCATTCTTCTGTGAGTAAGATGTCTGGCAATATATACAAGTCTCTCAATGGCAAAGGTGTCTATAACACCTAGCTTAAAAAAAAAAAAATCATGGGAAAATGAATGTGTTTATATAGATACACGTGGTTTAGATTATATGTGGTTTCTATTGCTCATTATCACTATGTATAAACCTTTAAAACTGTGCATTGCTGGTAACATATCCAGTATATAACATTTTCTCATAAAATTCCCAAATACTCAGTTTACATGAATATCACCCAAATATAAGAATGGCAGATATGAAGTCCAACCAATATTTCCAAAGATGGGTCTCTCTTAAAGCTCCAATGTTTTTCTATTAAAACCTACCTAACTTTGACGTAGTACTAATTTATGAATCATGATTCTGTGCTTTCCAGATGTGCAGCTTTTCATAAAAGCTCTGTTTAGCCCCAGTATCAGTGACAGCTTGATGTGAGAGTTGCTGAATTTTCAGGATTCTGTGGTCCCCACTGTCCCGATCCAATGTCGGGGAAGGTTTCGATATGATCCCAAGAGCGAGATTAAGACACAAACGAGATCAAATACTGTATACCCAAAAGAGCTTTTATTATCAAAATTATCAAAAGTGGAAAATAGTGGCGATAGGATAGAATGGAAGAAAAGGCAGAAATTAAGCAAGCAGTCAGGATAGGATTGCTAGGATAGTCACCACCACGGATCCAGCGGCGTCCCGTTGGTCCTCAGGCAAGCAGTCAGTGGTGGGAGTTGCGAGGATGGTCACCACCACAGATCCAGCAGTGTCCTGTTGGTCCTCAATCTTCAATTCTTCGGTGGTGAAAAAAGCCCCACGGCTTGTCTCTACGGGTTTTTATAGGGCATATTTCGATGTCACGTGCTGCAGGTTTCATCTATCACACGACCTTCGAGGGATCGACACCAGAAACCAGTATCTTATCAGCTCCAGCCCCGTTTCCTCCCCTGGATGCCTCAATGGCCTGGTAGTGGTCCTTATGAACAGAGGAGTGTCGTGCTTAAACAGGCCATCTCAGAGACAAAGGGCTCAAGATAAACAGTTCACAGTTCCTTGAGATGACAGTCCAGTCCCTCACACCTAACAATCTTTGAGGCAAACGGTTCGAGATAACAATTCAGTCTCTTACACCCACCATATGTGGCAGATTTGGCAGAGGGGATGGTGAACACAACACTGAGCGCACAGTGCAAAGGTCTAGAGCAAGGGGAACTGATGTCTTTCCAAGCATCCATCTGGATGAAGACACTTTGGTAATGGCCATTGACTTTCTATAACACTCCTGGACTATTTCACTAAAGAAACTTTTAAGGAGAAAAGGTTTATCCTCCTGACCTTGAGAGGTAATACCTTCACACAAAGTTACCAGCATGACAAAATCTCTGTAGGGTGTTCAAAGTGTTACTGTTATGCAAGCTTTAGTCATAGTGTTTGGCCTAATGGTAAGCTATGAGGTTTGTAAGAGTGAATCTATCAGCTCCTACAGGACCTCAATCTTTAAGCATTTTAGTGTTACTTTAATATCAATCTAATTTTGCTGCTGCGTGGATGAGATGCAAAAAAATGTGCTACAAGAAGATTGAAGTAATTTTTTAAAAATTAGGCTGCATTACTATATTAGATTAATCTGTTTTCTGTGGTTGACTTATTGTCCCAATTATTTTTGTTCCACTTAAAGATTGATGTGAGCATGGAGCTGACATCCACCTGTATTCCAACTCACAAATACTCAGCATCTCACAAAGATCAAGAAACTTTCAAAGCAGTGCATTAAAGAACTACAATGAAGGCTGGAAATCAACAGTGGTTTAATCAAAATTGAAGAGGAGTTCCATAAAAGACAATAATCCCCAGACATTTAAAATGACTGAAGAAGAGCACAAATATATTTTTCATTTGGTTTCCAATAGAAATCTCTCATTTTGATATTTTTGGATATTGCTATTTCCTCCCTGCCATCTCTCCTTTTTGATTGTTTGTTTTTTTACATCAGGAATAGGGATAGAAATTATTAAAGTAATTTAAGAAATATTTTTGTGCTTTTTTCCTCCCAACTTTTTTACCTAGGAGGTGGGAAATTGAGGGAAATTAAAGCAGGAAAGAGGAAAAATGAACTTTGAATCTCAAAAGTATCTCAAGAACAGATTTTGGTTTTGAGATTCTTGTATGCTACAGTATGCTATAGTTAAATGACAAATCTGGTAGCCCCAGTCATGTTTAGTCATGGAGGTTTTGAACCATCTGTGAACAGGTAGATATGTTAGATTAGACGTAGCCTATATTTTGCTCTTCTCTGCTCCTTCAGGGAGTGCATATGTGATCTGAGTGTGTTTTACTTGTGTGTGTATACATACATGCACAGACTTATGTGCATACATGCATAGCCTTATGAAGCAATGTTGCCTTTGCTCTGCTTTTGTATATTCCTTTATAATACTTTTAACAGAGTATCTTACCTTACAGGTAGCATTCTAGCAATGGGAAAAGGGAACCTCAAACTAGCCCTTAAGTTCTTTTTTATTTAATATAAGTTTGAGGTTTAAAATTACGTTTATAAGGAAAGCAATTATACTTGTGGCAAGTAAAGGAAAAGATCGATGTTCTAAACATCTCACTGAAGAGGGTAAGTGGACAATTACGTGCTTACTGAACTGTCAGTGCCTCTGACTTGTCAGAACGGCCTAAAGATTGTTCCAAGAGGAAAACCTGACACCTTGGCAAATTAAACTGTGGCTCAATAGGCAAGCATGAGGCTAAGTGCTTGTCTTAGCGGTTGTATTAGTGTAAAAAGAAATGTCTGATATACTGCCTTGTTTATTTGACAACAGGGAGTGATTATTTGTTTTCTGTAATTATAAGTGCCAGGAAAACATTCTCTTAATCTAATGTGGTGGTTTCAGTCGTTAGTGTGCTCTAAATGGTAAGAAATCTTATATTTACCCATAAAAGGCTCTAATAGGATCCATGACTGTATCTTCAACTTGGTTTCAAGAACTTCAGAAATGTGGCTTTTGGAAACTTTGCAGAGCACTGTTGCTGAAATCTGGTTATCCAGACTGAGTCCTTAGGTTTCAGTGCTGCACACTGTGCACCTTTCAGGGTTGTGAGGGACATTCAGCACCTCACAGCATGGAGCTCTAGGAGTGTGAGGACACCGTATGTAACTATATAGAGCATATGAAGTGGAGATGGTGTGTTTGGCTTATAAAAACATAGTCCTCAGAAGGGAAAATGCAGCAAAGTCACAGTCTGCTGCAGCCTTTTGCATGACTGCCTTTTTGAAGAGTGTTTTCCTGCCTTGAGCCTAAATGCCCTCTTCCATTAATGAGCAGAAGCTTACAGCTTCCTGTGACTGTCCTCATCAAGTCTTGCACAAGAGGGGAAGAAAGCTGGACCATTTTTCTCCTTTTCTGTTCTCTTGCTTATAGCAAGAGACAGGCAGCTTATTCCTCTATCAGATTAAGACTTACTGCAGCTATGAGGAGTTAAGAGATGGGACTACATATCCTTGTACAAGAAAATAAGGGCTGTGACAATCTTATCCATTGGTATTTTAATCTTTGAAACCATTCTTCTTGCTGTAAAGAAGAATGTGAAGAATTCAAGGTGAGACAGGACCATTAGATTATTTATTCTAACCTCTTGAGTATATTAGTCCATAAATCATCACCAAGTGAACTGAGTTGAAGCGCTTAGCAATAGCATATCCTCCAAACAGCATCTAGTTTTTGTCAAAATTACTTCTGAAATAGTCAGACTCCTCCTTTAGTTTATTCCAGATGTTAATACTCTTCACAGATACAAATTCAGGCCTTAAGCTTCGTTTTGTAGTCATTAGTTTCTGTCAGAGCCAACCACAGTATAGTAGACAAAATGTGTATTATACAGCTTTCACTGCAAGGTATTTCCCTTAATTTACAAATGAATTTCTGAGATTATTCTATGATTTTATTATCTTCTGTCTCCTAAAAAACCCCCAGAAAGAACACAATACTCCAGTGCTAACGACCTAACCAAAAGTGTACACAAGGATAAAACAGTTGCTTGGATCCCAGGGTGACCCTTAATGGTCACATAAGCCCTCCTTGCCCCAACCATGGTAAGAGCTCTGCTCAGTTGCTTGTCTGAGTCTCTTCACAATACAGTCCTCCACTTTATAGAACTCTCTTAATCTTTGTCATCTACACAGTTTTAGCAGCTGTGCTTTTTAGATCTGTAGTAAAGACTCAGTCTGATCCTCACAAAATCCTATGAGACAGTACCTCCGTTGGAGGCTGGCTTCCCACTGATTTCTACTTTTTAATGTTTCTCCATTAACCAGTTCACTCTTCATATAATGTGGGCTTTGTATTGCTGTTTTTTTTAAAATGAGGCTGTTGTATAATACTACAAATGCTTCACAATGGTTGTTATCTCTGTGTAACAACTTTTATAATCTGGTCTTGTGATTTATGAGTGTGTTTAACTAATAGAGGTGAAGCTTGACCAAAATCCCAGAGCAAAGTGTCAGCATTACCTTCTTTTGGTGATGAGGAAGTTAACGGGAGTAAACTTATTATGGTTATCATCAAAAATTCAGAATTGCCAGCTGTTTTAACTTGTATGTGAACATTAGTTTCCCAGTGGGAGCTGTGTCTGCACATGCGCTGTCAGAATTAATCTCATGTTTAAGAGTAGCATTGTATGGCAACAGATGATGGTATTATAAGGACAGGGCTTTTACTTTGTCATGGATTTCCACATATGTAAAAAGTGATAAGGAATAGATTGAGCAGGAAACAATACAAGTCTCTCTCTTAATGGTCTTTAAGATTTGCAGGAGAGAAAGTGAATAAATTCTCATTGAAAACCAAAATGCTGCACTGACAAACACTCTTCCCTAAGGGGGGAGAGAGTGAAGTGGCAATATGAGGAATGCAATGGTAGGACTTTGATACCAGTATAATAAAGATGTGGTGAAGGAACCTCTATGGAGTAGAACAGGTTCTCAGTTTTAATATTATATTGATGTTTCACTTCTAAATACTTTACCAGTGACAAATACACAAATAATAGATGTTACAAACATGAGAACTACACATTGTATCAGTTGTAGTATACCAGAACAAATCTATAACAAAGCTATAGACTTTCTGGACTTTAAAAATCTAAGAATTGATTAATCATTAAATTGTGTATTTTATTAATCCTTTTAAAGTATTTATAATTAGGACATTAATTTGAAGCCAGTTTCCGCTTTACTATGCTGTAGCACTCTGTGGCTGTGGTAGAAAGCATGTTGATTTAATGAATTATTCTTTCAGCAGAGTCAGTGAACCTGATAGGACGGACTTTCTGAAGTGGCAGCATAGTAGTACTATATGATCTTGATACAAAGCACTGATCTAAAGTTCCTTTAAATCTAGGGATGTTCAAGTCTAGAGTCAGACACTGATAAGCTTTTGGCAAGCGTGGGTGGAACTAAACTGAGTTCTGACATGGCAGAAGTGCTGGCAGTCAAGCCCAATTCTTTCCCACAGTGAAATTGAGATGGTGGAAAATTATTTTGTATACATCTTCGTGGAGCTATATATGACTTTTCAGGCTCATTTATAGAGACTCTTTTTGTCCCAGAACAAAAATTGCTTGATCCACAGGCAGACATTGAGCTTAACATACATGAAAAAGGAGACATATATGTAGCAGCAGTAGTACTTGGTGACAACAAGGCTCCAGTGTATCCCCATTACCGTAAATTTCTGTTGAATGAACATAATCACTACCATTAAAATACAAATAACATCTGTAATCATTTGAGTCCTAAACACCTCATTAGAAATTTCAAGCATAAATGCTGCTTACTGCCAAGAGTTCAAATGCAGAGGCAAATCCTAAAAAGCAGAGGACTTGCCATATTTTGAAGTGCAGGGATCCTTGTTTGCATAGCTTTACCGAAGTAGGAGAAAAGTTAAAACAAAAGCCTTAGACTATAGTGAGTTTAATGGTAGGGCAGATGCTTTGTACTTTTGCAATTGTTCTGTAATGGAGAGGAGATAGGCTTTATCATTAGACTATGGTAGTTTTCTAAATAGAAAATAGCACCACTAATGACCACGCAGCACCAACCCAACTAATGTGGTGCACTGCAATTGCATGTCTGTTTGTTGTATCATCTCTTCCTCTTTATCTCAGCTATTGGTGGGTATTCTGGAGATATCACAGTCTGTCCTTCCCTGCTGTTTTGACAGGTTTCCTGTCCCATCTAGCCAATTTGATAATGGAAGGAGAATGCTATATGTTTCCAAGACCTCTGGTACCTAATAAACAGAGTGGGAGAAGCAGATACAGCAGGCAGGCTTCTTGACCACAAAGAGATGTTTTTATAATTCTTGATCCCTGTAGCGATAAATAAAGTCCTGATGCCCTGACCTTTTGTAGAGCAGACTGTCCTATGAAACAGCTGGTCAAAATGGAGCTTGCCAGAAGAATGCAACTAAGGAATTTTTGTGCTGTGGCTATCATAAGATGCTCCCTCCTGGTCTAGAAATGTAAGAGTTGACAGATTGAAACATGCTTTATTGCATTGAAAGGAGCAGTGGCGGGGAGGAGGCACCTTTGCCCTGCCAGGTTACCAGGGCCAACCTTCTTTTACAGGTCTGACTGTGTGCAAACTAGGTTGACAGTGATATTACCTGAAGGGCAATGCAGTGCATGCTGCAGAGCCTTTTCTTAGTCAAAAGAAACAACTTCCCAGCGTACAATCTTGTAGAATCTCATTGTAAAGCTGCACATGAATGAACGCTATTGAATGTGTTTAATGCTCCTAGTTTTTCTGTGTGAATTTGAACAAAAAGAGACTAAAATCTCTCCTATTAAAAGGTAAGAAAGAAAGCCTCCAAGAAGCCATTTGCTGCTGCTCTAATAAACATTCATTATGAACACTACTTTGTGAACTAAGAACAAAGCTATTTTGCTGGCAGGACAGACCTGCTGTGTGTAGCTCTGAAGCACATTAGTGACATGGTGCAGCAAGTGTTGATATTCAGCAAGAAAGTCTTTGCTACTCCTTCAAATTTACCCTTGTTGGGAATAGAAATAATAACTTTTTATATTATTTGTTTGAAGATGCTGAGTGAGTTATTTGGCCTAGTAAGAGCACTAAACCAGTGTTTTATTGCTTGTCCAGTTCAGACCACCTTATGGCCCCAAGCAGGTTTCTTTAATATCTTTGTAGCAGTCCAATGAGAATACCGATATACTTAATGGAACTGCTCAATAGCTAACATATGGGTGGCAAGGGCATCATGAACAATCAAGCCTATTTATAAAGGACTTCCTCTATTTATGTGGATCCTTTTACTGCTATGTGAGTTCGCACGAGTTTGTATTAGTTCCCACTGAGCCCTTCCTGCAGGTCTGGAAAGTGCATTCATTTGATGCTGGAGACTTGGGAGGTGAGACCATGCTCTCTGGGTCTATGCTGGCGGTTAACGCCAGGTTCTTCTGTCATTTACCTGGAAAATGTCAACAAAATAGCCCTCTTACTGGAACTTAGTTTGTAGCAATATTGACTATGTAATGGATAAATCAAATAGTGGGCTGTATTTAATCACTAGATCAGACAAGCAGTTTTGTGAGCAGGGGAATGAAGGAAACCTGGTTTGTTGTGGATGCGTTAACTCTCTGGGGGTATAGGCTATGTATCTGAGGTTAGATTCTCAGCTGTCTAATAAAAAGGGAACCTATGCTACCTTATTCCTCACAATGAGGACTCTAATGATTTTTTTTCTTTGGCTGCCCCTCCTTGCAAGGCCATGAACATTGAGGTTTGCACTACCCTGTCAGTTTTGATCAGAACTGGTCTATAAAATTTGGGCAGGGAGGGAAATGAACACACACAGATATATATTCATGGAAATAAGCAGTATGAGTATTAGTTACCTGTAAATTCATTTAGCTCTAAGAGAATTTCCATCTCATTCAGCTAAAAAAGTTGTAATGCCATGAGGGAATGCAGGTTGCTGGTTGGGGATCCAGTCTTTCAGAAGTCAAGCCTGTTGGATACTATCTGTTCAATTAAACCATTGAGCACTCCAGTTCCTTAATGAAGCTGGAATTCTTGTCTTAGAAGGTACTTCTCCTGTTTCTGTTGCCTGATATGCCTCATGTACCTTTCTCTATCTCTTTCTGAGAAACAGAGCAGCATTGGTATCTATGTGCTTTTTAATCTACACTGACAAGAACCACTCTTGTTTTATATGGAATGTGCTTGTTCGTGTGGGATTTTGCTTCCTTGGTCCTAGTTACTAGGTATAAAACATCACAAGATCTGGTAGGGAATTAGGTAATTTTTCTTCTCTCCATGCCTAACATTTCTTGATTTAAATATCCATCAAATTCCTTATTCAGCCAGCCCTGGCTTGAGTCTGGCTTCACAGTCACTGTAAGACATAGCAGTAAGCTTTATCAATTACATATCTGAAAAACATCAGACATACATGATCTCACTTTCATTTCTCTGGGTGACACATAGTGACTCTATGGCATATGTGAGCATGACAAAATATGGATTTTTGGTTGGGATGCCTTGAATCTACCTCACAACTTCTTACATCTATGCCCAGAATACCAGCAGCAGAGGAACACACAGCTATGTAAGATTTTCTGTACTGTCCTGCTTGTCTCTGCCAACTGTGGGCAGTCCTGTTCAGCCTCATCCCTCTCAGAAAAGCATATATGTATTTTGGAGGCATAAGTTAGACGAGCTGTTCTGCTTCCTGGATATCTGATCATGCCACCTAGCAACACTGAAATGAATGCATCTCACATGGCTCTCTCCAAGCTGTATTTAAACTTAACTGTGTTAACAAGAATAGTCTGAAATTTAATACATATGCAAAACTGCCAGAACTGTACTGAAACTTGTTTCTATGGTGTTCTCAATCCTGGCTTCATTTATGACTTGTCTAAAAGGCATGTCAACATGGCAAAAACCATGCAAGAAGCTGGTCTTGCAGAGCTTGCTTGTATTGTGGCCATTGCAGTATAGACAACTTGTTCAGATATGAGGGATGCTGTGACTGTCAAGTATAGAAGTACTTGTTGATGGATGACTCCAAGTAATAGTGAAATAAAACTGAAATCCTAAAAGCTAAGACCTTTTTCTGTCCAACATTTGCACAGAGTTTGTTTACAGTTGCCTTTTGCACTTGCATCTAGTTCAATGAGTCCTAGCTTATGAAAAAAATAGTTGTGGCTATTTCTAGTTCTCTCTATTTATTTTCAGTTCTCTCTTCTGATCTGCAATTATTAGTAGGGGAATTTTCTACAGGAATTGTAATGGAGAGAAAGTTCCTCTACTCATCAACAAATGTTTCCTCTGACTGATTTTCTTCATTGTATTTGTCTCTTAGAACAGAAGGAAAAGTCTGGGTGTGACTTTATATTTGCTAGAAATGCCTTTGTGTCATTCTTATCTTTCATAAAACTTTCTATACTTCTGCATGGACCATGTCACAAACCATCCCTCTGCAAAGCTTAAACACTGTGGGAGAGATTCTGTGAGGTTTGGCTTTAAAAAGTGTTCTTGTGAACATATATTTTTGTTTCTGAGCCTTCCAAAGTAACTTAAATATGCTTCAGATAATGAAAACAAGGAGACCTTATGACAAAAACGAAATCTTGCTGCTAAAACAAAAAAACCCTGTGGCACTGTTAGATATCAAGACCAATCTGATAACCTTCTATGGTGAGATAGGTAACTAGCTTGGTAGAAGAGGGGAGAGCAGTGGATTTTCTTTGTCTCAGTTTTAGAAAGGCTTTCAACGCTGTCTCCCATAACGTCCTCATACACAAGCTGATGAAATATGCACTAGGTAAGTGGACAGCAAGGTAGACTGGAAAAAGAGTGAACTGCCAGGCATAGAAGGTTGTGATCAGAGGCATGAAGCCTAGCTGGAGGCTGGTTACTAGTGGAGTACCCCAAGGGTCATTAGTGGGTCTAATAGTGTTTAACGTCTTCATTGATGACCTGGACAGAGTGCACCCTCAGCAAGTTTGCTGATGATACAAAATTGGGAGGAGTGGCCCATACAGCAAATAGTCACGTTGCCATTCAGAGGGACCTTGACAGGCTGGACCAATGGGCTGACACGAGCTTCATGAAGTTTGGCAAAGGGAAATGCAAAGTCCTGCACCTGGAGAGGAATAATCCCATGCACCAGTACAGACTGGGGGCCAACTGGCTGGAAATCAGCTTCATAGAGAAAGACCTACAGGTCTCAGTGGACAACAAATTGAACATAAGCCAGCAATGTGCACTTGCAGCAAAGAAAACCAACAGTGTCCTGGGCTGTGTTAGGAAAAGAGTTGCCAGCAGGTTGAGGGAGGTGATGGTTCCCCTCTACTCGGTGCTGCTGAGGCCACATTTGGGGTACTGCATCCAGTTCTGTGCTCCCCAGTGTAAGAAAGACAGGGAGTTATTGAAGTGAGTCCAGTGTAGGGCCACAAGGACGGTCAAAGGACTGGCTTGTGTCTCATGTGGTGAGAGACTGGCAGAGCTGGGATTATTTAGCTCAGAGAAGAGAACACTTGGGGCAGGGAAATTTTATCACTGCTTACAAATGTCTGATGGAAAGATGTAATGAAGACAGAGCATGACTCTTCTCGGTTGTGCCCAGTGACAGGACAAGATGCAACAAACACAAGTTGAAACACAGGAAATTCTTTCAGAATGTAAGAAAAAACTTCTACTCTGAGGGTGGTTGAACACTGTCCCAGGTTGCATGGAGAGGTTGCAGAGTCTCCATCCTTCGAGATATTCAAAACCCAGCTGGACACAGTTCCAGGGCAGCCTGCTCTAGGTGATCCTGCTTTGAGCAGGGGGTTGGGCTAGACAATCTCCAGAGGTCCCTTCTGACCTCAACCATTCTGCAACTCTGTATGCACCAAGTCCCTGAAGTAAGGCAATATTGGCCACTCACCTTGCAAGGTAATGTCTTCCTTGCAGCCAATTTCAGCTTTCATGCATCAGTTTTATAAATGGAGGTGTTAGCACCTATTATTTGTACAATTTTTTGACATTTCCCATTATCAGATCCTGTCTTCAGCTTCTCATGGTTTGCTAAATTTTACCTTATACCTGCTGCACTACTGCATAAAAAGAATAGTTAATGTTCTGTGAATACACCTTTCATATTGTTTTTTGGTCTCATGGGGCTCTTCAGACTCTCCAGTGAGATCTTGGCTTGAGATTGAGACTGCCTTTTTCATCTCATCTAGCAGGACTGCATAACGACACTGTTTCAAAAGGTAGAGGGACAAATTCCCCCTTTTTTTAGGAAGACATTGGCCTGCGGGTCCTCCCCTTCTTTCCCTCATTTCTGCTCTGAACTCTCATCCAAGACTTCACTCTTCTCCTTCCCACTTTTCTTTTTCTACCAGACGTACATTTCCTGACTGACAAATAACAGAAAATAGCTTACAATGCTTGTGAATAGCTCATGAGTGAGAAGACTTAAATATGACTGAAATGGTAAAATTGCATGAAGAAATCAATATATTCTGTTAATTTGATTTTTATTCTACACATTATGAATCAGAATATCTACTTGAGCAACAAGTTTAATGATTTAGTACTTTATTACATCCATTATGGTCAGACTGGTAATGGTGCCAATGGTTAGTACATTATCTGAAAAACCAGGCTACAGGAAGGAAACTTGACTGACAATTCTCTGTAATTGTCTTGGGTGTTACAGTGGTGTTCTAAAGAATCATGGACTTTTACCTGTGGCTTTATTCTGCAGCAAAAAAAGAGACAATAAATGAAATAGTTTTAATGAAATCAAACAAGCTTGCATTTCACTTGGTACCTGCCTGGACTCAAAGGCAATGTAAAGCATCCTATATCTGAATGTACTATAGATTATTCAGGATGAAATGTGATTTATTAGGCTGCAATAAGCAGTTCTTTAAACTAGTATGAAAACAATGTTGTTGGTGCTCTCAAAAGAGCTAGTACCTGTCTCATAACTAGCACTGTAACTGACTTCTACAACTTAAACTACAAAATGTGATAGAGGTGTCTTTTCCCTTTAATTAAAGTTTGAACAGAAGGATAGGCTGGCTGGCAGGGCCTGTTCCTGTCCCAGTTTAACTAAAGTATCCTATTAGCCAGTACTGTTGGAGAGTTCAGTAACTAAAAAGGACACTGAGATATTTTTCTAACTTTCTAAAGAAATGTTCTAAAAATAAGAATGTATTCACTGTCTTTCTGCCTATTTCATTTCAAATGCATCAAAGAGCTGGGAGTTCATATCCGCATCTGTTGGCTTCAAAGGCAAAGTTTTGGTAGAGGACACAGGTGATGAACAGAATTAAGAACTGGTTTCTCCTTGAATGACTGTGTAGCCCACCAGTCCATCTTTCAGCTAGGATTAATTCTCGCCGTACTTTTTAACACATTGCTTGTTGGTTGTGGGAATACTTGTTCCAAAAGAGGATAGAACAGGACAACCTCAATAGCTGACCACCATGAGACATCAGATAAATCTTTTCTACCTTTGTCTGTGCTGATCAATATACCAGAAGTTCCTCTGGATAGAATTTTGTCATGAAAGAGTCTTTGTTTTGAGTACCCAGAGAGCTGAGCAAATCTGTAACTATGTGTAGGTGTTTGAGGAAAGCACAGTTTGAGTGTCTGACAGACCGTCTCACTGCGATGCAGTGAGTTGCAATTGGCTTTGCTTTTTATTGTTCAAGGCCAGCATCTCGCTCAAAATGTCAAGGGCCAGTTTTTCCCTGGGGTTTACCATTGCCATTCCCACTCCCTTCTACAGAGGCTCCCATTTGCACTGTCTTCTAATCAGATTCCTCTATCCCTGTGGTCCCTCAACAACTTTAATGTTAAAATCTATGCTAGAAGCAATGGAAAAGCACCCATTGAAAGTATGAGCCCAGTCCTATGATGCCCTATTCCAAACAGAGAAACAACAACTTACCAAGGCATAGACATACATTCACTCAGCAGATGCTTCTGGTGGCTTAAGATGTAATCCTCATCAAAATTTGTTGGCAGTTTTCTGTATACTGGAATTTTTCACCTCTTTTGGCTATCAGCAGAAGGGAATTTCCAAGTCTTCCGTGTCTGATTCAGTGCAAGCTTCACCAGCTTTATTTAATCTGTTGGGAGAGATGATTTGAGTTAAGCTGTGATACTTGTTGCTGCAACCATTTACTGATGGAATGTCAGCCTGCATCTAAACTGCTTAAGATGATGATGCTTAAGAAAATTACTTGTGCCAATCACAACCTCTTCTAAGGTGCTCTGGGTTTAAATAACGAAGTTAGCCCTTGAACCATCCTGAAAATATATTTATCCTGGAAGAAACTTCCGCTTGAACTCTCTGTTCATCTATTTATCTTAAATACAGCATTGCTTTCCAGAATGTTGAAAAATTGCTTTCTTGAATGTAGTTTGGGTGAGAGCAAAACGTCAATTAGGAAACAGACTGAGAGGAGAAAGGGGGTCTTTTTATTCCACATGGTGTCTTTAAAATAAAAAGAATTTTTTACAAAGAGGCTGTTTGAGGAAGTTTGGAGACTTATAGCTTCAAGCACTGTAAGTAGAGAAAGAATAATTATATGTCATTGAAAATATTTTTTCCTATCTGTAAGCAAATCTCTGCACATTATTATTTTGAGGTATTGAAATTAAAACCTCTCTAAATTAAAAGCTTATAGAAAAGCTAAATTTCTGATATAACAGTTAAGTCAAGAATTACCAAAAATAGGAGCATGTAGTTGGATAAATTCTTTCAGTGTTGAGCAATCCAGTAGCTTCCATGGAAGAAAATGGAAGCAGGCACGTGCTCATAGTTTTGAAAACCACATATGTGTATGTCTGAGTTGAGAGCAAGCACTGCATAAAACCATCATGCTTTTTAGAGTCTTGATCTATTGAAGTCCTGTTCTTGCCCCTTATTTTGCAGATGTCTCCACAAACTGTCTCTAACTTTCCCCTGCAAATATCTCCTCAAAGACATACATAACCTGTATTGGTCTTACATAATCACTAGTAACCCATGTAAATGTGTGCCTAAAGTCCAACCGAAGCATAGTAAAACATGTCTGTATTCAAAATATGAGTGTACATGACAGAAGGAAACCAACACAATAACATATTGCTGGCTGTTGGTTCTAACGCTCTTCCCACACAATGATTTAGTGAGAAGAGCTACCTTGTAAGACTGTGTCACTATCAATCTGGCCACACTATGGGAAAGCAAGTAACCAATCCTAAAGGGTTGAAGGCAGAGTCACTTATCATCTCTAAAGAAAGTAAATGTCATGACAAGAGGTGTAGGACTTCCCAGTAAATTAAAAAGAACAAACATGCATCTTGGTAACCAATATAGTACAAACCCCAAGAGAGGGAGGAATCATTCTCACTAGTGCTGACAGTGCTTGGAAAGATAAACAAGGAAAATTCTGAAACTTTGATTGTAGCCTTTTTTAATCCAATATTATAGATTGATCACACAAGCAAAGGCTAAGAGTCTCTGTGTTGTAACAAAACACAAAAATATTAATCTATGTTGGCCGAACACCAGCCTTATCAGATGTTAATTAAAATTGTTTTGTCTATTTCAAGCACAAAACTTACAGTCATGTGACTTGAAATCTTTGCAAAACAAAGATAGCTAGAAAAAGCAGTTCAGTTCCATGGAGGCAGAGAAATCCACATATTTTGTTTCATCCTATTATAGAATGAAATGAAAATTTTTCAAAAAACTTCTCTCTCCTGTGTTTTTTCTGAGACTCCACATACGCAGTAGTCGTGGTGATTTGGACAGATATCTGTGTGTGGACAATTCATGTTCTCCCAGGTTCAGTAAGTGCTCTGCAAACAAGACTACCTAGGCTATCCTCCTTTCTTGGCAATGTGGAGGGAAAGTTGAGGCTGCTTAGCCGTTACTCAGCCAAATTCTTCAAGCCTGCAGTATGCCGAGTGTGGCACAGTGCTCCGAGGTCCTGCATTGAGGGAGGAAGGCTGCTGTTGAACAGAAATCCTACCATGGACCAGAGAAACCATCCTAACAACACTGGCAGTGGCACTAGCACATCTCTCTGAAGCATTTCTGTTTCAAAAGGTAAATGTGTCAGGGGCACTTTTGGTTTTTGACTTGATGGAGAACTAATTTTTCTCCCACTTATATGTCTCAGTAGTCCTGAATGATAAAAAATGGAAACTAGAAGTAGCACCCTGTGCTTGCCTATGCCTTCCATATGCTGAAGAAGTTACAATCGCTTGTGATCCTGTGTTTAAAAAAGAGAAAGTTTAGAGGATGATCTGTGTAGCTCCAGAATGCAAATTTGGCTAAGGGCAGATCCATCTCTAAAGTGTCTTTGCAAGGATGAGGTCAATGCTGGTTAGGAAAACCAGAGCGAGACTGATAATCACCTCTGTTAAGGATTTCATCTATTCTAGTGCTGTAACATATTCCTATCACTCATTTGTCATAGCTGTTGCCAGCTTCAGAAGCAAAGTGTAATGCAACTGTTTATGTTATTGGATGCAACTTTCTTTCCCAAAAGAGGAGCTTGTATAAACCAGACAAAACTATTGAAGGCAAAATGTAAGCCTATGGAATAACAATCACTGTGTCGTCAGTGAAACCAGCATTAGACATAGGTTTCAACAGACGACAGTTCTGCCAGCTCTTCAGGGTATGGGTCGGTCTGTCTTTCTCTGTGTAAGATTCTCTGCAACTTGTAATAGTGATAGTGTCATGCTCTCTTCTGTATGAAATACCCATCTTTTCAGTGTTACAACTATACAAATTGGATCAAACTGCTTTTATTTCCTTTACTGTGCCTGCTTCATACTCCCTTAACAATCAACGTAAAACACCTCTTTTTAATGGTCATAAAAAGAGTTGTTTAGAGTTGCCAGTGGAAACATGTTAAAATGAGTTGTTAATGGTTAATCCATTTCTTATGATGATTAAACTGCTGGTGATGCTGAAACCAAGACTGAAGGGTGTGATTTTGAGAAGTGGCATATCCTTCACTATCTCTGTTAATGACCTAAATCCTGATCTGATACCACACTTGATTTAGGAAAAGCTTAGCAGAAATTTCAGACTGCATATCACTGAATCACAGAATGGTTGAGGATGAAAGGGATCTCTAGAGGTCATCTGGTCCAACCCCCCTGCTCAACTAGGGCCACAGAGAGCCAGTTGCTGAGGACTGTGTCCAGGCAGGCTTATGAATGTCTCAAAGGAGGGAGATTCCACCGTCTTTCTGGGCAACCTGTGCCAGTGCTCAGTCACCCTCACAGTGAGAAAGTGTTTCCCGATGTTCAGGGTGAACCCCCTGTGTTTCAATTTGTGCCCATCACCTCTGGTCCTGTCACTGGGCACCACTGGAAAGAGACTGGCTCTGTCCTCTGTGTGCCCTCCCTTCAGGTTACCTCATGTTCATTGGTCATCCTATGATTAGAGCATGTTCTTTTGCAATGAACAAAGACCTGGCCTTAGTCTTGGCCTCTCTTTCAATGGTGACCTTAAAGGCAAAAAGCCCTCTTTGCAGCCATTGGCCTGCATACCCACAGTCCTGCTGGAAAAAATGTTTTTCTTTAAAAATTGGCATTGCATGAGGTTAATAGCAGCACTTTATATCATGGTAACACACTAAAGATACTGAAATGTTAAAAAATTCTTTATCATAATTGGTTTCAGAAATGGTTCAGGTTGTCTTATAAATAAAAAACATAACCTGCCCTAAAATTAAAAACAAAAGCTCTACGAGAGCAATTGTACATTTTGATTTCTATGTCACAGTGTGTAGTTCATTAGCATTTGCATTCCTATTGAGTCAGGATGATGAAAGACCTATAAAGCACTATAAAACAAAAAGTATCGCTAAGTCAAAATGCCCTTCTTCAGAGTAGCTACCGTATATTTTGAAATGCTTCAAGAGGGGCAAGGTCTTACCAGGGCAAGAACACTATGTGAATAAACGTTGAGAAATCCTCATGTCATTTGCTAGCCCAAGAAAGTCTTTAAGAACAAAACCAAAATGTTGAGCAGAAGCATAGATGCCATACTGTTTGATATCATCAGCCCTCACCTGATTTCTCTTAGTAATGCTTTTGCTATTGACAAAAAAAATAGTTGTCTCTGTCTCCTATTACTCTGGTGGCTCTGGGAAAAAAAGCACCATAGCTCAGGGAATCACCTCAGTTTGAAGGTGGAGTTCAATCTCAGGAAGGAAAGAATTAAGATGTGGGGAATGATAAATTTCTATCTCTCAACTTCGGGAAAACAGTTGTAAGTAATGCTTATGGAGTGCTGAGGAGATACCTGAATTTGGTTTATTTTTAGTGCGAGTGCTACAGGACTACATAGTGGCTGGGTAGAAATAGGGAAATTAGTAGGAACTGGTTTTGGTTGAACATCAAAAGAAGTGGCTATCATGGGCATCTGATGAGCTGGTGACAGGGAAATCCATATAGGATGGATTTGGGAGACAGAGTGCAGAGGAAATGGGAAAAAAAGCCCACTAAGGTCATAGATAGGGCACTAATTCGAGGCTACAGGGATTTCTGTGCATGTTCAGCTATAATATGTGCAGGGGTTCAGAAGAGCTTGACACACAGAAGGATGATATATTCTTAGTGGGGGTTGAGAGATCAATTACACACAGAGAAAATGCTTAATTCTGAGTGAAAATAAACTGATGATGTGCTACTCATAACTTGACATAGTCCTGTGTGGTGTTGCATGTGAAAGGGTCTATTTTAATCCAATTTGCTGAGGCTATTTGTGTCAAAGGTAATCACTTTATTTACGCCAGTGAAGCATTTGTAGAACCAGCTGGTTGGATTATGTTTTAACACTAAATGGGAAGTATGAAGATACTACTATTTACAGACTCAAGGTTTATAGTCTGTTAAGGTCAATACACGTTGCAGTGACCTTAGCTGTTCTCAAGATTGGGACTTTACCCATTAGAATCCAACAGTCAGCATATTTGCTCAAATTCTGCCTCAGTGCGGGTGCTTATACTAGATCATACTTAAAGCTTGTTCCACTGCGACATTTCTGTGAAAACTTATTATTCCTAAAGGAATGAGACGGATAAAGGATAAAAGAGATAGGCTGAGTCACATCCTTTCATAGAATGTCCTTTCCTAAAATTTTCAGAAAGAGAAAGAAAAAAAAAGAGGAGAGTGGAAATAAAATAATTGTCCTAGGGGACATACTAAAAATGTTACAGTCACTCCTCATGTAAGCACAGTAAATGAATCATGGCTTGTTGCCAATATTCTATTCACTCTGGATTAGATCAGAGCAAGTCTGAAGTTATTCTAATATAAGCATGCAGTCAGAATCCATCCCTTTTAAATTTTTTTCATAATTTCAGTGTACAATAAAATATAGTTCAAACTAAACATTTCTACTTCCATATCCTTTGCAAGAGACCAAATGTATCAGGCAGGGTTCGAAGTGTGTAATTTATTTTCTGGATCATTAGTAGAGAGGCTGACAAAGTAGATGCACTAGACTGGCTATGAAGTGTCAGCCAAGTTTCTAGGGCTACCCTGCATTGCCTGACCTGCTGTTGTTCTGGGCCACGAGTTGTGCAACTTCCTTGTTTCATCTGTGTGATACTATTTTATTTAAAGTCCAGGTGACCTCAAAGTTGTGTCACTCTTTGGCATGGGAATGATATACCTTGCAAATTAGTTTTGTTTTTTTTAAAGTGCTGGAGAGCTGTATTGGTGAGTGTTGAAAGTTACGGTTGTTAAAATATTAGAAATGAATTCTTATGGCCCAGAGGACAAATGGAGCATCACTTCAGCCAGGGAAAACTTCCACTCATCATAGCCAATTGTTTAAGACTGAAAATGTGAGAAGAGTAGTTAGACCAATGCTGCCTCTTTCTTAGTCATAATTTTCTGTTCAGTACAGGATTTTAAATAGTTGCATACATGCTGAAAAGCTTGTATCCTGAAGAGTTAAAGCATTCATTATGTTTGCTCCTTGCAACATATTTCCTTGTACTTTAAGACTTAAAATGAAAAGAACTTGGCCTAAAAGCGCTGCACTGTGGTTGTGAAGGTTCCTCTGTGTTATGACCCAGCAACAGTGAAATTCATACACTTGTAAAGAAAACACTGAAAAGATTTGCATCAGTTATTTTATCATGTCAAATGTATTTATTTATCATGCCGTTTAGCATCAGAAATCTCCTGATTTACATGCCTCTTTGCTGTTCGGTACAAGATAATATGCCCTTCAAATGGTAGATGGAGAGAAGATCCATGTGGGCCTTAGACAGCCATGGCACTACTTGTTTCACAGATGGTATCTGAGCAGAGGATAACCCACAAATAACCTGTGGATATCCACTTTGGAACAATGGACATCCACACCTTCTTGCAATCCCTGCCATTTTATTCCAGTATCCAAAACTGAGGTGAGATCTGCTATTCGGTGTTTGGTTTTATATTTAAACAGCATTTGCCTAAAGAACTTTGAAGTCATGACAGTGAAAAGGAAGGAGAAGAAACCCAATAATGCACAGCCCTGAAGTAAATTGAGTTATCTTTAGCTTATTCCTGGAGCTTCTTTTTCAGTAAGTTTTCTGGGATCCTGTTTTCTAGGAAGTCTGTACCTTTTAAACTCCATGTAATTTCATTTATTGATCAAAAAATTCAAACCTTGTAGGAAGTTTGTAGGATCAAACTCAGGTTCTGTATGTGTGTGGAGAGAAAAGAAGTGGAGAGAATGGGCCCAGTTCTCATTTACTGCACAGAAAGAAGCCTCGGAGTAGAAATAAGGTCAATTTACACTTGCTTTAAGGTCCCTTTAAGCCATCAGAGTGGAGTAAAATTATAATGGTGAGCCGTATGAAGCTGACTGATAGAGTAAATGAGGCCATGGCACCAGGAGGTTCGATCTTATAAAAGGACACTCCTTTAGCTAACAGAAGTGAAATGCATGGCTGTCCAGATAAATGCATGTGTGGGCTAAGCTTTGGTAAATCAGTTTTAGAATGGGATGAAATTAGTTCCTTTTAGAACCAGGAAAGAAGCCATATGGCATACATATATGGACCTTGAAGGAATGTGAAATAGTGTTATGCTGTCTCAGTGTATTACCAGAAAGATGTTATTGACTTTATATGAAATTGCGTGATAGCCAGACTAGGACAGCTTTAAAGAAAGTTAAAACTTTTTGGCAGGGGTGGTGGGTGGTGGGAGAGTCTGTACAAACTTCATGCTCTTAGCATTACACATCACTTTATGAGAATCCTTGCTAAAGTCCTCACTGACTGAGGTACTGCCTACAGCAGCAAGCAACTGTATCAATGTAGTTATTTGTCTGTACCAATAGAAATAGCACACATCACAAGAGAAAGCATACTGTGTACAGTAAAGAAAAATTAAGCTCAGCTTGTAGCCCCAGGACTCAGAATTTGGAAATGTCCTGCACAGAACCTCCATCCTATGTACCATCTTGTGATTATTTCACATAGATGAATGTTATTTGATGGATCACTGATGCTTGTGCCAGCCAAATAATGATCAGAGAGATACTGAAATTTACTCTGGGTAAGAGCTTTTGGCTGATTTTTGTTAGAGATTTCAGATGACCTGATGCTTTTCTGTCTTATTAAGCATAAATACTGGAGCAATCGATTTCCTAATCTTTCTCTTGAAAAACCTATAATGTACTGCACATACAAATAAAAATAGAATTTTCACTTCTTTTTAATAAGGTTACTCTTCTGCTGCTCATATTTATACTCTTTGTTGAGAAACATTAACATCAGAAGTTATGCACTACCTCAGAGAAAACATTGTGCTATAGCCATATCATATATTTGTGTGTACTGCTTAAGCTTTCTGTAAAATAATGTTGTTTTCTATCAACAAGCAGTACAAATGCTAATCTGATGTAATGACAAAAGAGGCACCTGCAATGTTATGACACACTCTGTAATGGATGTGACGGGTTCCTAGCATTGACAGTGTCTATGGGACTTCAAATTCAGCTTAAACTATTTAAGAACAGATATTAATCTAAAGTTTTAGTCATTTGTATCTATAAGCCAGGCTATTATCTTCTATCCTTTGCTCTACTGGTGCCATCAGATAACCTGATCCTATTGAAATCAGCAGGAGTTTGCAGTTAATTTGGACAGAGTCAGAGGACAGGCAGCACACTGAATCCTTCCAGTTCTGATTTTACCCAAGTTTCAAACTCTGTTTGATCAAGAGACGTTTCAGTATGTCTGTTGTATTTCATCTGCTTTCCATTTCACTTTAGCTATAAAATCTAAAACTCCTTTGAATGCTGTTCTTGGTGTGGGTATCAATTGAGCAAGCAAATGGCTCATCCCCTATGTAGCCTATTTGTTTCTGGGAAGTCCCAGCTTGCAGGGCTTTCCCAGGCCTAATACGATGCTTTTCTAGTAACAGCCCATAACATATAATAAAGAAACCTTGAGGGTTTCTTAAACCTGTATGAGGTGGAGGTACTGTGATTCATTCATCTAGGTCCTCTCTGACTGTAACATGGATTTATACGAGCACAGTACAAAGTATAATTGGCTGGCTTCTTTTAATGTAACATAGTTCATTTTTCATTTGCTTGGAATATGTCTTTGAAACACACACACACAAAATTGCTCATTGGCCAGTTGTCTTTGTCTCAATCAGTTTGAAGACTAAGACAGAGGCACAGTTCTGTCACAGATGTATCGGTAAAGATCTGTCTCCGTTCTTCTCTTAAAAGTGAGCTGTCAATGCAAAAAAACAGTGACGAAATACAGCTGACTGCTATCAGCTTCTGGTACGGTATCAGTGGGCTTTGTGTCACGAGAGGATTAAAGGCTGTTTGGTAATGATGCAGTGATGAGCCTAAGGAAACAGAGTAAATAGTTTTGGCAGCTGATCAATAGTACTGACTGGAAGATACTAAGTGAGCTGCATGGAGCAGGCACATCATGAATAATTGGCACATCATCATGTACAAATTTGTCTTTGCAATTTAAAAACCATGAGTAACTTAAGATGCCTTTGCTTTGACATGAAATGAGAGTACTTTTGACCTATTTGTCTATTTTGACCTAATTTGTTGATGATGCAGGAGAACTGACAAATTTTCATCTCAGTCTGGAAAAGGGTTTGGTAGAAATGCATTCAAAAGCTCAAACATGGCAGCTGTATGTTTAGTACAAAGAGGAGCAGAAAGTGCCACACTTCGTTTCCAACCCTTCTCCTGGTAAGGACCAAAACTGGCCAGAAGTTTTGATAACGTTATAATTCCTTTAAGTGGGAATCTGAATGGGGAAGTAACCAAGAAAAACTGCTTAAGACAGTCCCTATACAATACTCCTTAGATGTAGCATCCTCCAAAACAGGTCCCCAGGAACCAGCTGTGTGAAAGTCACTGGTTGGATTTACGGTAAATACCCTCACTTACTATAAATTGAGATCACTTCTACATGAATTGCTTATATGGTAATATCAAATATAAAGAAGACAAAGACTCTTGCTGTTTGCACAGCACGTCTGTTTGTTATGTCTGTGCTTGTTAATGGAAAGCTACAATTACAGCCATTTTCTGTTAAGTGTTTTACATAAAGCCCTCATGCTGACTTTGTAAGACTTGCACAACATGTTTGCCAATAAACAGCATGAGCAAATGTAACTATAATATGGTTTTTTTTCCAAGAAACAGTATTTAAATTATTGATTAGAGAGCAAGTGTCCTGGTTTTGACTGGGGTAGACTCAATTTTCTTCCTAGTAGCTGGTACAGTGCTGTGTTTTGTATTTAGTATGAGAATAATATCGATAACACACTGATGTTTTTAGTTGTTGCTAAGTAATGCTTGTCCTAAGTTAAGGATTTTTCAGTTTCCCATGCTCTTCCAGCAAGGAGGTGTACAAGAAGCTGGGAGGGAGCATGGCCAGGACAGCTGACCTGAACTAGCCAAAGGGATATTCCATACCATAGAATGTCATGCCCAGTATATAAACTGGGGGGAGTTGGCCGGGGGGGATAGATTGATGCTCAGGCATCGGTCAGCGGGTGGTGAGCAATTGCATTGTGCATCACTTGTCTTTTCTTGGGTTGTATTTCACTCTCTTTTTGTTATATTCCTTTTCATTACTATTATTATAATATTTTATTTTTTATTTAAATTATTAAACTGTTCTTATCTCAACCCACGAGTTTTACTTGTTTGCAATTCTCTTCCCCATCCCACCAGGGGGGTAGGGGGAAAGAGTGAGTGAGCAGCTGTGTGATGCTAACTGCTGGCTGGGGTTAAACCACAACAGCAAGTGATGAGTTAAAAGCAAAGGCACTGTACAGCAGATCAAATTTAAATTTAAACACAAAACTAACCGTATCTAGGAAGTTACTTTCATGTCCCTTTAGATGGCAGGGATACCACTAATGTATTTGTGCACTTCAGAATCTTTGCATATTGAAAGAACAGCTGATTGATACTTGGTAGTGGTGAGGAATCTGAATTTCCCTGTATTTATCTCATTTGTTAGAGCCTTTTGTTGGTTTCAGATCAAGACACTCATCATTTCTGCAACATTTGCACTGTGTTTGTGCTCACGTGTCTGATGTCTATGAAGAAATTTAATCTTCACCTTTCCTACTGTTGGGGATCTTGATGTGACAGAATTCATGTCACATATGACCTTGTAAGAATAATTTGCTAGATTACACCCTCAGCCCGAACCACATAAGAAATTTCTCTCTGTTTTATCAGAAATACCCACACAACCATTTGCTAGGAGTCTCTACATGTACCTCTACTCCTGCAGTTACAGTAAAAGTTTGTCTCTAGCAAGGGATGAAGTATACGTTTCCTTTATACAGGAAGGGACTACCAAAACTGAGGAATCTTGTATCCAGTTCTAAATACCTGAGGACTGTCCCTATGGCCTCAAACCTTGTTGTTAATTGGCCATACCTTGGTCCTCTTCTCCCCTGTTCTCTCCTAGTGTGGTCTGTCCCCTGCCCCGTCCCCTCCTTCTAGTCCCATTCTCTTTGCTTACACAGTTCAGACTCTGTTCATTAAACTTCCCATGCTAGATTAATTCTCATAGTCCAATCACTTAACATTTTCCTCTCAGAGGACTTCTGAGGTTAGTTCCCATCACTCTGTTTTCAGCTCACTTGTTCGGCTCATTGTAGTCTGCTCTTCCACTTCTGTTCCTCATCCCATTTTTTTACTTTCTTTGATCTCATAGTTTCTTGCAAGAACTCCCAGAGCCATCCTCTCTAACTGACCTCTCATTTGTTCTCAATTTCCCCTCCTCTGAAGCCTGATGCAGGGCCTTTTGACCATATAGTCCAGGATCAATATTCCTTCTGCTTCTGTTTCTCATGTCTTCTGTCTCCCTGTTATTTCTGTTCTCTATTTTTCTGCAGGTTTTCAGGCATTCCTCTCACCTGTTCCTTCCCCATTTCCCTCCTTCCCTGTTCTCTTAGATCACTGAAAAGGGAAAGTTTTATGTTAGGACAAAAAGACCCTGTGGTGGTGAAGATAGAGGGAATGGAAGAGGGAGAAAAAGGGTTCAAGAAGATGGACCAACACTGGACTCACTTGTTTGACTTCAGATGCCATCTGTGTACGTCCTAAGCATGTTTACTGCACTGTTACCACTTACTAAATGGTCTGAACTAAAACTCCTTTACCTCTGTAATTTGGAGGTTCCTACAGGGTGGATCACTGATGAAGCTCAGGATCAGCCAGGCAGAGATTATGGCAGTATGTGTTGGTTTAGGTGGGGGATCTGTTTTGCAGCTTTTCTGGGAAAAAAGTAGGTGGCTGCTGTGGTTCTTCCCCAAGACATTCATTGTGTTTTTATCCATACTGTAGATCCTGTGTCTTCTTAAAGGAAAAGTAGCTATAATGTTTGGGGGATGGAATGCTGAACAGCAAGGGCATAGCGGTGAAAAACAGGACAGAAATGTCCATAGTTGCTGGGAACATACTTGGAGTACATGCAGGTTGTGACAGATGTTAAGGGAAAAATGAGAGACAGAGGCCTGGAAATTTACCTTTCTTTTGGGTTTTCACAGTGCAAATCCAATCTGAGTCAGAAGCTCATGGCTGCAGGCTAATCATTACTAATGCCTACATCTTTCCAGAACAGTACTGCCCACTGGCAACAGCTGCTGCTTCTCTTCCTTTGGGGTTGCTTCCTCTGAGCCATTTCCTCTGCTCCTTGCAGTTCCAACTCACTCAAACCTTTCCTTTGTCCTTGCAATCTGTGGGAGTGTCAAAAGGTTTGGGATGAAATCCAGGATGGAAAGAATAAGGGAAATAGTACTGACATTAGGATCTCTGAGGTTGTGGAACTGTTTGCCCATAAAAAGGAGGGAATGCCTGTCATGAGAGGATGAGAAATCATCGTAGAGGAAAATGCTACAAGGAGTGGTACTGCACCACCATCAGAATAGATTAGATCAGGGCCAGCAATGACAATGATTTCAAATACTAGTTTTCTTTCCCATACTAGAAGTGTGGATGCTGATAGAGTGTCATCAAGAGATGTTGCTTACCAGAGAGGCAAGACACAGCTTGCCAGCTGGGGACTTCTGTCTCTCCCAGGTGCCTCTTACAGGTTGATGTGGCACCCAGCACCGAGTTTTGTGTGCTTAGGTTGACACAAAGAAAATCTCATCTCACACAGGTGCTGAAAGTTTGCTTCTCCCATTCACTCACTATTTATGAGACCCACAAAATTCCAAGGAACTATCAGGAATTTGGTTGATTGCTGGGTGCCATTACCCCCAAAGCTTTCCCTCTAATCAACTCAAGTATCACTACACAATTTCTTTCTGTCCACACTACTGAACAGAGTATTCCAAAGAGCTGTAACATGAGGTGATGTATCTGCAGCAGCAGCTCTAGTTCAGTTTGCTGTTTCCTTTATGATACGGTGCTGCACTTGTTCTTAAGGGACATTCAGAAGTTAGTAAATTTTTTACATCTCCATTACTAAAGGGATTATTAACTGAATAGTCTCTTGTAGTGTTCTACCTCAGTTTATTTGATCATACAACAGCCAGTGATGTTTCTCTTTTGGATTATAATCTTTGAATGAGCCTAGTGGGAAAGAGAAAACTGTTCTCCAGAGCAAACCCTTTAATGGCCCAAAGAACTGCCAACAACTATATTTAAGTCTCTATATATTGACTACAGACAGTTCCAAAACTCTTTAAAAAAAAAAAAAAAAGTGATGTGTAGTGTGATGGGCTCCAACTGGTTCTCAGACTTGGGATTGAATCAGGGACATCAAAAGCTGAAAAGCACGTATTACTGCCATTTGAGCTAAAAGGCTGTTGTTTAGTAGTGGGAAACGTATTATTTCACATTCTCTATGGCCCTTGTGCAGAGGGAACATTATAAAAAAGCAGGCTGTGCTTTTTAAAAGAATGTATTAGTATCCAATGTACTATATATAGTAGGTAAAAAAAAGGTATTCACTTGCTTTATTTCAGTGGTGCCAGCATTGTCTCATATTTTATTCAAAGACTGCCAAAACCTCTTCATAAGAGAGAACAGCACAATGTTATGTGATTTTAAAGTAGGGATAAGAAGTGTCTTTGCCCAGTTTTGTCTGCTTTCTTA
Organism: Harpia harpyja; assembly: GCF_026419915.1. NCBI lineage: Eukaryota > Metazoa > Chordata > Aves > Accipitriformes > Accipitridae > Harpia > Harpia harpyja. The sequence continues at coordinate 52,500,084 of NC_068940.1, read as the reverse complement.
TGAGGTGAAAGGAAGTTTCGACTTGCCTCAAGCAAAGGAGGTAATTCTTGGGCAAGACCTCTAATCACTGGAGTATAAAGCAGCTGTCCCATCCTCAGATGCATTCTGGACACGATTTGCATAAGGAACTTGGGCACCTGATAATTGCCTTTTGAAAATACATACCTAAAAACCCTGCTGGTGCTCAACGTTACCATCTGTGGAATTGAGCCGTAGTTTATATTTCCCTAAAGAAAAGATAGTTTTAAATGCCAAAACTGACCGAAGGGAGTTACAGTTTCCTCCCTCTTCTCCACACGCCCTTCCACCTCCCCTAGCAAACATTCGTCCTTTTCCAGTCAGCTCTGTTCATGATGCACGTATCTTCTCTTTGCAGTTACACAGAGGGGGTCTGGCTTGAATCCTGGCTTCTACCCAGAATTTTCTTGGGTGTATTTGTTTGATATGTTGGCAAAAGTTAGAGAGCAACATGAAGAATTTTATTCTCCACTGCACAGGACAGAAAGATTCAAGTCTTCACTCCTCTTTGATAGTCTCTGCTGGTCTGTGCATGAGTGATCAGATGAGCAAATTGAAAGATTTATTCTTTGCAAAACCAGTAGCCCAAATTAATGTAGGATCTATGGAAGCTCAGACCTTTGCTCATTGCCACTGGTGTCCTCTGCATTCCTTATGTTATCTGTGTGTCCTGGTGTATGTGTCCATACAATAGAATAGGAATGATATTTGAAGAATTGCCACTTGTATGAAAAACAAGTCCTTTCATGGTTGCACATTTTAATTATGTGGGGAGTAATAGTCTTTGAAGCTGAATCAAAATGAGGAGTCTACTGCAAGGACAGTACTTTAATTATATTTAATTTGCTTTTCTGATTTAAGTTAATTTTCTTTTCTGATTTACACTATGTTTTTCATAAACCTCCAGGGCTTACTGGAGATACTCACTGGAGATTGAATTCTTGGTTACCTCAGTCATTCTTATGGCCAGAGGATAGGATTGAGAGAAAAAGCAGCAAATGACAATGTTATTAAGTACTTGTTCTTTGAGAGCACTTAGAAAAGATGTTCTCAAATTCAAGGTCACAAAACCAGAATCCTAAGTGATGTCATGACACCATCCATTAGGGGAAGATAGCCCTTCCCTCAACATTGCAAGGTTTTCAAGCTAGTCAAAATCACAGTGGTAGACTAATGCAGAAACTGCTGGGAATGATCTTGTATACTTGCCTGGTTCTTGTATTTCTCCCTGGATGTTCAAACTTGGCCAGTGTTGGAGACAGTATATTAGGCTCAGGCTTTGAACAAATATGAAGCGGCTGTTCTTGCACTCTTTTCTTCTGGACAACTATTTTGCTGTGTGGTCAATCATTCAGGTTACTTATAAAGTTCCCTTTGGCCTTTAAGTCTCTGAGTCCTACAGTGCTGACGCACATGTCATCCCTAGTGAAGAGAGCAATTCTATCAACTGTCATGTTACTGTTTGGATGTTTATGAATAAGAGCTTGTGTATAGTAGGTGAAGAGGAGCTGAAGCTAGCTGAGTAAGATGTCAGAGAGACAGTCAGCAAGAAATGACAGTTTGCAATGTGAGACAGATAAAAATGTCAATTAATAATCCAAATGTAAATGAGGCTTTTTTAACCTCATAAAGCGTTCATGAAGGAGGCTGAAGGCAGATGCCCACAACTTAGGTTTGGAAATATGGCAGCAGAAGGTGGTAACCTACTATAGAATATCAGGCACAGAGCAGAGATGATGATCAAGAGATATGAGCATATGAGGACTGAACTGCTTTAAGCAGAAGTTGTTCTATGAATTGCAAAAGATGGAAAAGACGAAAGGATATCTTTTGCAGATCCCTTTAATGTCTCTTTTAAAGTATAAAATAGTGTTCTACAGTAGTGAAGAAACTTATGTAGGAGAGTTTTTAAGAGGACATATAGAAATGATCCAAGAGGTTGTACAGTGAAGAAGTTAGCTTTACGGCTGGAAAAATAGTAATGACAGAAATGAGGCATAGAATTGGGAGATTAAAAAAGGTGGTGATTCTTTTAAACTTCTGAACTCGGACATTAATGTCTGGCAACTTACAGGCTTCACTGTCTCCATTTCAAACCAGCAGAATTGTCTAAGCTCCTGTCCTCCGTCAATCATCCATCAGGGCATCATGAGACTTCGGCAAAGTCCAGTGCTGCAGTGTCCAGCTGATGCTGTGAATCAGTCCTGTGGTGGTATTATTAATGGCAGAGTGAAGGTACTTTGTACGTTTCCTGCAATGCTGAGTCTTAGGCTAGCTCCTTGTGAGGCTTGCTTCCCTCATCCCTATGTCTGGCAGTTTGGACATCACCTGCAGTGGGGAGACTGACATTTTCTTTCTCACTCTTCCCAAATTTTTCCTGATTTATATAACCACTGTGCCCAGTAGCTAATACATTCCTTTCTTTGACCTGCCTGGAGACAAATCTTATCATGACAGTGGTAAAAACACATACTTTTTAACAAACAGATGCATAACTCTGAAACTTTTTTTTTTTGTAAGAGCCACTTAGAATTTAAGGATGGCAAACACAAGCAAGAAGAGACCTGAGGCTGGGAGGATGCCTTAACTGTGTAGTAGTACATTACACTTCGATTTAGGGGAGCCCTTCAGGAGATACTATCACAACCATGTAATGAATTTCTTTCATGATCTCCCTTGCTGCTTTTTCTCTGATCAGGATGTCAGCTTCCCTATGAGATTGCAGCACTCCAGTCACCTAGAGTAATAGTGCCTTGGGTTCTTTTCTGCTTAAAATGACTTGCTTGTTCATTTATCTGCTTCTTTTTAGAGTGGCCCTGGTTGCTTTTATTTGTTTTAAATTCATGTCTCTGAATGGGAATGAATAATTTTGGCTTCTACAATGCTCAGGTTGGTCATTTAGGAAAATAATGCGTTTCCCTCCTTAGCTGACTTGTTCTGTTAACATGAATAATTCATTTAGTCTTACAACCTGCTGATCTGGAGAATGCCATCAAACTGAAAGTCTACCCTCTTAGAGAGTAATGATCTAATTGGCCCTTTTAATATTGCATTATAGATCATGTAAGTGATTATTCTATTTGATTAGCAGTGCAGGGATCTGCTCCATTACTAAAGGGATCACCTTTATTTTTCCTAAGGGGGTCAAGGGGGGGCAAAGCAGGCAGAAGGAAGTGACAAAAAAAACTTAAAAGAAATATACAACATTCAGATGGGATTCTCCTGCCTGAATTAAATTAATTTATCAATCAGATTTTTTCGTAACCAGTGGCAATAAAAACCAATGACACAGTGCTTGCCTTGATGTTCAGTAGAGTATGGTGATTCAACTGTAACTCTCTTGGATGGTAACAGGAAGAGGGGAGAGGAGGCAAGAATACACAGCAGTATTTTTCTGCTAGTGGCACAGAAAGGCTAGAAAGCAAGGAGTTGTGATTGCTTTGGAACTAGAACTTAGAAAAGTTGCTGAAAAACTTTCCTAAGTAAAATGTCATGAAATGATACCACATGTGGCAAGTAAAAGAAAAAGCCCAGCAGGAAAATGACATAAAGGAGGAGCGAAGAGAACCTGATTTTAAAAGTAGCTGTTCAGCTTATAAAACAAGAACCCACCAAAGAATACACCCTGTTCTTTCTTCTTGCTTTGTGCAATACCTAGTATCAACAGGTGTTTTACAGCTCAGTCAAGAATCCTAAAATCAGCTTATTTTGTGGGATTGCAAGCTGTGGGAATTTTGAGTGCAGGTGGACTCAGAGTTAGCAAATTGGAAGTAATAATAAAGTAATAGTTGTATTAACATTACTGAGAACTCTATGGACGTTTTTGGACACGTGAACTTAAAACCTGCCTTCTGCAGGTGCCTGGGGCTATGAAATTCCACTTCATGTATCCCATGAGGAGAGTGAAAAGTAGAGCAGCTCTGTGGTTGTTTAGAGAAGTTTGAGCTAATAATTCTTAATACTATTTAGTTGAAATCCAGTGTGGTTCAAACAAGTTTAATATTCTTCAAGATGGTGTTTCTTGATGAGGCAGAAGTATAATACACACCTTCACCACCTTCAAATGTGACTCTAGCCTGTCTCTGTAACAATCAATAGAAATGGGGGCATGTCCATTGATTTTACTAAGAGCTAAATCAGGCCTTTCAGCAAGACTGCTGAACTTAGCAAAACCTGAGAGTAAAAAAGGCATTAGCAAAATGCCCTCTCCCTCCCCCGCTTCTGGAAGAGGAGGAAAAACTTATCTGTAATGAGACAAAATCATAATAAAAATAGCAACAAATTAAGTTGTGAGTTTCACAGACATTTTTAGAAACACAAGATGGTAAGCTCTCTGTCACAAGGCTGTCAATGTGGAATGCAAATCAAAATTCAATGCCCCTTATGGCAGGACAGTGTGACCTGACAAACCATTAGGCTGGTATTCAATTTGCAATAAGGTACAGATGAGGAAAAAAGGAAGCACTATTTCAGGTAGGAATCCAGACAGTATGTTTCAGTTAGCATCCTCAAGGCCTACAAAACCACCTCTAAGTTGGTGAAAAATGGCCTACCAATTTACTGATGCTGTTAGTCACAGTTGTGTTATATTTAACATGACCCAAAAAGAAAATTTTCAAGTGCTAATGTCAGCAAGTGGTGTAACTTCCTCTGGATGCACTTTTTAAAGTGTAATGGAAAGAAATTGTACTTCTGCCACAATTTCAGCTCCTTCTTGTGGACCTATGTGCTCATGCAGATCACCTCTTGATGGGACTGCTGGTGAGGGAAAGGCAGCCTGTGTTGTTGTTTTTGTAGCAGGGGGACCGTGCTCAGCTGTGGAGTCTTCATGCCCTTTTTCTACCCACTCTCTAATGAACTGCTACACAGTACATCACTGGAACAGTAGCATAATGTGGGTACAAGGTAGACACCGTAGGCAAAAAAATCCAAGGGGAGACACAGGTAAAGATATATGTGTCTTTTTTCAGGCAGAACATGCTGGTTGGCCTTATGGTTTGTTCATTCTTCACATTGACCAAGGTAACTACACAAATTGGTTTGGGATGGGGGGTAAGTTAGTAACAACAGCAAATGAAAAAGTAAGGGCAAACATAATTAAAGTGTCCTGAGGATTGGTGGATATGAGAAAGAAAAGTTTTTATTCTCCTTCCTTTATAAATATTAGAAAATGCCTCTACAGATTTGTTCAGTCAGCTAAGCAACAGGTTATATAATCTAGTAAAACTAGTTCTGGTACGACTGGGGCTCTCTGGTGTATCTACCCACAGCAGTGTAGCTGCTAAGATGAAATGCAAGTTGAAATGGAAACAGGGTGGTTTTGGTTTTATATTTTCTTTTTCTATTTCAAGCTTTAATTTATGGCTATTTCAAATGTTTCTGTTCATTTGTAGTAGTGATTCCAAAGTTAATTATTAGTGATCAAGTGATTTGGAGAGAGCAGAAGTATTTGCTTTCTAAATCCCAGTGCTCAAAATAGCCTTGGTTCTCCACCAGAGCAGTTGTTCAGGCTGGGAGGGAGTCAGTGCACTATGGTATGGTGTGATACCGAACATAAAGAAGAGCTGTGCAAGGTGTAGCACCGATTCAGATTTAATATATTAAAACAGCTGTCCATTGCTTATCTTCAAGCCTTTTTCTTCATCCTTATCTCATCTATAATGAAGTCTTTTTATTCTCACAGAGAAAAACAGAGAGGACTCCTTCCAGGCAGAGGAAACAGCAAGCAATTTTTATGCTGTTTGCCTTCTCATAGAGATTCTGCTTGGAGGAGGTGGCTTCAGGTTCTGCTGCAGGCTGTCATAGTATGAACATTGCTGAGCAGAGCTAGTAAGGGTGCACGTGGTGAAGCTGTAAAAGGGCCTGGGCCTCAGGCTTCAAATTTAGTAAGGAGCCAAGAATGAACCATGTGCATGAAAAATCTCTGCATCCCCAGGCACTCTCCCAGTGATTGTGTCCTTGACTTAGGCAGCAGTACCCGCTGTGCCAGCGCTCTGTATGGCCTGCTAAGCAGGGAACATAGTGAGTTGATAATGTTGCACTTGTGTCCAAAAGAGTTTCCACCATTTGAACATCTCTGCATTATCTGCAGTGTTTTTCAGGTAGCCATGTACCAAAATACATTCAGATCTTGCCACCTTAGCTGAAACAAGTTGCAGATATTTTGGCCTCTTCATTCTCAGACTCATCACCATGACAGGTCTTCATTAGTAGAGGGAGCAGATTTGTACTATTGTCTGCAGTAAATGACTGGATGGTTATTGAAATTTCTATTATATTGCTTAGAATTCAGCAGTCTCTGCTGGTGTCAACACGTGAAGGACCATGATTGTCCACTTACAGCAGCCACATTTGGACTAAGTATCTTAAACACAAGGCAGTGCTTAGTAGTTCTCCTATTCACAAAGGTTTATACATTAGTGAGCTCTGAAAGTGGGTTGTTTAGAAAAGAGCAGCAAAATTGTGTCTCTCCCTCTGAAAGACAAGTGAGAAAATTCTGTTCAATCTATTTATGCAGTCACTGTACTTTATCAAAACTAATTTTTAATTAATTTCATTGGGAATTGTACATCTATAGGCTAGAACCTGTGGGGAAAGGCATGTAGGAGGCACTTATTTGGGGTAATAAAATCAGACATATGATGATGATTGTGAGACTTTACCTATGAATTAATGACCAGAGAGGAGAAGACTCCTCTGTTTTTCATGATGAAGGAGGAGAGATGAATGGCCCAGTTGCCTGCACTACAGAATACATTGATTCTTGTACCCACTTCTCTTTGACACCTAATATTCCAAGTTCAGTTGTGAGGCATGCGTTTGCGTACGACACAGGCAAGTGACGGGTGCAAGGTCACTTTGCTGACTCTTTGCACCGTTCAGCTGCAGGGCAGTAAGCCACGGGTTACTTTTTTTCAGATGGGTGACCATAGGAGTTTGTCTATCCCTCTGCTCACCAGAATTGAATTGAAAGCACCTCTTAGGAAAGTACACTTAAACATGTGACTAAACATTTGCCTAACTGAGACTTTCATGACTTCTCTCTCCCCAAGGTACGGATGTTCTTTCCTTAAGCTGAAGCCAGTCGTTAACAACTTTTTCATCTAGCTAGTCAGCTGGCTGCTCCATGGCTCCTCTAGCTGCTGCTGCTTCAGGTCAAGTGGCGATGCGAGAGGACAGCCCGTTAGCATCTCCATGAATGCTGCTCTTCCTCCTGCCTCTGAACCCCGCTTCTACTGTGCTTCTGCCTGAGGAATTTGTCTTTGCCTTTTAGTGGTAGGAAGAAATAGATACTTTTACAGAGGGCATGGGATTTGAGAACTCAGGGCGCAGACTTTGGAAAGCAGTCTGCTAGGTCCTGGGATCTTCAGACCTGGAACCGGCACCTCTTTTCTTCCCAGTGCCCTTAGGAAGTAAGCTGTGGAGAAAGGGCGATTTGGAGGCAAGATGTTACTAGAGCTATCTGAAAATGCAAGGTGAAGTGTAGAGGTGCTAAATGACCAGTTTTGTGTGCTTAGCGATGACACTTTTCCCTTGACTTGTGCAACGATTAGGCTTTTACTAGCGAGCCGTGGAAAAAAACCCTTTTCTAGCAGTCAGACCTCTCTCTCCCCCCTCTTGGTGCAGTTGTGTTTTGTGTGGATTTTTTAAATGGGATTGGAATTCCAACTTCATTTACTTTGTTTCGAAGAATTCAGTGATAGTTTTACAGGTGATTTACTAAAATCCAGCTATCCATCTGCTCATCGGGCCACCCATCATACTTGTTAAATGTAACTATCAGTTGACCTGCAAGGGGAGACTTCTGCTGCAGACAATTGTCTTCTGTATAAAATTGCTGGGAAATTAATGATGCAGGTTCCTGTAAACAATATTAATAATAACATATATGCGAGTGATCTAAAATTTTGTAAGCCCCCCAAGATTTTTCTCAGTCAATAGTTTTGAGGAATGAGTGGAAGCTTGGCCTACATAAAAGGCTTGATTAGACAATGTTAGCAGCCTTCTAGAACTATCCAAGTAATATGAATAAAATAATAATGTAAATAAATATAAATATATAGTATAAATAAAATTTAAATAACTCTATTTTATCACTTTTTATTTACATTAAAAATAAATAGGAAGTAAGCCTTTATATTACTACTAGTACTACTAGTGCTGCTTCTCACATGGATAAACATGAGGAAAAACGCTGTAAATTGTTCCAAATGCAGTCCCAACTGCTTCATTAACGCTTCTGGGATACATGAAAGCACAGTGTTTCAGGAAAACATGCTAAGAGGGAATCTAATCTTTGTAGTAGAGAATGTAAGGAGTGCATGGAAAATAAAGAACAGCCACCAACTTTCTACTTTTGGCAGGCTCCTCAGAGGAAAGTGATGTCTTTACTATGCAGGCCAGACCTTTGCTGGCTCCCAAAGCAATTAAAAGAATCTCAAAGTCCAAAACATTAGCCTGCCTAATTAAGATATTGTCATTAAATCAGTGGATATATTCTGATTTGCTGTAGCTCTGGGTCTGGCCCTACATGTTGTCTTGCATGCCATAACCAGGCTTTAGTTTCCTTTATGGAAGCAGAGAGATGGTGACATGGGAGGAATGCACAGCCAAGGTGCAGCCGTGCTTTTATTGTTGTGGCCTCAGGGAGCCTTTCCTATGAAATGACATGCCATTTTCCCTGGGGAATTGCATTGTCTTTAATTGGTTTATTACTTACACAAAGATCAGATTCCTTGATATGAATACTGCTCAATTTTAAATTGAGATCACCTAGTGTGTGTTTATTTTTAAATGATCTTTCTTTTGCACTCATTTCACGAAACTCCTGTACTCAACTTGCCTGCCAAAGAATGTACGTTTATGTCCTGGTTTCAGCTGGGATAGAGTTAATTGTCTTCCTAGTAGCTGGTACAGTGCTATGTTTTGAGTTCAGTATGCGAAGAATGTTGATAACACACTGATGTTTTCAGTTGTTGCTAAGTAATGTTTAGTCTCAAGTCAAGGATTTTTCAGCTTCTCATGCCCAGCCAGCAAGAAAGCTGGAGGGGCACAAGAAGTTGGGAGGGGACACAGTCAGGGCAGCTGACCCAAACTGGCCAACGGGGTATTCCATACCATGTGACGTCACATCTAGTATATAAACTGGGGGGAGTGGGGCAGGGGGATCACCGCTAGGGGAATAACTGGGTGTCGATCGGTGGGTGGTGAGCAATTGCACTATGCATCATTTGTACATTCCAGTCCTTTTATTATTACTGTTGTCATTTTATTAGTGTTATCATTATCATTATTAGTTTCTTATTTTCTGTTCTATTAAGCTGTTATTATCTCAACCCACAAGTTTTACTTCTTTTCCCCGATTTTCTCCCCCATCCCACTGGGGGGCAGGGGGGAGTGAGTGAGCGGCTCCGTGGTGCTTAGTTGCTGGCTGGGGTTAAACCATGACAGTTTAATATTAAAAAAAAGTTTTCACAGAAAACAAATGACCATATATTGAAGCTTGACTCAAGTCTCTCTTTGGTAGTGAGTACAGAGGTAGTGGGGGGGGCCTTCAGGACTGCTCCTTCTGCACTTCCTCATGCACAGTTCCAATTTCAGGATTTTCCTATATAGCAGACCTAAAAAAAAAGGCGGGGGGGGAGGGGAGGGGAAGGGAAGTAAGCTCACCTTGTACAAAAGCATTATTAAATCAACTCAATCTGTACTCCTGTTCTCCATTTCATGTTTCGTCATTTATGAGTCACAACTACTCAAGGGGAAAAATAATTCTAGCAGCACCTTTCTGATCTGTTGCTCCTCTGTAGAGCTAAAAATGAAATAAGTGACAGTACTTCCACTTTATAATTACCCAAAAGACAGGTAAGGGGCAACATCTCTAGGCACATGGAGTGAGTGAGTGGCAGAGATTAGAAAATCTCCCATAGTATCTAATTCTGAGATTGCTGGCCTGGATTGAATCATGTCATTTCACAACCTGGTTTGTCATGGGTATGCGGCATCATTAGCTGATCGGAGTGTAAATTACAAGGTTTCATTATTTTCATTTTTCCTTTGCCTTACCGCAGCACCTAAAACCACCATCCTGAGTAAGGATCTGTTATACTAAGGACTGGATAAGCCATTAATAGAAAGGCAGTTTTTACTTAAACTTGCAAGTCAACAGTTTCTTACCCTGTGTCAGATGCGGTACTCTTTCATAAAGAATATGGAGTAAAACAGCTCTGTGAAATTTTTGTCGTATTTTGCATATAAGGTCAAAACTCAGCTTCACAGAACAGCTGTTCTCAAGGCTCTCTACAGCTGCGACATACTTTATGGGGAAGCAAATTCCTGGAAAACCTACCTTAATTTTTCCTCTGCAACAGACAAAACACTGGCCTCCATGACCACAGCATTTTGCAGGCAGTTCTGTCACATAATTTAAAAGCCACATAAGATTAAAAAATTTTAAAAACCCCAACACCATAACTGAACTTTATTGGTTTACCATTAAATTCTGCATCATTGAAGCACATAAACACATCTTGAAA